>NC_072404.2:46197500-47447500 GCF_028858775.2 Pan troglodytes
GTTTTGCGGAAAAGAAGGGTCCAGGGAGCACACACACAGGCTTATGGTTTTTCTTTCTTTTTTGGGGTAAGGGTGGCTTTCTGGTAAAAACCGGAAAACCTGCTAGACAAATTCTAAAAGAGCTGTAACACTAGCTTTATTTTTTCATACACTGCATCTGAACTGATCAGAGAATGAACGAGCATCCCAGATTTTTAAGGAAGAGAAAATCTCACTTTAGTTCAGCATTTTAAAAAATGCCTACTAAGATTAAGTTTTAGTGATTAAATGCTGACTAAATACAGAAATTACCATGGTCTTATAAACCAAAAAAAATAGAATTCCAAGCCACTCAACTGACTGAACAGACCCTCCTCTTGGCCAAGAGGACCCAAAGAAACCTGAAAAACCAGTTCAGGCCATATGGGACACGCCTCATGATACCCTCCTCCCTTTGGAGTTCAGGCACAACTGACCAGCATTAACATTAAAAGAGATCCCAAGATTGACAGAACAGACTCTTTGCAACGATAAGATGCCAAATTCCAAACATGTTTGCATAGCATCACATAACACATAGCCAGTGCTGAAGCGAATCAAAGCATTTTACTCCAAAATATATTTTTTGACATATTTTGAAATGGCCCTGCAAAGCTGTCTCTTGTAGGGGGCATTCACAATCTGTAGAGAATCTCCTTCCCTTACTAGGTCTTTCTGTTAGAGTACATAGTTAGGCAGACACAAGCAGGGCAGGAGAGGCCACCCAGGAATGTCAACCTGTAGCCATCAGGCAAAGGTCAGGCAGTTGTTAACTGTCTCTCTAAAATAATAATTGGTCACAGCCAGTGCCAGGGAAAGGCAGTCTCCCACTAGATAGAAAACACATCAAGTGGCCGGGTGTGGTGGCTCATGCTTATAATCCCAGCAATTTGGGAGGCTGAGTCGGGTGGATCACTTGAGGTCAGGAGTTCAAGACCAGCCTGGCCAAGATGGTGAAACCCCGTCTCTACTAAAAATATAAAAATTTAGCTGGGCGTGGTGGTGGGCACCTTTAATCCCAGCTACTTAGGAGGCTGAGGCAGGAGAATTGTTTGAACCCCGGAGACAGAGGGTGCAGTGAGCCAAGATTGCACCATTGCACTCCAGCCTGGGCGACAGAGCAAGTTTCCATCTCAAAAAAAAAGAAAGCATGTGAAGTAAGATAGGAAGATATAATACATATAATATTTTGGAAAAAGGGCATGAGATAGGAGTTCGGCAGGACTGGTTTCTCAAGATACAGGTCACGAAGATCCTGCTGATGAAACAGGATGCAGTAAAGGAGCCGGCCAAAACCTGCCGAAACCAAGATGGCTACAAATGCAAATTCTAGTAGTCCTCACTGCTCATTATTCACTAATTATAATGCATTAGCATGCTAAAAGACACTCTTACCAGCATCATGACAGTTTACAAATGCCATAGCAATGTCCAGAAGTTACCTTATATGGTGTGAAAGGGGGAGGGACCATAGGTTCCAGGAATTCCCATCCCCTTTCCTGGAAAGGTCATGAATAATGCAACCATTATTTAGCATATAATCAAGAAATAGCCATAAAAACAGCCAGCCAGCAGCCCTTGGGGCTGCTCTGTCTATGGAGTAGCCACCCTTTTATGACTTTACTTTCTTAAAAAACTTGCTTTCACTTTACCCTGTGAGCCGGCTTTCCAGGCTGAATCCCAATTTTGGGGTTCGCCCTGTGACAGTAAGGATATAGAAATGTATGTACAACCTTAACAGATGGGGAAAGATATCTATTAAAATAAGATCTAAAAAATAAAGTATACCAAAATGTTGACATTGATTGTCACCAGCTGGTAGCATTAAGGACAATTTTTTTTTCATACTTTTCTATATTTTCCAATGTCTTAAAATAAGCACGTGTAAGTTATTAATATAATTAGGAGATTTAATTGAATTTATTTAAAAAGAATCTTCAATAGTGTACCACTTTTTTCTTTTTATGAAGTTTATCTTTACGTATTTAGTCATTTTTATTGATACATATTAGATATATGTATACTCAATGTACATGTCATATTAGGTTGGTGTGAAAGTAATAATAATTTGGCACATTCATATAATCAAATCAGGATAACTGGAATATCCATCAACTTAAATATTTATCTTTTCTTTATGCCAGGAACATTCAAGTTATTCTCTACTAGCTATTTTGAAATGTATAACCAATTAATGTTAATGAGTCACCCTACTGATCTATTAATACTAGGTCTTGCCAGGCATGGTGGCTCACGCCTGTAATCCCAGCAGTTTGGGAAGCCAAGGCGGGTGGATCACCTGAGGTCAGGAGTTTGAGACCAGCCTGGCCAATATGGTGAAACCCCATCTCTACAAAAATATAAAAATTAGCCGGGTGTGGTGGCAGATGCCTGTAATCCCAGCTACTCAGGAGGCTGAGGCAGGAGAATCGCTTGAACCCAGGAGGCGGAGGTTGCAGTGAGCCAAGATCATGCCATTGCACTCCAGTCTAGGCGACAAGAGTGAGACTCCATCTCAAAAAAAAAAAAAGAAAAAAACAACAACTAGGTCTTATTTCTTCTAAATGAGTAATGTGCCACTTTTTAAAGGAGCACCAATTATTGGCTAAGCCATCAAAAACGTATTTTGCACCTTGTGTTTTCCATCAGTCCTCCTATTCTACTGCATAATATGAGTTTGCTGTATTATTTGAGATTATTCAATTCTGCTGAAGAAGACAAGAAAAGCAAATTAAGTGGATGAAATACTTAAGCAATGTAAAAGCATACATAGTGAGTTAGCAAGTGGTTTGTATGCCACAGGAGAATCTTGTAGTCTGTGTTAAGTCCCGAGAATGAGTAAGCAAATGGCTTGCAAGACATGGGCAGAATTGATCATATATGCTAAATGCTGACAGTAAATTAGAAACCTGAAAGGCTAAAAATAGAAAATGGAATATATGATGGCAAAAATGTGTTACTTAGAGCTAGAAAAGGATGGATAGACCCAAGTTATAAGCACACACATGGGTGACAGCTGGGCCACGCCTGACATTGACTATCCACTGGTGACACCTCGCATGTCCCCATTCTGGCTCTGCATGTGTTTTGTCCAAGAAGTGTAATTAGAAAGCATGGCAGTTTAGCAGCTAACTGGCAAGCTACAGCTATAGGCTGGCTACATCGCTGTAATAGAGCTAGTGTATGTCAATGGCCTCAGGTATCTTCTAGTCTGGGGGTACTCTTGCTCAAACTCAACTCTGGCCTTTTAATGACACCATCACTGGAGAAGGCTCCTATGGCAGACAGACAGGACACATGAACTTGACTAGCCCAGGATTTAGGTAGTGTGTGCCTTCCTCTTGCATATATATATAACCCAAGAGTGTTAATCTACTCCGCAGTTTTCCACTGTTTGCATTTTATATTGATTTAGTAAACTGTGGGATTCAAGCATCTTAATTTGGTCTGTGAGCCTTTTTGTTTTGTGATTTCTGGGATAGCTTGCTTGGTGGGTACTTGCACCAAGGTCCTTCCCTACACAGCTTATGGAAGGGGGAAAATATTCTTGTCTTTCACAGAATGGTATTAATACTTGAGACAGACTCCAGTTTGGGATTTGATATGAAGTCATGCAGTGACCTATTAGCAGCCAGAAACAAGACTGGGTCTAAATCAGGGAGGAATAGTTTGCACAGAATAATCCCTTATGAACTTAGAGGCCTTGAATAAGGGAGGAGATGAGTTTGGAACATGGAGGGAGAGCATTCTGGGAAGAGGGTCTGTGTGCAGATGGGTTTTTTGGAAACCTTAAGACTGCCCCATTTGGGATGGTTACAGCATTTCTCAATCTTTCCTTTAGCAGCAAGCTCTGGTCCTTGGAGAGAGCATAGAAAGATGAGGACTGAAATTATTCCACAAATACATCACCGGACAACTGAATACATTATGAGAAATAGTTCTCAATCCATGGCTCCACTGTATCAATGTATTTCATTGTCATTTTTCCTTTGAAAATCCCTCAAGCTTATCAGGATTTAGTTGTACAATGAAGAAATACATTATCCCTCCCCTTCCCTACTGTGACTATAAAACACATTTCTGGCCAGGCGCAGGGGCTCACGCCTGTAACCCCAGCACTTTGGGAGGCCAAGGTGGGCGGATCATGAGGTCAGGAGTTCAAGACCAGCCTGACCAACATGGTAAAACCCCATCTCTACTAAAAACACAAAAATTAGCCAGGCGTGGTGGTACACGCCTGTAATCCTAGCTACTCAGGAGGCTGAGGCAGGAGAATCACTTGAACCCAGGAGGTGGAGGTTGCAGTGGGCCAAGATCATGCCACTGCACTCCAGCCTGGGCGACAGAGCATGACTCCGTCTCAAAAAACAAACAAACAAAGCAAACAAACAACAACAACAACAACAACAACAAAAATTTCCACAGCTGTGACCAGGGGTGTGTGAAGGAAATGTCAGAAGTAAAGAGCATTTATTTGCTTTGAAAACACTCAGTAAGTTTTTCTCTCTCCCAATATTGGCTCCTGAAATATTGAATGTTACTAACCTTCCCCTTCTTAGAAAACAAAACAATACACAAAAAGCCCGGAGATTCAAAATATGTTGCAGGTCTGCTACTGTATTCTATATACCAGGCACTTTTGGAACTGGGCAGTGAGGTGACTCTGACTGACATTTTATGAGACGTATCTACTTAAAGTTTGGTTAATTGCCAAGAGTCTTGTTATCAACTTCCATTGGTAATTATGCATTTAATACAATATGGTAGAAACTCTTCTCCAGTGCAGAAAGTTTTCTTATGTAATGAATCACTTAAAAACAATAAAATGCCTCCAGAAACTTTTACTTTTAACCCCATGTATTTATTTTTCATAATAAGGTCAAGTTTTCTCTCTTTCTTTTTTTTAATGTGTTTTACTGAATGGTATTCACATTATCTTTATGAGAAGAAGCAGCTTCATGATATCCAGATTTAGGTTTTTTAAAGTGGAGTGAGCTCTTGAATAACTTAAAGTACTAGCAAAGCGACCTGCACGCAATCTCTTTTTGTATTTTAATGATTTTCCAATAAGCTTTTGTAACAGTCTCATATTTTGCTATTCACTGTGTAATCTGTGGACCAGCAATGTCCCTATCGCCTGGGAGCTAATTAGAAATGCGAAGTCTCAGGCCCCACCCTCACCTACTGAATCAGAATCTGCCCCTTAACAAGCTCTCTGGGTGGTTTGTGTGCACATTAAAATTTGAGTAGCTACGATATGGTCTATTCAGTTCCTATTTCAGTAGCAATTTTAAAAGAGATTTGTTCTTTCTTTCTGTCCTTATATTTTATAATATTATGTACTATTTAACTAAATTATGTCATTGTAAAAGTAAGTATTACTGGCATAAACAAGCTTGGGCAAACACACAACTGCCTCTGTAAGCATTCAACTCAACCGTGAGAAAGGAAGCGAACGAGTGTAAGATTAGCCGAGTGCGCCTCACCCTGTGGGCATCACTCAGGATGTATTGCAGAGGGAAGACAGCTTCTAGGAATCCACGGATTGGCTTAAATGTAGGCTGTTTAAAAGAACCAGTCCTATAATTGTAATTGATATTCCCCGATGACTTTTCATGAATTGTTTCTAACCCCAATGACAAGATGGCAGGAGGGTGTTAGCAGAAGGCACTGTACTGTTGGCCAAGTATCCCCAGTTCTTCCCCCTCCAGCCACTTGCAGGATTGCTCTTTCTGGCCAGATATGGCATGGGGGCAGGAGTCTCATCTGGCCAATGAATTGTGAGCCAAAGTAACATGTGTCATTTCCAGCCATTACATTTAATTTTTATTGAACTCCTCAGAGCCCTCAATTTCCCTTTGGCTCAACAATCTCAGAGGTGTCAGCTATGAGCCAGCAAGGAAACACCTCCAACATTTTAGTTGCCTGTGATTCTGGGGTTTCTCACAGCAGAACCTAGTCAGTGCTGACTGAGACAGTATTCTCACTTAGAGGGTACAGCCCTAGGTTAGTGATTAAACTCAAGCACACCATCTATCAGGAGTTAGCTTTAAAATGCCTTCGTGTAGATGGTGTGCTTGAGTTTAGGTGTGCTTGAGTTTAACCACTAATCTAGTGTTGGGTAAATAACACTGAATTTCCTTGATTTAAAATCCCCACACACCAATCATACATAGGAGCAGTTATTTAGCTCCTACAGGAGTCTTCAGTTCAGAATGTGGCTTTCCTTCAAAAACCTCAATCTAAATCTGTATCAGAGAAGATTGATAGTTGATCTGTGGGATTTGGAAATAACTTTTCATTAACCAGAGTATTGTACAGGCATCTCCAACTTGGAATGAATGGGGCTGAAGAAACTGGTGAGCCAAGAAAACAATCCCTTTGAAGAGACATCCTCAGTCTGGAACCACATTCTGCCCTGTGCCCAGAGAACATCCCTCACAAGGTAAGCCGCTCCTGTCATCAGGACATTTGTTATGTTTGTGCTGGAATTAGTCCTTCCTACAAGGTATGTGCTACGGTGCCAAAAAGGCAGCAGTGGGGTCTTCACGGAGTCCACTGATGGGACATTCAGCCATTTAGTGCCTGCTTGGTAACAGATGGTTGCACATGTGAAAAAATTCAGTCTGGGACTGACTTGTGCTGTAGCATATCACTTTTTAGTGTAGTTTTGGGGTAGGAGATATAGAGCTCCCATCTACCTCTAAATGTTGGAGCTCACCTATAATTACCAAAAGAATCGGATAATTATCAGAACCTATTTGATCAAATTGGGTGAGAAGGCACACTAATAGACAAGAAAGGCAAGCTTGAAGGAGTTGGAAAGAAATGCAACTATTTAAAGATTATCACGGTTAATATAGAAAAGAAAATTATAATATAAAGGAAAAGCCCAAATTCAATCACATAAAATCAAAATTTCACACAAACAACATAAGAATATTAGTAATAGAAGTCACAAAAACGATTTTAGAATGAGTAAAAGGTAATAGTATCTAAAAGAATAAAATATAGATAATATAATGAACTATTAAAAAGTAAAATAAAAACCCTAAAATTTGAAAGCATGAATCAAAATAACAAAAATGAGTTAAGCTACCTAAAATTATGGTATGTGGTGGTTCAAAATACGTCCACAGATTCTTTGACACTACCTTCAGCAGGTGGAGCCTAATTTCCCTCCACTTGAAAGGCTGCATTTAGTGACTCACTTCTAGTGAAGAGAATAGAGTAGAAGTGATGTGCGACTTCTGGGACCAGGTCTTAAAAGACATCATGACTTCTGACTTGCTCTCTTCTGTGATCATTTGCTCTGGAAGAGGCATCTGCCATGTTGTGAGGGCAATTGAGCAGCCCTATGGAGAGGTCCACGTAGCAAGGAAAACAACCATGTGGTGAGTCCTCATAGGAGCAGACCCTGCAGACCAGTCAAGTCCTCAGACATTGTAGTTTTGACTGACGTCTTGACTGCAACCTCATGAGAGACTGAGGCAGAGCCTTCCAGATAAGCCACTCTAGACACCTGCCCTCAGAAACTGTGAGAAAATCATCAATACAGTCATGTCACTTAATATGTGCTGGGATATGTCCTGAGAAATGTATCGTTGTGTGAACATCCCAGAGTGTACTTAAACAAACCTAGATGGTTCAGCCTAAGACACACCTAGACTGTAAGATATAACCTATATAACCTATTGCTTCTAGGCTGAAAACCTGCACAGCATGTTACTGTTCTGAATACTGTAGGCAATTGTAATGCAATGGTAAGTATTTGTGCATCTAAACATATCTAAATGTACAAAAGGCACAGTCAAATTATGGTATGATAATCTTTTTTTTTTTTTTTTTTTTTTTGAGACACAGTCTCGCTCTGTCGCCCAGGCTGGAGTGCAGTGATGCAATCCCTGCTCACTGCAAGCTCTGCCTTCCAGGTTCATGCCATTCTCCTGCCTCAGCCTCCCGAGTAGCTGGGACTACAGGCGCCCGCCACCAAGCCTGGGTAATTTTTTTGTATTTTTAGTAGAGACGGGGTTTCACCGTGTTAGCCAGGATGGTCTCAATCTCCTGACCTCGTGATCCATCCGCCTCGGCCTCCCAAAGTGCTGGGATTATAGCCGTGAGCCACTGCGCCCAGCCATGGTATCATAATCTTAACGGGACCACTAGCATACACAAGATTCATCTTTCACTGAAACATTGTTATGTGGTGTAGGTGTGTACTAGTTACTTTAAGCTACTAACTTTTAGGTAATTTATAAAGCACAAACAGATAATGAGCACAAACTGCTAGAGCTATGTTTTATAAATAAGCAAATAAATCATGTAGGGGTTAGAAATGAATCAGAGAAGGTGTGTTCTAAAGGAATCCTCCTGTTTAAGAGAGGTGACCTCTAAGCATGAAATTCCCAAAGAAGCTCTATGACGATTATCTTGCTCTTGATCTTTGAGCAAGTGAGCCCTGGAAACCACCTGTTATCCAGGACCTACTGAGTAGTATAGGCCCATCCTCTCCTGCAATACATCTAAGGGTTCTTCAACATACAACCTAACCCATATCCCATCCCAGCTTGCTGGAGCCAGCCGACACTGCCTTGTGAGAGAAGATTGTTAAATTTTCAGAAAGTTTGCATGCCAATTGTTAAATAAAACCATGAAATCATTATTACAAATTAAATTATATAACTTAAAATTAAATTATATTAAAGGAAAATGTAACAAATACTCAAAACTCATTCTATCCTAATGATTTTACTATATTATACAGTCATCTGTGCTTTTGAAGTTATTCTGTGTGTACTGAATTTATATGATGGAAATTCTACTATTAAATATAGAAAAAAACCAAGCCAAAATGCTTTCTCCTACTCTCATACAATAATCAGCAAAGAATACTTCTGTGACCCTTGGCCACCAAAATGTGTGCGGATTTTTCCCCACCAAGCAGTCTTTCAGGGGATTCTCTAGCAGACACTAGCTGGGTGTCCTCCGATTCAATTCTGACACTCTACCTGGAGATAGCATCAGATCTCACAGGTTGACGGCTCAGTCCCACAAGATTGGCCCCACTTCAGATGCCAGTTGCAAGAAGCAGGCTGTCACCTATAATTCTGAGACAGTTCCGACCATTTACCCCTCGAGTTTGATTAATTTGCTGGAGAAGCTTACAGAACTCAGTGAAACACTTTACTTACATTTACCAGTTTATTATAAAGGATATTGCAGATGATACAGGTGAACAGCTAGATGGAGGAGACACACAGAGCAAGCTCTGGGGCATGGGGAGTGGACTTTCCATGCCCTCTCTAGGTGTGCTACCCTTCAGGAATCTCCCCATGTGTTCAGCCATCAGGAAGCCAGCCCCTTCCCCCCCACCATCCCTGTCCTTTTGAGTTTTTAATGGAAACTTCACTACACGGGCATTGATAGGGTTTGCATCTGCATCCCCACACAAATTTCATGTTAAAGTGTAATCCCCAATGTTGGAGGTGGGGCCTGGCAGGGGGTGGGGGTGACTGGATCATGGGGGTGGTTCTAATGGTTCAACACCATGCTCCCTTGGTACTGTATAGTGAGTGAATTCTCCTGAGATCTCATTGTTTAAGGGTGTGTGGCACCTCCCCTCATCTGTTCCTCTTGCTCCAGCCATGTAAGACCTGCCTGCTTCCCCTTAACCTTCCGCTATCACTGTAAGTTTTCTGAGGCCTCCCCAAGCAGATGCCAGCATCGTGTTTCCTGAACAGCCTGCAGAACCATGAGCCAACTAAACCTCTTCTCTTTGTAAATTACCCAGTCTCAGATATTTCTTTACAGCACTGTGAGAACAGATGCATACAGGCATGATTGGTTAAATCATTGGCCATTGGTGATCAACTCAACCTTTAGCCCGTCTCTGCTCCCCAGAAGTTGAGGGGTAATGCTGAAAGTCCCAATCCTCTAATGTTCTTTCTTATGACCAGCCCCTATCCTGAAGCTATCTAGGGACGTCCAGCCACCAGCCATTTCTTTAGCATACAAAAAGCACTCTTATTATTCCAGAGATTCCAAGGATTTTAGAAACTCTACCTCAGGAAATTGGGATGAAGACCAAATACATATTTCATAATATCACAGCTATATAATGGTCTGCTACTGGGCATCTCTGCCCAACTCAGTGTTCGGTAGCATCACACTGATAGCTTGAAATTGGACATGGTGAGAATATAATGTAAGAATTGGTGGGGCGGTGGCTCACGCCTGTAATCCCAGCACTTTGGGAAGCCGAGGCAGGCGGATCACGAGGTCAGGAGATCGAGACCATCCTGGCTAACACAGTGAAACCCCGTCTCTACTAAAAATACAAAAAATTAGCCAGGCATGGTGGTGGGCACCTGTAGTCCCAGCTACTCAGGAGGCTGAGGCAGGAGAATGGCGTGAACTCAGGAGGTGGAGCTTGCAGTGAGCCAAGATCTAGCCACTGCACTCCAGCCTGGGCAACAGAGCGAGACTTCGTCTCAAAAAAAATAATAATAATAATAAAAAAAGAATTGGCAAGTGCTACAAATCACATCTTGATTGTTTTTTTTTAAATTGTGTAGTCTTTAAACAGTGATGAAGAAAATGTTAATAGCATAGATTAAACTTAAAAGTGTGCCTACACTTGTTATATTGTAAATAGCAAAAAACATTGATGATATATTCTTCCAGTATTCAGAAAAATTCTATTCTTAGCAAAATAGTTACTCACATTCCAGAAGAATAAGTGAAGTTCCAATATATGTCTTATTAGTTAAGATAAATGAAAGTATCAAACAACATTCAATTTGAATTATACTCGTTCATCAGTTGTAACCATAGATTGACTATGGATAGTCAGAAATTTGGCAAAAATCAAGGTAAACATTGTATGAAAATCAATTGACTTCACAGAATTTATATAAAGAAGATTTTATATTTTATTATTTTTAAACTGTGTGCTACACATCCTTTATATCAGCAATATTTTTAAATAAGTGTATGTGTATATATATTCTTCTTTTTTCAAAAATTGTCAGGTTTTAAATGTTTACCAGCATACCAATGACACTAACTCATGCTGACTATAGTAGATAAATTACTTTTCTTAATAATGAGTCTACATTGTGTATTGAGGGCGGAGGATGTTTGCATTATCTTTACCTGCAGGCAGGAGCAGGAAAACTAGGAATAAGGGAGGAAAACCAGGTATCTATTCTCCAGCCTGGCTCCACCCACCAGGTCGACAGGGAAGTGAGACTTGTGGTAGAAGTGGAAGAGCTGTTCTCACAGGGGAAAGGTTTATGAGACTGATGTTACTGTGAGTCAATTATAACCTAAGTAGTGAGGTCAAGTGCAAATGGTAGATGTGTACCTACACAAAAGACTATATCTTATATGCCTTTTTCCCCACAACTCTGTACTTACCCTCACAGAGCACTGCGCTTAGGAGATGCTCAAAAATATTTGATAAAAACTTGCATTAAAATAAAGATATAGTGATAAAAATCAACATATAAAAGTCAGTAGTACTTCTATGTGCTAATAGTGAACTATCTGAAAAAGTAATCAAGAAAACAATACCATTTAAAATAGCTACCAAAAAAAATCTATTTCTAGGAAAAATTTAACCAAGGAAGTGAAAGATCTCTACATTTAAAACCATAAAACTCTGATGAAAGAAATTGAAGAGGACACAAATACATGGAAAGATATCCCATGTTCATTGACTGGAAGAATTAATATTGTGAAAAAGATCATACTACCAAAAGTGATCATACTACCAAAAGTGATCTACAGATTGAATACCCTCCCTATCAAAATACCAATGAATACCAATGTCATTTGTCACATAAATAGAAAAAAATCCTAAAATTTGTATGAAACCACAAAAGGCCTCAAATAGGCAAAGCAATCTTGAGAAAAAAGAACAAAGTTGGAGGCATCATACCACTTGGCTTCAAAATATACTGCAAAGCTATAGTAACCAAGACAGCATGGTACTGGCATAAAAACAGGCATAAAAATAGACAGCCCAGAAATAAATCCACACATCTACAGCCAACTGATTTTTCTGTGAAGGGACCAAAAACACACATTGGGGAAAGGACAATCTTTTCAGTAAATGGGGCTGGGAAAACTGGATGTCCACAGGCAGAAGAATGAAACTTGACACTTATCTCTCACCATATACCAAAATCAACTCAAAATGGATTAAAGACTTAAATATAAGACCAGAAACTATGAAACTTCTAGAAGAAAACATTGGGGAAATGTTTCATGACATTGGACTGGTTAAATGCTTTCTTAAATAAGACATTGAAAGCACAGGCAACAAATGTAAAAATAGACAAGTGGAAATATATCAAATGAAAACACTTCCACACAGCAAATGAAATAATCAACAGAGTTAAGAGAGAACTTAAAGAATATGAGAGGCCTGGCGCGGTGGCTCATGCCTGTAATCCCAGCACTTTGGGAGGCCAAGGCAGGTAGATCACGAGGTCAGGAGATCGAGACCTTCCTGGCTAACTTGGTGAAACCCCATTTCTACTAAAAATACAAAAAATTAGCCGGGCATGGTGGGCACCTGTAGTCCCAGCTACTCGGGAGGCTGAGGCAGGAGAATGGCGTGAACCCAGGAGGTGGAGCTTGCAGTGAGTGGAGATCGCACCACTGCACTCCAGCCTGGGCGACAGAGTGAGACTCCGTCTCAAAACAAAAACAAACAAACAAACAAAAAAGAATATGAGAAAATATTAGGAAACTATACATCTGACAAAGAGTTAATATCCAGAATATATTAGGAACTCAAACAACTCAATAGCAAAGAACCCAAATAATTCAATTTTAAAATGAACAAAAGATCTGAATAGACATTTCTCAAAAGAATACAAATAGTCAACAAGTATGTAAAAAATTACTCAACATCACCAATCATCAGAGAAATGCAAATCAAAATGAGATACTGTCTCACTCCAGTTAGAATGGCTATTATCAAAAAGATAAAAGAAAACAAGTGCTGGTGGGGTGTGGAGAAAAAGAAACCCTTATGCAATGTTGGTGGAAGTGTAAATTTGTACAGCCATTATGGAAAACAGTGTTGAGGTTCCTCAAAAAATTTAAAATAGAACTACTATATGATCCAGCAATCCTACTGCTGAATATTTATCCAAAGGAAATGAAATCAACACGTCCAAGAGATCAGCACTCCCTTATTTATTGCAGCAGTATTCACAACAGCCAAGCCATGGAAACAACCTAAGTATCCATCAAGAGATGAATGGATAAAGTATGGTATATATACACAATGAAATACTATTCAGCCATAAAAAAGAATGAAATGGTGTCATTTGCCACAACATGGATGAACCTGGAGGACATTATGTTAAGTGAAATAAGCCAGGCACAGAAAGACAAATACCACATGAACTCCCTCACATGTGGAATCTTAAAAAGTTGATCTCATAGAAGAAGAGAGTAGAATAGTGGTTATCACAGGCTGAGGAGGTTAGGGGAGAGAGAGGAATGAGGAGGGGTCGGCCAATGTGTTACAAAGTTACAGTTAGATAGGAGGAATAAGTTCAGCTATTCTATTGCACAGTAGGGTGACTATGGTTAGCAATAATGTATTGCATATTTCAAAATAGTTACAAGAGAGGATTCTAAATATTCTTGCTACAAAGAAATTATATATGTTTGAGGTGATGGATTTGCTAATTACCCTGATTTGTTCATTAAACAATGTGCACATGTACTGAGACATCACATTGTACTTCATAAACATGTATAATTATTATGTGTCGATTAAAAATAAAATAAAACTGGCCAGGCGCGGTGGCTCATGCCTGTAATCCCAGCACTTTGGGAGGCCAAGGCGGGTGGATCACGAGGTCAGGAGGTCGAGACCATCCTGGCTAACACGGTGAAACCCCGTCTCTACTAAAAATACA
Source organism: Pan troglodytes (assembly GCF_028858775.2). Taxonomy (NCBI): domain Eukaryota; kingdom Metazoa; phylum Chordata; class Mammalia; order Primates; family Hominidae; genus Pan; species Pan troglodytes. The sequence goes on from NC_072404.2 coordinate 46,211,462, forward strand.
AAAAATTAGCCGGGCGTGGTGGCGGGCACCTGTAGTCCCAGCTACTCAGGAGGCTGAGGCAGGAGAATGGCGTGAACCCAGCGGGTGGAGCTTGCAGTGAGCCGAGATCGCACCACTGCACTCCAGCCTGGGCGACAGAGCAAGACTCCGTCTCAAAAAAAATAAAAATACAAATAAAAAAATAAAATAATAAAATAAAACTTAGAAAGCAATAAAAATATAAGTCAATTTGATTACTCAAAATCCTGAAGTTTTTTGTGCACCCTCCAACCATTAAAGGGAGTGGGAGCTAGAGGACTCTACCTACACAGCTTGTCCCAGGAGCCACAGTGCAGTGAAAGTAATCCTGGGCAACCCAGGAGCCACAGTGCAGTGAAAGTAATCCTGGGCAAACATTCATTACCAGCAGGCTCATACAGTCACATAACCTCTGCTATAAGTTGGTGATGTCCCCATCTTTTGTTCTTTTAGGCTCTGCAAAGTGCATCTTGCATAAAAGTGAATGTTACCAACTCTGCTAAGGGCAGATAACGTAAACTGGCAAGTGCAGTTGTGAAACTCCTCTACTGATTTGGGGGCCACAGGATCAGGGTGTCAGATCTAAGGTTGCTGGAGATGTCTGATTATTTTACCCTCCACAGATAAAGCAAAGGTTCCTGTATAACATCCCTGGTCAAATTGAACCTTCATTCATTTTACCTATAAAAATTACTGCGCTAGTAAATGCACCTTTCAGGGTCGATTTACATGGTGATAAATAAATCTCAATCATGTTTTCGAAAATGAACTCTCCCTTAGGCTCTTTTATATAACACTGAGGTATGGGCTACTATTGGGAAAATTTGGATGTTATCTAACTTCCCGTAGGTATAAATTAAGGCAGTCATATTCTATGCTGCAGTATTTAATACAGACAATAAGCAATACTAAATATATTTAAAACACTTCTTTGTAGTCATTTGTTCTTAAAGCTAAAAAGTATAAACCTTGCATTTAGATGTATTTGCTGTCTCAGCAAAAACGACAACAACAACAACAACAACAACAAACTTAGCAAATATACAATTCTCCCAAATAACCAATGGTATTTCTTTTAATGGGTGAACATATCCATGTTAAGACGTTCAGGTACCAGTAAAATATAAAGCCATTCAATTTTAGTACCACACCTAGCTCTTGAGCACAAAGAACTTCTACTGAAGCATGGCATAATTCAAGCAAAGGTTGCCATTTTTACCACACTTGGAACTCTCAGACTTGGGAATAAGAGGCTTCTATTAATATTACAGTCTCCTTTGCTCTCAATGCTGTAGACTTCAGCTTCACCTTGATGCCGCACAAATAATACAGCTCGATTCAAGTTGGAGCCCTTGGGTGCTGCTGTCAGCCACTCTCTCCAGCATCTTGGTTTGGCTATTTTGCATTTATTATTTTCTGTGGAAAGCAAGAACCTGTGCCTTTTGAGTGTCAACAACTTTGATGTTTTCTCACTGCGGAGGAAAGGAGATGAATTATTCTGGAGAAAATGCTTTCTTTTTCCTCGGTGTTACTTGTGAAGGGCCTGGCACTTCTAAGAAAGTAGTTGATATTCTCCAAGGCTTTTTTCTCTAGACAATATTATTTTCAGTGCTTGGTGAATATGAATCAGGTATCATGCTCCATAAAAAAGATATTTTCAGGAAGTGTTCTGAAAAGGCTGCTTTTGCAATTGAGCTTTCCATTTTAACAAGCCATCCTTAATTTAAAGAATCTACAATGAAAGGATCTTTGTAAGCCTTGAAGGTCCAAGTGGGCTGGAGTTGAGGAATGCCACAGCGGCTCTGGTAGTGAACCACAGTGATTCAAAGCATACAGTCCCCCTTGCTGCCCAACCTCTAGCTGTGGCACCTTGGACATGTTTCTTTCCATCTTTCAGCCTCCACTTTCTCACCTTTAAATTAGGGATGTGAGAGAACGCAAGACAAGGGGCAAGTGTGAGGAGGCAGCGCTCTGCACAGTGACCAGTGCCTAATAAGCATTGAGGAGCTCAACACATGTGAGCTATCATAGAAAGCAGCAGCTTTACAGAAAGCTGTCTGGAGGCCAAGCTGGAGGATCACTTGATATTTGGCACTTTCTTTCATGTTACGAAGTGGTGGCTTATTTAATCCAGTAAATTCCTGGGTAACATGGAATACATCTTACACTAAATTCCTGTCTATCATGAATAGCATTAAAATCAAGTTCCAGTCTTGCACCTTTTATGTGCAAGAAAGCTTGTGGCTCGGTCCATGGGAATAGTTAGATAGGAACCCTGCTGGCCAGGTGCAGTGGCTCACGTCTGTAATCCCAGCACTTTGGGAGGCCAAGACGGGCAGATCATTTGAGTTCAGGAGTTTGAGACCAGCCTGGTCAACATGGTGAAACCTCGTCTCTACTAAAATACAAAAATTAGTCAGGCATGGTGGTGGGCACCTGTAGTACCAGCTACTTTGGAGGCTGAAGCAGAATTGCTTGAATCCAGGAGGCAGAGTTTGCAGTGAGTCAAGATCATGCCACTGCACTCCAGCCTGGGTGACAGAGCAAGACTCTGTCTCAAAAACCAAACCAAGCCAAAAAAACCCTGCCCACAGGGGCAGGGGAGATCAAACAGATGTCTGAAAAGCTCACAAAGCCAGGATTGGTTAAGTGCTAAAGAAAGATGAAAATAATGTGTTACCAGTATTCAGAAGAGGGAGAAAGTGCCTCCTGTAGGGGAGTAAAGGGAAGAACTGAGAAGACTTCAGGAGGAGATGGATAGGTTTGGGATTTGTAGAGAAGGGGAGAAGGCATTGAGATGGGAGGAAGGGTGCCAGCCAGAGTGTTTGTGCCAGACGCTGTGCTAAGCTTCATGTTCACACAGACTCATTTAACCTTCACAAAACGGGATGAAGTAGGTGCTATTTTTCTTATATTATTAAGGATGAAATGAAGGCTCACAGTGATTAAGTCACTTGCCTAGACTCACACAGGTGACAAGTAGCAGGGCCAGGGCTAGAGTTCAAGTTGTCTGAATCCACAGTCTTTTTTAAAACCACAATACATGGAGAATAAAAGGATGCTGGCTCAAACCCTGGCTGGAAGACAGCACGGGAAAGATGACTGTGGGGAATACACTGAAAAACTTGATGAGGGACAAACTCAGTCCAGACTGCCCTGGGATCAGGCTCAGATCCTGAGATTCTGGTCATTAGGTACTGGGGAACACATGACCTTTTTGAGTGAAGGGTGACATGATCAGACCTGTGTACTGGTAGATTCACTGTGGAAGGCCCCACCACCAATGATCAGAGAGAAGAGTGCTGGGACTTGTTCCTACAAAGTTCTCATTAAGCCTCTCTGGGCATCATCCACAGAAGCTGAGCCACTTAATCCCAAATGTGTGAGAGAGCAATATTCTTCCAGGGTCCAAGCTTCTGTTTTCTAGAGTAATAGTTCCAAATATGTTGAATGCCATAGAAAAAAAGTTTATATGCAAATCGGAAAAATGTTTGCCTACAATTTCAGGCAATTTTCAACCCTGAAACTCTAGAGGAGTAGTTCTCAAACTATAATGTCATAAAATAGTAGCCAGAGAGCTTGTTATAATGCAAATTTTCAAACTCCAGCCTCAAAAATAGTAATCTAAGGGATCTCAGAAAGAGGCCCAGGAGCCTGCAAATGAACAGGCACTGCTTCGTAATTGCAATGCAGGTGGCCTTTAGACAAACTTCTAGAAACTCAGACCTAGGGGCCCCCAGTCCCTAGAGAAAGAGCCCCTATTCTAGAACATCACATAGTGGTATGGTTTGAATGTGTCCCCAAAAGTCAATGTGTTGGAAACTTAGTCCGCCATGCAGCAGTGTTGAGAAGTGAGACCTTCGGGAGATGATTGGGTCAAGAGGACTCTGCCCTCATGCATGGGTTAACCTATTTATGATTTAGTAGATTAATGGATTAATGGGTTATTGAGGGAGGGGGTTAGTTATCACAAGAGCGGGTCTGTTATAAAGCCAGTTTGACCATCTATTGTGAGCCCCCCACTGTGTGAAGGCCCCAGCCACCTCAGGCCTCTGCAGAGTCCCCACCAGTAAGAAGGCCCTCATTAGATGAAGCCCCTCAACTTTGGGCTTCCCAACCTACAGGATTCAAATAAAGAATTTTTTTCTTTATAAATTACCCAGTCTTAGATGTTCAGTTATAGCCACAGAAAATTAACTGAGACACAGATTCATAATGAAAATGGTCCTAAAATACAAAATGAGGACTGCTTCACGACCTCTTATTGAAGTTCTGTTGTATGCTCCTTCTGACTGAAGCCTCTTTCTGCTTTCTGAAAAAAATATGGCAGAGCAAAAGGAGACATTGAGAGTTTCTTTTACAGTTCAGCCACAAAGTCCTCTGCACACAGTAACAGACTCCAGAATTGAATCCAGGGGTACAAATGTCTGCCATTATTTACCAAATAAATTGCCCATATTTGCCACTTTTTATTTGCAAATGCTGTCTACTGTATCAGGAAATCCATTTTTCCTCCTCAAGTAGTACTTGCAAAATAGGTAAACATTTTGCTGAGAAAACACTACATGGCTCACTGAGAAGAATTATCCAAAAGGTTATCCAAATCTGAGCTGGCCATTAGGCACTGTGAGCATTAAGAGGAAATGTGCTCTGGTGGGTAAGGGAAATTTAAGACTTGAGATATAATTAGGTATTGAAAAGGTGGCAGAACCGAGAGGGTGTTAAAATGAGGTGTGCCTGTGAGAAGGAAAACGTGACTAGAACAACCAAAAGCCGTCATGAAGGCTGCATTTATCAAAGCGGGCAGTTTGCACAAGCCTGGAGTGAAACGTTAGCTCCGTGCGTTCATGACTTGTTCGTTACACAAAGGTTTCATGCTTTCCCCAAAACACTTCATCTTACATCCACGGACAAGGTCTAGCGAAGATTAGATTTACTCTATTTGCCTTCACATTGGTTGCATTTTTGACAGTTATTTGTGGTGCTTATAAAGAGTCTTTCATCTGGAAATTCACAACCTGCACCATAAGGGAAACTCCTAACTCGGTCAGCACTGATGTTCATGAAATGGTCTTCAAAAATCCCCAGAGAAAGTTTAACTTTCAAAATAATGACAATGTTCACAGCAAAATTCTTTTAACCTTCCTGTATGCTGGGACATTTTCATAATAAGAGATGGAAAAGATGTTGGTCAAGGATACAAAATGTCACTTAAGAAGAGTAGTAAGTTCAGACCTATTGTACAACATGGTGACTGTAGCTATAACAATGTATTACATACTTACAAATTGCTGAGAGTGGATTCTGAATGTTCTCATGACAAGAAAATGGTAAGTGTGTGAGGGAATGAATGTTAATCAGCTTGATTTAGCCACGTCACTGCGTGTGTGTGTATGTGTATGTGTACACACACATCGTGTTGTACATCAAAAAAAAAAAACACAAAATCCAACAAAAACGTATACCTCAACTTAAAAAAAAGAGAAAAATTTCATAATAAAATGTTGGGAAAAGGATATCAGGAAATCAGCAGGATGGGATTGGGGAGCACATAGGTACCTTGAGCTGTTCTAATCCTTGAGTTGGGAGATGTGTTTGTTTTATTAATATGCCTCATATATACATATACCTATTCCTTTTGTTCAAATATTATATAATAAAATTTTAAATAGAACAAAACAGAGATGAGTAAGTATATTCCATCTGAGTTGCTGTTAGGGGCACAGCAAAATGTCAACTACTTTAAACCATTCTTCTTTGCTTACTATCCACACGTGGTAAAGGAAGGGACATAGTGACAATGTTTTCTAGTGTGTCAATGAGTTGGTTAAAATAAAAACTTTGTGCATCCCCCAAAAAGGAAACAAAATTCCCTGGAGCTGTTTTTGTTATTGTGAGCTGACAGCCTTTTTTCATAAGGAAAGAAAAAAAAGCTACTAAGATTGAGTGCGAAGGAGAGAAATAGTGAAGCTTTGACGTGGTGGCCAGGGAGCTCATCTGAGTTCATTCAATTCCAGGAGACAAGAACCTTGCTCAGGGGCTAGTCCAGAGAATTATTCTTGATCTGGATTGACACTGGGAGAAGATCAAGGAAGCAGAGAAGTAATTAGGGTTATCTCTGAATGACATCAATAGTAAGCAGAACAAGACACACCTTTGGATCAAGGAGTAGAATAGCTGCAGAAACTAAGAAAGAAACAGCATTTGCAAAATTGGCTGGTTGGCTCTGAGACCCACTATGTATGACCCAGAAAACCCAGGCTGATAAGGGTCCAGCCTCCCTCATAAGGGATCTCCATGGATCCTCCAGTAGCAATGATGATGTGTCAGAAAATGGGGCTTTGTCAGGAACTGGGGGACAAACCCATTTCTTATGTAGCAGGGATATTTAGGACATCTTCCCAGTATGCTCTGAAATTCCACCTATCAAGATTCATTTAAGGCTAGGCACTGTGGCTCATGCCTGTAATCCCAGCATGTAGGAAGGCCAAGGTGGGAGGACTGCTTGAGGCCAGGAGTTCAAGATCAGCCTGGCCAAAAAAGCAAGACATTGTCTCTACAAGAAAATTTTAAAAAATTAGCCAGGTGTGATGGTGCATGCCTGTAGTCCCAGCTACTAGGGAAGCTGACGGGGAGGATCACATGAGCCAGGAGTTGTAGTCTGCAGTGAGCTTTGATCACCCCACCCCACCCCAGACTAACAGAGTGATACCCTGTCTCCAAAAAAAAAAAAAAAAAAATCATTTAAAACAACAAGCACCTGGGTGGTGGAGGTGATACTGTGAGTCTTTCACACTCCAGAGCTGAGGTCCCCAAATCCTGGACCATAGACCAATAGTGGTCCTTGGCCTGTTTGGAACTGGGCTGCACAGCGGGAGGTGAGCGGCAGGTGAGAAAGCATTACTGCCTGAGCTCTGCCTCCTGTCAGATCAGTGGCTGCATTAGACTCTCATAGGAGGGTGAACCCCACTGTGAACTGCGCATGAGAGGGATCTAGGTTGCATGCTCCTTATGAGAATCTAACTAATGCCTGATGATCTGAGATGGAACAGTTTCATCCCCAAACCAACCCTGGACCCTGTGGAAAAATTGTCTTCCATGAGACCAGTCCCTGGTGCCCAAAATATTGGGGACTGCTGCCCTAGAGAACTTTATTTAATCAGATGGCTTTCCTAACACATGGGGAGGGGTGGACAGCCACTGGAGGCAACATATGGTCACTGGATGCTCAGGAGAAACCCAAACTTTCTATTGACTGGCCCCAAGGAAACCAAACCGTTCTTTCCAGAAACCAGATAGCAAAACCATTCTCCTCTGCTTAGCCATGCAAAGTGGCCCTTTGATTTTCCTCTGCGTCTTTTTTAGTCACCATTTGCAGGTGACTCAGATGTGACTAGAATGGTATCATACATCTGAAACCTGGGATCTGTTATCTTTGTTTTAATTTTCCCCAGAGAACCCCAGTTTCAAATTAAATTTTACATAGAACCAGAATATGTAAAATAGAGAATCAGAGGAACTTTAGCTGTAAGGAGTTGGGTGTCTGAACGCGGAGGCTTCTGTCAATGTGGTGTGAAACCACTGCTTTGGAGAGACTCAGGATTAGGAATCACAGACAGTGGGTGCTTAAAGGCACATTCAAGGGCTAGACAAAGGCAAACGAATGTGAAGTGGTCTAGCTGTATGTGTTTTTCTGGCTGCTTGTTTGTTCTATCCTGAGTAAAAAAGTGTGCCTGCTCCTACACACATGAGTCCTTCATGCTGTGTCCAAGGATCGCTTACAATGCCACTCAGAAAATAAGAGTATTTCCCAATATCAGGTATTCCTGTGAGCCTCTTATAATGAGGGCAGACTTCTAATTGTCACATTTGTTCCCTTTAGGGATCTGTGCCAATTAAGAAGATTCTGAGTTCTGGGGAAGGGACATAGGGCAGAAAGGGCTGAACCCTAATTGTCTCATGTCTTTTTGTTTATTTTTCTCACATGTAAAGCATGTTTATAAAAGTGACATTAAACATTAGGTAACACATTACATTTAATGCATATAGTAATAGTTAAATTAGTAAACATGGGTAAAATTCAACCCTGCCTAGATGTATACATGGATTTTGATATATAAACATGGGCATGTGTGAAAGAATTTATCGAAAAAAAAAATCCTAGAAATCTCTAGGATTTCTAGAGATTTTTAGAAAATACTAAAAATTTTCTAAAAACAGAAAATTTTTTTCTATTTTTTCCATAGTGAAAATACTAAGAGTTGTAGTTTGTATTTTATTTATTTATCTAGAGACAGAGTCTCACCCTGTCCACCAGGCTGGAGTGCAGTGGCGCAATCTCGGCTCACTGCAAACTCCACTTCCTGGGTTCAAGTGATTCTCGTGCCTTAGCCTCCTGAGTAGCTGAGATTACACATCCCCCGACCCCCACCATTGTGCCTGGCTAATTTTTTTTTTTTTTTGTATTTTTAGTAGAGACAGAGTCTTATCACGTTGGCCAGGCTGGTTTCGAACGCCAGACCTCAAGTTATCCACCCGCCTCAGCCTCCCAAAGTGCTGGGATTACAGATGTGAGCCACTGTGCCTGGATTTTTATTTTATTTTTGTACCTATAAGCAATCTACATAACACTGAGCAACTGTAAAAATCTTTTATCTGCTTGAAGATTCAGCTCATCAAAACTTAAAGCTCACAGCACACAAGTAACATTAAACTAATCTCAAAAACTGTCAAAAGAAAGACCCCAAAAGCATTTTACTTTTATTATCTACAAGTGCCATCTTACTGCAAAAGAGTTCTTGCAATGTAGCCAACAACAGGGAGAAGGGATAAGGATGCCCAATCCATTGAGGAAGATTCTGTATTAAACACTTTCAAGTCTGATAGTTTATCATTCTCAGACAATTCTTCAAAATCTCAGGCTTAGATATTTTTCTAGGATATGAGCTAAATGCCCCTTTTTTCCTTTCATTGTACTGCATGCATCTGTTAAAACCTATTGTATTGAAATGGTTTTTAAGAGGCTGTTTCCCACTTGTTTGCGAACATGGAGCTCCTGAGCATTGTCCTTTCCTTGGAGCCCCTGAGGGTCGTCTTTCCTTGGAGCCTGGGCAGCACGCAGTGGCTGACCAAAAGTGTGATGCCCAAACTTTTCAACGTTCATTCAAGCTTTGAGCAAGAACTAAAGAAATAGCAGACTTATGGACTGGAAAATACAACTGTGAAAAAATGAGATTTTATAAAAGCAGCACACGAAATCTTAACCATCTGAGTGTGTGTGTGTGTATGTGCCTGTGTTTCACCAGTAACTTTGGACAGTTCAATATTTAGTGGAATCACATTTCCCAGCACTCAGAATATATGGAACTCCTTGATTGTAAAGGCACAATCTTCATTCCGCATAAGAAAGTCAAGCATTTTACTTTTTCTAAACTCACACACTTATTTTCATGTTTTCAAGTTAAAATTTGAGAAGACTCAAATACCAAATCCATGGATTTTCATGCTTGTGCACTCCCATCTGACCAACCACAGTGTGCCCCTGTTGAGCTTTTGTAAGGAAGCGAAAATGCGACTGATCCACAACAGTGTCACTTTCTCTAGCTCAAGGACACTGGTTTCATTCATGTTTCCCCTGGCTGCCTAACCTTTTGCACAAACGTTTTTCTTTTCCTCCCTGTGTGGGCAAGGACACTCACCCTGCACATGTGCTGCTCCGCCCTACTTTCAGCTCAGCCAACTCTGATTTCCTTGGGGTCTATATACTCACTCTATCCCCACCTTTGCACGGTCAGCTGGGCCACTTTCATCCCTCACTGGATAGCTGGCATCCACTTAATAAGTCCTTCCTGAACTCACTCTCACTTCCCAACCCATCCTCCAGGCCTGGATGATCTGTGAATTTGCTTTCTGTTAATACATACCATGCACCTTTGACAAGGCCCTTTCAAAGGCAACCCCTGCTACCACTATTTTCCAGCCACCCTGACCTCTGCCAGATAGAGTGTGCTGTCCCTTCAGGGTCTGTTCACGAGCTGTAACCTTACGGTGACTAACCCCTTCTTTTGGCCTAAGCTAATTTGCATGGGTTTCTTCCATAACCAAGAGTCCCAACTCATATGTGACTGGGAGCCAAGGGTGCCCGTGAAACCAGCGGTCTCCAACCTTTTTGGGACCACGGACCTGTTTCGTGGAAAACAATTTTTCCACAGACAGGGGTGGGGGAGGATGATTTTGAGATGATTCAAGAACATTACATTTATTGTGCACTTTATTTCTACTATTATTACATTGTAATATATAATGTATATACATGTATATATTATTACATGTTAATATATACAGTAACAGATCATCAGGCATTAGATCCTCATGAGGAGCCCACAACCTAGATCCCTTGCATGTGCAGTCCACAATAAGGTTCGTGCTCCTATGAGAATCTTGTCACTACTGATCTGACAGGAGGCGGAGCTCAAGCGGTAATGCTTGCTCACCTCCTGCTGTGAGGCCCAGTTCCCAACAGGCCATGGCCCAGTACCAGCCCCATGGCCCGGGGGTTGGGGACCCCTACATTAAATGATCTGTCCAGCGGTTCTGATAAAGACGATGTTGGCAGACAAAGTAATCACTTACCCTCTATACATGTGGCTCTGTGCTACCCTAGAGGCTCAAAATCAATCAGCCTCACCAGGTAGGGGATTGTCCCCTGGGGGTGGGGAATTGGCATCATGAGGAGGAAGATAAGATGTGTTTAAGATACAAAGATCGGGAGGCTGAGGCAGGAGAATGGCGTGAACCCGGGAGGCGAAGCTTGCAGTGAGCCAAGATCATGCCACTGCACTCTAGCCTGGGCGACAGCGAGACTCCGTCTCAAAAAAAAAAAAAAAAAAGAAAAAAAGATACAAAGATAAGAAAAGCAATATAATGTACTTTTTGTTAAGGAGTTTATAACACTGGTCATTTTAGGCAAGAGCAAAGTACTAGCATATGATAATTAAGCCCATTACTTTTACTCTCATAGAAGTGAAATTGGGCTGAGTTGGGATGCTTAAGTTCTTTTTCTGAGCTTTCCCTGGACACCAGTGGTTCTCAATGGGGAAAAGGGTGTGTCTCCCAGGGGTATCCGTCAATGTCTGGAGACATTTTTGGTTGCTACAACTTACAGTAGAAAGGGTGAGGGGTGGGTTCCTACTGGCATCTGGTGGGCAGAGGCCAGGATGCTGTGGCATACCCTGCCATGCGCAGGTCAGCCCCTATGACAATAAAGTGTCCAGCCCCTGGGAAACACAGCTCTAGGCTCTACATTTCACCTCCATACAGGTATTTCCTGAACTTCCGGATCTCATCTAACTTATCATCAAAATGTAGTGGAAAGATGACAGAATTGGGAATGCAAGGTCCTCTTTCAGCTATGGGAGTAGCAATGAATAGCATATGATCCCTTGTAATTACCCAGTAATGTAAATTGAGGGAGAGCATTTGATTTCTTTCCCTACTAATTTCAAATATACAAGTAATGCATGAACATATTCTCCTGGTAAAACAATTTAAATACTACAGGTAAAAGTAAAGTCCTCCAAGAAATCACCCCCCACCCAAGCTCTCAGAAGTCACCATTTCAGTTTATTATCAGTTTGGTGCATATCTTTCTATAGTGAACAATGAGAAATTTCCTGCCCCCCTTAAATGTTTTATTTCACCAATCCGGTTGGAGTAGAATCATATCTTGTCAGTGTTTTAACATGCATAGTGCTAATTGCAGGTGAAACTGAGTATCCTTGCGTATACTTATTGACTTTTATTTCCTCTGTGAATTGCCTGCTCACCTCCTTCACTGATTTGTGTCTATGTATGTGTCTCTTATCCCTATTGATTAATACATATTATTATTATTATTATTATTATTATTATTATTTTGGAGACAGAGTTTTGCTGTGTCACCCAGGCTGAAGTGTAGTGGTGCAATCACAGCTTACTGCAGCCTCAGAATCCTAGGCTCAAGCGATCCTTCCACCTCAGTCTCCTGAGTAGCTGGGACCTCAGGCACACACCATCATGCCTGGCTAATTTTAAAAAAAAATTTTGAGAAGATAGGGTCTCGGTATGTTGCCCAGGTTGGTCTCAAACTCCTGGCCTCAAGGGGTCCTCCCACTTCAGCTTCCCAAATTGTTGAGATTACAAGCGTGAGCCACCATGCCCAGCTGGCACATACATATGAGATGCATCCCAAGGTCTCTGTGTGTTCACCTGTATCCCTGCACACCACATACTGTATAATAGCTGTATGTTTCCTTGTCTCTCTCTCTCTCTGTGTCTCTCGCACAGGCTGAACATATAATTGTGGTCTGAATTAAGATAGCATCCCATGATTCAACACTTATAAACATGATCTTTGTGCAATGCAGGTGCAAGATATTGGGGACATCATGCAAAAGTGAAACATGTCCAGTCCCTCTCCTCATGACACGTATACAAATCTACTTGTAAATATAAACTAGTTGGTAATTGAACAAATGCCGAAAGGAAGCATACACCACGGGCTATGGGGATTTAGAGATGGGAGGAATAATTTTACTTGGTGGTGTGGTGTTGGTGAGGGGTATGTGTGATGTGTGAGTATTCAGGAGTGCTGGGCTTACAGTATGGTTGTCTGGTTCAAATTCTAGCTCCAGCATTTATTTACTAGCAAGCCACCTAACCTCTCCAAGCCTCAATTTGTTTCCTCTTTAAAACAGGGTGTGTGTTAGAGTGTGAGTGATCATAATAGTACTGTTTAAGAATTAAATGAGGTGATCCTAGTAACACTTTTGTCAGCCATTACAGGAGAGAGGGTGGTACTTGAACTAGAACTTAATGCTAGAAGATACCTACATGGGTGGAAAGCAAATTTGTGAAGGTTTGGCTTTTACGCCACAATCCCTCATCCTTCTTTTTTACCCTTTCCTCCCTTATTCCTCCTGAACACACATTTCTTGAAACCTGCCCCAGCATGCCACCTATGCATTCTCTTTCACTCCTTGTAGGTTCCTCTGTAATGTCCTCCCAGGTCCTGCTAGACCTCATCCTCCGAACCTCTTCCAACCTCCCCCCATCTGGAGTCGGTTGAATAGTGGATCCCTTAAATTCATATCCACCCTTTTAGAACTTCAGAATATGACTTTATTTGGAAAGAGGCTCTTTGCAGAGGTGATTAAGCAAGGATCTTGAGATAAAATCACCCTAGATTTAGGGTGGACTCTAAGTGCAATGACTAGTATTCCTCGAATAGAAGAGAAGACACAGAGACATAGGGGAAGGAGGCCATGTGGAGATGAAGGCAAGGGTTGGAGTTATGTGGCCACAAACCGAGAAAGGTCAAGCACCACCAGGAGCTGGAAGAGGATAGGGGAGGATCCTCCTCTAGGGCCTTTGAAGGGAGCATGGCCCTTCTCATACCTAATATGAGACTTCTGGCTTCCAGAACTGAGAGAATAAATTCCTGTTGCTTTAGGCCATAAAGTTTGTGATAAGTTGTTATAGCAATGGGAAGTGAATCCACTATCTCATCAGAAAGGGGTCTTTTGGAAACATCCCACTCTGGTCATGCCTCTTGCCTGCCTTGCGTCATTCAGTGGCTGCCTACAGCCTGAGAGGTGAAGTCCCCTGGGGCCTGGCACACGGGGTCATCCACATGTGGCCACAGTTGCTGAGCTCTCCAGGAGCACCTGTCATCACCCATGGCCAGCCATGGCCTGTGCCTGTGCTGCCCTCCCTGGCCCCACCCTCAGTCCTGTGCTGGTAATTAATTAAGATCAATAATTCAAATGGGCCCTTTCCACCTGACCAACAGAATGGTTTGCAGCAGTCACCTCAGTGTCTTAGTACTCTTTAGTGGACAAAGGTTCCTATTATACTTCCTCTCAAGTTATGAATCATCTATAATCATCAATAAAATGTAATCTGAAGGATAATGTATACTGTGCAATGTGAAATAAACAAAACATCTTTTTAGTAAAGAAAAGCTTTTACTTGTAATGTGACTAACCCCTATCTTTTCTTAAAATATCAGTAATAATAAGAGTTGGCTCAGGGGTCAGCCTTCCCTCATCCATCTCCACCCTGTAGCTGGCCTGGGTGCTTCTTCTAGATCCTAATACTATTATAGCTTGGGTAGGCATCTAGCTTATCACTCACCATTTCAAAGTCAATCTCCTTCACCAGGCCAGGCACAGTGGCTCATGCCTATAATCTTAGCACTTTGGGAGGTCAAGGCAGGTGGAACACACCTGAGGTCAGGAGTTTGTGACCAACCTGGCCAACATAGCAAAACCCCATCTCTACTAAAAATACAAAAGTAGCTGGCTGTGGTGGTGGGTGCCTGTAATCCCAGCTACTTGGGAGGCTGAGGCAAGAGAATTGCTTGAACCCAGAAGGCAGAGGTTGCAGTGAGCTGAGATAGTACCACTTCACTCCAGCCTGGGCGAAAGAGTGAAACTCTGTCTCAAAAAAAACCAAAAACACAAACAAACAAAAATCCCTTCACCAGAGAGGAAGGAAGACTTTTAACCATGTCCAATTCATCTTTGTGACCTAGCCACTCCAGCTGTGCTCGAACCACGGCAGGAGCTCATAGACACTGGTTGAATAATTGAATGAGTGAATGAGTATATTAATAGGCAAGGAGTTAGAGGGAAAGTCCTCTCTTAAATCTGCACTGGGACTCAGAATCTCAACACATGCAAATGGCTGATGGCATGGTTTTATATCTCTGGCATGACTGATTGAAATAAGAAATAGGAAGTTATTTCTGCTGGAGACACAGCATCTCAACTTTATTTGTCTTAATATAAAGCTTATAGCATATTTTCACAACTGCTGGCATGATTGATTGTAAGGAAACTATTACTAAAAAAAAATCTAAGTGATTAGAGTGGGCTCACAACGCCTATGTATGGATAAAAAGCATCATACAACCAGAAACCAAAAACTCTGCATAGGAGAGTTGTGTCCTTTTCAAATGCACAAAAAGCAAAAATAAAATCACTCTTATGTTCTCAAATCTATCTAAACTCCACAGAGTAAGCATCTTACACCTTCACGGATAATTGATTGAATTGTTATTAATGACCTTTGATGTCATTAGAGGCTGTTGTATTCAAACACACACACACACACACCTGTGTGCACACACACAAACACCCCCCCCCAAAAGCCCAGTGTCCTTTGCATTATTTTCTAACCTCATGATATGTAACATAATTCATACACAGTGTTCTAAAGTTGGAAATTGTATGCACATGGCTGCCAATGTGTTCTGGAAATCTCCAACTCTGGACACAAAAGTGAAAATAGAGGAAAAGAAAAAGGGAAATTGACACATTTCAATAAACATTACAAACAATCAGTGCACTGTAATAATACTTGAAATAGATGCCAGGGAAAATTAAAATCCCTTTTATTTCCATTATTTTATTATTTTCATCATTTAGGGATTGAGAAGGCCTTACTATTGAAACCAAATTTCAAGCCTGACTAACTTATGGCATTTCTCCAAAAGTGGAAATGTTCTGAAACAAGGGAGCAGTTACAAATATAGACAAAGGGGCATTCCCTGACTCACAGAGAGAGGAACCTTTAGAAACCACTGATTCATCCTTCTGCTTTCAGCCATGACTCTTCACTCTTAAGACACTCGCTGATGAATGAGCTTGTGTTATGATGACCTGCAGAGTGCAGGACAAATATTCTGAATCATACACCATGGAAGCGCGACTCCATGCTCGGCATCTCCTTTCTAATTCTGGAAGAGTCTGCACTCGCCTCACATGCACCATCAGTCCTGGAGATCTGACCCCAGGATGTGGCGCTCTCTGTCCTCGCCTCTTTCTCCATTGCTTCTCCCTCCCTCCACACCAAAAGGAAAGTCCAGTCCAGTGGCCCTGAAACACACCCACTATGCACCAAGGACTGTGCCATGGCTGCTGGCCCTGCAGGGGCCTGACCCTCAGGAGGCCTGATAAAGGAAGGAGGGAGGGGTGTGTCTTCCCATAGGGAGCACAGGAGGGGTGCACTGAGGGGAGTCTGGGCACACAACACAGATGCCGAGCAGCCCCCTCCACTCAAGGCTCGATCCAGAGGACACCCTGGTGCCTTCTTGATTTCCCAATGTTGCTGAATCTTCCCCCAGGAGGCCCCACTGGCACCTTCAACTCAACTTATGCAAAACACTGTTTCAATATGTGCTAACATTTTATTGGTCATGCACTTTTTATTAGCTGCTTTAATTTTTTGAAAGTAATTGAGGCATAAATAAATCATAAAAATAATAACTATTAAGTGCCAATGGCTGAGCCCTTCTTCCTCCTGCCTTCTCTGCTGCCTCCCTGTCTCCAGCCCATGCAGACCAGACGACTCGGGCCAACTCTGACTTCTCTTTGGCCATTCCTCTCCCCAGCCTGGTCCTTAGCTGCTCTTTGACTTCCCCCATGTATTGGCTCCCTTTCATTCCCACTACCTCCACCCAAGCCTGGGCCTCCAACCGCTCTCTTCGCTGCCTGCCCTGGCTCTTCTCCCTGTGTGAAATCTGCCAGCCAGGGCAAGATGAACCCCTGCCCACCTCCTGTCACCCAAGGCCCAGTTTTTTCTCTTAGACTGAGATTCTAGAAATACTAAATAAATTACTTGCTCTTGCCAGAACAGGACAATGACTTCCTTCTTTACAGTTGTACTCAACTGTTCGAGTCACCTGCAATACCCTCATCTTTGCTTGTCCAAATCCTTCCATCAAATCCAAACATCTCCACCATTTCTCAGTGGTTAGACCCAAGATGTGAGGGTTCCTGGCAGCCACATGTAGCAGGCAAGGAGGGAATGAACAAGATTAGGAAGAATTAAAGCAGAGCCATTTGTGGGAGCTTAATTGATCGAACCTGGGGCAACTCTTTCCCAGGGGTCATAACTGGTCACTGAATCTGGGTTCTGGCTGACGGCTGGGAATGGAAGACCAGGAGCATGAGGGTGACTTGTAGCAAGCTCCCTGGATAACTGGCATATGGTCTGCGACTTGGCCTGGACCTTCAAATGGAAGGTCAGGGAGCCTAGGGAGGTGGGTTGAGGAATCCAGCCAGAAGCAGAGCCTGCCTCCATCTCCCCAGTCTTCGCAGCACCTCCCCCCGGACAGAACAAGGGTGGTGTTTGGCACACAAAGAGCACTTCTGTCACTGCACACAGTGGGGGTGTGTATGTGTGTGTGCATGCACACTGATCAACATGGTGTCCTTTCCATATATGGTCCGCAATCCAACCCAAGGTGAAATGTATTTGCAATCCTCAAACTAGTAATGAATCTGATCGGATTTGCGTTCTTTTCTTCCAATAGCTTGGCAATGGGGAGAAATTGTTCAAGAAGCCTGGTGTGTGTTTGTTTGTTTATGGCGAGTGGTTTGCACAGATGGGATATAGCAAAAGGCTTTGGGACTGTTCTCGTCTGTGCTGTGTGCTCCTGGTCAACTCCCTTGCCTTTGCCTGCACAGGTCCAAGGGTGCCGGGTTGTTTCAGTTAATGAGTTTCATAGTCACACAGGATTTGGAGTCTAACAAAGGTAAGCAACTCCTCTGCTCACTGCTCATGTGACCTTAGGCAACTTCTTTGACTTCTCTAAGACTCATGTTCTTCATCTGTAAAACAACAGTAACAATAGTTGCCTCTTTATAGAGTTGTTGAGAGATTAGCCCAGATGATGCTTGTAAAGGTAGTTAGAACAATGCCTCCCACAGAACAAGTGCTCCATAAATTACTGCTGCTATTATTACAATGTTATTATTACAGTAGTATGGGAGCTTTGTTTATAGGGACCACTACCTCTGTATTAAAAGGCATTCCCAGGATCTCCAAGTGAGATCTTACTCAGTTTTTCTCCCTATGGAATCTCCTGGCTTACTGCCTGTAATAAGATGAATGGTGGGCCTCCAAAAGATATGTCCACGTCCTAATGCCTGGCAACTGTGAATATGACCTTATCTGGGAAACGGGTGCATATGTAATTGAGTCAAGTATCTTGAGATAAAAAGTTCATCCTGGATTATTCAGGTGGATCCTAAATCCAATGACAAGTGTCCTTGTGAGGGACATGCAGAGGAGAGACAGAGAGAAGAGGAGGCAGACCATGGAGACGGAGGTTGGAGTGATGCAGTCATAGCCACCAAACAACTGGAGCCCCCAGAAGCTAGGAGAGGAAAGGCACTGATTGGGCTCTGGAGCCTTGTGAGGGAGTACAGCCCTGCCAATGCCTGGATCTCAGACTTCTGGCCTCTAGAACTTTGAGAGAATACATTTCTATTGTTTTAAGCCACCAAGTTTGTCGTAATTTGTTACGGCAGCCCAAGGAAACTGATCCACTAACAAGTAAGTTCTAAATATCATCTTGCTTTCTTTTTCAATTCCTTATAAAACACAAGGAAACGAAAAAAAGTAGCTGAGAGTGATAAGACACACTAATGGATAGATCTTGATGTTCACTAAAGTGGATATCCAATTGTTTATGGTGTTCATTAACGTGAAATCATTTTTTTCCTTCCACCAGTTATGAGAGAAGAGTGATCACAGAGCAAGTGACAGATGCCACCATCACATCTGCATGTTCAATAGTGGGCGGTGAAAGGCGCAAGCCCATGAAAAGCTCAAGCACCACCCCAGGACATTCATGGGAAACAGGTCACATTGCAGTTATAGCACAGAGGACACAGATACACACAAGTGACACCACAATGAAGACACTTTTCAGAGAAGTGTATATGGGAATTAGGGACCGGAGAAAAAGGAAAAGGAAAAATCTAAAACATAAGCTTAATTAGCCAGGAGTAACAGAATCACCCAGTCTTAGTGACACAGAGACCTTGGAAGTTCACCCTCCAAAATAACGGAAACCGTCATCACCTCTCCAACCTTAGCTTGAATACTTCCAGGAATGGAGAGTTCACTATCTCACAAGGCTGCATTATCTGAAAGCGATATTTGAAATATCTTTCTCAGTCAGAGCCAGAGAAAATGTATCTCACTGTACCATGCACTACTGGTGCTGTTTCTGATTTAAGAACTGTACACAATCCTTACATTCATTTACTCAACAGATACTGCCTAGGCCTGTGCTGTGCACCAAGCACTGTAATTACACAAGGGATCTAGAGGCTTAGGAGCCCTCTGCTCTCAGGACAAGGCCACACTTCAGAGAGGTTGCTATGGGATCTCTAACTTCCCTCCACCAGCTCTTCTCATTCTCAGACTGAATCTAAAACATTACCAATAGGAATACTATTAACCAACATAATGAAAAATAATTGTACCAATAGCATTAAAAAAAACCCAAAGCAATCTCAAAAACCATGTCATAGAAACCAATGGGCAACTGCAAAAGGGAGGCCTCTTGAAAAAGTGACACTAATTCAGATTCTTTTGTCATCCTTCATTCCCAATCAGTCATGACACACAGTTCCACCTGTGTGTCACCACTCCCTGGACTCAGAGTTTTCAAAGGTCCCAGCCCCTCTTTACCCCACAGGACCCAGGGGACTCACACACCCAGGGCCAACATCCCTTCAAGAAAGCTGATGGTTTAGAAGGAGAAAAAAAAAACCTGTAGAAATGGAGAGATGTTATAAAATTTAAATAAGGAAAGTAAATTGAATAAGGTAAAAATAAGTAAGTAAATAAATAAATACGACAACTGTAAAAGGCACAGCACAGCGGGCGGGAACAGTAGAAGTGCTGAAACTCATGAACAAAAGAGCTTGTCTCTGAGGTGAAATTTGATACAATTTTATTGGCCTTTGTGAAAGAAATAGGAGAAATAACATTTTATTTATTTTATTTGTAAGCCATCATAATTGCTAAAGAAATTTTGAAAAAAAGAAAATTAATGAGATGAATTAAAAGTATAGTAAATGACAATAATTAACAGTGTGGTTCTGGACCAGAACCACAGATCAATGGAACGAAAGAAACTCCAAAAACAAACACTGATATGTTGAAGACTTTGTGATGAATAAAAGTGACATTTCCAAACCAAGGGAGAATGGATGAATTACTCAACGCGTGCCTCTAGGACATTTATGGAGGGAAAACATTATATCTCTCTTTTATCAAAATAAAGTCAAAGCATTGAAATGTAAAAAGAAAGAAAACCATAAAAGTATTAGAAAATCCAAGTGGAGGTGAAGGCAGCTCTCATTTTTCTAACCCAAGACTAAACCACAACAACACAAGTGAAGCATTGAGAGCTCTGACCAAAGAATGAAAAAAAGTATTTGCATAAAAAAATTAACAAAAATCCAAAGGCAAACAACAAATTGGGGGGAAATATTGAAAATATGTATAAAAGGCAATTCTTTACATATAAAGGATATCTTAAATTATAAAACAAATGACAAACAGACCCATAGAAAAATGGGCAAAGATCACGAAGATGCCACCCACAAATCAGTAAGTGCAAAGGGACAAAAGTATCTGCAAAACTGTTTAATCTCACTAGTTATCAAAATAATGTGAAGTGAAACAATAGTTTAATTTGCTCATTTATCAATTGGTGAGGATTTTAATAAACAAGAAAATAGTGTATGTACTGTATTTGTAAAGATCCGGCTGGGCGCGGTGGCTCACGCCTGTAATCGCAGCACTTTGAGAGGCCGAGGCGGGCAGATCACGAGGTCAGGAGATCGAGACCATCCTGGCTAACATGGTGAAAATCTGTCTTTACTGAAAATACAAAAAATTAGCCGGGCGTGGTGGTGGGCACCTGTAGTCCCAGCTACTTGGGAGGCTGAGGCAGGAGAATGGCATGAACCTGGGAGGCGGAGCTTGCAGTGAGCAGAGATCGCCACCACTGCACTCCAGCCTGGGCGACAGAGCAAGATTCCATCTCAAAAAAAAAAAAAAAAAAAAAGATACAAGGAAATAGGAAATGCTTTCATATATTTGTAAAGATATAAGGAAATGTTTTTTGTATGTGTTAGTAGAATTGTAAAGTCATAAAAACTATCTGATGGACAATTTGGCAATCTCAGAAACTTTAAAAATGTGCATATACCTGTGCCCAAGTTCTACTTTTTAGAAATTTTTTTTAAGGAAACTAACATATCAATGTATAAAGATTTAGCTAAAAGGATATAAAAGCCAGAGTTATTTGCATAAGAGATAAATCGTTAAATAAACTGTCAGATTCCAATGAGATCACTTGGACACAGGGTGGGGAACATCACACACCGGGGCCTGTCGGGGGGTTGGGGGCTGGGGGAAGGATAGCATTAGGAGAAATACCTAAGGTAAGTGATGAGTTGATGGGTGCAGCAAACCAACATGGCACACGTATACATATATATCAAACCTGCACATTGTGCACATGTACCCTAGAACTTAAAGTATAATAATAAAAAAAAATGAACAAAGGTCAAAAAATTGAAAAATAAAAAATTCCTCTTTAAAAAAATAAATAAATAAATAAATAAACTGTCAGATTGATGCAATGGCGTGAATGTTTACTGCAGCAGTTCTCAGGCTGTGGTCCCTAGACCAGCAGCTCCAGCACCATCTGGGAACTTGTTAAAAACGCAAATTATCTGGCCCTTTCCCACCTACTGAATCAGAACCTCTGGAGAGTGATGCCCAGCAATCTGTATTTTAACAAACCTTCCGTGTGATTCTGATGCACAGTATAGTTTGAGAACCTCTCTCTTGGTGTGTAAATCAGGGTCCTAAGAGGAACTAGATGAGACACTTGAATTGGTTTTTTGAAGTATTTTGAACTATTCACAAAAAGAAAGTAAACCACGAGCATGGTGCAGTTACCATTGTCTCAAGGGGATGGTAACTGGAACCCAGGGAGAAGTAGCTGGGTGGGAATGACTGCCTGATGGAGCAGGCAAGATGGAAAGGGGGAGGGGATGGGATTGGAGGGGTCGATGGGAGATGTGCGGCACATGCCCTCATTGTAAAGGATTGTGCAGGAGAATATCCACATGAAAGGTGTTCATGAAATATCCAGTTTTTAAAAAGCGGTACCCAGCTCCTTTTTCATTCAGAAATATATGTCATACATATTTTGTATGCACCCACAGATATGCATGAAAAAATGCTTGTAGGATATATGCCAAAGTATTAGCAGTAGTTATGTCCAGATCTTGAGATAATGGGTAAGTTCTTATTACTTGATCCTTTTTGCTTATCTATGTTTTCTAAAAGTTCTACAATAAACATGCAAGAAAAAAATTTAATGCATTCCCTTAAGCAAAATCATGAATATAAGAATCTCAAAGAAAATTGGAAAACTGGTGTGTTTCCCCAATATCTTAATTTTTATGGTTTATGTATAATAACCACCCATATTGGTCAACCTGTATTGCCTTTTACCTTGACAAGTTTTTGGAAGCAATGTGGTTGTAAGAAGAGAAAATGTAGTAAGTAATAGTTAGTACTATTTAGTAAACATTTCTTCAGTGACTACTCCAAATAAAACACTGCACAAAGTGCTTCCTGAATTATCTCAATCAATACTCACAAGAAGCTTAAAAGCCTTATATTATACTTCACTGTATTGATAAGGAAATTAAAGCTAAGATACATGAGTTATCTGTACTAGACTACATCTTCACTTTTCATCTTAGGGGAGCAAGGACTCAGACCAGAGCTGTCTAAGGCCAAAATCTGTGCTCTACATTTCTCTGGATGTGAGGAAATATGATTTTGAAAATAATGTATTGGCTGGGCACGGTGGCTCATGCCTATAGTCCCAGAACTTTGGGAGGCCAAGACAGGTGCACCGCTTGAGCTCAGGAGATTAAGACCGGCCTGGGCAATGCGGCGAAACCCCATCACTACAAAAAATAGAGAAATTAGCCAGGTTTGGTGGCATGTGCCTATAGTACCAGCTACTCAGTAGGCTAAGGTGGGAAGATCGCTTAAGCCTGGGAAACAGAGGTTGCAGTGAGCTGAGACTGCACCACTGCACTCCAGGTTGAGTGACATAGTGAGACCCTGTCTCAAAAAAAGAAAGAAAAGAATATATCAATTTTATCCTTATAAATGTAAACCCTGTGACAGCACAATTCACTGCATAATTTCACACAGTAATTTATTATTCTATGAGTACAGCAATGGTTTTCATGTAAGTATCTGAATATTACAGTCAAAATTATTATTTTAATAGTCTACTCAGAAATGATTTAATATATCAAATGTAAAAACTTTTTTTTTTTACTTTGGTCTTGAATAATGCAGCCAGAGGAATGAATCTACTGATAACATTTTTTTGGGTGTTTGATAGAATCTACTGGAAAGAATTCATTTTCAACTATGAAAACTCTGGAGTTTCCTAAAGATTAATTCAAGCCATTATACCTGAAGCAACACTTCCCACAATGTTTAATGTGTCCCATAAATGTTTGATTTTGGGCTTACAGTCTGAGTGGTACTTTTTTATACGCATGCCTCTCCTATTGAATGTAAATTCCTTTGAAATAAAGATGCACATTTTATTAGTATTGACTTCCACTATGCCTAGCACAAAGCCCAGGTTTGCGAATGAACATGTGTCAGTCAGGACAGGCTAAATTATGCTGTGGTAACAAATAGCCCCTCAAATCTCATTGACTTAATCTGATAAAACTTTCTTTTCTCATTCACACTACATGTCTAATCTGGGTGGGTAGGGAAGGCCTGCGTATAAGAAACTCATGCTGATGGAAGCTTCAGCTTGACCCATGCTTTCCTGATCACTTTGGTATGGGAAGATAATGTGGTGAATGGCCTCATAAACTTCAACCTAGAGGTAACACACATCACTTCCACTTATTCCACTGGCCAGTGCAGGTCACGTGACCACGCCTAAGGTGAACAGGGCTACCACATGCCTGGAAGATGGAGAACCAGAAATATCTGGTACAATATTAAGGACTGGCACAAAAAGGTTTTGGGAATGAATCATGAAATTATTAATTAGCACTTGTTAATTCATTTACTCACTAGTGACAGCCTACTATCTCAGGTTATCTTTTCTGACATGAATCAAGCCAAACATAGAAATAGATACACATCGTTTTGAGGTTGCAGTTGTGTTATCGCTGAAATATTAATTTTATTTCATTATCTGTGGCAAAATTCATATTAATTCTACATTTATTCACTAGTTTGATCTTTCCAGAGGTACTAAGATAAGAGAAATACCATTGATTAATAATGACCATTAAGAAAAGTGAGAGAAGAAAGACTGGCTTGGGCACACCCCATAATTCATTCACTTAATTCAGTGAACATCTACTGGGGGCCTGCTCTGTCCCAGATACCTCAGAGACTCTGCAAGTATGAAGCTGACGAACACTTAATGCACACCAAAATCTTAAAGTATTGTAAATAATAAGTTTTTCTTTATATGGTAGTCTTTCATGTACAAGATATTTGTCTTGTTTTCCTTTTATAATTTTATTAAAAAGTCATTTTTAAAAAACTTCCAATTATTGATCCTTCATCACAGTTTAGAATTGGTAGAATTTATTTCCCCCAGTTAAGTGTTCTTAAGTATTTAACTGCAGTGCTAATTTTCTTCCTTTATTACTGTCACTGGACTCATTCTGGATTTACTGTTTTAAACGAACAAAGAAAGACACTAGTGAAATGTAGATTGTTGCCAGTCTAAGTGGTTCTGTCCATGAATAAAAGACCTTTGTGAGCACAGGCCTTTTGTGTTCATTCACGAATCTGCTGTTACACCTGTGAGATTGTTGTACTGGACCTGAGAAGGTGGCAGGACCTCTCTGAGCTCAGCATGCCTGTGAGCACAAGGGTTTCTCTGAAGTCAATTTCATAAAATCGTGTCCATTGTATCCCATGATAAATGCTCGCAAGCTTTTATTATCTTAGAGACAATTGCCGCAGAGAAAAGTCAAAATGGTAATACTCACTGAGTAGAGACGTACACACTCAGCAAATTTATCAAATAGCCTGTTTTAAATCAACCTCCCTGTGTTTACTATACAAAGCATTTCAATAATACATATATATAAAATTCTTTTGCCAAAGTAAAATACAAATTTCTGTAAAGACTTTATAATAATTTTTAGTAAACTCAATTTCCTTATAAGATGAATTTGTTTTCCTTTGTTTACTTGTTCTTCCTATTTTCATCTTGGATTTTAACCAAAAAATGTCTTTGAAGAGTTATGAACCTTTTTTGTCCCCAAAGTCTCCTTTTTTCCCCTCCAACTTCCAGTTGCCATGTATTCTAGCCCTCTTGGTATATTCTCTGTTTATTGTTTATTTTTAAGAATTGTATTTCTTTGAGGACATTTTAGAAAGTTGTTAAATTTGATAGCAGTATATTGCGTCTTCATAAGGACATTTACATGTGTGTACAATTTCATAATTTCCAAGAACTTTCCCACATGTAGTCTCACTTGGTAGAGCAAAGCACAAAGTTTGTTATTTTGAAAGTCGTGCTACAAGTTAGCCAGCCACTTGAGGATGTTCCTCAGGAGGTGCATGAATTTACTCCATGACTTGAAAGCAAAAGGCAGGCTCCCTAAGTCACCTGAGCTGCAGCCTTGTGTTGTAGTCTGTACCCCTCACAGAAGGTTACGCTAAATACAAAGTTCAAGATTGGCGAGGAGCACCTGGGTAGATGAAGCAGTCTCAGTAATGTTCCAGTTAAGGTTACATATGTTCTCTGTACATATCAAATGTTACATAATTTTAAAAATAAAACAAAAAGATAATACCTAACCTTTCCAGAAAATTATACCTATTTCACTATGGAAGAAACACCACTCTGCAAAAATGCATCTTAGAACCTACCAGTGAAGGAAGGTTTGAGAGCAGGGAGACTTCTCCAGCAGAAACAGCGCAGTGTGGCTTAAGACATTCCTGCTTCCTGTGCTGGAATACAGGGCTTTCTTGAAATTTCCTCTTTAGGATGCTAGGGGCAAAAATGTCATTTCAAATGCATACTAATGTTTCCTAATACACACTATTTACCCCCACAAACAAATACACCTAAGGTGTAAAGAAGAACAATACCAATGCTCGTGAAAACCACTGATTACTACAACGAGAATATAATTCACTGGAGAATGGAGGAAACTTTCACTACCTAGAAATGCAAAGGGGACAAATACAAACTAAACTGGGGAGATTTTACCATAATTTATTTTGTCTTTGACAGATAAAGCAGGTGAATGAATGAGTGAATGAATGAGTGAATGAAATTGGTCTTCTGATATTTAACCAGTAAGGAAAAATTAATAGTACATATCAAACTTGTACCTACTAAACAGGAAGTACATCTTCCTTGTAAATGGAACATGCTCAAATATATCAATATATTTGACAAACCACATCACTGGACCACAATGCAGAAATGTTAGAAATTATTAATAAAATTTTAGACACAGACATGTAAACACATGACTACTTGGAAAGATTGTTGACTATTGCAAATAAGTATTTTGCCATAGAGGAAATCAATACCACATTTATAGAACCTTAAGAAAATGGAGGCAGTCATTCATTATTTGCAAATCCAAGAAATAATTTTAAAATACTATTAGAACTGATATGGAATTTGAGTAACAAGATTAAGGCTACATCTCCAAAGAGAAATTGCTTTTCTAACAACTACCAAAAAAAAAATTACAATCTTCAAAAAGGAAACATATCATTTATCTCATCAACAAAAGGCATAAAATACACAGGCATGTACCTAGAAGTGCCTTGTTCTAATAAAATAGTAAATATTATCTCAATCCTGTATGCTTCACATGAACTCTTTCTGATTCTCACAACTCCACAAGTGGGGTTACTGTCTCCATGTTTACTATACAAAGCATTTCAACAATATATATAAAAAATTCCATTTTCCTCGGTCAGACCTCAGGAAAATGAGGTCTGGACAACTGAATAAATTGTCAGATGCCACATAGCTCTTGGAGAGGCAGGCTGGAAACCTCTGTCCTTCTTCAAAGCCTCTTCAAAGTCTTTCCACTCTCCACTGTCCCTTGATCAGCTGCACAACCAGTACAAAGAAAACAGATGCTGACAAGAGGGCTCTGAACTGAATGTAGAGACATCTATGTCCCCAGATGGGAAAACTAGACATGAGAAAGACTTTTTTCCCCTTAAAATAATGTACGGGTTGAATGTAACTCCAACCAAAATCTCTATGAGACTTCCTTTTTGTAGGGGGAGACACTTTTGTGGAAATGTTACCCCAAAGTTCACGGATATACATCGACAGGAAAGGGAATACATATGCCCATCTCCCTTCTCTTTTTCCAATGCTGACCAGACAGCAGAAGAACACTGTAAAAGCAGTAATTTCACAAGGACAAGAAAATTCAAGAAATAATGACAATGAAACAATCCATATATTTTTTAACAATGGGCTTGATGGAGATCAGTGGTTTTAAAAAAAAACAAAGACCGAAAACTAGTGCCCCAAAAAGGAAGTCAGCAGGAAACAAGCCAATTCACATCACAGAATCATAGAAAGTTCTAGAACTCGAGAGAAGCCTACATAAGAGAAGGTGTATATAGGGAAAGCTGGCTCTCACATCCTCTTACGCACCCCAGCAATCAACAGAAAGTTTATTCTCAGAGAAATTTTTTTAAAAGAAGCTCCAGACTAAGAGGCACCAAGCACAGAAGAGGAGTGACGGACATTACTAAATTGCACCATGCTGACTTAAGCCTTCTCCACCTCCCAAACTCACAGTCAAGCTCATATCCACAGGAAGAAGTCTGGAGGCTTCTCTGAAGAAAACAACCAGCTCAGGGGGAAACGCCTACAGATATGAAGACCCGAGGGCCCCTGGAATGAAGTGAGCTCCACCAATTGATAGACTAAATCTCATTCCTAAATGTGACCACACAGCCAAGGACCACCAGATAGTTGAAGAAAGCTTCTAACAGGAAATATAGAGACCAAAACAAACAGGCAGGTAAAAAGAACTTGGAAGAAACAGAGATATTAAGGAACAGAAGAAAACTAACAAAAACAACAACAACAAAGCAATATTGTACACTTATAAGAGAGAGCTCATCCATGAAACAGGAACATGAGTCTATAAAAAAGAATAAAGAGTAATATAATGCTCTGAAAAATTAAATACTTCTATCCAACATATTTTAAAAAACCATTTGAAACTTTAGTTCTGGATTGTTACGATTTTATTAATTTATGCCTCTTATTATTAGGACTTTTTTGTTCACAGTTGTATTCCCAAAATACATAGTTTCAAAATACATTTTGGCTTACCTGTGAGATTACTGCTTTCAATGCTTATAACTGTCTCACGTATGTACTATCTTTCCCTTGTATTCGTTCTGTATTCTGATGGGTTTTAATGAGTGGTATAGGTCCTTGAACATTTTTTTCCCAGAAATTATGCATTAACAGAATATTTCCTAAGTATTTTCACGTCTCAAAGTATATTTCATTTGTAGCTATACAAATACTAGTTTGTCTACACAAAGGAATCCAGGTTCACAATCTCGGTGAATCTTGCTCCTTTGTCATCAGGCAATTAGTGTGGTAAATGAGCTGTTTGATGACACTTTAGGTTGATCTCTCCCATCTTTTTTTAGTTTAAAGATCTATAGAATTTATGTCTTTACCCATGAAATTAGAACATATTATTAGGATATGTATATGTATGTGTCTTTTTCAATATCTTGTATGGGTTTGGGAGAAATTTTCACCAGCAACCTCAAATCTTTCTTTAGCCTAGGTAAATTTTCTCTTATATATCTTTAAATATTATCCCTTCTCCATCTGTTCCAATTAGAGTGAAGAGAATAAACATATGTTGGATACACTAAATCTATCCTCTCAGTCACTTCTATCTTGTAATTCCTGTTTATATTTTCATTCTATGTTCTGTGAAAACCCCTCAAGTTAGTTTCTAAATCCCTAATTCAATTTTTAGCAATGTTTATTTGGTATTTGTTGCCAATATCGGTGGGGCTCCTTCAGCAATCACATTTTAAATTTCCTTTTTCAAAGCAGCCTGCTTTTTTGGCACAATATCCCCCACAACTCTCCTTGAGATTGCTAATTGAGATGTTCTTCAATTTTTATTTTAAAAATTAATTCTGTTTTATGCATTTTCCCAAACACTTCACATCTTCCCCCCACCCATCTGACCTGCTGCTTTTCTTAAAGTGTCTTCAGTTAAAATCCTTCATTGTCTGTCCATGTTTATCAAAGAAAAGTGTATATCAATCATTTTTACAAGGTTTACTAAGTACTTTCTGTGCCCCAGGCAGAATACTAAAGAATGGAAACTCTAAGTCAAGGAAACCCCAAAATAATCTTATGAGATCATGCTATCCTCCCTGAGTGTCACCTGGGGAAGAAAAGGTGTAGCCAGCTGCACCCAGTTGGGAATTTTTTCCAAATTACTGAGATCTTTTTGCCTCTTGGCTCCACTCACTTCTCCAGCCTCTGTCTTGGGACCACGGGACCATCTCTGCAGTCAGGGCTGTAGGTGCCAGGAGAAGTCAGGAAAGGGCACATGAACTGATTTTTCTGTTTCTTTTTTTCTTGTATTTGCTGTGCAAGCCCGGAGTTAGCTGGAGGCCTGTCCAGGTAGGAGCCAGCCGTGGCCCACCCCCCACTTTACTTAGCAAGTTGTCCACGCCAAGTGAAGCCTGGGGGCTAGGCCGCAGCTGCCGTCTGTGTGGGGGGGCGCTGATACAGATGCTGAAGTCCTTCATCACCCGCTCCCCGGCCCACGGACCTTCCCAGCCACAGCTATTCTGAGCCAAGAATGTGGCAGGTGTCAACTTGGGACTCCTATCTTCTCTGGATGCCCTGCTGTGCCTGTACTGGGCGGAGGATCACAAAGCACTGACTGGTTTCTTTGCCATCGTGACGCCATCTTTAAAATGCTGATCCAGGCCTGATGCAGTCGCTCATGCCTGTAATCCCAGCACTTTGGGAGGCCAAGGCAGGTGGATCACTTGAGGTCAGGAGTTCAAAACCAGCCTGGCCAGAATGGTGAAACCCCATCTTTACTGAAAATACAAAAATTAGCCAGGCATGATGGCAGGTGCCTATAATCCCAGCTACTCAGGAGGCTGAGGCATAAGAATCACTTGAACCCAGGAAGCAGAGGTTGCAGTGAGCTGACATTGCACCACTGCACTCCTGTCTGGGTGGCAGAGTGAGACTCAATCTAAAATAAAATAAAATAAAATGAAATAAATGCTGGTTCAGTGATGGTAGCCTTCCAATGTTAAAGCAAATCTATCTGAAATCAATTGGTCAGAGGAATACACAGTGTTATAGACAGCGTAGCTAAAAGCTTTCTTAGAAAGTTAAGTAACCTTGGTTCAAATCCTGGTTTCACAAATTACTATGTGAACTTCAGCAAGTTATTTTACTTCTCTATTTCCTTTTCTGTAAAATAGTGATAATAATAGGGTTATTGGGCAGAACAATGAAGTAAGACACTTAAAACAATTCAGCACAGTGCCTGATTTGCAGTAAGTACAATAAATGTTAGTTATCATCATTTTTAACCATAAGATATATTGCACTGCAAGAAGATATCATGAGATAATATTAGACAAACCCAAAATAAGGGACATTCTATGAAATAGAATTGCATTGCATTCAGCAATGCCAAAAGATATCTATGACCACTACAGTAATTCAAAATTGTTTGAGTTTTACTTTTTTTGATGAAAAAAGAAGTAAAAATAGTAGAAAATTAAAAGTAAAATCATCATTATTTGCAAATCATGCAATACATAAAGTCTAAATAAACCCTATTGTATGAGTGTGTTAATGTATAAAATATGTCTGAAAAAATTTTTGAAGAATATATCTGTAAATATTTTTATTTTAACTTTTAATTTTTGAATAATTTTAGGCTTATAGAAAAGTTGCAAAAATAGGGCAGAGTTACCATTTATCTTCCACCAAGCATCCTCTTAAGTTAATATCTAATCTTACATCATCATGATACATTTGTCAAAATTAAGTATTGGTACAGTACTATAAACTACTGACATTTGCATGTTTTACCAACATCACTTTTCTGTTCCAAGATTCAATCCAAGATCCCACATTATACTGTTATGTCTCCTTGCTCTCCTCTAATCCATGAGAATTCCTCAGCCTTTCCTTGTCTCTCAGGATGTGGACATTTCAAAAAATTCTGGACAGTTATTTTGTAGCATGACCCTTATTTTGGGTTTGTCTAATATTCTCTCATGATTAGACTGAAGTTGTGTGTTCTGGATAAGAATACACAGAAGTGATGTGTCTTTCTCAGTGCATCATATCTGGAGGTGATATCGATATGTCAACATGATGACAATATGTTTTATTACTGGTGATAATTGACTTTGATCACATGGTTAAGGGGGTCTCTGCTCTAACCTCATTATTTTTTCTTTGTAATCAATATGTATTTAAGGGGGAGATACATTGATACTATGCAAATATTGTATTTCTCCTAAAACTTTTTAGCTTCTAATTTTAGCATTCATCTGTGGATTTTATTTGCCACAATTATTACAGGGGTGTTCTAATGGTAATTTTGTATTTCCTTAATTTCTTCTATGTTTATCAATTGGAATTCTTCTGTAGGGAAGAACTGTCCCTACATTTTTGAGACTCATTGACTTTCAGGGCTGAAGAAGACTTTGGAGTCTTCTGAGATTTCAGTTTGCCAGCAGTGTAGACATCACCTGAGAGCTTCTTAGAAATGCAAAATCTCAGGCCCTATCCCAGACCTACTAGATCAGAATCTGTATTTTAGCAAGATCCTTGAGGTACTCATGTTCTTCAAAAGTCACTTTAGTTCCATGTCATCAAGGGACTTGATCAATTGAGTCTAAACTTGAAGTTAGCAGCAGAGCCAGACCACACCTCAGTCTCCTGACTCCCAATGCACTCTTCTTTTCTTATTTGATTGATCCATTCTCTAGAGAAATCCAAAGAGTACAGGCTTTGGACTCAGACCCAAATTTAAGTATCTAACACTGTTTACCTAGCAAGCTACTTAACCTCTCCGAACCTGAGTTTCTGCACATGTAAAGGGCAGGGCAAATATTAGCTAACTTTAAGGATCACAGTGAAGACAAGAGCTACTAGATGGAAAGCATCTGGCAGAATGGCTTGGGCATGAGGACACAGAGACATGCAGGCACATCCTCTTCCAGGAGGGACTGCAGCCAGGTGCTGGGAGTGCTGTCAGCGCATGCCTTCAGCTGCTAGCCTCTTCAAGCCTCACCCA
This sequence comes from Pan troglodytes, assembly GCF_028858775.2. NCBI lineage: Eukaryota > Metazoa > Chordata > Mammalia > Primates > Hominidae > Pan > Pan troglodytes. The sequence continues at coordinate 46,243,741 of NC_072404.2, forward strand.
AGGTCATGCCTTTTCAGTGGTGACTCACATCCAAAGACAGGGATGTGGAGGCCCAGCCATTTTGGCCAGACACAGAATGGAACAACCTTGATGACCATTTCAGCTCCAGAACTCTTTGAGGTCTGCTGGCCTTCTTTCTGCTCTGTCCTGTTTTATAGCTCACCTCTCCCTTGGCTCATTCCCCTTTCTGCCCCCTTCCTTCACAGATGTTGAATTCAAGGGCACTCCCTACACACAAATCCATCTCAGGTTTCATTTCCAGAAGAACCCAAACTGCCACATGGCACAAAATAGATTCTCAAGAATTGGGAACAACTGTTATAAATATCATTATTATGCCTTTGGGGGATGAGCTTTGCAAATTGACCACTATCACTAAATAGAAAGTGACCCAAATATGTACTAAGTTTTTATTATACACCTGGCCTAGTGCTCAGCTTAGGGATATAAAGTTTAGCAAAACAATGCTAAGTGCTGTCTAGTAGGGAAGACTGAAAATAAACTAGACGGTGCAATTAACCCAAACATCATTTTGGCAAGACTACTGTGGCCAATGGCCAGTCCCTTCGCAGCTGAAACTCTCCTGATGCTCACAACTTGAAACAACACCATCAAGGGCCATTACTGGAGAACCCTAGTTGGGAGATGGAAGATGAATCGTCACTCCTTTTTTAATTAAAAAAAGGGTACATGACCTGATTTTAAACTAAAGAAATTTATTGTTTTCTTAAAAACTCTTTGTTTACCTTTGATACAAAAAAGTCCACAAATAGATGTAAGCAAGTTCTGGACATCCAAGCCATGATGAATATGGAACTGAGTTTTATAGCTCTGCTTTCAAAAGTACCTCTTACACATTTATCTATGGTTTCATTTCAGCTGTTCTGCAATAACAAAAGAAAAACTACATTGTGCTTCAATTGCAAAGGAATGGGCACTGAAAGCTGAACAAAATCATGTTTCTTCAAGCAAAGGGCAAAATGCACTCTATGTCACTATTTCAATTGGATGAAATGGTGTAAAGCTCAATTCTCAATTATTTACTGTAATGCAAGATGCTTAGCCTGGAGTGCTGTTAAAAAAAAACAAAACTACATTCTTTCAAGATTAAATGCATATTACCATTAGAGAAATCAGAATAGGCACATTAAAATATTTGCCTGGGAACTACCTATTATTCTTTAGCTCTGGCTTTGAAAGCCTAGTAAAGGTTTCCTCGGATAATAGACAACTTTAATAGTCTTTCACAACAAAAGTTAAAAGTACAAAATTTCCATTACCCACTGCTGGCCAGAGGCAAGTTCCTCAAGGGGTATGCAAATACACTGCCACATAAAGCAGCCATAAAATAGTCTTTAGAAGCAATATGGCACCCCCAAAGTGGCAAATAACCTAGTTCCTGTATCCCAGTTTGATGATCTTCACCACCTACTCAAGTCCTCCATCTTCATTTCTTCATGTCCACATATTCTGGGATAAGCACCATACACTAATGGGCCGTGAGCTGTCTGTGCACAGACATGGGGCTTGGCCAGTGCCCTGCTGCCACTGGCTCCTGATTAGCCTGGCACATCTTCCTTGTCTGCATGGAGTGGGCATCCCCAAAGAAGCCTTGTCCATCATACATCCTCTATTTCTCCCCTTCAGAAGCTTCTCTCTTTAAAGACATGATACTTCAGTGAAATTCCATCTAAGAACCACCAGGTGAATAGACAAGCAGTGGTTCAGAATTGTTACAGTAATGCTTGGGCAACTTATTAAGACTCGAATTTCCAGGTCCAACTGTAAGTGTTCCATTCCCTTTCTCCCCTTTTCACCGGTTAAGGCTTCTTCATTTCCTTATTATTAATTCAAAATATTATATACTGCCTGATAACCAAAATATTTCAGTGATGGCATTGATACATATAATCTAGTGGTTCCCAACCAGAGGCAATTTTGCTCCCCATGGGACATTTGGAAAACTCTGGAGATATTTTTGATTGTTACAACTGGAGAGGGTAGGGTGGGTGCAGCTGCTACTAGCAAGCAGAGGCCAGAGATGCTGCCAAATATCCTACAAAGCAAAGGGCAGCCTCCAACAAAAAAGAATCATTGGACCCAGAATGTCAATAGTGCCAAGGTGGAGAAACCCTAAATCCAATACCACAGAAAATTAAGTGGAAAAGGAAATTAGGACAAAGCAAAATTGGAAGCAAGATAGTAAAATTCAGTCAAAGGCAAACATTTTGCTGTAAATGGGGATAGATTTGGCTTTGAGTTTCCTATCAGCCAAACCAAAGAGGAGACACGGGGTAGTGAAGAGAATCACATCTTCCATTGTAAGGGCCCCAAGTGATAAATCCAGGTGTGATTTAACTGTGGCTTCTTCTCACCGCATACCACTGTGCAAGGAAGGAAGGAGCAAAAACCAACGCCGTTCAGCAAGAGCAGTTCTACAAAGGACCCAAAGTGGTAGACCCAAGTCAACTTCCACTCTGTTATCATTATTATTTTTTTTTACCCTGGAGGTGACACACAGAAGATACAGAGGGTTGGGTAGCCTACAGATCTTTCATAAAATGATTTAGTGCTCTGTTTCTCACAACCATCCTCTGGATAACACTTGGGCAACAGAGAGTTTGAAATTATCTCTTGTGGCAATACATGAGAGCATACAGACTTTTCAATTAAGGGCAGAGACATATTCTCTAGACCTCTACAGCAGGAAGACACCTCTGCCTCCAGAAGCTGTTCATGAAGATATAAGAAAGACATGCCTGTAATCCCAGCACTTTGGGAGGCCAAAGCGGGAGGATTGCTTGAGCTCAGGAGTTCAAGAACCAATCTGGGCAACATAGCAAAACCCTGTCTCTACAAAAAAATACAAAAATTAGCCAGGCGTGGTGGCACATATCTGTGGTCCCAGCTACTCAGGAGGCTGAGGTGGGAGGATCGCCTGAGCCCAGGAGGTGGATGTTGCAGTGAGGTCAGATCACACCACTGTACTCCAGCCTGGGCAAGACAGCGAGACCCTGTCTCAAATATATACGTGTATGAAAGAAGGAAAGGGCAAAGCCATGCTGATTTTACCAGGGAAACACACTCCATTAATCATCTTAAGGGGCCATGCAGACTACATTGAGTTCATACAGCTTAATCCACAATCCAATCAACCCATATCTCAAGATTCAAAAGATAAGGAAAAATACCTTAAAAAGTATAAAATGATTTCTGTTGAAAGAATTAGTAATTTATTTTGGGAATAAAGTTGTAAAACATCCACACCATGTACCAAAAGTATAGCTCATATATTTAAAGATTCAAATGTTAAAAAAAATGAAAGGACATATATGCAGATTATTTACATCTAAATTCATATAATTATCCACTGATTTGTCTTTAGAAAGAAGGAATTTTAAAAGCAAGTGAGAAAATAGAATGTAAAAGGTTGATAGATTTTGCTACATAAAATTTAATTGGGTTTTCGAACATCAAAAATACCGTAAAACCAGCACCCACATCTTGATGTCTGATTCTATTCCCCAATAAAAGAAAATAGGGCACCTTGGAGAAATGGCTGATCTAGGACTAAAACAAGAAATATACAAGATGAGTCTGGAGTATTTTGTAGTGCCAGGAAATAAGAAAGTGCTCTAGAAAATAAAGCAACAGACAAAGAAACAAGAAAACTCCACAAAATGCAGCATATCAAAGGGACACACGAGTCAATAAAAGAGCTCCCAGACAAGTTCAACAACAAAATAATGTATTATTGGATTATAATTGAAAAAATAAAAAAATACTCCTGAGTTCATCCTGACAAAAATAAGTGAGTAAACTAATCAATGGGGGAGAAGAGTCCAATCTCCCTTGGGGAAAAATTCCATAGGTAGGTAGGTGTCTGCTTTCAAGGAGGAAGAACAGACTTCCTACTCCTTCAGTGTGAGCTATGCATAGTGACTTCCTTCCAAAGAGCTCTGCATGGGAAGGGGAAAAAGAGAAATTTCATAGAGGAGAAACCCAACAAACACTACCTCAGCCAAGTGATTAAGGTCAACAGTGATGAGTCATATTGATATTGTATACCGTTAATATAATGGAATGAAATGGCACCTTACTCTTCAAACCACATAGCCCCAGTATAATTGTGAGAAAAAAAGTCCCAATGAAGGAACATTCTATAAAATACCTGACCAACATTCTTCAAAACTATCAAGGTCATCAAAAACAAGGAACGTCCGAGAAACTCTTACAGCCAACAGGTGTCTAGGAAGACATGATGACTCGATGTCATTTGGCATCTGGAATGGGATCCTGGAACATGCCAGACTTGCTGACCGTGAGTGCGGCAATATCATCATCTGTGGCAAAGTGGCAAGAAGCCTGCTGGCCATTGGCTGACAAACACAGTCTTAGCAGGTCAAATCTTGACCAGGAAGGTTATGAGTTATACTCCTGAGTATGCAGAGAAAAACTACCTAGTTCCCTCTAGACTTCTGAGCTGGAAAAATTTCTAACTTAATCAATGTCTTGTGCCCACCCCAAGTGGCCATCAAATAAGGCAAATAACTCAGTCTCCCCAGTGAGTGTACATGGAATGACCACATTTTGCAGGTTGAACAAGCGGTTGGTAGCCAGGAGGATCTTCTCCAAAGTCCTTTGGGCAGTTGAAGCAGCAGCTGCATAAGGGTTCCAGGGCTAGACTCCTACAATTATGCCCACAGCTTCATCCTGGGGAGTGAGAGCTGGCATCTAAAGGAGGCATCCAGCTGGGCACCATGGCTCACACCTGTAATCCCAATACTTTGGGAGGCTGAGGTGGGAGGATTTCTTGAGCCCAGGAGTTCAAGACGAGCCTGGGTAGCATGGTGAGAGCCTGTCTCTAACAAAAAAATAAAAAAATTAGCCAGGCATGGTGGTGCATCCCTGTAGCCCTAGCTACTCAGGAGGCTGAGGTGGGAAGATTGCTTGAACCCAGGAAGTTGAGGCTGCAGTTAGCTGTGATCAAGCCCCTGCACTTCAGCATCATTGACAGAGCGAGACCTTGTCTCAAAACAATATATAAAAAATAAAGGCGGCCTTGGCCGGGCACAGTGGCTCACCCCTGTAATCTCAGCACCTTGGGAGGCTGAGGTGGGTGGATCATCTGAGTTCAGGAGTTCACGACCGGTCTGGCCAACATGGTAAAACCCCGTCTCTACTAAAACTACAAAAATTAGCTGGGCGTGGTGGCATGCACCTGTGATCCCAGCTACTCAGGAGGTGGAGGTTTCAGTGAGCCAAGATCATGCCACTGCACTCTGGCCTGGGCAACAGAGCAAGACTCTGTCTTAATAAAATAAAATAAAATAGGCAGCCTACCACTCTCCAGTCTGAAGTGTTACATGGCCAAGCCCAGCTTTGGCTACCACAGCACCCACCACTCTGAGCCAGCCTGGGACCTGTCGATTTTACAGATCTGGGACCTGTCGATTTTACACCCTGTGCTCCATCCCACAGATAGGAGTGGATGCAAGACAAGCTGGAACCCCCGCTTCTGAGCATGAGGCACAGGAAGCTATCAAGTGGATGCTGAAACTGGAGTGCTAAAAGAACCAATGTGTATACATGCTAGATCCTCCAGGAACTGTTGTCAAATTTCAGAGGTAAAACAAAAAATTAGAAGCCACATAGGATTTACCACAGAGGTAAAACAAAAAATTAGAAGCCACAGAGGGGCCAGGCCTGTGGGCAAAGAGATGTGAGGATGGGAAGCCAGTCTGCTGTCACTTTGAGCTGAAACCTAGCAGGACGTTGGCTTTGTGTGGGGAGGGAGCTGAGCCAGAGCCAGGACTGGTGGGCACAGCAGCCCACCCTTGACCCTCGGAAGGGAGGAGGTAACTTCCCCCAGCTTGGTCTCCAGTGCTACCCTTCAGCATGCTAGATTCTGTGCATGAATACATTTCTAAGATTTTTCTGTTTGGGTGACAAAGCTGCCCTAGGGGCACACTGGAGTGCGAGTAAGAATTATCTCGGGAACTTGTTTAAAAGTGCTGATTTTAGGCAATATCCACAGTGTTGTCCAAGTCCCAGGGGCCCGATTCCATGGGCTCCCTCCTGGGAGTTCAGAATCTGCAGGTTTAATTAGCATCCCCAAATGATGAGGATGCAGGGTATCCAGGCCAGGCGTTCACAACAAAAACAGGCATCCCACACCTCCATCAGACCCAGACCTCAATCTAGTTTTCAAGTCCTCAGAGAATTTTCTCTATCATAGAGAATGTGGAATGCAGTAAAATAAATGGAGAAATAAATACAGAGTCCAGTGCAAGCACAGCGTGTGCAGGTTTTCGGGAGGAATAGAACTTTGAGGTCAGTTGCACCCAAACTCTCAAAGCCTAAATTAGAGCCAGTGGGAGGAATCCTGCAGTAGGACTTGAGGTGTCCGGCTCATAGACTCCAAGTCGCCAGTACACCCATGCTGTTAGGAAGGATTTGTATTTCTTTGGTTCCTTACAAACTGAGAAATTAGTTTTCTAAAATCCAAATATCTCACCGGGTGCGGTGGCTCACACCCGTAATCTCAGTACTTTGGGAGGCCGAGGCTGGCGGATCACCTGACGTCGGGAGTTCAAGACCAGCCTGACCAACATGGAGAAACCCTGTCTCTACTAAAAATACAACATTAGCCGGGGTGGTGGTGCATGCCTGTAATCCCAGCTACTCAGGAGGCTTGAGACAGGAGAACTGCTTGAACCCAGGAGGCGGAGGCACGGTGAGCCGAGATTGCGCCATTGCACTCTAGCCTGGGCAACAACAGCGAAACTCTGTTTAAAAAAAAAAAAAAATCCAAATCTCTCACAAAAATATGTTAAAACCCAAGAGAAATGTCAACACTCTTGGCTACATTCCAAGAGAAGCACATTCTAAGAAAACCACTAGCTTCAAAGGGCTCAGCCCCAGGTGCAGCAGTTCTCTGAGGTAAGCACTGTGACCCAGCAGGGGGTCAGCGTGCCTGTGTCTGGGCAATTCCTGGACAGGTGGCTTCGGTGAGATTCCAGGGCCGTGTGGGTGGGCACCCTGGTGAGGCAACTGAATAGGGTTTCCTAATGACCCCACTCAGTGGATTCAAGCAAAGAATGTTATAGCCAGAGGGAGCCAGCTTTCAGTCAGGAGTGGGTAGTGAGAAATGTCACCTCGCAGTGCTGGCAGACCAGACCATTGGTCAGCTTTCTCCATACCAAAGACGGGTGTTATGAATTGAATGTCTGTGTCTCCCCACAATTCACCTGTTGATGTCCTAACCCACCGCATGGCTGTATTAAGACACAGAGCTTCTAGGGAAGTAACTATGATTAAATGAGGTCAGAAGGGCAGGGCTCTGATCCAATAGGACCAATGTCCTAGGAAGAAGGGACCCCTGGGAGCTCTGTCTCTCTCTCTGCTTCTGTCTCTGTCTATGATGGAGAAGGCCACGTGAGCAGAGTGAGGTGGTGGCCACCGGGAAGCCAGAAAGCAAGCCCTCACCAGGAACGGACTCAGTGGGAACCTTGACCTCAGACTTCCAGCCTCCAGAACTGAGAGAAAATAAATTTCTGCTGAAGATGCCCAGTCTGTGTCATCACTTACAGCAGCCGAGGTGATACCACAAAAAGGGAGCATTTGCATTACTTTGGGTTCTCCTAATCTCGTGGGAGAATACTGAGCACGATATATTGAATCGTTGAATCACATTATAATTTAAGACTAGAGGATCTATCGGGACGCCACTTAGAAACTACCTTCAAAAAGTAACAAAAGAAGATAAATGAGGGACCATGAAGGCCAGAAACGATGGATTCGATGTGTGGTTCTTCACGGTTAATGAGTGTGATGGAACAGCATTACTTCAGCACTTAGATATACCCTTAACCAATGGGAAATAGCTCACAGTAGGATTTTTTTGGAGAACTGACAAGAAAAGAGACAGGAGACTTACGAGGGGGCACAGTCGCTCATCGGTCAAGAAGCACCTCTATGGCCTGGGACCTCCCTGCTAGTCCTGTGAGTCCACTAACTTCAGCAATCCCTTCATCCCTGCTTCATGTACTGTATAAAGATGTCAGCATAAAAATAATCAAATTCAGAAGAAATGGAAAAAATTTAATGAGGAGAAATATAGATGAAACAGAGCCAAAAAAGGATGTCAGAATCCAAAATTCCAAAGTTTCAAGGTGAATGGGGAAAAAATATGAAACAAATAATCAAAAATATTAAATAAGTATAAATTTAACAATAAAAAGATGACAAAACAACTTAAAATGTAATAATATTCACATTACAAATAACCTTTATTAGACATTTCTTATCTAGCTAGGCACTGGGCTAAGAACTTTGGATGCATTTTCTCATTTAATACTTACAACAACTTATCACCAAGTCCATTTCACAGACCAGAAAACTGAAGCTTTGAGAATGGTTAAACAACTCACCTAAGACACCCAGACAGGTAGGTACTGGTTGGGAAGGTAGTCAAAACCACATAATCTGATCCCCAAATTTGCCCCTTTTTCCAAAGATGAAAGCCTCAAAATGAATAATGAAATAAAGCAATTAAGAGAAATGAAACCAAACTTGGATTAAGAAAGTAAATTAAAAGATTAGAAGCCGAGAACAATATAAAATTGTGTTAAATTTTTGAATGAAAAGAAATAAGGGAAAACTAAAAAGCAGAAAAATTAAGAATAAAGAAGGTATTATAATAAAATGGAGGTGGAAACAAAAAGAACACCAATTAAAATGGCACGAATCATGTGAAAACGCCTTGTTAAAACAATGCTAAAATACTAAATGTTATAGAAGAGAAAATATGACATTAATTAAATAGGAAAACAGGAGTCTCTAAGTAGGAAATGGATTCACAGCTCGGTCTTCCTGGCAGCACAAAGGAATAGTTGCATGTTGCGTCTTTGACTCATCCTCTACGCAGGGGGTCTTTTGAACATTTCTGAGCCAAGTCAGTAGCATTTTAGTGGCCAGACAAGCTGTATGGCAAAACTTCCATTTTACTCTGATTACAGGATTTGCAACAGCCCAGGCTGAGGTTTGCCATGGTGCTCCCCATTAAACACTAGGCCTGAAAGATATTCTTTGAAGAACAAGAGTTTCATGCCAAATGCTTCTGGGGATGCTGTGGCAGCCCCCCTAGGGTCAGGTCACTATTTCCCTCCTAGAGGCACCATTCACATCAGAGCTGCTCATTAAGAATAAAGAAGATATCATAATAAAATGGAGATGGAAACAAAAAGAACACCAATTAAAATGGCACGAAGGATGTGAAAACGCCTTGTTAAAACAATGCTAAAATACTAAATGTTATTAAAACAAACAAACAAACAAACAAACAAAAAAACCAGTCTGTCTGCACAGCTGCACATGGAAACCTGGCCCTGGTGGAGCTTTACCATGCACAGCAGCCTGCCAAAGGCCTTGAGAAGTCCTGCAGTAAAGAAGCAAAGAAATCTGTTTCTCTTTGTTCAGGCCTCTTTATCTGACATTTAAAATCTCTCACCCACCCTTCCCCCTGCCCCTACCCTGGAATAAGCTCTATTTTCATCCTAAAACAGTTTTATGGAAAGCGCTTTGGAATACTCTGTCCTAAAACTGTTGCTTGAGGTTTTAGGCCACTTGGTCTAAAAGAGAGAGAGGGTTTTTACTAAGGCACAGAACACTAGCCTAATTGTCCAACTTATGTAAAAGCAAACGTTGTAGACATAGTTTGAGAAGATGATGATTCTATAGGGGTGGTAAATAGACTGTGCAGGCAAGTACATATCCAGACAGAAAAGCAAGGCGTTTTTATAACAACACTTCAGAAATGTGGAAGAAAGGACACGACAATGAACTCCCCCAAAGCGACCCTCAACTCCTACTCCCAGAAGAAAACCACCCGGTGGTTCCTAATTAACTTACTGGCAGTGCTGGAGCAATCTGTGCTTTAGGAACTAAAATGGAAAAACAGACATAAAAACAAAACAAAAAACTCATGTTTTTAATAAAGAGATATTTAATCATCAGCATAGATTAAACCATTGACTACATAAGCCGAGAAAATGTAAGTTGAAATGATATCTTCACCAGCATCCAATAGTTCCTGAACAACTGGCTTATGCCAGTCCGGGCAGCAGCAATTCCAATCACTGAGAAAACATCTTCTTTCATTACCTCTCCCAGTTGAAGGGTTATTATTCTGACTTTTACAGCTAGAGAAAAAAATTCGAGGGTTATTATTCTGACTTTTATAGCATCTATTTATTGAACATTCTTTTGAGGAATCGCACACGTAAATGAGAGAGATGCAAAAGAATTTACAAACAAAGCCACTGAAATCATTTCCAAATGTGCATGTCTCTTATTCAGTATATAATGGCCGGAATCTTAAAAAAAAAAAAAAGTGTTGGTCAGAATAATATGACATCTGGATTTGAGCTGCATCTTTGGGAGGGAGTAAGATCCAAACGGGTGATAAAGAAAGCAGAAAGTGGCTGGGCACGGTGGCTCATGCCTGTAATCCCAACATTTTGGGAGGCCAAAGCAGGCAGATCACTTGAGCTCAGGAGTTCGAGACCAGCCTGAGCAACATGGTGAAACCCTATCTCTACTAAAAATACAAAAATTAGCTGGGCGTGGTGGCACATGCCTGTAGTTCTAGCTACTCGGGAGGCTGAGGTGGGAGGATCACCTGAGCCCAGGAGGTGTGGGTTGCAGTGAGCCATGATTGTACCACTGCACTCCAGCCTGGATGACAGAGCAAGACCCTGTCTCAAATAAATAAATAAATAAATAAATAAATAAATAAATAAATAAATAAATAAATAAAAGAAGGCAGAAAGCATTCCAGGCAGAAAAGATATTATTTACAAGTTCCAAGAGCTGAGGATAAATATAGAATGGAATGTGCGGAATCTACTGATGAGATGAGTATCCATTTTAGAGAGAGGCAGGAAGGAATACTGGATGGATGATGAATGTGGGCCACATCTCTGGAGGGTCTAGACCATTTAATCATGGTCTTGGAACCTGAGCTGCAGATCACAGGGAAGAGACAGCAGCTCCTCAGCTAAGGGTAGCATGACTGAGGCTCTGCTGAAAGCATCACCCTGGGATTGACATGCCTGCTGGGAGGGAGGGGAGAGGAGATGCAGAAGAGATGAGCAGGAGTGCTCCTTCGGTGATTCAGACATGAAGCGATGGAACCCACCCCACACACTTGTGACAGCAGTGAGAATGGAAAGGAGGGAAAGTGGAATTCTGGTTAACCTCAAGGGTATTTGGGTGGTACATCTGTGTCTCACTGCTTAACTCTAACAGGTTGACCTGGACGGTGGGTCTAGTTGCTTAACTACAAGATTTAAGGGCAAGAAGAATTAAAATGTCATTACCAGGAAAAGTCATACTTTTGGCTTTGGGCATATTAAACTTGAGATAATAAAGGGTTTCTCAGCTGAAATGCCTTGAAAACAGTGGGATCAGTCTTAGGTTGGGAACATCCTGGGCTAGAGTCGGCCACCACCAGAACAAGTGAGAGTGGACGTGCATTGACTATAATGCTCCCCAAGGCACAGCACTGGGACTTGCTAATGCTGACCAATGTTTTGCAGCTCCCTGGGAAAAAGTTCTCTTATCTGCAGTTTGGATGGGTTGGATTGCAAAACTGTGATCTGTTTGAGAGGGTAATTTAGATGAAAACGGGCTGGAAATCTTCCACCTGTAGCCTACCACCCTATTTCAGATATGAGGCTGAGGCCACAGCCATACACTGCCAGAAAATGGGTTGTCATTCCTCCATTATGGAAGGAGTGCTTCCAGAAGTGACCCGTTTTTGCCAGCTCTCCTTCCTAAGCAGTCTCTTTCTACAACTTCTGGGAGATGAGAGAACCTCCCTGTAATTTCAGCCCAGCTGAGGAAGGAGTGTGCTCTCAGCCCTGGGGCTGGAATTGGCCCCCTTTGGGAATGAAGAGCTAAAGAGCTCTGCAAGTTCATCCTCTTATATTATTACCCAGGAAACAACCCTTGTTCCAGTCATGAGAGAAACACATATAACAGCTTTGGGAAGCTACTCATTCAAAATAAGCCCTAGGAGATATGCCTCAATAGATAAGTGCCAACTAAGCATTAAAATTTGGCAAGGTCTAGAGCCCTCATCCTGTCTATAGTAGTATCAGGCGCCTCTGATTCAGGCAGAACCCACATAGAGACAGGACGAGGTTCCTCTAATAATTTAGTAAACATCAGCCTGGATTGTTTTACTGTCCAAAGGTGAATAAACTGAGAAAAAAAAAAGTTGAATACAGATAGGGAGTGCAATTCTAAGGATTTGGGGAATATCACAGTTTGAAAAGGAGCTATCAGCAAATAGTAAAAAAAAAAAAAAAAGTGTAAATGGTATCTATTTTGCATCCTGAATAAAATGTCATAAAAGCATAAAAGGCCTTGTGATATCAGGTGAGAAATGATGTGAAAAATAACTTAATCTTGATTTTAGAAAAAACTTAAATTCAGAAATCAAACGAAATGAAATGCAAGTTGAAATGAAAAAAGATATAACTCAAATAGGGGATTAGAGCTATATCTTTCCAGCATGAAAATTAAAAGTAATAGAAACAAAGTCTGCTTTAGAGTGAAAATTCAAATCAGAGGTATCAAAAAGGAATAAAAAGCTCTTTAAGAATATGAAAGAATGAGTCAAAGGAAAAAGCTATGCATGAAAAGATGATAGGTGTAGATGGATAATTTACTTTATTGGCTTATCAGAGAAGTTATTTTGTTCAGACATTGACCAAACAAGCCATGAGCATTTCCTTAGTCAAGAGAAATATTTATTTTCTCTTATGTGGCAAGAAGTCCAGAGATGGACAGATCTGGGGTGGGAGGGCAGCTACATGATATTCTAAGAACCCCAGACTGTTTTTTTTTAGCCCTAGCTCCATCAAATTTAGTGTGTGGCCCTCCTCCCCAGCTTCCAAGGTGGCTGCTGGCACTCTAGCCATTACAATCACATTCCAGATCTAACAGAGGAAGAGTAAGAGGTGAATGAGGCATGTCAGATGAGTCATCTCCCCTTAAAGAGCATTCTCAGGAGCTCCACCTGGCAGCTTCCAAATTTATCTCATTAGATTCAAATATGTCATATGACTACCCCCTCCCTGTAAGGAAGACTGGGAGATAAAGCTGTTAAGAAGAGACCATTCCCAAATTAAGTCGTGGCCCTGTTAGTAAGTGAAAAGAGAGAGGGAAGATATTGGTAGATAGATAACGGCCTATAACAACATCCCCGAGATAAATACAGTACCACAGGGGGAAGAATCAATACACAAAAATATAATAAGTAAAGATTTTCCTTCACAGAGTAGGCAAATCAGAATTCATGTTTCAGGTAAAGTCAACGAGAGCAAAAACCTATATACCTAGACATTTTAGCAAAATGCTCTGATACATTTTTTAAAACTCTTAAATGTACCCAAGTAGAAAAACAATCCAGATTACCTACAAAGAATTTAAATTTAGGCTGCCCTCAGACTTCTCCATGATCACCAAAGGTAGAATAATATGTCAAGAGTCTTGGGGAAAAAGTCACAACACAAAAATGATAGTCACAGACAAAACATTATTTATTAAAGTAAGAAAAAAAATCCCCCAAATATTGAAAGATTGAGGAAAATATGCCATTTAAAAACCTGCAGAAGCCCAGCATGGTGGTGCATGCCTGTAGTCCCAACTACTTAGGAGGCTGAGGCAGGAGGATTGCTTGAGCCCAGGAGTTCAAAGCTGCAGTATGCTATGATTGCACCACTGCATTCCAGCCTTGGGGACAGAGCAAGACCCTGTCTTTAAAAAAAATTAAATTTAAATTTAAACATAAAAACACTTAAACATAGACTTTCCCAAAAATCTATAGGTGGGAAGTTCATTCCATTCATATTTTAAAACACATTTATTCTTTTTTTTTTTTTTTTTTTTTTTTTTGAGACAGAGTCTCACTCTCTTACCCACATTGGAGTGCAATGGTGCAATCTCGGCTCACTGCAACCTCTGCCTCCCGGGTTCAAGCGGTTCTTCTGCTTCAGCCTCCCAAGTAGCTGGGATTACAGGCATGCACCACCACGCCTGGCTACTTTTTGCATTTTTAGTAGAGACAGGGTTTCATCATGTTGGCCAGGCTGGTCTGGAACTCCTGACCTCAGGTGACCCGCCCACTCCCAAAGTGCTGGGATTACAGGCTTGAGCCACCATGCCCGGCCACAAATTTATTCTTAAAATTTAAGAATGAAACACTTGAGCTATAAAAAAAACATAATTTAGGTAAGTTTGAACAAGTTAGAGAGGCCTTGTGACTAATTATATTTTCCAAAGATGGACACAGCTATATATCCTAGCCTACATGTGACAATGTACAGCTCTCTGTTGAGAAGAATTCTTAAGCTAAATCTAGACTTAGCAGAAAAGAATGACTTAAAATTATTGACATGCCAAGATGGGAATCAACAAATAAAGTTTTCATCCAAAACAGCATAAAAAGAAAAGTAAAAGACACTCATGAAAACTGTATTATTAAAAATATACATATATTTGAAAACAATAGATATAAGAAAGTACAAAATAAGGAAATGAATATCAGCATTAGTTCTTGAGTTAAAAAAACAATAAAATAGACACATTTACAACTAATCTTAGTTGAAAAAGAGAGGGAGGAAGAGAGGGAGAGAGTAAGGGACAGAGTAAGGAAGGAACAGAGAAAGAAAGAGAGAAATATAAAATGTAAAAACAACAACAAAAGGAATTAAAGCTACTAATAAACAGGAAACTATAAAAGAAAAATGGTCAAAAACTTGAATTTAGAAAAATAGACAGTTTTCTAGGAAAAGATAATTTATTTGTCTCAACTAGAAATAAAAACTAAAGAGACCAATAACCGTAAGATTAATGAATTAATTTATCAGATTGATACGGAAAAAGGCATAAAGCCCAAGGAGATTTTCCAGGGAATAATAATCACATGATATTCATTTCCCAGGAGAATTTAAAAAGTTTACCAATTCATTTTATAAATGTTAAATACATAGTATAATAAAAATGCAAACTAATCTTATTTATTCATTTATATATAAATGTGTATATATTTCATATATAAGTATATCATATATATATAAAACTAAACACATTGAGTCATCACAGAATTGAAAAAATAATAGTACTCAGGTTGGGTGTATTTGAAGGCTGTAAAGATAGTTTAATTCTAGGAAACTTATTAATGTAATTGATCATTTCATTAGGTCAAAGGAAAAAACGCACTAGTTAACTTCAGTAAATTCCCCCAAATTCAATGTTTAGACATGATTAAAACACCAACAAAACTAGAAATAGAATCATCCTTCTTTCTTATTAAAAAACTGAAACAAATAGCCCTTATTATTTAATAATGAAAAACTAAATCCAGCTTAATTAAAGACAAGAACTAAATAGAAGTCTTCTTTCACCACATTATTTATTATCGTTCTAATTTTAGCCAATGTTATAAGCACCTCCCACCTCCAACTGAAGAAGAAAAGAAGGGAGGAAGGAAGGAAGGAACAGAGGAAGGGGAAGAGACCAGGAGAGGGAAGGAAGGAAGAAAGAAGGGTCAAGAATTAAAGAAAAGTGTAAGCACTCAATTTCTTGTGTTAGAGATAATATAAAAGGCACTCAATGGGCAAAATTGGGTTAATTTGAGCACCATGAAGAATAATGATTGTATCACACTGAGTAAGTAAAAATCCTTAAGAACCCAGTGACTCTCTTCCCCTAAAGGGAG
Organism: Pan troglodytes; assembly: GCF_028858775.2. Lineage (NCBI taxonomy): Eukaryota > Metazoa > Chordata > Mammalia > Primates > Hominidae > Pan > Pan troglodytes. The sequence goes on from NC_072404.2 coordinate 46,259,531, forward strand.
GGGTGGGGGAAGGGAGAGAGAGAAAGAGAGAGAGAGAAGGAAACTCTTGTTCACAGAAGAATGACCGCTAATGAATGTGAAGGGAATCATATGATTGTAAAGTTACCATTTTGCAACCCCCAATGTAGATTTAGGGGTGATCCATTCGATGATATGACAATTAAGTGCAAGGTTATTGGGGAATAGGAATTTGTCCCTATTAGTAAGTGTGAAGACAAATTGTACTTTTTGATGGAGACATCTGAAGATCATTATTTTAACCAATAGGTCATCACAAATAAAATTAAAAGACACATCTTAAACTGCATCAAAAATGATAGTTAACATCTATAATATATAGACTTAATTCAAATTGGCAAGAGAAACACCAAAACCTTACCTGGGGGGGCGGGGCGGGGGGGGGGGTGCAAAGTCCCAGTACAGAGAATTTGCAGAAAATGAGATACAAACATGATCCTTTCACTAAGAGTCAGAGAAAATAGAGTGGATAGGATTGCATTTGCCTTTGCATCTGAACCTAACAACAGAGGTTTCACTAAACTGGGTATTTTCCCCACTCGATGCCCTTGTAACCCAGGCCCCCAGGCCACCTTTCCCTCCATGTGGAGTCCTCAGCATGCAGCTTTCAATCCTCGGTCATAAGACAGCAGGAGGAGACAGAAGGACAAAGGGTGAACACTTGTGCCAACTGAAAATGTCCCTCCTGATCAGGAAAACAATATCTTTCCCAGATGCCACTCTCAGGAGTCACCTGGCTGCACCTATCTGCAAAGAGCCCACCTCCAGTATCCCTCTTCCTTTGGCAAAAGAGCAAAACTAAAAGGGTTTAAATCATAGTGCTCAGCACTGACAAGTTGGAGTCTGGCACCTTCATAGAGGGTTGGAATACAATATATGTTGTTACAACTTTCCTGAAAAGCCACATTCTTCAGTATGTTTGAGGAAACCCCAGTGTACCTTTTGATTAATCAGTTCTGCTTTTGAGAATCATTTTTATGGAAATACCAAAAAAATGCAGTCAATGATTTGTGTACACTGTATTAATCAATTCAATGTTTCTAACATCCACTCCTCTCAAAAAACAAAACAAAGGTACATTTAACTTCAGTGCCCAGTAATAAGTGAAAGGCTGAAAATGCAGGGTTGGTCATTGGCAAGCCCAGCAGTGTGAGCTGGTCAAGCCATAGAAACACTTCAGGTCTCAGTACTCCCATCTGTAGACTGAAGTTAATAATACTTTTCACACAAACTTGGAAGGATTAAATAAAAAAAAAATTTTTTTTTGAGATAGAGTCTCACTCTGTTGCCCAGGCTGGAGTGCAGTGGCAAGATCTCGGCTCACCGCAACCTCTGCTCCTGGGTTCAAGCGATTCTCCTGCCTCAGGCTCCCAAGTAGCTGGGATTACACGCATGTGCCACCACGCCCATCTAATTTTTGTATTTTTAGTACAGATGGGGTTTCACCATATTGGCCAGGCTGGTCTTGAACTCCTGACCTCCAGTGATTCACCCGCCTTGGCCTCCCAAAGTGTTAGGATTACAGGTCTGAGCCACCATGCTCAGCCAAATAAAATTTTATATATAAAACATACAGTAAAGTGCCACACTAAAGAATCAATGCATAATAGATACATACATATACACAAAGTACTAAGTAGATTATTATATACCCAGTTATTAATAAAATACAGGTTGAGCATTTCTAATCCAAAAATCTGAAATCTGAAATACTACAACGTTTGAAATGTTTTAAATGCCGACATAATGCCACAAGTGGAAAATTCCACAATGGACCTCATGTGCCAGGTCAAAGTCAAAATTCATGTGCACCACACACAATTGATCCAGCCTGCTGATGTTTGTTGTCATTGTCTAACAGCTGATACAGGTATTCTGGTGATGCTACTGTGTTGCTTAGTTACCTGGAACACATTGTTTATCACTATATTAATGATATGCCATATTGTTTTACTGTTGAGTACTGAAGTGCGAATAAGTGTAAGAAAATGATTACTTATCATTTTCTTTGTAGCATACAAATTCTGAGTCAGGAATGATGGTGATGTCACACACCCACAGACTGTCCACATGGGTGCCTGAGATAGTGACACCCTTGCTTTCTGACGGTTCAATGTACACATACTGTATCATGTATAAAATTATCAAAAATATTGTATAATTACCTTCAGGATATGTGCATAAGGTGTACATGAAACATAAATGAATTTCACGTTTAGATTTAGGTTCCAGCCTCAAGATACCTCATTGTGTATATGCAACTATTTCAAAATTTGAAACACTCTAGGCCCAAGCATTTTGGTAAGGGGTACTCAACCTGTAATATATACATATACAATGTCAAAAAATCTCTGAGAAGAAAATGCATCTAATATATTGCTAAATGAACATAGGTGTTTTTGAGTGCTTAAAATCACACCTAGAATTATGTAAGTCAAAGCTTAAAAAAATTGTATTTATGGTGTGATTTCATATTGCAATGTATACAATCAGCCTTTCTAATCTAAAAGTTCTGCATTTGTAGATTCAACCAACTGCAGATTGAAAATATTTGAGAAAAAACTGCATCTATATGAACATGTACAGACTTTTTCTTGTCATTACTCCCTAAACAATATAACCCCTATTTACATAGCATGCACATTGTATTAGGTATTATAAGTAATCTCGAGATGATTTGAAGTATACAGGAGGATGTATGTAGCTTATGGGCAGGTACTGCACCATCATATACCAGCGACTTGAGCATCTGTGGATTTTGGTATTCACAGGAGGTCCTGGAACTAATCCCCCATGGATACCAAGGGACAACTGTATACGGTTAGAGGAAATTAAGACACCAGTGGTTTGTCCAGCTAGTCATTGCATTACAGATGGTTATTTTGTCCTTTATCCGTTTTGTTTTTGTTTTTCAATTACCTATTTAATATAAGCATACCTCAGAGATATTGCAGGTTCAGTTCCAGACCACTGCAATAAAGTGACTATCTCAACAAAATGGATCATACAAATTTTTGGCTTTTCTGGTGCACATAAAAGTTATGTTTACACTATACTGTAGTCTATTAGCAGTGCAATAGCATTATGTCTAGAAAAATAATACACACACCTTAATTTCAAAAATATGCTAAGAAATGCAAACAATTATCTATCTGGGCCTTCAGTAAGTCACAATCTTTTTGCTGGTGGAGTGTCTTGCCTCAGTGTTGATGCCTGCTGACTGATCAGGGTGGTGGTTACTGAAGGTTGGGTGACCGTGGTAATTTCTTAGAATAAGACAATGAAGTCTGCCCCATCGACTGAATCTTCCTTTCACAAAAGATTTCTCTGTAGCATGTGATGCTGTTTGATAGCATTTTACCCATAATAGAACTTCTTTCAAAATTGGAGTCAATCCTCTTAAACCCTGCTGCTGCTTTATCAACTATGTTTATGTAATATTCTAAATCCTTCGTTGTCATTTCAACAATGTTCACAGTATCTTCACCAGGAATAGATTTCATCTCAAGAAATCACTTTCCTTGCTCATCCATAAGAAGCAACTCCTCATCTGTTAAAGTTTTATCATGATATTGCAGCAATCAGTCACATCATCACGCTCCATTTCCAATTCTAGTTCTGTTGTTATTTCCATTCCATCTGCAGTGACTTCCTCCACTGAGGTATTGAACCCTTCAAAATCATCCATGAGGGTTGCAACCAATGTCTTCGAAAGTCCTGTTAATGTTGATATTCTGACCTCTTCTCATGAACCTCAAGTGTTCTTAATGGCATCTAAAATGGTGAATCCTTTCCAGAAGGTTTTCAATGGACTCTACCCAGATCCAGCAGAAGAATCACTGTCTACAGCAGCTATAGCATCAAGAAATGTATTTCTTAAATAATAAGACTTGAAAGTCAATATTACTCCTAGATCCATGGGCTGCAGAATGTGTTATCTTGGCAGGCATGAAAACAACATTCACCTCCTTGTATATCTTCATCAGTGCTCTTGGGTGACCAAGTGCATTGTCAATGAGCAGTAATATTTTGAACAGAATCTTTTTTCTAAGTGGGTTTAAATATTTAGTAGACCATGCTATAAACAGATGTGCTGCCATTCAAGCTTCATTGTTCCATTTATAGAGCACAGGCAAAATAGATTTAGCATAATTCTTAAGGGCCCTAGGATTTTTCATATGGTAAATGGGCATTGGCTTCAACTTAGTCACCAGCTGCATTAGCCCCTAACAAGCAAGTCAATGTATTTTTTGAAGATTTGAAGCCAGGCACTGACTTCTCTCTAGCTATGAAAATCCTACATGGCAACTTTTTCCAATAGAAGGTTGTTTTATCTGCATTGAAAATCTATTTTTGGCCAGGTGCGGTGGCTCACGCCTGCAATCCCAATAATTTGGGAGGCTGAGGTGGGAGGATTGCTTAAGCCCAGCAGTTCGAGCCCAGCCTGGGTAACATAGTGAAACCTCATCTCTACATAAAAATCAAAAAATTAGCCCAGTGTGGTGGTGCGCACCTGTTGTTCCTGCTACTCAGGAAGCTGAAGCAGGAGGATCACTTGAGCCCAGGACGCCGAGGTTGCAGTGAGCTGTGATCATGCTACTACATGCCAGCCTGAGTGACAGAGCAAGACCTTGTCTTTAAAAAAAAAAAAAAAGGAAAATCTATTTTTAATGTAGCCACCTTCATCAATGATCTTACCTGGATCTTCTGGACAATTTGCTGCAGCTTCTCCATCAGCACTTGTTGCTTCATCTTGTACTTTTATGTTTGAAGATAGTGTCTTTCCTTAAACCTAATGAACCAATCTCTGCTAGCTTCAGACTTTTCTTCTGCAGCTTGCTCATGTCTCTCAGCCTTCACAGAATTGGAGAGAATTAGGGACTTGTTCTGGATTAAGCTCTAGCTTAAAGGAATGCTATGTGGCTGGTTTGATCCTCTATCCAAAACCATGAAAACTTTCTTTATATCAGCAAGAAGGCTGTTTGTTTTCCTTTTTTTTTTTTTTTTTTGAGATGGAGTTTCACTCTTGTTGCCCAGGCTGGAGTGCAGTGGTGCAATCTCAGCTTACCGCAACTTCTGCCTCCCAGGTTCAAGCGATTTCTCCTGTTTCAGCCTCCCAAGTAGCAGGATTACAGGCATGCGCCACCACACCTGGCTAATTTTGTATTTTTAGTAGAGATGGGGTTCCTCCTTGTTGGTCAGGCTGGCCTCAAACCCCTGACCTCAGGTGATCTATCTGCCTCAGCCTCCCAAAGTGCTGGGATTACAGGCATGAGCTACCTTGCCCGGCCAGCTGTTTGTTTTCTTATCATTCAGGAGTTCATTGGAGTAGCACTTTTAATTTCCTCCAAGAACTTTTCCTTTGCATTAACAACTTGGCTAACTGTTTGGTGCAAGAGGCTTAGCTTTTGACTTGTCTCGGCTTTTGACATGCCTTCCTCACTAAGCTTGATCATTTCTAGCTTTTGATATCAAGTGAGAGACATGAGACTCTCCCTTCCACTTGAACACTTAAAGGCTGTTGTAAAGTTATTTATTGGCCTAATTTCCATATTGTTGTGTCTCAGGGAATAGGGTGGCCCGAGGCAAGAAGAAGGATGAGGGCATGGCCAATGGGTGGAAGAGTCAGAACACACACCACAGTTATTGATTGAGTTCGTCATGTTATATGTGTGTAGTTCATGATGCCCCAAAGCAATTACATTAGTAACATCAAAGATCACTGATCAGAGATCACCATAACAGATATCATAATAAAGAAGCTTAAAATATTATAAGAATTACCAAAATGTGACACACGGAAACTAAGTGAGCACATGCTGTTGGAAAAAATGGCACCGATAGACTTGCTGGACTCAGGGTTGCCCAAATCTTCAATTTGTAAGAAAAATGCAGTATCTATGGAAGTGCAATAAAGTGAAATGCAGTAAAACAAGGTATACCTGTATACTTGTTTTCATACAAATCAGCAGTTAGGTCAATTTTTTCTTAAAGGGCTAGTTAGTAAACATTTAAGGTTTTGTGGGTCTAATGGTCTCTGTCTTAACTAGTCAGCTCTGCCATTATAGCGTGGCAGTAGCTTTAAGCACAATGTAAATGACTGGCATGACTGTGTTCTAATAAAACCTTATCTATGAAAACAGGAGGCCAGCCAATTCAGTTTGCAGACCCTTGCTTTAGACAATGATATATATGTGTTATATTTTAAAAATAACATTTTTAAGGTGTTGTAGCAAAAATCAAGTAAAGAGAGGAATTTTTCTAGTGGTGGGGAAGAGATATAGATGATGAAGAAGGTTTGCACAATGCTTTATGGACAAGAGAAAATAGAACAATTATAAAAGAAGGGAAGGAGCAATCCCTAAGAATCCAAGGAGACTCAAGCTGGTAGGGTTTCATTTAAATAGGAAAGTGATCCTCGTCAGTACAGTGGTGAGTAAAAACCAAAAAAAAAAAAAAAAAAAAAAGTGAGAACAAACTCATATATACGCATGCCTCGCATTTACATGGATTTTGTCCCCCAAAGCTTTCTAACATAGAAATCCTCTGTTAGAGACTGAATGTTTGCACCCCTCAAATTCGCATGTTGGAATCCTAACTCCCAGTGTGATGATACTTGGAGGAGGAGCCTTTGAAGGTAATAGGTCATGAGGCTGGAGCCCTCATGAATGGCATTAGTTCCCTTATAAAAGAGGCCCCAGAACGCTCCCTAGCCCTCTTTCCACCAAGCGAGGGTGCAAGGAGTCAGCAGCCTGCAACCCAGAAGGGGGCTCTTACAGAACCCGACCACACTGGGTTGGACTTCCAGCCTCTACAACTGTAAGAAATAAATTTCTGTTGTTTATAAGTCACTCAGTCTATGGTATCTGGTATAACACCCCAAACTAAGGCATCTTGAAAGCACAGTTTTCCTACAGCAGAGGTGCAAATTGGAGACTTACAGTTATACTTGGTTTGGCCCACTGAGTATTGTAAAATCATTAAGTTGAATGAGAAAAAAATCTTAAAATTATAAAATTTATCTTAAAAACACAATCTTTTGGTTTGCTTAGAAAAATGTGAAGAACTAGCAATACTGTTAATAATTGGCTTGAAGATAAGGCGCAACCAGGGTAAGCTCCTGGCTACTCCCAGTCCCCTATCCCAGCACTGACTTTGCACCTCGATCGTTGATGCCACCAGCCTGCACCCTGAGGACAGCCCCTGAAAAGAGCTAGCAAAAAGTGCTGCAGAGCATGAGGCCCCAAGCTCAGAGACAGGTTCCTCTTTCAGGTTTAACAAATATAAGTTCTGTGGTCCTGGGAGATGTGTGCTCACAACGTGTTTCACTGTGTGGAAAATGAGTGGGTTGAATGGGACCATGGCTTAGGTTCCTTATCCAGACAGCATTCTATGAATCTACAAATGGCTTAGCTAATTTTCAAATCTCACTGAGCTCATTGCCTGAAAATTGCCTGAAGTCATGAGTTCCACCTGCTAATAGCACTTTGAAAAAACAGATTTGAAAAATAAAATATCTGGATCCCTCAAAAGCTATTTGCGAATTTATACCAACATGTGCTAAATGTAAAAGCAAAGCCGTTCACTCTCTTTTGCCTCTAAAATGAAATTTCAAAGGCAGGAGTTCTAACAGTGAAGAAAAAATATCTACCACAAAGTTTCATGTTTCTATAAAAATAGTGCGTCGATTACATCGTTTAGTAGACACAAATGAACACTTGAAAAAGGACAGAGCCAGGAGCACAGAATGAAGGTTTTCTATCTCAGAGCTTGATGCTTCCCTTCAGTTCCTACCCACCCCCAATCACTCCCACACCTGTAGATAGAATTTGGGTTTAGATTTGTTTTCTCTCTCTTGCCATAATCTCTCAACTTTCTCTATATAGCTTAAATGGTTCATTAAACACTTCCTCCAAGAAACTAAAACACATTCTAGAATAAGACAATATGTGCCGTTTAACTGAGAGCAGGACACAGACTTCTGGAGAGGAGGGCCTGGTCTTCCAGCCTCCACTCCCAGCCCACAGCCCACCCGGTTGGAAGGGCTATGGTACCACTATTCCACAGCATCAAGCAGGCAAGAGGGCTGGGGCTCATGTCCAGTGTGGTCTGGAAACATCTGCCACCCTGGCCTCATCCACCTGCTAATTATGTGCACCAAGCCAGATCATTCACTCTGCCTGGGTCCTGACCAGGCAAAAACCACAGAAACTTGACTTTCAGGCCAAATCTGAACCTCAGAATGGGCAAAGACTGCAGATGGGCAAGGGCACAGCTGTTCATTAAAGTCCATATGCAATATTTAGACAGAAAGTGCTCCCTGCTCCAGAAGACTCTCTGGATCCCCTGGAAAAAGGCAACTTATGTCAAAGCTCAGGGTCACAGGGGAGCATGTTCCTACAGCAGTGGTCTCTCGGCAAGTGGACCTGGTGCCTTGGCCCTAAGGGACCCAAGGTCAACGGCAGGTACACTCAGTTTTGGTAAAATTAAGTTTAAGCCAAGAATGTCACGATGATTTCTAAGCTCCTGACAAGGGCAATGTTCTGTTTAATGACCGAACTGTGAGTAGCTCCTCCGGAAGCAATATTGTAAAATTGAGGAGCTCACTCTGTAAAGACAAGAAATGTGCTGTGGATTCATTCATCGTGGTAATGGCCCCCAGCCCAGCGTCTGGTACAAAATAGATGCTCCATGAATAGTGCAAAAAATAAAATAATCACCCTTAAAGGCTACAACTTTTTCATTTTGCCTTCTCAAATTAGATGTTTCTGCATGGGAGGGATTTAATTCTGCTTTGTCTTTGGGCATTTTCACCTTTAACCATAAGCAGATTTTTGTCTAGATGGAAAAATCTCACACACAAAAGAACCGAAATGCTTTTCACATAATAGCTCAAGAAATGTTTTCGGAATAAATAAGCAACGGAAAATGATTTGAAAATAACCAGAATTTTAAAAATTATATGCATGTGTTTATACATGTTATGTGTATGTGTATGTAGTTTTATACATATTTGTGTATAGATATATAGGACTTATTTTTAGATTTGTGATTTAGTAGTCCCTTGGTCAAATTTCTCTTTAGAATCTCGAAGCTTAACATTTATTATACATATAGTGATATTTTTTTCCTTTCCTGGGAGAAAGAAGAAAATAACAATTTGTGAATTTCCGCTATTTTTCTCAAGGATGTCACACCATGATCTGAATGTATGTTTCTAAGAAAGATAAATTTTACTTTATTGCGACAACAGGATGGAGAGTGCTTGCAAAGTTCCTATGAGAGAGGTCTCATCAAAAAGTTTGCTACTTGCTGTTAAAAGTTGTTTCTAAAGCAGAAGAGGAGCACTGCCAATAAACCCCCCTTTCTGGGTCTCTGAGTCCTTTGAAATTCTGCAATTTCTACTCTTGCTTCTTTCAGATGACCTGAAAATTAGACCTTGCCTAAAGAAGGAAGCTCCTCAGATATTGGTAAGAAAGTAACACTAGTGAGCATCACCTGGAAAGAGTTACTGGGACAATTCTCGCTCCGGTCTGATGCTATTCATGGCAGGGGTGGAGATCAGGAGAAAGACAGGATTCACGCTGCAGAAAACTGGGCTCTACTTCTGACCTCGTGAACCTGGGAAAGCTCTGCAGTCCTCGGCTTTGCTCATTTATAGAACAAGGGTATTAGAAATTTAACATGCCAGCTATGTACTTCATTCATTCTTCAAATGGTTACTGAGTGAAGAGCACTGTTCTTTGTCCTTGGAGAATCAACAAACAAATAAAAATCTGTCCTTGTGGAGTGCACCTCTTCTAACTTTCTACTTACCTTTGGGGTACGCATTTTGTGGACACAACATGGCGTATAGCATTCTAGAAGCAACGAAATGCAGACCTTCTCAACTCTTAGGTTATTCCTTGAGCTCATTTCACATTCGGAGAAAGAAGTACCTGCTGAGGCAGATACTGAGGCAAGTATTTTCAGGAATACTAAGAGAAGTGTGACAAGCCCTTAACCTAGAGGAGCTCAGCATTTAGTAGGGAGGCTGAAAGACAGGAGAGTGAAGAATAAGCAAATAATGATACTCATTCCAGGAGAATTCTGTAGGGAGATAAATCATATCCTATTAGGAAACTGAGTGATGGACTCTGCTAGGAGGTAAGGTTTAAGCTAGATCTTAAAAATGGTTACATTTACAGAGGGATGGGGAGTCTAAGAGCAGAAAATAGCATCATTCATTATACATATAGTGATGTAAAATATCACTATATGTATAATATAGTGATTTTACATATCACTATATGTTTACACAACTATGGAAAAGCACAGAGCATGTTGGGAGAAATGGGAAAATGATTTGCTTGGCTGCCACAGAGGGTCAAAAGAGTGCATGGGGATATGAGCTGGCCAAGGCCTACAGCCCGACGATGCCAGCCTAGGGAATTGTGCGTACTTTGGCCACTCCTGAGAGCTTTGAACACAGGACTGACAGGCTCACATTTAAGATGACAAAGTCAGTGTGGCCCAGAGGAAGCAAAGAACAGTTTTTATCAAGTCCTGGCAGCAACAATAACAACAACTAAGTGATTCAACTCAACAATAATTGAGTTGCCGGGTCTACTTGCTGCGTGCTGAGGAAGCAAAGACAAGCTAAAGCTAGCCACTCTCTTTAACTGTTAGAGAACACCAGCCAGGAGAAAAACACGGAAGTTCAGGACCAACAAAATGTCCAGGCAGGAAGGAAGAACCCCAGCCACCTCCTTGTAGGGGAGGGAAAAATAGTGCATGGAAAAGGGAAGATGTATGCTCAGAGGATCCTGAGACCTGAAAATGTCATCTAAACTCTAATCCAGCAGCTTTTAGGGGGGTTTTATCTGCCCAGGCGTGGTGGCTCACACCTGTAATCCCAGCACTTTGGGATTACAGATCACTCAGATTTGCAGATCACTCGAGGCCAGGAGTTCCAGACCAGCCTGGTCAACATGGTGAAAACCCATCTCTGCACAAAATACAAAAATCAGCCGGGTGTGGTGGTGTGCACCTGTAGTCCCAGCTACTCAGGAGGCTGAGGCAGAAAAATCACTTGAGCCTGGGAGGCAGAGGTTGTAGTGAGCCAAGATCATGCCACTGCACTCAAGCCTGGGTTACAGAGTGAAACCCTGTCTCAAAAAATAAAACAAATAAATAAATAAATAGAGGGGATTTATCCAATATAATGTGGACATAGAGAAAGTTCTGAGGTTGGATTTCAGTTAAGGAAAGCACCTGTTACATCATTCGGTCAGTCAGCAAACATTCAGTGTGGTGTCTAATATGTTCCAGACACTTTTCCAGGCACTGGGTAAACAAATAGGTTCCTGCTCTAATGGAGATTACAAGTTAGAAGGGGAGACAGAGAATAACACATAAGCAGAAACTATGTAACAAATTGCGTCGTGCTAAGTGGTATGAAGAAAAAGCAAGCAAACAAGCAGATGGAAGAGAGCACATTGTGTGTGGTCAGAATAAGCCTTTCTGAGGGTGTGATATCTGATAAAGGGGGTCAGGATGCAGGTGGCTGGGGGACCGTCCCTCCAGGTCAAGGGAACAGTATTTGTACCTGGCATGTTCTAGGAAGAGCAAGGACAACTGGGGACTCGGAGAGTGGCAAGGCAAGCCCTGTAGGCAAAGTAAGGAGTTTGGGTTTCATCCTGAACAGGGCTACGGGCAAAGAAGTAACACAATGTCCACTCCAGGAGGACAAGGACTTGTGACTGTTTTGCACTGTGATCCTGCTACATCCCAGCACCTAAACCAATGCCTGGCACACAGCAGATGTCTAGGCAGTATTTGTTGAATGAATGAATGAGAAGACTTCCACTTTCAAAGGCTCGTTTGGGCTGCTGTATAGGGAACAGACTGCAGATGGGCAAGGACTACAGAAAACCAGTTAGGAAAGCTTACTAGTGCTTAGACGGGGATGGCTGTGCTGGATGGAGAGGGAGAGAGAAGGGACAGAGATTTATTGAAAGCTGGATCTGGGTGAGAAAAAAGTCAGAGGGACTCACAGGTATTTGACCTGAACAACTGAAAGGACAGAGTTGTCCCTGAGAGAGATGGAGGACACCAGAAGAGAAGCACGTTTAGGGAGCAAAAATCGGGGGTTGTATTTTGCACATGTTAATTTTAAGCTAACGTGCCATTCAAAGGGAGATGCTGGGCGGTTGCATTTTCAAGTCTGGAGTTCTGGGAATGAGTCAGGGCTGACGAAATAAACTTGGAATCATGAGCATGAAGACAGTGTTGAGAGAAGGAATTTAAGTAAGAAGGGAAGAAGTCTGAGAGCCAAGGCCTGGGGAATCCCCGTACCCGCATTTAAAGGTCAAAATTCAGTTGAGATCAATCGGGATAAAAACTCAGGGGCCATCCAAAGAGCCTGAGAGAGAAGAGCCAGAGAGGCTGCGGGAACACCAGGAGAATCTGGTGTCCTGGAAGAAGCCAGGTGCTTAAGAAAAGAATGGTCCCCCACAGCCCCATGGGAAATGCTGCTCAGATCAGCAAAGCTGTGCCCTTGTACTTCACCAGGTAGAGATCATTGGTGACCCTAATGACAACAGGGAGGGGAGTGACAGGAACGAGTGACTGATACCTGATCGAGGTGCTCTCAAGACAGGCAAAATGTGAGAGGGGGAAGAAACACAAAAGTAGCTTCAAATAAGACGGTGATCTTCTGGTCTCAGGCTGCATGGTGGGTGTGTGTCATATTTTGCTTCATATATTTCATATACGTTCAATGTGTTATTTGTCAAAATCAAATATGTCACAATAAAATATGTCTTTAGAGGCTGAGATGGAGGGAGTGAAGAAGGCCAGTGGGACAAACTTTTTGAAGCATATTCTTTAAAAAGAAACAGAAAATCAATCATGGGGGATGTGGAGTCAGGGAGCGGTTTTATAAATGTCATATATCACAGTACCATTTGTATGCCAATTATTTCCTTATCATCATCCTCTTTACATGCAGGTCCTATGCCCGGTCATGTAGAGGGGACACCAAGGACAATGCTGGGGGTAGGCAGGGGGAAATAAAGCTGGCAACAATCCTGAAAACGATTTTTTTTTTCCAATTTCAAAAAGCTCATTTCTACAAAAATAATTTGTATTCAAAATAGAGGGAAAATGTCATTAAGTAGTTTTAAGTTTTGATGGCACAAGGAATTATGAATAACGGTAAAGAAAAAAAGAAGTCCTTTTGAGGATAAAAACTTACTGACTGCGTCCTGTGGTTTCTTCAGCTCATTTGTGTGTTACAGGAAAGAGGATGAGGAATCACTTGCTGATTGATTTCATCAGCTCTGGTACTGACGGCACTGATGGCAAGGTCTTATATGTTTAATTTTATTCTCCCCATCTTTTCCCCCCTTAACCTAGATCTCTGAATTTTAACAATGTGTAGGGCTGAGATTTCTGTTTCTCAAACTGCTCTGACTTGAACCCCCAAAGCAAAAGCAAAAGCAGGGAACATCCATGCACGTTAAATGGATGTCAATTTCAGGACAAAATGATTGAATTACAATCCCTGGCCATGGATGTGAATTTTGATCTTTTTTTTTTCTTTCACACACATGATATTTCCCTGACATCTGTGCAATACAAATATATCTAGAAAGTGTGAAATGGAAAATCTGCTTCACTAAATATATAAAAGGGACCCCGAATGAAGTCTCCATGATGGCATTTGTCATCATGGGCACAGATGGCGTCCTTTCCCAGCTCTTCCCCCGCCTCCCTGGTACCGGCTTAAGTTCCATCCACCAAATTCTCCCTGCATATCACATGCATAGATGCCTGATAACACCAGGAGAGCCTGTCTGTATGCCACAACCTTATTTTTCAGGCCTCCATATGCATCAAGCTTCAGACCAATAAATCAGGAAAAGTATCAGTTCTGAACAAATAATGCAAACAGTGTATACCACTTGTTGCTATGGGAATCCAGATGACCTAGGAGCTTAGTGATCTTTGTCATATGTTGCCAGTAAGTAATTGCATTATTATCATTCTCCTTTCAGTGCCCATGTCACAGAACAGTACAACTACTTACCAATACCCACACATCCAAACACTGTGGGATGGGATACATAAAATTGGTAATATGCTGCTTTGCTTCCTAAAATATTTAAAGCGGCTTTAAGACACCTAAATGCATGGCATTGAGGTTCCAAATGGTGGTCAGAAAGTCTGTGAGAAAAAGACGTAAACGATAAACGATATCGTTAAAAGATTCGACCTGCTTCTATATCTCATTGTGTCTTAACTTGGAAAAGCAATGGTAATGAATAAACCTCAGAAAGTAGAAAAGATTGAGCTGAGTAAGGAGGTTGTGAAGCTCTGACTCCTGCCTTTGGTGGGGCGGGTGGGGGGTGGCAGTGTACTACTGGCATATGGCTTATGTATGTGGGGGATGTTATAGGAAGTTGAGTGGAGCTAAAGAAGTGGAAAAAAAGAGCAAAATGAGGAACCAGAGAGAAACTGAAAGGGGAATTTGTTGGATGAATTGCAGGGAACACTTTGACCATAAGAGTTATTCAGCTGTGAAACATACTCAGTGGTGAGAATAAAAATGCTTGGAACCTTGGCTATTAAACCCCCAAATTCTAAACATTTTGTACATTTTGGAGATTGCATACTTTTTCCACCACTGCATTCCTCACTGGGAACAAGAAATGCCACAAATCTTTCCCCTTAATATAGTAAATTTAGTTTTACAAATAAGAAAGGATTATAGAAATGTATAAAGCATAGTTTTAACAGAAGGCTCAAAGTAGTTCTCAGATAACCACAGGCTGCACCATGTAGCCTTAATTATTTCTTCTCTACATATTGCCAAGTTAAATTATTTCTAATCTTTTTCTCCTTTCAACTTGCTCAACTGAATAAACCAACAAAAATAATCACAGAATGATGATGTTAGAAGTGACCTTTGGGATTACTTGATTCAACTTTCTACTTTTAAAGAAGAAGAAACTAACCCTCAAAGAGGAAAAGTGACCTGAAGAAAACCCCACAGAGCATTTCATACTGTTTTCTCTAAAAGTCCGTGAACATCAAATGTGCCAACGGCTGTTTTACAGAGAGGACATGTGGGTATTGCAACTTCCTGGTTTCCTAATGTAGCTTGTCCTGTTTTTTAGGATGGAAAAGGAAGCAGGTAAATGGGAAAGAAGCAGGTGTCTTGATGTCTGTAAGTCACACCTGTTAGTCTAGAAACCTGCCATTGGGAGACTCAGTCAAGCTTGGCTGGCCCAGGAAGGATGGTTGTCTCTGGTCTAACTGTAGGTCATTTCAGAAGCACTTACAGTGGTTCAATGTTGCTTGAGCAAATAATGAGTAGACATTCCCTAGACGTGTCCATCATCCTAGCAAGCTCTGGTTGATAGAACCAGGACTTAGAGAGAAAGTGGGCAGAAGGGTGCTCACGTCTTCTGTTTAAGTGTGGATTAGAGGTTAGAGTGCTTGGGCCATGTTTCCTTCTAAGGCCAGAGCAAGACAGAACAGAGCAGTTATCAGATAAATTTTGTCAAAATGGATAATCCAGATCATTCAAGGAAAAAAATAAATAACCAAAACCTACAGCATTTGAACTCATTCTCTATGTGTTTTTTTGTTTACTGAGGGTGGGTGGTGGAAGGCCTGGATTTGAGTCCTGGCTCTCGGTTCCCCCTTAAGCATCTTACATAACCTCTCTGATTCCCCCAGCTGACTCACAAAGTGAAGGATTCCTACCTACCTCCTGCCTATACAATTAGAGGGCATTTTTATGACCTGAAATCCACTCAATAAACATTTCTGAGAACACATGATGTACCAGGCAAACTGCTAGGTGCTGGAGAGATGAATATAAACATGTCCTTGTTCTGAAGAAGCTCATCCCATATTTAAGATAAGGAGACTGTGGCACATTTACAACTCAGATAACTGCAATATTGCAAGTGCTATCTTAGCTCTATGAACAAAAAGGCTATGGGAAAACAGGAGAAGTGGTTAATTATGCCTTGCAGGGACTGTAATTTCAGGATATTATTTTGATTGTAACTTAAAACAAATGAGTGCACAACTATGGAAAATTGTGTGACTAAGCATGAATCAACAAATACCTTGACTATACCTAAATTATAAAAATTACCATAGCGCATGAAAACACTGCCTGCCTGCCTATTTAGACCAATCATTGCTTCACCCATTTTTGTGGCAAGCAACAGCGCTAGCAAGTTTTGAGAGCAACACCAAATTACATCAGAGAAAGTAAGTCTCATGCCATTGTCAATTACTGCATAGGACGAAACAGCTATCTAGAGTGTCTCATTAGAAACAAACAAAAACCAATGATTGGAAAAAGTGAATTCTCAATTATCTAAGATGGGGTTGGAATGAATAACTCCACAAAAGGAGAACACCTGTTATCCAATTAATTCAATCTTCTTCTCTTTTCCCCAACCCTCCACCAAATGTTTTGCTATAGTGGACAAAAAAAAAAAGACCTGTTTGAGTTGGTGAGTAATTTCACTTATGGGGAAAATGCAGACGCTTGGGTTTTAAAAGCTGCAAGGTATAAAAATAAGCCGCAGATTCTACAGTCAATCCTTGGTTTGCTTGCATGGTTCACGTTATAATTATTTGCCTTTCCAACACTGGGTAACTTTTCTTACTCCTCTGTCAGTTACCACAGAATGCTGGAACTAGAAAGAACGATAGAAACCAGCCAGTCCAACTTCCTTTACCATGAGGAATGAGACTCAGGCTTGTCTTTCCATATCACATCTGGCCTTTTAATATTTCTTTTGTTAACAATCATATCAGATGGAAGCATAATAGAAGGTAAAGCTCAAAGTGATCTTGTAATACATCCATCTTTAAAAGCCAGAGTGTAAAAGGAATCAAGTCAAATGATGCTATATACACAAATAACAGAGCTGCAGTCCCTCTGTATTGATACATTGATGGGCTGTTCCAGCTCCGGATGTGACCTCCCTATCAAGTCAATAATGTCACAATCTAAACAAACTTAGGCAATTTGCCTTCATGAAAAAACTACTCCAAACAAAAAAGAGAATTGTCATTCCACAAAGCAGCCAACTGCACTAGACTGGGATTATAGTGTGGAATTAGTCAGAACGTGGTTTATTAAATAAAACACTAGAACGGCCAATTTGTCTGGAGGTCTAGGAATTAAAATAGTGCTTTGTTTTTCCAATGCCACATTCCAGAGGAAGCAGCAAGCGGAGGGAACAGGCAACAGGGAATTCTACCAACAGGGAATTCTACCACAATCTATCTCTCTACCAAACAGGCACACACATTCATACCAGGGTGGGCATGTGGACTCTAATCCCTTCTTAGTGGAAAACACACATTTTTAAATGAATCCCCAATCTAGAATGAATTACCGTAATAGCCACAGCCGGAGCGAGTCTGCTGATGAGAAACGCAGATCTGGCCACCTGCTTTGAGACGCCTTGGACCACAACACTGCCGGGGTCTTTAACGGTTGGCCTTTTCGAGTAGGGCATCTGCCCTCCTAAATCGCGTTTAAATCCCAGGAAAAGAGAGAAGATGCCTCCCTCAATTTTTGAACTATGCTGCTCTTGCTGTATCCGTTTCTGCTGAACATAGCATTGATATTTTTTCAAAGAGAAGGGGGGAAAAACAAGGGGAGAATTGCACCACTGCAGATTCCAAGAGAAGTAAGCACAAAACTACAGCAACGTCAAATAATATCTTCTTCGGCAACTAGGAAAATCCCCACATGCTATCTGGTGTCAGCCCAATGCAGACTGAGGCGCGCTGTGCCCGGAACCACAGGAAGCCGGGCATCTCTGCAGCCTGTGTCCCTGCCAGCTCCCCCTACGCGCTGAAATTCGGCAGGGAAGAAGTTATGGTGCCCAGCCTGTGTGTGCAAGACAGAGACACCGCGCATCATGGCTCTGAAAATCAGCCAAGTGGCCGGGACGTCAAAGCGGCAGAGCAATCAGAATGCCCTGGAGCCGGGGATGGAGGGGCCACATTGTTTGAGCCCTCGGATTTTGCTGCATTGTCACCGCCCGGGAACGTAGGGGTAGCAGGAAGCACACCTCCAGCCAAAAATGGACCGGACGCATTTTTTTCCCCCCGGCGGCTCCCTCCCTGCCTGTCTGCAAGTCGCAATACGGTAGGCGACATGACGGACTGCTCCCGCTAAAACTCAGGTGGCAGGCCCGGCTGAGAGGCGCAGCCGGCCGGTAACAGGGAGGCGCTGGGGGAGCACCCACACAGCGCCTCCTCCCCTCCTGCACCCGTCCATGGGAGCAAGGGCCGGACCTGGGCACGCGCCCCTCGAGCGAGCACCGGCGAGCCCGTGCGGAGGCTCTGGGCGCTCTCTGGGCTAACCACGGGCATTGCATGGGACACAATTGTTCAAAAGCGAGCCCAAGGCGAAGCGCAAATCCAGAGCTTTGGTTCACAAGGGGTGGGTGTGGGCTGGGAAGGGGGATTACGTAGGTCTCTCCGCCCCCTCCCCTGACACCTCCTCGCCACTGGGAGGGCGCTGAGGGGCGGGGGAGGCGCTGCGAACCCGCTTGGGGGCTTCTTTGTTTCTCTCCGTACCCCGCAGGAGGGCCGGGTGCGCCTGCAGTACCCAAGCCGGGGTCGCCACCCGGGGATGCCGGCCCAGCCCGGGCGGCGGCGCGACCCAGGCTGACAATTGAACCTCGCGGGAGAAGCGAGAGGGTGGGGAGGAGGGTGGATCTCGGCCCCGGGAAGGGAGGGCGCTGCCGGGGCCTCGCGTGCGGCGGGGAAGCCGCCCAGAGAAGGGCGGGGGGGGGGGGGGAAGGGGCGGCAGACAGTGTCCCCGCGCTACGCCCGCTTACCTTGGCAGCCCTGGCCTGGGCACAGATCATGCTCCTGTCAGCGCGCAGATTAGAGCTGGGGGGCGCACGTGCCCCGCATAGTGCACCGGGCGCCTGGGACTGGCTGGGGAGGGGACCCTGGCGACCGCCCGCTCTCGCCGCGCTCTGGCTGCCGGGTGCCCCGAGAGAGCGGAGGCCACGGCCACTGTCACGGCGGAGGGGCGCGCGCGGCTCGGCGAGTGTGTGCGCGAGGAGGGGGCCGGTTCGGTCAGAGTCGCACGGTGTTCCGGCTCCAACAACAGCGCCTGATGCGCGGTAACGCAGCACACTTCATCGCTTTATCCTCCTGCTTGCATCCCCTCCCTCCCTGCCTGCTCCTCTGTGGGTACCAGACTCCAGAACCAACCACAAGCCGGGCTTGCTCTCATTAGCGCTGCCCCGCCCTGCAGCCTCCGCGCACCCCCACCCCCGCCCCCGCGGTAAATATATATCGATTCTTGTTACCGCCGGCCCCATCCTTCCAACACCCAGCACGCGTACTGGGCATATCCAACACCAACCCTGGCTCCTCGGCCCTTTTGTGTGTGTGCAAACAGTGTAGCAGAAAGGATGCGGTACAGACACTCTAGGCGGGTACCCTGTGACAGGTGTTCTTGGCCTCTGTCTTAGACACTTTCCTCGCTTACCTTACACACAGTTAAGAACGCTCAGAGACACATTTCAGGAACCGTCCTGTATTTGCACAAGCACACAAAACATCGTAATGACAAATGCAAAGGATGAAAATCACCCCAGAATATCTATTGTTGGGCAAACCTAGCTCCCAAACCGGTTTTTCTATTACACTGCACACAGTGTCAGAATGCCAGAACGAGAAGGAGGCAAAGTCTAGACCCTTCCAGGTACAGCCAACTGAGATGCAAAGAGAAGTGAAATGCTAGTTACTATTGGTGGCTGGCTG
This sequence comes from Pan troglodytes, assembly GCF_028858775.2. Lineage (NCBI taxonomy): Eukaryota > Metazoa > Chordata > Mammalia > Primates > Hominidae > Pan > Pan troglodytes. The sequence goes on from NC_072404.2 coordinate 46,279,361, forward strand.
CTCCATGTATGCACATTTTTGTGCATCTGGTCGACATTTGGTTTGTGTGTGTTCACATAAAATGCAGAGGCTTTGAGCACATAATCTCTATAGCCTGGGATTTTATGATCCAACCACATTCTCTACAATGCTGATTTATTCCTTCCCATTATTTTGCCCAGCATCCTCTACATGAGCTTTTTTTCACTTTCTGAGAAGTTATCTTCTTTCCCAGACCCCAAATTCCGCCTCCTCTAGAATAAACAAAGGCTTCACCCTGACTTCAGAACTCCTTACTGAAGACCTGAGTACGGACTTGTCAAAACCAAATCTCCTTCCCCTTCCACCCACAGTGGCTAGTTTCTCAGTGCCTCTCATTCCACTGACCTGCCTCTTGGCATTGATTTCACTCTTACAACTGGAACTTTCCAGAACTGGAAACTTTGGACGATGTGAAGGCAGCTTCACCAGCTGTGCTCTTTTCTGCAAGGAGGCACAGCCCTTCTCTTTCCGTATTCCACTTGGGGTGCCCAGTCCTTTCCTGACAGACCCTTTTCTTTGCCTGACAGCAGTCAGATCTTCTGGTCAGATGAGCTCAAAGCAGACCACTTTTCAAACCTTAGCTAAGAATCCACACAGAAAGCTGTGCACACATTTCTCCGGATTTTACACTTGGATTAGTACCAACTCCTATATGAAGAAAACTCTCCGAGAATAGACTTGAACAGGCTGTGGCAGTAAACAGCAACAGCAACCAACCATGTGATGTTTCCAACCAGAGACTTGAAAGAAAACAAAAACTTTCACATAAACCAGCATCCATGGTTTCTAAATTAGCACAATGTCACCAAACCACAATAAAGGATAATTTTTTTACCTCAACTAATTGCCAGGATGTTCACCTCATTATTTTCAGTGAATCAGCATCAACTTGTCTCAGAGATGTTTGCTCTCTGTTCTATCCATCATGGAGATGACTTGACAAGTCCACATCTCTCATAGAGGTTATTGATGTAGCGATCCTTGTGGTGTGCTTTATCCTCCCCTGAGAAGTTGCTTTTTTTATACTGAAGACAAAAGATATTAAAATAGCAGTACACAAAGTTTCACATCCTGAGTAGATAAAGAAGCCTTGTAGAGCAGCTTCTACATGTCAGGTGCAATGGCAGCATATACAGACTCCTGTGTATTGTCCCCTTTTATTTTTATTATTTTTATTTTTTGTGAGGGGTCTCACTCCAATGCCCAGGGTGGAGTATAGTGGTGCAATCTCCATTCACTGCAACCTCCGCCTCCCAGGCTCAAGCAACTCTCCCCCCTCAGCCTCCCGAGTACCTGGGAGTACAGGTGTGTGCCACCATGCCTGGCTAATTTGTTTTTTGTATTTTTAGTGGAGATGGGGTTTTGCCAAGTTGCCCAGGCTGGTCTTGAACTCCTGAGCTCAAGCAATCCTCCTGCCTCAGCCCCCAAAGTGCTAGGGTTACAGACGTGAACCACCATGCCTGGCCTGTTTTGTTTGTTATTCCTAACAGTCCCCCTGTAGTCTGGGTAGCATGATCCTATTTTACAGAAGAAAGCAAAAAGGCTATGTTAGTTCTGTAATTTCCTTAAGGTCTTGTTTCAAGCAGAAGACCTTGAATCTGGAGTTTACAGATGTCAGCTGCCCTAACCTTAAAGAGAAGAGTATTTGGTGGAGAAAGGAAAAGACATGGCATGAATCTTAAAGCCATCCTAGTAGTCATATTTATTAAGTTTCTAATGTACTCAAAATACTGTTATAAATAATAAGTCACAGTCCCAGTGCGTCCCTCCTAATACTAACCTTATATAATGGCGTAAAGTGAATGTTGAAGGTTTTGAGATGCATATACAAACACCTATATTATCATAATGCCCATGCAACCGAATATTCCACCTTTTGTAACTCGAGGCCCAGGAGGACCCAGGGAGGGGGTGACATGCCTGCTCACCTGCTCATCTCAGGCCACATGCAGATAAAGATTAGCAAACAGAGGACCATTCACAAATGGTCCCTACAATGCTGAGAAAACGATTACTTGAACCAATCCAGGGCTTTATCTTTGGGGATAGGCCTTCAACATAACGTCGGAAGTGAACGCACTATAACTAGGGGAGGAAAAAGACCGAGCTGTTGAAGCTGTCTCACACAGTCTCTGCACAGGAACAAATTGTAGCCAATAATACAAGATTGTCATTTGGACTTTCCTAATGACTAATGATGGTGAGCATCTACTTTTGTGCTTCTCTTCCATCCGTCTATCATTTGTAGTAAAGTGCTCAAAATTTTTGCTCATTTTTAAGTGGGTTGTTTGCTTTTATATTGTTCATTTTTGAGAGTTCTTTCTGTATTCTAGATACAATGTCTTTGTCAGATACGTTTTCTGAATATTTCCTCCCCATGTGTGGCTTGTCTTTTCATTCTCTTAGTAGTTTCTGTCGCAGAGTAAACGTCTTTAAAGTTGATGGAGTTCAATGTATCAACTTTTTCTTTCAGAGATCATGCTTTTGGTATACCTAAGAACTCTTTTGACTAACCAAGGTTACAAAGAGTTGTGTTTTGCTGATAAGTTTCAAGATTTTACATTTTACACTTAAGTATTTGGTTCATTTTGAATTCTTATTATTTTTTAGGTGTGAGCTATGGATGGTGACTTTTTTATTTGTTGGCTTATTTGTTTTTGCACATGGGATGTCCAATTCTTCTAGCACCACTTATTGAAAAGACGATCCTTTCTTGATTGAATCGCTTTTGCAACTTTTCAATAATCGCTTGGTTAGATTTGCAGGGGTCTCTTTCTATATTCTCTGTTTTGTGCCTCTGATCTGTCTTTCTATTGTTTTACAAATACTACACTATTTTGTAGATGTATACTGCCTTAAAATCAGGTAGTGTGAACCCTCCAATTCTGTCCTTTTTAAACATTATTTTGGCTATTTTCATTTCTTTGCCTTTTTATATGAATTTAGAAATGTTTGTCAATATCTACAAAAAAAATTCCCACTGGGATTTTGATTGCAATTGTGTTAAATTTATAGATGAATATCAGAAGAACTGACATTTTAACAATCTTCCAATTTCTGAATACCTTTCAACCCACAAACTTAGCATTTCTCTGCATTTGTTTAGGTTTCCTTTGATTTATTTCATCAGTAGTTGAAGTTTTCAGCATGCAAATTCTACACAGATTCTAAGAGTTTCCATGTAGATTCTAAGAGTTACATTTTTTTGGAACTATTGTAAAAGGTATTGATTTTAATTTTGAATTTCACTTTGTATTAAAGTGTACCTGGGATTTGTTTTAATTAAGTATGCACATGCATACATACAGACATGGAAATGCTTCTCATGAAGGGAGAAGTTTATACTCACAGAACCCTAGAAACAGGAGGCATGGCATACCGCGCAGGGCCACAGGGGGAGCTCCTGGGTCAATCAGGAGGCAGAAGCCCGGGAGAGCATGGCTCAGAGCCTCTATTTTGTATGCTGTGGTAAGGAATGGCCAGGCAGGGCAGGCCAGTTTGAGCAAGTCTAGGATTTGATAGTTCCAATAATTTCAGTGGCTGTGGGCTATAGAGGTAGTCTCTAGGTGTCCTGTACTTGTCCCTGGGGAGACTTAGGGCAAGGGAAATTGGTTTGCTATGTGAGTTGGACAAAGGAGGTGGTTGTGGGCATGGACTCTGGATTGGTTGGTTTACATATGAATGGTGGGCTCTCAGACAAGTTGTTTGCCATCTCTAGGAATTAGCTAGCCCTGGGAGGGGCAGTTTCTTCCAAGCCTGCAAAGCCCCTAAGATGTCAAGGCACCACAAAATATGGAAAATAAAAAAACATAACTAAAACTCATTCACTGGTAGAATAGAAAAAAAAAATAATTAGTGTGTGTGTGTATTTTTTACGTATCCTGTGACCTTGCTGAACTCATTTATTCATTCTAGTAGCTTTTGTATAGATTTCTTGGAATTTTCAATGTAGATAATTATGTTGTCTGTGAATAGAGGATGTTTTATTCTTGCTTTCCAATCTGTATGCCTGTTGTTTCTTTTTTCTACCTTCTTTCACCAGCTATCCTTTCTATTTATTGCACGTATTTTTTTATTTTATTAATTAAAAAATGTATTACTGAGCTTTTACTTTATGATAGGCAGTGTAAATATCAATCACACTAAACTTGTGGTCAAGTTAAACATGTAAGTACAATATGATACACGTGCTGAGAGAGGGACATGTTGTCAGTGTGAGAGGAGCAACCACTCTAATATGGCTAGGGAGGCTAGAAACGCCTCTATTAATAGAGCTTTGAATGAAGAACAGAAGTTTGTTGGGTGACCAAAAGACATCCGAAGAAGAAAGAAAAGCATATATGAAAAAGCAGAAGACAGAAAGAACAAAATGTACTTGGGAATGTACTTGGTGAAGAGTTCAATTTGACTGGAGCAAAGAGAGTGGTGTCAGAGAGAAGACTGGAAGCAAAGGTTTGAGACATACGTGACAGGCCAAACATGCCCTGCTCCAGCTGTTAGAATTCATTCGGCAAGTAATGGAGAACCCTAAAGAGTTTTAAAGCCAGGAACAGAAACAACGAGATTTGTCATTTAAATATATAGAAAAAGCCATGTGTGGTGGCATGTACCTGTAGTTCTAGCTACTTGAGAGGCTGAGGCAGAAGGATCACTTGAGCCCAGGAGTTCAAGTCCAGCCTGGGCAACATCATGAGACCTTGTCTCTATTTTTTTTTAATTAAACATAAATAAATGAAAAACATATTGTGAAGCAAAATATACAGTGTATAAATTTTACAAATTATTATTTGTAATACTTTTAGATTATTAATATATGTTGATCAAAAATTAAAATTAAAAATTCAGAAAAGAGAGAGATGTTGATAACAAGTGTCAGATGAGGATGGCAGCTGGCTAATTTGCCCTCGCCCACCTTTCCATCAAAATACTTATTAAAAAGCACGAGACAAAGAAAAGTGACACACAAGTATGAACTATGAATGCTTATCAACAATTTATCATATGCCAGAAAGTTTCTCACTAACCTAATCAAAGTGTGTTTAGGCATTAAAACACAGCCAGACCAAAACAAAAGAAAGAAATTAGAAACAAATGCCTTTAGAAAGGTGAAGCCTTCATTTAGGAAGAGCAATAGAGGGTGACAATAAGAGTACAGACACAAGGCAAATCACCTGGGTTTGAAACTTTGATCAATTATTTACTTCTTTGTACTCTTCTGCAATTTATTTAAATTCAATTTCCTCATCTATAAAACTACTTATGAATATTTTTACCTTAAAAATTATTGGCTGGGCGCAGTGGCTCACACCTGTAATCCCAGCACTTTGGGAGGCCGAGGCGGGCAGATCACGAGGTCAGGAGATCAAGACCATCCTGGCTAACACGGTGAAACCCCGTCTCTACTAAAAAATACAAAAAATTAGCTGGGCATGGTGGCAGGCGCCTGTAGTCCCAGCTACTGGGGAGGCTGAGGCAGGAGAATAGCGTGAACCCAGGAGGCAGAACTTGCAGTGAGCTGAGATCGTGCCACTGCACTCCGGCCTGGGCGACAGAACAAGACTCCATCTCAAAAAAAAAAAATTGTTGAGAGTCTAGTGAGATAACAAATGTAAAGTTTATAACATTGTGATTAATACGTGGTAGCCTTCAGTATTCCTTAGCTCATTCCATCAGTAATGTTCTTTTCAAGTCCATTTGGAGATTTCAACAGGCTGTAATGTATATGACTAAGGTTAAAAGTGTTTTGAGGGAAGTGAGATATTGCAAATTTTTTAAAGTTTTACTCAAAAAATTTTTAAACCAAATTACACAAAAGTAAAGTGGGCAAAAGTTACTAAAAAACTTTGATGGATGATTTAAAATTTGCAATGAATGCATGAAAAATTCTTAAATAGCCCTATGACCCAATTAAGTGCAAATTAAATTGAGATACCTTTTTCCTCATTTTAGGACTTGTATTTCTCCTGGTAGGAAAGTAAATCATTCCAACATATCTGAAGTGTAATTTGCATTTATGTCAAGGATCTTTACACAGTTCCTGTGATTAAATGTAATGCATCAGTTAGTTATTGCTGCCTAACAAACCATCCCAAAACTTAGTTAACAACCATGTACTATTTCTCCTGAGTCTATAAATCCACTATAAATTGCTGATCTAGTCCAGACTAAGCTGATCTCAGCTGGGCTCCTTTGTGTGGGCAGTTGGCAGGTTTCCTAGGAGCTGGCTGATCTAGGACAACTTCATCTGGGACAACTTGGCTCTGTTCCATATGGTCACTCATCCTGTAATAGGCTATTCCAGTCTTGTTTTCATAGCAGTAGCTGGAGCGAGCGAGAGAGAGAGAAATATGCTTCTGAGGTCTGGTCTCAGAATTGGCACACTGTCAGTTCTACCATATTCTGCTGGCCAAAGCCCATCATGAGGCCAGCCCAGATTCAAGTGATAGGGAAAGACACTCCACTCACTGATGGAAGGAACTGCAAGGCCACAGGGTAAAGAGTATGAATACAGAGTGGATGGAGAATAGAAGCCAAAAAACAACAGTATTGTCAGAAATAAAAGAGATAAGAAAACCACACTGGCCAAAATCTGAGCAGGATTCTAACAATTGCACCCTTAAAATGAAGGACTGAGATTGTATTCTTGGACTGTATATCACATGATCTGACCTCTGGAATCTAGCATGGATCATACAACATCAAATGAGGTAGGATAAAACTTTGAGCCCTCCTCCCACCACATTTTCTTTGACCAACTTTGAGGCATTCACCTAAACACACCAGGGGTCATCCTTCCACTGTTTGACATTTATCTTCTGAGCTGGCTAAAAATGGTCTTGCAATTGTCCCTCTATTTTTTTTTCTATTCATCCGCTTAGATCTATATCTCACAGAATAGACATGACAGAGAACATAAGGGCCAGGAAGAGCTACACTGCTCTCTAGAATGCTTAGTCACCCATGATGAAAGCTTTATGAGCTAAAGTGGATCCAGGATGAGCTATGGAAGGAGTGAACACTGGAGCAGGAGTATAGACTTAAATGAAGTATGCTCTTCAAAAACATTGCAAACTGGGTGTCCAGTTTAAATAACCTAGCCTACCAAAGGATGTATACACCCAACCACAATCCTGTAGACCCCTGTTGCCTGCAAGGCACTGAAAGTTAAAGTTAAACTGAAGTCAGCAGTGAGGAAGCTAAGAATGTTCCTCTCACCGCACACTCCAAGAACCTGGAGAACTCTCTGGCCATTTGAGGAATCATAAAATAAACAATTTAAAAACAAAAATGGGAGCACTAGAAGTACACCTTGTTAAAGTGATAATATTGTTTTGAGAAATTTTAAAAAAGATCATATAGATGAAATAACTTTATGCCAATTTTTTAAATTTAGAAGGTATTTCCTAGATAACTTTATAAAGTTGACAAAGAAAATATAAAAATGTTAAAAAAACTGATGAAGGTAGATATACAAAAAGGAGAGGAACAACAAAAATGTAAGAAAATTCTAAATGCAAATACAAATTAAAAATCAATATTGGAGACTGACAGGGAAGAAAAGGCACTATAGAAAATAAAGGATTGATATAAAAGATAACCCTGAGGAAACTACCAAATTCCAGAGGAAAATGACAATGAAATGGATAAGAGAATAAATGCAAGCTATATAGTACAGATAAAGGAGCCCCAACCTTAAAATTTTGTTTTTCTCAGGGGAAAGAGGGAAAACTTGAACCAAAAGTAAAATAAAACAATCAAAAACTTTACAGAAGCAAAGTTTCCTGAGTTGATGTAATCCTTGGGTCTACAAGTCTAAAGAATTCTTGGTATTCCAAAAAAATATATAAATAAATAAAAATCTTACACCTAAATATATAGTAAATTTTAGATTATTATCAACACTGAAAAAATTATACAAGTGACATTAAACATATAGAAAAAAACGAAAGAACAAAAGACTGGCTGAACTGATTTCTATTCTCCATCATCAAATGCTAACATACTCTAAAACAACATTTGAGAGTGCAAAATATTTTGTCAGTAAAAATTCTATACCTTCCTAAGTTATTCAGATGTAAAAGCAATAGAAAGATTGCTCAAGATATCGAGGAGTTCATAAACATAATACTCTTGTACCTTCCTAAAAAAATCTCCTCTAAAATATACATCAAGACAGCAAGACAGAAATAAAAATGCAGAAATATAGAACTACAACTTACATATTTTGACTCTGTGTGCCCACCTAAATCTCATGTTGAATTGTAATCCCCATGTGTCATGGGAGGGACCTGTTGGGAGGGGATTGGATCTTGGGGACAGATTTCCCCCATGCTGTTCTCCTGATAGTGAGTGAGTTCTCAAGTGTGTCACTTTCCGCCTTGCTCTCTCTCTGCTGTCACCATGTAATGTATGCCTTGCTTCTCCTTTGCCTTCCTCCATGATTGTAAGTTTCCTGAGGCCTCCCCAGCCATGCAGAACTGTGAGTCAATTAAACCTCTTTTCTTGGCCAGGTGTGGTGGCTCATGCCTGTAATCCCAGTACTTTGGGAGGCCATGGCTGGAGGATCACTTGAGGTTAGGAGTTCGAAACCAGCCTGGTGAAACCCCGTCTCTACTAAAGTACAAAAATTAGCCAGTCGTGGTGGCTGGCGCCTGTAATCCCAGTACTCAGGAGGCTGAGGCAGGAGAATCGCTTGAACCCAGGATACAGAGGCTGCAGGGAGCAGAGATCACACCACTGAACTCCAGCCTGGGCAACAGAGTGAGACTCCCTCTCAAAAAAATAAATAATAAAAATAAAAATAAACCTCTTTTCTTTATAAATTATCCAGTCTTAGGTAGTTATTTATAGCAGTGGGAAAATGGACTAATATAACAACTGAACATTGAAACCAATTAAATATAAATCTCATTAGAACTTTGGTAATAGAGTAACAAAATCAATGAAAAAAAATGCTCTTATTGAAGTAGAAGTTATATATGGAAAAATCATGATAAAGTACAACTGTAATTGTGTGTTGATAAATTGTGTGGCTAAAGACAGGAAAACTGATGGTTGGGTGGGAGGTAAGGATACACAATAGTCCTTGTTCTGATTTTGATAATTTAAAAAATATAAGTACTTAGTTGATTAAGAAAACTTTCTTGGAAAGCAGTTGTGGAGTATTTATTAAAATATGAAATATGTTATGCAAATACCCAGCAGTTTTACTTATGAGTCTATTCTTAGACAAAGCAATAGTTAAACAGGTAAGTAAAAATATTTATGTACAAGGATAGCTATTGTTTGTAATAGCTATTGTAATAGCTATTTATTGTTTGTAATGTACAAGGAGTATTGTTTGTAATACAAAACCAAGCAAAAAACTGGGAAAGACTTAAATGTCCATTAATAAGGAAATGATACATATAATCAAAGGAATTCTATGTAGCCATTATAGAAGAATGGAGGAGAGCTGTATGTGCTGGTCTGGACAGTTGTCCATGTTTTATTGGTAAGTGAGAATGAAAAATTATAATATGATCCCATTTTTGTAAATAAAACATGTTATTGCATATTAATAGCTAAACATCTCTATATTGATTCATGCCAATATAAATATATTTTATGTCTATAAAATCATAGGGAAAATATAGGAAGGACAAAAACCAAACTGTTAACAGTGCTTTCCTTTGAGGATTAGGCATGGGAGAGCTTGAGCTCTTTTAAACCATTTAAATACTAGAATATAAAACAAGATTTCAACATCTTTTCAATCTACAAAATAGAAGCAAACAAATCATAAACCATATTCATAGAGACAGAGAAAGATAAAGTAATAATAGAATTAAGGTCAAACATACCATTTGGGTCTGATAATTGTTGCCCTATTTAAAATAAATGGCTTAAATTCCTCTTCTAAAACTCCTGAAGTTAACCAAGCATGGTGGCGCCCACCTGTGGTCCCAGCTACTCAGGAGGCTGAGGTGGGAGGATCGCTTGAACCTTAGAGGTCAAGGCTGCAGTGAGCCATGATTGCACCACTGTACTCCAGCCTGGGTGACAGAGCAAGACTGTCTCAAAAAAAACACACACACACACAGAACCCTGAAGAAGGTTTTAAAACCAATATAACACGTTAATTCACACATATACAACATATATACATATATTAAAAGTGTAAAGTAAATATAAAGAGATTTAAAAGGAAAAGTAGGTAGAATAGGCAAAATAATACATTAAAATAGCATTTGCAACTCTACTGACAAATTTAAGCCTTAAACATACCAACAAATTGCATAATGAATAATTTTATACTGATATTAATTATTTATAAAAAAAAGTTCTTAAAATTGGCTGAAGTGGCTCACACCTGTAATCTCAGGACTTTGGGGAGGCTGAGGCGGGAGGATCACTTGAGCCCGGGAGTTCAAGACCAGCCTGGATAACATAGCGAAACCCTGTCTTTACAAAAAATAAAAATAAAAAATTAGCCAGGGATTATGGGACAGGCCTGTAGTCCCAGCTACTAAGGAGGCTGAGGTGGGAGAATCACTTGATCCCAGAAGGTTGAGGCTGCTGTGAGCCATGTTCACACCACTGCACTCCAGCCTGGGTGACACAGTGAGACCCTGTCTCAAAAAAAAAAAAAAAAAAAAAAAAAAGAAACAAAAGAAAAGAAAAAGAAAAGAAAAAAAAGTTTGTAAAGTCAGAATGTGTAGAATAACCTTGTATCAAGATGTGAACAAGTGTTAAGCACAGAGAAACTGTTTACAAAATCTTTTTTGGGGTGACTTCAGTAAATCTGAACTAATTAATACCATATTGCACAGAGAAATTTAAATTGCATACTTAGAATAACATTATTGAAAAAAATAGTAGACACATATCACGTTTTAAAAATCAAACAGATATGTTTGATTTAATCAGCCAAGAAACATTTATAAAAATGGACTATATACAAGGCTACAAAGTAAAGCTCCTGAATATCTAAAATAAAATATTTAATACTTCATATATTATATTAATAGGTTAAAACATCTTTGTCTTCTTTCATATTTTCCTCCATAGGATAAATATTCTTTGACTCTTTCTTTCTAGTTCTTAACTGCAAAATCCTGGAACTTGCTGGTACACATTAACCAGGTCCTGCAAACCCTGCAGTGTGAAACCTATTTTCTCTATCTTGGAAAATAGACAGTAATCACCAGTTGTTATGCTGAGACCTGACCCTAATTTAACAGGATAGAGATAATGACAGGAGATCAGGGCAAATTTGACAGAGGACAAGATTCATCTTGTAAGATTCCTGCCTCACATGTGCCTCTACAAGGCCTCCAAGCAAGGAAAACTTTTCTAGCAAAGGAGAAACAGAGCTGCTTCTGCTGGACTATGGTTTTCAGGAAAATCAACCAAATGTCCCACTCTCAGGTCTTAAGTCCCATTCTTTTCCTACCAGGGACCTAACTTTGACATAGGCAAACTATCAAGGCTGTGCTGTGCATTCAGTTTCTTTTGCAGCTTTACCACTCTCTGACAGTAAGATCGTTGGCCTGATTTTCAGCAGTCTGCCCTGTCACTGAAAGATGTAAGGATTTCCCACAGTCCTGTCATAGAGACCTTCTGGCTTTTATAACATGCTGGAAGTGCATAGTTAGCTGATCTAAGCCTGTCATTTTCTCTGCTAAAGGATTCCAAAACAATTAAGAAAACCCACTCAGGATGTTACTCCCCATGCATCTACAAAGATAGGGTTATAAATTATTTTGTTCTATTGCCAATAACACACATCCAAAAAGGCATCCTTTTTCAGTGACTGGATGTTTACTCAAATAATGGTAGGTATTGAATATTTGAATAAACATCCGGTCACTGAAAAAAGATGCCTTTTTGGATGTGTGTTATTAGCAATAAAAGGTCATCAGGGACCTTTCTATACAGTGGTTCTTGATATCTTTATGATCAGCTCAAACGTTCTACTTCCACACTCTGGGGAAAGTCCTCAACGTGCTAGAGAGTTATTTGAATTCTTGGTGTGCTCATATTCTCAGTCATCTCTGACCCTGGACAACTTCTGCTTGCTATCGTAATGGACTGCATTGACACAGATGGGATGCTGTAGGATGCCCCAGTTACCCCTGTTTTCTTTCTTTGTCCTGACCAAAAATGACAGAGTACTTCGACGGTTCTGTGACCTAGCCAGCTGCATGATTTCCCCTGCAGGCTTGAACCAAAGCGGGCGCGTGGACTATTCCCAGGCACTGATAAAGTTGTCTAGGTTTTTGCTCAAAACACTGAAAGACCAACCATGTTGCTACACCTGCAGAAACTAGCCCCGGCCTTGAGCCAAATTCCTTAAACCCTCAAATAAACTCCATAACCTGACCCCTACCCCAGCCCATTACTGACACATGTGGGTAGGACATCTTTTGTCTCACTGTCCCTTGGAGAATGCTGCAGCCCTTTTGATGTAAGTTACCCTAATACATTCTTTGGACTGAGCACCCTGGCGTTTAGTGCTTTTTTCTTTGGAATCTCAAAGGGTCCCATCTTGGGATGGTTTGGGGTGGTTTCTTGAGGGAAAACTTCACTGTCACTGCTTTTGGGATTAATCCGGCTGCAGGTTCAGCCAGACGGAACAGAGGCTGTTCTTCACCTACCCAAAAAGAAAAAAAAAAAAAAGACAAAAATGACACATGGAGGTATTTCTGGATATTTGGGAGTAGGTTGTAAGGGAGGGGAGGTGGCATAGCAAATGTTTACTGACTCAAAATCTAACAATCTGTTGTTCAAATTCTCTCCATCATTTTGCAACTGGAGCTTTGCCCCACCTCACGGGTTCTTCCCTTTCCTCTGGTCCTAATTTCCTCCCACCAAGATTGCCTTGGAAACCAAAATAGTTTTCCTCCTTACCTTTATGAAGAGATAAGCTTCCCTCTAACTCCTCCCCCAAACTTCCCCACACAAACCCTTCAGCCCAGCAGAAAGGTGCTGCTGTTCAACTCATGTCACTTTTGTTATCAGACATACAGATTATAAATAATAAAATTAATTATTCTCTTATACTTTCCTAATTTTGACTCATTGTTATCCCCTCATAGTCTCAGAGTGCATAATACTAATGCTTTTACAAAGATACAAGAATACTCCTCTACTGTCAAGATCTATTTATCCCAAGGTAAAAATTTCTATGCACATTCTACTATGCTTTATTGCCTTATGTAGTCCTAAAGTCCAGTTCCTTCTTTTTCTAATTATTCTGAGTAGCAGTGGCTCATATATGTACAGGTGTGTTTTTCACCTTCTTTTTCTCAGTTTCCCTCATTTGAAAATGGGTACAATAATGTCTTCATAAGTTTATTATGAGGATTAAACAAATAAAATACATGTAGGCACTTAGTGTCTTCTTACTACAAATAAGTTTCGGATATATGTTAATTATTCTATTTTCATTATAATTAGCACATGCTGGACCCAAGAGTCCTCTAGTTGCCAAAAAAGTACAACATAATGCAGCAGAACATCACTGACGTCAACAAGGGGCAGAACAGGAGCTGACTGGGAAATTTCACTGCCAGTTTAAAATAGCACTTATTACAAAGTACTCCCCCACCCTCCAGTCCCATGTTTTTTCTGTTTTTTTGAGGCGGAGTCTCGCTCTGTCGCCCAGGCGGGAGTGCAGTGGCACGATCTTGGCTTACTGCAACCTCTGCCTCCTGGGTTGAAGTGATTCTCCTGCCTCAGCCTCTCAAGTAGCTGGGATTATAGGCATGCACCACCATGCTGAGCTAATTTTTGTATTTTTAGTAGAGACAGAGTTTCACCATATTGGCCAGGCTGGTCTCAAACTCCTGACCTCAAGTGATTCACCTGCCTTGGCCTCCTAAAGTGCTGGGCTGCATTTTTTCACATAAGACTCTACCCCATTCTTAATGTATTACTTCTCCAGCTAAAGACTAGCAAAATAGACTGAATCTCATGTTTTTCTACAGACACACACACACACACACACACACACACGAGATCCATGTGACATATTTCCCAGCCATGCCTGCACACCATCCAGATTTCAGAGCTTCCTGTTGGACATAAAGCTCATTTGTGAAATCCCATTTCTGTACATGTTGAAGAGTGCGTTCTCTCTCCCATGAATATTGGGAGCATGTGGCTGCCAACATCCTGGTAGAGTTGTACTGGGGAGCCATTCTCCTCTTTTTCTTTTGCTCCAAGAGGAGACTTAAACTCAACATTTGCCTTATTCAAATGGGTAAGACAAGCAACGTGTCTTAAATAGCATTCTTATAATTAGAAATAAGCATGCAAAGATGAATTTTGGAATTTATGCCTTTTTTTCCCTGAAGAGCATAGTTTTCTAAAATCTGGGGGAAAATAGTTTATGTTCACACCAAGTTTTTTGAAAAAGACAAAAGAAGTCTCAACAAGCCTTCTTGTTTTCTTAATTTTCGCTTTGCAACCTGAATTTTATAAGTTGAGTATAAGTACAAAATGTAAATGGTAAAAAAACTAGGCAAATTTTTTGACACCTGTATAATGGATAAATTAATAATGCTTAAAGAACAATGACAAAGCAAAAAGTAAAAGGAATAATCCATTAGAGAAAGAAATAAAAAGGACAAACTAGTTATGAAAGAATTACAAGTGACCAAGAAACATTAAAAAAAAGTTATACTAGTAATCTAAGGTAAGCAAATTTAAGATGATGGGTCTTAAAAAACGTTTTAAGACTAGTGTATTAGTCTGTTCTCACATTGCTAAAAAGAACTACTTGAGACTGGGTAATTTATAAAGAAAAGAGGTTTAATTGACTAACAGTTCCACAAGCTGTACAGGAAGCACGGCTGGGGAGACCTCAGGAAACCTACAATCATGGCCAAAGTGGGAGGGGAAGGAGGCACGTTCTACATGGCTGGAGCAGAAGGAAGTGAGAGCCAAGTGGGAGGTGCTATACACTTTTAAACAACCAGATCTCATGAGAACTGTATCATGAGACAGCCCTAGGAGGATGGTGCTAAACTATTAGAAACCACCCCCATGATCCAATGACCTCCCACCAGACCCCATCACCAACATTGCGAATTACAATTCAACGTGAGATTTGGGTGGGGACACAGAGCCAAACCATATCAACTAGTCAAGTGCAGTAGTGAGAAGGGGTGAAAGAGTAGAGCAAGCAGTTTGCTCTATAACTGACTGTGAACAATCAATTGAGATAACCTGCTACCTTCAGACCAGCCAGATCTTTTTGTCTAAGAAATTTGTGGATACTAATGATAAAGTAAACAAAACTACCTGATTTTGGTGATGGTGCTGGAATACTACTACTCTCTTACAGCATAGAAAATGAGGATGAGTTGATTCAAACTTTGTAGAAGGCAAACTGGAAATGCTTTTAAAACCTTATCCTTTGACTCAAAAATTACTCTTACAGGAATTTATCTTAGAAAGTTATCTAAGAAATATTTAGATATTTATCTCTGGTGATGCTTAGGGGGTATTTTTGTAATTGAAAAAAATTACAAATTACCCACAAATCCAAAATAGTACATTTGTTCAATGTAATATGGCATTCTTCAAATGGACTATTATACATAAATTGACAATGATACTGTAGAAAGATGATGGATGATATGGAAAAATATTTATGGCATTTTAAGATACAAAGAAGGTTAGAGAACTCTCTCTCTAGCTATGCATTCTTTTCTTAACACAATTCAAACATTCGTAATCCTTCAAATTTCTTATCCAACACACTTTCTTTATTCACACGTTCTCAACTTTTACCTAAAAGGAAAAAAAAATCTTTCCTTTAAAGCAAGCTTGTCTAACCCATGGCCTGTGGGCCCCATGCAGCCCAGGATGGCTTTGAATACAGCCCAACACAATTTTGTAAACTTTCTTAAAACATTATGAGACTTTTTTCTGACTTTTAATTTTTTTCAGCTCATCAGCTATCATTGGTGTTAGTGTATTTTATGTGTGGCCCAAGACAATGTGGCCCAGGGAAGCCAAAAAATTGGAAACCCCTGTTTTAAGGTAAAGATAGGACCTCTCTCAATTTCTATCATGACACCTACAAGGTTCTTGACTTACAGCCATGGATGCTTCATATTCTCTCTCTTTCTCTCTCTCTCTCTGTCCTTCAACAGTGAAAAGGTACTCCCTCATCTATTCCAAGCTCATTCTATCACCTGGGCTTTTGGGAGCAATCTGGCCCCCTATAATAAATGAAGGGCAGGGCAGACTTCAAATGGACACTCACATATTGTGTGCGTAAACAATTTAAAATTAGAATTCAAGCTAACTGTTATGTAAAATATGTTCAATCCTCCTGATGAACAAATATGCCTTCCTAAGACTTGGAAAACCAATTTGGAAATCAAATTCCTGGGAAGTTCTGAGCTGAACAAGGTAGGGGCAGGAATGGCTGGCCCTGGCCTCACTCTCAGCCTGCCCTCCTTCTCTTCTGGCCTCGGGCTCCATCCCACACTGAAGGGACCTCTCCTGTAGGTCCAAGCTCTGTGCAACCCCCAAAACAGTCACCTTTGACCTCCACCTTAAGGGTGGCTCAGAACTATTGAGCCCACTCACAAGAGGAAGAACTCTGGGAAGAGGCCACTCGGACCCAGAGGTGGCTGTGCAGGGTCTTGTAAACAGAGAGTGAGCTTCCAATGGGCATCAGACTGGTCCCAGGTAGACACATCTCCTACAGACGGTCCCTTTCCTTCAGAGAGGGGCATCTTCTGAGGAGGGACAGAACGACCCGGGACCTGGTTTTTGTCTTCTCTCATCACAGGGAGACCACCACTGTGTGTGGGAGAGAGAAAGGTTGCTCTTCTTGGAAAAGGTAAGATTTACTTTTTGTTTTGAATAAGACTTGAATACAATGTTTAGCAATGCTGAAGAACAAATAAAAATGTAATGGTTTTACAATTTAATGAGTCTTCTTTTATATATTTTAAATAGTCCTATGTTAATTATAAGATGGGCCACCAACAGCCTCAGGAAACTTACTCCATGTAAAATTCCTCTTCCCAGTGGATTCTTTCAATTGTCATTCACCTGCTAAGTCTAAGTCTCTCAAGTCTCATCTTTAAAAAAATCTTATTAGTAAACACATTGATTCCTAGACTGTTCATGTAGTATAAATATTTTCCCAGTTTATCATTAGTATTTGGATGTTTTATATATCATCATTAAAAAATTTGTATACACTTCCAGAAATCTTTTTGTTTTTCAGTGTTGTGCACTGAGGATCATATGTCAAATCACCTTCAATTTCTTGTCTTCTTCCTGCTCCCCAAGGTTGTATATTCTCCCATATTTTCTTCTTGAACTTTAAATTGTGCTATTTTTTACATTTAATTACTTAGCTTATTGGAATTTATTTTACTATATGGCATGAAATGCTATTAATATCTAACCTTTCCTCTAGAATGGAACCAGATATTATAACTTAATCTTACTATATGGTGTGAAATCGTATCTAACCTTTTCTGCTAGAACTTAACCAAATTTTATAACTTAATCGGTTGACAAATCACTTTCCTACTTTTTCATAAAAGATGCCGTTCAGTGAATTATCACCACGTGAACACATTCATAAAAACACCATCCAGCCCAAGAAGTAAAACATTGCCAGCATCTGGGATGCCCCCACCAAGTCTTTTTCTGTCACTGTATATCAGCAGTGACCAGTTTGTGCTAGAAAGGAAAAATCATAATAATTACTGTATGTTTACTAGTCCTGATAGTATCATATAGGTAGTAGTATAGGTCTATACTACTAAATATAGTGGAAAGTTTCTTTCTTCTATTTGTGATGTTTTCCATTTCCATGTAAATTAAAGAATCCTCTTCAACTCCCTCTCCCCCAAACATTTAAATATTGATTGGGATTACATTGAATCTTATATTAGTTTCAGGGCATACTGAAATTTTTGCTATACTGAATGTTCATATACCTCCTCAAAGTATTTAATTCCCCCAACAGTGCTTTAGATTCTGTGAAGAACTTTTCCTTACCTTTTGTTAGTTTTATTTTTATATATCAGATGTTTTGATATTATTTTAAATAAAATATTAAAAATTTTTTAATTTCTAATTGTTTGTTGCTGGTATATAGAAATAAAGTTGAATTTTTTAAAATCTGGTTTCCACAGACCTTGGTAATTCATGTATTAATTATAATGATTTATTGGTATTTTTTAAGGTAATTACAAATACACAATCTTACCATCTGAGAAAAATGAGGGTTTTCTTTCTGCCTTTTTAATCCTTTATCTTTTATTTATTTTTCTTGTCTAATTACACTAAGACCTCCAGCACAATATTGAATAAAAGTCAAGTAGGCAGAAATCTTTATCTGGTTCCCAGTCTCAGAAAGCTTCCAACATTTTACCATTTGACTGTTCAGAGATCTGCTATAGGTTTTTGCAGATACTCTAGGTTAAGGAGTTAATTCTCCTCTCTCCCTAATATACTGAGAGTCTTTTCCCCCTCAATAAAAGGATGATGAATTTTATTAAATGCTTTCTCTATTTCATTGAGGTTATTATATAAGGTTTTCTTTTTTGTGTGAATTTGGTAGTTTATTTTTGAATGTTAAATCAGCCTTACTTTCAAAGAATAAATCAAAAGGTTAGTATTATTTCTTTTTACATATTACTAGCATGTAGTAAGATTTTATTTTTTTATCAGATTGCATTATCAAAGTTTAGCTGGCTTTACAATATGAATCAGGCAATGTTCTCTTTGTTGATAATATTTTCGTTCTGTCATTTTAATATTTGTGAGATGTCCCTTTGTTCATTCCTTATATGAATGATGTATGTTTTCTTCCTCTGGTTCTTGATCAGTTTGCCAGAAGTTTATCAATTTCAGTAGTATTTTCAAGGAACCAACTTTTGGAATCGATAATCCTTCACATTTTTCTACATGATAATGATGATGATGTCATACTTTTTACACTTACCTATTTTATTTCATTTTTTTCCTGCTTATGGGTTTAATTTGCTGTTCTTTTACTAATTTTTAGATGGATGCTTAGATTATTGTTTTTCAGTCTTTCTTCTTTTCTAATATATGCATTTAATGCTATAAATTTCATGCAAGTATGGCTGTAGTTGCATTTGACAAATTTACCATGTTACAATCTCATATGTTGGCCTAGATGGAGAAATCCTTTTTTGTGCTACATTGTAATTGCTATATTCTGTGTGCACTGGACTCTGTTTCTGAACTTTCTTTTCTGTTCTATTATTTTTCTGTTTATTCTGGTCATATTCCCACCTTGTTTTACTCTTCCTGGCTTTATAAGATGATGTGATAGCTCACAGAACAAGCCCTCTTCATTGTGTAAGATTCTCTTGGCTCTTATTGGGCACTCATTCACAGTTATGAACTTGAAAATAGTTTTGTCAGGTTCTTTAAAAATATTTCATTCCACTCATGTTCTCACTGGAATTTGAAATATAGATTAGTTTAGAAAGAAGTGGCATGTTTATGATATTAAATTTTACATCCATGGATATGTCTTGTTATTTATTCAATAATTCCTCAATAAATATCAACCATTATTTATATTGTTTCTCAATTTTACATTTATATATTATAGGTTTGTAGATTTTAATATAGATCTTATATATATGTATTTCCCAACAACAGTAATTGTAGGAATTATCTTCCAGGAAATATTTCTGGGTATTATTTTTCCATTCTAGCACAAACTGGTCACTGCTGATGTGTAGAAAAATTCATTGACTTGGCCGGGTGCAGTGGCTCACACCTGTGAGCACTTTGCGAGGCCGAGGTGGGCAGATCACCTGAGGTCAGGAGTATGAGACCAGCCTGGCCAACATGGTGACACCCTGTCTCTACTAAAAATACAAAAATTAGCTGGGCATGCTGGCAGGCACCTGTAATCCCAGCTACTTGGGAGGCTGAGGCAGGAGAATCATTTGAACCCGGGAGACGGAGGTTGCAGTGAGCCAAGATTGCGCCATTGCACTCCAGCCTGGGGGGACAAGAGTGAGACTTCTCTCAAAAAAAGAAGAAAGAAAAAAAAGAAAAATTAGTTGACTTGTTACTATTTACTTTTTAACAGGTTAATGTTTTTAACTATCTGTTTGATCTTATGATTTTTTAGTTAACTCTGTTGGCTTTTCCAGATAAAATCATATCACCTGCAAATAATGACGACTTTCTTTTCTTTTTCAGTATTCCCATTATTTTCTCTTTATTTCTTATTGCATTGATTCTCTCAAACACGTTAACAACTGTAGTGACAGCAGCCATGGTCTTTGCCCTGATTTTAATAGAACTATTTTTAGTGTTTCACTACTAAGTAGAATATAGGTAGTAGGTATGTATTGCATTAAGCAAGCCACTTTTTATTTTTGGTTTTCTAAAAGCTTACTTTTATTTATTTTTAAATTTAAGAAGGCTGATTAATTTTATCATCCCCTTTCAGCCTCTATGATTCATGGATCTCAGTTCCAAGTGAAAGAACTGAATAGCAGATCTAATCAGAAAGGGAATTTGTAAACTGGAACCTGGGGGGCCCAGATCATTCCCATGGAAGATGGGGAATCAGGCTGGCAAAGTCCTCAGAAAGGGGAGACATCAATCAGGATGACAGCCACATCATCCATGAAACCAGTGAGATCACTTCCGCATACCAGATGACCCTGGATTCTTCTGGGGGCACAGCTGCGCTGCCACCCAAGAGCGTGGACATGATGCTGCTGCTGGCCTGACTTCTTTGCTTACCTATTTAATTTTTATTCAAATTTGGTGTCAGTATGATTGGCCAAACCTAGGAGATGTATTCATGCCCTGGATGCAGAAGAAGCTGAAAGAACAGATAATTTCTACTTCCATCTTCTCTCTCGCACCGTACATTACTCACAAGGTATGGAATTCCCTAGACATAAGAAGAGCTTCTGATGCTGAACAGTCACCTACACACAATCACAGAGGCAGCTTCCCTACTTTAATTTAAATTATGTAATGGGTTGCCTCCTTTAACCTATTAATGTAAAAACACATGTTCTGTTAGAGTCCCTGCTGCTGTATGCCTGGAAAGACAGTTGTCCTTGGCCATGGTGCATTATTCTTTTAATATGGTATCGGTTCAACTTGTTCATACTTGCCTATTTATAATCAAGGGTGGCCAAGTAGTTTCCTTTTCTGTGCTCTGTGAGGGTTTTCAAAGCTACACAAAATGTGTTGAGAGGATTTCCAATTTTATCTAGGCCCCCAGGCAATTCATGTGAACCAAAGCATCATCTGTTCTTGGAGGGATTGGTCTAAATGATCAATAAAATAGCCTAGTATATTTTGGGACAGACATTCTTTGACAATATTCCCAAACTCTTCCACAATTATTGGTCTATTCAGGTTTGTCTCTGCTGGAATCAATGTCTTAGAAAATGTCAAAGTGTGAAGTAAGTATGTTGAAGTCTGTGAGAAAGCAGCAAGAACTGGTTTCTGGTTCCTGAATACGAGTGGCAGGGATTGCAAAGAGGTCATTTCAGCTCAGTAGACTGTTAGACTGTTAAGTTATCTATGAAGGGGATATTGAGAAAGGGTCTGTTCAGAGGTTGAAAACTGGAGGTGTCTGGTTGGACATACAGAGTGAATTTCTTTTTAATGGAACTGGTTTGTTCCTGTTTGCTACAGTTCTCTAAACTCCCAGACTTTGTCACACCTCAATATCTTCCTAAGGCTTGAAGGCATTTAAGTCTATTTCCCTTTATGGTATCATTTTTAAAATTCTTTTTTACACTTTGAAAATTATAACAATAATACATGCATATTATATAATAAGTCAAACAATGCATTATAAATAGGTATAATGACACAGCGAATCCTCTCTAACCAGTGCTAATAGCACACTGTGTGCCAGCCCTCCTATCCCTCACATATACATTTAAGCATATCTGCTTTCTCTCTATCTTTGTTTTTTCTGAAGTGGAATCATACTATATCTACAATTGATTTTCTTTTAGTGTTTCATTGTGAAAAATCTTGAACGTGTACAGGGGTAGAGAGGAAAGCATAATGAATTCCTATGCATTCACCACAGAGCTTTGGCAAGTACCCACTCATTTCAATGCTACCCTCACCTATCCACCTCCCCCACATCTTGGATTAATGTTATTTCTTTAATACGTGGCATCCCCCACCCCTGCTTAACATTTTAGTTTTTAAAATTTCAAACCTATAAAAGACGCTGGAAGGCTAGCACAATCCATTTACCCATCACTTAGCTTCATCAGTTGTTTTTCACCATTGAAAATATTTTATAGACACCCTTATATTTACGGCAGGAGTTTGGTGAGATGCTTAAAGCAAGCTGGCCAAGTTCACCCAAACAGAAGGATTGAACCAACATAGCTGCTGAAGACAAAGCAAAGAAGGAGCTTCCATGTAATGATTGTTGAGGCAGGCAAGCTCTCATGCTTACCTGGGAGACTTCCAAAAACCTCTTTTGCCAAAGCGCTTGCAGACACTTAGGATTGGGCCAAGGCAGCTGTGTATTTGCGGTAGCTGCACCCCTGGAGGAAGCCTCTGGGAGCACTGAGTCCTGGCCTTGGACTCAGCCAACTTCTTCAGTGGTCAAACCTCTAGGCAATGTTTCATTTAATAAACTGTTGGAACAGCAAGTAATTCCAAGTCCAACTATTTGTAGATCATTCCAGTTGCCTCTTGAATTGGGTGAAGTTTATACTAACGTTGTATTTTTTGTCACTTCTCCATGTATTTCTAAAAGATTGTGCTTTACATACTTTTTCAAGGCATTTTTGTTATATCAAAGCTCATGACATTGATAGCTTCATTTTAAATGTCAGTTTTTATAAAAGAAAAATGATCCATTTTCCCCCTAGCTAGTAATAAGTAGCACACCTTTACCTAGCCTTCTCTGTACTCATGTCCCTTCTTACCCTGGAGCAGCAGTAAGCAAGTCTTCTGAGAAATCTGAATGCCAGCCCATTTTCTCTGTATAAATGTTTCTCTCGTGGGCTATGATGAATTATACCTAACATCTGCCCACATAGTGATGTTTAAATCTCCTCTCCAGATTCAGATATGAAGGGAAGTTTGGTATGCATCAAGACTTGAAGTCTACATCAACTAATATCAACATCACAATCCCAATAATATTTTGTCTGCATCTCCCTGCTATGCTGTTAGGCATTCTAAGAGGTTTAGCATATCATTTTGTTTGAGATTTTAACTTTTTATTCACTATCTAAAGCTACATAACAAATTACCCCAAAACGTAGTGGCTTAAGTAATATACATTTATTATTTCATGATTTCAGTGTGTCAGGAATCTAGGGATGGCTTATTGGATGGTTCTAGCTCAAGGCATCTCATGATCATGGTTATGGTTAAGATGTTACCCAGAGCTGGAGTCATCTGAAGGCTGGACTGGGGCTGAATAATCTGCTTTCAAGATGGCTCCCTCACATACTTGATCAGTCAGTGCTGGTTGCTGTAAGAATGTCTCAGTCCCTTGCCATGCAGACCTCTCTGTAGGAGTGCTTAAGTGTGTCCTCATGACATGGCAGGTGACTCCTACTCAAGGGATGGATCCAAGAGAGTGAGAAAGGAGGAAACCATAATGCCTTTTATAATCTTGTTTCAAAAGTTACACATCATCACTCCTGCCACATTCTACTCATTAGAAACAAGTCATTAAGTACTCACTTAAAGGGAGGGAAATTAGGCTACCTCTTTTTTTGGTTTTTGAGACTGGATCTTGCTTTGTCACCCAGGCTGGAGTGAAGTGGCGTGATCACGGCTCACCACAGCCTCAACCTCCTGGGTCAGGTGATCCTCCCACCTCAGCCTCCTGATTAGCTAGGACTACAGGTATGTGTCCCCATGCCCAGCTAATTTTTGTATTTTTTGTAAAGATGGTGTTTTGGCATGTTGTCCAGGCTGGTCTCAAACTCCTGGGCTCAAGTTACCCTCCCACCTCAGCTTCCCAAAGTCTTAAGATTACTGGTGTGAGCCACTGCACCTGACCAGGTTACATCTTTTGGGGAGGAATATTCGATAATTAATTTATTGACCTCTTTTTAAACCATGACAAAGTCTCCTAAACAACACTAGTTGGACTTTGTTTGGGGACACAATTCAAAACTCTTTTGTCATCTAATCGTAATGTTTAAGCCATATACATGGACGTTCTATTCCTTCCAATTTTATGCCCTCTAACTGTTTACTTCATTTTCTTGTAGTGTAGGTCTATTGTTGATGAGTTCTTTCAGACTTTGTATGACTGAAAGAGTCTTTATTTCATCTCTGTTTTTTCTTTTTATAAATGTAGAGGATACAAGTGCAGTTTTGTTACATGGATATATTGCATAGCAGTGAAGTCTGGGCTTTTAGTGGACCCATCACCTGAATAGTGTACATTGTACCCATTAGGTAATTTCTATCCCTCACCCACCTCCCACCCTCTCACCTTTCTGAGTCTCCTACATCTATCGCTCCACTCTCTATGTTTATGTGTGCACATTATTCAGCTCCTACTTACAAGTGAGAATGTGTGATATGTGACTTTCTGTTTGTAAGTATTTTACTTAAGATAATGGCCTCCAGTTCCATCCATGTTGCTGCAAAAGACATTATTTCATTCTTTTTATGGCTGGGTAGTGTTCCATGATGTGTGTGTGTCTGTGTGTGTGCGTGTGTGTGTGTATCACTTTTTCTTTATCTAATCATCCATTGATGAACACTTAGATTGGTCCTATATCTTTGTTATTATGAATAGTGCTGCAATGAATATGCAAGTGCAGTTCTCTTTTTGATATAGTGATTTCTTTTCCTTTGGTTAGATACCCAGTAGTGGGATTGCTGGATCAGATGGTAGTTCTATTTTCAGTTATTTGAGGCATCTCTAACCTCCAAAGAGATTGTATTAGTTTATATTAGTTTACATTCCCACTAAGAGTGTATAAGTGTTCCCTTTTCTCTGCATTTTCACCAACATCTGTTATTTTTTGACTTTTAAATAATAGCCATTCTGATTGGTATAAAATGGTAGGTATCTCATTGTGGTTTTAATTTGCATCTCTCTGATTATTAGTGATATTGAACTTTTTTTCATATGCTCATTGACTGTTTGTACGTTTTCTTTTGCAAAATGTCCGTTTATGTCCTTTGCCCACTTTTAAATGGACTTTTTTTTTCTATTGAGTTGTTAGAGTTCCTTGTAGATTATGGATATTAGTCCTTTGTTGGATGAATAGTTTGCAAATATTTTCTCCCATTCCTAGGTTGTTTGTTTACTCTGTTGATTATTTCTTTTGCTGTGAAGAAGCTTTTTAGTTTAATCAAGTCTGATTTGTCTACTTTTGTTTTTATTGCATTTGCTTTTGAGGTCTTAGTCATGAATTCTTTGCCTAAGCCAATGTCCAGAAAGTTTTTTGTAGATTTTCTTCTAGAATTTTCATAGTTTCAGGTCTCCCATTTAAGTCTTTAATCCATTTTTTGTTAATTTTTGTATATGAGGAGAGATATGGGTCCGTTTCATTCTGCATATGGCTATCCAATTTTCCCAGCACAATTTATTGAATAGGGTCTCCTTTCCCCAGCAATATGTTTTTTTCAACTTGTCAAAGATCAGTTGACTTTAAGTAGGTGGCTTTATTTCTGGGTTCTCTATTCTGTTCTTCCATTGATCTGTGTGTCTATTTTTATACCAGTATCATGTTGTTTTGGTTACTATGGCCTTGTAGCATAACTGAGAGTTGGGTAATGTGATACCTGAAGCTTTGTTGTTTCGCTTCAGATTACTTTCACCTCTGTTTGTGAAAGATATTTTTGCCAAGCATAAAATTCTAGGTTGATAGGTTTTTTTTTATTTGTTTTTTTTCTGTCAGTACTTTAAAGATATTGTTCCACTGTCTCCTGGCTTGCAATAGTTTGTATTATTTCAAACAAGAAGTTGGCTGTCACTCTTAATTTTATTTCTCTGTACATAGTGTGTCTTTTTTCCTCCAGCTGCTTCAAGATTTTTTCCTTTATCACTGGTTTTGAGCAATTTGATTATATGTTGTTCTTGGGTAAAGATTTTTTCATGTTTCTTGTGTTTGAGTAATTGAACTTTATGGATCTGTGGGTTTATATTTTCACCAAAGTTGGGAAAATTGAAGCCATTGTTTCTTCAAATATAAGTCCCCAGTCCTCCATGGGACTTCAGTTACATGTAAGTCGGGCAGCTGTGTACCACAGCTATGTTCCATAGGTCACCGATGTTTCATTTATTTTTCTAAACTTTTTTTCTCTTCTGTATACCTTCTAATGCTGTGTTTTCAATTGGAGACTGCAATCTTCTTCTGTAGTCTCCAAGTTTCTGTTAATCCCATCATATATATTTTTTGACTCAGACATTAATTTTTCATGTTCAGGAGCTTAATTTGGATCTTTTTCATACCCTCCGTGTCTCTCCTTAGCATGCTTGCTCTCTCCTCTGCCTACTTGGACATATTAAATATAGTTGTTTCACCCTCGATGGTAAAAATACAAACTATTCTTGATCCTATATGAGTTCCCAGGATTTTTCTGCTAATCCGCTTGGGAAGTTCTTTCACCAACCTGGGGTAGTTCCTCACACACATGCACTGATTAGTACTCAGCTGAAGGTTTGAGGGGAACCCGCTGTGGATCTCCAGGGCTCTCCCTGTGCAGCTTCCTCCTCTCTAAGCAGTTCCCTCCTCTCTGTGCTTTGTGCTGTGACTTCCAGCCTCTGTGGCCTCACTGATTCTCATCCTATCACCTCACCGCAGGGAGACTGCCAGGCTCTGTTTCTTTGGGTTTCTCTTTCCTGCACTGAAGCCCAAAAAGTCTCTCTAGGAACTAAGCTGAAACAATCATGGGGCTTACTTGGTTTGTTTCTCTCCTCTCAGGGACCACTGACCTGTGTTACCTGTTGTCTGATGTTTGAAAGTCTTTGTTTCATATATTTTGTCAGGCTTTGTACATAGTTAAGGGGGGAGAATAAATCTGATCCCTGTTACTCCATCGTGATTGGCAACAGAAGACCCTCTAGAAACTGGCTTTGAAATCAATATGCTACATAACTATTTTTATCAGATATCTATTGCTGTGCAAGAAACCTCCCCAAAACTTGTGGTTTAATATTATAACCATTTGGGTTTTTTTTGTTTGTTTTTTTCACAATCCTATGTGTTGGCAATTTGGGTTGGGCTCAACTGGATAATTCTTCTTTTCCTTATGGTATCAGCTGTGCTAACTCATGCATTTCAAGTCAATTGATAATTTGGCTGTTTGCTGGTCCAGGAAAGCCTCATTCATCTGTCTGGCTGTTGGTGTATGGTTTCTGCTGGGTTATTCCCTCTTCATGGTCACCTACCCTTTAGTAGGCTAGACTTGTTTTGCGTAATTGCAGAACATATCATTCTCTTTACTTCCTATCTTTGGCTATATGGGTTATACTTGTGTGTGTGTGTGTGTGTGTGTGTGTGTGTGTGTGATGGAGTTTTGCTCTTGTTGCCCAGGCTGGTGTGCAATAGTGCAATCTCGGCTCACCACAACCTCCGCCTCCCAGGTTCAAGTGATTCTCCTGCCTCAGCCTCCCGAGTAGCTGGGATTACAGGCATGTGTGCCAACACACCCAGCTAATTTCTGTGTTTTTGTTTTGTTTTTTAGTAGAGACGGGGTTTCTCTATGTTGGTCAGGCTGGTCTTGAACACCTGACCTCAGATGATCTGCCCACCTTGGCCTCCCAAAGTGCTGGGATTACAGGCATGAGCCACCACGCCTGGCCAGGCCATACTTTCTTTACCTTTATCCTTCCAAGTATTTTAGAAGGCAAATATGTATGTATTGATTATTGTGACAAAGACAGCCACTATTCATCTCCTTCCTGGGCTCAAAAAGTAAGCTACCTTTCCCAGCAACTGGCTCTTCCCCACTTGGCATCCAATGGTGACCTCGTGACCGCCCAATAGAACGTCAGCCCTGGTCATGAAATAGCACAATCTTCCTCATGCAGAAGATTGGTCTTCTGTTGCCAATCACGATGGAGTAACAGGAATCAGATTTATTCTCCCCGCTTAACTATGTACAAAGCCTGACAAAATATATGAAACAAAGACTTTCAAACTTTCTTCCTCCGTATGGCTGGAAGTGAAAGTCTCCCAGATGGTGGAGCCATATGTTAGAAGAAGCAAAGTTCTTGAGAAGAATCATCCAACCAGAAGATCACACTGGACTTAAACCTCTGCTGTGCTAAGCCACTGTGATTTTGCTACCGCCACTTACTCTTTACTCAGGCTTACATTTACCTTCAAATTCAAAAGTGTTCTATCATCAGTTTCTCTATTGTGATAGTGAGAAGCGAATAGCATTACTTCAAGATGAAGAATCTATGGGCTTTCAACATTTTTTTCCTTCCCTTCCCATTTTATAATATAATATAAATTGATTAACATATTATACAGTAACTTATTAGTGATATGATATTATATAGATTAAATGGTTTTAGATATAAACCTAGGTTATTGCTAATATGTGAATTTTTTTTACCACATAGATTCTTTCTCAGGACTTTGGATCTGGGCATTCAGTTTTGTGCTCAGAACACAAAAACCACAGCTATGCAGGGCTAACTCGGCATTTCACTTATTTCAGTGGTATTTATCATTTGTCTTTTTAGAACATGACTTTCTCTGTATGAGTTCTGAATTCTGCTTTCTTTTTCCAGTAGCTACAGTACATCTTTTGTTTTTGTTTTTGTTTTTTTTTAGACAGAGTCTCACTCTGTTGCCCAGGCTGGAGTACAGTGGCATGATTTCGGCTCACTACAACCTCTGCCTCCTGGGTTCAAGTGTTTCTCCTGCCTCAGGCTCCCAAGTAGCTGGTATTACAAGTGCCCGCCACCATGCTCGGCTAATTTTTGTATTTTTAGTAGAGACGGGGTTTCACCATATTGGCCAGGCTGGTCTCGAACTCCTGACCTTGTGATCCGCCCGCCCTGGCCTCCCAAAGTGCTGGGATTACAGGCATGAGCCACCACACCTGGCCTACAATACATCTTAACTCCGATTTTTCAGAATCAGACATTTTTTTCTTCTGTTGCCTAGATGATTATTTTTATGATTCAGAGTTTTGGTTAGAAAGGGTCTAGATATATATCACTTTTGTTGATTGTTTTTCTTGAAACACTGTGTAGCTTTTCCTTCTGCATAATCTGATGTTTTGTCAGCTAAAGAAAGTTTTCTTAAATCATGCCTTTAATTTTTGCTGCTAAGTTCATTTGTCTGTTTCCTGCTTTAGAGAATCCATGATTCTTTGATTAGATCTCCATTCTGCGCATATCATGCATAGACTACAGTCTCTTGTAACTTTCATATTTTTGCCCTTTTGTCCTGGGAGACTTTTACACCCTGGGAGATTTAGCCAGGTTTGTTGCTCCTATCACTTACTCATTGGGGGCAAATTTTATTTGTCATTTTCTGCCATCATTTGTGTTTTAACTCTTCTGTTGTATTTTGGGTTTCCTTGTGTGACTTTCCTAATTTAGAAATCTCATTCTGCATCTTTAAAATTTTGTCAACCTGTTCTCTCCTTATGGATATTTATTCAAAGACCATGTCTGCAATTTGATTTGGGGATACAGAAGTTTAAAAAAAATTCTCCTGGTCCCACTAAAAGAGAGTTTCAGTCATCTGTTCCTCCTCTGAGACTTGGTGATCTCATTCCACTTCCCTGATTCTATCTACTTTTTCCTTAGGGCCCTGCCTCTGAGCCCATGATGTTTTGGACTCATCTTTGAGTAAGGGGCTATTTGCAAACTTGGTGTTTGTTAACCAATTCTTGCATTCTGGCCCTTTTTGCTGTCAATAGGTGTTACTGCCAGATTTTCAAATACAAATAATAAATGAAATATTTATATGGTTATACAATCTATTCTTGTGATTCACAGTAGTTAGAACAAAGTTACCCTGAACACAGAATTAGTGAAGATGGAACCATTGTTCCTAGAGAAAATACAGAGTTAGGTTCCTGCAAGCCCCTGGTGCACAACATTTTTGTCAACTGATTGATATATAACCTTGCATTATGTGTGTTTCTGTTTAAAGATACCTTATAATTGCTGATTCATTAACACTGAACTCATGGTCAACAGCACTACAACTCATGGATGAATGAAGCTTATCTAACGTGTATTTTCTCCATAAGGCACAAAACAGCCTTCTCGTGCTTAGGAACACTAGACAGCATGTCAGTACTATCCCTGAGGGGCATTTTAAACAGAAAAATTACCATCAAAAGGCTGGGCACGGTGGCTCACGCCTGTAATCCCAGCACTTTGGGAGGCCGAGGTGGGTGGATCACCTGAGGTTAGGAGTTTGAGAACAGCCTGGCCAACATAGTGAAACCCTGTCTCTACTAAAAATACAAAAAACAAACAAAAAAACTAGCTGGGTGTGGTGGTGGGCACCTGCAATCCCAGCTACTTGGGAGGCTGAGGCAGAAGAATCACTTGAACCCAGGAGGTGGAGGTTGCAGTGAGCCGAGATCACGCCATTGTAGTCCAGCCTGGGCAACAAGAGTGAAACTCAATCTCAAAAAAAAAAAAAAAAAAAAAAAACCAAGAAATTACCTTCAAAATGCATAAAGCCATAAAAAAATGTGGCATTAAGTAGCCTGTGAACAGGACACTCGTTTACAGTATGAGAGCTGAAACAAGAAGGCAGAGTGTTGGCTTGCTCAGCCTTGGTGGAGAACGTGTATGTTGAGTGACTCAAATTTTTTGCTGTTCTGTGCATGCCCACAAATGGCCTCAAAATGCTGCAAGTATTGATTTGGGGGCTGCAAATAAATGTTAGCTAGAGGTAAAACTCATTTTTTTGGAATCTGCAAGTAATGAGGATTGACTATAAATGTTAAAAGATATTCTGGTCTTTCTGCTTCTACTATCTACCACATCAAGTCCCTCTGCCTGGTGAGTGATTTTGATGACGCACAGGTATAATCACATCATTTCCCTACATTTTTACCACCCATTGATGTCTACTTCCTACAGAATATACACAGCAAATATGTATTCAGTGCTGACCAAGTGTCAAACATAATGTCATAGAGTGGGATCATATGAGATACTGTACCTGAAATGTACTTTTGGATCTGTTGATGTATTGATGTGCATTGATGTCTGCCCTGATGTACAGTCAGAGGTTGAGTGATGGGCTGCACCTGTGAGGAGCTGCACCTGTGAGGAGCTGGATTAAGATGTAATTTCCCCAGTGTCTCTTGTTCTTAAGTTTTAAATCCACAGACAAGAATCTGGTAGAATGGCTTTTTATATAAAACTGTAATATAGGTAGCATACAATACTACCAAAGGGCATTTTTAACTTGTGGATACTACAGCCACCTAGATCCAACCTGCCATCATCACCATGCTTACTCTTATTCCCTGTACTGTGTTGTTTCTGGTGGTTGTAATCTCTGAATGCATGTAGTGTTTGAGGAATAGCACATAGGTTGGAAGGGGCTAATGTGGGAAGAGTGTCTCTAAAGAGGAGAAGAATGGGAGTGAGTTCTTTCCTTACAACATGAGCTGGAGAGAGGAGGGTTGCTCAGCCCTCAGAAGGGACTAGTATTTGGGGTGCAGGGGGGACTAATCAATATACACCAATGTGCCCAGTCTGTGGGAAGATGTTTTAGTGCTGTACCATTGACAAAAGATCATAGAGCTTTGAATAATAGCATATCTCTGGTTACTGGTGTGACTTAAAGATTATAATAACTATTTTGGAGCTATTTTTAAAAATTGGTTCATAATAATTGTAGATATTTATGGGGTACATATGTTATTTTGGTGTGTGCACACAGTGGGTAGTGACCAAATCAGGGTAATTGGGATATTTATTGACTCAAACATTTATCATTTCTTTGTGTTGAGAGCATCCCAAATCTTCTCTTCTAGCTAATTTGAAATATACAATAAGTTGTTGGTAACTATGGCCACTCTATCATGCTACTGAATGCTAGAATTTATTCCTTCCATCTAACTGTGTTTGCATACTCACTCAAACCTCTCTTCATTTCTCCCTCCCTTCTTCCCTTTCCAGCCTTTGGTGTCTATCATTTTACTCTCTACCTCCATGAGATCAACTTTTGTAGCTCTGATATTAGTGCTATTTTGAATGACATGATTCTCTTGAGACTTCTGTAGGAGCCTGGGCCAGTGAGGGAGCCCAAGCAGTGTCAGAGACTGAATCCTCTGCCAGCAATTCAATTAAACTTGATTTAGAAAGAACAGATTATATTTCTTACATCCTGTGTGATGGTGTAAAATTCATAAGACTTGCTATGAAGTCTTAGGTGTTTTACTTTGCCTTTTTAATTCTCGAATTTTCTCATCTGTAACAGAAGTATAGTAATTCTTACCTTGTAGTGTGTTTTTGGAGCTTAGTGATTGTACGTGTAACGTACCTGGGAGTCAATAGCAGGTCTCAGCACACGATGCTCATACAGTAGGGCTCTCTCCTTCCATCTGCTGAGTTCTGTTTTTTCAAGGTTATCACTAGCTGTCAAGTGTTTTGTTCTGTCCTCTTTAGGTGATGGTCAGTCAGGTGCAGCCACAAGAGGGAACACAGGAGAGGCACAAGAGAACAAAGTATGTTATATTCCCAAGTTCTAGAGCAGGGGTCACAGCAAATCATCAGGGTCACAGGGGAAGTGCCAGGTTTTGGTCAACTGGCTGAGGAAAGTCAAAGCCAGTATTTTTATTCTGGATTTTGCAGAAACGGAAAGGCAAGGCAGGGGAGGCAGTGTAGGGTTGGCTAGTTTGAATCATTTCGGTGGGCTCTAAACCAAAAAGGTGGTCCCTAGTTGCCCGGAACCTGGCCTGGGGTAATAAGGCAGATAATGTTGCCTCCTCCTCGGATGGAAGAGGAGGTATGGCTCCGGCTGGTTAGTTTGCATATCAAAGGCATGCTCCTAGCTGAGTTCTCTGTTACCTCCAGGAACTGGCTAGCCCCAGGAGAGTCAGTCTGTACTCAGAAAGAGTATTTTAAGATGTCAAAACGTTGTAATACACAGAAAATGAAAAAATATGTACATGATACACATTTATACTTTCCTATGTTCATTTTTGTGAAAGTTTGCAGCCATGCATTTATGCAGGTACATCAATATTTTGATGGGGTTGTATCATCATTTTATACACCAGTCAGTCTAGGGTCCCATGGGTTGGCTGGTTTGCCATCCCATTTACTTCAGCCACACCTGGGAATTTATTCCCACTCTGATCCAAGAATGAGCAGGAATCCCCTTTCCTTAGCTGAAATAATTGCCCACTTTAAATACTTTTAGTTTCTGATTTAAAAGATATATATTGATATAGGTATAGGTATATAGTGTAAACTAAAAATAAAATCCCAAGCTCCATACTGACTGAACAGACCCCCTCTTGGCCAAGAATACCCCAGAGAAACTTTAAAAATTGAATCCCCAGACATGACAGGAAGGGAGGTGGAACACGCCTTGTTACACCCCCTCCCTTTTGGAGTTTAGGCACAACTGACTGGCATTAATGCTAAAATAGAGATCATAACATTAACAACAACAACAAAAAGAACATAACATTAACTGTTTGTGACAATAAGACACCAAATTATAAACAAAACCTAAGGCCATGCCAGACAATGGTTAAGTCACACACCCCTATACGTCACTCTGACCCATGTTAACAGAATTTCTTATCTTAAACATTCCTTTCTGCTGACTCCGAATTTTTACAGAGTATTCTTCCTTTAACCATTTGCAAATTGAAGAATCTCTGCATCTATCTATAACCTGGAAGCCCCTACTTGAAGATATCCCACCTTTTTGGGCTGAATCAGTGTATATCTTCCATGTATTTGAGACAGCCAGGGAGGATGGGGTTCCCAGAGAAACTCCAACGGGCCTGCACGCTGGGGCGGAGCCACTGAAGTCTGCACCCTTTGCAGCGGGGTGGAGTTGGCTCCTCCTCTTCCTGTGTGGAACCTGCAATTCAAGCTGCCGGCAGGAAGCTCTCTAGCAGGGACTCTGACCTTGTAGAGGATCCCTGCTTCCCCTGTTTTTTCCCTTTTCACCCAATAAAACCCTGTCTTACTCACCCTTCAAACTGTCTATGAGACTAAGTTTTCATAGCTATGGGACGGACAAGGACCCTGTCTTTAGCTGAACTAAAAAAGTCCTGTAACATTTTTGGCTCCCAATGTGGGGCTTGAGAAGCAGTGAGTGAAATGGGGACTCAAAAACTCTCACTGTTGCTTCTGAGCCTTTTCATCCTCACACTTCTGAGGATGGAGGAAACCATTTCGCTCCCTCCACCCCGCCCCGTCACTCCCGGGCCTTTTCTTTCCTTTTTTGGGAGGGACCCGTGAGCAGCAGCTCCCCTCCACCCGCTATTCCCTGCCTGTTCCCTGCTGGGCCTAGGACGCATGGCCCAAGGGTCCCGCACAGCTGGCTGGCTGGTTCCCAGCCACGCACTGCTGCTGCAGTCTTCCCCTTCCCTGGCCAAGGGGTTTAACTCTATTGGACAGTAATTAAGCTTAAGCTTTTTTCCCTGCTGGAGGAACCAGTTGCATAAGAATAAGAGGTTCTTCTCCAGGCATTTAAAAACTGTTTTTTGCTTCCACTTCTCTACCCCGTCAGCAGTTAACTTTTAAAGTTTTTTTTTTTTCTTTTGGAAGACTTTTTTTACTAGGCCAGGTCCCCCAACTATCACTGTTTGTACTCTGTAAAGTTTTGCTTGTGAAAAAGGATCTTGTGAAGACTGGGTTTTCTTCTGTCTCTCTGTGTGTGTATTGTGTGTAACGTCTGTAAAAAGAGCTCTACTTAATTTGCCCTAAAGAAAAACAAGTGCTTGGATCAAGTATTTTTTTAAGGAAAGTTAAAAGCTGTGGTACCTTTCAGTTCACGTGACTTTAATCTTTGAGAAATAAAAACAGCCTTAAAGATTATTGGTTAAATGCAGGTCAGATGTGAGACGAGAAGTCTTCTTCAGATCAAAGGTTTTTCTCGATTGAAGCGTTCGTGGTCTCACGGGCTTCAAGGAATGAAGCTGTGGACCGCAGCGGCGAGTGTTACAGCTTGATTAGAGAAACGCACAGACCCAATGAGTGTGCGGCAGCAAGACTTATTAAAGCGAAAATAAAGCTTCCACGTGGTGGAAGGGGACCCGGAAAGGTTGCCGATTTTGGCTTGGGTGTCTTATGCTTATATCCTATTATGACCCCTCCTCTTTTCCTTTTTCTGTCCTATAGAATTAGCTTATGTTCTATCCACTTGTGGGTTGGCAGGCCTGATTGGTTAAAAACATCAGGCTGCAGCTAGAGCTTAAACGCCCTATATGATTGGTTGAAGTTTCAATTCCTTAGCCTGCAGCTGTGACTCATTTTGGCTTAGGGGAAAGTCCCCTTTGATTGGTTGAAGTTTCAAGCCCTTAGCTTGCAGCTGTGACTTATTTTGGCTTAGGGGAAAGTCCCCTTAGGGAAGTCCCTAGGGACCCAGGAAGTCCAGCCAACTTAGCCACTTAGTCCCTCAAGATGCAAGGTTTGCTAAGTGTTTTGAGGTTGCAAACTGACTTCTGGGTTTTGAGAACTATTTGACTTTCTGGCTTCACAACTGGTAAGACCTGGGGACTTAAGGAACTAACCACGTCCTTAACTAAGAAGGCAAAGCTTAGCTGCAGTTAGCACACAATTAAAGCAACTTACCAAGTTTTACCTTAAAGTTAAAAATAGCTAGGAGTTAATTGAAACTACTAGAAATAGATTTGCATGCAAGGTGTGTAAGAACAGTAAAATGTATTTCTTAGTAAAAGGTTATAAGAAGGCATGGAAATGTAAACTTTTGCCTAAAGTTTTTAAGGATTAAAGGATTAAAGGATTTTTTGAGTTAAATTAGGAAAAAGCTGAAGGTTCAAAGAAGGGGTAGAAGAATTATGGAAATCAATCTTGCAGAAGAGGTTCTGTGTGTGAACTCATTGACTAAGTTCAAAAAAGGGTATTATATGATTTTTTTCTGTAAATTGAGCATTGAAATAAAAGCATAACAAGGTTTCCTAAGGCGCTAATCTGCTCTTTGGCAAAATTTTTAAAGGATTATAAAAGATTTTTGATTATTTAAAATTTCGGAGTCATCTTTTTGGCAAAATAAATAACTTATGGTAATCTGGAATTCTATTTCATAATATCAAGTGTTTTAAACATATTTAAAAGGCTGCCCAAAATCGACCTTAAGTTTTAAAATTGTCTTTCCTGACACCTGGCTTTTTGAATACTTCAGAGGGCCCGTGAAGTGTCCAGAAAAGAGGTAAAAGGAATTATTTAACATATTTAGGTACATGGGATTGCCAAAATGATGCTCAATCTTCTTTAGGTTATATTTTGGTGAATAATGCTAATATATGTTCCAAAATTGTATGGGATTTCTAAAATTCTAATGTGCAAGTATATGCTATCCATCGTAATTAGGGTTGTTATGTTAGGTTATTGTAAACCGTGGAAATAACCAAACTTCTTTGTCAATCGTGTTTCTAACTGTAACTATCCTGGACATTTTGCTATTCACAGACAATTGTTGTCTTGTTTTAATCCTTTTCAAAAATGGTTTATAATGAGCTATAGAACTTTAACAGGTGCTCTCAAATGCAGGCTTCTGATAACTTTAGAGGTTGTAACACTGGAATAAAGGAAAATGTATAGGACTCATAAAGAGCTGAAATGTTCATGAATATCAAGCAAAACAAGAATTAACTAACTGGACTGAACTCAGGAAGCTGAAGCAAATCTTTTTGACCTTTGCTTGGAATATTTCTGATCCTTGTTTTATTTTTTCAGAGTCAAGGAAACTTATTTTGAACTATTTACAGCCTTTAGTAAGTAAGTTATACACTCCTGTGATAAAAATTTGGAGCACGTTTGTTTCTCTCTGCCTGAATCCTCTAGAATTTGGAAACTATTTGTGAATATTCTTATGGCAATATAGTTGTTTGCATCAGTGCAATAAGAATCCATTTTTCTTTTGCAACAGAACACAATTGGAGAAAGTCGTTATTTTACCAAGGATTTGACTGGAAGGGTATGCTTCCCTTTAAGGAGTCAATTTTGACTTGCAGAGCCAATAAAAGCCCAGTGAGGAAACTGGTCTCATACCCTTGTCTATGCAGTCCGTGTACAGGGTTCTTGACCTGTGGTCAGTAAAGAATGTCACTTTCTAACAGGTCCAGGAGCTCCAAGTTTATTATGGGACCTTAAGAGGAAAGGATCACCCAACTCACAGGGTTTTGAGGATACAAACCCATGGTTGGGCTCAGTTTTAAAAGGTCTTATCTGAGATTCCTTGTGGAACAAACTTCCATCAAAGCCAATCTAAAAGGCCTAATTAGAAAGAATTATTCTTGCTGCACTTTATGCAAATAATCAGGCCAAGTATAAGACTAAAATTTATTTTGTAAACCATTCAGTCCTATGATGATTTTTTTTTTTAACAAAAATGAGGACTGGAGAGAGAAATCATGTTTCAAAACTTATACATTTGTCATTAAATTCTTTTTTTATTATACTTTAAGTTCTGGGGTACATGTGCAGAACATGCAGGTTTGTTACATAGGTATACATGTGCCATGGTGATTTTCTGCACCCATCAACCTGTCACCTACATTAGGTATTTCTCCTAACGCTATCCCTCCCCTAGCCCCCACCCCCTGACAGTCCCCGGTGTGTGATATTCCCCTCCCGGTGTCCATGTGTTCTCATTGTTCAGTTCCCACCTTTGAGTGAGAACATGCGGTGTTTGGTTTTCTTCCCTTGTGTTAGTTTGCTGAGAATGATGGTTTCCAGCTTCATCCATGTCCCTGCAAAGGACATGAACTTATCCTTTTTTATGGCTGCATAGTATTCCATGGTGTATATGTGCCACATTTTCTTTATCCAGTCTATCGTTGATGGACATTTAGGTTGGTTCCAAGTCTTTGCTATTGTGAATAGTGCCGCAATAAACATACATGTGCATGTATCTTTATAGTAAAATGATTCATAATCCTTGGGGTATTTACCTAGTAATGGGATTGCTGGGTCAACATTTGTCATTAAATTCTAAACTTATTCGTTGTTTTTAAGTTTTTGCCTACATTTTAGACTAACCCTGCTTGCTCCTATGAACCAACCAGCAATCCCTGGCTGCAGCTCAGAAAGAACAAAGGGGATAGGTAATGTAGAAATTCAGATCAATATTCTAGTTCTGAGCAATTATCCTACAAATCCTGCCAGGTAATGGAATAAATAGGATGCCCATCACTCGGAGGTTTCCTTTTGGGAAAGTAAGACCAAGGGAGCTAACAAAAGCCAAGCACCATGCACCCAAATTCTGTCAAGCATAAATATAGCTACCAGTTATCTGGGTGTGTCACAAGACATCCTTTTCTCTGTTGTTGGAGGAGGACTCAGTTCCACAGCTTCACTTTTGCATTCGGCTTATGATAAGAAGTCCATGCAACCCCCGCTGAGACACATTTTTGCCCCAAACTCAATTCCAAGCATCGGGTCAAAGCCCTAGGAAAGAAAACTGGATCTGAGGGATCCAGAGGCAGACAATAACAGAAATTAAAAGGCACAACACAGGTAAGCGTGGCTGATTCCTGCCGATTAAGCCAACCCCAGGCTTCCTGTTTCATGGATAAAGACCACATTAATATCCGTGGCATAAATGAGGTCTAGGGAATCCAAGGCTGCTGGCAGCAGGGGAGATAGGGCATATGTGGATAAGAGCGGATGATTCTCACCCACTAGGCCCCCTGCTTCATGGGAGCAAGCCGCTCTTCCACCCAAGGTGGCATCTGCCAAGGTTGCTGGGACTCGGGGATGCAAAGATGGAAGAGGAAAGAGGATGCTTTTCCCTCTCTCCCTCATGTACCTCTGAAGAAGGATTTTATGAATTTTACAAGTATAATCAAAGACAACCAAAAATGCTTACTTTTTCCTTCCAAAGCTAAGTGTAGTGTAGCCCCACCCCGTAGTCTAAGTTAGAGAAAAATACTAACTGCCTGTTTTTCCTTTCGTGCTCAGCGAGCCTTATCTGTACTTGCTAGTTTCACATTCCTTGAGGCTCAGCGAGTTCCTGCTTCACCTCCCTAGCACAGCTGCAAAGTTACAAGGTTGACACAGAAATGGTTTATACAGTTAATGGTTTCCCAAAGATGTGAAACATGTAATATAAATAAATGTAAAAGACTGATCAACTGCCTTTGTTCTCACTTCTGTAAGTACACTTCCTGCATCACATAGTTCCCGCCCACTGGCTGCTTAAAAAGCGGCTGTTTTCTTTGTCCGGGGCTCAGACTTTCCTGGACGCTAGTCCTACTGAGCCAGGTGATCACCTTTTAATAAAGACCTTTCCTGGACTCACTCCGTTCAGTCTCTCCCATCTTTGATTGTCCCACAATACCTCGGGTATCTTCTAGGAAGAGAAGGGAACCAGGGATGCCTGCCCCCCTCTTTCTAGATGGGTAGCCATTCGCCTTCAGTCTGTACCCTTTTTGAATGCATCCTGAACCTCTAGGACTCCTTTTAAAAAAAAAACAAAACACCTTCTTTTTTTCCTTTCTCCTCCTCTGTCCTCTTCACTGATAGGTAATTGTGTCTTCATACTATGGGACACTCCCCTCAGAAACATCCTCCAAACCGGAAAGAATTAATTTCCCAAACCTTAACCTGGCTGGCTTAGGAATGGGCTCAGGGGAAGGGAACCCAGAAGACTGACATGCTGGCAAAAGCGTAAAGTTTTTTCTTAACCAGTTGGGCTTTTGGCCTCCCTCTCCCTGTGCAAACTGGTAAAAGGCCTTGGAATTTTTGAGCTGTTCTTACCCCTCTCCTTGTTTTGTTTTGATACATGTTTTCTAATAAGCTGGTTTGTCTATTCTTGCCTTCAGGCCATCAAACTACAGTCAGTCATGCAACAGGAGCCTCTGATGACGACCCTTTCTGCTGGGAACCCTTAAATAGGCCTCTGAGGGAGCTCTGACTGCGGCTTCCCCCAAAACAGCGCCCCCTGTCAGCAGGAGGCAGTTAAGATCGCTCTTCTTCCTTATCCTTATTCTAATGGCAGTTAGATGTACCTCTCTAGAGCGGGGAATGAGACAGCCAGGTGGGAGGGGGTCCCCAGAGAAACTCCAGCTGGCCTGCACACTGGGATGGAGCCACAATAGTTCACATCCTTTGCAGCAGGGAGGAGCCAGCTCCTCCTCTTCTGTGTGGAACCTGGAATTCAAGCCGCTGGCGGCAAGCACTCTAGCAGGGACTCTGACTTGTTGAGGATCCCTGTTTCCCCCCTTTTCTCCCCACTTTTCACCGAATAAAACTTTGTCTTACCCACCCTTCAAACCGTCTTTGAGCCTAAATTTTCATGGCTGGGGGACGGACAAGGACCCTGTCTTTAGCTGAACAGACCTGCAAAATATTGATGTCTTTGCCTGTAACTCTTGCCTCCCCGAAAGGTATAATACTCAACTGCAACCCAGCTGCCTCAATATTTTAAATCTTTATTGTAAAAACATCTTATTTTAAGAAATGGGATGTGCAAGGGAAACGGTAATTATGTTCCCAAAGCATCAATAATTTCAAAAAGAGAATGCAGGGGAAGATTGCTTTCCATAGTTTTAGCACAGAGAGTTTAATACTCTATCAAAAACAAGGCACCTTCTCCCTGTAGCCCTCTGCAGCTTTCAGAGCACACTGTGATACAATTTCAAAAGGAAGCCACTTTTATAAATTCATACCCACCCTGGTGTGCAACTGAAAAAAGTGAAAAAGTAAAACCCACTTTCTCAGGACCTCTTGAGACTGTGTTCCCCCGCCATGGTCACTCATATTGGCTCAGAATAAACCTCTTTAAAATATTTTACAGAGCTGGTTTTTCTGTTAACAATGCCTATTTTATCAGTTATTTTATTCATTTACACCTGAAATCTTAAAACAGACTTAAGGAAATTCACAAATACCAATGGATAAGATAAAGCTACGTTAAGAATAAGTAAGGAAGGAAATATGGGCAAAAGAAAAATAAAGCAGAGAGCTGGGATGCCAGATGGCTTGAAAGTCAAACATATATAAATAAAAAGCATTAATAATCATCTTAATTATATTCTATGTTATATTTTATTTCAGATAATGGAGCTATTTTTTTCTTTCATTGTCCAAGTGGAAGATGTTAAAAAAGAAACCCTCAATGGTAATGCAGTTTATACCAACTTCACACAATCTGTTACACTCATTGATCTGTGGAATAATCATGACACTCAAATGAATTTGTATGCTGGTATTTACTATGGGAATGTAAAAAGAATATTACACTAGGTTTTGACAGATTTGGGCTAACAGGTAAATCTTTATTGTAAAAGATTTTATTTTAAGAAATGGGATGTGCAAGGGAAATGGTAATTATGTTCCCAAAGCATCAATAATTTCAAAAAGAGAATGTAGAAGAAGATTGTTTTCCATAGTTTTAACACAGAAAATTTAATACTCTATCAAAAAGAAGGCATCTTCTCCCTGTAGCCTCTGAAGCTTTCAGAGCACACTGTAATACAATTTCAAAAGGAAGCCACTTCTATAAATTCATACCCACCCTGGTGTGCAACTGACAGCTTCAGAGGTAACATTAGTGACTGCTTACACAAGAAAATCTTCATGCAATGCAAATTTAAATTTCCAAGCATTTAATATTTTTTCAAGATATTGTAGAACCAAAAATTAGTAAATATTTTTTAAAGTCCAGCACCCTTTTGAAAAAGAATAAATCTTCTTATTTATGGTCTTGCTTTTATCATATAATAGTTGAATCTGTGTAATATTTTCTTAAGTGATAAGCATAATAACAAAATGAATACCTGTGAATCTAGCACTCAAATTGTGAACTCAGATCTTCCTAGTCTCACTGGAGTTACCTGAGTCTTACAACCCCACGACCTGCCGCACCAGAGGTAGCCATAGCACAGAAATCCATAGCTTTTCATGTATGCGTAGATCTTTAAACATTATGTTGTTCCCCTTTACTTGTGCTTGAGTCTTAGAAAAAGGCACAATACTTTATTTAGTTCTCTGTAATTTGATTTTATTTACCATTTTAAACTGAATAATTACTTCTAAGATTCATCCATTTTGTTCCATTTAGCTACAATTTATTATACACTAGTGAAATGAGTATTTTGCATACTAAATAAATATTCTACATTAAATAATAATTCATTCTCTTATCAATCAATATCAGGTTTTTTCCAATATTTGGAAATATCAAATAATGCTACTATGAGTATATTTGTATATATGACTTCTGGAACACATATTCATGAAAATATACTTGAGAATGAAATTTCTGGATCACAGGAAACTCAAGTATTTAACTTTTTCAAGTAATGCCAAGTTGACGCTCCCATAGACAGCGTGCATTTTCTTCTTTTGCATTCTGACACTTGGTATTGTTAGAGTTCTTATGTATTTACCCATTTAACAAAATTATGTTCTTGTTTTGAATTTCCATGACTGCTAAGCATCCACTAAGCATACTTCCCTATCACTCTATCTATCTATCTATCCATTCAACTATCTACCTATCATCTACCAGTCATTTTTGTTTTCTTTTCTATAGAATGCCTGTTCATGTTTTACTCCTTTTCCCAGTGGATTGTCTTTTATGATTAAATCATAGGAATTTTAATATTTCTGGATATTAGTCTTTGTTGTAAGTTCTCTCAGATGATGGCTTATCTTTTTGTTTTCACTATGGTGTCTTTTGGAGAACAGTAAGTCTTAATTTTAGTTTCTTAACTTTTATGTTGGTGGCTTTTGGGTCTTATTTAAGAAAAAATTTCTTAAAGTCAGAAAGACAGTGTCCTATATTTTCCACCAAGTGTTTAAGTATGACTTTTATATACCTTTTAAGTCACTAATCCATTAAATTTTCTGTATGGTATGAGAGAGAAATTCAATTGCATTTTTTTC
Organism: Pan troglodytes; assembly: GCF_028858775.2. Classification (NCBI taxonomy): domain Eukaryota; kingdom Metazoa; phylum Chordata; class Mammalia; order Primates; family Hominidae; genus Pan; species Pan troglodytes. Next base: position 46,322,418 of record NC_072404.2, read on the forward strand.
CATGTGGATAAGCCAATTACCCCTGCACCATTTATCGACAAATCTACCCTCCTCCCACTGATGGGCAATTGCACCACTGTCACATATCAAGTCTCCTTCTATGTATTTGTTTGTTTCTGGGTTCATTATTTTGTTGCCTTGGTCAGTATGTTTAATTCTGCATTAAAAACATATTTTAAAACTTACCATTTTCAAAAACTTAAAACTGTAGAGACAGAAGGAAGATCAGAGGTTGCTGGGGACAGGAGTGGGGAAAGGGATTGGCCACAAGAAGACACGAGGATATTTGAGGGAGGAGGTCACAGAAATAATTTATAACTTGATTGTGGGGAGGATTATATGGCTGCATACATTTGTCAACACTCAGAGCTGAACAAATTTTACTGTAACTTAGAAACATTTGCAAAACAGTAATTTTATATTTTGTTATTTTTCCTCATAAATGACTTCACTCTTCTTGGGGTTTTGCTTCTCTGTATAAATTTTAAAATCCTATTTTGACAAGTTTCACCAAAAATAAACCTGTGGGAATTTTGATTGAAACTGTGTTGAATATAGATAAATTTTTGGAATGTGGCATCTTATCCATGAAAACAGTATATTTCTCCTGTTAAGACTTTTTAAATGTCATTTAATAATTAAATATTAAAAATATTTTAGAGCCAGGTGTGGTGGCACATGCCTGTAGTCCCACCTATTCGGGAGGCTGAGGCAGGAGGATGGGTTAAGCCCAGGAGTTGGAATCTAGCCTGGCCAACAAAGTGAGACCCATCTCTAAAAAAAAAAAAAAAATCTAAATATTAAATATTAAAATATTCTATATACATATGGCTGGATTATTAAACTGTTGTCTCTTGTTTCAAGCCCACCCTTCTATACCCTGCCATGGATACTGGACTAAGTCTCTGCAAACTGTATTTCTGCCAAATGGCTTCCTTTTAGGTTCCATAATGACGGATGCTGGGGAAGAATGGAAGGCAGGAAGGGAGAAGAGCCTTGTGTTCACTCAAGCAATGGATTTTTACCGTGGCAGGCACATTTGGTTCTGGAATAATTGGTTCCAGTTTCCAGCTCTTTTTTTCCATTCTCAGACCCGATTTAATCGACTTAATCATATCACCTTAAAGGTATAATCATTACCTTGGTAATTTCTGTTTCTCAGAAACCTAAGCCCTATTCTCTGGGTCCCCTCTTCAAAGATTGTGAAGCACCAACACATGTCAAGCAGTCCTTTCTGACTGGTGTACAAAAGTGCAGTTGACAGCTGGGAGTGGTGTCCAATGCCTGTAATCCCAGCACTTTGGGAGGCCTAGGCTGGTGGATCGCTTGAGCCCAGGAGTTCAAAATCAGCCTCGTCTACGTGGTGAAACCTCATTTCTACAAAAATTGCAAAACTTAGCCTGGCATGGTGCTGTGTGACTGTAGTCCCAGCTACTCAGGATGCTGAGGCAGGAGGATCACCTGAGCCTGGGAGGTCGAGGCTGCAGTGAGCCCTGATCACACCACTGCATTCCAGTCTTGGTGACAAGAACGAGATCCTGTCTCTTAAAAAAATAGCAATTGACTTAAATCTAATAAGCTTACGTCTGGATACCTTGCTATACTCTCACATTTATCATGATTTGCATGCAGATTCTTTGAGATTTTCTGTATAGACAGTCATATTATATACAAATAATGACAGTTTTGTTTATTCTTTTCTATTCCTTATGCCTTTGTCTCTCTTTTCTTTCTTCTTTCTTTCCTCTTACTCTGCTGAATAAGATCTCCAGTATAATGAGGGATACAGGATATCTATTATGGCCACAGTACATATCCTAGTTTTATTACTGGCTTTAAAGGGAAGACTTCTAATGTTAAATCATTAATAATATTTATTGTTTCCTGTAAGTTTTTTTGTGGACTTCATTTAACATGTTAAGGAAATACCAGCTTGGTCAACATGGCAAAAACCCGTCTCTACTAAAGATGCAAAAATTAGCTAGGTGTGGTGGTATGTGCCTATAATCCCAGCTACTCGGGAGGCTAAGGCAGGAGAATTGCTTGAACACAGGGGGTGGAGGTTGCAGTGAGCCGAGATTGCACAACTGCACTCCAGCCTGGGCAAAACAGCGAGACTGTCTCAAAAAAAAAAAAAAAAGAAAAAGAAAAAAGAAATAATACACTTCATGATTTGCCAAATTTTTTATCAGGTACAAGTGCTGAATTTTTCAAAAGCTTTTTAAAAATGTATTGAAATGATTACATTTTCTGAAATTTTGTTCTTCTTGAGGAGAACTATATTCATAGATTGCTTTAATGTTTATCCATCTTTGCATTTCTGGGGTTTGTTTATCTCTCTTGGCTGTGTTGTATTATCTATTCTTGTACATGACTAGATCATATTTACTATTATGTTGTTTAGGATTTTTTAATCTCATTTATGGATAATTAATTTTTTCCTTTCTCACAGTACCATTTTCTGATATTGGTATTAAAATAGAAAGTGTTCTCTCTTTTACATTTCCTGAAAAAAGTTTGCATAATATTGGAAAGATCTGTTCTTTGAAAATTTCCTAGAACTTGACTGTAAAACCATCTGAGCTTGATGTTTTTGTGGGAACGCTATAGGTTTCTCTAATGGTTAGAGAAGCAGTCAAGCTATTTCACCCTGAGTTAGGTTTTTTATAAGCTATATTATTCTCAAATTTTATTTTTATTTTTTTTATTTTTGAGACAGCATCTTACTCTGTCACCCAGGCTGGAGTGCAGTGGTACTCTGCATTGAGTGAGTGCAGTGGCTCACTGCGGCCTTGACCTTCTGGCCTCAGCCTATCCTCCTGCCTCAGCCTCTCGAGTAGCTGGGACCACGGGCATTCACCACCATGGTTGACCAATTATTTTTATTTGTAGAGATACGGTCTCCCTGTGTTGCCAAGGCTACTCTTGAACTCCTGGGCTCAAGTGATCTGCCCACCTTGGCCTCCCTAAGTGCTGGGATTACAGGTGCGAGCCACTGTGCCCTGCCTAGGATTTTATTTTGTACACATTTTAAATTGTGTTGGCATTAAGTTGTTCATGGTATTTTCACCTCTTATCTTTCATTCCTAATTTATTTATTTGTGCATCTCTCTCCCTCTCTTCCTTTTTTTTCTCTTTTCTTTATTCATCTTGGCAGAAATTTGTCATTTTATAGGGATGTTCTGAAATTCAGCTTCCACCTCCATATTTGGCCAAAATATTTCTGCTTCAATCAAATTTTTAGAAATCCAAATAGCCAAATGGCTATTTCAATATCGTCTGTACAGCCCTGAATGGTGTGCCATCGGTGATTATTTAATGGCATGGATTAATTACCATAAGAATAATATAGCAAACATTTATAAAGTTTTCATTCTTTTATCACATCTTAAAAGACAGACATAATGAACCTAGGTCATCTTAGATCAGTAGAAGCCCAAAATGTACCAACTTCCAACAAATAAGACCGTTTACATTATTGTATTATCTCACTCCTGAGGCATGGGAGTCTAAAAGAACTGACATTTCAGAAAAATCCCCAGACCTCAGTCCATTTAGCAAGCAAATTTGACTTTCTAAAGCTTCTTGCTTCTACTTCTCTCATAGGTGGTTTGTTTTTACTTTTGGTTTTGGACATAGTAGCCAGATCTTCCTTTTCCCTAATCTGCATGTTAGATGCTTATATTCTGAAGCCTTCCCTCCCTCCCTCCTTCCCTCCTTCCTTCCCTCTCTCTCTTTCTTATCTTTTCTTTTCCTTCTTTCTTCTTTCTTTTTTCTTTTTCTTTCTTTATTTTTTTATTTTTTTATTTTTATTTTTATTTTTTATTATACTTTAAGTTTTAGGGTACATGTGCACATTGTGCAGGTTAGTTACATATGTATACATGTGACATGCTGGTGTGCTGCACCCACTAACTCGTCATCTAGCATTAGGTATATCGCCCAATGCTATCCCTCCCCCCTCCCCCTACCCCACAACAGTCCCTAGAGTGTGATATTCCCCTTCCTGTGTCCATGTGATCTCATCGTTCAATTCCCACCTATGAGTGAGAATATGCGGTGTTTGGTTTTTTGTTCTTGCGATAGTTTACTGAGAATGATGATTTCCAATTTCATCCATGTCCCTACAAGGGACATGAACTCATCATTTTTTATGGCTGCATAGTATTCCATGGTGTATATGTGCCACATTTTCTTAATCCAGTCTATCATTGTTGGGCATTTGAGTTGGTTCCAAGTCTTTGCTATTGTGAATAATGCCACAATAAACATACATGTGCATGTGTCTTTATAGCAGCATGATTCATAGTCCTTTGGGTATATACCCAGTAATGGGATGGCTGGGTCAAATGGTATTTCCAGTTCTAGATCCCTGAGGAATCGCCACACTGACTTCCACAATGGTTGAACTAGTTTACAGTCCCACCAACAGTGTAAAAGTGTTCCTATTTCTCCACATCCTCTCCAGCACCTGTTGTTTCCTGACTTTTTAATGATTGCCATTCTAACTGGTGTGAGGTGGTATCTCATTATGGTTTTGATTTGCATTTCTCTGATGGCCAGTGATGATGAGCATTTTTTCATGTGTTTTTTGGCTGCATAAATGTCTTCTTTTGAGAAGTGTCTGTTCATGTCCTTCGCCCACTTTTTGATGGGGTTGTTTGTTTTTTTCTTATAAATTTGTTTGAGTTCATTGTAGATTCTGGATATTAGCCCTTTGCCAGATGAGTAGGTTGCGAAAATTTTCTCCCATTTTGTAGGTTGCCTGTTCACTCTAATGGTAGTTTCTTTTGCTGTGCAGAAGCTCTTGAGTTTAATTAGATCCCATTTGTCAATTTTGTCTTTTGTTGCCATTGCTTTTGGTGTTTTAGACATGAAGTCCTTGCCCGTGCCTATGTCCTGAATGGTAATGCCTAGGTTCTCTTCTAGGGTTTTTATGGTTTTAGGTCTAACATTTAAGTCTTTAATCCATCTTGAATTGATTTTTGTATAAGGTGTAAGGAAGGGATCCAGTTTCAGCTTTCTACATATGGCTAGCCAGTTTTCCCAGCACCATTTATTAAATAGGGAATCCTTTCCCCATTGCTTGTTTTTCTCAGGTTTGTCAAAGATCAGATAGTTGTAGATACGCGGCGTTATTTCTGAGGGCTCTGTTCTGTTCCATTGATCTATATCTCTGTTTTGGTACCAGTACCATGCTGTTTTGGTTACTGTAGCCTTGTAGTATAGTTTGAAGTCAGGTAGTGTGATGCCTCCAGCTTTGTTCTTTTGGCTTAGGATTGACTTGGCGATGAGGGCTCTTTTTTGGTTCCATATGAACTTTAAAGTAGTTTTTTCCAATTCTGTGAAGAAAGTCATTGGTAGCTTGATGGGGATGGCATTGAATCTGTAAATTACCTTGGGCAGTATGGCCATTTTCACGATATTGATTCTTCCTACCCATGAGCATGGAATGTTCTTCCATTTGTTTGTATCCTCTTTTATTTCCTTGAGCAGTGGTTTGTAGTTCTCCTTGAAGAGGTCCTTCACATCCCTTGTAAGTTGGATTCCTAGGTATTTTATTCTCTTTGAAGCAATTGTGAATGGGGGTTCACTCATGATTTGGCTCTCTGTTTGTCTGTTGTTGGTGTATAAGAATGCTTGTGATTTTTGTACATTGATTTTGTATCCTGAGACTTTGCTGAAGTTGCTTATCAGCTTAAGGAGATTTTGGGCTGAGACGATGGGGTTTTCTAGATATACAATCATGTCGTCTGCAAACAGGGACAATTTAACTTCCTCTTTTCCTAATTGAATACGCTTTATTTCCTTCTCCTGCCTAATTGCCCTGGCCAGAACTTCCAACACTATGTTGAATAGGAGTGGTGAGAGAGGGCATCCCTGTCTTGTGCCTGTTTTCAAAGGGAATGCTTCCACTTTTTGCCCATCCAGTATGATATTGGCTGTGGGTTTGTCATAGATAGCTCTTATTATTTTGAAATACGTCCCATCAATACCTAATTTATTGAGAGTTTTTAGCATGAAGGGTTGTTGAATTTTGTCAAAGGCTTTTTCTGCATCTATTGAGATAATCATGTGGTTTTTGTCTTTGGGTCTGTTTATATGCTGGATTACATTTATTGATTTGTGTATATTGAACCAGCCTTGCATCCCAGGGATGAAGCCCACTTGATCATGGTGGATAAGCTTTTTGATGTGCTGCTGGATTCGTTTTGCCAGTATTTTATTGAGGATTTTTGCATCAATGTTAATCAAGGATATTGGTCTAAAATTCTCTTTTTTTGTTGTGTCTCTGCCTGGCTTTGGTATCAGAATGATGCTGGCCTCATAAAAAGAGTTAGGGAGGATTCCCTCTTTTTCTATTGATTGGAATAATTTCAGAAGGAATGGTACCAGTTCCTCCTTGTACCTCTGGTAGAATTTGGCTGTGAATCCATCTGGTCCTGGACTCTTTTTGGTTGGTAAGCTATTGATTATTGCCACAATTTCAGGTCCTGTTATTGGTCTATTCAGAGATTCAACTTCTTCCTGGTTTAATCTTGGGAGAGTGTATGTGTCCAGGAATTTATCCATTTCTTCTAGATTTTCTAATTTATTTGTGTAGAGGTGTTTGTAGTATTCTCTGATGGTAGTTTGTATTTCTGTGGGATCGGTGGTGATATCCCCTTTATCATTTTTTATTGTGTCTATTTGATTCTTCTCTCTTTTTTTCTTTATCAGTCTTGCTAGCGGTCTATCAATTTTGTTGATCCTTTCATAAAACCAGCTCCTGGATTCATTAATTTTTTGAAGGATTTTTTATGTCTCTATTTCCTTCAGTTCTGCTCTGATTTTAGTTATTTCTTGCCTTCTGCTAGGTTTTGAATGTGTTTGCTCTTGCTTTTCTAGTTCTTTTAATTGTGATGTTAGGGTGTCAATTTTGGATCTTTCCTGCTTTCTCTTGTGGGCATTTAGTACTATAAATTTCACTCTACACACTGCTTTGAATGCGTCCCAGAGATTCTGGTATGTTGTGTCTTTGTTCTCGTTGGTTTCAAAGAACATCTTTATTTCTGCCTTCATTTCATTATGTACCCAGTAGTCATTCAGGAGCAGGTTGTTCAGTTTCCATGTAGTTGAGCGGTTTTGAGTGAGATTCTTAATCCTGAGTTCTAGTTTGATTGCACTGTGGTCTGAGAGAGAGTTTGTTATAATTTCTGTTCTTTTACATTTGCTGAGGAGAGCTTTACTTCCAAGTATGTGGTCAATTTTGGAATAGGTGTGGTGTGGTGCTGAAAAAAATGTATATTCTGTTGATTTGGGGTGGAGAGTTCTGTAGATGTCTATTAGGTCCACTTGGTGCAGAGCTGAGTTCAATTCCTGGGTATCCTTGTTGACTTTCTGTCTCATTGATCTGTCTAATGTTGACAGTGGGGTGTTAAAGTCTCCCATTATTAATGTGTGGGAGTCTAAGTCTCTTTGTAGGTCACTCAGGACTTGCTTTATGAATCTTGGTGCTCCTGTATTGGGTGCATGTATATTTAGGATAGTTAGCTCTTCTTATTGAATTGATCCCTTTACCATTATGTAATGGCCTTCTTTGTCTCTTTTGATCTTTGGTGGTTTAAAGTCTGTTTTATCAGAGACTAGGATTGCAACCCCTGCCTTTTTTTGTTTTCCATTTGCTTGGTAGATCTTCCTCCATTCTTTTATTTTGAGCCTATGTGTGTCTCTGCACGTGAGATGGGTTTCCTGAATACAGCACACTGATGGGTCTTGACTCTTTATCCAATTTGCCAGTCTGTGTCTTTTAATTGGAGCATTTAGTCCATTGACATTTAAAGTTAATATTGTTATGTGTGAATTTGATCCTGTCATTATGATGTTAGCTGGTTATTTTGCTCGTTAGTTGATGCAGTTTCTTCCTAGTCTGGATGGTCTTTACATTTTGGCATGATTTTGCAGCGGCTGGTACCGGTTGTTCCTTTCCGTGTTTAGCGCTTCCTTCAGGAGCTCTTTTAGGGCAGGCCTGGTGGTGACAAAATCTCTCAGCATTTGCTTGTCTGTAAAGTATTTTATTTCTCCTTCACTTATGAAGCTTAGTTTGGCTGGATATGAAAATCTGGGTTGAAAATTCTTTTCTTTAAGAATGTTGAATATTGGCCCCCACTCTCTTCTGGCTTGTAGGGTTTCTGCCGAGAGATCCGCTGTTAGTCTGATGGGCTTCCCTTTGAGGGTAACCCGACCTTTCTCTCTGGCTGCCCTTAACATTTTTTCCTTCATTTCAACTTTGGTGAATCTGACAATTATGTGTCTTGGAGTTGCTCTTCTCGAGGAGTATCTTTGTGGTGTTCTCTGTATTTCCTGAATCTGAACATTGGCCTGCCTTGCTAGATTGGGGAAGTTCTCCTGGATAATATCCTGCAGAGTGTTTTCCAACTTGGTTCCATTCTCCCCATTACTTTCAGGTACACCAATCAGACGTAGATTTGGTCTTTTCACATAGTCCCATATTTTTTGGAGGCTTTGCTCATTTCTTTTTATTCTTTTTTCTCTAAACTTCCCTTCTCGCTTCATTTCATTCATTTCATCTTCCATCGCTGATACCCTTTCTTCCAGTTGATTGCATCGGCTTCTGAGGCTTCTGCATTCTTCACGTAGTTCTCGAGCCTTGGTTTTCAGCTCCATCAGCTCCTTTAAGCACTTCTCTGTATTGGTTATTCTAATTATACATTCTTCTAAATTTTTTTCAAAGTTTTCAACTTCTTTGCCTTTGGTTTGAATGTCCTCCCGTAGCTCAGAGTAATTTGATCATCTGAAGCCTTCTTCTCTCAGCTCGTCAAAGTCATTCTCCATCCAGCTTTGTTCCATTGCTGGTGAGGAACTGCATTCCTTTGGAGGAGGACAGGCGCTCTGCTTTTTAGAGTTTCCAGTTTTTCTGTTCTGTTTTTTCCCCATCTTTGTGGTTTTAATCTACTTTTGGTCTTTGATGATGGTGATGTACAGATGGGTTTTTGGTGTGGATGTCCTTTCTGTTTGTTAGTTTTCCTTCTAACAGACAGGACCCTCAGCTGCAGGTCTGTTGGAATACCCTGCCGTGTGAGGTGTCAGTGTGCCCCTGCTGGGGGGTGCCTCCCAGTTAGGCTGTTCGGGGGTCAGGGGTCAGGGACCCACTTGAGGAGGGAGTCTGCCCGTTCTCAGATCTCCAGCTGCGTGCTGGGAGAACCACTGCTCTCTTCAAAGCTGTCAGACAGGGACATTTCAGTCTGCAGAGGATACTGCTGTCTTTTTGTTTGTCTGTGCCCTGCCCCCAGAGGTGGAGCCTACAGAGGCAGGCAGGCCTCCTTGAGCTGTGGTGGGCTCCACCCAGTTGGAGCTTCCCGGCTGCTTTGTTTACCTCAGCAAGCCTGGGCAATGGCGGGCGCCCCTCCCCCAGCCTCGCTGCCGCCTTGCAGTTTGATCTCAGACTGCTGTGCTAGCAATCAGCGAGATTCCGTGGGCGTAGGACCCTCCGAGCCAGGTGTGGGATTTAATCTCGTGGTGCGCCGTTTTTTAAGCCGGTCGGAAAAGTGCAGTATTCGGGTGGGAGTGATCCGATTTTCCAGGTGTGTCCGTCACCCCTTTCTTTGACTTGGAAAGGGAACTCCCTGACCCCTTGTGCTTCCCAAGTGAGGCAATGCCTTGCCCTGCTTCGGCTCGCGCACGGTGCGGGCACCCACTGACCTGCGCCCACTGTCTGGCACTCCCTAGTGAGGTGAACCCGGTACCTCAGATGGAAATGCAGAAATCACCCGTCTTCTGCGTCGCTCACGCTGGGAGCTGTAGACCGGAGCTGTTCCTATTCGGCCATCTTGGCTCCTCCAGGTAAATCATTTTATTGTTATAAAAATATATAAGGTAGTTGTCATTATTATTCCAGTTTTTAGATTAGTAAACAGAGGCACAAAAAAAGTAAAATAACTGACTCAAAGGTGATATGGTGAATAAGTAGTGGAGTTGGCACTTCAACCCAGGCAGCCTTCTTCTGGAGTCCTTGTTCTTAACAGTGTTCCTTGATTTTTGTCACCTGGTACCTCTGACCCAGGCACTTGTGGCACCTGAGGCCAATGTGCCCAAAAAGGGTTGAGAATTGCTTGCAGTGATCACATGTTCATAAACCATATTCTTGGGCAAACGTGTGTATACTCTCAGTCAGAAATGGATTTTCACTGTTTCCAGGAGTCTGTGTTGGAGAAAGGGAAGGGCGGGTTACTCTGCTGTATGTTCAATACATCTGTAAATGGCCCATCTGCAGATGAGCTCAAGGTGAATGGGGGTTTCAGAGGACCATTTGCATCAAAGAATGTAAGACAGAAGTGAAACTCTACTGAGAGCTCAACTCTTGAAATCTCCCTGTAGAACAGACTAAGGAGTGGTAAGGAATGCCCACACACTGAGTCCCAAAAGAACCCCACGTGTCACTAAAATGCTGGCTACTCCAATGGAGCCAATAACCTTCCAGGGTTCTTCAGGGGCACAGCAGTCTGCATAGGAGCCTGAAGGTCAACATGGGTGGGCTGCCAAGTTTCCTTCCCACAGCCAGCTATAAGGTAGGCGGATTAACCATGAGACGAGGTCTATGACTTCATGAGGTGCTAGAAGGGGTTGGATGTCTTGTAATTCTTATCTGAAATGTTTTGGGAGGGGCAGAGGGAGGAGACAGATGAGATGTCGGGAAAGTGTAAGGATAACACCCAGTTGTTAAGGTTCTAGTGTTTTAGGAACTCTGGGACCATTCATATACAGACCTTCTTGAGAAACAACTTTTTCCTAGTCTCACATGTCCTCTCCCTTTAAATATGGAGAGAAATAGCTGGGATAGCTGGTCTGGCCTAAACAGACTCCTATCTACAAGAATGTGGAGATGTGTGCACACACACATGCACACGCACACACTTACTGCTTTCCTTACTTTTAGCCAGGGAGGAGTCACTGAGGGCACTCCATTGACACTCCTTCCTTCTATTAAACACCTAAGTCTTAGGCCAGGTGTGGTGGCTCACACCTGTAAGCCCAGCACTTTGGGAGGCTGAGGCAGGTGGATAACCTGAGGTCAGGAGTTCGAGACCAGCCTGGCCAACAATGGTGAAACCTCATCTCTACTAAAAATACAAAAATTAGCCGGGCGTGGTGGCATGTGCCTATAATCCCAGCTATTTGGGCGGCTGAGGCAGGAGAATTGCTTGAACCCAAGAGGTGGAGGTTGCAGTGAGCCAAGATCGAGCCACTGCACTCCAGCCTGGGCAACAAGAGCGAGACTCTGTCTCAAAACAAAACACAAAAACAAAAAAGTAAGTCTTCGGGTTGAGATTTTTATATAAGTAGGATAGGTGAGGTAGCATGGCTCATGCCTGTTACCACAGAGCTTTGGGAAGTCGAAGAGGGAGGATCACTTGAGGCAGGAATTCAGGACCATCCTGCACAACATAATGAGACCCCCATCTGTACCAAAAAAAAAAATTTATCTGGATGAAGTTTGTGTGTGCTTGTAGTTCCAGCTACTCGGGAGGCCAAGGTGGTAGGATTGCTTGAGCTCAGTAGGTCAAGGCTGCAGTGAGCCAAGATTGCACCATGCACTCCAGCCTGGGTGACAGAGTGAGGCCCTGTGCCAAGACAACAACAAAAAAGACAAATAGAAAGCAGGGAAAAGTGGTATTGCAGAAGCCAAGGAAATACAGAACTTTAGAATTTATAAGAGGCTGTCCAAAATTCAGTGTAGCCAAGTTTCTGCTGGATGGGACCTGAAAACGAGGTGCTGATTTGGGGGGAGAACATTGCTGGTAACTTCTGACCCAGGGATACTAACAGCAAAACCAAATGGCAATGGATTGAAGAGCAAAACCAATGGATCTACTGAATGTAGATTTTGTTTAGTTCGGTCAAAACCTTGAGTAAGATTTTAATAGGAAACCAATAAGAAAGAAGGGAATTCCGGCACATGAACAAAGACAGGCATAAAGGCATAGGAAGGGCTTTTTCATCTTTTCATTTTTTAAAGTGAAGTTTTATGTCATGTACTCAATGTGAATGTAATATTCTTTCTCTTTTGAAAATAATTGTTTTTTAAACTTTGTCTTTAATTGTGGAATGAAGGGTAATAGTACAGGAAAAGAATTAGAGCCCCTGAAGTTAATCCTTCGTTGCCAGTCACTTATTTGGCTAACCCTGACCTCAGGGGGCACAGTTATGAATTATTTTAGCATGGCATAGAGAAACAACATTTTGCAGTAAACAAATGCTTGAATCATTAACATTTAATATAAATAAGTGCACATTCTACATAGTCCTTTTTGCTTTCGAGAGCATTTGGGGTTAGGCTGCACTCGTGAGCTATAGTCCATCTTTGTCCAAATAGCAATAAAGAGGGTAAAAAAGAAAAATGGGAGGAAGCATTAACTCCCTTCCCCTGGCCACCTGTTCTAAACCCTTCTGGAAGCAGCAAAGGACAGAAGGAGTTATCAAAGTATCAGGCTTTGTAAACTGCTAGCAAAGACAGTTCACAACATCATCTCACCAGGAGAGCTCCAGCATCTTCCCATCCTAGGTTTTCTGCAGTGAAGCAGCAACCACCAGGGAAAGCATCTGGAGCATGGCTGTGGGGTACACAGCAGGTCTGCGTTTTTCAAGGCTTGCTCCACTGTTTTTATTTATTTATTTTAGACAGGGTCTCACTCTGTCACCCAGGCTGGAGTGCAGTGGCATGTTCTGGGCTCACTGCAACCTCCACCTCCCAGGATCAAGTGATTCTCATGCCTCAGCCTCCTGAGTAGCTGGGAACACAGGCTTGCACCACCATGCCCAGCTAATGTTTGTATTTTTATTAGGTTGGTGCAAAAGCAATTGCGTTTTTTTTGCCATTAAAGTAATGGCAAAAAAACGCAATTGCTTTTGCACCAACCTAATAGTGGAGACAGGGTTTTGCCATGTTGGCCAGGCTGGTCTTGAACTCCTGGCCTCAAGCAATCCGCTCACCCCGGCCTCCCAAAGTGCTGGGATTACAGGCATGAGCCACCGCGCCCAGCCCATTGTTTTTATTTATAACCCTAAGACTATCCCTCAAACCCTTCCCGAGCTCTGCCACTATCCTATTTAGAATCTCTTTATTTCTGTGTGGCTTTCTTAATGAGGCTAGAATCTGTAACGAAGACATTTGTGAGGGAAACAGGCAGAGCTTAAATATTATGGAGACTTTCCATCATTTGAATGCATTCTAGCCATATCTTTAATTTCTTGTAAATATAATTGGGAGTTATTTTTTTCCCCTGATTCTGTCAGTCAGCCATATAGCTCCTATTTATCTTGTTAACCAAGATGCTTAAAACTTTTTGGGTATGGCTGGGCGCGGTGGCTCACGCCTGTAATCCCAGCACTTTGGGAGGCCAAGGTGGGTGGATCACCTGAGTTCAGGAGTTCGTGACCAGCCTGGCAAACATGGTGAAACCCTGTCTCTACTGAAAATACAAAAATTAGCCGGGTGTGGTGGCATGCGCCTGTAGTCCCAGCTACTTGGGAGGCTGAGGCAGGAGAATCACTTGAACCCGGGAGGTGGAGGTTGCAGTGAGCCGAGATTGCACCATTGCACTCCAGCCTGGTGACAGAGCAAGACTCCATCTCAAACAACAATAACAAAAAGAAAACCAACCAACCAAAAAAAAAAAAAAAGCATTTTGAGTATGTATGGCATAGACCTTCTTCCTGTTTTTAAAGCTTCTTAATACATACAGGTGTAGCTTTCATGAGTATATATACATTTCGCTACAAATGACTATTGGTTTTATTCTAACACAATAGATTGCCTTTTAAAAGACGCCTACCTTTTCATTTCCTTACAATCTTTCCTCATTTTTCAGACCCAGAATCTCCGCAAAATGCCTTACTCTACTATTCAGTGGGAAAGTAGTAATGTTCAACCCTTATGAAACATCTCTCAGTCAGGTTTCAGTCCCAGTGATACCAGAACCAGGGAGCGAAGGTGGTTACAACTGAGTGATGTAATTCCCTAGAGACATGGGTTTCCTTTGTCTCAAGCCAGGCAGCCTAATTAATATGCTGAAAACACCTTAACTCTAACTGGGCTTGAGACATTTGCAGAAGATGACTTTCAGCTGCCTGCAGGAGTGGCCAAAGGAGCCTGGGCCTTGCTTTTTACCCATCTTAACGTCATCTCTCAGTCTGCAGACCAGCTTTCCATTTTACCACATTGTTGACATCCTCCTTCAAGAGCTTCACTTCACAAAAAAATGTGGTGCTCTCTTTTGTCTTCTTAGTCTCATGAAGCATTGGGATAAAAGCCTGAAAGCTTTGCATCTAAAGAGTTAAAATAATTTGCATGGCAGAATCTCAAATCTCGCTGCTTCTCCCTGCCAAACAGGGAGAAAAAAAGAAAGCAATGAGGAGGAAGGGAAAGCGGGAACATCACTATTAGAAAATCAATCAGTTCCTGGAAAATAATCCTCTTAAATCCTTTCCTAAAGGTGGGGAGAGCCCTCTTATCAGGGTTTTCAGTGAAATCTATAGCAAGGTCTGGCAACTCTGTCATGGTTGATAGTCTGCATTTAGTCCTATTTATCTGGATTTCAGGATCATCCTATGGAAATGATCCACGAGTACAATTATAGGAGTACTTAGTAATTTTATCCTTTTACTCATTAATATTAATTAGTGCTTGGAGGGGAAAGAGGACAGGGAACAGCTTCTCATATCCAAACTAATTAACTTCGTCTAGCTTGTATGAAAGTGAGAAAGCACTTTATTAAAAACCATAAGGTAAGCTCTCAAGGGACTTTTATTTTCTGCTTAGGCTAAACTATGATAACATTTGGCTCTTAGTGAGCTCCCTAAAATTGCCAGAAAGAATAAAAAAAATTGTGACCAGGAGATTAAAGACTCCTGCATGGTTTCCAAGACACCCACTGTATTGGTGGTAACGTACATTTGATGTTTTTATGCTATTCTGGAAAATGAAGGGTAGTTTCCAAGCCACCTATTTAGGACATAATGACGCTAGAAATGAAAAGGAAGATTAAGGCAATGGTAGTCATTGTTACTTCTTTTTAGTAATATATGTTGATACGTCATCTATTGACACTGAAGCGGTGAGTTAAAATCCTTTTTAATGTAATGCCTAAAAAATGTATTCGTCTCCCAGTTAGAATTGGGAACATTTTAAATTATTTATTTATTTTTTGAGACTGAGTCTCACTCTGTCACCCAGGCTGGAGTGCAGTGGTGCAATCTCAGCTCACTGCAACTTCTGCCTCCCAGGTTCGAGCGATTCTCCTGCCTCAGCCTCCCTAGTAGCTGGGATTACAGTTGTGGGCTACCATGCCTGGCTAATTTTGTATTTTTAATAGAGACGGAGTTGCACCATGTTGGCCAGGCTGGTCTCAAACTCCTGACCTCAGGTGATCCACCCACCTCGGCCTCCCAAAGTGCTGAGATTACAGGCATGAGCCACCACACCTGGCTGGAACATTTTTTTAAACCAAAGATTTCATTAGACATATATTCCCCCTGCTGAATCCCACATTCTTTGACTTTTTTCCAATTTTTCCTTTTTTTTTTTTTTTTTTGAGACAGGGCCTCATTCTGTCACCCAGGCTGAAGTGCAGTGGTGCAATCATGGGCTCACTGCAGCCTCGACTTCCCAGGCTCCAGTGATTCTCCCACCTCAGCCTCCCAAGTATCTGGGACCACAGGCATGCACCACCATTAGCCTGGCTAATTTTTTTTTTTTTTTTTTTTTAAGATGGAGTTTCCCTCTTGTTGCCCAGGCTGGAATGCAATGGTGCAATCTTGGCTCACTGCAACCTCTGCCTCCTGAGTTCAAGCGATGCTCCTGCCTCAGCCTCCTGAGTAGCTGGGATTACAGGCATGTGCCATCATGCCTGGCTAATTTTTTGTATTTTTAGTAGAGATGGGGTTTCACCATGTTGGCCAGGCTGGTTGCAAACTCCTGACCTCAGGTGATCCACCCACCTTGGCCTCCCAAAGTGCTGGGATTACAGGTGTGAGCCACCACACCCGGCCATGCCTGGCTAATTTTTGCATTTTGGGTAGAGATGGGGTTTCACCATGTATCCCAGGCTGGTCTCGAACTCCTGAGCTCAAGTGATACACCTGCCTTGGCCTTCCAAAGTGCTGGGATTACAGGCATGAACCACCGTGTCTGCCCAATTTTTAATTTTTGTGCGTACATAGTAGGTGTATATATTTATGGGGTATGTGTTAGGCCATTCTTGCATTGCTATAAAGGAATACCTGAGACTGGCTAATTTATAAAGAAAAAATATTCAATTGGCTCATGGTTCTGCAGGCTAACAGGAAGCATAGCACCAACATCTGCTTCTGGTAGGACCTTAGGTAGCTTACAATCATGGTGGAAGGCCAAGGGGAAACAAGTATTTCACATGGCAGGAGTGGGAACGAGAGAGAGTTGTGGATATAGGACACACTTTAAACAACCAAATCTCCCAAGAACTCACTCACTCAGTACTTTGAGGACAGCACCAAGCCATCAGGGATCCACCCTCATGACCCAGACACATCCCACCAGGGACCACCTCCAACACTGGGGATTATATTCCAACATGAGATTTGGGCAGGGACATATATCCAAACTAATATCAGGGTACATGAGATATTTTGATACAGGTGTACAATGCATAATAATCACATCAGGGTAAATGGGGTATTTATCTACCTCAAGCATGTATCCTTTCTTTGTATTACAAACAATGCAATTATACTCTTTCAGTTATTTTTAAATGTATAATAAATTATTGTAGACTATAGTCACTCTGTTGTACTATCAAATACTATATCTTATTCATCTATTTATATTTTTGTGCCCATTAACCATCCTCCCTTCACCCCACTACACTCTCCAGCCTTTGATAACCATCATTCTACTCTCTATCTCCATGAGTTCAATTGTTTTAATTTTTAGCTCCTACAAATGAGTAAGGACATATGAAGTTTGTCTTTCTGTACCTGGCTTATTTTACTTAACATAATGACCTTCAGTTCCATCCACGTTATTGCAAATGACAAGTTCTCATTGTTTTCTATGGCTGAATAGTGCTCCATTGTGTGTATGTAACACATTTTCGTTATCCACTCATCTGTTGATGGACACTTAGGTTGCTTCCAAATCTTGGATATTGTGAATAGTGCTGCAATAAACATGAAAGTGCAAATATCTCTTTGATATACTGATCTCCTTTCTTTTGGGTATATACCTAGCAATGGGATTGCTGGATAGCTGGTAGCTCTATTTTTAGGTTTTTGAGGAACCTCCAAACTGGTCTCCTAGGGTTGTACTAATTTACATTCCCACCAACAGTGTATGAGGGTTCCCTTTTCTCCATATCCTCAGCAGTGTTTGTTATTGCCTGTCTTTTGGATAAAAACCATTTTAACTGGGATGTGATAATATCTCATTGTAGTTTTTATTTGTATTTCTCTGATGATCAGTGATGTTATGCACCTTTTCGTATGTCTGTTTGCTATTTGTATGTCTTCTTTTGAGAAATGTCTATTCAGATCTTTTGCCCATTTTAAAATCAGATTATTAGATTTTTTTCCTGTGGAGTTGTTTGAGCTCCTTATATATTCTGTTCATTAATCCCTTGTCAGATGAATAGTTTGCAAATATTTTCTTCCATTCTGTGGGTTGTCTCTTCACTTTGCTCATTGTTTACTTTGCTGTGCAGAAGGTGTTTAATTTGATGTAATCCTATTTATCCATTTTTCCTTTGGTTTCCCGTGCTTATGGGGTGTTATTCAAGAAATCTTTGCCCTATCCAATGTCCTGGAGAGTTTCCCTGATGTTTTCATAGTTTGAATTTAGTAGTTTCATAGTTTGTAGTCCTAGATTTAAGTCTTTAATCTATTTTGATTTGATCTTTGTATATGGTAAGAGACAGACATCTAGTTTCATTCTCTTGCCTGTGGATGTCTAATTTTCCCAGCATCATTTATTGAAGAAAGAGTCCTTTCCCTATTGTATGCTCTTGGCACCTTTGTTGAAAATGAATTCACTGTAGATGTATGGATTTATTTTGGTGTTCTCTTTCCTGTTCTGTTGGTCTATGTGTCTGTTTTTATGCCAGTACCAGGCTGTTTTGCTTATGATAGCTCTGTAGTATAATTTGAAGTCAGGCAATGTGATTCCTCCTGTTTTTTTTTTTTTTCCTCAATATAGCTTTGATTATTCTGGGTCTTTTGTGTCTCCATATAAATTTTAGGATTGTTTTTTATATTTCTGTGAAGAATGTCATTTTTTTGATAGGGGTTGCATTGAATCTATAGATTGCTTTGGACATTTTAACAATCTTTCAAACCATGAAAATGGAATACCTTTCAAATTTTTTGTGTGTCCTTTTTAACTTCTTTCATCAATGTTTTATAGTTTTCATTGTAGAGCTCTTTCACTTCTTTGGTTAATTTCTAGGTATTTAATTTTATTTGTAGCTATTGTAAATGGAATTACTTTTTAAGTTTCTTTTTCAGATTGTTTGCTGTTGACATACAGAAATGCTACAGACTTTTCTTTGTTAATTGTGTATCCTGCAAATTTACTTAATTTATCAGTTCTAATAGTTTTTTGGTGGATCCTTTAGGTTTTTCCAAATATAAGATCATATCATCAGCAAACAAGGATAATTTGACTTTTTCCTTTCCAAGTGAGATAAATGCCCTTTATCTCTTTCTCTTGTCTGATTGCTCTAGCTAGGACTTTCAGTACCATGTTAAATAACAGTGATGAAAGTGGGCATCCTTGTAATGGTCCAGACCTTAGAGGAAAGACGTGTTTTTCCCCACTCAGTATGATACTAACTGTGGGTCTGTTGCAAATGGCTTTTCTTATGTTGAGGTATACTCCTTCTATAACCAGTTTTTTGAGGGCTTTTATCATGAAGCGTTACTGAATTCTAATCAAACACTTCTTTGCATCAATTGAAATGATCATATGGTTTTTGTCATTCATTCTGTTGATATGATGTGATCATTGATTGATCTGTATATGTTGAACCATCCTTGCATCCCACAAATAAATCCCAGTTGCCCATGATGAATGATCTTTCTAATGTGTTGTTAAATTTGGTTTGCTAGTATTTTGCTGAGGATTTTTGCATTAGCCCTCATCAGGGGTATTGGCCTGTAGTATTTTGTTTTTTGTTTTTGTTTTTTTGATGTGTCTTTAGTTTTGATATCAGGGTAAAACTGGCCTCATAGAATGAGTTTGGAAGTATTCCCTCCTCCTCTATTTTTCAGAACAGTTTGAGTAGGATTGGTATTAGTTCTTCCTTAAATGTTTGGTAAAATTCAGCAGTGAAGCTATCAGGTCCTAGGCTTTTCTTTGCTGGGAATCTTTATTGTGGCTTCCATCTCATTTCTTGTTATTGGTCTGTTCAGGTTTTGGATTTCTTCATGGTTTAATCTTGGTAGGTTGCATATATCTAGGAACTTATCCATTTCTTCTAGTTTTCCAATTTATTAGCATATAGTTGCTTGTAGTAACCTCTAATGATCCTTTGAATTTCTGCAGCATTGGTTGTAATGTCTCCTTTTTCATATCTGATTTTATTTGGGTGTTCTCTATTTTTTTCCTTAGTCTGGCTAAATATTTGTCAATTGTGTTTATCTTTTCAAAAACCAACTTTTCACTTTATTGATCTTTTGAATTGTTTTCTTTGTTTCAATTTCATGTATTTCTGCTCTAATCATTATTATTTCTTTTCTTTTACTAATTTTGGCCCATTTGGTCTATAGTGCAGATTAAGTCCAAAGTTTCTTTGTTGATTTTCTGTCTGGATGATCTGTCCAATGCTGAAAGTAGGGTGTTGAAGTCTTTAGCTATTATTGTATTGGGGTCTAGAGCTCTCTTCAGCTCTAATAATATTTGCTTAATATGTCTGGGTCCTCCAGTGTTGAGTGCATATATACTTATAATTGTTATATTCTCTTCCTGAATTGACCTCTTTACTATTATAAAGAGACCTCCTTGTCTCTTTTTATGGTTTTTGTCTTGAGATCTATTTTGTCTGATGTAAGTATAACTACTACTGTTCTTTTTTGGTTTCTATTTGCATGGAATATGTTTTTCCATCCCTTTATTTTCAGTCTATGTGTGTCTTTATAGGTGAAGTATGTTTCTTGTAGGCAACAGATCATTGGGTTTTTTTTTGTTTTTGTTTTTTAATCCATTCAGAAACTGTGTCTTTTGAATGGAGAGTTTAGTCCATTTACATACAATGTTATTATTAATAAGTAAGAATTTACTCCTGCCATTGTGTTGTTTTCTAGTTGTTTTGTGGTCTTCTCTTACTTCTTTCCTCCCTTCCTGTCTTCCTTTTAATGAAAGTAATTTTCTCTGGTGATGTATTTTAATTTCTTTTTTTTAGTTTTTGTGTATTCTTTGTATGTTTTTTTAAATTTGAGGTTACTATGAGGCTTGCAAATAATATCTTATAACCCATTATTTTAAACTGATGACAATTTAACTGTGTATTTTCAAATAGCCTATCTTCAAGCTCACTAATTCTTTCTTCTGCTTGATCAGTTCTCTGATGCATTCTTCAGTATATCAATTGCATTTTTCAACCCCAGAATTTTTGCTTGATTCTTTTAAATTATTTCAATCTCTTTATTAAATTTATCAATAGGATTTTGAATTCCTTCTCTGTGTTGTCTTAAATTTCATTGAGTTTCCTTAAAACAGCTATTTCAAATTCTCTGTCTAAAAGGTCACATATCACTGTCTCTCCAGGATTGGTTTCTGGTGCCTTATTTAGTTTATTTGGTGAGATTTTGTTTTCCTAGATGGTTTTGATGCTTGTGGATATTTATCAGTGTCTGAGTACTGAAGAGTTAGGTATTGTAGTCTTCACAGTCTGAGTTTGTTTGTACCTGTCCTTCTTGGAAAGGCTCTCCAGGTATTTGAAGGTACTTGGGTGTTGTGATCTATGTTTTTGGTCACTGCAGTCATATCTGCATTAAGGGGCACCCCAAGCCCAGTAATGCTGTGGCTCTTTTAGACTCATAGGAGTACTGCCTTAGTGGTCTTGGATAAGATCCAGAAGAATTCTCTGGATGCCCAGGCAAAGACTCTCATTCTCTTCCCTTACTTTGTCTCAAATAGATGGGGTCTCTCTTTCTGTGCTGAGCTGCCTGGAGCTAGGGGAATGGTGACACAAGCACCCCTGTGGCCACCACTGCTGGAACTGCATTGGTTTGGACCTGAAACCAGCATAGCACTGGGTCTCACACAAGGCCCACTGTAACCACTACCTCACTCCTGCCTATGTTTGCTCAAGGCCCTAGGGCTCTACAGTCAGCTTCAGGTAAAGCCAGCCAGGCTTGCATCCTTTCCTTTGGGGTGGTGAGTTCCTCCTAGTCCTGGGCAGGTTTAGAGATGCCATCTGGGAGCAAGGGCCTGGAGTCGGAAACCTTAGGAATCTACCTGATGCTTTATTTTACTGTGGCTGAGCTGGCACCAAAACCACAAGACAAAGTCCTTCCCACTCTTCCCTTCCCTTGCGACAAGCAGAGGAGTATCTTCCCATGGCCACCACCACCACACACCCATGAGGAGTCCTGCTAGGCTACTACCAGTGTTCACTCAAGGCCCAAGGGCTCTTCAGTCAGCTTGTGGTGAATGCTTCCAGGCCTGGGACTCACCTTTCAGAATAATGGACTCCCTTTTCGCCCAGGGCAGTCCAAAAATACCACCCAAGAGCCAAGGACTAGAATCAGTGATTCCAAGAGCCTGCTTAGTACTCTACCTTACTGTGACCAAACTGGTACCTAAACTGCAAGAAAAAGTCCCCTTTACTCTTCCCTCTTCTTTTCTCTAGAAGAAGGAGTATTTGTCCATAGCCATCACAACTAGGAATGTACTGGGTCACATCCAAAGCCAGCATGTCTCAGAGTCTCTCTCAAGGCCCATGGTGTGTACTGTCTCATTATTGCTGCTGATTATTTAGGGTCCAAGGGCTCTTCAGTCAGCAGGTTATGAGTTCTGTCAGTACTGAGTTCTTTCCTTCAAGGCAGAAGGTTCCCTTCTGGCCTGGGGAATGTCTAGAAATGTATCTGGGAGCTAGGGCCTGGAATGAGTGCCTCAGGTCCCTGTCCAGTGCCAGATCCTACTGTGGCTGAGCTGGAATCCAAGTTGCAAGACAAAGCCCTCTTTACTCTTCCTTCTCATTAAGCAGAAGGAAGGAGTGTCTTTTGAAGCTGCAAGCTGTGCTACCTGGGGTTGGGGGTGGGGAGGCACAAGCACTCCCTTGGCCACCCCGGCTTGGTGTCTCACTAGGTCACATGCCCCACAAGTTCACTGGGTCTGAGCCCAGCACAGCACTAGGACCTGCCTAGGAGTTGCAGTCCTCATGGCCTAGACTGCCTTTCAAATTTATTTATGTCCCCACAGCACTTTAGCCTGTGGTGGCGAGGCTCACTGAAACTCAAGTTCAGACTGTCGGGACGGACTATTCCCCTTTGGTTAGGGCTGGTCTAAATGCTACCTCCGAGAGTGTCGGCTGAGTTCTGCCTGGTGTTGTTTTCTGCTGTGACCGGGCAGCACTGAGTTCCAACGCAAAGTCCCACAATCACTGTGCTGTCACTTCCCCAAGCACACAGATTCTGTTTCTGTACCATGCAGCCACTGCTGGGGGTTGGGGAGGGGTAGTGCCAGTGATTCAAGACTGTCTTTCCTACCCTCTTCAATGCCTCTTTCTGTGATATGAAATTAAAACCAGGTACTGTGATCACTCACCTGATTTTTGGTTCTTATGAAGGTGCTTTTTTTGTGTGTGAATAGTTGATCAATTTGGTGTTCCTGTGGGGAGAATGACTAGCGAAGGCTTCTATTCAGCCATCTCCAATCCTAGATGTATATCTTATCCTCTATGAATAAAATGTCATAAAAAAGGAAGATCACAAATATGTAAAATTTGGTGTGCAATTGGAAGCTACATATTTCACACATTTTTTACTATGATATTCATTGATTAAATGAATATCCTTTTTTACCAATTTGATTAAGTACTATGTAAAAGGTACTAAATTAAGCTCTGAAACTTCAGAAATAAATACAAAATTCAAGAAGATAAGTTATCACAGTTTTTACTTTGTTTATGTTTGAAGTGAATGTATGTCTTTTGAGAAACAGACACCAAGAAAGGATTAAACATGCAAGGATTTTATTGAGTTATAAAATAGGAAGTGGAGAGAGAGCTGGGGGAAAGCTGAAAGAGCTGTCAGACTGCATTGCAATCCTGGCCCTGAATGAAGGAGAGTGAGAAGAATGACTGGATGGGAGACATCCTAGACCCCATGTGGCAATAATGAAGGTTCAGCAAGACTCAAGGGGTCCTTGAGGCACAGTTGGCTGTCAGAAGAGTCTTATGTCTCCCCAGAATGGGGCTGTCCCTGCTGTACTCAGCTGCTGGCTGGGAACAGCCCATGGGAAGGGTTGCTTTGGGTCAAACATGGCAATGAATTTAAAAATGAGTGGCTGGGCTCTTGCTCAAATGTGTTCCATGTACTTAGAGGCTGCAAAATGAATTTTCATGGCTGCCATACACTTTGTTCACTTTTTAATTGAAACATTACCCAGTTTAATTCATCCTCCTTACTAATAATAAAAATTAAACCTTATTTATGCCCAAATCATAAGATAAAATGTTGATTTTCTGTTTTATAAAATTAGATTCGGGGAATGTGACTGTGAAATCCCTGAAATATCAAATTCTTCAGTCCAACGTCTAAACATATCTGTGGTTTGTATATTTGGTGCTTGATTCCAACCTGAAGGCAATAAAATGTGTTTGTAAAACAAGAGCAAAGCTTTAAAATCATTCACAGGAAAATAACCTGCAAAATACAGGCTACAGAGCAAAACTTTGGTGATATCCTATTACCTTTATTTCTTTTACATTCTGAGTTGGTATCTTTGAATTGGTAACAAAGTTGGTGTCTTTCCATTGTTGAAATCAAGGTTATTGTGAATGCAAAGCATTTTCAAGCGTCTTTAGTATCTTTTACTTCGTGTATCAGTCTAGTTTGAGGCCATTGAGTTTTATTGACTTCTTGACAGTTTGGTGCTCAATTTTTTGGTTGTTGTTCTTTGCTTGCAAGAATTCTCAAGTCTCAGATGCCTTTGCTAGCTTAAGTATTTGTTTATGTTTTAAATACTTTTGAAATAGAAGTTTTGAAGGCTGTGTCATTTGGTGGAAAGACCACGGTCTTTGAGGTCAAACAGATTGTATTGGGTTCTCATTTCAACAACTTATTTTTTTTCTTTTTAAAGATCAGATTTATTTGGAGAAGACAAAAAACCCACAACCCAAAGGACGGGATTTTACATCTCAAGACATCTCCCAGGTAATAAGTCTACAGATTACAAATCATTTTCATAGAAGATATTTTTGTACAAATTTTACATGTATTCAGGAGTAGGATATTAATCCCAATTTCTATTTTAACAGGAGGGCAAGGTAGGGGAGAGGGAAAAACAGTTTTGGATGTAACTATTTGGAAGGCAAGTAGACATGAAGAGGGCAAACCCTAGCTTTTCATTATCTACAATCAATGTTTTTTTCTTTCTTAAAAAAAAAAATTTTCAATCTTTCGTATCTCTTTAAAAGCCCACTTCTTAGCTACTAGTCAATCCACACCAATTATTTAAATTCACTTGGTACACACCTTTGTCTACTGGGTAAATTATATTCATTATGCCCACTGCTGCAGCATGCATAAACCAACACCCCTGCATGGCCTAACCTAGGACTGATGGGAGAAGTGCTTGCAAACCAAGATCAAGGTGTCATTTCTCTGCTAATACCGTCTAACAAGCTGACCCTTACAAAAACGCACATAAAATCAGGCAGGTTTAGCTACTGTGTTGCAAGAGAAACCAGGACCTTTCTAAATAGTTCTCTCCATTACCATTTATTCTCTCAAGGGAAACTTAAAAAAAAAGAAGAAGAAGAAAAAGAAAAAAACAACACATTAGTCTGGCCACCTCATAAATCGAACAAGCATTGCTGTGGCATTTCAGTGGAAAAGGAAACTTGAGGGGGAAAAAAAACCATCAACGTTGTAAGAAAGGCTTCCAATTTAACCGTCCCTGTCCCTATTTATCCACCTTAACTCACCACCCAAGACCATCCATTATTCTAGAGCACCCTGATCTATAAAAGGGGTCAAAGCATCAGGAACAGGCAAGGAGTGAGAACCAAAAGACATCAAGAAACCGATTTGCTTGAGAAAAGCAGTGATTCTTCCTTTTACAGCCTCCATGGCTGAGAGAGAAAATGCCCAAGAGATTATCCATGTGACTTGGAGACTGCTTATTTATTGCATTACTTTAGACAAGCTGACAAATCTTTCTGAACTTGCTTGCTTCATCCTCTGTAATTTAGGGACAGCAATTCCTATCTTGTAGGTTGCTGTGGGACAGAGGCGAGGCAGCATACACAAGTTAATCCTGAGGCTCCCCATCTGGACTGTTGTGTTACCCAGTGTTTTTGCCTTCCTCTCACTTGGGGTCACTGGAAATACGCAGGTTCCAAGCTTGGCCAGAAGAATTGCCCAAGCGCCAAGCACAGCCCCTTAGCAGCTTGCCACACAATGCCTGAGCTGAGAGGGCCATAGCCCGTTGGCCTCCTGGGGTCTTGCTGTGCTCTTGTAATCCCTCCTTCAGCCCATGTGTCAAATGCTACCCAATGCTCTCATTTCCACCATGATCCAATAATTATAGTGGTGGGAGGGAATATTGTCCAGAAAGGACCAGGAGGGTGGGAAGCAAGGTCCTCAATGGCCGCATTCACCTGGACCTTTGGCAGTCAGTGGTCTACTGTCAGTGGGTTCCAGCCATCAGGTGTCTACCACAAGGCATGCCCCTCTTCTTGTCTTACTGCCAATCCAATTCATCTCCTCCTATAAGTGCTCCCTCAGTCAAGGCTCTCATATCCATCAAATTCTGCTCTTACAATCTTGCCCACTCAACTCTATTAACCATGCATTCTGAAATTTCCACTTCCCCCATTCCCTCAATTACATACCCTCAGAGGCAGAGGGTCCTGACAGTGCTGGACACATGCAGCTCAGAAGCTGAGTAAATGCCCCTTCTCCTGTCCCCTTGTGTCCCAGAAGCTAGGTGGTCTGCGTGGCTGGAGCTCCATGTCAGCTCTGTGGTGTTCATCACACTGCCCTGTGTGAGATTCTCCTGCAAGTTGGTCTCTGAGAGACTAGCTGAGTTGGATATTCCTTCAAGACTCTAAAAAATAGGACATTTACTGAAATCATTTTTTAATCCTTTTTACTGAATATGTAGAGGTGCAGTATTTGTTTGTGTGCTTAGTCCTCAATCTGTTTGCATTTTCATGAATAAAGTCGTCGAAAGAAATACATAGCTGAGCCATGCAATGCTTCCAGGTTGTGGGAATTATGCATTCTTTAGACCATGGGGAATCTGAGGGGAGAGGCATTTGTTACTTGTCTGCTGCTGGTTTGGCTCCCTCAGTGTCTGTGTCTAACAGGACACAGTTTTAGTTGCAACAAGGGGCCCTGGTGGGTAGAGGGGCTCTCAAAGGGCTGTTAACATATCCAAGTACATGATGATCTGAAGAACCCAAAGGTTATTTCTGATGTAAGTGTCCAGGGATGGAGATTGTGTGTTGAGAGCTAGGGCCAGGACGATGGTGAGGTGAGTAGGCACCTGGCTTGGGTGCAAAATTTGTAAATAATATTTTAATGCAATATTTTTAAAAAACTCTAATAAAAAAACTCATGTTGGACAAAATATAAAAATTCTAAATAAAGAGAGGATCAGTAATGGTGCTGTGTTGAGCCATATTTGAGCTTGTAGTAAAAGGAAAAATCAGTTATACCTATCCAGTTTTCATTTAAAATTTTTATGTTTAATTCATCATGAATTTTTTGCATTCATTTGATTTTCCAGGTCAGATTAAGATATTATTCTTCTTGAAAATAAAAAAATTAAATTAAAATTAAAAAACCAAAAAAAAGCAAATAAAAAAAGGAAAATATATAATAATAATATTAAATTATTAGTTCTGACCCTGCTGAGAGCCATTGGATTTAAAAAGCATTCCTTTTGCTTCCTTTAAATCTTTTCTTTAGAAAAGATTTTCTTTAGAAAAGATTTAAGACTAAAGAAAGACTAAAGAAAATTTGGTTTCTTTAGTCTCCTGATGACTGGTAAAAGGCGATTATGGCCCAAGGGCCACAAAACTTCTATATATCAGAAACCATACTGACAATATTTAATATTAATTTGCATGTGATTTATTTTTGGTTTTGTAAATCAATCTTTTTCTGTACCAGAAATCCTTCAGGGGAAATTCGAATACTACAAGAGTAGATTAATAATGAAAACAATAAATGATTTTTAAAAATAGAATTTTAAGTACTATAAACCTTCAGGGTATTTTTAAATAATGGCCTTATTTTTCACTTCAACACATTTTCCTCAACACATTTTCCAAGTGGAGTGGTACTCACCTTGTCTATGAGATTATTGCCTGGCATATTTCAAACTCCTACCATTGGAAGCCATCATGAGTCTGTGACCTATGGGGGTGTGGCAGCTGTTAGGAAGAGCTATCTTCACCCCACGCCTCGTATCTTAAGGAGGGGGTGATATGTTGGGAAGTGCACAGGATTCATGAGCAGAAGACATCAATTCCTCCCTCATTTTTAACTCATTACCTGGCTGGGCTTCAACTTCTCTAAGCTTGATTAGCCACATCCTTGCAATGGGAATAATAATAGATTTTTTTCCAGGGTTGTTGGAAGGGAAAAAAAAGGAATCATAGGAGAAAGAGCTTTGCAAACTGCCAAAAGGCTCTCCAAATTAAGCAAGCTCTTTCTTGATCAATGCCCACCCACAGGGATGGCTCCTCTTGGCTGGAAACTAAAGTTGACTTCTCTGCTAAAGAGATTATCTGTCATCTAGGTTGCATTATCAGCTGTGGTATGTTATTCTAAAACACACTAAACATATAAAGGAAAGAAAAGGAAATCCTGAGAGGTCTTCATGGAAAAGTTCTTGCTTATAAAGTGCAAAGTAATCATAGAGTGTGGCCTCCAACAAAGCTTCCTGAGAAAGGTAAAATGACTTCAAATGAACTCTAGTTAATTCCACAAAACTTTCCTTGATCAGCAGTGTGAAAAAATGAACAAAGAAGTGGATTATGCCCCATGAAGAAGATAATTGCTTCTTCAGGAAATGCAAAAGTTGTACCAATTCCTGGAACTAAGCCAATGCATCTTCAACTAATTGGACTTGCAGTTGGTCATCTCAACTTTAAGTGTCCTAGCTTTTGGAGACTGAAATAATCCTTTAATATGTCTAACTGAAGCACAAAAAAAGGTAAAATTATCCTTTAAGATTTTCATCTGTCATAGTCTGGACATGATGGCTCACTCCTATAATCCCAATACTTTGGGAGGCCGAGGCAGAAAGATCGCTTGAGGCCAGGAGTTTGAGACCAGCCTGGGCAATATAGAGAGACACTGTCTCTACATAAATCATTTATTTTTTTAAAAAAGATTTTTATCTGTCATACATATAGACATCATTTTTGAAGAGTGATTATTTTTCAAAACAAACAAAAACAGCTGAATTCAGAGACCGCCAGTTTCATTGATTTCACAGCCCTTACCTGGTCAGTGAGCAGGTGGTATAAGAAGATCTGGTCTTTGGTTAAGCTGATGGCAATGCCATGTGGCAAGGGAAAAATATTCATTCTTCACTGACTGCACTATAGGATGTACTATGTTTGAATCTGAAGCTAGAGGTGGATCAACTCCTATCTGACAATGCTGTGGATTGGCATTAGTTTGATCTTTGGAAAACCTTGAAGCCTTTGAGGAACTCTCTAAGGAATATACCTCTACCACTAACGAGAAAATAGCCAAGGGGCCTATTTCCACTATACACTTAACCCAGATCCCAAAAATGCAGTTCCCTGAAGTGAAGGATTTACTTGGTCTTACATAGTATGGTAATCAGGTCTCCTAAAATACTTGCTGATAGTAAACTAAGATATCTTGGTGGGATGTGGCTATTTTTCAGTAAACACCAATGGCATTTGGCATCCCACCAAATGCCATTGCTTATCCAACAACATTTAAAAACTTGAGTTTTGTGTAGAACTTATTAAAGGAAAGTAACAAACATCTGTTACTGATTTAAATGATTTTTATTACACTGTTATTTAAAATACGTCAAACACGGTGATACACCAAGTAGAATCATCATGCTTGCATGCTGTGTTGCCTGGGCAATGAGCAAACAGGGACCAGGGATCCCCCTTTCCCTTGGGACCAGCAACTTCCTTCCTTTGATGGCAGGGCCTGAACTATCCTTTCCAGACCACTCCTGCAAATAGCTGGCATCCATATCCCAGCTGCTGGCACCCTGCTGGGGTTATCTCCCCATTGACAAGACAACATTTGCATACTTCCTCTGTAAGGAGGAACTTCTGCATGGGAAAGGGCACCTGCACTGGGACACAAGCCCCATCGTGTATCCATCACGCTCTGGCTGGCCCTGGGCTTCCTCTCTATGGAGTGATGGGAACGTGGGTATCTCATTGCCTTTTCTTGTCTTAATCCAACCTTGTTACTTTTTTTTTCTTCTCAGTAATGCCTATTCCTTATGACTTTCCTTGTGGAATTTGTCCCAAATTCTGGTAAATAACAGATAGAGACCTGTTAGGACTCAGTTTTTATGACAAACATGAAACTAGGTATAAATGCTCTTATAAGCATGGCTCTTAACCACAAAACTAAAACAAAACTTAAATATAAGTATAAAAAAATCACATTAATGACCATAATGTAATATAATAATTGATGTTATATTGGTGAAACTAAATCATTCAATTTGGGCTTAATGAAATAAATGAGATAGCCTTAGTTCAACTCTTTATTTAATCCGTTTCTATATTTTAACTTGAACGAAATTTTTAGAGAATGCCTGTTTGGATAAGTTTGATGGGCAAAGTGATATGAATAACTACAAGGCTTTCTCAGTTCAGGATAAACAGACTTCATATTTAACCCAAATTCTGCTGGCAAGCAATCATTGAATGCCTGTTTTGAAGAGGCGTCATATAGTAACTTGTAATGACTAGTTCATCTGAAAATAAGATCGGCATTGTGATATTATTGAATCTATAATAAATGGGTATTTAATCCAATTATTTCTGGAATTGAAAACAAAAAGAAATCTTCATTGTAATTCCAATAGTTGCTGCTTTTGAATTTTTGCAAGTGACTATGGAGCAGGAGGGGCTGGCTGGACAGGGTGCCATGTGCCTGCCTGAAATGGAAACCTGGCTCAATTGTTGTCTGGTGCAGACCTTTGAGTTTTATAAACCTTGGCTCCATGTACTGTGTGAGAACTCACATGGCCCACAACTGTTATCTATTTAAAGCATGATGAAAGTTTCCTTTAAGCAGAAAGCTAGGCATGATTCATTCTATTCTGCATTCTATTCAGTCGCTCACTCACTTGCACACTCATTCAAACATGTGCCATGTGCCAGACAGGCTCTAGGCAATTGCATACACTGGTGGACAAAATGAAAAACCTCATCTTCATGAAACTCCTATTCCAGCAGGAAGAGACAGAAAACAAGTTATTTTAATAAGTAAATTTTATAGTGTGTTTAAAAACAATTTTTTTAAAAAGGAAAAAAGTAGGACAGGGCTTTAGGGACTGCTGGGGCTGGAGTGGGGCAGGTTGCAATTTGAAATAGGGTTCAGGGTAGGCTTCACTGGAAAAGTGTGATGAGAGAAAACATTTGTGAAAGGTGAGGGTGTGAGCCAAGGGGCTGTTGAGGAGAAGTGAGCAGTTCAGGCTGAAGGACCGGGTAGGGCAGATTCTTGAGGTGGGGATATACCTGATGTGTTCAGGAAAGAGCTGAGAAGTCAATGTGGCTGTACATCAGTGAGCTGGGAGTGGAGGAGTAAGAGAGGAGGTTGAAGAAGTAAAGGTTATCTTAGTCTGTTTTCTGTTGCTTATAACAGAATACCTAAAACTAGGTAATTTATAAAGGAAAGAAAGTTATTTCTTATAGTTCTGGAGGCTGGGACCGGCTCCAAGGTCGAGGCAGCATCTGATGCGGGCCTTCTTGCTGTTGGCGACTCTCTGCAGAGTCCCAGGGTTGCTCTAGGCAACACATGGTGAGGGAGCTGAGCGTGCTAGCTCAGGTCTCTCTTTGTCTTCTTATAAAGCCACCAGCCCCACTCTTGTGATAACCCATTAATCCATTAATCCATGAAAGCTCTCATGACCCAATCCCTTCTTAAAGGCCCCACCTCCCTATACTGCCACATTGGAGATAAGTTTCTACATGATTTTCAGAAGGGACAAAACATTCAAAGCATAGCAGCAGGGAAGAATGTGAAAACTCCAGGAAATCACGGTAAGCACTTTGGCTTTTTCTTTGAGTGAAATGGGGAGCTATTTCAGTGCTTTGAGCAGAGTTATGGCATGATCTCACTCACAGTTTAGAAGTGTCACTCAGGTGGCTGGGCTCAGTGGCTCACCCCTGTAATCCTTTGGGAAGCTGAGTCAGGTGGATCACCTGAGGTCAGGAGTTGGAGACCAGCCTGGCCAACATGGCGAAACCCCGTCTCTACTAAAAATACAAAAATTAGCCAGGCGTGGTGGAGGATGCCTATAATCCCAGCTACTCAGGAGGCTGAGGCAGGATAATTGCTTGAACCTGGGGGGTGGAGGTTGCAGTGAGCCGAGATCGCACCACTTCACTCCAGCCTGGGTGAAAGAGTGAAACTCCGTCTCAAAAAAAAAAAGGAAATGTCACTCAGGAAGGATGGAGTTGCCTTCACCAGAGTTGGGGAAGCTGCAGGTAGAGCAGGTTCCAAAGTGGAAAGAAATAACAAGCTCAGTTCTGACTCGATTAACTTTGGCACATCTGGTAGGCATCCAAGTGGGGTATAAGTTGGGTTCTAGCATCTGAAGTTTGGGAGAGAGGTCTGAGCTGGAGATTTATAGTTAAAAGTCAGGGAGTAGATGGATGGCATTGAAGCTAAGGCACTGAATGAAAGATGCAAGGGAGTAAATGTGGCTGAAGAAACAAAGAGGACCAAGGATTCAGGCCTGGGGCCCCCATAACACAGAGGACACCAAAATCCTACAGGAGGTCTCGAGATAGTTTTCATCTGGATGCTCCAGTCTACACTATAGTTACATTGTTTCCAAGTTATCATTACAGTGAAAGCATCACTTATAGGTTATGTGGAGAACTCACAGACCTTGGTGACGCATCTGGAACCCTCCTTTGAGAAATCCTGCTTCACAGGCCTCAATCATAGGCAAGATAGTTCTTCAACTTGAGACAGAATGATATGATTCTAAAATCATGTTCATCACTGTCTTGTTCCACAGGGGAGATTTTCACATTTACACCCTTGTTCTACTTTATCAATGTATTAGAAATTATACCCAAAATATTCTTCACCACAGAAAAGGTAGAAAATTTAGAAGTGAGTGTTTAAAAAGTAAAGTTTTAATGGTTTCATTTCACCCCACACTGGGATATACCCCACTTGCCCTTAGAGACTATTTTCCTTGAGCAGTGATGTACATTGAAGTTCACTTCCCTGGGCTTGGACAAAGGCTTCCTAGGGCAATTGGTTTTCAGGCCCTTAAGGTTCATATGTACTCTTTTCTCACACGGAACCACATGGGAACTCATCTGCCACATTAATGCTTTCTCAAATTTCCTACCAGGACTTCCTTTCATGTACCTTACAAAAGATTCACCCAACTGAAATCCAACTCTGGTGCAGTGACTCAAGTTGCAAAAGTGTCTGGTGCTCTAAGCAGAAGAACAATTGTCAATATCACTCAGGAAAGTCACCTTCAGCAAAGACCTCATAGAATTCCTCCCCTAGTCTATTTTAGTAACAGCTTCATTTCCAATAAAATTTTCTTTTTATGGTTAAAAATAATTTATCAAAATTTATTATATGTTTAAGGTGTTTTGATTTATAATAATTAAACTAAAATGAAAATTTTAAGTTTAGAGAGTTTTAATCAGAAAAAAATAAAAAATAAATTTTAATTTATGGACATGTTTTCCTTTCAAAGAAATTTGACAGCATAAAGAATAAAAGTTGCACTAAGACAACTCGATGGAGGAAGTGTGATGGAAATGAGATTTAAGTCAGAAGTGAATGATGTAAATTCTCTCCCTGTTAAATAAGAAATGTTCATATATTTAAAAAATGGATGTTGCCTATCAAATTGCAATAGTGTTTATATTCCATTTTCAGAACACATTTTATAATGATCAGAGCAATGTAACTGTTTCATTTGAAAATGTTAACATTTACAATATGCCAGAAATCACATATTTTGCCTCTATTTTAGAGAAAAAAGTTTTAGATATCATCTTTAAAATATAGAAGGGAATACCTCATTTTCCAAACTCCATTCAATGAGCAACATAGGTTTCAAATTCCACAATGACTTAAACTACACCAAAGACAATCTCAGCAAGACCTGTATCAAAAGATCTCAACAGCAATGGAAAACTTCACTTTTCCGAAGCAGACCAATCAATTTTGAGCCATCAATTTCTTTCTTTTGTAAGATTCATTCCTACTGCACTGACCCCAAAACCTTATCTTATTTCTTGACCATGGATTATGCCAGTACATATTGATCATGTTAAACTGTTAACACCCACAATGATATGCCCCAGACACATTTCTTACAATGAGCAGAGGGTTATGTGTATTGGATATAGGTCAATCACTGAAGGTAGCAGTAACTCAGTGGCTCTCTGCACTTTACCTTCTTAAGGCCACCACACTCATGTACTAGGTGTTGTCCCAGTGGAGGACAGTTGGATACAAAGTCTTCCATCTTGACATCTTGGTACTGCAGTGGCCTCCTGTTCCATTTCTCACTTCTCCCACCCTTAGTTTTCTAGCTTTGGGGAACGTGGCTGCCTCAGCAACCATCTTATCTGCTCCCTCTACCCCACCATTTTGCAAGGAGGAACAGGCATTTGTTTCTTTCTCACACTGTCACTACATCTTCCCCTTTCCTTTACCATTTTTTCATTTGCTCTTCACTTCCAGTATCCCTTGCGATCTTCTTCCTTTCTTTCTGGCCAGCCTCTGACTTCTGCAGAGTGGTTCCCTCCACCCAGACAAAACCCTGGACTGATGCCAGGCACAGGGTATGTGACCTATGCTTCCATCTCCTCTTCCGTCCCTGGGACTGTGGCCATAGACATTCACCTCCATCAGGTTCCACTGATAAAGGAGAAGGAGAGGACACAGTTCATAGAAAAGGAAGCTCTGGCCAAACTGGAAGCCACCAAACCCAGGGTGTGGCTCCTAGAGTATTGCCGTCTCTCAGGAGCCTCCCAAGGCTTATCCTGTAACACCTTCCACTCTTCTTAGCATCTCTCTTCTTACTCTTTATTATTTTTTATGTGAAAAAATATACATAACCATAAAATTTACTATTTTAATCATTTTTAAGTGTACAGTTCAGTGGCATGAATTACATTTACATGTTGTACAAACATTAC
Source organism: Pan troglodytes (assembly GCF_028858775.2). Taxonomy (NCBI): domain Eukaryota; kingdom Metazoa; phylum Chordata; class Mammalia; order Primates; family Hominidae; genus Pan; species Pan troglodytes. The sequence goes on from NC_072404.2 coordinate 46,357,049, forward strand.
CACTATCAATTTCCAGAACTTTCTCATCATCCCAAACAGAAATTCTTTACCCATTAAACATTATTTCCTTTTCCTTTCTCACTCCAGCCCTTGGCAACTGCCATTCTACTTTCTGTCTCTATGAACTTGACAATTCTAGGTACCTCATATAAATACAAATAAAAATACAGCATTTGTCCTTTTGTGACTGGTTTATTTCATTTGACATAATGTCTTCAGGGTCCATCCATGTTGTGGCATGTGACAAAATTGCCTTCCTTTTTAAGGCTGAATGATATTCCATTGTGTATATATCCATGTTTTGTGTATATATTTATCCCTGCGTGGGCACATGGGTTTCTTCCTACTCTCAGCTATTGTGAATAATGCTGCTAGGAACATGAGTTTATAAATATATGTTCAAGTCCCTTCTTTTACTTCTTTTCAGTATTAACCCAGAAGTGAAATTGCTGTATCATATAGTAATTCTATATTTAATTTTTTGAGGAACCACCATACTGTTTTTTATAGTGGCCACACCATTTTACATTTCTACCAGGAATGCACAAGAGTTCCAATTTCTTTACATTCTCACTGATGTAGTTTGAATACATGAGCCCGCCAAATCTCATGTGGAATTGTAATCCTCAATGTTAGAGGTGGGGCCTGGTGGGAGGTGATTGGGCCATGGGGGCAGATCCCTCATGGCTTGGTGCTGTCATCAAGATACTGAGTGAGTTCTCACAAGATCTGGTTGTTTAAGTATATGGCACTTCCCCTCTACTCTCTCTCTCTTGCTCTCCCTCCCACCATGTGAGATGTCTGCTCCCCTTTGCCTTCTTTCATGATTGTAAGCTCCTCGAGGCTTCCTAGAGGCAGAAGAGCAGGTATGCTTCCTGTACAGCCTGCAGAAGCACAAGCCAATTAAACCTCTTTTCTTTATAAATTACCCAGCCTCAGGTGTTTCTTTATAGCAATGCAAGGATGGACTACCACACTCACCAACACTTGTTATTTGTTTATTTATTGATTTTCATAGTAGCCATCCTAATGGGTGAGAAGGGATATCTTCTTGTGGTTTTGCTTTGCATTTTGCTAGTGACTAGTGACACTAAACACACTTTCATGTGTTTATTGGCCATTTGTGTATCTTCTTCAGAGAAATACCTATTGGAGTCATTTGGTCATTTTAAATTGGGTTGTTGGTTTTGTCGTTGTTGTTATTGAGTTTATTTTTATTAATTGTAATTATTTTTTCTCTTAACAAAAATTGTAATGCTTATTTTAGAAAATTAAATTAAGAATTGAAAAAACATTGAGACAAAAATGATTCATATTACAAATAAAGAATATATTTTCTCAATTTATTTTAAGTGTTTATAAATTTTATTTAGGCCACATTCTTTGAGTGCAATATGAAGAAGCTAGGATTCATTACTTAGGAATTAAAAGTAGACATTACTAAATAAGTCTTGGGTAAAAGAGAAAATTTAAATTTAAAGCGGGTCACAGATTATAAGACTAGTAGGTAACACACTACTACCCAAACTAATGAAATATGTTCAGAGCCATACTTAAAAGAGAATTCCTGACTTTAAATATTCTTATTACAAATCCAAAAGAATTTTAGTTAAGCATTCAATAAAATATAAATTCTTGAAAATACAAATGCATAAAAGAGGCTATAATAGCTGGTAAAGAATTATTTCTGGATGTGTCTGTCACGGTGGTCTGGAAGAGATTAGCGTTTGAATCTGTAGACTGAGAGAAAATCACCACCTCCGGTGTAAGTAGGCATTATCCATTCTCTCAAGGGTTCTGAATAGGGCAAAAAAGCAAAGGAAGGGGGAATTTGCTCCCTCTGAACTAGTGTATCTGTCTTCTTCTTCTTCTTTTTTTTTTTTTTAAGACAAAGTCTTGCTCTGTCGCCCAGGCTGCAGCGCAGTGGCGCAATCTCAGTGCACTGCAACCTTTGCCTCCCAGGTTTAAGCAATTCCCGTCTCAGCCTCCCCAGTAGCTGGGACTACAGGCACAAACCACCACACCCAGCTAATTTTTGTATTTTTAGTAGAGACAGGGTTTCACCATATTGGTCAGGCTGGTCTCAGACTCCTGAGCTCGGGTGATCCACCTGCCTCAGCCTCCCAAAGTGCTGGGATTACAGGCATGAAGCCACCACACCCGGCCCACATCTGTCTTCTGATGTTAGACGTGGGCACTCCTGGTTCTCAGGCCATTGGACTGAATCATACCACTGGCTTTTCATGGTTCACCAGCTTGCAGACAGATCATGCCACTTAGCCTCCATGAGCCAATTTCTATAATACATCAATCTCTTTCTCTAAGTATATGTAAATGTAGAGAAAGCGATATATAATGTTCTATATGTATACTGTTTCTGCGAAGAACCCTAATACAAACATTAATAAATTGTTTTAAAACTCACAAAATAATATAATTAAAGAGCAGGTAACCCCCAACTGTGTTTTCAGTTTGCATATTCTAAGATAATTACTAAGAACATTGGTTTCATATCTCTGGATGCTGTGCTTCTGTTAGTCCCGTAATTATTCATGACCATTATATCTTCACTTTGGATTATGTATTTTATTTATAAAGTCTCCATTGTTCAAGTGATTTTTCCTTAATTCTATTTGGTCTAGTATTAATATTCTTATTTGTTTTCTATTTGCATTCATCTGGTGTGTCTTTGTCCACCTCTTCAAAAAATATTTCTGCTTCAATTTGTTTTACGTGTTTTTTTGAAAATAATGTTTAGCTAGATTTTGTTTTGCTGACCCAATTTAAAAATTATCTTTTAAAGATGAAATTTGATCAACTTACATTTATCTTAGTTGATGCAGTTGTGTTTCATGCTTTTCTATTGCTTTGTTCTTTACTTTTGCTGGTTTTTTGTTTGTTTATTTTAGTATATTGTATTTTATATTTCTACTGATTTGGAAAATATACATTCTACTCATAGTCTGTTAGAGAACATCTTTCATTAAAAGCATGTAAGCCTTTATTTCTCTGTTATAACAATAAAACCTCAATGCCTCAAATAAGATGAGGAATTCAGCTTGCTTTTAAAAGTTTCCTCTTTTTTCTCTATCTCCCAGATTACATTAGAATTATCTCAGATTTTAAAACCAGAATATTACAAGTAGGTTTTTTACTCTGCAATTTCTCTTTAAAAACCATTTGGACATTTTAAGTGTATCTCATAACCACAGAAACAGCAATTATTCACTGGGATACTTTGTTTCATTGGTATCACTATTGTTTACCTCTTTCACTTTCTTCCTGGATATTTTTACTGTAACATGGATAATTTGCTCTTGGAATACTTGCCTATCTCAAACTACGTTTGTCATTTTCTGATGCTATGATGATAAATTGTCCTGGTTTACAAGTCATGAGCCACATCCTTTCCCCTCTAAACTCTGTGGATCTTATTCCATGATCTTTGGCATGATTATATTGCAGAGAAGCCTGGAGACAAATCCTATAGTTAACCTGGTTTTACTGTCTATGTCCTTTGGGAATTTTCCTTTATCTTTGAAAATCTGAAATTTCACTGGGATAAATATAGGTGTGTCTTCTCATTTTCTAAGGTAAAAAGACAAAACAAAACACAACCTGATACACTGAGAGCATCTTCAACCTGAAGTGTCAAGCATTTCTGTGATTTATTTAATTTTGTGTTTGTTCCTCCACTTGCTCTTTTTCTTCACTCTTAATCTTCATCTTCCATGACCTCAACCTTACTCTTCATGGGTATTCTAGTTTCCATCAAAATCTCTTTTTCCAGCACATTGGAGAAGATAAAAAGGCTGGGAAGGAAGTGAGGAGAATGGTGCGTGCCAGTAGCTGCCTTGCAAATTATCTCTTCCCTGGGGCTGGTGTGGCTTCTTGGCCCTGCAGGGTGCTAAGATGGTGCTCAGTGGCTCCAGTGGAATCTGTCTTCATCACTGGCACACGTGGGCCGCCTGCAGACTCCCCAGACAGATTTCTCTGTGGCACCTGAGCTCCTGTCTCATGGATAAGATCTCCTTTGTGACTGAGATTAAGCTGCTGAAATTTGCCTGCTGGAAACAGTCCTCTCATCACAGCCAAGACTTTTTCTTTCTGCAGCCCATGAAGAAGTCTATTCCGACTTTCTTTCCATCCAGGTTCCAGGGACTTCTCCTGCCTGCATGTTCCTTCTCCACCAATGGCTTCTGCCATTCTAGCTTTCACTTTCTCTTGGAGGTGTCAGCCAGAACATTTCACTTGGAAGCTTTTGGTATGGACATTTCCCTCCCTACTTCCCACCAAACATCCCAGTGAAATATTAATATTTGCAGTTTCTTGACCAGAGATTCCAACGGGTGATAGGAAAATTGGCAGAGGTCATGTTGTTGATTTTAGGTTTGTTGTTGTTGTTTATTTTAATCATTTAGCTAAGAACTCCAGAAATGGCCTTTGGATATAGCCTCCAAAATACTCCAAATAGCTTCAAGAAACATGAATGGTACCCACACGCATAGCCTGTGATCAGAAATAGTCCCAGCAGGAAAGAAAATGAGTTACAGAATGAGTTTGCATTCCCTTTGGCTGGGAACCTCAGCACCGGCCCTGGGCTCCTTCATGAAGCAAGGGCCTTTCCCAGGTCCAGGAGTCCTTGATTCTTGTGGTTCTCTGTTCTTCTTCTTCTTCTTCTTCTTCTTCTTCTTCTTCTTTTTTTTTTTTTTTTTTTTGAGAGGGAGTCTAGCTCTGTAGCCAAGCTGGAGTACAGTGGTGCGATCTCAGCTCACTGCAACCTCCGCCTCCCGGGTTCAAGTGATTCTCCTGCCTCAGCCTCCTAAGTAGCTGGGAACACAGGCGCGCACCACCACACCCAGCTAAGTTTTGTATTTTTAGTAGAGACAGGATTTCACCATGTTGGTCAGGATGGTCTTGATCTCTTGACTTCCCGATCCACCCATCTCAGCCTTCGAAAGTGCTGGGATTACAGGTGTGAGCCACCGCACCCGGCCAGTTGTCTGTTCTTTTAGACACCTCTGGGATCACACTGTGAGAAGCAAAATCTTAAGAGACTATCATGCATTCATTAATTTACATGGGGATGAAAGGGCTGGTGCCCAAGCTCCAGCTCTCAAATCCCGCTTTTGATTCCCCCACCTCATTCTCCACCTTGGCCACACTTTCTCTGAAGGATTTGACAAGTTTGGCCCCCAATCCATGTAGTGAAGTGCCTCTCTTCTGCCCATCTACTGAGCTTTCTGCTGTTGATGGATAATTTCTCTGGAATGTCTTGATTGAGCCCCTTCTCCTTTTTGCCTGTGTTTTACACATGGGTTTCCAACCATTGCCCCAAGAGATGAAGATTCACCTGGGATGACTAAATTCCACTGTAGAATCTAGAAACCCTCTCACAGCTCCTGGCCTTCCAACAGGTGTTACAGTTTACAGCTGTGTCCTACCTCCTAGACTTGCAAAACTGGTGTCTGGTGTTTTTTTTTTTTTTTTTTTTTTGGAGATGGAGTCTTGCTCTGTTGCCAGGCTGGAGTGCAGTGGCACCATCTTGGCTCACTGCAACCTCCACCTCCCAGGTTTAAGTGATTCCCCTGCCTCAGCCTCCTGAGTAGCTAAGACTGCAGGTACACGCCACCATGCCCAGATAATTTTTTGTGTTTTGGTAGAGTTGGGGTTTCACCATGTTGGCCAGGATTGTCTCGATCTCCTGACCTCATGATCCCTGGACACCCATCCCGGCCTCCCAAAGTGCTGGGATTACAGGCATGAGCCACCGCACCCGGCCTGGTGTCTGGTTTATATGAACGAAAGATCTGGCTGGAATAGCAAATGTCTGCAAGGGAGGCTGGGCTAGATATCACCAGGGCCTGGAACACTTCTCACATTCTTTCCTCCACTAACCTCCAGTTATCTAAGAGGATTATGACTCTTCTTTCTCTCTTGTCCTCAGAATGTCTCTCTGGCTTCCTCTCCCTCTCAGAGACCCAATTTGGAACTGAAACCCTGAGGGGAGATAACTGAGGTGAGTTAATTGCAATAATGGAATAATTCTTTACCAAGTCCCTGTGGTAACTCAGTAACTCCCCCTTTTGTGTTGATGCTACACAAGGCTAAGTTCTGAATCTACAGCTATTCATGATGCTATTTCTTTAAAAACCTAGATATCAACAAACAAAACTACATTAATCCAATGTGGCAATCAGGCGCCATGAACTAATCCTAGTACTTTAATTCTAAAAGCTGAACCCTCTTGGCAAAAGAAAATGATAGTCAGAATTTCTCTTCCCAAGACATTTCATTTAGCCACCTCTATTTGTCTTCTATTTTCTTCCAAGATTTCCCACTACCAAGCATAGTAGTTTTTCTTCAAACTACTCTCAATAGCCTAAGGTAGTCTAATTAAAGCAATGGATCATTCACTCTGCTTTTCAGTAATCCTACAGTGACTTAATCAACAGAGTGCAGCAATTCAACACATGGATTCTTACTCATTGCATCCTAATTGTATATAAGTACCACACAATTCTATTGAGACTCACAGACATTTCTTTCTTCTCCTCTTCAATGAAAAAGCAAACATTAATTGAACCATACCACGATTTGGGAAATAAACATTTCATGTAAATTGAAAAAAATACTTCTGTACTTGTAACATGCACCATTCTTGTTTATCTGAGTTTTCTTAATTTTCTACAATGAGCATGTACTAGTTTTGTTAAGGGAAAAAAATAAGTTTTTTTTTATCTTTAAGTCAGGAGTCTGCCTATTGAAAATAGCAGTGTGGTACCTTTATCTTTAGAAATAAGTGTCTTTACTTTTGATAGAAAAGATTAGAAGTGTTTCAACAAAAGAAATAGTACATTACGGTTTCAAACCTCAAAGCATGGAGACAACCTGGGATGTTAATGAAGGAAACCTGAATTCCGAGATCCATCTGCAAAAGGGAGGCTGGAAGTCTTGGAAGAAGATTCTGATTGTGTAATCAAGTTATTAATATCAGAAATGCTTTTCCATAGGCCTTTACTTTGAATTCATTTTTTGAATGAGATAGCTGGTCTTTAAAAACAACTTTTTACTGTTACAGCACTACACATGTATGGTAAAAATAATTCAAATGGTAAAAAGAAAGAGGTGCTGTGAAAAAGATGAAAAACTCCTGACATCCCAACTCTGCAGTCCTCAGAGATAATGATCATTTCTTGTGCCCCTTTTTAGAAATTTTCTCTGGGCATACACTCCCTCTATGCATCTATTCCTTTAAATCTATATTCTATTGCTTTATATCTCCATATCTATGTATTAATATGTAGATATTACAGTTGCTATATACTTATATCATTAAAACAGTTATTTGACTCTTTGTATTTCACATTCTGGGGCTTCCAGCTGGCACCATGACTCCAAGCACCCCTCTGCTAGGACATGAGAGAGAAGGCATCAGTCAGGATGATAGAGCTTGACTGATGCACGTGCCCGAGCCACACTAGTGATCTTTGAGTGCAGGCTGGAATCCAGGTAATCTGGCCGGGCCTCCTCATTCATGGCAATCTCTGGGCAGAGATCTTAGGAAATTCTCCTCCCCTCTCAAGACTCAGCCATCTCATTGGTAGGATGAAGGGCTGGGAATACCCGAGATACAGTCTAATGTTCTATGTCTCTTGTCTGTGATGTCATAACTGTGGCACCTAGGGACACTTCCAAATGACCAATATTCCGCAAAGATCCACATCACGTTCTTTAAGACCCGCGCCTGTCAGAGCTGTCAGACACTGGCCAGGGCCCTGCAGACGTGCACATTTTCTCATAGCCTCGCCTGGTGCTTTGAGTTCCTGCCACACTCAGTGGGTAGCTGTAGCTCACTGATGTGCATTTAACTGGCAGGAAGTGGGAGAGAGAAACAGAGGAGTGGGAGAGTGGAGTTCTTAAGGTTCAGACAGAAGCTTCATTTTCCGCCTCACTCCTGGCCTAAGTGCTACCCTGTCCTCATACCACTTTGTCCTCTACTCTCCAGGGGACTGATATCACCACAGAATATCTATATTTCCTGACTTGGCCTTGTGAGAATCAAATGATATACTAAATACTGTCTATACTCCTGCAATTTGCCACACAAATGCAGGGTGAAAATCTGAGGATAGCAAGATGAGTCCTTAAACCGTGTGCTAAAAGAGGTCTAAGTTCAGGTGGGGAAACAGAAATGTACATAGATAAACTGGAACGCAGCACTGACAATGTCAGATGAAAACGGGGAAGCTCTGCAGAGAAGAGGGACCTTGGGCAAAGAAATGGAGGCCAAAGTGGGGTCTGCCACGTTCAGGAGGTAGAAAGCACTCCAGGAAGTAGCGAAGTGGAGTAGCAAGGCACAGAGACACATATGAGAGTGGCATGTTCAGGGGATGACAAGCTATTCTGGATGCCTTGTGTGTAGGGTGCACATGGGGAAGGACCAGGTGAATGAGCCTAGAAAAGTAGGCCTCTGCCTGACCATACAGGGTTTGGATAATGAGCTAAAAAGTTTAGAATTTGTTCTGAATAGCAGCAGCTCCCAACCCTACCACATCCAATGGCCCTTTTTATAACAAGTATTTTGTAATGTCGTCTATATGTCCTGAAATGAAATTCATATTGCTATATATCCTACCTACATATACAGTGAAAAATTAAATGAAAAATGAAAATCACTGTAATGGCTTGACGTGAAGAACACCAAAGGAAAATATGTATTTCATGTAAATGCTTGAATCTGACTAAAAAAAAAAAACAGAAAACATACTGTAGTGGTTGGTTGTTTATGACTATACACAGAAGCACCAAGATGTGACAGCTACAAATACAAACAATACAGGGGCATGGAACTAGCGAGTCATGGACCTTGTCATTTGATGTGATTTTCTGAAATGTTAACTTTGGAGAAATGCTGAACACAAAAAAGTACAATCATCTCTTGATTCACTTAGTATTTTCACTTGTAGATCATTGAATATATTAAAATGATGTAAAAATACTTTGTGTGTCTATGCAAATTGGAATTCATTCTAGGTTTATACAATTATAAAAAGCATTTTCAATTATTGGCATGTTTAATAAAACATTCAGAGTCACATTAAAAGTGGGACCGTTTCTCCTTTGAAAGGATAGTTTTGTGTGTGTCTGGATGACCTAGACATATATGTTTGGTTGCAAAGGTCAGGGACGTGGAAGTGGCTGTGAAGATGAGGCACTGCCACACGGCCATGGGAGTTGCAGCTGCAGGTGCCCAACAAGGGAATTCCTGAGAAGCCCATAGAAGTGCCCTAGAGAAAGAGTCAGTCTGAAGCCACTGCTGTGGTCAGAGGAAACCAACAACAGATTATGTCAATTGTATCTTGTATCAGAACCAGCCACGTAAGGGTTCTCTTGACTCTTAACTCTCACTTAAGGCCCTGCTTCAACTCTGGGAAGCCAGCAGCAACACAGTGAGTAGGGAAAAAGAAATAGAAATTTTAGTTGAAGTGTTAGAAAAATTCATTGTTCACTCGGGGAAAAAAACCTAAACTGTTAGATCACTTCATAACACTGTACATAAAATTAACTACAAGAGGATTAACCATCTAACAATAAAAAATAAAATTGTAAAGAACCAATAGAATATATTGTTAAACATCTTTAGAATCATGAGTTAGGTAAGACCCTCTTAGATGGAGAAAATCAATTTCTTAGAAAAATCTGAAAAAATGAATGGGCAATCCCCAGAGAAGAAATACAAGCAGTCCAAAATCATGAACAGATACTCGACTGAACTTCACCAGTAACTGGGGAAATGCAAATCACACCAAGTATCTATTACCAGAGTGGCAGCATACCAAATTGATAATATTCAGTGTTGTCAAGGAATATGGTAGTATCTATCAACATTTTAAAAGTGTGTACCATAAATCTGGCTAGTCTATGCATAGAGATCTATCCTTGGGAATAAGTATACACAAAGTGTGTGCAAAAATTTTCACTATGGCATTGTTTTAATTGTGAAAACATGAAACATTACATATGTTTATCAATAGGAGTATGCTTGAATGGATTATGGTGCCTCTATACTGTAGGATAATCTGTACAAGTTAAAGAAAAAAGACATGAATTTATACATATTGACATGAAGAAAAACCACTCCATGACACATTCTTAAGTATAGAAAGAAATTTCGCGCACTATGAACAAATGATCCCATTTATATAAAGAGTAAAAATTATGCACACACAAATATATCTATCTATCTATCTATATATATATACACAAAAATACATGAATATGTATGCATCCCCCCATACACACAAACAAACACATGCACATAAAATTGAGGAGATTGACTGGAAGATATATACAATGAATAGTTAAAAAAGGTTTACTTCTATGCTAGAAAATAAGATTGGGCCATGATGAGGACCTTTACTTTGTGCTCTTTCTGTATGTTTATTTTTTAAGTGTTATGTGAGAACATACTGATGTATTTCTGATGCAGACTTTTACCAAATGTTTAAAACTTGGCAATCACAGATTTTATGTGGAAGCTATACTGATTTCAGGAACACCACACTCTTGGTTTTGCTGTCCTCATTGGCTGCCTCTTCTTTGGGTTGTACAGTGTCCTCCTCATCTCGCTGACCTCTAAATATTAGAGTGCCCCAGGGCCCAGTCTTGCAAGCTATGCTTTCTCAGCCAACAATTATTTCCTACACATTGACAACCAATTCCATGACTTTTTGGCAGGTTAAATTTTAGCTCCAAACTCCAGCTTTGCCTCTTTGCCCTGACTTGCGGAGTCTTATAAACAACTGTGTACTCAATATCTGCAATGGGATATCTGAGAATATCTACACCTTAACTTGTCAAAAACAAAACTGCTTGTTTAACTTTTTTTCTTCAAACCTGCTCCTCCCACAGTCTTCCCCACTCAGGAAGTGGCATCTCCATTCAAGTTGCTTGGACAAAAATCCTTAGGGCCATTTTTTACCTTATGACTAGACCCAAATAGAGCTGCTTCTCACTGCTCCAATCGCTTTGACTCTAGTCCAAGCCACATCATCTCTCACCTTGACTATTAGAATAGTTTCCAAAAACCCATCTTTGTGCTTCCATCCCTGCCCAGTCTGGAGTCCATTTTTCACTCTGCAGTCAAGGGATCCTTCTAAAATCTGAATTTCAGCCTGGCACATGCCTGTAATCCCAGTGCTTTGGGAGCTGGAGGTGGGAGCATGGCTTGAGGCCAGGAGTTTAAGGCCAGCCCGGACAACATAGTGAGACCACATCTCTAAAAAAAATTAAAAATAAATAAATAAAAGCTGAATTAGGGCCCCGGCACAGTGGCTCATGCCTGTAATCCCAGCACTTTGGGAGGCTGAGGCGGGCAGATCACAAGGTCAGGAGATCGAAATCATCCTGGCTAACATGGTGAAACCCCATCTCTACTAAAAATACAAAAAATTAGCCAGGCGTGGTGGCACATGCCTGTAATCCCAGCTACTTGGGAGGCTGGGGCAGGAGAATCACTTGAACTGGGGAGGCAGAGGTTGCAGTGAGCCGAGATGGTGCTACTGCACTCCAGCCTGTGCGACAGAGCAAGACTCCATCTCAAAAAAAAAAAAAAAAGCTGAACCAGGTCATGTATTATGCCACTTTTCTACTCAAAACCCTGCAATTACTTTACATCACAATAACAATTTCACATCACACTAACAATTTCAAATCTCTTATCACAGCTGATCACATCTACCAAGGTCCATTCCCCCCAAGGGGCCTCCCCCATTGACCTCAGCTTCCACCACTCTCCTCTTACTTATTACCTGTGAATCCACCTGCACTGGCAAGCTAGCTGGTCCTCATGTACCCTAGACAGTACGCTGTCTTAGCACACCTGTTCTGCTCTTGGCCTGACGCTCTTCCCCCAGATATTTGCATGCATCCTTTTCTTGCTTCATTCAAGAGTTTGCTCTAAACTCAACTCCTCAGAGTGCATTTTAACACCCTCCTAACTACGAAACTATCCCCCATCCTTCTGTTTGCCTGTCCTCCACATAAGGGGCTTTCCTCATATGTATGGCCATTCTTGATGGCATGGTCAAGATAAAGAGTGGGAGGAAAGAAAGCCACGTGGAAATTCTAAACCCATGCTGGTGTGGTGGGGCTTGTCAACTCTGAGCTTCACTTTAAGATATTTTGTGTGGGCCACTGGTTGGGCTGCCTTGAGGTCAGTATTTTCAGATCTGTTCGTTTGGTCTGGGCACATTCCCCAGAGAGGCATCTTGCCTGTTAGGTTAAGGTCTGACTGCTGGTTTTCCGAGAGCAAAGAAAAGGCGTGAGGCTGGGAGGAGGTGTCTTGGGAGTCAGCATTCTGTATGCCGGCAGTCTACTTAATTCCCCGGATGTTGATAAGATCCAAAGGCTCTCAACTGTACTCCCAGTCCAGAGAACCTGTTTTTACAGTCTCTAGGGGAAAAAAACCTTCAGAAATCTAGGAGAGAGGATGAGGGAGCAGCAGTGAGGAGCAGCTGCCTCATGTATGGAGTAAGGGGTCGGGAGATGTAGGTGCTTCCCAAACAACTTATGTGATTCTCCTTAATTTAGCAGGCTTCTATGCCCCATGAGCCAGAGATTTAGAGATTTAGTGCTGACAGTTCTCAAGCATTTTGAGGATTCTGAGTGTATACTGGGTTGAACTCTCAGGAGAGCCCCGACTGAGATATATGGGTATGTGGATAAGAATGCTCTTCTAGACAAAGGCAGTTGCTGAGCCCACGATGGCTTTGAATGAATTAGCAAAGGCACCCCTTCTTCAGGGCAGACATAGCCCCATGTCAGGGTGCATGCTTGACTGGAGAAATGTGTGGCCAGGATTTCAGCTCCAACTCAGCCTCCAGAGTGGGAGCCTTTTTACCATGACCAAGCCACACACAGCTGCGGGCTCTCAGCTTCCTCCATGACTGGCCTGTTTACACCTTGTCTGTTTCCTTGCATCCATTTTCAAGAAATGTGTTGCTGTTGTCTTCTCCCATGTTCTCAATGTTCTTGTGGATTTGTGTGCTCTTTGTAAATGTCTTTTTTTATGGGATTTTAGCAGGGTTTTGGGAAATAATAAAATTAAATGAATGAATTTAATCTATTAACTCAGAATGGTGCTCCCTCTTCTGAACTCCTGCCTTTTCCCATGTCGTCCTATTTCCTGTTTGTTCATCATTATGTGGAAGACATTTGTGTTTGTTCCATACACAATTTGTATGAATTTTGTTTGTTCCATATACAATTTGACAGAATGGTCAAAAAATGGTCTCATCTTGGTCCCTTACTTCAAGCCAAGATGAAGGAATAGGTGGAAATTTATGCTTCTGGCTATTAAGAGGAATGCTCCAATGACCATCTTTGAAGCTGTCTATTTTAGTCCACTTTAGCCTTCACCTAATCTTTTAATAAGAGAATTAAGTATGTTTATACTTTTTTGGTGTAAATTGCACATCCAACTTAATGTTGTTACCTTAGATTTGCTTTCCCTTTTTTTATTCCCTTCCCCCCTTTTTATTGTGTTATATATTCTGTATATTTTAATTTCCCTAAAGACTTTTTACTTAGAATGATTTTTGATATGTGCACTAGTTTTAAATTCTACTTTTAGGTGTTAACGTTAACCTGCAATTTATTTATATGATAATTTTCTTTTTCTTTTTATTAATTAACTGGAAATGCTTTTGATACATTTTATAGAAAGACTGTATATGAGGTTTATTTTGGAATTATTTAATATGGAATAGTATTTCTTTTGCATTTATGATAATGTATCGTTTAATATTGTGAAGGTGAGATCTGAAGTCTGATCTTTTTTTCTTTAGAATTAACTTAGGTGAAATTTTTCCTATGGTTGAGACAGAACAGGGAGCCCTCTTAGCAACCTGTGACCAACCCCCAACCCCTGGCAAGCATGAAAATAAAGAAAAATCTCAAGTTCTGTCAAAGGAAATTCCAGGCACCTAGGTAGGCCTGAGAAGTAAATAAGCAACTTGATAAATAAGAAGGTAATAGCAACCTAAAACAATAGCCAAGGAAGAATCATTCCCTATAGAAACTAAAGATAACATCTTAACAGATGTTTCATATCTTAAGATATACATACGTTCTTCAGAAACCCAGACCCCCACCAAACGAATCTGCTGGCACAGACCTCAAATGAGGGGGGAGCTGAGGACTGAACCTTGACTGCCATGTTTTGTTCTAAATTTCTTCCTGGGGGCCTAGAGGAGGTCACGTTCATGAGCCAGAGCTAGCATTCTTTTCTGATAACCGAAAATTTTTAGACAAAGCTTCTCCTCCTTAACCAATCACAAATCAGAAAAGCTTTGAATCCACCTATGACTCATGGCCCCTGCTTTGAGATGTCCTACCTTTTAAAGTCAAACCAATGTAGAGCCTCCATTACTGATTTATGACTTTGCCTGCAGCTTCCGCCTTCCCACCTTTAAAAACCCTTACCTGTAAGCCATTGGAGAAGTCAGGGCTGAAGCAAGAGCTGCCCAAGTCTCCATGTTTGGTGCCCTGCAAATAAGCACCCTCGTTTCTCCTGCTGCAAATCTCAGTGTGGTTGTTTGCCTTATTGCACCAGCCAGTGGACCCCAATTTGGTTTGATAACATGGTGAAGTAGACTTTGTATTCTATTTATATGTAAGATATGTGTGTGTGTGTGTGCGTGTGTGTGTCTGTGTGTATGCCTTGCTGAATTCTTTAACTTTGAAAATCTAAATTTTACTATGATAGGTTGAAGTCTCTTTTCATCTATGTATGGAATGGAAATACTGATGACCAACAAAATAAAAAAGATGCACAGACACAGAAGTAATCAGGGAAACTCAAAGTATCTGTAACAAGATACTTTATTTGAATTGTCAAGCATTTTTTATTGAAGTCTAGTATGTATACAGAGAAAAACACATATCATAATTGTATAGCTTGATGAATTTCCACAAACTGAACCCCTGTAACCAGCAGCCAGACCAAGAGCAGAACTGTGCCAGCTCCCAGGAATCCTCCGCTGGGCTTCTGTCCAGCTATTGCCTACCCCCAGAGCAACCGTGATCCTGACTTCTAAAAGCCTAGTTTAATTTCGAGTTTGGCAAACGATTTAAAGTTTTGATGATATGCAAGTCATGACCAGATTGAGGGAAGAGTATATAAATACTCTTTATATTTATATATAAATTATATATAAATTTTTGCAGGTGTTTGGAGAACAGCTAGGCAATGCCCATATTCTTAATTTTTTTTTTTAAGATGGAGTCTCACTCTGTTTTCCAGGCTGAAGTGCAGTGGCATGGTTTTGGCCCACGGCAACCTCTGCCTCCCAGGTTCAAGCGATTCTCATGCCTCAGCCTCCTGAGTGGCAGGGATTACAGGCATGTGCTACCACGCCCGGCTAATTTTTGTATTTTTAGTAGAGACCAGGTTTCACCATGTTAGCCAGGCTGGTCTCAAACTCTTGACGTCAGGTGATCCACCCACCTCGACCTCCCAAAGTGCTCGGATTACAGGCGTGAGCCACCGTGCCCACTCATATTCTTAATTTCTCAGTTTTCCTTTCAGTTCATTCATTGCTTACTCTCCTTGTCCTCTTTAATACAGGTTTAATTGTTTCCTCTTACCTAATTATGATTCATCCAACCAACATTTGCCATTGTACTTCCTCAGAAAACAGCCTTGCTCTTAGAGATGACTAAGAATGTTTTGGTCTATGGTGTCTCTCAGACTCCTCAATTCCATGCCGCCTGCCAAATGTACCTTGGCTTAAAATATCTCTTTCAATGCCACCTTGTCCTTCCAGTCATCCTCAATTCCTTTTATTATTTCCCTAATGAAAATTGAAATTTCTGCCAATTGCAAATATAATTAAAGCTTCTCATAAATGAAATGAAATGGAAATAATGTCTATGAAGCATCTACTACAGCAACTAACACGTAGTATGTTGTTTGAAATGTTAGTTTCCTTCCTTTTCTTCCTTGTCCTTTTTTAGAAAGCCTCATTTACCCTCAAAACAGCTGTATACAGCATGAAAACCACTCTGAAGCACTTGCACCGTGTATAAAGAATCCTTTTCTCTTTCAGAGAAATGTTCATTCATGCGCCAAGTTTTTTAAAATAATATTTTTGCTTATTCTTTTAACAGTGATAAATGCCATCTGTAAACTTGGAGTTTCCTACAGACCAATTATATTGGGGTGTTTTCCAATTAGTAAAATCCTCATGGTGTTTTATACTCTGGGACAAGAATAGTATAGATGAGAAATGAACCTGTAGGGACTGGAAGCAGGCAACATGAAGCATTTAGACACAGGACACAGCGTACAGCACTCACGTGCATGGAGCACACAATTATATACATAGAAGTCAGAACAGGCTTCCCGTGCAGAGTCTTCTGGGCTACACCCAGCATTTAAATGTAGTGGCATTTAGCCTCATTCTTCCCATTTCCGTATTCCTCTGATATGGCTTCCCTGCGGGATGCTGTGACTTAATTTGTCTGACAACCAAAATTTTGCCACGGTGCCCCCAAAAATATTTACTCTGTTAGTGGCCTAATTTTCTGGGATCTAGAGAAGTAGGCAAGAAGACTAAAAAACTGACATAATTCTTCAAAACTGAGCTGCAAAAGGATTTAAAGAAATAGTTGTGGATTCCAGGAAGATCATTAGTAGCTTAGACACCAAAATAAAATACCATCTTGCACTCAGAGCAGGCTCTTCACTCTCTGTAGTTTAAGGAGACATGCTGAATATCCAGGCACAGACATACACGTTGAGGTGTCTTCTTATTTTCTTATTGAAATGGATTTATACTAAACTCCTTCATCTACCTCTCGCTGTAGTATTCCACATGACTTTTAATTTGTGTATTTGTTTATTTATTTATTACCTAAAGCTTGGAAAATAATCTACAAATAAATATCCCTTCCGAGATCAATTCCCTAACTAGGGTTTCATTAGTACCTCTGCCCCCCATTTTCTTCGCAGGAATGCAAGGCTTTATATGATAAAATTAGTAACTGACAAGCTCTTGGTCTTCCAGTTTCAACAGCCTTTATTTGTTTTACCATCATCACTAATGTCAATTGAACGCCTTCTTGGCTCTTGATCTTCTGAGCCTCTCAGACACTTTGTGACTTTAGAGATAGTAGTAGTACTCTATGACTATTTAGAAGGTAAGGGAAATTAGAAGCTCAGCTTGGAAACAACTATTTTTGTTTTTCCAACTTCTCTCCTGTGTTTTCCTTTCTTTCCAATTACCTAACCACAGTCCTGATCTGCTGCTCTATTCCAGGGCATCTGTTTGTCTATCACTACACTTGGCTGCTCAGGAACCTTGTTCATTTCCTCGTTTTGTTTGATCACTCTATCCTGATATAGTACATACACACTTGTGATCTCCAAACTTCTATTTTCAGCTGTTTCTGGGATATTACCATTCAGATGTTCCCACTCTCTCACTTCAAAATAAGTACACCTGGAACTCAACTGCTTATCTCCTCCTGTCTCCTAAAACCAGCTTCTTGTTCCCATTTCCAGCATTATTCTGGTTAAATTTCCCAAAAGACTGGTGATCTGACCTGGAATCAGAAAAGGACTGAGTATTAATTTTCTTTTTCATTGGTTAGAACAACAGATTATTAGTTTCTTGAAGGTGGGGATTACTTTTTATGATGTGTATCCCTACAGTGCCTTGTAAAGTATCTCAGTGAATACCTGTTAAGCGGGTGATACATTAAAATGCTGTGCTAAGTGAGGCAAAATATAACGCTCCCCGATTGCAATCACCTGTTAGCTAACAATCCATAAGATAATGTGAATATATGAAGACCTACCCATGCCAGGTGCGGTGCCTCATACCTGTAATCCCAGCACTTTGGGAGGCTGAGGCGGGCAGATCATGAGATCAGGAGATTGAGACCATCCTGGCCAAGATGGTGAAATCTCATCTCTACTAAAAGTACAAAAATTAGCTGGGCATGGTGGCGCACCCCTGTAATCCCAGCTACGCAGGAGGCTAACACAGGATAATCGATTGAACCAGGGAGTCAGAGGTTACAGTGAGCCAAGATAGAGCCACTGCACTCCAGCCTGGTGACAGAGTGAGACTCTGTCTCAAAAAAAAAAAAAAAAAAGACGTACCCATTTCTGCTACTACCAAAATAATTCCATGTACCCGCCTTACTAATGGTGGGTGGGTAGCAGAATTCCTGGTTTCTAATTACTAGCTTTGGTCCTATTTAACCAAACTTGTTGGGTGGACAGAGATGGAAATAAATTAGGCTTTACTAACCTAATTGTAACTGGCTCTTTGGGAGTAAAAAATTAAAAAATTAACCCTAAGACTATCTTCAATCATGGGATGAACATAATAGTACCGGAAGCTACCAAGAACAAAATAAAACAAAGCAAAACAAAAACCAACAGCCCTCATTTCAAAAGTGTTCAAACTTCCTTATAAATATAATGATTCTGTGTGCATAATTACTTTGTGCAATACACCATTAATGGGACTATGTATCACCTAAATTCTTCAAAGGCATTTTTTTCTGAGATGGAATAGATCTTCAGAGACTGTACCCTATAATGATACATGAACTTTTTACTTTGATGCAAGAAAAACATCAGCAGAGGCTTGCTGAGGGGTGCCTGGGAATTAACACTCTCTCCTTTAAGAATTACCCTGGAGTCCTAAATAATTAGTCAACTATGCATGTTTTTCTCTAGCCTTACAAACTAACTATATTGCATATAAGATTAGAAGGTAGGCGGGCAGGATTAAGGGCTTTGCTATTAGATGACAATGGCTTGAATACCTCCGGTGCCTTTGTTAGAAAGATACCATGGTTCCCTTGTGTGAAGTCCTTAATGGAGGTGATCAAATGTGAACTGCTTGGGAAAATGACTGCCTTTTCAAATGATTGTTGTAAAACGTATGGCGATATTCCCGTTTACTGTATCTTCTTCTTCTAAGCCCAGAATTAACAATTAAATGTGTTTTACTGGCTATCATCTAACATTTTTTTCATTAAAAGAAGTTCTGTCTCTAACAATAATAAAAAATCTGTAAATGAATCTACTTTATGAAAACAGCTTGGTGTTAAGGCTATTTTTACCTGATAGTACTCCTGATAGTACTCCTGTGTGGATCTATATCATTCATTCATTTAATTAACCATTTGTTGCCATAATTGTTATTATTCAGCAATTATCACCCACAGAACAAAGAACAATGCCTGTGCTAAGTTGCGGGGGTGGGGGGGGGGGCGGTAAAACAATAAATAAGAAAGTATAAAAGGAGTTCAGAATGTAATAGCACAGCAATTTAGTACATGTAGCTAGTCACCAAAATAAAAGCAGAGTATTAGAAATCTCACTCCCGCCCCCACCCACACACCTTACAGCAGTTTACTCCATCCACATTGGCCACAGCCAGACCATACATGAGGGAAGTTTTTCACTTCCCCAGACTACCTGGCACCTGCATCTGGGCCTCATTTTTAGCCTTGAAGAGCGCTGTTCAAAGTCTTTGTCTCTAAGTGCACATGCCCTCATTCTTCTCTTTCATACTCTTCACCCATGGATAGATCTTACAGATGGGTCTTTCTAATAAAGCACCTTTATTGCCGCACATCTGACAGGCTTTATTTATAATGGGTCCACCTACCCTTCCATTGCACAGAATGGGGTTTAACAACTCATTGTACTCTTTACCCACAGCACCATTTCATAGCAACTATGACCCCTCCCACTGCTTTTAACATTCCTGATCACCACCATGACACCCTCTGGCATGCCAAGTATAGCAAAACACAAATGCAAACAGGCAAAGAATTGAGGGAGACAATCTGAATTGAACAGCTGGCTGGTTTTCCTCCTGACAACTGAGCCTAACCCACTCTTTCTTTCGGAAATCAGGAAAACTACTACTAGGGAAAATATAACTTCATGGAAAGCATAAAAGATATCAAATTTGCAGCATTCTACCTTCGGCTGTCAGCACCATGGGATTCTGTCCTTTTTTCTACAGCTTTCTTCAGGGCTCCTCCACAAAGAGCCCAATGTGAAACCCCAACACCCCATTCCAACTTCCCACACCAACCATGTGAAAGGAAGAAATAATTGGGCATGTGGGAGAGAAAGATGGGACTTTGGCCAGCACTGCACTCAGTTCTACTGCCAGTGGTGATTGAAAGGATATGGGGTGGAAAACTGTTAATGAATCTTCTTGCCACCTTAAGAGTGGCTTAAAGTGCATGAAAGCAACCCACTGGGATATCCCAACACTGGGCAGAATGTGAGGGGATCTGGGTAGAGGTGATTTCTGCTCCATCAAGGACGTTTAATGTGAACTTAACAAAGTAATCAGGATTCACTTTCCCACCCTATACCATTCCCAGATCAGCCAGGTTTATTTCTCCTACCCTTAGTAGTTTTGAGCCCTAGGTCCTAAATTCTTGGCTCCTTGCTTCATGTATGATCTGGACCTTTACAAGTTCGTTGCTGTTTCTGTCTTTCCTCCAGCTTTTGTAGTCAGTGTTGTTTCTACTGTTTCTGAGTCTTCTGGCACTACGGTCTTTGAACTCATGCTGTCTCAGGGGTGGACTCTCAGCCCTGGCTCCTTCTTCCCCAGATCCTCTTGCCCCTTCTCCCCCTTGGGGTTAGGAGATTCAGACAGGCAGCAGGTAATGAGGTCCTTGTCATTTAAAAGTATGAGATTAGAATTGTCAAATCAAGGCAATGCTAGGCCAAGATGAACTAAGATGCTTTAGTTTTTGCAACAGTGAGAAACAGCTCCAAGAAATCTGGATGGCTTACAACAAGAACAGTATTTCTTGCTAAAGATACATGAGGGTTGTAGATGTCTGGCACCCAGATTGAACAAAAAGTTTCTATAGGAGAACTGCTATTCTCATGGCAGAGGGCAGGAATGCAGAAGACCCTGGGCTATCTTTACATCACATTTACCATATGATGTAAAGCTTCTGGTAAAATAAAGCTGATGTTATGGACATTTATAACCCATTGGCTAAAGCACAGTGGGCTAAGTTCATCAATGAGGTGATCTCATGTGCTCCTTCCCTAGGATGTGGACAGATCACAACACAGGGTGGGGATGTATAATCCCACCATAGAGAAAGAGCAAATATTTGGAAACAATATTATGGCAAATGGATTAAGGGAGGGCAAGAGGAATAAACAACCCCAGTTACTAGATTAAGGTACCAGCTGGGTTTTGTCCACACAGAATAAGCAGTAACTTGATTATTGACTTTCTGTTAATATTTTTTTTTATTACAAGCAATAGGCAGTAACTCAAATTAGCTTCACTGAAGAAGGAGCTAATGGGTTCACATAACTAAAAGTCCAAACAGAGT
The DNA here is from genome assembly GCF_028858775.2 of Pan troglodytes. Classification (NCBI taxonomy): domain Eukaryota; kingdom Metazoa; phylum Chordata; class Mammalia; order Primates; family Hominidae; genus Pan; species Pan troglodytes. The sequence continues at coordinate 46,378,457 of NC_072404.2, forward strand.
TCAAGCATGAAAGATCTATGCTCGAAAATGCTGTCCCTAGGAATTGCTTTCTCTCTGTTTCAGGCAGCCTCTTTCATATAGTTTCAAAATGGCCTCGGGAAGCTCCTGGCTTAGCAACCCCAGTTGAAAGAAAAATGCCTATTCACCAGTAGCTCTAGAACTATCCTCAGGTTGATGCTCATTGCTTCTGATCATCTGGCTTGATTCATGTGCCCAGCACTGGTTCATCTGTCAAGAGGGATGTGATTGTTGCATAGGCCAGAGCCACGTGTTCACACTTAGAAATGAGAGCAAAGTCAGTAATGCCTGGAAACATGTGCATCGAGACTATGGATGAGTTCTCCCAAGAGAATTCGAGGTGCTTTTACCAGAAGGAAATGCCAAAAGTCCCACAAGCCCATTAGGGATAATTGGTTGGTTAAATTAAATTTATTCTTGCTGGGCAAGGGAAAACACTCACAAATGCAGTCTCATCAACAAGGAAAGTATGGCAGGATTTTTACAGGACTAGTGCTGAGAAGGTCAGGTAGAACTCCAATGATATCAGAGTGGGATTTTGGAAGTGGAGAATGAGTGAGCAGGTGGAAGGAGCTTTCAAAAGGTTGATAGTGAAAGACAGTGTAGGGATTGCTCAAATACCTAAAGAGAGAAATACCATTCGACCCAGCAATCCCAATACTGGGTATATACTAAAAGGAATACGAATTGCACTATTATGAAGACACATGCACATGTTTGTTCATTGCAACACTATTCACAATAGTGAAGACATGGAATCAGCCTAAATGCCCATCAGTGATAGGCTGGATAACAAAAATGTGGTACATATACACCATGGAATACTATACAGCCATAAAAAAGAATAAAATCATGTCCTTTGCCAGGGACATGGACGGAGCTGGAGGTCATTATCCTTAGCAAACTAACATGGGAACAGAAACCAAATAATGCATGTTCTCACTTATAAGTGGGAGCTAAATGTTGAGAACACATGGACACAGGGAGGGAAGCAAAACACACTGGGGCCTCTTGGAGGGTGGACGGTGGGAGGAGGGAGAGGATCAGGAAAAATAATGAATGGGTACTAGGCTTCATACCTGGGTGATGAAATAATCTATCCAACAATCGCCCATAAATTTACTATGTAACAAACCTGCACTTGTACCCCTGAACTTAAAATAAAAGTTAAAAAAAAAGGTTGGAAAACATGAAGTGGAACTTGTGCAGTACATCTTCAGTGAAACATCTCAGTCCTCCCCAGAGACTAATTTTCGCAAATCAACAGTAGCAGTTTCCCCTAGTTCGGCACTTGCTTGTTGCAAGTGACAGTCTTAGTAAATATCTATTTCTTAGTAGGGAATAGATGTCTGGCTGATAAAAAGGGCAGATGTCCACCGCAGCTATCAAGTGACCTGTTTGACTAAACCCTTAATACCCTTTATACCTGAGGATGGCTTAGCTTAGGAACTGGGTCATTACTGGGGGAGTTGACAGGCAGCCTCTGAGTGGGTTATTTCTCAGAGCTGCTCCATTGGTCACTGCAATCTCCTCACAAGCTTCCAATTTCATATTTTTTCTCTGGACACTGTAGACAGGCATAGACAGAATTGCATTTCAGAGGGACCAGGAAGAAGGTTCAGAATGTTAGAGAATCAGACAGACAATGGATGGTGGTAGACAGGAAATATAAGACGAGAATGTGATTAAGGAGCGAGCCAAATATTTCCTTTTAAAATAACCTGGGTTGGGCATGGTGGCTCATGCCTGTAATCCCAGCATTTTGGGAGGCCGAGGCGGGCAGATCACTGGAGCCCAGGAATTTGAAACCAGCCTGGTCAACATGGTGAAACCCCGTCTTTAATAAAAATACAAAAATGAGCCAAGCGTGGTGGCAAGTGCCTGTAATCCCAGCTACTTGGGAGGCTGAGGCAGAATAATCGCTTGAACCGGGGAGGCAGATGTTGCAGTGAACTGAGATTGCGCCACTGCACTCCAGCCTGGGTGACAAAGCAAGACGCCATCTCAAAACAAACAAACAAAAAAACAAAAAAAACCCTGAGACTACTATATGAAGAAGGCTAGGAGCCAGCAGGTTTGAATGATAAAACAAACAAACAAAACAAATAAAATACCACACCCATTGCTTCCAGTGAGCATCACATAATTTCTTCCTTTTTTGCTTATGTTAATGACTCTTTTCCCTTAAGCAGACTCACAAATTTTGAGAAACTTGAAAAGGTCTCATTAATTACTGTGAGCTCAGAAAAATTCTCCATTTTAACGTTCAGTGTTGCTGCCCCAAATAATTTTTGCATGATGGAAAAAAATTATTTTTATTTCTTCTCTGACTAGCATAAAATCTTACCAAACAGTGCTAAGAAATAGGACTCAGGCCACTCCTGTGAGGTAGGTAAGACTGGGGACCTTGACAGCCAGCAAATGATGTGAGCAACCTCTAAAGGGTGCCCTTTCCTGTCTGCGGGGTCTTGCACCTCACTTCCAAACCCCTCTGTTTCTTAAATCATTCCTTTCTTTCCCATGCTTTTGGAAAACAATCAACACAATTAAACTAAGGGGCTATTGGCAGAAGAAAGGAGAGTCTTTTCTCCATTTTTCCAATGTCTCTCTGGAAGAGGCCCCATGTGGGCCATTGCATGCCTTGACTGTTGACAGTTATGATTTGGTGAATTCCACCAGCAAGGCCAATCCAGATTGAAAGCATTCTTCTAAAGACAGACGAATTCTTAGTGTTTTTTTTCTGGTGTTTAATGATAGGGTTATGTATGTTTGAATAAATGAAGTTCAAATGTGCAAAACTAAAAGAAAAATATATATATATATGTAGCACATACCGCTTCACAGTCCTCCTCATGCTCTGGGTCTAGGAGTCTTTATAATGGTCCTGCTCTCACTTTGCCTCCATCAGCACAATAGCCTGAGCCAGCAACTTGCGTTCAGTGTATTCTGCTAATGCGTACACAGTGTGGCACCTTCTCACTTTCTAATAAGGGCACAGTGAGAAGCCTAACAGCTCCCCTGAGCACTGTGTGCAGTATATCTTGCTTGGTGAGACAGAGTTTGGGCGCTACTGCCCTTTTCCACATCTACGATTGACCAGAGAAATAATATTCCCATTCCACTGCGGGCATCAATGACACTGACTGACTGTTTTTTAAAGCTGAAAGGTGAATAGACATCTGTTGAAAGAATTAGCAAGATTCCTGATTTTATTTTTCAAATAAAAATAGAGACATAGATGTTGAAGACACATATTTGGTTTGGAGTGTTATTAGGCTGGGCTTTTTGTCTTGTGACCTCTCAACCGATACCTATTGCACAGCCAACCTTCCAATTCTGCATGTGTCTCTTCTGCCATTTTGAGGATGCATTGGAGCACAAATTGCCTAGACTCTGCTGGACAAAGGAAATAGGAAAAAATAGAGGGAAAAATCAGTGAAAATAATAGAATTACCACCTACCAGGTACATTTTATATATGATAGATACTTCTCATAATAAGTCCACTTATTATTACTGTTGGAAACTACTTTTATTAACTATGGGTGAAATTAGAGGAAGGTTTGCAAGACTGAATTGGAAGATCTTGAAGTTGACAAGGAGTCTGCAGCCCTAGAAGGGAGCCATGATGCTTCTGTCCTCCCACATCAGGCAGAGAGGAAAAAATGCCCTAAGGTGGTGGTTGTGGAAAAGAGTCAGGACCACCCTGCAATTAACTCATTGTCAGAACATGGACAAGTCTTTTTCTTTAAGCCTGGGTCTCTTCCTCTGTTGAATGAGCAGGTTCTCCTGTGTGATCTCTAAAAGCTCCTCTAGTTCTAAAATTTGATTTTTATTTTATCTAGAGACTTGCCCTCTAAAATAACTCATGAAATTTATTATTTTTAAATACCCCATGAGAAATCAGGGACAATTATTTTTAACCCCACACCCCAAGGATGATTAATAAAGGAGAAGAAATTAATTTTGTACTTTACACATAATAACATAACATTAATGAAACAACCAGAAATATCTGGGAGAATTTGCTTTTTTGAAAAAAAGAAAGATCCAGAAATAGAATAGAATACAAATTCACAGATGACCTGACTTCCAGTCACTTCAGTATCCGACTTCAGCAAAGTGCATGTTGTAAAAACGAGAGTAGACTGGAGTCTGGCAAATAGGAATCCAAATTCCACTTCCACATCCATGTGGCTCCAACTTACTTTCCTCCTTGTTTGGGAAATGGGTGACCCCACACAACCCCGGGAGTTGTTGCAGGATGAAAGTGATTAAGCTATATAATTACTGTAGCTTGATGCTTGATATGAAGTAGGCCTTCAACAAATCTTTGTTTCTCTCATACCCACCCTCTCTTCTTTCTGTTTATTTCCATTTCATTCACTTTTCTAGGGGCCTTCCCAGTAAAACCTCTGAACAAATGTAGGGTAATAGCCCCTGCCCATTACTATGCTCTGATTATGTGCCTGACACCATGCTAAACCCTTTACCTGCATTTCCTCTTTTTATTATTTATTTATTTATTTATTATTTATGAGACAGAGTCTTGCTCTGTCACCCAGGCTGGAGTGCAGCGGCTCAATTTCAGCTCACTGCAACCTCCACCTCCTGGGTTCAAGTGATTCTTGTACCTCAGCCTTCTGAGTAGCTGAGTAGCATGAGGGCGCCTGCCATCATGCCTGGCTGATTTTCGTATTTTTAGTAGAGATGGGGTTTCACCATGATGGCCAGGCTGGTCTCAAAATCCTGATCTCAAGTGATCCACCCACCTTGGCTTCCCAAAGTGCTGGGATTACAGGCGTTAGACACTACACTAACCTCTATTTCCTCTTTTAATATTTACAAAAACTCCATGAAGTAGACACTGTTCTTATCGTCCTCATTTTCCAAGGAACCTCTGTGTTTAGAGATGCAGACTTCCTCAAGGTCATGCAACTAGTAGGCCCCAGATTTGAACAAAGCTCAGTCAAGTCCTAAAGTCCATGCAATCAGCCACCACTGTATAATTTCTTCTTTGCTATCTTAAGAGGCATAGCATAAGAAATGATCAGTCTTTTTCTTAGTGTAAAAAGTAATCAAATTAATATTCAATCAACTGTACTGCCAGACATGTAACCTAAAACCAAGAAGATATAGTTTTGACTGTGAGTCTACATGGATGACAAATGTTCAGATAATTCTCTGGTATTTGACTTTTAGGTGATATTTCCAGGGGCTTCTGCCAAAGCACATGAATTCTAAGGGTTATGTATCACTACTGTGCTTTCTCAGATGACCTTTACTAAAAGAAATGTACATCAAAGAAAGAGAGAGAGAAAGAGATTGCAGTGTAATTAGTTATTTTGTAAGCTGTAGACTCTTTGAAAACTGCATGCATACTGCATTTAATAAACATATATACTTTCTATTATTGCTATTATTAATATTTTGATTGCTAAATTCTTACATGGCACAGTGAATGTGTGCAACACAAGAGTTGAAAGATTACTTCCTGAGATGTGCATAATTACTTAAGAACTTTGAAGTAAGTTTCCTTCTTTACTAGAAAAAAAATTAAAATGTTTTTATTTTGCCTAGGACTTCTCTACATTAAATTAATAGATTTTTTTTAAGCATAAGCTTTGTTTAGCTACAGCAGAAGGCATAACATGAGAGTGAGCATATGATGGTATAGCATGAGAGCACATGCTCCAGCATCAGACAGATTTGTGCTCCAAACCCAGCCTCTCCACCTCCTAACTGAGTGACCATGACACTTTATCTTTAAAATTAGCACAAGTAGCCGGGTGTGATGGCTCATGCCTGTAATCCCAGCATTTTGGGAGGCCGAAGCGGGAGGATCACCTGAGGTCAGGAGTTTGAAACTACCCTGGCCAAGATGGTGAAACCCTGCCTCTACTAAAAATACAAAAATTAACCAGTCATGGTGGTGGGCGTCTGTAACCCCAGCTACCTGGGAAGCTGAGGCACAAGAATCACTTGAACCTGGAGGCTGTGGTTGCAGTAAGCCAAGATCCTGCCACTGTACTCCAGCTTGGGTGACAGAGCAAGACTCCGTCTCAAAAAAATATAAATAAATAAATAAATAAATATATAAAATTAGCACAAGTATTCTTAGTGTTGTTGAGAGAATTGTGAGAGGAAATTAAATTTTGGGACCCCAAACTCAGTTAGCCAAAGGGAAAAGTCAAGCTGGAAACTGGGTCATGCACACCTGCCTCCACCTTTTGGTTCCTAAATGAAATGGCTACAAGATGAAAAGCTACCCAACTTCCCCTTCCTTTGCCAACAAGGAAATACCTGGTGCTGTTAAAACTTCACCATGGCAATGCTAATTGATAGCTTTACAGGCAGTCACCCCGGCCTGCCAGACACAAATGCATATCCGATTGTTCCTCTACCCCATTTTGTCTGTGTTATCTTATGTAAAATGCAGATTCCCCACATTTTTCTTTGCCCTTTTGTTTAAGTGAAAACTGTGTGCTTCTCAATATCCCGCCCTTTCCCCTTTAAATTTGGAGCCCCCAAAATCATCCTGGGGAAAAGGCATAGACCTGTCTCCTGGGCAGGTCTTAACTTTGTCCTTAACTTTGGCAAATAAATCTCCAAAAATGATTGAGATTTGTCTCGTCATTTTCTTGATTGACAGAATTAAATAGGCTTCCGGTAGACCTGGGGGCTTAAACATGTATTATCACCACTCCCTCCTGCAACCCCATCAAAGTGGCAGCATTGAGATAAAAGCATATATAATCTTCAGAGAAAACAGAATAGGAAAGAAAAGGACAGCTGATGGCAGATATCAGCACATGTTTTGGAATATGAAAGGTGAAATAAAGTGGAAACTGACCTAGCAGAGAAAGTAGAATCTCATGTGTTCAAAGAAAGGACTGTGTCACAGAATTCCAGAAAGGCCCAGGAGCTGGAGGCATGGCTGGGGAGCACACTAAGTACAGGAAGCTCTGAGAAGAGCCTTTATAAGGAATACCTAGGTCTGTAAATCTCCTTCTATGCCCACGCAGCCAAGTGACTAGCCCTCTCCTACCCCAGCAAGAAAAGGGAAATGTATTATTTGTGGGAACTGAGCACACATAGCACAGAACTCAGGGCAGCAGGTGTGGCAGAGGGGACATGCTGAGGCAAAAGAGTAAGTGAAAGTCTACTAGCTGAAGGGTGATGCCTCTGTGATTGATATGAAGATGGACAGAATGGAAGAAAATATTGGCAAATCACGTATCTATAAGAAATTAATATCCAGAATATATAAAGAGCTCCTGACACTCAACAACAAAAACCCAAACAACCCAATTCAAAAATGGACAAAGGATTTGAATAGACATTTCTCCAAAGAAGATACACGAATGGCCAATAAGCACATGAGAATGTACTCAACATCTCTAACCATTAGGGAAATGCAAATAAAAACCATAATGAGATACCACCTCATACTCATTAGGATGGTTATTATTAAAACAAAGATCCCAGACAAATGGAGCCCTTGTGCATTGCTGATGGGAATGCAAAATAGTGCAGATGCTGTGGAAAATAATATGGTGGGTTCCTCAAAAAATTAACACAAAAGTACCATATGTTCCAGCAATTCTACTTCTGAGTACATACCTAAAAGAATTGAAAGAAAGGACTTCAGGGCCAGGCATGGCAGCTCATACCTGTAATCCCAGCACTTTAGGAGGCTGAGGTGGGTGGATCAGGAGATCAGGAGTTCAAGACCAGCCTGGCCAAGATGGTGAAACCCCATATCTACTAAAAATACAAAAAAAAGTAGCTGGGCGTGGTGGTGGGCGCCTGTAATTCCAGCTACTCAGGAGGATGAGGCAGAGAATTGCTTGAACCTGGGAGGCACAGGTTGCAGTGAGCTGAGATCACGCCACTGCACTCCAGCATGGGCAATAGAGTGAGACTCTGTCTCAACAACAACAACAAAAAAAAGAAAGGATTCAGCAGATATTTGTACACCCATGTTCATAGCAGCATTACTCACAATAGCCAAAAGGTGGAAGAAACGCATGCGTTTATCCAGGGATGAATAGGTAAACAAAATATGGTATTTGTGTGTGTATATATATGTGTGTGTGTGTGTTTGTATATGTGTGTGTGTATATATGTGTATATATGTATATATAAATATATATGTATATATGTGTATATAAATATATATGTGTATATATATAAATATATATGTGTATATATATATAAATATATATGTGTATATATATATAAATATATATGTGTATATATATATATAAATATATATGTGTATATATGTATATATAAATATATGTGTGTATATATGTATACATAAATATATATGTGTGTGTATATATATATGTATATATAATTCAGCCTTAAAAGGAAGAGAATTCTGACACATGTTATAATATGGATGGACCTTAAAGACACTATGCTAAGTGAAATAAGTCAGACACACAAGGACAAATATAGAATGATTCCAATTACATGAGCCACATACCTAGAATAGTCAGATTCATGAAGACAGGAAGTAGAATAGTGGTTATCAGAGAGTGAAGGGGAGGAGAAGCTGGGGGAGGGGGATGGGAAGTGCTTGTCTAATGGGTACAGAGTTTCAGTTTGAGATGGTGAAAAAGTTATGCAGATGGATAGTGGTGATGGTTATATAACAATGTGAATGTACTTAATGCCACTGAGCTGTACAGTTAAAAGTGGTCATAATAGTACATTTTATGCTATGTATACTACTACAACTAAATAAATCTGCTTTGGTGGCTAGGAGGTAAAAATTACTAAGACAAAGCTGAGAGAAGGGAACAACAACAACAACAACAACAAAACAAGGCAAAACAAAAAGCAAAACCAAAAAAATGGAAAGAGAAGCCTAACATTTGAGACATCTTTCTGTCCAGGAACAGTTGCCAACCCAAAAGAGGTGGCTGAGAGAAATTGGCATTTGTCAGAGTGTGGAGTCCTGGAGAAGAGAGGAAGAGCTCAAGAGCACCAAGGGTAAGGTCCCTGGAAAACCCCGTGTGCTCCAGGTGTGGTTCTAAAGGATGGTGCCTTAGGAGTGGAGGAGAATTGGAAGTAAGCTAGTGCTCATTCCCACTGAATCCCAGCTTACCATCACCAGAGCAGCCCTGGAAATGGCAAAAGCTGAAAAGGAATCAACATGAGCCCGGATGTCTCAGACCCCACAGGGATGTGGCAAGAAGAGATGAAAAGCATCTTTGGAGGAGAATGTCACAATTCTAGGCTTCGAGTTACATCTATAATTTTCATTTACATTTATAAATTTCATTTCATTTACTAAATGTGTTTATGACATAAACACATTTTCAAATACAATTCCTGGAAGCTGATACAAAATAAATCAGTCAGAATAGAAGTCAATACTACACGGAAGAGAACCAGCAGAAAGATTACATGGCTCCAGACATTGGAATTATTAGACCTAAACTTTAAAATAACTCCTTTTATTATGGTCAAGTAGCTAAAAACACAGGATTGAATATTTCCCCATAGAGTACAAAACATAAAAAATAATATGTGTTGAAAAAGAACAACATTCAAAGAATGGAAATAAAAATACAGTGAAATTAAGAACTCAACGATCAGGGTTTATGGCAGATTAGAGAAATTTGAAGAGAAAATTAGTGAATTTCATAAAAAAAAGTTCAGAAGAAAAACATTCAAAAGATCAAAAAATATTTAAGATAAAGGAAGAGGAAACACAGAAGAGGGTAGGAGATACAGTTAAAAATCCTAACATAAATCATGGCTTTGAACTCTCTAAGACTAATGAAAAACATCAATTACAACAGATACAAGAATTTAAAAACAAAAAACAAAAAACCCAAGCCAGAAAAATAGAAATGCACATCTAAAAACATCAGAGTAAACCTGTGGTGGTGGAGGAGGGGAAACTAAAAAGAAAATCATAAGAGCAGAAAGAAAGATTACTTCCAAAAGAATAACAAGGCAAACTAGGCACTATGGCTCATGCCTGCAATCCCAGCACTTTGGGAGGCCAAAGCGAACAGATCACTTGTGCCCAGGAGTTCGAGACCAGCCTGGCCAACATGGCGAGACTTTATCTCTACGAAAAATGAAAAATAATTAGTTGTGCATGGTGGCGTGTGCCTGTAGTCCCAGGTACCAGGGAGGCTGAGGCAGGAGGATTGCTTGAGCTCAGGAAGTTGATGCTACAGTGAGCTGTGATTGCACCACTGCATTCCAGCTGGGCAATAGAGTGACATTGTCTCAAAAAAAAAAAGCCAAAAATCAATGGCATAATATCTTCAGTGTTCTGACTTCTAGTTCCCAGCAAATATATTCTAGAAAAAAATGGTGAATTAAATATATTTTCCAGCAAACAAAACCTGAAGTAATTCACTAGCAGACCTGATCGTCAAGGAAAACTATAGGATATATTTCAAGCAGAAGAGACCTTATCCCAGATAAAAAGTTTGATAAACAGGAAAGAATAAAAATGAAATATAGATTAATCAAAATGAATATTGACTGTATATTATTTTTATAAGGTTTATGTTGTTGTTAGAACTAAAATTATATAACAGGAAGTGATTAAACTTAATTAAAATGTTCCAATATCCTTGCATTGCCCAGGAAGAAAGTAGAAGTGCAAAGTAACGTCAAACTCTGGTGAGTCAGATGCATGCTGTGATCTCAGGAATAAACTGCTGAAAAATATTAAAGAGTACATATCTTCTAAACTGCCAAAAAAAGAATAATTTTTTTAATTCAAAAAAGTTAAGAAAAGAGAGTATAGAATAAAAAATTAGAAATTATGTAGTAAAATTATAACTTCATATTAAAATATACACATATAGTATTCAATAGAATTACAAAACAGAAGAATTATAACTCAAAATAAAAAACTTATAAGACTGATAAAAACCTATATGCAATTTAAGAGAGACTTATCTTAAACAAAGATACAGAGAGATTGAAAACAAAAGGATTGACACTTTGGGAAGCCAAGGCAGGAGGATTGCTTGAGTGAAGGAGTTCAAGACCAACCTGGGCAAGATTGGGAGAAAAAAATTAAAAATTAGCTGGGCATGGTGGTGCATGCCTGTAGTCTCAGCCACTGGGAAGGCTGAGGCAGGAGGATCGCTTGAGCCTGAGAGATTGAGGCTGCAGTGAGCCTTGATTGTGCCACTGCACTCCAGCTTGGGCAACAGAGTGAGACCCTGTCTCAATTAATTAATTAAATAATAGCAGAATCTAAAAAATGTATCATACAAACACCAAAAAAAAAAAAAAAGCTGAAATAGCAATATTAATATTAAAGTGGATTTTAAGGCAACAAAAATTACTAAGTAAGGGAAGAGACACATCAAAATTGTAAAATATTTCATTACCACAGATGATACAATAATTCTAAATGTGTATACATTTAATAGCATAGTCTTACATAAAATAAAAAATTTGACAAATATAAGGATAAATACACAATTAGTAGCAAATAATAAAACAAATAGGCAAAATATCAGTAAGGATTTAGGTTTCAGTAACATAATTACAAATTAGACCTAAAAGACATATACAGAATGCTGCATCCAACAGCTGCAGAATGAGCATTATTTTCAAAAGTAAATGGACCACTTATAAATATTGATCATATACTGAATCATTAAGCAAGTCTCTACCAATTACAAAAGATTAAAAGCATACAAGATCTTCTCTGACCACAATGCAATAAAGAGAGAAATATAGTTCATAAAACATCTTATGTTTTAAAGTTAAGAAAATGTTTATAAGTCATCTAAAGGTGAAAAGAAAAGCAGTAAGAAATTAAAGTTAAACCAAAATTAAAATTAAATTGAAATGAAAAAGAAAAATGGAAATTAGAAAATATTTCAAGCTAAATGATAATGAAATATTCCATATCAAAACTTGTGAGATATACCTAAAGCTGTGTATAAAAAGAAGTATTTTAGCTTTCAGTGCTAAAAAGCATAAATATCCATCTCAATAAATCAGAAAAATAACAATAAAATACCAAAGTAGAAGAAAGTGAATAATAAAGACAAGAACAAAAATAAATGAAATAGAAAGGAAACATACAAATAGAATTGACAACCCAACAGTTGTCTTTCAAATTGATTTTTACTGAAGTGTATCATACGTACTAAAAAGGTCACACATCACTTAGCATATAGCTCAACAAATTTTCACAAAGTGAACATTTTTGTAAGCAACATCCAGATCAAGAAAAAGAGCACCGCAAGCATTCCTGGTGCCCCACCCTCATCCCTGCCTGATACTATGACTCTCACAATGAAACTACTAGCCTGACTTCTAATTCCATAGACTGATTTGTCTTATTTTTATTTTTATTAATGAACAAAAATTCATTTTTAAAAGATGAATGAAATTGATAAACTCCTGGTGGGAGTTTCTTATCAAATTGAAAAAGAGAGCAAGCACAGGCATGCTTCACTTTATTGCACTATGCAGATATTGCCTTTTTTTACCAAATGAAGGTTTGTGGCAACCCTGTGTTCAGCAAGTCTATTGGTGCCATTTTTCCAACAGTGTGAGCTCACTTTGTGTCTCTGTGTCACATTTTGGTAATGCTCAAAATATTCAAATTTTTCATTATTATTATATCTGTTATGATGATCTGTAGTCAGTGATCTTTGATGTTACTATGGTAATTGTTTTGGAATGGAAAGCCATGAACCACATCCATATAAGATGAAAAACTTATTCAATAAATGTGTGTGTTTGACTCCTCCACAGGTTGGCAATTCCTCCATCTCTCTCCCTCTTCTTGGGCCTCCCTATTTCCTGAAACACAACAATATGGAAATCAGTCCTATTAATAACCCTACAGGACCTCTAAATATTCAAGTGAAAGGAGGTATCACACATCTCTCACTTGAGATCAAAAGCTAGAAATGGTTAAGCTTAGAAAGGAAGGCATGTCAAAAGCCAAGCTAGGCTTCCTGTGCCTAACAGTTAGCCAAGCTGTGAATGCAAAGTTCTTAAAGGAAATTAGAAGTGCTACTCCAGTGACCACATGGATGATAAGAAAGCAAGAGAGCCTGATTGTTGATATGAAGAAAGTTTTAGTTGTCTGGATACAAGATCAAAGCTGCCAAAACACTCCCTTAAAGCCCAATCCAGAGCAAGCCCCTAACACTCTTCAATTCCATGAAAGCTGAGAGAGGTGAGGAAGAAGGGCTGGAAGCTAGCAGAGGTTGGTGTGTGAGGCTTAAGGAAAGAAGCCAGCTCCAAAACATAATGGCGCAAGGTGAAGCGGCAAGTGGTGAAGTAGAAGCTACAGTAAGTTTTCTAGAAGAACTAGCTAAGATCATTAATGAAGGTGGCTACACTAAACAACAGATTTTCAGTGCAGACAAAACAGCCTTCTACTGGAAGAAGGTACTATCTAGGACTTTCATAGCTAAAGAGAAGAAGTCAATGACTGGCTTCAAAGCTTCAGAGGACAGGATGACTCTTTTGTAAGGGGCTAATGCAGCTGATGACTTTCAGATGAAGCCAAGGCTCATTTACCATTCTGAAAATCCTAGCCCCTTAAGAATTATGCTAAATCTACTCTGTCTGTGCTCCATAAATGGAACAATAAAGCCTGGATGACAGCACATCTGTTTATAGCATGAGTTACTAAATATTTTAAGCCCACTGTTTAGATCTACTGCTCAGAACAAAGATTACCTTCAAAATATTGCTGCTCATTAGCAATACACCTAGTCACCAAGAGCTCTGATGGAGATGTACAAGAAGAGGAATTGTCACTTTTATGCCTGCTAACACAACATCCATTCTGTAGCCCATGGATCAAGGAGTAATTTTGACTTTCAAGTCTTACTATTTAAGGAGTACATTTCCTAAGGCTATAGCTGCCATCAATAGTGATCCCTCTGATGGATCTGAGCAGAGTACATGAAAACCTTCTGGAAAGGAGTCACCATTCTAGATGCCATTAAGGACATTCATGATTCATAGGAAGAGGTCACGATATCAACATTAATAGAAGCTTGGAAGAAGTTGATTTCACCCTCATGGATGACTTTGATGAGTTTAAGACTTTAATGGAGGAAATTACTGTAGATGTGGTGGAAATAGCAAGAGAACTGGAGTTAGAAGTGGACCCTAGAGATATGACTGACTTGCTGCAATCTCAATATCAAACTTGAATGGATGAGGAGTTGCTTCTTATGGATGAGCAAAGAAGTGGTTTCTTGAGGTGGGATCTACTCCTGGTAAAGATGCCGTGAGCATTATTGAAATAACAGGATTTAAAATACTACGTAATTTTAGTTGATAAAGCAGTGGCAGGTTTTGCGAAGATTGACTCCAATTTTGAAAGAAGTTCTACTGTGGGTACAATGCTATCAAAGAGCATTGCATGCTACAGGGGAATCTTTCACAAAAGAAAGAGTCAATCAGTGCAGCAAGTGATGCTTGTTATTGTTATTTTAAGAAATTTCCAAAGCCACCCCTATGTTCAGAACCACCACCCTGATCAGTCAGCAACCATTGACATTAAGGAAGACTCTCCAACCAGCAAAAATATTGCAACTCACTGAAGCCTCAGATGATTAATAGCATTTTATTTTTTTAGCAAAAAGTGTTTATTAATTAAAGTTTGTACATTGTTTAGAATGCTATTGCACACTTAGACTACAGTATAGTGTAAATAGAACTTTTTAATGCACTGGGAAACTGAAAATCTGTGATTTGATTTATTGCAATACTCACTTTATTGTGGTGATCTGGAACCAAACCTGCAATACCCCTGAGGTATGCCTGTATATAGATTTAATGCAAACCCAATAAAAACTCCCAGATATTGCGCTTTTTTTTTTTTTTCAGAGACAGGTTCTTACTCTTTTTCCCAGGCCGGAATGTAGTGGCAAAATCATAGCTCACTGCAGCCTCGAACTCCTGGGCTCAGGCAATTCTCACACTTCAGCCTCCCAGGTAGCTGGGACTGCAGGTACACACAACGATGCCCAGCTAAATTTAAATTTTTTTATGTAGAAAAGGGGTCTCACTATGTTGCCCAGGCTGGCAAACTCCTGGACTCAAGTGATCCTTGTGCCTTGCCCTCCCAAAGTGTTGGGATTACAAGCATGAGCCACCAAGCATGCCTGGCCCTACTTTTGTGTGTACATATGAGTGGGTGAAACTTGACAAGCTGATTTCAAAATTGATATAAAATTGCAAGAAGAATTTAGGAATACTTGCTCTACTGAATTTCTTTTTTTCTTTTCTTTTTTTTTTTTTCCTCTCTTTTTTCTTTTTTCTTTTTTTTTGAGACGGAGTGTCGCTCTGTTGCCCAGGCTAGAGTTCAGTGGCGCGATCTCGGCTCACTGCAAGCTCCGCCTCCCGGGTTCACGACATTCTCCCGCCTCAGCCTCCTGAGTAGCTGGGACTACAGGCTCTCGCCACCACGTCCGGCTAATTTTGTTTTTGTATTTTTAGTAGAGACGGGGTTTCACCATGTTAGCCAGGATGGTCTCAGTCTCCTGACCTCGTGATCCGCCCGCCTCGGCCTCCCAAAGTGCTGGGATTACAGGCGTGAGCCACCGCACCCGGCCTACTGAATTTCATAACAAAATAAATTTATGGTAATTAAGAGAGTGTGAAATTGGTGGATAGAAAAACAAATAGACCAATGTAACAGGATGAAAATCCCAGAAACGGAAGCACGTGTGCATGAACACTTGATTTATAGTGAAAGCAGCAACACAAAGCAGAAAACCATAGATTTCATTGAATTGTGCTGGGACAATCTATATGAACCATATCAATTCTTGGTGGATTTTAAGTCTAAATAAATAAAAATAAATAAATAAGCATCTTTGTTCATCAGGAAAGTGAACATTAAAAGCACACTAAGTCACCATTTCACACTCCTAGAATGGCTAAAATTAAAGAAGACAAGACTAGGGGTTGGTGAAGAGCAACTGGTGTTCACACACACTGCTGGTTGGAGCGTAGACGGGTGGACCATATTGGCAAATGTTTTCACATTTTCTACTGAAGTTATGATATGCCTACCTTGTGACCCAGAAAGCCCACTTCTATGTAAATGTTTTACATAAATCTCTATCAAAAGTAAAAAGGATTAACACATTGTAACATGTATGTAATAGACTGCCGTAAAGAATAAACATGAATGTACAAAATTATGTGCAACGTGGATGAATTTCTCAAACCTGAAGTTCAGCAAAAGACTAAACATAATGTATACAGTATAATTTCAGTTATATGTTTTTAGAAAAGGCAAAACTAAGGTTTTTCAAAAAGTTATTATTTTTTGAGACACAGTCTCATTCTGTCACCTAGGCTGGAGAACAGTGGTGTAATCAAAGCTCACTGCAGCCTTGACCTGTGGGCTCAAGCGATCCTTCCACCTCAGTCTCCTGAGTAGCTGGGACCACAGGTGCCACCATGCCCAGATAATGTTTATTTTTATTTTTATTTTTTGTGGACTTGGGGGTCTTGCCATGTTACCTATGCTGGTCTTGAACTCCTGGGCTCAAGCAATCCTCCTGCCTCGGCTTCCCAAAATGCTGGGATTATAGGTATGAACCACCACGCCTGGCCTATGTATCAAGTGTTTATGAATGCATGATTAGATGATATAAGTTCTGTAATGAAAGCAAGCATATGGGCTGCTATAAAACTTCGAATAGTAGCTCCATCTTGGGGCTATCACAAGACTGTTTGGAGAGGACCCTGTATGAGGCGGCTTTGGGGTGGTTGGCAATCTTCTGTTTCTGCTGAGACTGGTGGTTACAGGGGGTTCATTTTATAGTCATTCATTAAGGTGTACATTTGTTACATATAACTTATTCTCATTTGCTGTTTTACAATTTTTAAAAAAGGAAAAATCATAGAATAAAAACATTTCTTAAGAAATAAAAATGTGATTTTCAGAATTAAAAAAATTCAAGAAGAAAAACTCTAGGATATTGTCTGTAAAGACAAAGAAATAGAAAACCGCAACTAAATGAGATAGATGATCAGCCTTGAAGGTGTTATTATACTCATTGGTTAGTAGATTCAATAATGAAAAAGGGAAGATGGATGGGAGCATATTGTCAAAGAAACAAAATAATGTTTTCCAGAACGAGATAACCCCGTTTTTAAGGGCCCCCACAAAATAGCACCACACCAAGTGAACCTTGCACTTTAGAACAAGAGAGGTGAAGAGAGGATCCTAAGGTTTCCTGAAAACAAACAAACAACAAATTCAAACAAACAAACAAAATGTGCTTATATAAAAGATCAGGGATCAGAATCACATTGTGCTTAGCAACAGTCTTACTGGAAACCTTGGAATTTCCTAAAAATTATTATCGACTTCTAATTCTGCAACAGCCAAATTATCAGTCAAGTGTGAAGGTAGAATCAAGAAACCCATGATGTCTCCATTTGCTTCCTTTGCTTTCTTTCTCAGAAAGAAACTTACCTGTGGTCCTCAAATGAGCTGCTAAGAAAGCTAGTCATCTGACACAGTGCTGGGATGACAGACACCAGCCATCACATCCAGCCTTATGAATTTCATAATTCCATAATCAGCTGTTTAAGAATCATCATGGCAAGAGAAGGTTCAACTTAGCACAGCAAAAGAAATTTCAGGAAAAGAGTGAAGAGACGTGCCTGGCCATTTGTTGTGCAGTGAGAGAGCAAAGACCAGAGGAACAGGAGGTGACTGAAAGGCCCCAGGGATTGTGCCTAAAAAAAAATAAGAAGGAGGAAGCGGTAGATTTCCTGACTTGTGATTGGTGAATGTGTTGAAGAAATTTAGAGTTCTTTAGGTGAACTTGGGCAGGATTTAACAATAGCATATAGAAAACTAAGCAAATGAGGCAGGGCGTGGTGGCTCATGCCTGTAAGCCTAGCTCTTTGGGACGCCGAGGTGGGCAGATCATGAGGTCAGGAGTTCGAGACCAGCCTGGCCAACATGGTGAAACCCCATCTCTACCAAAAATACAAAAATTTGCTGGATATGCTCGCTTGTATCCAGGAGGCAGAGGTTGCAGTGAGCTGAGTTTGTGCCACTGAACTCCAGCCTGGGTGACAGAGCAAGACTCTGTCAAAAAAAAAAAAAGAAAAAAAGAAAGAAAAGAAAATTAAGCAAATGAGACTGTCTCAAAAAAAGAAAAGAAAAAAAATTCAGCAAATGAAAAAACAAGGTAGTTATTAGCTCCAGAAAAAGCAAACATATACATAAAAAGAAGTGTAAGCATGGGCCGGCCGCATTGGATCATGCCTGTAATTCCAGCACTTTGGGAGGCTGAGGAAGGAGAATTGCTTGAAACCAGGAGGCAGAAGTTGCAGTGACCTGAGATCGCACCACTGCACTCCAGCCTGGGTGACAGAGCAAGACTCCATCTTGGGGAAAAAAAAAAAAAAAAGTGTAAGCATGGTGCGTGGCTCAACTCTGAAAGGAAAATAATTAATACAGATTGAACCAGATATAGTATGATGCTATATTAAGAGATGGAGGGAGGGAAGTGAATGTGGGGATAGTAGGGAGGGTCAGAGGACTAGAGATCTAAAATTCGATATTAGGAAGTCAGTCAATAATGACTCAACTTGTAAAGTTAAGAAGCATGTTATTTAAACACAAGAGCTATAGAACTTCTAAAAGAAAACACAAGAGGACATCTTGGCAATTTTGGGATAAGCAAAGATTTCTCAGCTAGGACATAAAAAGTACAAACTGTAACAGAAAAAAATTGATAAGTTGGACTTCAGTAAAATTGCCAAATTCACAGTGTCTTCATTACTGCAGCTTTAGAACAATTCATGACATCAGGTAGTGTCAATCCTCCAATTTTGTTCTTCTTAAAGATTTCTTTGGCTATTCTAGCTCCTTTGGCTTTCCATAGTCATTCTAGCAGCTTATTAATTTCTACAAAATAAGCCTGTTGAGGATTTGACAATCAATTCATTTGACTAAAAATATTAATATATCAAAGTTTGTGATCATTTGTCATAAAACCTGGGTCCCATGTGTGAATTCTGCTTGTAACAATGCAAGTAATGTATTTTTGAATCAGAGGTGTAGCTTATTGGTCAGGATTGTGCATACTACAGCAAGCTGGCCTGGGTCTAAATCCTGGTTCTGCCACTTACTAGATGTGTGCACAAGGTTTTTGACTCTCTATCCCTCATCTATACAAGTAGGGGTCATAACAGCCTGCAGTTCATGAGGTGGTTGAAATGTAGATGAGTTACTATACAGAAAATTCTTAGGTTGATATCTGGCCTGTATCAAGTACTCTTGCTCTTATAATTTTATTGATTTTTTTTTTGCCTTATCTCCAAATCTATTTAAGGTGGCTTACAAGGGCTCACAAAGTGTATCAGTGTAGATTAAATTAAAAGTCAAAACAAAAGCAAAGAAAAAATAATTCTAGAACTTCTACCTACAGATTTTGTATTTTCAGTATTTTCCAAAAACTCTCGTTAAAAAGGTTTTTCTCTCTTATCAGGAATTTTACATGTCTAGTTAGACACACAGATAAAAGAAAAAATAAACCAGAAAGAAAGTCCAAACTAAGTCCACAAGGAGGCCTGCTGGAGGAACAAAACCAGCAGAACAGCAAGCTCAAAGGTGCCCTGGGAGTGATGGAAGGGGACTGGGAGCACCCTGCGGGTCACTTGTTAAACAGCCTGAAAGCCACTCTGAAGAATTCCATCCAGGCGTAAGAGAGAGACAGTAAAGGCTTTAGAGAAAGGAGATTGCGCCTCTCAAGCGATGCCTCAGAAGAGTGATCGCTCTTTGGCCTGTATTAATTTCATAATCAGGTGTTTAAGAGTTATCATGGCAAGATCTAAGAAACCCATTTTAGTTTAAGGAAACACTCAACTAAACTAAAACGAAGGTAAGAAAATAGAGTTCTTTTTTATTAGGATCGGCCGTCCACAGCAGAGTGGCTATCACTCATTTTTGGAAATCTAGGTCTGAAATAAATATGTCCGTTGGGTAACTCATGCTGAGAATCAAAGAGCAATATTTTAGGGCCCCAAAACTCCAGACTTTCTTTAGTTTTTCAAGTGATCTCCCGTGGTACAAATACATTTAACGGAAAGACAGAGAGCCAGTGTTCCTAAAAAATTGCTTTTCTTTTTTATCCTTTTTTGCAATCAAGGTTGAAGTAACCTGGGAAATGTTAAACTTGTGGGTTCTCTTGGTCTGGAGTTCTCTCATTAGCCCGGGCAGCTAGATCTGTTTGCAACTTTGCTATAATATGTACCCTGTACTGGAACAGTAAACCTCTGGAGACAAGGAAGCATTTATCACCCTAAGGATTGATTTGCACTTTCTCTAGTTTTCTAGGGGTAACAAAGAGGTGATGGCAGTTTAACCCGCAGCGTAGAGCAGTCATGCTCTCGTGGCTGGGCATTGCAGTCCCCTGGGAAACAGTGCAGATGCCTGAGCTGTATTTCAGGCTCCCTGAGCCAGAATCTCTACAGGTGAAGGGAAAGCATCTGTAAGCATGGGCAAAGCCCACAAGGAGGCCTGCTGGAGACTCAAAGCCGGCAGAACCAGCACAAATGTGCTCCAGGAGTAGCAGAAGGGGACAGGGAGGGCACAGTGGGATCACTTCTTAAACATCTCATTCACTTCACACGTGATTTTCATAAGTAGCCACCCTTGGTAAGCATGAGCACCGAGGGACCTGGCACCTGAAGAAGATTCCCTGGGGGAGTTCATGCAGTGCCGTCCCGCCCCGCCCTGGGTGGCTCTCCCCTGCTGTTCCTGCTGCCCAGCGGCAGACATGGTAGGGGCACAGTAGCAGGTGGTAGGAAGGGGGCTCCGTGGTTCTCTGTCCTAGAGATAATAGAGCATACAGTTAAATTTGTTTTGTGTTAAGGGGGTCCTTTTTGTCGCATTATCTCAGGGTCAGCTGAGAACAACCTAATGATCGTATTTAATTTTCAGGCTCTAAAAGCCTGTTCTGTTTTTAGCCAATACTTTGTTCACCTCTTCTCCCTAAGTTATAAAAGGAATCAGATTTTCTCTCTCAAATTTCATCTGAATGTTATTCAAAAGCAAATAAACTCTGAGGTACTAGAGAAGGTCGAACATAAGAAATTTCAGGAAATGTGTTTTATAAGGTTAGTTAATGTTAAATGCAAAGTAAGATCTAGGGGGAGAATAAAAAACGTGTCCTGTCCAGTGAAAGCATTGTAAATAGAAGTTTCAACCCAGATCATTATAAATTCATGTTGCATCTTTTGGTAATATGTTAAAAAAAAAGTAGTAAAGAAATAAAGAAAAGAGAAACCATGTTTGTCATCTATATTGATTCAGCCTTCAAAGTGGTGGGACATTGAGGGAAAATGGCTCAAGTAGCAAATGCATTGAGGTTGGAAACCTATTACTAATTCAGGAGCAAATGCATTAGGAGGTGCAGTCCAGTCAGAGTCTATTAAAGAGCAGCACATGGAGACAGCCTCTTCATAATTCATGGGGCAATTTCCCTTGCTTTTGGGGGAGAAGCATTCTTATCAATACAAATCTGTCCTTGTAAGTGAATTGTTAAGATTGTCAATTATGTGTTTGACTATTTAATTCCACAGATACTCTTAGTTAAGTTGTGAAAGTGTGTAGCTGATCAGAAGCTGATTTCATCATCTTTTTACAGTGTTGTTTTTTTAACTGTTCCAGTCTTGTAATATGTTGGTTGATTAAAAGCAAAGTTTATTAAGAATTTGTTCTTTGGTGTTTAAATAGTTCTAAGGCCAAACCCACCTTCGACAAAAAACAAAAAGCAAAAACAAACACAAGCATAAACACACAAAAAAACCACTTCTAACTTTGATGTAAGGAAAGTAATATATTTTTATTCAGGGTTTAATCTTCTCTTCTATTGGCTTACAAATTTTAAAAAATCCAGTTAACTTTATGGATGAAAACAAATGGCTTCGTTTATACTCAGTTCCAACATATTTAACTTTTTTTTTTTTTAGATAGGGTCTCACTCTGTCACCTGGGCTGGAGTGGAGTGGTGCAATCTTGGCTCACTGCAACCTTCACCTCCTGGGGTCAAGCGATCTTCCCACCCCAGCCTCCCTGGTAGCTGGGACTACAGAAACATGCCACCACTCCTAGCTATTTTTCTTTTTTATCTTTTGTGGAGATGAGTTTTCATCACATTGTCCAGGCTGGTCTTGAACTCCTAAGCTCAAGCTGTCCTCCCGCTTTGGCATCCCAAAGTGCTAGGATTACAGGTGTGGGCCACTGCATCTGGCCAATTCCTATGTATTTAAAGATGTTAAACAAAAACAAAAACAAAAGAAGAAGTTGGGGTTTGGATTGGGATTTCTTTTCCATAAGTATATTTTAATGGCTCTGTTAAAAAAAAAAACATTATTTCCCATTTACTACTAAGAATTACTGATTTTTAAGTGTATATTTGCTAAAATTCCGCCAAGAATTTGCAGCATCTCAGTACATATTTTCATGTAACATTAGTTAAGTTCACAACCAGATAGGACAAAAAAGTAAAATTTTTAAATGGAAAACAATAAAAATTATACTTAATGTCTGAGATTAGAGAAACATAAATATTTGGTTTTGTCCCAATAACCAGTTATTACTCTCAATGTAAAAATAATCCTAGGAAAACAAAAGTAACCTCAACAGAGAGATACTTAGAGAAAAATACTTGTTCATCCTAAAATGTCTATTTGGGAATATTTCACTGAAACATGTCTGATACCCTTACCTTTTTGTTTCCAAGGATGTGTATTTTGAAATTGTTTTTGAAATAGACATGAAAATTAATGAATACAATATAAAGCCCTTGGAAAGTTGAGCTTTCCAGGATTCATATATAGTCTGAGAATTGAAAAGTAGGCATGTCATGGGGAGTTTGGGCCATGGCTTTTCCTTGGAGGCCACCAGTGGTGTGACTTAGAAATGGCCACAGCAAGGGATCTGTGGATATAGGAAAGAATCCCCCAAGTAGACTAAAACTGGCTCCTCTTACCAACAGTGTGAAAGGAGTCAAAATTCTGGTGTTATACAAAAGGGCAGATGTCAGCATCCAGGAAGAAACAGAGTGGTTTTAGTTAGATATTCCCAACTGTAAACAGTGAATTTGGTGTGCCATCCAAGCACAAAAAGCAATTGTAAAAGTTGAACTGGAGTTCAGGAGAGTGTCTGATCTGAAGATGGAGATCTGCAAAGATCTGGTTGCTGAAACCACAGTAGTAGACTAGAACCCTAGGTGGGTTGCTTTGATGATAGGACTGGAGATTCAAAACAGATTTGGGATATATTCAGATTTAGTGTATAGGAGGCGAGAAAGAAACCAGTGTTGGAAGCTTCTCTATGGCTCTTAACTCAACACACATTTAATTTTCAGTATACAGATTTATTTATAAAGTTGAATTATTTTCTTGATATTGGATAGGAAGAGTCCCTAATGGCTTATATTAATCACTGCTTCTCTACGTTTTATTAAAAGAAAACATTTCACACATACTCCCACCACCTGTGCACTGTATCATAAGTAATTTAACCAGTCTTTCAGCCAGGCAGTATTTTTTCCCTCCGCTTATTACCACATTCCATGTTGAGCCACAGTTTCTTAACAAGGCAAGATTTCTCCCTATTTCTTTATCTTCCCCACAGATCTTGAGAATAGAATTTTTAAAAATTTAAACAGTTGAGAAAGCTTGCAGATCTAATGCAGTTTTGCATGTTTGAGTTATGACGATATTGGCTCCTCCAAAAGACATTTTCTGTTTCTGGTGTAGAATTAGCTCATTACCTCAGCTAATGCTACCACATTCCAATTAGAATCCTTTTGAAAATCTAAAGCACTCAATACACAATAAGCATTTCAAATCACTTCTTTAAGTATTGGTTATGGAAATGGAAGCATTCAAATCCCTGATATGATGATTACACTTGAGGCCTTATACCTATACAGCCAAGGCAGACTGTATAAAAGCAAATCGTGATTTCAAATTGAAGCCTATCTTTTGCTCTATTGTACCTAAGACTTTGAATCTCCTACTTTTAATCACTGGAATGGGTTGCTCCCTCTGAAGGGAGTGTGGTAGCTGGATAAATGGCCAAAGTGAGGTTGGGTTTCTCAGGCTGGGGCTGGGGGAAGGACACTGCTACCTCAGAAAAAGGGTGAAATCAGAGAGTGAAGCTGTGGGATAATCCAGAGCCCATAAAGGAAGTTTGAGGATCAAATGTTTGGAGGAATAAAGATGGAATGAGATTAAAGATTAAAACTGAAGTTTGAGCTTAGGTTTGATTTTGGGAGGCAAGAGAATGTGAATGGAAAGATCAGACAGGGGCCCTGAGCTACTTTCTGGAAACTTGCTGTGTTTGAAGCTCACCTTTTAGAATGTTACATGATTTACTGTGCCTGTTTTAAAGGACTAGGAGTGGAGCAGATCAAACTCTACTCAAGCAAAAAAATCTCCCAGTTAGGCTTATTGACATTTGACCTGAGCCCCATCTTGGGCAATCTTAGGTGGGAGGTAAGAGATGGAGGTGAAGAAATCAAGATTTTAACCTTGCCCTCCTTTCAAGTCCAGTATTGAGCACGGACCACAATGCTGACAGGAATCCTGTACTTCATGTGTTTACCCTGTTCTTGTGTTGTTATAAAGAAATAACAGGTTAGGTAATTTATAAAGAAAAGAGCTTTATTTGGCTCACAATTAATTAAAGGCTGTACAAGAAGCATGGTGCTGGCACCTACTGGCTTCTGGTGAGTGCTTAGGAAGCTTTTGCTAATGGCAGAAGGTGAAGTGGGAGCAGCAACTCACATGGCAGAATGGGAGCAAGAGAGTGGGGGTAGAGGAGGTGCCACAATCTTTTAAACAACCAGACTGCCATGAACTCACTCATTACCACAAGTATGGCACCAAGCCATTCATGAGGGATCCACCCCCGTGATCCAAACACCTCCCTGCAGACCCTGCCTCCAACATTGGAGATTACATTTCAAAATGAGATTTGGAGGGGAAAAACATCCAAACCATATCACTTCATTACAGACTGCTTATCACAGCTGATGAAGCAGGCAGCTTCCAGGTGGGTGTTCCATAACACAGAGGTTGAACCTGGGCTGAATTCTTGTAGACAGCGGTGCATGAAAATATAGAATTCATTGTTTCTATGACCTTAAATGATTTTTAAATAAAAATTTTCTAGTTTTCCAGAAGGAATCATGGGCCAAAATTGGTCTTCCATCTTGATAATGTGACTTCTGCATGATGTTTCTTTATTCTTTTTCTAATCTTTGACTCACCGAAGGGTGTCCTCCCCAACTTTACATTCATGTATAATCCAGAGAAGAGCTAATGAGCCTCTGGACCATCCTACAACTAGTATCAAAACAATGGGTTTAATTAGGTGAGAAACTCAGTCTCCTGTTGAGCCTTGACTCCCTCATATCCCATATTCAATGAAAAACAAAATCGAGCCCATTTAAAACATTTTTTCTTCAGCTTTGTTTTTGTATCTTAGATGCAGAGAGCTGGGCAAACCATTTTCTTCCTTCCTGACACGTGGATATCAGTGGTTCATTCAAGGCTGCTTTTGTTTTAGTTATTTATTTTTATTCCCCCTTATCCCCTACCACACTCCTATTTATCTCTCTAATTATATATGTCCTACTTCTATAACATCTCTTCTTTTCCACTTTAAGCCTTTGGCATTGATCAGACAGACCATTAGAATAGTATATTAGCTGGTTTACCTCATTTCACCCTAAACTTCTCAACTCATTCTTCGCCCTTCTGACATCCTGAAAATATGGTTATAATCATCCAGTGTCCCACCTTTGGTCCTACAAGATAAAGCTCAAACTTTTTGACACAAGGTGAAATACTCCCCAATATCATGCTCTCTGTACTCTCACCAGTCTTATCTTTTTTTCCACAGCCACACCTAACCCCCTACACCTTTCCTCTTTCTTCCTATCCTGCACCTCTAGGTCTGTTTGGTAAACCCATATTTATGCTCCAAGGCTCTGATGATGGTTCCTCTATGAAGACTTCTTAATTGCCTGTCCATCATACAGAACTGACTATATATATTTTTTCTACCATATCCTGTTCTTATTTCTATAAAATAACTCCAGCACTCCATTGCATTTATAGTTTACAGATTTGAGTCCTCTGGAGGGAGTGACCATGTCTGTGAGTCCTGGTGTCATTTTGAAAGTGCTTGGCAGGGACAAAGTCTTCATTAGATGTTTTTAAGTTGAATGAACAATGAAATCTCGTGATTAAGCAAAATCGTCCCAACAATTACGTCAAACTTGTGCTGCGTATCTATGGCTGATTATTATTCAGGAAGGAGGAAAATGTGTGTGGAGAGGGGGTGGGGTGGGGAGTGTCAGCCTGACTTAGAGCATTGTTCTGATCACGTCACTTTCTCTGGTCAAACATGTCAACGGCTTTATTAAAAATATGGCAGCCAAGCCCAACTTTTAAGCCTGATGTGCAAGTCCCTTCATGGTCTGACTTAGACTTACCTTTGCAGGCTTATCTCCCATGACTCTCTTTTATGTATTTTATGTTCCATCCAAAATGGGTCACCCATGATTATCCAGTCCTGCCTATACCTGCCCATCTCTGCCCCTTCTGTTTGCTGTCCTTTTTCCCTGTTAAGTCCAGCCCCACCTCTCTCGGCTTTGGCTCCTGGTATTCCATCAGTCCTTCAAGGTACCAATTGAATGCAACCTGTTCTAGGAAGATTTCCTTGATTCCTCTAGCAAATATCTCCTTTTAAAAATCTTCCTTGCAGGCTGGGCATGGTGGCTCATGCCTGTAATCCCAGCACTTTGGGAGGCTGAGGCCAGCGGATCACCTGAGGTCAAGAGTTCAAGATCAGCCTGGTCAACATGGTGAAATCCCGTCCCTACTAAAAATACAAAAATTAGCTGGGTGTGGTGGCACGGGCCTGTAATCCCAGCTACTCGGGAGCCTGAGGTAGGAGATTCGCTTGAACCCAGAAATGTGGAGGTTGCAGTACACTGAGATCATGCCACTGCACTCCAGCCTGGGAGACAGAGTGAGACTCCATCTCTCTCTCTCTCTCTCTCTCTCTCTCTCTGTGTATATATATATATACACACATACATATATATATATACACATACATATATATATGTTTGTTCATGAGGTTTAAGGAATATATATATACATATATATAGAGAGAGAGAGATTTATATATATAATCTTCCTTTTAGTGTCTCTTTATGGCACAAATACTAGCATGCTTTGTTATTTGGGGGTGTATTTATTTCACCAAATCCACCGGGAAGAGATTAAAACACA
Organism: Pan troglodytes; assembly: GCF_028858775.2. NCBI lineage: Eukaryota > Metazoa > Chordata > Mammalia > Primates > Hominidae > Pan > Pan troglodytes. Next base: position 46,405,810 of record NC_072404.2, read on the forward strand.
ACTCATTTTATCGTACTTCACTTTATTGCACTTCACAAATATTACACTTTTTACAAATTGAATGTTTGTGGTAACTCTGAGTCCAGCAAATCTTTCAGGGCCATTTTTCCAACAGCATGTGCTCACCTCATCTCTGTGTCACATTTTGGTACTTCTTCCCATATTTCAAACTTATTCATTATTATTATATGTTAGGGTGATCTTTGATGTTACTATTGCAATTTTTTGGGGTGCCACAAAGTGCCTTCATGTAAGGCAGTGAACTTAATAAATGTGTGTTCTGACTGTTCTACTGACCAGCCAATCCTCCATTTATCTCCCTCTCCTCAGGCCTCCCTATTCTCTGAGACACAAAATGAAAATTAGGTCAATTAATATCCCTACAATGGCCTGTAAGTGTTCAAATGAAAGAAGGAGTCGCATGTCTCTCACTTTAAATCAAATGCTAGAAATGATGAAGTTTAGTGAGAAAGGCATATTAAAAGCTGAGCTAGGCCAAAAGCCAGGGCTCTTATGCCAAACAGTTAAGTAAGTAGTGAAAGCAAAGGAAAAGTTATTGAAGGAAATTAGAGATGCTATTCCAGTGAGCACATGAGTGATAAGAAAGTGAAAGGGCCTGGTTATTGACATGGAGAAAGTTTGAATGGTCTGGATAGAAGATCAAACCAGAAACAACGTTACCTTAAACCAAAGCCCAATCCAGAGCGAGGCCCTAACTCTCTTTAATTCTATGAAGGCCGAGAGAAGTGACAAAGCTGCAGAAGAAAAGTTGGAAGCTAGCATAGGTTTGTTCATGAGGTTTAAGGAAAGAAGCCATCTCCATAACATAAAAGCACAAGGTGGAGCAGCAAGTGCTGATGTAGAAGCTGCAGTGAGTTTTCTAGAAGATCTAGCTAAGATCATTGATGAAGGTGGCTACACTAAACAACAAATTTTCAATGTAGACAAGACAGCCTTCTATTGGAAGAAGATGCCATCTAGGACTTTCCTAGCTAGAGAGGAGAAGTCCATGCTTGGCTTCAAAGCTTCAAAAAACAGGTATACTCTTGTTACGAGCTAATACAGCTGGTAACTTTAAGTTTAAGCTAATGCTCCTTTACCATTTAAAAAAATCCTAAGCCCTTAAGAATTATACTGAATCTATTCTGCCTGTGCTCTATAAATAGAACTACAAAGGCTAGATGATAACACATCTATTTACAGAGTGGTTTACTGAATATTTTAAGCCCACTGTTGAGACCTACTGCTCAAAAAGAATCCTTTCAAATTATTACTGCTCGTTGACAATGCACCTGGTCACCCAAGAGCTCTGATGGAGATGTACAAGGAGAGAAATGTCATTTTCATGCCTGCTAACATAACATCCATTCAGCTGCCCACAGATCAGGGAGTAATTTTGGCTTATAAATTATATTATTTAAGAAATACGTTGCATAAGGCTATAGACACCAAAATGATTCTTCTGAAAGATCTGAGCAGAGTACATTGAAAACATTCTGGAAAAGATTCACCATTCTAGATGCCATGAAGAGCATTCGTGATTCATGGGAGGAGGTCAAAATATAGACATTAACAGGTTTTGGAAGAAGTTGATTACACCTTCATGGATGACTCTGAAGGTTTTAAGACTCCAGTGGAGGAAGTCACTGCTGATGTGGTGAAAATAGTAAGAGAGCTAGAATTAGAAGTAGAGCTTGGAGATGTGACTGAATTGCTGTAATCTCAGGATCAAACTTGAGTGGATGAGGAGTTGCTTCTTACAGATGATCAAAGTGATTTCCTGGAATGAAATCTACTCCTGGTGAAGGTGCTATGCACATTGTTAAAAATGACAACAAAAGATTTAGAATATCACACAAAGTTAGCGGCAGGATTTGAGACAATTGACTCCAATTTTTTAAAAAGTTGTGCTGTGAGTCAAATGCTATCAAAAAGCATTGCATACTACAGAGAAATCTTCCATGAAAAAAGGAGTTTGTTGATGCAGCAAGCTTCATTGTTGTGTTATTTTAAGAAATCTCCACAGCCACCCAGCCTTCAGAACCACCACCCTGATCAGTCAGCAAGACCCTCCACCAACAAAAAGATTACAACTTGCTGAGGGCTCAGATGATCGTTAGCATTTTTTACCAAAAATGTATTTTTTAATTAAGGCATGTAGATTGTTTTTCTAGATATAATGCTATTGCACAGTTAATATACTGCAATATAGTGTAAACATAACTTTTGTATGCACTGAGAAACCACAAAATTTGTATGGCTCATTTTATAGTGATATTCATTTTATTGCAGCAGTCTAGAACCAAATCCACAATATCTGAGGTGTGCCTTTATGTATTGTTGATTTTAATGTAGCATTCTTATTGCATCTCAGTACAAGTAAAAGGGAACTTAAAAAGCTAGCATTTCCTGAGAATCTGCTATGCAGTAGGCACCAGCTGAAGTACATTTATACATTATGTCATTGTCCACTTTGACAGAAGACAAAGTGAATGATTTGCTCATAATCACTGACCTAACAAGTGAGGGGCCAGGACATGGACTCAGGTCACCTCTCCCACCTCCATGGTACTGCTGCTCAGGGCACTGTCAACATGAGCTGGCACATGAGTAAAGGTGATTCCCATTTGTGGACTTCTCTCTGCTGCTGCTGTTCAAACAGAAGGGAGACCCGTGAGCCACAGCTCACACCTGATTACTCAGACATGGACTCTTGGGCTCATGTGTTATCCAGGCCCTACATTCTTCCTTTCCTGTTGCTGGAGCTTTGATCGTCACACTTACTCTTTCATATGACCTTTACCCAGGAAAACCTCAATGGAAGCAGGGGGCGCTCTGCTGTGGACTTTATTCTTTGGGGGAAGCTCTGGAGAAATGTTGTACTTTGAAGCTATTTGCTTGTTAGTTTCATAAAGCAACATCCTGATTTCATAGAAACTCAAAGTTTTCTGTTTTGAAGGGATCTGAGAGATCATTTGTGCATCCATTTTCTTCCTATTTCTTATTACAGATAAAAGTGACTATGTGAAGGGCTGGGCGCGGTGGTTCGCACCTGTAATCCCAGCTCTTTGGGAGGCCAAGATGGGCAGATCGCTTGAGATCAGGAGTTTGAGAACAGCCTGGCCAATATGGTGAAACCCTGTCTCTACTAAAAAATACAAAAATTAGCCAGGAGTGGTAATGCATGCCTGTAATCTCAGCTACTACAGAGGCTGAGACAGGAGAATTGCTTAAACCCAGGAGGCAGAGGCTGCAGTGAGCCAAGATAGTGCCATTGTGCCACTGTACTCCAGCCTGGGTGACAGAGTGAGAGACTCCATCTCAAAAAAAAAAAAAAGTGACTATATGAGTTATACTTTGGAGATCTCTGGGGTTAAGGCCTGTTGTTACATATTATAGAACATCTTCTCTTGTTTTTTTTTTATTTGTTTGTTTTTGTTTTTGTTTTTGGCATTTATATCATTTTAACAAAAGAAGTGAGAAAGGCCAAGTGTCTAGAATGCTTTCTCTTTTAGCAGTAGAACCTCTGGAGGTAGACATTTAGCAAGAAGCCTGCTAAACTGCAGACTAATTCCCTCCAACTTTGGTTAAATTTCTATCCCCCCATTAAAATCCCCAAATGCAATGTCATTAGCAGCATTCATTGCTCCTTGTAAGAGCTGGGAATGCACCCCAGATGTTGTGTTTTGAGCACAAAGGCCTGTGTGCCAGATTCACAGCATGGCTTAGAACCTTCTGAACCCCGCCCACTCTACAAGGTACTCTTTGTGGCCTCTCCTAGGCTTCCAACATTATTATACAACCCCAGGCTTCTTCCTCTTTTGTAACCTCTCAGACAAGTAATAGATGCACTGTAGTCTTTGCCAGAAAATAAAATGAAAATGAATGAGAAGTCCCTGCCAGAGTGGTTTTCTTTTGATGCTTTCTTTCATCTTCCTTCACCTCCCCTGTGGGGAAAAATAAGGCATTGTATTTATCAGCTTTTATTATCTTGATTTATAACCTCAGGTCCCAATTAGAAGGTAAAACATAAAGGCATAGATTTAAATGGTGCCAATTGTGCCCTTTCCATTTCATTCTTTTCTCTCTTTTGTCAGAAAAAAATCCTTTGATTTCATTTCTTCGTTCTTTATAATACTGTATTGATCTGCCAGTATAGAGAATGCATCAGCAACTCTCTTATCTTTGGCTAATACTACATTTTTCTGCACTAACTACAACCCACAAACTGTACATTTGTGTCATTACGTGCCTGGTTTGCACACATTAAATTAGATATACAATGTGCATTCTATACTTTATTGAGTTGACTATGACAAGAATTGTGATGAATGGCATTTGGTAGCTTTCATTTATCATCCAGAAAGCTTCATTTTCCAACATCAATCAGGCAATTAAAAGGACCGCTAGTAGGCTGACCTATTGTGTGTCTTCATTCTCTTACTTTGTTTCATGTTCATTATGGTTCACAGTACAGAATGATGACATTCCTGCATTCATTCATTCAGTCATTCAAACAATTTTCAGTGCATGCCTTCTAAGTGCTGGACACCAGTCAAGGCACAGGGAAGAACACTAAAATAACAGACAAAATCCTTTCTCTTGTGTGGCTAACAAGAAAGGGCTGGGAAGGATAACAGACCAATAAACCGTGTATTTGTAATATATGCAGGGGCATGAGCACTAGGCTGGGGAAAGGGCTAGTGAGGACAGGAAAGGGAAAGGAGGCCACAGTAGTCAGGAAGATCCTCTTTAAGAAGGTGACCTGGAGCAGAGACTTGCATGAAGTAGAGAAGCAAACTCTGCAGCCACCTGTGAGAGCCTTCCAAGCACAGGGAGCAACATGTGTCAAGCAACATGAGGATGCAGCAGAGCCAGCATATACGAGAAACTGAAAGGACATGAAATCTGGTGCACAGGGAGTGACAGGAAAAGTGGCTGGAGAGTAGGTAGCAGATGGATAGATTTATGTAAGGCCATGTGAGCCAATGACAACTTGATTTCATTCTGAGAGAGTTGGGATGCCATCAGAGGACTTTGAGCAGAGGGAACATAATCTGACTTTTGCTTTAAAAGAGTCACTCCAGCTGTAGTGAGAATAGACAATTGAGGGTAACAGTAGAAACCAGGAAACCAGATATGAGTTATTACAATAATCTGGGAAAAGATAATGGTGTCTTAGACCAGGATGGCAGTGGTGGAGGGTAGAGAGACAAGGTTAGGTTTGTATTGTGAAGGCAAAGCCAGTAGGCTTTGCTGACTAACTAGATATGCGATGAGACGAGTAGGAACAAGGGTAACTCCAAGAATTGGAGATGCATATCTGGATGAATGAAGTTGGTGTTTGCTGACAGAGGGAAGCCTGAAGAAAGAGAAATTAGAGACAGGCAGGAAGAAACCAAGAGGTCTCTTTTGGGCATATTAACTTGGGGTTCCTACTCCCCAACAATCACCAATTAATAAATGTTCATCCTTCTCATAGATTAGTCTTGATTGCAGCGTAGACTTGTGGCTGAGTGTGGTCTCTGGAGCCTGTCTTCCTTGTCTTGAAGCCCACCCACACTAGCTCTGTAATCTGAAAGAAATGACAACTTTTCTGTACCTCAGTTTCTTTTAATGTTTAGTTTTCTTATACAAACAACATTTTTTTCCCATAAGTTTTTGGAGTACAGGTGGCATTTGTTTACATGAGTAACCAAATAAGTTCTTTAGTGGTGATTTGTGAGATTTTGGTTTACCCATTACCCGAACAGTATACACTACACCATATTTGTAGCCTTTTATCCCTCGCCCCCCTCTCACTCTTCCCCCCAAATCCCCAAAGTCCATTGGATCATTCTTATGCCTTTGCATAATAATTAAATTAGATGTACAATGTGCATTCTATACTTTATAGCTTAGCTTTACTTTATAGCTTAGCTCCCACATATCAGTGAGAACATGGGATGTTTGGTTTTCCATTTTTGAGTTAGTTCACTTAGAATAATAGTCTCCAATCTCATCCAGGTCACTGCAAATGCTATTAATTCATTCCTTTTTATGGCTGAGTAGATAACATAATACCACAGTTTCTTTATCCACTCGTTGATTGATAGGCATTTGGGTTGGTTCCATTATTTTGCAACTGGGAATTTTGCTTCTATAAACATGCATGTTCAAGTATCTTTTCCGAATAATGACTTCTTTTCCTCTGGGTAGATACCCAGTAATGGGATTGCTGGATCAAATGGTAGTTCTGCTTTTAGTTCTTTAAGGAATCTCCATACTGTTGTCCATAGTGGCTGTACTAGTTTACATTCCCACCGGCAGTGTAGAAGTGTTCCCTGTTTGCCACATCCATGCCAATATCTACTGTTTTTTTATTTTTTTGATTATGGCCATTCTTGCAGGAGTAAGGTGGTATCACATTGTGGTTTTGATTTGCATTTCCCTGATCATTAGTGCTGTTGAGCATTTTTTAATGTTTGTTGGCCATTTGTATAGCTTCTTTTGATAATTGTCTATTCATGTCCTTAGCCCACTTTTTGATGGGATTGTTTGTTTTTTTCTAATTTCTCAGTGATAAATACATATTGTTTATTTTATAAAATAGTTCTTTTTCAAGGAAGAAATTCTAGTGATAGCAGAATTAATATGCACTGAAAAATATGGGTATGTTGGTTATGTTAGAAACTTTAAAATCATTTAAAGACAGAATCCAAACAAGGTTTGATTGGAGAGAAAAAAAAACAGTAAAATACATTTTTGAAGCAATCTGGAAAATTTCATCATGGACTGGAGATTAGATTGCATTTGTCAAACTAGGGCCTGCTGCCTGTCTTAGTAAATAAAGTTTTGGTAGACTACAGTCATGCTTGTTTGTTTATGAGTAGTCTAAGGCTGCTTTCTTTTCATAACAGCAGAAGTTGAGTAATTTTGACAAAGAACCCAGAGCTCACAAAGCCAAAAGCACTTATTATTTGGCCTTTTATAGGAAAAAAATGCTGATACATTAAAGTTACATGAAAAACATTCATAACTTTTGGAGAGTCAAATGGAATAATCTCTACATATTTCACTCTCATATCTAAAATTTGCTTTAATATATTTCAACAACAAAGACTAAAGTAAAAAGGGTTAGATGGAGAGAATCTTGATAACTGTTGCAGCTAAGTGAAGACTATCTTAGGATTCATTTTGTTTTCTTCTCTACATTTGTGTGACTTTTTGTACAAGGAAAGAATACAGAACTGTTTAAGTCAGTTAATTAGTATACTTGATAGATTATTTACCAAAGTGGCTGCAATTACTCTTCTCCATATCCTTCAGCTGGGGAATCCTGCAGTGTATGTGTACAGTGAAATATTACTCAGCAATAAAAAGGAAGAACTATTGACCCACTCAATAACATGGATGAATTTTAAATGCATATTGCTGAGTGAAAAAAGCCTAGATTCAAAAGGCTACGTATTTGTATTCGTCCATTCTTGCATTGCTATGAAGCTCTACCTGAGACTGGGTAATTTATAAGAAAAGAGGTTTAATTGGCTCATGTTTCTGCAGCTGTTCAGGTAGCATGGCTGGAGAGGTCTCAGGATACTTTCTAAAGCGGGCAGGCACTCTTACACGGCTGGAGAAGCAGAAAGAGACAGAAAGGGGAGGGGCTACATGCTTTTAAACAACCAGATCTCATGAGAACCCACTCACTGTCATGAGAACAGCAAGTGGGAAATCCACCCCCATGATCCAATCACCTCCTACCAGGCTCCTCTTCTAACACTGGGGATTACAATTTGACATGAGATTTGGGTGGGGACACCAATCCAAACCATATCAGTATTGCATGGCATTCTGGAAAAGGCAAAACTATAGGGATGGTGAAGAGATCAGTGGCTGTCAGGGGTTAAGGGTTGTGGGAGGGGCTTACTACAAAAAGAAAATTTGGAGGGGTATGGGAACTTCTTAGTATACTGAGTATGGTGATGGCATTATTTTATGCCCAGTCTTGGGTGATTTTAGTTATTATCAGTTAATCACCAATGATCTGAGCAACTCTGCATTAGAAAGAATATCCAACTTCTGAGAGGCTGACACTGTAACCCCAACTCTCTAATGAGGTGCTGCCCCTGAGAAGTTCCTAGCTCTTTACTATATTCCCTTTGATCTGGACTCCCCACACCATGAAAACTGTCCACGCCAACCTCCTCTTATAACTCCCTCTCATCAGAATGCCTTACTTCCCCTTGCTTTAGCCTCATAAACCTTTGTCTAAGGAATAGAGAGTGGTGTGTGCAGAACCTCAGGTTGTCACTCAGCTATCTCCTGGCCAGTCCCTGAGGGACTTGAGCCTAGTTCTTAAGGAGAAGGTGATTGAAATAAGCTGAATGAGTCAAGAGAAGATGTCACCTCAGAGGATGATGCCAGAAAACTAAAGCAAAATCTGTTCTGTCTCACAGCCTAATAACAGCAACAAAAATTATGTCAACACAGGGAGGCAAAGGTTGGAGTGTAAGAGAGACTAACTCCACACTGGAAAAAGTTCTGACAAATGAACAACCAGGAGCATATACATGGTGACCAACATGAGGCCACCAGTGGCCTTTATGATCCCAGGAGCTGTGACCCATAGAAGCACAGGTGGGTCTACAGAGCACAGAGTGGGTCACAAGAGCACAGAAGAGTGGCCATATCGACTTCACGGAAGACATGCAATCTGCCCTAAGATCTTGTGACAAAAAAAGAAGAGAGAGAGCTAGGAGACAGTCAAGGAAAAGATTCTGTGACTGTGAAAACTGCTTCTTAATGGTACCCTGCATTGTGGTACCTGCAATGAGTGTCACAGTGTGGTCTGCACTGAGTGTCACAATGATCATCTAAGATTGAGACATTCTTATCCTTGCTATGTGATATAATTTGGCTCTGTGTTCCCACGCAAATCTCATCTCAAATTGTAATCCTTCCTGTGTCAAAGGATGGGCCTGGTGGGAGGTGATTGGATCATGAGAGTGGTTCCCTCCTACTGTTCTCATGGTAGTGAGGGAGTTCTCATGAAATCTTATGGTTTTAAAAGTGGCAGGTTCCCCTGCAAACACTCTCTCTCCTGCCGCCTTGTGAAAATATGCCTTGCTTCCCTTTTGTCTTCTGCCATGATTGTAAGCTTTCTGAGGCCTCCCCAGCCATGTAGAACTGTGAGTCAATTAAACCTCTTTCCTTTATAAATTACCTAGTCTCAGGTAGTATCTTTATAGCAGTGTAAGAAAGGACTAATACAGAGAATTGGTACTGAGAGTGGGGTACTGCTATAAAGATAACCTGAAAATGTGGAATTGACTTTGGGACTGGGTAACAGGTAGAGTTTGGAACAGTTTGGAGGGCTCAGGAGAAGACAGGAAGATGTAGGAAAATTTGTTACTTCCTAGAGACTTGCTGAATGGTTTTGACCAAAATGCTGATCGTGATGTGGACAATGAAGTCCAGGCTGAGGTGGTCTCAGATGGAAATGAGGAATTTACTGGGAACTGGAGTAAAGGCCACTCTTGGTATGCTTTAGCAAAGAGGCTGGTGGCATTTTGCCCCTGCCCTAGAGATCTGTGGAACTTTGAACTTGAGAGAGATGATTTAGTGTATCTGGCAGAAGAAATTTCTAAGCAGTAAAGCATTCAAGAAGCAACCTGGCTTATTCTGAAAGCATTCAGTTATATGGGCTCACAAAGAGATGATTTGAAATTGGAACTTATGTTTAAAAGGGATGCAGAGGATTAAAGTTTGGAAAATTTGCAGTCTGACCATGTGGTAGGTGCTCTCTCTCTCCTGCTGCCTTGTGAAGATGTGCCTTGCTTCCCCTTCGCCTTCTACCATGATTATAAGTTTCCTGAGGCCTCCCCAGTTATGTGGAATAGGGAGTAAATTAAACGTCTTCCCTTTATAAATTACCCAGTCTCAGGGAGTATCTTTATAGCAGTGCTAGAATGGACTAATGCATAATGTAAGAAGGGGAGGAGAGGCTCCTGACAGCCACAGGCAACCTAAGATGCTAGCTCCTCAGGGAACAAATCCTTGCTACATTCCCTGAAAGTAGACATAGAGTTCAACCTGCACCTATTCAGAATCCCTCTCACCTTTGGCTACCAGTGGCCCACAATGCAAAGCTCTCTTATCATCTAATTTTGAGTTTACTGTTCTGTGTCTTCTTACATAATTCTTTTTAGTTCTGCACCATTCTTTCTCCATCATCATCTGGAATACCTCATTTCATTCTAATGAGTCTTCTTCTATCCTATCCTCTTCAAAGAACCCTCGCTCCATGTCCATGTCTGGGCAACATCTCCTTCTCCTAGTGCTGCATTTTGCTTTCTCTTCTTCCACATGCTTAACCCCCTCCACCTTTGGTCATCTAACCCTATGTCTGTGCTGCAGATCCCCTGGCCACTTTTCCTCATTCACTGAGGACGTTGGCACCTGAACAACAATCTTCCAGTCAAGGCCTAGTATATCACCAGAACACCCCAGTGCTCATGTCTTGAGGCCTACAAATACCCTAGGCTCATAACATTTGTCCTCTGAACTCTTTTCTTCACCGCTGTAAGAATTAAAGAAAGAGGAAAGAAATACGAAAGGTGGCTTGCCAGTCAAGACAGATTTATTTTAGAGAAAATAAACCTGAGAGGAGCCTACTGGCTGAGTCAAGTCAGAGGCACACTCTCTTACAGACTAAGAGTTTTTAATGATTCAGTGTGGGAGAGTTTATCAGAGTCTTTGACTGCTTCTGTGTTTTTTTGTTTTTTGCTTTTTTGTTGTGCTTTTCCCCAACCTCCCTCTGTGCCCACGCTGTCTTATCTGTGTTTTACTGTCTGCCCTTTCTGGCTGCTTGTAGTTAGAAGAGAGGTGATTTCCTTGAAATGCATGAGGCTAGAAAGGGAGCTGGAATTTAAAGTGGCGATGTTTGTCCGAGATGATGGTGCTCCTGCTCTATCAACCACCACTTCTCATTACCCAACCTTCTGTGACCACACTTAACATCAGTAATGGCAAACATGCAGCACTACTGCCAAAATGTCTGCATCCTGAGATCCTTGCAAATTGGTTGTGTCCTTTTATTAATTTTTTATAGATTGGGTCTTGCTATGTTGCCCAGGTTGGAGTGCAGTGGCTATTCACAGGTATAATAATAGCATGCTGCAGCCTCAAATTCCTGCCTTCAAGCAGTCCTCCCACCTCAGCCTCCTGCATAGGTGGGACTATAGGTGCATGCTACCATGCCCAATGGTCATGTCATATTTTCCCCAACCTGGATAGGGCATTAGAACCATCCTCACACAGTGCAAACTGGGTGAATATTATCCATGTTTCTACATTAGGTCATTACCCAGAACTTCACAATGCCTACAATCTTAAATTCCCATAAACTATTCTCTGTCATTACCACCTGCTCTTCAAATTCATGGAGAACTCTATCACTCCATTTACCTCTTTCAGGGCTACTTGGCATCCTAGTAGCCTTGCTTTCTTCTGCAACTATCCCAACATCCTAAACTCAGGATCAAACCAACAATTCCTTTTCTCTGTTCCTTTCTGGGTTTGCCTGGCACAGCTGGGAGAGATTTATACAATCATACTAAAACAAAAGCATGATCACCAACATCAAATGGCCCTTCAGTACCATTCGGAAATCTTTTTATCTGCCATATTTTCTGCCTGCCCCACACATTTTAAAACACCCTTTTGGGAAATTTGAAAATGTGCACTCCCCACTTTTCTGGCCTCCTGTACAACTAAACCACAGGCCTATGATCTATGTATTCCCAGGTAACTCACCCTTGCGAGATCTTGACTTGGAAGTCAGCAATGTAAAGAAAGAGGTATCAGTTTGTGAGGCATCAGTTTGACTGGTGAGGGCAGCAGCAGAAGCCTCCAGCTTTTGGAGTAGGCAGTGGCTACAATGTGGACAGAAGTCCTTTCCACCAAGGGGCCAAGACAGACACACAGGGGAAGTGAGAGAACATGTCTTATATTGTATTACAGTAAGTGCTTTGACTGCCTGCAATTTATTTTTACAACCTCTGTCCCTATGTACTTGGCTTATAGTAGGTGCTTAATGAATTTTAAGCACGAAAGACTTGCCCAAGATCACTCAATGGGCAGAGGAACCAGATGTCAAGCTCATGTCTTCCGACTTTAAAGCCACTAATCTTTCCCAGATGTAATTAGCAGAGCTATTTCCTCTGTCTGACTCCCATTGGGCCTGGGATAAATAGTGATGGTTGCTTGCAATAAATTACTCAGTCTCTGGCTTTCCTGCTTTTGGCTCAGCAGCAGACATAGTGGGACCATTTGCAGAGGTCACAGGGAATTCTATATTTGCTAAGAGGGATGATTCACTGCGCCCTCTAAAAGGAGCAGCTGAACTTATGTTCCTGTAAGAGACTCGACCTTGAAGAAACTGTGAGCAGGCACTGCGGGAAGCCTGGCTGTTGAAAAATGATGAGGGGCTTGGAGGACTTCCAAATGCCAGAGAATGTTGCAAGGGAAATGTTCAGGGTTAAAGTAAAACAGTTATCTCCCATTCCTAAAACAGAGAATAACAACAGCTTGAAATGAATGCAACTCTTCAGTCATTTCAAAAGTCTTTTTATAGTACTGTTCCTCAAGACTTTCCACAAATGTACTATGAAACAGTTGGCAGAGACAATGCTCTGTGTTGATCTATTCCTTTCTTTTTTATCCTAGTACAGCAAAACTGCATTTCCCAAGCTCCTCTTCTCTCAATGGGTCACATGACTTGTTCTAGCCAATAGAACGAGGGTGGAAGTAATGTGACCACTTTCAGGTGGCCCCTAAAGTCTCCTGTGAGATCTTCCAATCTTGCTCTCCTCACTCTGCATGGCTGGAAATGAATACTCTGATATCTGAAACAACATGATGAAGGAGCCAGGATGCCTAAGTTCACCACTTAGAGAAGAGACAGCTTGAAGAGTCATTCTGGAGAGCTGGCTGACCAAACTCATTGGATTGTAACATATATGAGAATATAAACCTTTTATTCTGATATGCCAGAGGCACATTATGGATTGTATTACAATGACTAGCATTAGCTGTCCTGATTAATAGACACTGTGACAAGATTCTTTATTGCTAAAAGAAAAAAAAAGCAATGGCTGATACCTGATTAACAGACACTGTGACAAGATTTTTTATTGCTAAAAGAAAAAAAAAGCAATGGCTGGTACCATTTAAAATAAAACTTACAATTAGGGCAATTCAGTTTGAAATGTGTTTATGAAGTTATTTCATAGCACTAATTACAGTTCTAACAATACGTATTTCTGTAGGTGTATTTTCAATTCTCTACTAAGTAGTAAGCTCTGTGGGACTGGAAGTTGTACATGTTTTGTTCTTCACTGCAGAGGTCATACTCCTCAGAGTACAGGACCCATGGTGGGAAATATTAGCTTCATGAATGAGTGAATGAATGACTACACACAAGGTTTGATAATTAGCATCCAGAATAACAAAGATAAATACAATGAATTAATGATTCATAGTGAGGCTTAGTCAAGTATACAAAAAGAACAAGATGAAATGCAACATAATTGTGATATTATGAAGTGTATACTTGGTCTTCACCCCTGTTTACTGTCATACACACAATTCCTAGATGCTTGGAATCTCCAAAGTGTTGTCTTTTTGTACGCTAATGTTCACTGATAGCTTCAGGATGGAGGTGGTCACCAGAAGGGCAAAGGCATGATTATAGGGTTGGAACTTCTGGGCCCACCTCCCCAACTTCCAGGGAGAAGAGCGGGACTGAAAGACAGACTGATCAGCAATGGCCTGTGGTTTGATCATAATGAAGCCTCCATAAAAACCCAAGTGGACAGAGTTTGGCAAGCTTTTAGATAGCTGAACACATGGAGGCTCCCAGAGGGTGGCATGCCCAGTGAGGGCATGGAAGCTTCACACCCCTTTCTTCATACCTTACCATACACATCTCTTCATCTATATTCTTTGTAATATCTTTTATAATAAACCAGTAAATGTAAGTAACTATTTCTCTGAGTTTTGTGATCTGCTCTAGCAAATTAATTGAACCCAAGATGGGGTCATGGAAACTCTTACTTGAAGCCAGCTGGAGAGAAGTTTCAGAGGCCAGACTTGCTACTAGTGTCCAAAGTGGGGAGCAGTTTTGGGGACTGAGCCCTCAACCTGTGGCATCTGATGCTGTCTCCGGGTAGATAGCCTCAGAATTGAATTAAAGGACATCCAGCTGGTGCCTTCTGCAGAACTGATTGCTTGCTTGTTGATAGAGAGAAAACTTCCCCAACATTTGATCACAGAAGTCTTCTGTATTGATGATTATTGCAGTGTGAGAGCAGAGGAAAAATAAGCTTTTTCCAAACAATAGTATTTTTAAAAAGTAATAGAGTAAGAAGCCAACCTGAAGGGTTCCCAACGGAACATAGGAGCAATAAAATAAATAACATTGTATTGGGTTATGATCTGTAAACCAAAAAAAAAAAAAAATGTCTGAAACAGGTTCCAACCAATTTAGAGGTTTATTTTGCCAAGGTTTGCTGAGGTTTATTTTGCCATGGTTGAAGATGTACCCAGGAAAAAGAAACACAAGCCACTGTAGGATCTGGGGCCTGCAATTTTTCCAAAGAGGATTTTAAGGACTTCAATATTTAAAGGGGAAAAAATGGGCAAGAGGGGAAAGGAAGACAGAAAAGAAGGGGCAGCATATGGTCACATTCTTATGAGGCTTTGATTGGTGTTCCCTGAATCCACATGTTGCATGTGGAAAGGAGAGGCTGTAGGGGCAGTCAATTATGTATTTTCCTCCTGTGCAGTAAATCTGCACTTTACATAAGATAAAGTAAATATGGAGTAGAGGTCAAACATGCATTTGTCTTGGGGTGGGCAGGAGGATGATTTCTAGCCCCTTCTTGTCCTATAGCCATGAAGATAAGCTGTTAATTTACATTGTCAGGGTGAAGAAGTCCTCCTAGGAAAATATTTGGCCTTCTGTCTACAATGATCTGTTTAAGAACAAAAGGAAAGGCAGGTTTTTGTGTCACTTGGTTTCTAAGTTTAATTTTTCCTTATGGCATATGGAGTTTGAGGTCCCAAGGTTTTGTTTTCCTTTCACAGATCCAAAGCATGAAATAAATATCCAAGAATTCATGATGATATAAATAAATATTTGGGCTGGGCACAGTGTCTCAAGCCTGTAATCCCAGCACTTTGAGAGGCTGAGGCAGGTGGATCACCTTAGGTCCGGAGTTTGAGACCAGCCTGACCGATATGGTGAAACCCCATCTTCACCAAAAATACAAAAAGTAGCTGGGCATGGTGGCACACGCCTTAGTCCCAGGTGCTAGGGAGGCTGAGACAGGGGAATTGCTTGAACCCAGGAGGCAGAGGTTGCTGTGAGCTGAGATCATGCCACTGCACTCCAGCCTGGGTGACATAAATAAATAAATAAATGTTTGAATAAATAAGTAAATGAAAATGAGAGATAAATCTCACATGTAGAGGAATCCAAATAGTTGATGTAGGTAATTTCCCTTCAAGGACATGGAGTCTACTTCCTTACCCCTTGAGTGAGTGTGTGCTTAATGACTTCCTTTCAAAAAGCAGAGTGTGAAAAGATGGTATGGGGGGAAGTAAGTTTACTGTAGAGAAGTCTGGAAAAACTACCTTGGCCAAGTGATTGAGGCTAATATTATTAATAATAACTCATATTGAAAAATGTGTACTCTTACAGTAATGTGATGGGAAAGGCATTTCACCTCTGAGGTTTCCCTCCCAAAGACATGTAACAATGGTGTAATAATAAGAAAAGACATTAAAAAAACCCAGCTTGAGGAGTATCTCTTCCTCAAAGGTCATCAGAAACCAGGAAAGTCTGAGAAACCATTTTAGCTAAGAGAAGCCTGTATTAGAATTCTCCAGAGAAATATGTGATTATGAAGGCTGGCAAGGCCGAAGTCTGCAGAGCTCATGACCCAGTTCAAGTCTGAAGGCCAGGAGTTGCCTGGAAAATCAGTAAGAGACAACATCCAGTTTGAAGGCCATCAGGCAGGAGAAATTCTCTTACTTGGGGGAGGGTTAGTCTTTTGGTCCATTCAGGCCTTCAACTGATTGGATGATGCCTACCTATATTATGTAGACCATCGGCTTTACTCAGTTTTCCAATTTAAATGTTTATCTCATCCAAAAACACCCTCATAGAAACATTCAGAATAATGTTTAACCAAATATCTGGGCACTCCATGGCCCAGTCAAACTGACACAAAGTTAACCATTACAGAGCCTAAGGAGACATAATAACTAAATGTAAGTGATATCCTAAATTAGATCTTGAAACAGAAAAAGGACATTGAAACCAGGTATGGTGGCACATGCCTGTAGTCCCAGCTACTCAGGAGGCTGAGGTGGGATAACTACCTGAGTCCAGGAGTTCAAAGTTGTAGTGCATTATGATCATGTCTGTTAATAGCCACTACACTCTAGCCTGGGCAACAGAGAGAGACCTCATCTCTCAGAAACAACAGCAACAGAACATTACACAAAACTAAAGAAATCCAAACAAAGTATAAATTTTTATCAATAATAATGTACCAATATTGGTCCAATGGTAACAGATGCACTGTACTAATGTAAGTTGTTAATAGTAAAGGAAACTGGATGAGGGGTCTATGGGAACTCTCTGTACTCTCTTCAACTTCTCTGCAAATCTGAAACCATTATAAAATTTTAAAAGTGTACTTGTTTTAAAAAGTGATATAGTTTTGTACACAGGAAACACCACATCAGTTGATGAGTGACATCAAGAATGGCTTATGGAAGAGGTGGCTTTTGAAATATTCATTTTAAATGCAGGTGGGCATCATATTATAAAAGCTTTTGGCCGAGTGCGGTGGCTCACTCCTGTAATCCCAGCAGTTTGGGAGGCTGAGGCGGATGGATCACCTGAGGTCAGGAGTTCAAGACCAGCCTGGCCAATATGGTGAAACCCCATCTCTATTAAAAATACAAAAATTAGCCAGGTGTGGTGGCATGCACCTGTAATCTCAGCTACTTGGGAGACTGAGGCAGGAGAATTGCTTGATCCTGGGAGGCGGAGGTTGCAGTGAGCTGAGGTCGAACCACTGCACTCCAGCCAGGCAACAGAGTGAGACTCTGTCTCAAAATAAATAAATAAATCCTTTGAATGCCAGATTGTCAAGTATTTATGCCTGATGGTCTTAGAGCTCTAGATATTAAACATTAGATCAGTAAAAGAGTGAGGAAAGGGAATGTAAATCGAGAAATGATTTCTGGGTAAAGGCAGATCCAGTGTGGAGCCAACTGTGGGAATGGAAAGGAGGCAGTGGTGTTGGACACTATATTTTCATACCACTATGAAGAAATACTTAAGACCGGGTAATTTATGAAGAAAAGAGGTTTGATGGACTCACAGTTCCACATGGCAGGGGAGGCCTCACAATGATGGCGGAAAGCGAAGGAGGAGCAAAGGAACGTCTTACCTGGTGGCAGACAAGAAAACATGTGCAAGGGAACCGCCTTTCATAAAACCATCAGATTTCATGAGACTTGTTCACTATCATGAGAGCAGCATGGGAAAGACCTGCCTCCATGGTTCAATTACCTCCTGCTGGTCCCTCCTACAACATATGGAGATTATGGGAGCTACAATTCAAGATGAGATTTGGGTGGGGACAGAGCCAAACCATATCAGACACCAAGGAGTGGCTTGACAAGATTTAGGAACTGATTGGATAGGACATGGTAGAGAAGAATTCAGAGGATTTTATATGATTTTATGGGACTTTAACTTGCATGACTTGAAGGATGGTGATGATCTAAAGGAAGATGTGAATGTTAATTATACAAATTGAGTCATTCTTGTCAAACCCAAGCAAATCAGAGTCGAGGGACCAGGGAAAAAAGCACTCACGGCACAGGACACCTGCTCCAATAATTAAATTTTCCACAAGCCCAGCTGCTGAAACCATGTGCTGTGACTCTGACTGGTTTTACTACCACCATCTCTCACCAATCAGAGCTGGCCAGATCTCTAAAGCTTCTCTAGTGCCTATGAGCTTTCTTTCAAAAACAATGCCTGACATTTCTCTTTCTAATGAAACTCTCAGCCTTCTCTTTTTTCTTTGAACATACCTAAGATCACATTGTCTGTGTGTTTGCCCTGAATCTCAATTCTTGCTTCTCAAATAAAATGTTTTAATGGTTGAGATTCATTTCTATATTTTATTTGACTTCAACGAGGGTAAAACAAGAGCAAGGGCAGATTTAGGAAAGAATGAAATGTTGGATTTGCATTATTCTCAACTCTCCAGACAGGAATGTCTGGAAGACTTGGGAAACACATACAGGGTACTTGGGAGGGCATGTCTGTTTAGAGATGTCCCTGGGTCCTCATCAGAGATGGGAAGCAGCTGCAGCTCTGAAAGTAGAAAAGACCTCCCAAAGGAGGAGGAAGGAAGAGAGTTAAGGCCAGAGTGCCAGAGGACACCAACCTTTTGGGGGAAGTATGGGGAAACAGAGTGCCTAAAGAGGTCATAGTAGAACCAGAAAATAGTGTGCAACTGAAGCCTGAGATTACCCTCCTGCCCCCTTCTTGAAGAAACAAAGTAAAAGAAAAAAAGAAAAAACAAAACCCTGTAAGATGCACTGTAGATCGATAATTCTAAACCAAAAATTCAGGAAAGGAGAAGGTGCAACCTATTCAGAAGTCCTTTAATGTTCAGAAAAAGACCATTGTAGGTATGGTTAACAAATTGAAGACAAAGACAAAAATGATTTAGGGGGTGTCTGTTGGGGGGTGGTTGTTGATATAATGAAGGGAATATTACAATAATAACCTAGAACTATAAATTCCAAATAAAATGAGCAAAGGTTGAATCATAGAATTAAAGACATATATTTATATTTAAAGAATATTTTGTGATAAAACAATAAAAGTTACTGTTTCAAAGGTATCACAATACTGTTTTATCCTGATATACGTTTATTATTTACTTGATACATTTGAAAGCAAATGGTTTCAAACTAATGATTTAAGCATGATTTCTAACATCTGTTACTTCAAAAGAGAAAATAAATGAAATATAGCCTATGTAAGATGAAAACATAGTTTACAACAACAAAAAAGTAAACAACAAAGAAGAATAAAAAGCAGGACACCTTAAAGGCATCAGAAATATAGAAAAATACACCAATTTCACTATGAGTGTAAACCATTTAATTAAAACTATTAAAATGCGAAAATATTAGATTAGACTAAAAATACCAGAAAAATTTAAAAATAGACAAAGATACACTCACGAAAATGCAAAATGAAGGCCGGGTGTGGTGGCTCACGCCTGTAATCCCAGCACTTTGGGAGGCCAAGGTGGGAGGATCACCTGAGGTCAGGAGTTCGAGACCAGCCTGACCAACATGGGGAAACCCTGTCTCTGCCAAAACTACAAAATTAGCTGGGTGTGGTGGCACATGCCTGTAATCCCAGCTACTCCGGAGGCTGACGCAGGAGAATCACTTGAACTAGGGAGGCGGAGGTTGCGGTGGCCTGAGATCACACCATTGCACTCCAGCCTGTGCAACAAGAGTGAAACCCTGTCTGAAAAAAAAGAAAAAAAAAAAGAAATGCAAAATGATTTATGCCCAGTGCCCATCATTTGGACACTGGTTGGATAAACATTCACACAGTGGAGTGCTACCCTCTCTTCTGACCTTTAACCGGAATAAGGATGATCTCTATGTCCTGCTATGGAGATGTTCCCAGAGCAGATCCCTGCAGTGGCCATTTAGATGATTCTCTCCCTCCAGACAATGGCAAGAGTTCACTTCTGTGCTATAGGATAGAAAAATAACAGTGTTTTCCCTACTCTCTACTCTCAGTCACTCAGTGCAACACTTCTGCCACCAGTTGTACAGGGGTTTTCCCCACATGAAGCAATTCTTACCCCACATGAAGCAATTTCATGTCCTCTCTGTCTCCTCCAGGCACCTCCATGTGTTCAGCTATGTGGAAGCTCCCCAAACCCAGTCGTTTTGGGTTTTTATGGAGGTTTCATTACATAGGCATGATTGATTACATTAATGCCCATAGGTGTCAACTCTACCTTCAGCCCTTCTCCCCTCCCAGGAGACTACAGGATGGGGCTGAAAGTCCCAACTCTCTAATCACGCCTAGGTCTCTCCCATGACCAGTCCCCGTCCTGAAGCTATTTAGGGGCTGCTAGACAGTAGTCATTCATTAGCATACAAAAGACATTCTTGTCACTCCAGGAGCTAGCTCTTGTCACGTTTAGGAGCTGTATGCCAAGAAATGGGGACAAAACCCAAATATATATTTCACAATATCACATCCACCCACTTGAATTTTGTCTTGCCAATAAAATGTAAGTGATGTGCACCACTTTTCTGTGAAGTTGTTAAGAGGAAGCATGATTCACCTTTCTCTCTTTTCCCTTTGCCAAGGCTACAAAATGTTCTAGATGGTGGCTGCTCCTTTAGCAAGGATCCAAGTCAGGATGACAGGGACACAAAACAGAGCTCCTGGCTGACTAGCAAAGGGCACGTAACATGAGCCTGACATAGAGCTTTGTTGTATAAAGTCGCTGAGACCTTGTGTTAGTTTGTTGCCATAGCTTAACACAGTATCCTGACAGATACATAAACAGGCACCCAGAAATAGAAAGCGTTTGGGATATAGAAAATGATTCTCCCAAATATGGCACTTGGGCATACTGCATGCTTTTGAAAATTGAGGCCCAGTGCAGTGGTTCATGCCTATAGTCCTGGCACTTTGGGAGGCCGAGGCGGGAGGATTGCTAGAGCCCAGGAGTTTGAGACCAGCCTGGGCAACATAGTGAGACCTGCATCTTAATAAAAAGGAAAAAGAAAGAAAATTGAAAGGACTCAGAAATAAGCCTCAGAATCAAGGTCCCTCTAACCTTGTCTTTTCTCCTCCTTCCTTTCGACAGCAGAGAGAGGGACTGTCTCTGAAATTTCCTTATCTAACCAAGAAAGCTTCTTGCCAAAAGAAATACAATTGCCTGTTCCCTCCCTGTTACCTCATTATCTGCAGCAGAAAAGAAGATTGAAGAATGTAACCACACCTGGATAAACTTTTCCGCAAGATAATGCCTGCCTCTCCACCTCACATTCTAAAGATAATCATCATTTACAAGTTAATTTCTGTATCCCTGGTCCATTCATTTTCCCTAATAATCGTTTACCACCCTTAAAAGAACTGGCTACATTCCCTATATCCTTCCTCCTCTATGAAAAAGGGTATAGAAGCTTCTGTACCCCATTAGGAGATTGGGGTAATCACTGTTTGATTCCCTCACCCACATGTTAATAAATTTGTATGCTTTTTCTCCTATTAATCTGCCTTTTGTCAGTTGATTTTCAGTGAACTTTTACAGAATGCAGGGGAAGTTTCCCTTGGCCCGTACAGTTTTGCATTGTGAGCAGGATAGCAAAACTGCTCTGCTCTTCTGGAAGCCACAGTCAAGGGAGCCCAGGACTCAACAAACCAGTAGGATAAGAAATTCTTACCAGCCAGGCTCCAAGCCTCTCTTTGTGCAATCTGATCCAGTAGACAGTAAAAGTCACTGTCCCTTTTCCTCTCCAAAGTCCTTTTTTTTTTTTTTTTTTTTTGAGACAGAGTCTCACTCTGTTGCCAAGGCTGGAGTGCAGTGGTACGATCTCGGCTCACTGCAACCTCTGCCTCCCAGGTTTAAGCAATTCTTGTGCCTCAGCCTCCCGAGTAGCTGGGATTACAGCCATGCACCACCACTACCTAGTGGTGGTGCTAATTTTTGTGGTTTTAGTAGAGATGCGATTTTGCCATGTTGGCCAGGCTGGTCTCAAACTCCTGACCTCAGGTGATACACCCACCTGAGCTTCCCAAAATGCTGGGATTATAGGAGTGAGCCACCGTACCTAGTTGAAAGTCTTGATTAATGGAGGAAAAGGATTTGTGAGCCTAGTCTTAGGTGTAGCAACTCTGGTATACTTTTTGGAATGAAAATTCATATTGTCTTTTTCCTCCCAGAAATAGTCTTGTCTTTTGTCTTTGTCTTTCTGTGTTGTTCTGTCATAAAGAGGGATTGTGTCAATATGAGATAATAAGAAGGGTCAAAATCTAGTTTTAAAGAGTTTAATCAAGAAGAAAGCTGGGAATGGCCATTCTGGGACACACAGATTTCAGAGAAATAGGATCAGTGCTCTGAAGTTAAAAGTTAAGTTTTTGCTTATATAGGAAGAAGACAAAGAAATTTAACAGGATTATATTTCCTATATACTGGTTTAAGAGTTATAACAAATTAATTAGTTAGAGTTTGTTTTCTTTTCTGTATGGCTTGTTTTATTCATAGCTGATTTTCATTTCCTTTCCAATTTAAAAGAGTGTGTTTAACATTCCATCTTAAGACAATGTGGTAGTCATGAAGTCTTTGTGTGAGAAAGGTGAGAGGGAGGTTAATCTACAATGAAGATCAACAGAGGAGAAGGAAGGGGTCTTCCTTGGTGCCCTTCTGTCATTCATGTCATTTTATTAACACAAAACAATACAGGTAAGGAAGGAGGCTTAATCTATAATCAGAGAAACAAAGGTTACAGCTGTCTCTTATGTGATGCAGGCCCATAATCACATTCCTTTAAGGTTCAAAATAATTTTAGAGTTCCAACATCTTCAATTTGGATTACTTATTTTTACATTTTTCTTCTTTTTGGAAGAAAGTTCTTCAAGAACTTTTTGAAGAAACCATCATAGATGAATTTAATGGTTGGACTCCTTTTATGTTGAGAAATTTTGATCCCATGTCACTAGGAAGGCACACTCCTAGGATGTCATGTCCCCTAGCAAAGGATGATTAAACCAGCTGTAAGCTGATGTAGTATAGGCTGAATTTAAGTCAGCATAAAGAAAGTGATTTTGTGTGTTAGGCTAAATAGCTATATCTTCAATTTATGCAACTATTTGGGGGACCATTATTTTAGTCTTTTCAGTCACAAGTTGACTCCATTTTAAACAAATGCTGTAACAACAGTGTAGACAAAACCAGAACAAAACACAATATGCAATTACAATTCCTAGAATAAGTAACAGCTTTTGCTGTTAAGTTACTCAAGATCCAAACCATCTACTTAGCTAGTCACTTAGAGAAGATTTGGGATCTGAAAAGTTGGTTATTGAGGTTTTCATATCAGCCATTCATTTATTGATGTTATTAGACTCATCTAGGATAGAGACACAACATTCAGTTTTTATGATGGTACCTTGGGCTGCAGTGGGTGTGTCTAAAACTTGTTGTGCCATACAGCCTTTCTTGTAATAGCAACTTCATTGTTTAATAACAAAGTACTGATGTGGCTATCATTTACAGCCTGTAGTGTATAATTGATCGGGGCCTCTACATGCCAAATAACATTCTCAAATACCCAGTTGTGCGATGAAGATGGAAGCTAAATGATCATACCAATGGAACACAGAAAAAGCCCAGCAGGATTATAAATGAGGAAAATTTGCAGGTTTTGATAGGGAATGAACTATTTGACCTTGTGCCCAAGCATAACCCAAGGAACATTGTCCTAGCCATCCTGGGAGTAGCCATGTCCATAGATTAGTGCCACATGACCAAAACTTTCCATTTGAAGCTAACCAAGAAATACTCAGTTGTTGTATCTATTCAGTGGCAGGCCAATCAGTATTTTGTAATATAATGGTGTTGAAACACTGTTCTTTGGGTATCCATCCCATATTTCTGATGCAATTAGGCCAGTTATCTTTAATGTAATTTCTCTGGTCCCAACATAGACGACGTAGCTGAGCTGACGGGAGGGAATAAGCCAGATAAACCCATCTTAAATTTGTGTTATGTGATACTGAAGTTGAGTTTTCTTATAACTGAGTACCCTATTTTTAAGGTTTTTTTCCTCTTCCTTCTTCAGTCCTTTTCTATTAACTTTTTAGTAATAAAATAATATCCTTTACTCTCCTTCTTTCCACAAGGCACTCCCTTGCATTGCTAGCTTATCTAATTATGCTTGCTTAGAAGTTCCAGAGATTGAATCTTGAGACAATCCAGGTGCCTATGGAATTATCCCCCACCAGGAGATTACTTCAAGGCTGCAGCTAATTTACAACCCAGTCAAGCCCGAGATGGCACCAGCTCATTCACAAGTTGGAGCAATAACTCAAGATAAGTCATCAGAACAAGTCATATAGACCCACACCACCTTGCCACCCCCCACTCCCGCATTTCCTCCATACCAAACTTCCCCTTCTCAAGCTCTAGTGTTTTGCCTGAGAATTTTAAAGTGGTTTCATCAAGGCAGGAGCCTGAACTACTTCCCACTGTCAATATTGGAACATAAAGTCACTTCACTTTCTTTCTATCACACCTTGTCCTTGTTACTTGATTCTGCAAGTGACAAACGGCCAAATCTGCATTCAGTTACAATTTTTGGTGTCCTGTACAGGGAAGCTGTGCATTCTGGGTGATCCTAGTCTGTCAATCTGGCTTCATGCTACCAAATGGGCCAGGGGGCTGCCTGTGAGCACCAGCTGCTTATAGCTAGCTGACATTATGGCCAAAACCCTGGGGAATTTCCCTGAAACTGACAGTTTTGTCCTGGGGAACCTCCCTGCTCTTTCTGCCATGGCACTGGCTGGCTTCTACACTTCACTGGTACAAAGAAAGTGACCTCTGAGTAAGTCGACAAACTTTGGAAATTGGATGAGGCAGCTGGTGTGCACCCAGCTTAGCTCTGTCTTTTTGGGTGGTATTGCTTGGACTCTGCTCTGCTTAGAATTAGGTGCTCACAACACAGTTTGGGCATGCACACCATTTGTGTTTGTGATGCCACTGGAGCTTTGCTCTGTTTGGACTCAGCTGCTCTTGGAGCCATTTGTGATCAGGATGGAGGAGGTTTCCAGACTCTTTACCCAGCCCCTTGAGCGGGGACTTGTTTGGGAGAGCGCCATTTGAAATTGTGACTGTGTGAGTGTGTAGCATTTATATTTGGACTCTTATCTTGCTTTATTTCTTTTCTTTTCTGCCTACTTTGTATCTGCTATTATTAAGTTACTAGTACTGAGATTTTGTTTTTCTTATACAGTTCAGCCACTTCTAACTAAAATGTAAACAGTGAAAATTCATTCAAAATTGAAGGAAAAAAATTCAAATGCCAGAAATATTGGCTGGTTTTCGTAGCTAAAATCTGGTAATAAAAGATTTGAAAGGATTTTATTTTGAGTGCTTTATAGTTAAAAGTCAACTTACTTAAAACTGATATTTAAGACATATATTGTTTTAAAGCCCCTACTTTCTCTCTGTAAACACTTCTTAGCAGAATTCCGTCTGACTCTCCATATACTCCCGTCTGTTGTTCCTTCCTCTTTTATCCAGTCTTTTTTACTTTGTAGGGGGAGACCAGAAATTACTTGGCATTATGAGAGAATTTTGACCTTGATATGTAATAGCTAGATTTAAAAATATACTTTGTAAAATGGCTGATGGCAGTTATAATAAATAATTCTTCTTACAGGGCCATACAACTTTCATTGGGCATTTAAATAAGCAGAGTATGCTCCTGGACAACTGGAAGGTATGGAACAGGGGATGGACTGATTACAGAAAGGGCTGATTGGCTTTGGGTTGCCCACCAGCCTCACAGAAATGTCCTTTTGATGGTATACACTGTGAAAGCATTGCACTATCTCATCCTGTAGCACTTCCCTCTTTGGGGCACCCAGGATTCGGTGGAAAAATGAGATCTTTGATTTGGGGAGGTCTGTTTGCCTTCCAGCTGTGCCTGCTTGTTAGCCCTACAAAATGCATGTTTCCTGGCCCTATTCCTTAAAAGTCTCCACCTTAAAGCCAGTAATCTTAAAGCCAGATCTAAGTTCCAATTAAGAAACTCAGATCTTTTAGAAAATTTCCATTTGTAAGAGTGTCTGCCTTTGCTGGCTGTCTTGACTGAACTTTTACCCACACCATTTTTCCTCACTCTAAATAGAATATGAATTCTGTATTTTGTTTCACCTAATAAATATTTCTACGAAAATGTAAATTTGAAGCTGTCTGGCTGGCAATTGTTTGGGAAAGGGAACAGGTAATCAAGAGACCGATCGTCTAAAACAAGAAAAAGAAACTTAAAACTGGCAAATGAAAAATAATATCACCTGCCTCTGTCTGTCTCTCTGTGTATTTATATGTGTTGTGTGTGTGATGTTTCACTACCAAAATATAGAAAAGAGCTCTAATTAATTGGCTGAAAGAAAAATAAGCAGCTAAACACAATATTTTATTAGAAAAATAGAAAAACTTTAAAATGTCATGTGACTTTAGTAATCTTTGGGAAATAAAGACAGTGGTAAAGATTATTGGTAAAATAAAATAAAATTGTCTTCAGAATTTAGACACTTACTCTGAATTAAGCAAGCCAGATACTGTCTTTGCTAGATGTTTTAAGATCACAAACTGCTTCTATGACATTTTAATAATTGTTGGACTCGCCAGCTTTGGAGCCGTTAAATTCTAAGTAAAGCCAGGGGACACATGGACTTAGCTGTGCTCCCTGGCTATGCTGGAAAAAGTCAAACATTATCTGAAGTTCTATCCTGTCTCCTAGGTTCTACACCTGGTATATAATTAAATTGCTTACTTCCTTTATCTTTCACTAAGAATAAAAGTTGCTAGGAGTTTACATTATAACATATGTAATTGGGACTACTAGAAAAACAGTTTTACATGGAAGTAGTCTAAAGAAAGTAAAATATGTCTTGGTAAAAAGTTATAAAAAGGCATGGAAACATGGTTTTTTATTGAAGATAAAGTAATTTTGCCTAGTTTAGATGGTTTAAAGATTATTTTAAGTTAAAAAAACAAAGTTTAAGTAAGTTATAAAAGGTTTATAGAAGATTAATTTTTTTTTTTTTTTGAGATGGAGTCTCACTCTGTCACAGAGGCTGAAGTGAAGTGGTACGATCTTGGCTCACTGCAACTTCTGCCTGC
Organism: Pan troglodytes; assembly: GCF_028858775.2. Lineage (NCBI taxonomy): Eukaryota > Metazoa > Chordata > Mammalia > Primates > Hominidae > Pan > Pan troglodytes. Next base: position 46,432,845 of record NC_072404.2, read on the forward strand.
CAGGTTCAAGCCTCCCTGGTAGCTGGGATCACAGGCACATGCTATCATGTCCGGCTAATTTTTTTATTTTTCGTAGAGATGGGGTTTCACCATGTTGGCCAGGCTGGTCTTGTACTCCTGACCTCAAATGATCCACACACCTTAGCCTCCCAAAGTGTTAGGAATACAAGTGTGAGCCACTGTGCCCAGCCTGATTAATCTTATAAAATAAATTCTGCATGTGAAGAAGTTGGCTAAAATTAAAGGATATTATTTTGTATATCCATAAATTGAGCATTAAAATAAAAAGACACTGATATAGGGCCAGAATCTGGGCCCATGTATCAAAATAACAGAGGTTTCTTAGAGCATTGATCTGCTCTTTAACAAAAAATTATAGAGTTATAAATGGTTTATAAAAATCTTACCTTATGGTCAAACTAATAGACTGGCTTACAAGGTTTTATAAAAAATTAACTTTAGGTCAAGCATGGTGGCTCAAGCCTATAATCCCAGCACTTTGGGAGGCCAAGGCGGGTGGATCACATGAGGCCAGGAGTTCAAGACCAGCCTGGCCAACATGGTGAAACCCTGTCTCTACTAAAAATACAAAAATTAGCCAGGAGTGGTGGCATGCACCTGTGATCCCAGCTACTGGGGAGGCTGAGGCATAAGAATCATTTGAACCTGGGAGGTGGAGGTTGCACTGAGTTGAGATCATGCCACTGCACTCCAGCCTGGGTGACAGAGTGAGACTATGTCTCAAAAAAGAAAAAAAGAAAAGAAAAAAAATAACTTCACTGTTAGTAATGCAACAATACAAAGGTGAAATTTGTTTTTCTTTTTTAAACAAAATTTTCATATAATATTGAGAGATAATGAAAGGGTTTTCTTTGCCTTTTGAGTACGCTACAGGAAAACAAAGAAAACAAAGAAAAAAAAGACAGAAAGAGAGAAGAGACAGATTTAGTTGGCCTGGTGTTTTCTTTATTGGGTCTTTGTATTAGGCTTTTCTTGCTATGAAGAAACACCTGAGACTTGATAATTTATAAAGAAAAGAGGTTTAATTGGCTCACGATTCTGCAAGCTTTATAAAAAGTATGGTGCTTGCATCAGCTGGGCTTCTGGGGAGGCCTCAGGAAGCTGACAATCATGGCAGAAGGCAAAGGGGGAGGAGGCATCTCACAAAGCAAGAGCAAGAGAGAGAGAGAATATGGGTGCCACACGCTTTTCAACAGCCAGATCTCATGAGAACTTACTCACTATTGTGAGAACAGCACCAAGGGGGTGGTGCTAGGCCATTCATGAAAAATCCACCTCCATAATCTAATCACCTCCCACCAGGCCCCACCTCCAATGCTGGGAATTACAATTCAACATGAGATTTGGGTGGGGACAAATATACAAACTATATCAGCTTGTTGTTTAGAAAACTGAGTCTCCCCTCTATTAGTGAGTAAAGGTTTTTGTCTTTTGATATTTTTGAGTTGTCATTTCAGCTAAATGAATAATCTGTGATTCCATTTTGTGTTATCAAATGTTTTAAGCCGTTGATATTTGACAAACCTTCAAAAATTGAAATTCCAAGTTCTAAATTAAGCCTTTTTAGATCTCATTAACCTTTTTAAATATTACATCTCCTGAAGTCTAAAAGAGACATATTTGGCTTATTTGGATATTAAAATCATACAGGAAGCATTGTGAAATATAAAATAATGTTTAACTTTCTTGGATTCATTACACATTCATATAAATGTATTACTAATATCTGTTCCAAAACTGTGTAAGATTCCTATAATTCTGATATATCTCAGTATATGCTATCAGTAATAATTAATGGTTGCTATGTTAAATTATTGTGTGCCACAGAGATAATGAAATTTCCTTGTCAATTGTGTCTTCAACCAAGGCTGCTCTGAAACTGTTGTCATCCATAATTGTTGTTTTATTTTGATTCTTTTCAAAGTGCGGATTTATAATCAGCTATAGGACTCTGATCCTATAGGTAGGTGCTCTTGAATGCAGGTTTCTGATAACTTTTGAGAGTATGACATTAGAATAAAGTAAAAAACTTCCAAGACTCCCATGAAGAGCTAATGTGTTCATGAATATCAAGCAGAAAAAGAGTTGATTACACAGACTGAACTAATGGAAGACCAAAATAATCTTTTTATGACTTTTTGTTTAAAGTATTGGTAATTCTTTTGTTTTTCAAAGTCCAGAAAATCTTTCTTTTTCTTTTGAGTGATTTACAGAGTATATTCTTGTGAGAAAAATTTGAAACATTTCTGTCCTTTACCTGATTTCTCCAGAATTTGAAAACTATTTGTAAGTATACTTAATTTATGGCAGTATGTTTATTTCTATAAGTTCAATAAAAATCTGTTTTCTTTTTTTTTAAACAGGACACCATTGAAGGCACTGGTTATTTTACCAAGGCTTTGACTGGAATGGCATGGTTTCAGTTATAAACAGACTGCTTTAAGGAATCAAAGTTGACTTACAGAGCTGATAAAAGGCCCCTAAGAAAAACTGGCCTCACCTCTTGTCTATATAGTCCCTATATAGGTTTCCTGACCTGTGGTAAGTAAAGAATGTCACTTTCTGACAGGCCTAGGAGCTCCAAGTTTTTATGGGATCTTGAAAGGAGAAGAATTTACGCAATTCATACAGACATTTGCAGGCAGATAAATCCATGGCTGAACTCAGGGCTTTAAACAGTCTAATCTGAGATTTCTTATAAAAAAATAGCATTCCAGCAAAGTCAATTTTTTTAAAAGGGCCTATATGGCAAATAATTATTCTTGCTGCACTTTATACAAATAATGAGGCTAATCAGGCCAAATATAATAATACTAAAACTTGTTTTACAAATAGTTCCATGATTTGTCTTTAGTAAAAATGGGGACTGAAAAAAGAAAATTTGTGTTTCAAAAAAAAAACTATAGTACACCTATTGTTAGAGTCTAGTCTTGTCCATTGTTTTTGGATCTGTATTATTTTCTGCAATTTGGAATGAATCTTTATTTTTCCCAGGCAACAATTCCCCAGACTAATGCTTTTAAATTTCTTTTTCCAGTTTTTTGACTTGGACTCAATAAAATTGCTGCTACCTTTTTACTGAGGCCTTACAAGCTAAAGCTTATTCCTTGAGACACAGGTTAGAAAAATGAGTCAGATTGCCACTGCCTTCTTCTTTTGAAACTGAAGATAGATTATGCCCAACATCAACTTTGTTTTTCTTCTGTTTCCATAAAAATACCTCATATTCACCTTCATCACATATTGAGACCTAGCCCATCTGCAATGGCACCTCCTGGAATGGGAAACAGCCATTTAACTAAACTGATCCATTCTTAAGAACTAGACAGGGTTTATAACCATCTTCATGAATATTCATAGCTCCTCCTGTAATCTGTTAAATATACATATATACATACACACACACGTATATATACATATATACATACATGTACACGTATATATACATACATACATAAGACATGCAAGAAATTCAAGCCATGTTAAACCCAGACCCTACATTGCCATTAGATGGTTTACATCCTAGTTTGGGTCAGGACCATCCTGATGGGAACAGTTACTGGTAATTCTCACTATAATTGTGGGAAATAGGGATACTTCTGTGCTGTGGGTTTTACTGCTGCAGTGCCTTTTGCATGGGATACAAGATAGACTTTCTCAGGGACTTGCAAGGCTCTTCACCATAATGCTGCAACAGGTTTCATCTGAGCCCAGGTACTTGAGAACACTTTCACCTCCAAGTAGATCAGTTCCATTCCAATACCTTTTAACTACACCCCTTTGCAATAGGAAGTAGCTAGAATGAATATGTCACTTGAGTTCCATAGAAATAGAATGGCATTTGATAGTGAGGTGTTGTAACCAAGGACCCTATTTTTGTTATTTTTCTCTTTTTCTTTCTGCAGTCCTTTGTACAACTTATTAGTAATGAAATAATAAGCTTTACTCTCCTTCTTTCTACCAGGTACTTCCTTGCATTGCTAACATATCTAATTATGTTTGCTTAGAAGTTCCAGGGATTGAATCTTGAGACAATCTGGGTGCCTATGGAATTATCTCCCACCAGAAGATTACTTCAAGGCAGCAGCTAATTTACAACCTGGTCAAGCCTGAGATGGTGCCAACCCATTCTTAAGATGGGACAATAACTCAAGATAAGTCATCAAAACAAGCCACGTAGACCAGCACCACCTCTCATGCCCCCACCCACCACCCCCCACCCACCACATATCCTCCATACCAAACTTCCCCTTCTTAAACCCTAGCATTTTGCCCAAGAATTTTGAAGCAGTTTCATTAAGGCAGGAGCCTGAACCACTTCCCCACTGTTAGCTTTGGAAAATGAAGTCAATTTCCTTATACTGAACCTTGTCCTTGTTATTCAGTTTTGCAAGTGGTGAGCAGCTGAACCTACATTTGGTTGCAGTCTTATTTCTCAATTGGGGCAGTGTCTGTTTTGTCTCTCAACTGGGGCAGCACAGCGTTAAAGCTAGTGATTTAATTTCTTTTATGGAGAAGTTATTCCCTTACCCTTTATTTTGTAAGGTATTAGTAATAGACCAGTGATGGTTATTATGTTTAGTCATACTAGTGTTAAGTACCAATAACTGTGCTGGGGAAACATGGATATATAATATTTCTGATATTCTATCCAATCTTGCCCTTGAAGAGATTCCCACTATGGGAAATCCAGAACTACTGGAAAGGGACATGAGACCACATACCCAATGAGCATCCTTTTGTAACCTATTAGCATAGTGTTGGGCCCATTGCAAAAAGAGGTTGCTTTATGGGCAACAAGTGGTATAGTAGTACCAAGGCATGAGAACTAAGGAGAAAAAAAAAAAGAAGTTTGGTGGAAGCTTGTAAAATAAAATATTCTCCATCTATTAACAATTGTTAATATTAAGCATTAAGTTAGATACAGACCTGGTCCAGGTCTTGGGACACCCAACCATGTCTGCGACCATCTTCTTCTCAATTGGGCACCACCTTATCTTAAGTAGAAGATTACTCTCTGGTGAAACAGTCTATTCAGGAGGCTCAGCTTTCCTTAGATGTGAGACGTGAATCCAGGAGTCTATGCCTTCTAGTTTAGCAGCACAAGGATTAGTAAGAAGTACCTGGTAAGGTCCGCTGTATCCTGGTTGGAGACAATCTTTTAAGAAATGTTTCCAATAGACAAAATCTCCAGGTTCAAGTCTGTGGTTCTTAGATTTATGTTTCCAAGAAGCTTTCTGTGAAAAGATTATTTTACTAAGTCACAAGGTGGCACAATTTCTAGGAGACATTTTGATAGGTTTGCCTGTTATTTTAAATGGAGATAACTGTTATTTTACCAAAAGGAGTAAATCTTTTGTTTAGCAAAACCAATGGAATGGATTTTGGCCAAGGAATTTTAAAAGCCTCAGTTAATTTTACCATTTGGGTTTTTATTATTCTGTTTGTGCATTCTACTAACCCAGATGATGGGGAGTAATAAACACAATGGAAATGCTGAAAAATAGGCCAGATGCTACATGCTGATTGAATTATCTCTCCAGTGAAGTGGGTACCTCTGTTGCTATGAAGTTCCAATGAAATGCCTGGGTTGGAATAATTTTTTCTACAATAATTTTACTTACTGCTAAGGCTATTGCTCTTCTTCATGGAAATGCCTCTACCCAATAAGAAAACATGCAAATAATTACCAGGACATATTTGTAGCCTTATGAAAGTGGCAATTAGAAAAAAATCTAGTTGCTGTATTTCAAAGGGAGTCTCAGATAAAGGAAAGTGTCTTTGGGAAGTAAGTAATGCTTTTCCTGGATTATATTTTGGGCAAATATGACTGCTTGTATACCTTATGAGCTATCGTTGGAGAAGGTTTCCAGTAATACTATTTTTCCTGGGCAACCATTTTGGCAGGACTCCAGTAAGTTAGATCATGCACATGTGTTAAAAATGATAACTGTAGGCCAGGTGCAGTGGCTCGCACCTGTAATCCCAACACTTCAGGAGACTGAGGCAGGAGGATTGCTTGAGGCCAGGAGTTTGAGACCAGGCTGGGCAACATGGTGAGACCCCATATCTACAAAAAATTTAAAAATTAGCCAATCATGATGGCGTGTTCCACCTAGTCAGGAGGCTGAGGTGGGAGGATAGCTCGAGCCCAGGAAGTCAAGGCAACAGTGAGCCATGTTCATGCCACTGCATTCCAGCCTGGGTGACAGACTGAAACCCTGTCTTTAAAAATATGATGGCTATAATTCAGCAAGAAGTATGGGTGAGTTGTTTCACCTGTACCATTCTTCATCTTTTGGTGAATATTTATGCCCTTTTGTGTCCCAAACTTTTTGTGCTGATTTTGGGACTCTGGATTAATTTTATATCAATTTCAAGTGCTTCCTTAAAAGTTAATACAGGTAGATTTTCCTGTTTAGATGCGTTTTGAGTAGCACTCTTTGTGACCTTATTAGATCACTAATTTCCTCTGCATTCTGGAGTATCTTTTTTGGAATGACCCGGAATTTTGATAATGGCCAATGATTTTGGCAATAATATGACTTTTAGTAGTTGTGAAATAAGATGTCTTTTTTTTATGGATTGACCTGAAGAGATTGAGAATCCTCTTTGTTTCCATAACACTTCAAAATCATGGGCTACTCCAAAAACATATCTACTGTCTGTATAAATACTAGTGAATATATTTTTCTGCCAATTGACAGGACCTATTTAATATTATTAATTCCACTTGTTGAGGTGAAGTGGCTTTTGGAAGATAGGCACTTCCTGTTTCTTCAGTTAAAGACACTATAGTGTATCCAGCCCTATAGAATCCAGATTCATCCATTAAGTAAGGTCCATTTATAAGCCAAACAACAACATTAGTATTTGCAAGGGGGATATCTCAATAGATGTGACCTGGGAGAAAGACATTGATCAATTAGGGCTATGCTGTTGTGCAGCAGCTCATCTTAAAACAAAGGCAAAAGAGTTGCAGGGTTTACATTGTTACACCTAGATATGGTGATATAAGGAGCTAAAAGAAGTAGGACCTCATGTGAGGCCAGTCTGAGAACTGAGTAATATTGAACATGGTATGAGTTCAGCAGTGCCTCCATAGAATGAGAGATGAAGATAGTAAGGGATGTTCCCATTGCAATGTCTTTAGTTGCCTTAATTAACAAAGCATTAGCTGTTAATGGTTTGCATACAAGTTGGCCATCCTCTTGCTACAGGGTCTTTATTGGCTATAATACCCCCAAGTCTATTTTGATCTCCATGTTTTTGAGTTAGAATCCCTAAAGCGTTTCCATCACTTAAGTGTTTAAATACTGAAAATGGAAGGTTATATAATAATTTGGATGTACTAAAGCTGAGGATTTAGCAAAGTCATTTTTGATCATTTCTAATGTTATTTGATTTTTTTCTGTCCTGTCTAGAAGGTCTGTAATGTCCAGTTATAAGAGAGTACATAAGGGCTGGGCCTTTGAAGAGAAGTTGGCTATCCAATTTCTACAATATCCTGTCAGCCCCCAAAACCCTCTCAATTGCTTCTTGCTTCTCAGTGGTGGAAAAGCTAGGATTCCTTTCAACCTAGCTGGATTAATAGGAAATTGTTCCTTGACTGTTACATGGTATATTAGACTGTTCTCACATTGCTATAAAGAACTATCTGAGACTGGGTAATTTATGAAGCAAAGAGGTTTAATTGACTCACAGTTCCACAGGCTGTATAGGAAGCATGACTGGGAGGCCTCAGAAACTTACAGTCATGGTGGAGGGTAAAGGGGAAGCAAGCACGTCTTACTGTGGTGGAGCAGAAGAGAGAGAGAGAGTGAAGGGGCAAGTGCTAAACACTTTTAAACATTCAGATCTATGAGATCTCACTCACTATCACAAGAACAGCAAGGGGGAAGTCCGCTCCCATGATTCAATCTCCTCCCACCAGGTCCCTCCCCCAACAATGGGGATTACAATTCAACATGAGATTTGGGTGGGGACACTGGGCCAAACCTTATCAGATGGCCTATGTACTTTACTTGTTTTTGACAAAATTGAAGTTTTTCCTTTATAAACCTTATCACCCTTTAGGGCCAATTGTTGTACATGAAAGCCCATTGTTCTTTAAGCAAGTAAGTAAATCATCTACTTATTGTATTAAGACAGACTTCTCAATGAAGTCAATGTCTGAGTGGTCTGTTTTTAATACTTGTAAAAAGTAAGTCAGGCTTTTTAGTGTATCCTTGGGGCCTGACTGTCCAGGTATATTGTCTATCTTCCCACATGATATTAAAGATAAATTAGCTATCTTTGTCTAAAGGAATACTGAAGAATGCACTACATAAATCTATGACTGGCCGGGTGCAGTGGCTCACACCTGTAATCCCAGCACTTTGGGAGGCCAAGGCAGGCAGATCATGAGGTCAGGAGATTGAGATCATCCTGGCCAACATGGTGAAACCCCACCTCTACTAAAAATACAAAAAATTAGCTGGGCACAGTGGTGCATGCCTATAATCCCAGCTACTTGGGAGGCTGAGGCAGGAGAATCACTTGAACCTGGGAGGCGGAGGTTGCAGTGAGCCAAGATTGTGCCACTGCATTCCAGCCTGGTGACAGAGCCAAGACTCTGTCTCAAAACAAAAACAAAAACAAAAACAAAAAACTATGACCGAAAATTTCCACATTAGATGGGAAGGCTGTGAGCAGTGTGTGAGGATTAGGCACAACCGGAAGCTGTGGAATTACTATGTTGTTTATTGCTCTCAAATCCTGTACAAACCTCCACCCTCTACCATCAGGTTTTCTTACCAGGAGAATTGGTGCATTACAAGGACTTGTACACAGAATGACCAGTACTCTTTCTATATAATCTAAGATTATATGGGTTTTTTTTTCTTCTAGGGCTACAGTTCTGAAGGGATATTGTCTGCTATTTGGAAGCCATTTCCAATGAGTCTACTTAAATTATCTGCTATTTGGAAGCCATTTCCAATGAGTCTATTTAAATTTTTATTGAAGTAGTTGAAACAGTATTTTCCTGTATCAATGCAGGACTTTGACCACAATTGATCAGGTATTGCCTTATTACATTTTGTAATTCATCACTTAATAAGTCAGTGTCTTGAAGGCAAGATGGATAGCAATTGGAATCGATTTTGAAAAAATTCCTTTTTTTTTAAGATGGAGTCTGACTTTGTTGCCCAGGCTGGAGTGCAGTGGAATTATCTCTGCTCACTGCAACCCCCACCTCCCAGGTTCAAGCAGTTCTGCCTCAGCCTCCCAAGTAGCTGGGACTACAGGGGCACACCACCATGCCTGGATAATTTTTGTATTTTTGGTAGAGATGGGGTTTTACCATGTTGGTCAGGCTGGTCTCAAACTCTGACCTCAGGTGATCCACCCACCTCGGCCTCTCAAAGTGCTGGGCTGACAGGCATGACCCACCACTCCCAGCTGATTTTGAAAAATTTTCTGTCTGTTAATTATGTTTTATCATGTATAGCATCTAATTCTAAATACATTTCACCTTTTTAGGAGAAAGAAATATGGGTATTATATAGTTCTAAGAAGTTTTCTTATTAGATGGATGGAAACTAAGGAAACCAAAGTAAAACATGTGTCCCTTGTAAGGGACTTAGTTGAAAAGTTACAGGTTGAGACTTATGCACTGATACAGGAGTATTTATAACACCCACCATTTGGACCAAGTGTTTACTCTGAGGAGTGGGACCTTGCAATAAGGTGGGATGTATTAGAGATAATGTTTGGAACCCAGGAGGGGCCTTGCCAAGGGCTCCTGAAAACTTTGGCAAAAGTCAATTGGATAAAAACAGTCCTGCTGGTACCAGGTATTGATTGACAAAGCAGCAGCAGTCAAGGCAAGATTCACTTTGGGTCCCTTCTTGGGCAGCCAGATATGTCAACCTGAAATAATATAATAAAAAGGGTCAGAATCCAGTTTTAAAGAGTTTATTCAACTGAAAAGCTGGGAATGACCATTCTGGGACTCACAGACTCCAGAGAAATGGGATCAATGCTCTAAAGTTAAAAGTTAAGTTCTTGTTTATATAGGAAGAAGACAAAGAAATTTAATAGGACTAATTTCAACATTTTCTGTACAAGTTATAGAGTTATAACAAATTAATTAGGTACAATTCATTTCTTTTCAGTATGGCTTGTTTTCTTTATAGCTGGTTTTCATTTCCTTTCCAATTGAAAGAGTGAATTTAACCTTCCGCCTTAAGACAATGTGATAGCCATGAAGTCTTTGTGTGAAAAAGGTAAGAGGGAGGTTAATCTATAACGAAGATCAACAGTGTAGAGGGAAGGGGTCTTCCTTGGTGCCCTTCAGTCATTTACAACTAAAATGTTGTAAATTAAAATTGTTACAAAACAATGCAGGTAAGGAAGAAGGCTTAATCTGTTATCAGAGAAACAAAGGTTACAGCTGTCTGTCATGTGACTCAGGTACCATAATCACATCCCTTTAAGGCTCAAACCTAATTTAGAGTTTCAGCAGCTTAGATTTTGAATTATTTATTTTCACAGTACCACAGGGTAGAACATGGGCCTAAAATCTCTATAAGCCTGTTGTTCAAGCTGGCCTTGCAAACTGGACATTTTTGTGGTTTTGACCAGACTTTTGTCTATTTAGACAAATTTTGCTGTGAGTCTCCAAAATAAAACCGGATGAGGTTCCCCTCTTGTCTTATTTTATATCCTTGAGAGTTTGAGTCGTGACCAAGTGGGAGTGCTGTCTTTTGGTCTCTACCATCTGAGAGGCATGATGTTCTGGTCACATTCAGTGGCCAGACTAAACAAATTAGAAACCCCAAGACAAGTAATATTTTAAGCAGCACACTCTTTGTTCCAAACCTGTCAGGCTTCAGGATAGGTTGTCTTAAGTAGTTCCATCTGTAAGTGGTCTCAACCGTGGCTGCCTGGTTAATCCTGGGGAGATTCAATCCTAGGAGGGACCATCTGGTGACTGGCAGCCCACACAAATTTGTGAGATATCCAAAGCAATGAATTAATGGGTTTGCAATGATTGGTGGCCCCCCACAAATTTGTGAGATACCCAGAGCAACATAAGCACAAATACCATCCTTAATTGTCTTTAGCTATAAGAATCTTTTGCCATCTTAGTCTACTCCTGGGAATAAATTCTAGGGGCTCATGGGGGCTGCATCTTCTATGCCCTCTCCAGGAAAATCTCTTATCCTAAAATGAAATCATTGGACTAGACATTTCCTTTCAAGTTATTATTACCTATTCTGCTGTAAATATCCATATTCCATTAGAGAGACTGACCAATACAGTGCTTTAGAATTTAAAAAGTACAGCTGACCAGGTGCAGCAACTCATGCCTGTAATCTCAGCACTTTGGGCGACCAAGGCAGGTGGATCACTTGAGGTCAAGAATTCGAGATGAGCCTGGCCAGCATGGTGAAACTCTGTCTCTACTAAAAATACAAAAATTAGCTGGGCATGGTGGTGCACACCTGTAGTCCCAGCTACTTGGGAGGCTGAGGCATGAGAATTGCTTGAATTCAGGAGGCAGAGGCTGCAGTGAGCTGCGATGGTGCCAGTACTCCAGCCTGGGTGACAGAGCAAAACTCTGTCTCAAAAAAAAAAAGAAAAAGAAAGAAGTTCAGCTTTAAAATTAGTACATACTAACTCTAAGGAGGCAGTGAGGCATGTGACAAAAGAGCCAAGACTGGGTTCAGACACCAACTTCCCTCCATGAGCTCTGGATTGTGGGCAAGTGTTTTCATCTTCCCGTGAGTCATGTTCACCATCTATAAATCCCAAGGCAATCTAGCATAGTGTTAGACTCCCTAGGATTAGAATTTGCAGTCAGTTTAGGCTCAAATCTTAGCCCCTTTGCTGGTTTGACACTGGCAAAACTTTGCTTCTACACCCAAGTGTACATCACAGGGTTACTTCATTCCTACTGTGAGGCTCTATTCCACCAGATGATGACACAATTGCCAGCTCGGGACAATGGGTTCCCTTTGTGCCCAACACACACATACACCCATGCACACACACAGCACACTGTCTTTCCCACAGATGCTTTTACCTTTTTTCTTTAATTTTTGGAGTGCTTGCCTAGTGATAAAGGAGAGAATGGGGATTCTCAGCATCCAATGGGAAGTCATCAAACTTCTGGCCCTTAGTCTTCATATACCTACAGTCTTAACTGTCATCCTTGGTTCCTGTCTGCATGACCTCATCAGGACCAGAGACTGCTGTGGTTCTTTACTTCTCTGAAACACTGCAAAGGGCTCCACCCACTTAAAAACACCACACATCCACTTCTTCCCAGGAGTCTTTCTGCCTTCCTGAGGCTCCACCCAAAAAGCTTACAGCAGCCCTCCCTGCAGGGGTGGACCGTGGCTGGGGACTGGGTGAGGTGGACAGGACAGGGATCTTTTTCAGATTCCTGCTCTCTGACAGGGTTGTCCAGGGGAGAGAATACAGTCATGGGTTCTTAGTTTCTGTTTCTGGTTGGGCCAGTAAAGCCCCTTCCTCATCCCTCTTTTCTGCTCATTACTAGAGACAGAAAGTGAAAACCATGACTTCAGGCTGCTAAAAGCCTAAAACAAAACAAAACTGAACAGCAACGACAAAATAAGGTGGGTTGGACAAGCTTGCTAGCTTCCCTCATACAACTCCCCTCACCCTCCTCTGGCCCAGGGCATTTTTGTCTAGTTCTTGGGGCAGGAAAGCCCAGCTACTAAATAAACATGTGTTTGCCCCAGTCATTTTTCCAAAACTTTAGTTCTTTGCTTTTTTCCCAAAAAAGGCTAGGATTTTGAAATGCTTCCCACCCCAACTTTCTGCTTTTCCTTCCTGGGGAAAATGAATAAAATGCTCTGCCTCTCTGAATCAGATGAAGGCCAAAAGACACAAGAAAATGTCACAGAAAAAAATACCAGTTAAAATTTTATAATATGCCATATAAAAATTTAATAAGTAGTGAAAAAAGAAAAATAGCTCAGAGCAGCCTGAGCTATGTGAGGTCTGCAAAAGCCTCAGAGAACCTTTGCAGACCTTTGCAAAAGGCCCAGAGAGACAGGAACATGGGTCTTCAGTCACACTCCACCACCTGGGGCAATTGTTTAAGGTTATTTTGTTCCTGATTTGCTGCCTCACCTGTTATCTTCACGTTCCTGGAATATGTGTTACAAAGAACAACGTATAGCCAATCAACAGCTTGTGTTATTTAATGCAAATTCCTGGTAAACAACTTAGAAGCTGCTGCTTCTTTTTTCCTTTAAAAACCTGCTTGTGGCCAGGCGTGGGGCTCACGCCTGTAATCCCAGCACTTCGGGAGGCGGAGGCAGGCGGATCACCTGAGGTCTGGGAGTTCGAGACCAGCCTGACCCCATCTCTACTAAAAATACAAAATTAGCTGAGTTTGGTGGCATGTGCCTGTAATCCCAGCTACTTGGGAGGCTGAGGCAGGAGAATCGCTTGAACAGGGAGGTGGAAATTGCAGTGAGCAGAGATCGCGCCACTGTACTCCAGCCTGGGCAACAGAGTGAGACTCTGTCTCAAACAAACAACAAACAAACAAAACCTGCTTGTAACTGCTGCTAATCTGAGTGTATATTCAGGGCAACTTGAATTTATGTTCCTGGGCTGCAGTTCTCAAACTTGGCCCAAATAATCTCTTTACTAATATTAATTTAGCATCAGATTTTTTTCCTTTATGTCAACAGTAATTTATGTAAAACTCTTGACACAGTGCCTGATGCATAGTAAACACTAATAAATAGTGACCGCAATTATTACTATCTGCTCCATAATATTATTTTAAGGATTAACATAGGCAGAATGCCTGACACATAATAGGTGTTGAGTGAATGCCACCCATCATATTGAAGAAAAATGATTTCGAGCTCAATGTAAAGAATATATTAATAAAAATATTATTTTTAAAATATTAAATATCTGTACATATATTAATAAATAGTTTTTGAATGAGAAACTTTACTGGCAATAACTTTTTCAAAAGCTTTGAGAATGTGTCTTACCTATTGCTATTTTTAACCCCCTACTACATCTTATGCTAACTAGAAGTACATACTTTGATTTCCCTGGCCTTCATACTCTGCAAGATAAAATCAGGAAAAATAAGCATTAAACCTCTGGAAAAACACATGACATATGACACTGGCCATTAAATCATCAATATATTTGACTGAATTGAATTTTTTATTTTGTCTACATCTAGTGGCAGAAAAACATGAAAAGCAAAATTATAGATGGGGCTGTGGTGACGGCAGGTTCAGACACTCATGCTTCTAGACATATGTATTAGTCCATTCTTGCAATGCTAGAAATACCTAAGACTGAGTAATTTATAAACAAAGAAGTTTAATTGGCTAATGGTTCTGCAGGCTGTACAGGAAGCATAGCAGCATCTGCTTCTGGTGAGGCCTCAGGAAGCTTCCAGTCATAGTGGAAGGCAAAGGAGGAGCAGGCACATCCCATGGCTAAAGCAAGAGCAAGAGAGCGAGGAGGGAGGTGCCACACACTTTAAAATGACCAAATTTCATGAGAACTCACTCACTATCATGAGGACAGTACCAAGAAGATGGTGCTAAACCATTCATGAGAAATCTGTTCCCCGATCCAATCACCTCCCACCAGGCCCCACCACCACCAATGGGGATTACATTTCAATGTGAGATTTGGTGAGGACACAGATCCAAACCATATCAACATATTCCAGAAAAGCATGAAAATGGATCAGGCTTCTAGGGTATTGTCCTAGGTCCTCCTCCTGGTTCAACTTTTCAGGTGTAACAATAGAGAATGCATTCTTCTTCCTAATAAGCGCAAGCCTTGAGGCCCATCCTCTCATGATGGAGCTGCATTAAAGACCTCCCCCGAACCTGGCTTCGTTGCATCCACAGTCTCCTCTCCTACTTGATAATTCCCAGCAGCATAAATACATGTTGATCTCTGAGTTTGCAGTGCACACACTTACAGACACTCATACACACAGTGGCCTCTTAATTCCCTATCTTCCTCTAGCTATTGCTTCATTTCTCTACTCCCTAGCAGAAGAAAACTTTTGGGAAGAACTGTCTAGGAACACTGCCTCTACCACCTCAGCAAACATCTTCTCTTTAGCCCACTCCGATCTGTCTTCTGCCATCAACACTGAAATAAAATCACTTTTGTCATCTTGCAGATGAGTTCCAATTGCCACAATCATTGGGTACTTTCCGATCCTCATCTTCACCTCCCAGCAGCATTTGACAGGATGGCTGGTTTCCTCTTCTTGAAATGCTCGCCCTCTTGGAATCTGTGGCGTGACAGTCTAATGTCCTCCTTGACAGGCTACCCCTCCTCAGGGCTCAGTTTCGGGTTCTCTTCTTTCATAAGTACTTGCTGTGGATAATCTCATTCATTTTAATGGCTTTAAATACACTCCATCTGCTGACTGCTTCCAAATTTACTTACTCACATATCCATTAGCCTGCTTGCCATCTCAGTTTGGATGTCCAGTAAGTATTTCAAATATAGCTTCTCGAAAATGGGTATCTTGAGTTTCCTGCATAATCTGCCTTCACCTCTCACAGGCTCCCTAATCACATCCTCTCTGTTACTCAAGCTAGAAACCTGGGTATTATCCTGTTTTTCCCTCTCCTGCATTTCTACAACCAAGTCCTCACCAATTCCACTTCTGAAATATGTATCTCTATTTCCTCTAGTTCTTTCTGTCCTTGGCCACCATTCTGATTTGGGCTACATCATCTTCAGCCTGGATTTCTTCCAGAGACCCTTAGCCTGTCTCCCTAGATCCCTTCTTGCCCCTTCCCAGCACATTCTCCTTACACTGGCATCCCTTCCTGTCACTCCAAACTGAATGCCACTTGGGACTCAGGATATGTTATGGGGGTAGAGTCAAAGGAGTTGCTTATGTGGGATGAGAAGAGAGAAATCAAGAATGAGTAGGATTTTGCTGGAGCAATTTGATTTGTGTCAAGGTGGGAAAGTTTGGATGAGGTACAAGTTTGGCTAGTGGGGTAAGGGATAGGGGTGATCAGCAGTTCCATTTTCAATATGCTAACCCCAAAATGTCCATTAGTCAATCAGAGGTGGTCTATGGTTGGAGAAATGTTAGACATATTTGTTGAATGAATAAGCGAACCAAGCTAGGCTATCAGAGAAGCAAATTTACAGGGAGAGATTTGGAAAAGTTGTTAGGCTATGATCTACTGAGACTTATGTGATGTTCTAATGGAAATCTCGTATTATTTGGAAACATGGGTCTGGAGATTAATAGAAAAATGAGACCTAGATACATAGACCTGAGGGTCATCACTGCATGTTTAAATTATGGAAGAAAATAAGATGGCTCACTGAGACTTCTAGAAAATTAAAATATTTTCATGTCACATTTTTTATTCAAAAAAGTTAGTGTTATTGAGTCTGACAGAGGAAAATATTGAGCATCGTCCCTGGCTTCTACCCACTGGAAGCCAGTAGCTCTCATCATCCCTCACCCCCCTACCCCAGCGTGACAACCAAAAATGTCTGTAGGCATTGCCAAATGTCCTCTGGGGTGGGAAGGGGATCATCCCTGGTTGAGAACTGCTGATTAGAAGAATGTCAATGAGAAAATCAGTAGTTCTTTTTAGTTACCGAAATGTAATATTGGGGAATATTGGAAAAGAGTTTTTATCCTGAAAGATGCTCTTGGAAAGGATTTTAGAATTAAGCTGGCTGCATGTACCCAAGGATGTAGGGTTGGAAAAGAAGAGGGTCAAGGAGGGCACACTGGCAGAGAGCAAACTGACCCAGGGCGGAGGAAGAGAAGCCCTGGACACAGTGATAGGGAGGCTCAGTTTTGTTGGCAGCCTCTAGCTTTCACTCAGCGTTGCAGACAGCCTTTTCTCCCCCTGCAGTAATCCTGTCTGCTAGCCACAGGCTGATGGCTTTGGCAGAAACAGGCAATGTCCCCAGCATTGCTGTACCTGATGGTTTATTATTTCATTTGAGAATTTCAGTGCAATTCACCTGCTGCCCCCTAGTGGAGCGGCTTGGTGATGCCTAGTAAACTGTAGCAGTTCCTCATGTGAGTTTAAAGGCTGAAACTGTAAAGCTGGCTCTGAGCTTGAACACCAGGGTCCAGAGACTGGAACTCGTTAACCCTCTAGCTTTCTTCCTGTCCTTCCTCCAAATTGCATGCCTAATGCTTACTAGCGACTCCACAAACGTGGAGGAGGTGAGTGCACAGACCGTCACCGGGGCCAGCAGAGGAACACAGGGGCAGGGTAACACAAAGGTTGGAAGTAAGGTAAAGAGTAGCCCAGGGACATTCCACTGAGCACCAGGGAATATCTCTCTATTTGCCTTAGCTGTTGCTGTTCTGGATGCCCTTTGCGGAAAAAACGAGAGGACAGCAGCTGGAAGCGACACCATCCTGTTTCAAAGGCAAGATGGAAATGTTATTCACTAATCTAGACCATGGAATGACACTGCTCCCTAAAAGTTGCAGTTGAAGACAGAGCATCTATGTTTGTGTATTTGCCAGAAAAACACTAATCATAGCAGAATTCCTTAGCACAGATTTAGAAATATTGAGGGGCAAATCCTGCCCCTGAAACATAATTGCATATGGGAGGGTGGAGGCAGGTGTAGAAAACAGTTATCTGAGGAGAGTAGGAGGGCAATTCCCATATCATGAACGTTACAAAGGTCCCTACTCATTGAACTTCTTTAAATAATAAATTTTTAACTTAAAAGTCACACTACGCAAATTACGAAAAAATCGTATTTTTAAAAGATCACAATTTATTTACATTAGCGTCATCCATAGTGCACCAAAACTATTTTTGGTTTTCCAAGAAAAAATATGTATGCATAAATCTTCATGTTAAATGGTCAGATTCTAAGTATATATTGAAGGTAGAATCAATGGGATTTTTGGATTTGCTCGCAGGTTGGATGTGAAAGGGAGAAAAGGTGGGAGGGGTCAGAGTCAAGAATGACTCCTTCCAAAATAACTTAGTAAGATGTCTCAACATCTTCATGTTGTAGGGAATGAGTAGGGACAAGGGAATTAATTTCTAATTCAAAACCTGAATCAGTTACATAATTGGTTTAATTCCAACTCATAATGATTTTCTGCCATAGTAAAAACTGGAGGCATGAAGTGATAAAATGTATTATAAAGAAAACTTTGATGGGACAACCCCTTTGTAAAAGTGAAAGTACTCTCCTTTATGACATGGCTTTCTGACATGGACTAGATATCTGGTTTTGCTATCTAATAATTGCCTAATTTGGGGATGCATTTTATAATAAGTTTCTCCATTCATGAATTGAAAACAGAAAACAGTCACTCTGCCCATGTACTCTCACTAGGTAACCTGCATATAGAGCCTCTGTCTTAGCTCAAGCTCCTGTTAAGAAATTAACAGGCCGGGCGCGGTGGCTCACGCCTGTAATCCCAGCACTTTGGGAGGCCAAGGCGGGCGGATCACGAGGTCAGGAGATCGAGACCATCCTGGCTAACACGGTGAAACCCCGTCTCTACTAAAAATACAAAAAATTAGCCGGGCGTGGTAGCGGGCGCCTGTAGTCCCAGCTACTCGGGAGGCTGAGGCAGGAGAATGGCGTGAACCCGGGAGGCGGAGCTTGCAGTGAGCCGAGATCGCGCCACTGCACTCCAGCCTGGGCGACAGAGCGAGACTCCGTCTCAAAAAAAAAAAAAAAAAAAAAAGAAATTAACAAACAGCGTTTCTTAAACGATTCATCTCTCACAGTTCTGGAAGCTGCAAAGTCCCAGATCAAGGCGCTGGCCGATTTGGTTCTGGTGAAGACCTGCTTCCTGATTTGTAGTCAGCCTTCTCCTTGGAGCCTCACATGGCAGAGGGCAGAGAGAACAAACTCTTGCGTCTCTTCTTATAAGAGCATCAGCCTTACTCATAAGGGGTATACCCTTATTCCCTAATTACCGCTCAAAGGCCTCACTTTCTAATACCATCATATTGGAGGTTAGGCTTTCAACATAAGAATTTTTTTTTCTCACATCTGTAGCAGCCAGATCAATACATGAATACATTCAGTCCGTACTATCAAAGGACAATTTGTTACCTGGAGATACACTTTGCAACCTATTAGTCAACTGAGGATACTGAGTAGGCAGTTGAATATATTCATCCCCAGTGTTTATGAACCACTGATTCCACCTCAAGTCTATCTTTGACACACAGCATATGTATGACTTCTCAGGGTTAAAAATAATTATCTGTAGAGGTTTGTCTAAATAATATGCAGATAACCAATTCCTCTGGAATTTCAACTTTTTAATGCTTGGATTAAGCCCAGCCTTGAAAGAGCTATTTGCTGGGATTCCAATACTTTGGAAGTTTTAAAAATTTTTTACTGAATTGCACTTCAACATAACATTGGCCTATACTGTACCCAATGAAATTGGTGATTTTACCTCTAGGAATGTTAACATAGATTGCGCCATTATACAATTTTCATTATGAAGCCCCAGGCCTTAGTACACTTCAGGCCTTAGTACCAAGATAGTGATGCATCTTCTAGATTATCTGTCTTACTTTGTGAAGACTGATCCATGCAACTCAATCTTCCTTCTTTCCAAAGAAAAAAATGTTCAGCCTGTAATTCTGGCACTTTGGAAGGCCAAGGTGGGCAGATCACCTGAGGGCAGGACTAAAAATACAAAAATTAGCTGGGCGTGGTAGCGGGTGCCTATAATCCCAGCTACTTGGGAAACTGAGAACAAGAGACTTGCTTGAACCTGGGAGGTGAAGGTTGCAGACAGCCGAGGTAGTGCCACTGCACTCCAGCCTGGGCGACAGAGTGAAACTTCGTCTCAAAAAAAAAAAAAGAAAAAAGAAAAAAAATGTTGAGTCAAATATGCTGCCTAATATAGTATGTGTTCAGGTTACTGCAGCATGTATTTTTGCTGTAAATACTTCCCTGGGCTTTATCTTGTCTACCGATGTTACCTTTAACTATAATTCCCTAAGTTGCTTATCATTATGTGTTTTAAATAGCTACCTCACTTTTTTTCATTTTGAATGAGGCAGGAAACAAAATAGCAAACCTTGGGCTCAAGGTGGACACAGGAATGAGAGAGGTAGAAGAAAATAAGAAATTAACTGTAGAAAGTTAAGTTAAAGGCCAGGCACACTGGCTCATGCCTGTAATCCCAGCACTTTGGGAGGCTGAGGAAGGTGGGATCGCCCGAGGTCAGGAGTTCGAGACCAGCCTGGCCAACATGGCGAAACCCTGTCTCTACTAAAAATACAAATATTAGCTAGGCGTGGTGCCAGGCGCCTATAATCTCAGCTACTTGGAAGACTAAGACAGGAGAATCGCTTGAACCCAGAAGACGGAGGTTGCAGTGAAGCTGAGATCAGGCTATTGCACTCCAGCCTGGGCGACAAGAGCGAAACTCCGTCTCAAAAAAAAAAAGGAAGTTAAGTTAAAGAGCCTATTGTTACAATGAGATAAAATTGATAAAACGTGAAATAAACTAAAAGGACATATTAAAAGAAAAATGCAAAGAACATTATTATCACATTTTCAGTGTGCTATGGAATCTGCTCACATCTTTACTAATAATCTCTTCCAAAACATAGGCTATCTCATATATTCTGAATATGATTTTGATTTAATGTAAAATGTAAAGAAGTACTTCTATCACCTAAGTAAATTAGTATGTTTCATAAAAGTAATTTCCTCCAAAAGCAATTTTAATTTGCTAAGAGAAAAATAAGAACAAAAACCATTCTTACTGCCACAACTACCATCTTAAAAAACAATACCAAAAATGCAAATAATAACCTATTTCCATGTGTTACTTAAATGGAGTTATCTGTGTTAAGTATTCTTGTCTAAGAAAAGGCACTGGCAAACAAAACCAAAGCCAAAACACAGAATTTTTGCTATGAATTTTAAATTTTTTATTTTTGTTCTGGAAATTTTGTTTACTTAAAACCTTGTATGTAATAGAAACATAATCCATTGAGCCTTTGGATAAACAAAATTTTCGGAGTTCACTCATAATATATTCTTCAAATTATCCCACACAAAACTGCTTAGAAAGAATGTGTTAAACTATATTGATGATTTAAAAACAAGCACAACAATATAAAGAATCTTCCTCTATTTCAGGAGAAATGATTTACTGTGAAGTTATCCTTTTAACATCTTTGGTGTCAATTCTGGGTGAACCAGGATGGTCGCTTTCTGTCTCGTTCAATGATCCTCTTGCCCTGATCTTGTTCAGACGGTGTCTCTCCCGTGTACAGCACCACAGTCTCTATGGTGGGAGCCTTAAAAGGGCCCCCTTCTTGCTTCCCTATCTGTCTTCTGATTTCTGCAGTCTCCTTGCACACCTTTTCATAGCAGTAGGCACAAAGGACATGTTTCTGTTTCAGGTGACCACATTCAGGACAAACGTCTATGTTGTTCTTTAAAACAATAAACAAAAACGTATTTTAACAAGAGGCAATATAACGAACAAATAACCACTGACAGGAGCAATGCTTACATTTTAACTTTCTTAGGATGTTCAGGCTACATGAGGTCATCATACACCATCTAGTTCCACCTCACTTTAACAGGAAGACTGAAGACAAGCAACACTGAGTTTGAATTAGAGAAAAACTAGAACTAGAATTCAGCCAACCTGAATCTGGTATATCTTTACTTAAACACAGCAGTTGTAGTTATGTAAAAAAGAAAAAAAAAATACTCATTTCCCCTAACTCCAAATACTAAATATCAAATAAGGAATTTGTCAACATAATGAAGTGACCCATACAATCAACATCTTAAATAAGACACCAAGGAAAAGTGAATTCCCTTTGTCTTTCAATCTATCTTAGGGAAAAAAAGATAAGAACATTACAAATTGACTTCCTTGGCTTCCTCTTTTTATCACAGTGTAATTCAAATTCCTGTATAGAATACAGGTTTCGTATATGGTATAATTTTTCTTTTTAAAAATGAACACTGATTATTCCTTAATGTAAAATTATTTTCTATGTTACATTCTTATGGTATTTTAATGATATATATATATGTGTGTGTGTATATATATATAGATATACATATATGTATCTCCAACTTTAACTATAAAATAGAAACATTATAACCTCTAAAAGATTTATCAACTTATTCTAGATGTAGGTTTGAAAGAAAATACAAAGAAAAATACTAAACAGGATCATTAAAGAAGCTTTAAACACTTGATAAAATTAATATACTAACATCTGTGAGGCAGATAACAAAAGAATTTCCTTTTCGGAAAGGAAGAAAGAGGCTTGTATATTACTTGCCTAACCATATTCTCATTTTACTCCACTACTGGAAACTGGATTGCATGCACAACTGAAGGTATGAAGACACCCACAGTCAGTTGGTCTTCTTTTCATGATCAAAGTACCCAACATAACACACTATATACCGTATGTAACAGAAAATAATTCAAGGAAGAAAATAAATGCACAGGATAAGAACTATTCCCTCAGAATAAATGCGATCAGGGAAGTCACATGATAGATCAGTGCAAGATCTCATTCCTAAAATCTTACGTCCTCTTAAGCAAATTTATGAATTACTGTAAGTCTTAAGTAATAAAGTGTTTTTCAGTTCTACATTTAAGTTCAGCCCCAACCATCACTCAATAATACTTTCTGGCTTAAGTTCTAAGGTTTTGCTTAACAGAATGTGGATGCTTATGAAAGTCAGCTTTCTGTTCTCGAGTTTCATCTGTATGGTGCTGCTGTTGTGGAATGCCATGAAGTAAACAGTAACTGAAATCCTAACTGTTAAAACCATACATGAACAGATCAGAGGTAATACACACTGTAATTTTTCTTTACTAGATCAATGAAGACAGTACATCCATGTTGTCAGCGAGGAGAATCTGAAATTGTCTGAGGATAGGAGAACACAAAGAAAATCTTTAAAAGAACATGAGGTCAAAAATCAGAGCTTGAAAATCTACTGCTTCATAGCTGTGTGACCACAGGCAAATTCTTTTTGCCTCAGTTTTTTCATCCTAATAATGAAGAATATCTTATTTGCTTTGGAGGGCTATAAGACATGATGAGATATAATAAACATAAGGCACTGAGCTACATCATAGACACTTAATTGTTGTTAGCTATTTTATTACTTATCTTAGGGTTTTCCTTCATGGTATTTTGTTGGAAATGATAAAAAATAAAACAAATATGTAAGGGCTTGTAAAACCCAAGATTCAGTATACCTACTGCTTCTAGCTTTAATTCTAGGCTCTGCCATAGTTAGGATGTTTACTCATCTGTAGTTCAAAACTCACACAGCTCAAGACTGACACAGCTCACAATTCAGAAGTCATGTAGGCACCTCACAGCCTCGTTCCTTGCCCAGTCTCCAAACTCACTCCTTCCTTGACTGTGTTTCTAATACTCAGGCTAGAGGACAGCAGGCTCTAGCCTTCTCATTATGTATATAATGAGAATATTGTATTTCATTTAGGCCAGAGGAAAGTAGACACATACAATCTGAGAATAATTTATTCCTAGGCTATAGGAATCTACCATGAGCTTATTCAATGGAGGACTTGAGGAAAAGCACACCCACAAAAATCAATGCATTACCTTAACTTTAATAAGCTTCTGCGGATTTCTTCTCCTACACCGGTTAACTTCAATGGTGCGTCTATTTTTGGGAGCTGCCATCCAAAAGATACCGTCCAAAAGGCTGGAATTCTCTTTACTTCCACTGGTATCATTTGCTGGCTCTGTAAACATGGCTGGGCCCTGTACTGCTAATGCTGGTCCTAGGAAATAAAACATAAGAGATACAGAATTAGTTTCTAGTTTCTAAATTACTATTTACAGATATCATTTTCCTTAACAATCAATGGTCAAACATACACACACACAAAGACTATAGATAAAATTTAGAATGTGAAACTCAATAACGGGAAACCTTAGCTATTAAAATACACTAAAGCTTATACAATTTTAAGGAACACAGAATTTTTTCATAGTGGATCCTGCTGAAAAGAGATCAGTGAAATTACATCAAGTTTCTTATCTCATAAAATACAGGACTCTGATAGTCACCTAACTTGAACAAAACAAGCAAAGAATCACTCAACTGTCCACATTCTATTAATACTTGGCGGGTAGTAAGTACCTGATTAATTTACAAGTAAATCTAGACAGATTTCCTGAATACACTTCTGACCGGCACTGATGTAACTGCCAATTGCCTTTTCTTATATTCAAACTGAGTCAGGTCCTTTATGATACAACCTCTTAAGTCACTTAGTTCCTCATAATATTTTATCTTGATTCCTGTCTGCTCTCTAAAGAAAAGAGCCAGCTCACCATTTCTCTGTATGGCCTTATTTATGTGACTATCAAAGTTTCTCTTTTTCTGAATTGCTTATAAAATCAACATTCCTTTACCCTTTCCTTGCTATTTCTTAGACGTGCCATACTTTTTTTTTTTTTTTTTTGAGACTGAGTCTCACTCTGTCACCCAGGCTAGAGTGCAGTGGCGTGATCTTGGCTCACTGCAACCTCCGCCTCCCTGGTTCAAGTGATTCTCCTGCCTCAGCCTTCCAAGTAGCTGGGATTACAGGTGTGCACCACCACACCTGGTTAATTTTGTATTTTTAGTAGAGACGGGGTTTCACGATGTTGGCCAGGCTGGTCTTGAACTCCTGACCTTAGGTGATGGACCCACCTTGGCCTCCCAAAGTGCTGAGATTACAGGTGTGAGCCACCGCGCCCAGCCCCCATACTTCTTTTGATCTTAAGAACTCTTAAAAATACACAAAGTTCTCTAACACTTAACAACTGGCATTTATTTTCAGTATGTCCACAAGTATTGCCAAGCATGCCCCGGTGATTAACAACACAGGCTCAGGACTGTCTGTGAACTTGGGACCATTGTGAGCCTACTGTTTCAGTTGGAAAGTGTATACACCTAATGGGACTGTTGTCAAGATTATCCCAGGAAGTACATGTAGAAAGCTTGGCACATTGCTTGGCATATAGTGGCATATATTTTCTTGGTATATTTCTGGATATTATCACTTTCAGGCTGCTTAGAAATTGAGTAGAATGTAAATGCCAAAGCAATGACAGTTTCAACATCCAAGATACTTCCAATTAAAATTAATTCCAAGTGAAACATGGGAAACAGAATTCATCTCCTCACAGCTCAAACACCACAGAAAACATGTACTGCGCGGGAGGGAGGGAGGAAGGGAGGAAAGAAGGGAGGGAAGGGAAGGGAAGAGGAGGGGGGAGAGGGGAAGCGGGAGGGGAGGTGAGGGCAGGGCTGGAAAGGAAAGACAGATCCAGAGAGTGGTGAGCCTTGATGCCAAGTGAGACCTGCAGAACTGTCCTCTCAGGACAACTCTGTACAAATCCCTGAACTCCACAGACTT
The DNA here is from genome assembly GCF_028858775.2 of Pan troglodytes. Taxonomy (NCBI): domain Eukaryota; kingdom Metazoa; phylum Chordata; class Mammalia; order Primates; family Hominidae; genus Pan; species Pan troglodytes. Next base: position 46,458,319 of record NC_072404.2, read on the forward strand.
GACCAAACTCTAGCATAGTTTCTAGCAGCATAAGGCTGTATCCTAGGATGACCTCGGCCCCCCCCTTTAAAGTGGCTGCCTGAGAAAGCTCAACGCTGCCTGGAAAATTTCCTATTTATTTTGGCCAACATACCCCGATAGTAGGTCCCGAACTCCCTTAGAGCATTTCCTGGAAAGGGCATATAACTGTAAATACGTATCCCTTGCAACTAACTCGGAAGCTTTTCTTTCAAGGCCCTGAGAGCCATTCCTTCGAAATCTAACCATTAGGAAGGATAGGGCCTTTGTCTCCCAGTCTCTGCGGGAGGATAGAATCCTCCCTAAGACAACTGCGAGCTAGCAGACACAGCCGGCTAATCACATTTGCACTGACTTCACTATACTACACTTCTCTGACTCTACAGAGCCCCTACACTCCCGCCTCGCTCATTCTCCCTTTAAAACGCCCAAAGTCACCTCTGCACAAACTGGGATGGAGCTCAGCTCTTTACCTGCAGTAGTTACTGAATAAAATCTGTTTTCAGCGCTTTACTTACTGGCTGGCTATGATTTATCTTTGACACAAGCTTGGGTTACATTCTGTGTACGAATGGAACAAGCAGAGGATTTTTTTTTTTTTTGCGGTGGAGGGAGCGCAAAAACAGTCGTTCTGTTCTCGCTAATATGGGAATGTCACGAACTACGTCCCCGACATGAGGCCGCGGATCAGACCCGGGGCTGAGGGCGAATTGTGTAAGCTGCGTCTGCTACGCTGCCCGAGGTCCCGTCATCAGCCCCCTCTCCCACGCAGCCCTTCTTTACCTACCCCACGGAGGACTGGGAAAGCCCGGCCGGCTCTGCGGAAGCTTCCGCAGCAGTCGCTCCCAGTAGTTTCGAAGCACTCCCCGGGCCGCAGGCCACGGCGAAACCACCAAGACCAGCATGGCCGGCGCCATTTTCCCTGCTGGAAGACCGCCCCGGTCCCGCCCCTGCTTTCAGCATGCGCACAGGCACAGAATCGGGCAAGCCTCGCTTCTTAGAACTACAACACCCCGCATGCTCTTGGAGCAGCTCTGACTCTCCTCCAATCATAGAGAGTAAAGGAAAGGCGAGGGGCGGGGAAATGAAAGTAAATCGGCCACAGTGCGCATGTGTGCGGCTGTGCTTTGGCTCTTCGGGTAAAGATGGCGGAGCGCGGGTACAGCTTTTCGCTGACTACATTCAGGTATGGAAGGGGCCCTCGAGGTCTTCAGCGTAGTCGAGGTTGCTGGTGCTCTGTCGATTTAGTTTTTCCCATCCTGACGTCGGCATTGGTGCTTCTGGAGGGTCCAGTAGGGAATGGAGGTGGAAATGCGGCTTTGCAAAGTCATTTGCCAGGCCGGCTCGGGATTCCTGGAGCTTCCTTGGTCGGAGGCTGCTGGAGGGTCGGGGGGATGCGGTTTTGCGGGGTTAACATGGGGCTGCGGGACGGTGAGGCACATAGCCAAGGATTCGCTTTCACTTTGGAGACTAGAAAAGAAGGCAGTTTCAGCTTAACCATCTCTGGGTGGCCCGTTCCGAACTCAGGATTTTTTTCCTGGCTCAAGTAGACCTGATGCGGTGGTTTCTGAAACTTGGAATCTTGGTCAAATATGTGGGGTTCCCTTTTCTTGGAAAACTCTCAGCTTTACAGTTAAGTCGGAGTCTTGGTCTCCATTTGGCACTAGTGTCTTTCAAAACCTCCCGCTTTCGGTTTCTTCGATGCACGAATTAGAAACATAAGGACGAAAAACCGAAAGCCCCTATCACTTTTTTGTGAACCCCTAACAACGAGGCAAGTTTGAGTTTTGGTCTTTTTTTGGTGGACTGGGGGGAACGTCGGGGAGGGTGATGTTTACTTTAAACAAGATTGTAGGCTTTTCTATTGTAGAAAAGGGGATTAGAATAATAAGTTTACTTTCCAAAATACAGTTGGGGCGAACCATGGCTCTCAACGTGAGAAAACCATCGCCGAAGACTTTTAAAAATTGACTGGGGAAGTTTTCTGACTTACCCATTTTCTTAAGGATCAGTAATGCCCAGTTTACTTAAAATGTACTCCTGACAACTGAAGGCAGGCGGGATCTAACTTGTTGAGTACTTTGTTAGGTGCAACTTAACCTTAACCTGCTCCATCTCTTTCCACTGCTATAATGAATGTTATCTCAGCTTCTTACAGATGAACTAACCACAGCTTGTACAAATTAAACAACTTGTCTAAGGTCATCGGTGAGTAGCTGAGTTGACATTCAAACTGGGTTTTTTTTCTGATAACAAAAATACACTTTCCATTACATAACGTTGTCTTAAATTCCAAAAGTACTTTTCTCTTGGCAGTTTTCAGTAAGCAGTGGGTGTATGTAATAGTTTTTTTGTAACCTTTGAACGAGATTAATTTAATTATGCAATAAAAGGTCTCATTATATTACATATGACAGAATAGTGTGTGCAGGATGTATTCACTGTTCCTATTTGTGAAGAAAACAAATGTGGTCCTTTTTTTAGGGACAGGGACTTGGCAGCCTCCAGCTCTTGGGCTCAAGGGATCCTCCTGCCTCAGTCTCTGGAGTAGCTGGGACTAGAGGTGTGCACCACCCTGCCTGCTAATTTTTTTTTTTAAGGCATGAGGTCTTGCGATGTTGCCCAGGCTGCAAATGTGGTCTTTTATCGCGAAGAAAGTGTAATCCTAGTGGAGCTGAAAACATAAAACAACCGTATACCTTCAGGGACTGAATCTTTTTATAACAAATTTTCTTTATTAAAATAAACTTTTGGCCAGGCAGGGTGACTCACACCTGTAATCCCAGCTACTCAGGAGACTGAGGCAGGAGGATCACTTTAGCCCAGGAGTTCAAGACTAGCCTGCAGCAAGACCCTATCTCTGAAAAAAATTAAAAAATTAGCCAGGCATGTGCCTGTAATCCAAGCTATTTGGGAGGCTGAGGGCGAGAGGAGCACTTGAACCCAAGAGTTTAGGATTCAGAGAGCTGTGATTCTGCCACTGCACTCCAGCCTGGGTCACAAAGTGATACCCCATATCTAAAAGTTTTTTTTAAAAAAACCAAACTTGTGTGTGTGTGTGCGTGTGTGTGTGTGTGTGTGTTTTAACATGGTGGATTCACCTGTTTTAGATAAAAAGAAAATATTTGTTTCTAGCCTCTCGTAATCAGAAGTAAACTAATGGTGGAAGGGACTAGAGACCATACAGGATGAAACAGTTCTTGTGGACTACATTTGGTTGAGGAATTGACAATAAATGAGTAAACAAATTGGTGCCTACTAATACATTCTCTTACTAAGGAATTTTATTTTAAAAAGGGTGAAGGAAGGAATATGACTTTAGATTGAGTAATCAGGAAAGGCTTGTGCTTGGGGGTGATTTTTGAGACTGGAAGATTAAAAGTAGCCAGCTATTTGAAGATTCAGGAATAAGGAGACTTGTAGACAGAGGGAACAGCATGTATGAAAGCCCTGAAACTGGGAAGGAGCTTGAGCTCTTAAAGGAATAAAAATGAGGCAGATGTGCTATAGTGAGCAAGGAGGTAATGTGGGAGAGGGCTAATCGTGTAGGACTTTGTAGGCCAGAGAAGGAGATTTTATTTTACGTGAACAAAGAAGTTATTACAAAATCTAAGTGTAGGTGACATGGTCCAAAGGTAACTTTGGCTGGGGGTGGAAGTAAGGTTGAGAAAGAGGAAAACCAGTTAGAAGGCTATTTCAGTTATCCCGTGTAGGGATGCTGATGCTATGGAACGGGATAGTGGCATTATGGAATATAAAGATGGTTGATTGCTCAGCCAGCTCACAGGTTAGTGAGCTTTCACGCAGTGAAATCATGCAGTGGTAAAGATAGGTATGTACAGGTAATAGGAACAGAGAAATGGTAGCTATTAAGTTTACATGAGCCTTTAAATGTTACCCAGGGGTATATGAATTAGGTATTGAACAATAATTGAAAGCTGGATGGACCCAGAAAGTTATGATACGATTATTGAAATAGTGACTATTAAAGGAAAAAAAGTTCAGCCTAATTTTTTAATTTAAATGTCAGTTGATGTTATTCTGCTCAAATTAATTGCATCAAGAGCCTTAAAGCTGTCACCCTTAGGTCTGTTTCTTTAATTGGTCTAGATGTGTCTCTGTCAGCCAAATGATTGTGGATTCCTGGTATTAGGTTATGTGCTGGAATCCTGACTGAACATAGCTACTTTATTGAGGAAGACAAATATTGTAAAAATAATAAAGAGACCGAGGCAGGAGGATTGCTTGAGACCAGGTGTTTGAGACCAGCCTGGGCAGCATAGCAAGACCCTGTTACTAAAAAAAAAAAATAACAATTCAGATATGATGAATCTTAGACAAAGAGGAAGTGCAGGACATCACAGGCATCAGTGAATAGGTATTCAACTTAATCTGAGGGTTCAGGGCAACTTCCCTTAGGACATGATTGAATGAAAGGAGTTCACAGGGCAATAGAGAAATGCATTTCAGATGGAGGGATTAGCTTGTCAATGAGGCGTTTGAAGTCTGAGAGTAGTCTATGTGTTTGGAGCAAGGAGGGATGGAGTTGAGATTTCAGTGACCAAGGGAATATTCGTAATTATATGAAGAGAAAATACGGCCTTCTGAAATTTATATTTTCATTAGTAGACGGGAGATAAGGACCTAGCTGTGTCACTTTGGACAAATTACTTTCACTCAGACTTTATCTATGAAATTAGGTTGGTTTATGATGATTCCATTTAAACAACTAGGTTGAAATAAAGGATAACTTTAAAAGGCCAGTTTGAGACTTGCGTTTAGCTACCAAATCCATGGAACCAGATCTGTTAAGTGTGACCATCTCGTGACTTCTAGAAATAGTTGTATATTATATAGAGAATACTTAATTGTGAGTGATATCTAGGTCTTATTGTCTTAGGCCATGTCTGTTTTCTAAAACCACCCTCCGACCTGAAATATGTGCTGCTGTTTGGTTTTTAACAGACACATGTTCTTAATAACATTACTATTCAGTATGTGCTTGTTACTGATTTTATGCCAGACAGTTTTATAGGAATTACTTCACTTAATCACAACAATGCTTTGAAATAGGTACAGGACCCTTGTAGGGGACGGTGATTTCAGGACCCCCACAAATACCAAGTCAGGGCGTATTCAAGTCCTGTAGTCAGCCCTGTGGAATCCACTGATACGGAAAACCAGTTGTGGTTACTGTGTCCTCATTTTACAGGTGAGAAAACAGGCATAGAAAACTTAGGGTGAAAAGAAGCAACAGTAATAGCACTGCGCCATGTGGCAGACAAAAAACAACCAAAGAGAAAGTAGTGCTTCAGTAGGAGTATGTTCCAATTGCCTTGTAAACTTGGTTTCTTTCTTTCTGTCTGTCTCTTTTTTTTTTTTTGAGACGAGGTTTCGGCCTTGTTGCCCAGGCTAGAGTGCAATGGTGCAATCTTGGCTTCCTGCAACCTCCACCTCCTGGATTCAAGCAATTCTCCTGCCTCAGCCTCCCAAGTAGCTGGGATTACAGGCATGCACCACCATACCCGGCTAATTTTTGTATATTTAGTAGAGACAGGGTTTCACCATGTTAGTCAGGCTGGTCTCCAACTCCTGACCTCAGGTGATCCACCCGTCTTGGCCTTCCAAAGTGCTGGGATTACAAACTTGAGTCATTGCGCCCAGCTGTAAACTTGGTTTCTGTGCCACTTCATGATAGAGGTCAAAGGCCAGTTACTCCCTGGAGTTGGATAAATTGGATTTGACCTGTATGTCTGTACTATCTCAGAGATGTTCTTACAATAAATATTTGATGATATGTGAACTTACAAATACCTGTGTTTCTTTTAAGCCCGTCTGGTAAACTTGTCCAGATTGAATATGCTTTGGCTGCTGTAGCTGGAGGAGCCCCGTCCGTGGGAATTAAAGGTAATGAAATGCTTCATTCATTTCAGATGCCTGTTAGTAGTTATCCTAATTATTTTGGAATTCATTAGTAATTAATTTATACAGAGCTGCAGGAGTATAATTTTTAACAATTTTTTGTTAATTTACAGTGTTTTGGAGTTTAAATAGTAATAAGTCTAAGGTCATTCAAATTTCTTTTCAAAGTAAATAGTAACACCTTTATCTGTTAGTTGTGATATTCACAATAGTCTTTCTTATTCAGAAAACTGAGTCTTTTTTTGTTTTTCCACTGATTATATCACTACTTCCTGGCAGTTTTTATCCTTATAATTTAGGAAAGCTTAATTATAAAACATAAGCTAAATGTGTTGTGTTTCACTTTAAAAGCCTGTATCATTTATTGTAAATTTCATGTTATAAGAATATTGGGACAAGTAGACAGAAATCCCTTATTTTAAAACATGTGAACTCTCAGGTATCCTTAGAGTGCTTTACAAAAGTTTATGTAATACCTTCAGCTGTAGGGAGGATTTTTTTGTGTCGTACTAAATGACCAGTGAGGGAAAAACTGACTTACCATTTCTTAGGTAATTTTGGTAATAGGACTCCGGAAGAAAAGGTTTTATAAATTAAAGGAAACAAAGGAGTTTGCGTTTAGCGCATCCATAATTAGAAAGCTGTTAAAACAGTCTTAAAAATGATTAAACATTTATATCTCTCTCTTTTTTTTTAAGCTGCAAATGGTGTGGTATTAGCAACTGAGAAAAAACAGAAATCCATTCTGTATGATGAGCGAAGTGTACACAAAGTAGAACCAATTACCAAGCATATAGGTTTGGTGTACAGTGGCATGGGCCCCGATTACAGGTACTTTATACTTTTTATAGTGTTTCTCACCATCTCACGAATTGATTGTAATCTGTATTTTCAGGAGAAAAACCAAGGTTGTTTTCCTTTAATCTTCCAGTTCCTCTTTTTTGGTGTGCTTTGTTTAGCAATAGCAGCCTCGTTGAGAGCTGAATTTAGTTTGCCTGTATAGGTTACTTTAAAGAGAATAACTCAGATGTGAAAGAGGAGGTAGATAGATTACATAACTCCTCTTTTCTCTGTTTAGCGGACTTTCCCTTCTGACATATTCCTCTTCTACTATCCAGGAACTGGGCGTAAGGGCTTTAGTTTTCGCCAGTGCAGTTTAAAAATGATAAAAGCAATTTAAGTTATAATAAACTATATTTTAAAAAGTATGAGGCAACAAAAGAAAGTATCACCATCCAGATTTATCTTTTTTCCTGTTCTTCACAAAGGAACAAAATTCTCAAACACCACTGCAAGTTGTTGAGTGTGGCAGCCAACCAGGATCCCAATGCTTGTGTAATCACCCCCTTTATATTTCACAGGAAGAGAGAATAATCTTGTTACTCAGGGTACCAGCAAGTTGAAAGAGATTGACAGCTTTCTGTGTCTGTCATTTAAACAAGTAAAAGGAGTATTACTTTATTGCTCATGATTTTGTGGAGCAAGATAGGTAGAGGCAAAGTTTCACTTCAATGAATCAACGCAACAAGGTCAGTGGAATGTGATCAGGCAGTGAATCTTGTCACCACTATATAGGCTGGATACTGCATTGTGCTGCCACTGATAGGATAAACTGAGGGATGGAACGTGACTGTCACACAGAGGGAAAATGTGCATATTTCAGATCAGTAGTATATGAGGTGGCAAAGATAAATCCTATTTGTCTTGCTAATATATTTGATTGTTATATAATATCTTCTTAATCTCTTTTGACAAATTTTACTTCTGAAAAAAAAGTTTAAGAGACAGGGTCATGCTGGGTATTGCTTTTATCATTTTAAACTGCACTGGAGAAAACTAAAGCCTTATGCCCAGTTCCTGTATAGTAGAAGAAGAATATGTCAGAAGGGAAAGTCCATTAAACAGAGAAAAGAGGAGTTATGTACTCTATCTCCCTCCTCTTTCACATCTGAGTTATTCTCTTTAAAGTAACCCAGGGTCTTGCCCAGGCAGGTCTGAAACTCCTGGCCTCAAGTGATCTTCCTGCCTCAGCCTTTTAAAGTGTTGGGATTACAGGCGTGAAACACTGCACCTAGCCGAATTTTACATTTTTAGTTACAAGTAGTTTCTTAATCTCTGAAGGGTACTCCGTGAAGCACAGGCAGAGAGATTGAAACAGTCTGCAGAAAGTAGTGACCTGAAGTGAGAAAAATATGCCCAGAATTGTGTGCCTGTGTGTTTATGTGTGCTTGTATGTGTGTGTGGGCTGGGGTGAGCTGTAAAAAGACAAGCGGCTGCCCTTGGATGGGGGGACAGTCTTGAAGAAGCCGTGGAGCAAGATAAAGTTCTCATTTTTGTACATTAAATCTGTTACTTTTAAGCTAACTGGTACTCTGATGCTCTGATATTTTCTTCTATATCAACTGGAATCCAGTGTTAGAGTAAGACTAGCTTTGATCCAATAGCCACCATTAAAGAGATACATGTTAAACTTGTGCTGCAGGTACATGCCTGTAAAAGGAGAATGAGTCTTCAGGTAGTAGAGCATGTTCTGTGTAATTAAATCTTATTTTTTCCTTGTTAGAGTGCTTGTGCACAGAGCTCGAAAACTAGCTCAACAATACTATCTTGTGTACCAAGAACCCATTCCTACAGCTCAGCTGGTACAGAGAGTAGCTTCTGTGATGCAAGAATATACTCAGTCAGGGTAAGTTGCTTTTTTTACTTGAAATGTGCCATGAATTGTAGGGGGAAGTTATTTTAAAGAGTAGATATATAAATAGAGTGGGACTTACCATTTCTGTATTTGCTTAACAAGTGGACAAAATCACTATGATGAATATTTCTGATCTTATCTGGCTCTGGAGTATTTATTTAAGGAAAAAAATGTGCTTTCTTGTTGCTCATGTAACAGCAGAAAGCAGCTTCTAGATATACAAAGTTCTTTTGCCAGTGATTAAAACACTTTATGGACAGACAATCATTGCAACTTTAAATTTTTTTTTTTTTTGAGTCAGTGTCTCACTCTGTCGCCCAGGCTGGAGTGCAGTGGCATGATCCTGGCTCACTGCAACCTCTGCCTCCTGGGATCAAGCAATTATGCGTCAGCCTCCTGAATAGCTGGCACCACAGGCGTGCATCACCATGCTTAGCTAATTTTTTTTTGTGTGTGTATTTTTTTGGTAGAGATGTGGTTTCACTATGTTGGCCAGGCTGGTTTCAAACTCCTGACCTCAAGTGATCTGCCTGTCTTGGCCTCCCAAAGTGTTGGGACTGCGCCTGGCCGCTACTTTCAAATTTATCTTTCTAACCAGAAATGATGGTAAGCACATGATGAAAGCAGCTCTTGGACGTATTCATATTTCTTTTCATTCCCCAGTTTCTTAAGTTTGGGTGTAGATGAGATAGCATATAGGTAGTTGTTGATACATAAACCAGTAGAAAAGCTGCATTAACTGAAAATTGTCATTTTGTAATAGGTAAACCTAGTGGAAAAGCTGCATTAATTGAAAGTTGTCATTTTGTAATAGGTAAACCTAGTGGAAAAGCTGCATTAACTGAAAGTTGTCATTTTGTAATAGGTAAACCTAGTGGAAAAGCTGCATTAATTGAAAGTTGTCATTTTATTAGGACACTAAATGTTACTACACACTTATTAACCCCAGTGTCTTAGGTAACACTCTGTTCAATTCAAATTTTTTTTTATTTGGCTACCATTCCTCACTACCATAAAGAGAATTAGTTTTGAATTGATTCATTCAGAAAGGTGTTAAATACTTTCTAAGGAACTTAAAAGTCTAATTCAGTTTGCCTGATAATTTGCTTTATTTGAGAGTACTGATAAATTCTTGAGGATGACTTTAACACCATGAAAATGCCAAGTAATTTTCATTTTCCTCTCTGCAGTGGTGTTCGTCCATTTGGAGTTTCTTTACTTATTTGTGGTTGGAATGAGGGACGACCATATTTATTTCAGTCAGATCCATCTGTAAGTATCATTTGATGTATTTGAGGGATTTGTTAAAAGTGCTCTTTGAATATCTAACAGAAATAGAAGCCATAAAAACTTTACAATTTAGCAGTATTTTCTTCTTTTCTCTTGGGCTTTAGAAAGTATGAGGTTGTGCATTTTTGTGTGTATATTTAAAATTTTGGTAATTTGGTCTTCTGATAAGGAAGCTGTATTAGTTCTACCCTCTTTTGCCATGTTCATTAACTTCATACACTTGGGTGATTTGTTGAAATAGTTGTTATCAAATGTATTTAAACCTGTTACTTCGGGAAATACTGCAATTGAAGATGTGGATCTGGAGGACAGTGTTGTAGTGTTTGCCATCAGTTGAATCTTGGGGCTGACTTGAGTGAGTTTTCCAGCAAAAACATTAATCTATCTTGAATTCAGTGTTTTGCAAAAATGATTGTGTAATTGGTACCTTGGGTAAGTTGTCTGCTCTAATGCAGAAGAATGGTATCTGAATAGAAGGTGTTTGTAAAGGATAATACTACTCCACATCTGTCCCATTTGCTATGAGAACCCTAAGACAAAATTCAAGATTAGGAAATGATCTTTCCTGTTTTATGGATTATTAGATAATTACAAGTTCACTCAGTGCAAACCTTATAATCTACTTTTATAACCTGAGATGGCAAAAGAAAAATATTTTGATTGTTAATTAAATCAGAAAAATAAGTATTTTGGGAACTTTGATAGTGTTGTTACTCCATCTCTGAGCTTCCGAAGCTAAATGACAGGCCCTCTTATCTTCCTTTCCAGAAGGTAGCAGAAGCCACCATTTCTGGAATCCTGATTTTATCTTTTGTCCTATTTTCCTCTGTTGTGTCTAAAAAACAATTGTTTTCATTTAAAACATATTGGATTATGTTTCTTTTGGTATTTTTTTCTAATGAGATGCTCTCTTTTTAATTCACTAATGATCAAGAGTTGATCACCATTTTTCAGATTTATATGATAGATTTTTAAATCGCTTCAGTCTATTAAACTAAAATACTACTCTTGATTATTTGCTTTAAGTTAACCTCAGTTTCTTTTAACTGGATTTTTTACATAATTTTACACTTAATTGCATCATCACCAGCTCATCAGTTTGATGAGTTCTGATATATGTAAATGCGTGAAGAAACCATTACTACAATGAGGATATCAATTTCCAGAACCTCCAAAAGTTTCTTCATGCCTCTTTGGTTTCCATCCTTCTAGCCTTCTTAAAAAATAACCTATTCTGTGACGTTTTCCATTCTAATAATATTCTGTGACCTTCGAAGTTAGAGAACAATTAATAAAGCTAAAAATTAAATGGTAGGGCAATATAATTGTATTTGTGTTTTAAAATATGGTTTTTTACTCTTTCTTTCCTGATTAGGGAGCTTACTTTGCCTGGAAAGCTACAGCAATGGGAAAGAACTATGTGAATGGGAAGACTTTCCTTGAGAAAAGGTAGGCCTACTCATTGTAACTGCATTCATTAGCAAACTCACTTTATGGTTTTTGGTGCTCTTTAAGTAAATTAATATCATGGGACTAAAGAAACTTGCTATATTACTCTGTATATGAATCTAGTTACAGATAAACCAAAAACTTCTCTCCCTTCTAGTTTCCTAGACTTCAGTATATTAAGTGGTAATTAATATTCATTTCCTAAGGAGTTCTCTTTCTACATTCTATGGTTTCCTAAATGCTTTTGGTTCTTTTACTTTTTACTTCACTTTTTGTGCCATTTCAGGAGGGAAAAAAAGAACATTGAATCTGGAATAAAACATTTGGGGAGACAAATTTTTAAATGATTTAATGATAACAGTACGACAGTAAAAAAAACTGTGAAACCAAATGCCTGGAGTTGAAGGTATATTAAATATTTGATACATGTGCTTGATAAAAAGTGGAGCACTATGTAAAAATCTGTCGGTGCCCAAGTACAAGCTGCTCTCACTTATTTCCAGCTGTATTCTAGTCTCAGTGTTACTGTAGTCCTTCAGAACTCTCCAAGCTTTTGAAGAAGAAAATGTTTTATTTCTTGATATGTAATAGTTGCACATATTTTTGCAGTACATGTGATATTTTGATACCTGTATGCAGTGTCAAATCAGGGTAATTGGATATCCATTACCTCAAACATCTGTCTTTTCTTTGTGTTGGGAACATAGCAAATCTTCTAGCTGTTCTGAAATATACAGTAAATTGTTAACGATAATTTCCTGACTGTACTATTGGACACCAGAACTTATTCCTCCTGTCTGACCGTATTTTTAGACCCCTTAACCAACTTCCTTCATTTCTTCTTCCCTTCTCCCTTCCCAGCCTCTGGTAACCACTGTGCTATTCTCTCCCTCCATGAGTTCCACTTTTTTAGCTCCCACATATGAGTGACAACATGCAATATTTATCTTTCTGTGCCTGGCTTATTTTGCTTAACATAATGACCTCGAGTTCCATCCATGTTGCTGCAAATGACAGGATTTCATTTTTTTATGGCTGAATAATAATAAAAAACTTCGTAACTCCGTTTAACAGATGAGCCTTCACAGTACATTTTTCACGTAACGTTAAGGTTATTAAAAATCTTAGGCCTGGGTTTAAATGGTAAACTTAATCTTAGGCTCTTAAAGCACTTTTTCATTTTTCTTTTATATATTAATGAGTCTTCCAAAGATTTCACATTGTTATTACATGATATGTTATGATTTGTTTTATTTTTTGTTTCAGAGGCATTTTATTTAGACAACTAAAAATAATTAGATGTTCAGAACCAGTGTACAATGAAAGAAATTAAACCAGTTACTTTATCATGTATTCCCTCTTTACAACCAAAGCAAAAATCAACAGCAAGAAAGACATTCTGCTTTAAGGGAAAAGTCAGACAAATAAGCCAATATATTTTTCTTCTCCATAATGACATAAACAGCTGCAAGAACTCTTAATTGTAATAAGAGAAGTCAGATGTTATCTTGTACATATTCATTAAAAAGATGACAGGCCATTGTACTACAAGAGGATAACTCAACCTCTCTTCATCTGATACTCTTGAGATTTCACTTATGGGTAACACCATGTTAGTTGTTCCAGCAATGGAGCTAATTCATATTCCTCATTATTTATTGCTGTTTTTGCCTTAAGCAGAGAGTAACTCTGGAAGGCTGATGCTTTTCTCTGCTTGCTCGTTCTAGTCCAGTTGTATGCTGTCTGTGGCACATGCTTGATGTTCAGGCCTTAACTTGAGGAGTTGAAGAATAGATGGAATCTGAATTCTCTGAAGCAATTTCTTCTAGCTCTTCTCTTGTCTTTGGAAAACCAATCTTTGGCTTTGCCAGCTCACCACTATCTTCTTCAGGAAGCACACATTTCCAAAGGCCATATGTTTTTCCTACCACAGTTTGCCAGTCTCAGTGTTCCATCTTCAGAACCACTGGCATAGAGTTCTCCATCAGGATCAAATCTCACACAGTGAATAGGACCAGAGTGTCCTTTGTAGGATTCTAATTCTTCTCCACTATTATCATCATACTTATAAGTTTAACATCTTCACCACCTGCAACAAGAAATTCTTTCTCAAGGTGAAGAGATTCAGAGTTAATGGTTGCAGGAGCTTGAAAGGATTTAATTGGTTCCAAACTTACTGTACTGTCAAAAGCACTGGATCAGCCATAAGTTATTACCAAAATCTCTCCCTCAGGAATATATTCCATACTACTAGCCAACATAATAAAATTTAGAGATTTCACTTCTGTCGTAGTAGCATGATCCCAAAGTCTTAACAGTTTTGTCATCAGAAGAAAGAATCTGTTTATCCTCACTGTACCATAGGGCCTTTTTAATATCAGAGCTGTGATCACTAATTTCCTCAGGTTCTGCTTCGGGTTTGTTCAAGTCATATATGCTTAACAGTTTATTCTGTCCCCTGGTTAACAAATAATTACTATCCTGCATGAAATCCATAGTCTTGATAATGTGTTTATGAGCCAGGGTCATCAGTTCATCTCCTGGGATAGCATCCCACACTTTGTGAAATCTGAAGCTGCTGTGGCTGCTTTGGTGGCATCCTTATTCAGTGTTGCATTCCAAACAGCATCTTTATGACCCAAAATTGTTCCAATCCAGTCTCCTGTATCTCCCTGGCATAGCATAGGTTTGCCGTCTTTGCAAGCACTGATTTAGAAATCCTCATAAGACTGGCCAGGCGCAGTGGCTCACGCCTGTAATCCCAGCACTTTGGGAGGCCGAGGCAGGCGGATCACCTGAGGTCAGAAGTTCGAGACCAGCTGGGCCAACATGGTGAAACCCCGTCTCTACTAAAAATACAAAAATTAGCCAGGAGTGATAGCGCGCGCCTGTAATCCCAGCTACTTGGGAGGCTGAGGCAGGAGAATCACTTGAACCTGGGAGGCGGAGTTTGCAGTGAGCCAAGATTGCACCACTGCACTCCAGCCTGGGCGACAGAGCAAGATTCTGTCTTGAGGGAAAAAAAAGCCCCTAAGGCATGATGCCACTGAAGGCCGAGTCAGCCACGGGCCATATGTGGCCAGAACAGGTGAGCAGCATCAGTCTCGTTGCTATGGAGGTGGTGAACCCAGTGATTGGGCTGGTGGGCTGAGGGTCATCCTTGTCTTTTCTCTGGTACAGCGCCCAGGGTTCCTCCAGGCTTCACCCTAACACGGGCTGAGCAGAGAAAAAGGAAAAGGTGGCACCGAGATTAGGAAGGAGCTAGGGAGGGGCTGGGGAGTCTGGGAAGGGTGAGCAACAGTTGACAATGGAGGGAGGAAAGTAGGGGATGGGGAGAACCGAAGAAACGACCCAGCCACTCTTCGCACCGTCCACACTGGTATCGGCAGGAAGTGACATGTTATGTTTTAACTTCTAAGAAAAAGATTTTAGCAAAGTTCTGATTTTTCTGTGTTTTAAAAATTATAGTAATGCCACCACATCCTGGCTGTTAAAATATTTATACTTAAGAAGTTTCCTGGCTGGGTGTGTTGGCTCGTGTCTGTAATCCCAGCACTTTGGTAGGTCGAGGCAGGCGGATCACGAGGTCAGGAGATCGAGACCATCCTGGCTGACACAGTGAAACCCATCTCTACTAAAAATACAAAGAAATTAGCTGGGCGTAGTGGGCGCCTGTAGTCCCAGCTACTTGGGAGGCTGAGGCAGGAGAATGGCATGAGCCCGGGAGGCGGAGCTTGCAGTAAGCCAAGATAACTGTGTCTCAAAAAAAAAAAAAAAGTTTCCTAAACTAAACTCATCTTAGGGTCATACCGTTCATGATGTTGGGAATTGAGCACCAGATATTGTCAGTTTTTTTAATCTGGGGACAGCTACAAGGAGGTGATTAAAAGAATGTGTAATTTAGTATTTTTAAGATCTTTAGAGTTTTAAAAACTTACGTTGTTGCTGTCATTGTATTTAAATAGTTATAAAGAATATAAACAATGATATAAGTAATTTTTTTAAAATTCTTCAGATATAATGAAGATCTGGAACTTGAAGATGCCATTCATACAGCCATCTTAACCCTAAAGGTTAGCTCAGTATTCAACAACTGGATTTATAATGATTTCATGATTAACTGCTTAGAAAATTGACCTTTTTTCCTCCCTCCTCAATAGGAAAGCTTTGAAGGGCAAATGACAGAGGATAACATAGAAGTTGGAATCTGCAATGAAGCTGGATTTAGGAGGCTTACTCCAACTGAAGTTAAGGATTACTTGGCTGCCATAGCATAACAATGAAGTGACTGAAAAATCCAGAATTTCAGATAATCTATCTACTTAAACATGTTTAAAGTATGTTTTGTTTTGCAGACTTTTTGCATACTTATTTCTACATGGTTTAAATCGACTGTTTTTAAAATGACACTTATAAATCCTAATAAACTGTTAAACCCACCTTCCAGCTTTTTAGGAGTTGCTAAAATTTTAACAGTTATTTCCTGCTTTTTATCACAGTTGATTTCTGAAGACTACATTGCAAAGCAGAATGATGAAATGACTTTTTCGTTGTCAGGCAATTTTGGTTAAGTCAAATCTTAATGCCCTCTTTGCTATCAGATGTTGCCTGTGTTTCCATGAAGCAAAATGCTGATTTTGGTAAAAAACATGACTGCTTCTAGAGCTGGGAGGATCTGCAGACTTTCACGGATTCATGGAACAAGAAAAGAAGCATAGGTACTTTTAGGTGCCATTAGGTATTGATCAGTGAAATCCTAGGGTGCTCTATGAGATTGTACTAGGCCTATGAAGAGTGGTAAGCCAAATAGGTCTCCATGGGAGATACATTATGTAAATAAATAAACAATGGTTTGCTGGTTCCTGTTGGTGTCTCCACAAGTAGGTAAACATGTTTTAAAGGAACCCGGGTTCTTAGATTTTGTTAGACTTTTTAAACTCAAGGATGAGCATAAGTGCTTGAAATAAAATGCTAATACTTAAGTGTCAAAACTATGGCTTAAGGCTCTTGTTAATTCATTAATGTAATCTCAGTATAATAAGTAGCTTCACTATAATGAAAGTTATAATTAAGTATCTGCACTCATATGAAGGCAGTGCTTAGTTTTTTGGTTTTTCTTAAATTTTTTTTAAGGCATCTTAGGATAAAATCATTAATTTGGTTTACAGAACATAAGGAGAGTTTATAAGCATAATCATTCTTACCAACGTGAAAGTATAGTGGGCAATTCCATGATTTAAATGGAGCTCAGAAGATTCTAAGATTTAGTTAAGGGCAAAAGAACCTTATTTTGGAGATTTTTCTCAGGGTCCCCAGTTCTGTTCCCTACCATCACTATAACACCCATATCTTGTTTTAGGTGGCAAAAGCATTATAGGAGATGAAAGATGGTAACTTTGGCTTCCTGTTTCAAGATGTTTATCTTGGCCTTGTCTAATAATCTTTCTTATGGGCTCTTGATATATTTTGACTTTGGCACACGAGAAAGCGGACATAGTAGCAAAAAGGTCTTTGAAGTCAAGTCTCAGCTATCTCACTTACTGGCTGAGTGACTATGTGAGGTAATTATCTCAGGGTTGGTTGGTTGGTTTTTTGAGACAATCTCTCTGTCACCCAGGGGGGAGTGCAGTGGCGTGATCTTGGCTCACTGCAACCTCGTCCTCCCAGGCTCAGGTGATCAGTCCTTTTACCTCAGCCTCCCGAGTGGCTGGGACTACAGGCGCGTACCACCATGTTTGGTTTATTTTTGTATTTTTAGTAGAGACGGGGTTTCACCATGTTGCCCAGACTGGTCTCCAACTCCTCAGCTCAAGCGGTTCACCCGCCTTGGCCTCCCAAAGTGCTGAGATTACAGGCATGAGCTGCTCTGCCCGGCCATATCTCAGGGTTTCCTAAGGACTAAATTTGATAACACAAGTTAAAGCCTGGTGTGGTTAATAGTTACTCTGTTAACTGCCGTTGAATTTGTTTAGTCCTTCTATAATGTCCAGTATCAAAAGAGCAAAGCAGTGTCAAATTCTACAAATCAAAGAAGGGAAAATTAAAAGCATGTTAATATTTCAGAGGTAAGGAAAACTCATGTAGGTTTTTATTGTGTGCTAACAAAATTAGTCCTAAAGAATAAAGGGAGGAAAAATCAGCTGAACCAGATTTGATCCAGGTTCTGTTTTCCACCTCCTGCCCCCATTAAATGCAAAGCCCAGTTCCAGTTCAAGTTGCCTACAACACTTCTCCCTTTCTTCTGTTTATTCTTTCCACGGGACTTAAAATTAAGTTGTTCCTTTTTGTCCCAGTTCTTAGAGTTCTTTGATGTAGCAACCCACTGCATTCCTAAACATTCCAAAACTCTTGAACCATTTCCATCCTGTGGATTTTAGCTTAAGTATCATAATGTTTCTAATGTTCAGAGCCTCTCCCTTCTTTTGGTTCATTTTGTATCTTCTAACCCTTAAAACATTTTAACTCCATTTGTTCTACTTCCTCCCAGTTCCCTACTGAACCATGAATTTAAATTTGCAAAGCAATTATTAGCAGTGAAACATGGAGCTGTTTAAAATTCACATACACAGGCAATAAAGAATACTAATACAGAGCCTTATAATTATCAAGTGCTGATAACACTCAAGCATCCCTGAAGGAAAAAAAAAAAAAACCCGACCTTGAGATAATTACCTTGCACAGTCTCTCAGGCATCAAGTAGGTGATAAGTGAACATTGAAGGGTTTTCATCTATTGCTCAGTTTTCTTCATAGAATGAAACTGCCAACTCTTAGTACTTACCTCACCTTTTTTTCAGGAGTCTACTCACCCATGTAGGCAAGCTCTCTGAGCCCCCCATTGCAAAGAAGAGCAAGTTGATGTTCAGTGAATTGCCCAAGAACATATAGGAGTTGAGAGTTCCCTTGGATTAGAATCCTGATTTCCTGAAAACCAGTCCTGGTGGTTCTGTATGAAAGTCACATTGCTTCACACAGTTCCTTCAATTTAGAGCTCCTCCCTCCACCCTGTTCTCAAGAAACTTATGAAACTAGTAATATCTGGCTGCCAATTATCTGATAACTTCCTAAGCATGAGCATATTTAAAAAGTTAAGTAAAACGTGAGTGCTACTCCCTGAAAGCCATCACTTTTGACTTTTTTAGGTGTTTCATGAGGTACTTGCCTCCGTATTTCAAAATAGTAGGATTATATGCCTTTTTCTTGGATTCCCGGAGTTGAGCTGCCAAACTTCCCATTGTGCAAGATGAGAATTTAGAATCCTCATATCACACTGACTTCCTTCTCCCTACCTCAATTAAATCATGTTGAAGATTTTTCTTATGACTAAGTGTACTACTATTTACATTTCCTGAACAACTTTCCTGGCAGTGATAACCGCTTTTTTTTCTTTTTTTTTTTTTTTGAGACGGTCTCACTCTGTCACCCAGGCTGGAGTGAGGTGGCACAAATCAGTTCACTGTAGCCTTGACCTGGGGTCAAACGATCCTCCCACCCCAGCCATTGCAGTAGGTGTGAATACAGATGTCAGCCACCATGGCCAGCTAGTTTTTTTATTTTTTGTGGAGACAGGGATCTCACTACATTGTCCAGGCTGGTTTTGAACTCCTGTGCTCAAGTGATTCTCCCGCCCTGGACTCACAAAGTGCTGGGATTACAAATAAGCCATGGCGGCGTCCAGCCCACTTGGTTACTTTGTTTTCTGCATAGCTGTCACCAATTCTTGCCAGATTCCCCCAAGAGAAATTTAACACCCTCTGCTTAATATTTTCCTCATCAGTCAGATATCAGGCACTCTGTATCAGTTCTCTTCCCCACACCTCAGAGAAGTTTCTCTTAGAACCCTCTGTCTTCCTGTTCCAATCCAGGCTAGGTGCTTGTTTGAAACTCTTTATTCTCCTTGCTTTCTCTCTGAATTGGCTGGGTTTAAAAACTCTAAGAAATAAATTATCTCCACATTTTGAAAGCATTACTCCCTTCTAAATTCCAGTATTGCTGATAGGAAGCCTAATACTATTGCGTATGTGATGCCAAGTCCTTTGTAAGTTTTCCCCTCTGCAGCTCTTGGTTTTTCTCTTATCTGCTGTGTTCTGAAACTTCACAACCATGTTCCTTTGTGTGGGTTTCTTAATAGTCATTGTGGTGAGCATTCAGTGGGCCCTTGCACTGTGAAAAACGTTTCTGTTTGCTAAATTTTCTATTATTAAGTTTTTGAAAAATTTTCTCTTCATTTTGTTTTTGTTTCTAAACTCCTGTTAATTGGATACTGGATCCTTTTGTTTTTGCTCCATTTTTCATCTATTTCTACTTTCTAAATTTTTCCAACTCATTGATGTTTTGAAATTTGGGATATCATTTTTACTACAGAAGAACCATTTCCTGTGCTCTGCTGTCTCCTTAAAAAAAGAAATCCTCTTGTTTCATAGCTGAAATATCTTTTATTTGAAGATGCTAGTTATAGAATACTTTTTGAGACCATTTTGTTCTGTTTTCCATTTCCTTCAAATAACAAAAACGTTGGGAAATGCTGTGTTTGTGAGGCTCACACTAGGGGATGCTGAATGTTGGTATTGCTGAGCCATTTCTCTAGGGTCTTTTGTCTACTCATTTCTTAAGAGAAAAATAGGGTTATGGGGAGATAGTGGTAGGGAGCGGTAGAGGGGTGCCTGCATTATGGGAGGGGCAGAGAAGGGGGCTGCTAGCATTGCACTATTCAGTAGGAAAACATCATGGCACCTCTCATCCTTTGTTAGGCTTTGTGTCTGGAATCCCTCTGATGCCCTGTCTTTAGCATCTGAAACTAGTCTTCTGCCTGAACAATTTACTGCCCTCCCTTCTACCTTCAAGGCACCTGAAGCTTTCTGGGGTTCTGCTTTGTGAATCAGTGGCTAAATATCCCCTTCTACAAGCAGTTTGCTCGGTTCTCCTGACACCTTCATCTGCAAAGAGGGTGCTTGGGTTCAGGTAACCTCCCTATGGCTCACTTATCTGTAAAGCATACTTAATATCTACCTTTTAGGTTGTTTAAAGGAGTGAACAATGTGTAAAACACTTAGAACAATGTCTGTCACGCTGTAAGGACTGAATAAGTTACTGCTCTTGTCCTCCAAAAAATGTGTTGGTATAACCGGTCTGCAGTCATCTCTTCTCTTGTTCTTTTTTGCCTTTGTGAGTTTGTTCCCTTTGTCATTGCTTTACTGTTATTTAAAGTTTGGAGAAGGAGCAGGATACACAGGATTAATTATAACTGGAAGTCCTCTTTAATATTTTAAATTAGCTTTACTTTCTTACAGCCCTAATCTTTCTGGGTGACTCTGGACACTCTACTAGAGTAATATGAATATGGCAGCCCCTCGGAAGCCATGCAATCATTTCTTCTCTTCAGAAGGACAGCACACTTTCTTTGGAGGGCCCAGGACAATGCAGTGGAAAGTGCTTTGGCTTGGAGGCAGAAGTCCCAGAGGCAGTACTTCTCAGCTGTCACCTCTGACAAGCTTCTCCAGCGTTTCTTCTGTTAAAATGAGCCCCCAAAATGCCTACGACCCGGTTGCGATCGAGTGGCCGACGCCCCCAGTGGGAGTGAGGCCCAGCACGCGAGCTCGGTCCCTCTTCCTGGAGCCAGGTGGGTGCGCGCTTTCAGGCTCACCCGGCGGCGCAAGCGGGAGAAGCCAGGTGCCCTCAATAAACATGGCCGCCGCGCCAGCGTCAACCCGGCTCGGAAGGCCGCGCTGCCGCTTGGGAATCGCAGGTTTGGCGTCACCCGGCCCGGAACCACGTGATGCAGGAGGTGCCCGAGGCGGCGGGGCTCGCGCGGGTGGAGCCGCCTCGGCGTTCGAGCGGGGTGGGGGCTGCCCGGTTGAGATTTCCCGGCGGGTCCCGGCCTCTGCGTGCACGCGCCTGCGTGCTCGCGCTCGCGGTTCTGGCGCTGCCGGTGAGGAGCCGGGGAGCGAGGCGGGGAGGCTGGGAGCGGGGCGCCCCTTCTGAGGCCAGAGGGGGCTGGGCAGGGCCGGCCCGGCGGGAAGGGGGTCGGCCGCGCGCTCTCAGCGCCTGGTCCCTGAGCCGCGGCGCTGGTGGTGGGGGCTTTTCGGCCCCGGCCCCTCCTGGCAGGGCCCGGCTGTGCAGGTGGCGGGGCAGGGCCGAGGGCCCCGCAGCCCACCGAGAAGGCCCCGCCGGCCTCTGGCCCGCCCACCCGGCGACCTGCGCTGGGGCCGCTTGCACGGCCGCCGCGGGTTGCAGCCTTGGAGTTTAGTTTCATCTTCGGATTTTCCTTCAGAGTCGGAGTGGGAGTGGGACGCAAGTTGGTGGTCTTCTTCGGTCTTTTAAAATAGTCTGGGTTGACGTCAAATGCAGAAATGAGGCAGTGTTGATTTTTTTTGGCGTTAAGTACCCCAAGCCTCGGGGGAAATCATGAGGCAGCCGGTTGAAGGAGACCAACTCGGGAAGGAGGAAAAGGTTAGGGAGGCTGAAGTGCTCAGTTTAGGACAGACACTTGCTTTGGGCAGTTTGCTAACTAGCCAGTCTGTGCGCATTTTTGTTTTCGGCATTTTTGTCGCCTTTATTAAAATTTATCAGCAGTTAAACAGGCCGCTGATAGACATAAGGGAATTATTTATATAGCAGATTGCCCAACTCTTGCATTGTATCCTAACCTAGGACCATGCTGTGTCCCCATGGCTTTCAAGCTGAAGAAGTGAAGGTCTAAAGTGTGTCAGACGTACCTAAAGAAGAGTTCAAAAGTGTAGCTGCCATCCTTTCCTTAGCTATCAGAGGAAGCAGTCACTCCAGAATGAGACATACACAAGCCCAGGTTCATAGACTCACCCTCCATAAGCTGTGTTGCTAGATTGAAGTTTTTAATCACCAGTGAAGAATTGATTGTCATAATTTTAGGAGACTACTCAAATTTGCCTTGTTTCTTTCCCTAGGAAAGGAATAATGCTGACAGCATGTCTGCACATTCCATGCTCTGTGAACGAATCACCATAGCCAAGGAACTGATCAAGAGAGCAGAATCACTTTCTAGATCAAGAAAAGGTGGCATAGAAGGTGGTGCAAAGCTGTGCAGCAAATTGAAGGCAGAATTAAAATTCTTGCAGAAAGTAGAAGCTGGGAAAGTAGCTATTAAAGAGTCTCATTTACAGAGCACTAACCTAACACACCTGAGAGCCATTGTGGAATCAGCAGAAAACCTGGAAGAAGTTGTTAGTGTTCTTCATGTCTTTGGTTATACAGATACCTTAGGAGAAAAGCAAACCCTTGTGGTAGATGTAGTTGCAAATGGTGGTCATACTTGGGTGAAAGCCATTGGCCGGAAGGCTGAAGCTCTTCATAACATCTGGCTGGGCAGGGGCCAATATGGTGACAAAAGCATCATTGAGCAGGCTGAAGACTTCCTCCAGGCCAGTCACCAGCAGCCAGTGCAGTATAGCAACCCTCACATCATCTTTGCATTTTACAACAGTGTCTCCAGCCCCATGGCAGAGAAGCTGAAAGAAATGGGCATATCTGTGAGAGGAGACATAGTAGCAGTCAACGCTCTGTTAGATCACCCTGAAGAGCTTCAACCAAGTGAGAGTGAATCAGATGATGAGGGCCCTGAACTTTTGCAGGTGACCAGAGTCGACCGAGAAAATATACTAGCAAGTGTTGCGTTTCCAACAGAAATTAAGGTCGATGTGTGCAAAAGAGTAAATCTGGACATTACTACTTTAATCACATATGTATCTGCCCTCAGCTATGGAGGCTGCCACTTTATTTTCAAAGAGAAAGTGCTCACAGAACAAGCAGAGCAAGAGAGGCAAGAGCAGGTTCTACCTCAGCTGGAGGCCTTTATGAAGGACAAGGAGTTGTTTGCTTGTGAATCTGCTGTCAAGGACTTTCAGTCTATTTTAGATACCTTAGGAGGACCTGGGGAGAGAGAGAGGGCCACTGTGTTAATTAAGCGAATTAATGTGGTACCAGACCAGCCTTCTGAGCGTGCCTTGAGACTAGTGGCCAGTTCAAAGATTAATAGCCGCTCATTAACAATTTTTGGGACAGGAGACACCCTAAAAGCCATCACAATGACTGCTAATAGTGGTTTTGTCAGAGCTGCAAACAACCAGGGTGTTAAATTTAGTGTGTTTATCCATCAGCCCAGAGCACTTACTGAGAGTAAAGAGGCTCTAGCCACCCCCTTACCAAAAGACTACACAACTGACAGTGAACACTAAAGATACCCTTTAAATATTTTTGTGGAAGTAAGTTATTTATACCAAAGGCTGGGTCTTCCCATCTAAACTGGTGGGAAAAAAGGTCTATAGTAAAAGTAAAACTGAGAACTCTTAAACCAGTAGAGTTTCTTTGTCTCTCATCTAAAGTATATAACCTCCCAAAGTAGAAAAAGCACAAGAGAGAAGCTTATCTATCAAACTGTCTGCATTAGTGCAATTAAGAACCGAAATACGTCTATATAAAGCTTTCAGCTGTATTGTAATACTTTGATTCGATAGGGCTACAACTCCCCTACTGCTAACCACGTTTCATGGAATATGGCTACATTGCATCTTGCATTAAATATCTGGAGAAAATTCAAGCCTGTTTTTCATTGTATTGCTTTATATGGTTTAGGCTGGGAGGTAGTCATTGGTAATCAATTTTAGATTCTAAGGTTAACCATTAATGAAAAACTTATTTGCTGTATGTCAGGTGCAGTCTGATAGGTGTTTTTACAAAAAGTACATAATACAGAAGAAATGAAAAAGTGAATTATGATTATTTGAGTGCCATGAACCCATTGGTAGACCTTTGTGAAAAGAAAGCCAACAATCTTACTACTATAAGATAAAACCAGGACACTTAAGGTAGAATACTAATTTGAATGAATTGAAAAAGGATTATGTAAAAGATTTTAAAAATTCAATTTTATTTTTAAATACAAAAAGCCCCCATATTATAAGTATTTGAACAATAAATACTATTTTCATGTTTCATTTGCAAGTGGTAAGTGACAACTGCATTACCTTACTTTCATGAGATGGTGACAGAATATTCCATGCCAATTCCATGACACAAGTTGTAGTTAAAAATACACTTCTATGGCTACATGGCGCTAGATACTTTATCAGTTTTCAATAAAGCAAAACTAGCAAAGTCGGTATGTATTCACCACATTTAAAAATTTGGAATTTGAGTCCTGGAGCTTAAATATTAACTCATGCTAAGTGTAGGAGCTGGTATTAAAACTTGATGTTTCTAGCCACAGTCTGATCTCTTTCTACCATGCCAAATGTCGTATTTGTTGAGAAGAGAATCTCAATTTACAGCCACAGTGTTTGTTGGGGTGGAATTTGGTTATTAGCATTCATGAACACCCTGAAATGAATGCAAAATTAAGTGTATGGGGGTGGTTCTCTGGGGGAGAGATTGCTTTACTAAGCCAGAATACATTTCCTAGTAGAAAGGCTGTGATTTGCTTCCAATTTAGTGTAGAGTGGTATATGTCTAGTGTTAGAAATGGAATTTAAGCTTTTTGAGCACTTATTAAGGTCATGTAGTACTTGATACTATTAAGTACCAAGCATTATAATAGTTTGGTGTGAAAAGATGAATGTTTGCTCTAAGGAATTCTTAAGTCTAAAGTGGAAGTAAACAACTGAAGTGCAATTAAATGTACTAAATTCTCTAGGATATGTTGAAAATACTATGGGGACAGAGTAAAGGAGTACTTGTTACGGGGCCAGGAAGTCAGAGAGGAAGTGATGTTTGAGGGTTTGGGGTGTGAAATTTCATAAGATGTGTGAGAAAGGGTACTCAAAAGTACATGGAGGAATGGGATTGGAAAAGTACCAGAACTGTGACGATGAGGGCCTGTTCAGGGACCAGGCTCAAGTGGACAGTTTATAAAACGAGATGGAGCTAGAAAAAAAAGTCGAAGTTCTCTAAAGAGTTTGGCATTAGAGAGCCATTGGTGATTTTTAAGAAAGTGTGGCTTATGATCAGGTCTCCTAAGGAAACCACAAAAATCTGTAGTGTGGATAAAAATTGAAAGAAAGTTTGAACTATAATGACCTTAGCTAGAGCAGGAATGATGGACTGTAGAGTCATGGATACATGTTGGATTTGTTTGAGGCAGAATTGACATATTAATGTACTCATTCGTTTAATAAGCATTGAGTGACAGCCATGTGTCAGACACAGTACAAAGGGCATGGCATATAAAAGACTTGTTTTAAAGGAGCAGAAAGAAGGTAGATGTCTATCCCTGCTCCCTATGAATCAATCAATACCTAAGAACTTGGGATCTTTGCCAACTAGAAAGTGGACAGGCCACAGCACTCTTTAGGAAACTGCTTTGTGAAGTGACCACAGCTGTGGCCCTGCCAAGGACCATGATGTTTTTTCAAGCATTCCAGTGATTGCAACTCCTAACAATGTAATAAATAATGCAAGCAGTACATATGCTCAAGTAGTAGGGCACTGGATCCTGGAATGTAAGAAATAGCACCTTCCCTAGAGACCACACACATGATCTACACTGTCAAGGTCTATTCCAGCTGGCCAAAACATTCCTTTCATAAAGGTAAAATATTAGACAATAAAGGCCGGATGTGGTGGTTCACACCTGTAATCCCAACACTTTGGGAGGCTGAGGGGCAGATCACCTGAGGTCAGGAGTTCAATACCAGCCTGGCTGGCATGGTGGAACCCTGTCTGTACTAAAAATACAAAAATTAGCCAGGCATGATGGTGGGTATCTGTAACCCCAGCTACTCAGGAGGCCGAGGCAGGAGAATCACTTGAACCTGGGAGGTGGAGGTTGCAGTGAGCCGAGATCACGTCATTGCACTTCAGCCTGGGTAACAAGAGCGAGACTACATCTCAAAAAAAAAAAAAAAGAGACAATAAAAACAATGAGGGAAGTTATAAAAGGAATGTTCAATTAAATATCAGTTAACTGGTAAGTCAAAGGAATCACAGAGCTATAGCTATAAAGCAAACAAATGTCCAAATAGTTCTAAAGTGTGAAGATACGTAATAAACTGTCGTTATGCCTGGGAATTGGAAGTGGTTGAGGAAAGTAAAAGCATGCTAAAAATCCTCATCTTACTTAGAGTCAACAGACACTTTGAAATTTTGCTATTGAAAAATAGAGCTATTTAGTTTCGAGTGTCAAACAGGAAATATAACTGATAGTATAAATTAAACCAAGCTGAATAGCTGAATAAATTCCAAACAAAAGGTGAGGATGGAGAATAAATGTAGTCCATATAGAAAAAGACAAGTCAGGCTGGGCGCTGTGGCTTACACCTGTAATCCCAGCACTTTGGGAGGCTGAGGCAGGGTGGATCCCTTGAGCCCAGGACTTCAAGACCAGCCTGGGCAACATGGCAAAACCCCGCTCTACAAAAAATACAAAAATTAGCTAGGCATGGTAGTGCGCTCCTGCAGTCCCAGGTACCAGGGAGGCTGAGGCAGGAGGCTCACCTGAGCCTGGGAGGTGGAGGCTGCAGTGAGTTTTGGTTGTACCACTGTACTCCAGCCTGGGCAACAGAGTGAGACCCTGTCTCAAAAAGAAAAAGATAAAAGAATTGTGAATGAGGCATAAAAAGCAGAAAGCATAAAATAAGAGTGCTAGCTGCAAGCACAAGAAGGATATAAAACAGCTTTGGAGGGAAATATATAGACAATTGTGATATACTGGGAAATCTCATTGGAACAGATGACTGTTTCAGGAAATGTAAATTAGAATTGAAGAATAGAAAGCCTAAATAAGCAATAACCATTTAAAAAATTGTTAAAGAAGTTAAATAATTTCTCCAAAATATGTGCAGATGCAGTTAACTTTATTAGACAAGTTTTTTCCTACTTTTAAATACCGAATAATCCCCGTGCTCTAAAAGGTAATATGGAGCATAACCCCGTAAGTGGGGTTGAAATGTAACATGGTAAGATGTGTTGTTCCTCTTACTCCCTGTCCTCTGCCCCAAGAGGAGAACTTTGGCCTGCTCTCCTGTTTGAGAACAGGGCCTGGGTATGGGACTGAAGCCCATGGGGTGTTTCTTGACTCATGTAATAACAGGCTGACTGTCTCAGGTCATCCTTGTATTGGAAATGTTTTCAAACTCATTTTACAGAACATGAGTATAACCCTGATACTGAAACCTGACAAGATTGCATAAAAAAGAAGCTGGAACAAAATTTCAGTTTAAAAAGATACATAAACATCCCAGACAAAATGGCACTGCAGACAAAATGGATTCAGGCAGAGAACATTTCACGCTGTGGGAATCTTTTTGTTGTTGTTGTTTTGTTTTTTGAGATGGAGTTTCACTCTTGTTGCCCTGGCTGGAGTGCAGTGGCACAATCTTGGCTCACTGCATCTTCCACCTCATGGGTTCAATTGATTCTCCTGCCTCAGCCTCCTGAGTAGCTGTGATTACAGGCACACACCACCACGGCCAGCTAATTTTGTATTTTTAGTAGAGACGGGAGTTTGCCATGTTGGCCAGGCTGGTCTTGAACTCCTGACTTCAGGTGATCCACCCACCTCGGCCTCCCAAAGTGCTGGGATTACAGGTGTGAGCCACTGTGCCTGGGAATCTTGTTCCCAAGAGGAAGAAAGGCAAGGATGAGTTCCCAACCTTTATAGTAGGGATGTGGGGATTAACCTTCATGCTGGGATAGAATCAGAGGCATGAGGCCTGCTTGAGGTAAAGAGGTAACCCCAAGACCCCCACTGAGTGAACCAGAACCTTAAGGCTGTAATGCCCATGAAAGAGGATCTTGTAAACTTTGCCCAGGGACACAGCAAGGGTTTGACTCCAGTGGTTCTGGGGGGGGTGTGGGGTGTGGGGTGGGGGCGGTGGGGCGGGGGGAAGAACTCTGAAAGAAATCAAAGCCCAGACTGTGTCCCACATAGAGTTCAAGTCGTTTAACAGCATCATGGGGGAAACCCAGAGATGTGAAATTAGTATAAAAATTGGCCGCTGGCAAGTGCTATCTCTCAGACACCTGAGAACAACATACGCAACCTCATTCTGGACTTAGGGACATTTTAGTTTCCCGGCTACGTAGATGTCTATAGAAAAACTGAGCTTTGATTGGATGCGCTTACAGTGAGAAATTGTCAAAACATAGAAGGAAACCTTCCACCACCAGCAAATCAGCAACACATGAAGAGGAGCATTAGTTCTTCAAGAACCTAAGATTATAACAAAATACATTAAAATAAAATATATGATATTATAGAATATATATGTAAAAATATATAATAGCAAAATATAAAAGAAAGTAAGTTTGGGATCTTCTAAGTGTTCCCTATCCTCTGAAAAAAAAAAAAAAAAAAAAAAAAGAAGTAGTAATTCAAAGTGGCAGAGGGAGGCTGCAACCAAACATTGCACACACAGCTCAGGTGGAGGATGTGGTGTATATGCGCAGCAAGTATGTTTCCTAATACTGAAGCCCAGAATTAGGCAGACATTAACCACTTGATTGCAGGTAATGCTGGGGCATGTGACAGGGAGAGCTTGTCCCAAAAGGGCTGCAGAGAACACCTCACCCTGTGGCAAACTTATTCACAAGAGGAAAAAGCGCAGAGATGAGCCAAGCCAAGCCTCCAGGCATTCCTCTGAAACTTGCAATCAAATACATTTCTCTATATTCCCAGGAGAGAAGGGCCAGGCATATGCTGGGGGATATAACCCCTCCACTTCCCCGCCATCATGCAAGTAAGAATGGGGAAAAAAGGCATTTCCCTCTTCACCTAAATAACAAATGATTAAAGGGGATAAAAAAAAAGGCATAGAAACTATAAGGGGCCAGGTGTGGTGGCTCACGCCTGTAATCCCAGCACTTTGGGAGGCCAAGGTGGGCAGATCACCTGAGGTCCCGAGTTCAAGACCAGCCTGGCTAACATGGTGAAACCCCGTCTACTAAAAATACAAAAATTAGCTGGGCATGGTGGCGTGCATCTGTTATCCCAGCTACTAGGGACGCTAAGGCAGGAGAATCGCTTGAACGTGGGAGGTGGAGGTGATAGCTGAGATCATGCCACGGCACTCCAGCCTGGGCAACAGAGCAAGACTCTGTCTCAAAAAAAAAAAAAAAAAAAAAAATAAGAAAAGAAAAAAAAGGAAAGAGTACAAGCAAATAAAACTTCAGGAAATAGGCCGGGCGCGGTGGCTCACGCCTGTAATCCCAGCACTTTGGGAGGCCGAGGCGGGCGGATCACGAGGTCAGGAGATCGAGACCATCCTGGCTAACACGGTGAAACCCCGTCTCTACTAAAAATACAAAAAATTAGCCGGGCGTGGTAGCGGGCGCCTGTAGTCCCAGCTACTCGGGAGGCTGAGGCAGGAGAATGGCGTGAACCCGGGAGGCGGAGCTTGCAGTGAGCCGAGATCGCGCCACTGCACTCCAGCCTGGGCGACAGAGCGAGACTCCGTCTCAAAAAAAAAAAAAAAAAAAAAAAAAAAAAAAACTTCAGGAAATAGAAAAACTCACTAAAATTACAATCTCAGAAATAAAGTTTAAAATAGTAGGTGAGATAAACTAAAAGAATTCTGAAATGAATAGAATTTCCCAGGATTCAACAAATAAATTAAATGATGAAAAATATAAACAAGATGCTGACACATGGAGAAAAAATGAGTCCACTCCATCAAAGGTTCTGGCAGACAATATGGACTGAGCACAAAGTCGGGTTCCCATCCTCACCGCCTTTGCCTGCCTGTGCCATAGAGACTGGAGACTAAAAGCCTCATGCTCCCAGTGTTGCATTTAGCTGGGGGCGGCCAGATTCCTTGCCTCTGAGACACGAGTGGAAGTGCAATAGTGCTGCCTTCTCCTTCCACCACAGGGTCGGATGTGGTCGATGGCTGTACTTGCTTCCATGTTATGGTGATGAGAGAAAGACCAAGTGCGGCATGTAGGCTTTGGTGCTGACATATGCTTCCCGCAGGACTTCTTGCTATGTGGAAAATCAATCCCAATTTATTTAAGCCACTGTAGTTGGCTTTTCCATTACATGTAGCTGAAAATATTTCTAACTGATATTAAAGTTTATTTGTTCCTAAAAGAGACAATTAGATAGAATGTGGAGAGGGAACAAAATCATTTTGCAAACATACAGACAAAAAAATAGAATAGAATACGGACACCAGTGTACCGTTCACCGAGGTTTAAACAGAGTCATTATTTTGCCTTACTTGCTTTCTCTAGGTTTTTCTTTTGCTGAAATTATTTTAAAATAAATTACAGACATCATGATATTTAACATATATCCCTCAGTACTTGGCTCTAAAAGGAACATTTTTCTAGACAACCATGATTCCATGAGTACATGTAATGAAATTAATAATTCTGAGCATCATCTAGTGCCCAATCTATATTCAGATGTCAGGGGATTTGTCTACCAGAATCCGGTGAAACACCAGATATTGCATTTGGGTTTAACGTTCCTTAATTCTGTTGCAATCTATGGTATTACCTTACCCTTTTATGACTGAGTTTTTTGAAGACACCAGGACAGTTGTCTTACAGAATATTCTATATTCTTGATTTCTCTGATTATTTTCCAGTGGTCAGTTTGATTTCCTGTAAACTGAAAAGGATATCTAAAGGCTGGATTCAATTCTGGTTAAACATTTTGGGCAAGAATACTTTGTGGTTGATACTGTGTTCCTCATTTTCGTTACACGAGGGGGCACATAATATCTGGTTTTTCCACTGTTAGTGATGTTAAGTATTGTTCCTTGAATAAGGTGGTAACAGCCAGAACTCTCCATTGTGAAGTTACGTTTTTGCCCTCGTGACTAGTAAGTAAACTGTGAAGTCATGCTTTGGCGCCACTGTGAATGTTCAGTTACCCATTGCCGTTTTGCCTAAGATTTTAGCATGCGTTGATGATTATAACCCTAATCAAATATTCCATTCAAGTGACAAAATGGTGATTTCCCCAATTCTATCATTTCCTTTACACTTATCAGTTATCATTCTTCCATAAAGAAGAGGTTTCCCTTAGGAACTGGGGCCATTTGGCTCCCCTTCTGGAAGGGCAATATGTATCCTTGATTCTTTCTCTCCAGTTAATGATTTCAGAATGAGGGATTCATGTTATGGTCACCTCCAATAACATCAAATGAACCTTTTAGGAGGAAGATTCTATCTTGTGAGTACTATATTGGACTCATGAATTATTATATTTTCAAATATGCCCACATCAATTACCTTACTTTTTTAAACTTATTATTTTGAGATAATTATAGATTCGTGTGAAGTTGTAAGAAATAATACAGAGAGAACCCATGTACCTTTTACCCAGTTTTCCCTAGTGGGAGCATCTTGAAAAACTGTAGTACAATATCACAAGGATATTGATGTTGATGATGTCAAGATGCCGAGTATTTCCGTTACTGTAGGATCTCTCATGTTGCCCTTTTATTTATCATTCTTTTTGATGCTTTGACTGTCCAAACTTTGGCCAGTAGAAACGCCTTCAAGATTCCTGTGTCTTTTTCACATAATCCCATGCTGTTTGATTTCATGCTTCCTGGCAGTACAAGGTGTCT
The DNA here is from genome assembly GCF_028858775.2 of Pan troglodytes. Lineage (NCBI taxonomy): Eukaryota > Metazoa > Chordata > Mammalia > Primates > Hominidae > Pan > Pan troglodytes. The sequence goes on from NC_072404.2 coordinate 46,490,238, forward strand.
CAGAGTTGCCCGTGCTTTCTGCCTGAGACCTGGAATCCACTATTTCTTCAAGGAGCCTTTCCTAGTTCGTGGCATTTCCAAAGAAAAGTCCAAGGGCTAGGGGTACTCAGTGCCACTCAGTTGTCATTGATCCTGGGCTCTTGCAATGCACAAAATGGAAATGTTTATATATTTCAAATTAATTAAAATATCTTCAACTGATGGGGAAGATCAAAATTAACATTATATAACATTCCCAGATTTTTACTTAACATTAATTTCAAACTTTTGTCTCTTGCTCTGCAAATCTTTTTTCCTAACATACTTATTTGCTTTATGCTATGCTATACATAAAAAAGTTTCAAGATATGATTATTACGGCTTACAATAAAGTCACTGAATCAATATGAATATTTCTTTGCAGTTCTTCTGTCCTTTTAGCCCAGATATAAGGTTAAAGTACTGTTTCAAAGTCATATGATTTGTATTATTTTATGAGGCTATGTTACTAATTTGATATATAGTGAGCTTCATTTGTTCTAGTTTATTTTCAACTTTAGAGTTTTCTTTTTTGACTTAATTTTATTCTTTAAAATATAAGGATATAAAATTTGTGGCTCAAAAACAAAAACTATATAAAAATTGCCATCACAAATGTATTGTTTCTATATGTCCCTCTCTCTCTACCTCTTTACTCTCCCCTCCACTCCCCTTCCCTCCCTTCTTTCCTTCCTCTCTTTCTTCCTTTCTCCCTCTTTCCTTTTTTCTTTTCTTTCTCACATAAAGCACATACATACAAATAGTTTTTTTTCCCATTCCTTTTCTTCATAAAAGGTAGCAATTTGTCTTGTTTTGTTTTCATTTAAAAATATAAGCCTGAGGTTACTCCTCCTGATAGCGGTCCTCATAAAGCCTATGAAAGGGGCATAGTACTGTGTGGGTCGGCCACAGGGTAGGCCACTATCCCCGTCCTGATGGATGTTTGCATTGTTTTCAATCTTTTGCTTTTCCAAATAAAGCCAGTAGGATAGCTTGTGCATAGTTTGTGGTTTTGTTTTGTTGTTGTTTGTCCTTGTGGAAGTGCATCTACACTAGTAAGAATTTGTTGTCAAAGGGTGTCTTGGTAGCCAGGTATTATCCAATGTCTCTGATTGGGAATTTTAACAGTTTGCATTCTCAACAGTAATGTCTGAGGGTGACTGTTTTTCCATAGCTTCATCAGTAGAGTGTATTGTCTCACTATGACATTATTTAATTAGTTAATTATTTGCATTTTCCCTTTTAAGAATGAGCTTGAGAAACTTTTTCTGTGTTTAAGGGAAATTTGCATTTTTATTTTTTTCTGTGAACTTTTCATTTATTCTTAGGGCTGCCTTTTTGATTATGTTGCTCATTTATTTTTCTTTTCTTTTCTTTTTTTTTTTCTGAGATGAGATGGAGTTTTGCTCTTGTCGCCCAGGGTGGATTGCAATGGCATGATCTTGGCTCACTGCAACCTCTGCCTCCCAGGTTCAAGTGATTCTCCTGCCTGAGCCTCCCGAGTAGCTGGGATTACAGGTGCTGACCACCACTCCCAGCTAATTTTTGTATTTTAAGTAGAGACAGCGTTTCACCATGATGGTCAGTCTAGTCTTGAACTGCTGACCTCAGGTGATCTGCCTGCCTCAGCCTCCCAAAGTGCTGGGATTACAGGCGTGAGCCACCGCGTCCTGCCTATGTTGTTCATTTCTTTTATATATTCTCATTTTCTGGTTCATTTAATCTATCTTACTGAGAAAGTATAGTAACACCTCCTTGAATATTCAATAGTTTCTGTTTTGTGCAAATTGCTCTTTATTTATTTGGTATATAAAAAATGTGTTAACTTCTAATTGTGAATTACAGCTTTTATCATTAGAAAGTATCTATCTTTGTCATCCTTAATACTCTTTTTATTTTGTCTGATATCAAGATCAGGACCTCCCAGTGAATATTATATTAATTTGCCTAGTATACCTTTTTCCATTCTTTTTATATGTTTTTTACTTTTTAGCCTTTGAATTATTATATATATTTTTTATTTTTTCATAAGTTATTGGGGTAGAGGTGGTATTTGGTTACATGAGTAAGTTCTTTAGTGGTGATTTGTGAGATTTTGGTGCACCCATCACCCATGTATACACTGCACCATATTTGTAGTCTTTTATCCCTCACCGTCTCCCACTCTTCCCAAGTCCCCAAAGTCCATTGTATCATTCTTAATGCCTTTGCGTCCTCATAGCTCAGCTCCCATATATCAGTGAGAATATACAATGTTTGGTTTTCCATTCCTGAGTTACATTACTTAGAATAATAGTCTCTAGGCTGGGCGCAGTGGCTCACGCTTGTAATCCCAGCACTTTGGGAGGCTGAGGTGGGCGGATCACCTGAGGTCGGGAGTTCAAGACCAGGCTGACCAACATGGAGAAACCCCATCTCTACCAAAAGTACAAAATAAGCTGGGCATGGTGGTGCATGCCTGTAATCCCAGCTACTTAGGAGGCTGAGGCAGGAGAATGGCTAGAACCCAGGAGGCAGAGGTTGTGGTGAGCTGAAATTGCACCATGGCTCTCTAGCCTGGGCCACAAGAGTGAAACTCTGTGTCAAAAAAAAAAAAAAAAAAAAGAATAGTCTCTAATCTCATCCAAGTCACTACAAATGTTAATTTATTCCTTTTTTATGGCTGCATAGTATTGCATTGTGTGTATATATATATATATATACACCACAGTTTCTTTATCCACTTGTTGATTGATGGGTATTTGGGTTGGTTCCATGATTTTGCAATTGGGAATTGTGCTGCTATAAACATGCACGTGCATGTGCAAGTATCTTTTTTGAATAATGACTTATTTTCCTCTGGGTAGATACCTAGTAGTGGGATTGCTGGATCAAATGGTAGTTCTACTTTTAGTTCTTTAAAGAATCTCCACACTGTTTTCCATAGTAGCTGTACTAGTTTACATTCCTACTAGCAGTGTAGAAGTGTTCCCTGATCACCACATCCATGCCAATATCTACTGTTTTTTAATTTTTTTTATTATGCCCATTCTTGCAGGAATAAAGTGGTATACATTGTGGTTTTGATTTGCATTTCCCTGATCATTAGCAATGTTGAGCATTTTTTCATGTGTTTGTTGGCCATTTGTATATCTTCTTTTGGAAATTGTCCTATTCATGTCCTTAGCCCACTTTTTGATGGGATTGTTTGTTTTTTTTCTTACTGATTTGTTTGAGTTTGTTGTAGATTCCTGATATTAGTTCTTTATCAGATGTATAGATTCTGAAGATTTTCTCCCACTCTGTGGCTTGTCTGTTTACTCTGCTGACTGTTCCCTTTGCTGTGCAAAAGCTCTTTAGTTTAATTAGGTTCTAGCTATTTATCCTTGTTTTTATTGCATTTGCTTTTGGCTTCTTGGTCATGAAATCCTTGCCTAAGCCAATGTCTAGAAAGGGTTTTCCAATGTTATTTTCTAGAAATTTTATAGTTTCAGGTCTTAGGTTTAAGTCCTTAATCCATCTTGAGTTGATTTTTGTATAAGGTGAGAGATGAGGATCCAGTTTCCTTCTCATACATGTGGGTACCTGATTATGCTGGCACCATTTGTTGAAAAGGATGTCCTTTCCCCACTTCATATTTCTGTTTTGCTTTGTCAGAGATCAGTTGTCTGTAAGTATTTGGGTTTATTTCTGGGTTCTCTATTCTGTTCCATTGGCCTATGTGCCTATTTTTATACCAGTACCCTGGTGTTTTGGTGACTATGGCCTTATAGTATAGTTTGAAATCCTATAGTGTGATGTCTCCAGATTTGTTCTTTTTGCTTAATCTTGCTTTGGCTATGCGGGCTGTTTTTCGGTTCTATATGAATTTTAGAATTGTTTTTTCTAATTCTGTTTGAAAGGATGGTGGTATTCTGATGGAGATTGGATTGAATTTGTAGATTGCTTTTGGCAGTATGGTCATTTTCACAATATTGATTCTACCCATCTATGAGCATGGGATGTGTTTGTATTTGTGTCATCTATGATTTCTTTCAGCAGTGTTTTGTAGTTTTCCTTGTAGAGGTCTTTTGACTTCTTGGTTAGGTATATTCCTAAGTATTTTATTTTTTTTACAGCTATTGTAAAAGCGGTTGAGTTCTTGATTTGATTCTCTGCTTGGTCGCTGTTGGTGTTTGGAAGAGCTACTGATTTGTGTACATTAATCTTGTATCCAGAAACTTTGCTGAATTCCTTTATCAGTTCTAGGAGCTTTCTGGAGGAGTCCTTAGGGTTTTCAAGGGAAGTGATCATATCGTCAGCAAACAGTGACATTTGACTTCCTCTTTATCAACTTGGATTCCCTTTATTTCTTTATCTTGTCTGATTGCTCTGGGTAGGACTTCCAGTACTATGTTGAAGAGGAGTGGTGAAGTGGGCATCCTTGTCTTGTTCTAGTTCTCAAAGGGAATGCTTTCAACATTTCCCCATTCAGTATTATGTTGGTTGTGGGTTAGTCATAGACGGCTTTTATTACATTAAAGTATGTCCCTTGTATGCCGATTTTGCTGATAGTTTTAATCATAAATGAATGTCGGATTTTGGCAAATGCTTTTTCTGCATCTACTAAGATGATCATGTGATTTTTGTTTTTAATCCTTTGTATGTGGTGTATCACATTTATTGACTTGTGTATGTTAAACCATCCCTTTATCCCTGGTATGAAACCCACTTGATCATGGTAGATTATCTTTTTGACATATTGGTGGATTCAGTTAGATAGTATTTTGTTAAGGATTTTAGCATCTAAGCATCTATGTTCATCAAGGATATTGGTCTGTAGTTTTCTTTTTTGGTTATGTCCTTTCCTGTTTTTGGTATTAGGCTGATGCTGGCTTCATAGAATGAATTAGGGTATGTTTCTTCTTTCTCTATCTTGTGGAATAGTGTCAAAAGGATTGGTACCAATTCTTCTTTGAATATCTGGTAGAATTCTGCTGTGAATCTGTCTGGTCCTGGACTTTTTTTTGTTGATAATTTTTAAATTACCACTTTAATCTCACTGCTTATTGGTCTGTTCAGGGTATCTAATTCTTCCTGATTTAAGCTATGGTATTTTTCTGGGAATTTACCCATCTCTTCTAGATTTTCTAGTTTATGTGCATAAAGGTGTTCATAGTAGCCTTGAATGATCTTTTGTATTTCAGTTGTAATATCTTCTGTTTCATTTCTTAGTGAGGTTATTTGGATTTTCTCTCTTCTTTTCTTAGTTAATCTTGCTAATGGTTTGTCAGTTTTATTTATCTTTTCAAAGAACCAGCTTTTTGCTTCATTTATCTTTTGTATTTGTTTGTTTGTTTGTTTGAATTTCAGTTAGTTGAGGTCTGATCTTGGTTCTTTCCTTTCTTCTGCTGGGTTTGGGTTTGGTTTGTTGTTGTTTCTCTAGTTCCTTGAGGTATTACCTTAGGATGTCAGTTTGTACTCTTTCAGTCTTTTTGGTGTAGGTGTTTAGGGCTATTAACTTGCCTCTGAGCACCACCTTTGCTGTATCCCAGAGGCTTTGGTAGGTTGTGTCATTATTGTCGTGCAGTTCAAAGAATTTTTACATTTCTATCTTGATTTTGTTTTTGACCCAGTGCTTATTCAGGAGCAGGTTATTTGATTTCCATGTATTTGCATGGGTTTGGAGGTTCCTTTTGGGGTTGATTTCCAGTTTTATTCCACTGTGGTTTGAGAGAGTGCTTGATATAATTTCAATTTTCTTAATTTATTGAGGCTCATTTCATGGCCTATCATATGGTCTATCTTGGAGAAAGTTGCATGTGCTGTTGAATAGAATGTGTATTCTGTGGTAGTTGGATGAAATGTTCTGTATATACATGTTAAGTCCATTTGTTCCAAGGTATAGTTTAAATCCATTGTTTGTTTTTTGACTTTCTGTCTTCATGACCTGTCCAGTGCTGTCAGTGGAACATTGAAGTCTCCCACTATTATTTTGTTTCTATCTCATTTCTTAAGACCATTAGTAATTGTTTTATAAATTTGGGAGCTCCAGCGTTAGGTGCATATATGTTTAGGATTGTGATATTTTCCTGATGGAGAAGGTCTTTTACCATTATATGCTGTCCCTCTTTGTCTCTTTTAACTGCTGTTGCTTTAAAGTTTGTTTTATGTGATATAAGAATAGCTACCCCTGCTCACTTTTGGTGTCCATTTGCATGAAATGCCTTTCCCCATCCCTTTACTTTAAGTTTATGTGAGTCCTTATGTGTTAGATGAGTCTCCTGAAGGCAGCAGATGGTTGGTGAGTTCTTATCCATTCTGCTGTTTTGTATCTTTTAAGTAGAGCATTTAGGCCATTTACATTCAATGTTAGTACTGAAATGTGAGGTATTGTTGCTTTCATCATGCCCTTTTTGCCTGTGTACTTTGGTTTTTGTATGTTGTTTTTACTTTTTAACTTGTATTTTTGTTTTATAGGTCCTGTGTAATTTATGCTTTAAAGAGGTTCTGTTTGGATGTGCTGCCAGGATTTGTTTCAAGATTTAGAGCTCCTTTTAGCAGTTCTTGTAGTGGTGGCATGGTAATGGCAAACTCTCTCAGCATTTGTTTGTTTGACAATGACTCTATCTTTCCTTCATATATGATGCTTTAGTTTTGCTGGATACAAAATTCTTGGTTGATAATTGTTTTGTTTGAGGAGGCTGAAGATAAGGCCCCCAATCCCTTCTAGCTTGTAGGGTTTCTTCTGAGAAATCTGCTGTTAATCTGGTAGGTTTTCCTTTATAGGTTACCTGGTGCTTCTGTCTCACAGCTCTTAAGATTCTTTCCTTCGTCTTAACTTTGAATAACCTGACGACAGCGTTCCTCGGTGAAGATCTTTTTGTGATGAATTTCCCAGGTGTTCTTGCTCTTATTTGGCTGTCTAGGTCTCTCACAATGCAGGGGAAGTTTTCCTCAATTCTTCCCCCAAATACGTTTTCCATGCTTTTAGAATTCTCTTCTTTCTCAGGTACACCGATTATTCTTAAGTTTGGTTGTTTAACATAGTCCCAGACTTCTTGGAGGCTTTGTTCATATTTTCTTATTCTTTTTTCTTTGTCTTTGTTGGATTGTGATATTGTATTTCTTTATTCTACTTGTTCAATTATATTGCTGAGACTTTCCAGAGCATTTCACATTTCTAAAAGTGTGGCCAGAGTTTCCTGAGTCTTTGATTGTTTTTTCTTTAAGCTAACTATTCCCATGAATATTTCTTCCTCTACTTTTTGTATCATTTTTTGGATTTCCTTGCATTGGGCTTCACCTTTCTCTGGTCCCTCCCTGAATAGCTTAATAACTAACCTCCTGAATTCTTTCTCAGGTAAATCAGGGATTTCTTCTTGGTCTGGATCCATTGCTGGTGAACTACTGTGATTTTTTTGGGGGTGTTGAAGAGCCTTGTTTTGTCATATTACCTGGGTGGTTTTCTGGTTCCTTCTCACTTGGGTTGCCTCTGTCAGAGGGAAGGTCTAGGGCTAAAGGCTGTTATTCAAATTCTTTTGTTTCACGGGGTGTTCCCTTGATGTAGTACTCACCTCCTTTTCTTATGGATGTGGCTTACTGTGAGCGAAACTGCAGTGATTGTTTTCTCTCTTCTGGGTCTAGCCACCCAGTGAGTCTGCCTGGCTCCAGACTGGTACTGGGGGTTGTCTGCACAGAGTCCTGTGATGAGAACCATCTATCAGTCTCTCACCCGTGGATACCAGCACCTGTTCTGGTGGAGTTGGCAAAGAGTGCAATTGACTCCTTGAGGGTCCTTAGCTTTGGTGGTTTAGTGCTCTATTTTTGTGCTGGTTGGCCTTCTGCCAGGAGGTGGTGCTTTCCAGAAAGCATTAGCTGTATGTAGTATTGTGGAGAGGGACCAGCGGTGGGTGTGGCCCTAGATCTCCCAAGATTATATGCCCTTTGTCTTCTGCTACCAGGGTGGGTAGGGAAGAACCATCAGGTGGGGGTGGGGCTAGGGGTGTCTGAGCTCAGACTCTCCTTGGGCCAGTCTTGCTGCAGCTGCTGTGGAGCTGTGTACCTAGGAGGATTATGGCTGCCTCTGCTGAGTCATGCAGGTTGTCAGGGAAGTAGGGGAAAGCCAGCAATGGCAGGCCTTTGCCGGCTCCCACGGAAACTGAAGGGCCGGTCTCACTCCCACCGTGTACCCCCCAACATCCTGAGTCCATGCACCCCCCTAACATCCTGAGTCCATTTCCAGGTGAAGGCAAGACTGGCTTGAAAATTTGCCCGAGGCTATCTGCCTCCCAGCTGTGAGAGAAAAGGACTTTAGTTCTTCCTGGCCTGTGAATTCTACATGCCCAATTTGTGCCCTCCCACTGAGTTCTGGCCAGGAGGCTTCTCCCCCATTCAAACTGTTACAAAGTTCGGGTAGAGAATTCCTTCTCCCTGTGGAGGTTTACCCCCCTGTTCCTCTGGCCACCCTCCCGATGGATCGCTGTGGTGCCAGGCAGGAATGGGCTGCCTGGGGACCCAGAGAGCTCCCAGGGCCTTTCTGCTGCTTCCTCTACCCCTGCACTTTGCTCAGCTCTCTAACCTGACTCAGCTCCAGGTAAAGTCAGAAACTTCTCCTGCAAACAGACCTTCAGCTTCTCCAGTGAGGATATGTATTTGGGAGAGGAGGGTCACCCTTTCCCAATTCCACAGTTGGGGCACTCACAGTATTTGGGGTGTCTCCCGGATCCTGCAGGAGCAGCCTACTTCCTTCAGAGGGTCTGTGGGTCCTCTTGGGATTGCTGGTTTTTACTTGCAGTTGATCTGGAGCTAAAATTCACAGCGCAAGCCTCTGCATGCTGCTCTGTCCAGAGCTGCAATCTAGTCCTTGGAGTTATTATATTTTAAATATGTCTCTTGTTTTATAGCACAGGTTTGAGTTTTGCTATGTGATCAAATTTGAAAATCATGATATTTAATTGGTCAGTTAAGTCCATATATGGCTTCAGGTTTCATTTTGAATGAAATTCACTGCAATTCACCTCTTGGTGCCTCAGCATCTTATTCAAAATTAAGGCAGTTGTGGTTGAGTGCTGGAGATTTCTCAAGAGTAAGGGGAGAGAGGGATCATAGTGGTGATGTTCGGAGATGCAGGGTGAGAGATTGTGGTGAAAACTGGAGGGGCTTAGTAGGAAAGATTTCAGGGAGTAGGTGGTCATCTCCCCAGGGAGCCACACGATTGACTGACATGGGGCTGGTGTCTCCTGGGAAAGGCAATAATCTTCATTCATTTTAGTAACCTGTATTATGAGTTCCCTTTAGGTATGGGAGTGTGGAGGTAGCAGAGAGTAAGAAGTATAGCAGGATCAGGTAGACAGTGAGTTCAGGAAGAAAAATAATAAATGTCCTGTGTGCGTTTTCTGCTTTTGGAGAGGCAGTCTGTGAGTATTACGGGGGGGAGATTTTAGTGTCCAGAGTGAAGCCATGTCTGGCACAGGGAGCAAAGTCATCTCCAACACTGAGGTCTTGAGTTGGGGCAGTGTCCTCCAGGAGGTGAGACTGAGATGTCTCAATGGGTAGACACCTGAGTTGGTGCGGACCTCAGCATTTGTCATAACTGGTTGAAACAATGATCTACTACTGGAGGGTTTGGGTGTCCAGTTGTAAACCAATGAAAGCACCCAAACTGATAGTAATAAGACCAACAATCAAAGAAATGGTGTGCAGCTGCACCTGACAGGGTTTTGTTTTGGGTGGACATTTAGTTCAAATGGGTTTCATATAAGATGAGCAGCTGCCAGGCCTGTGGGACAATATATGGTTAATTAGTCCCAGGAGAGTCTATGTCCTTGATCTGACCTACAGACCTTAAGGGATGGGGACAAGATAAAAAAATTGTTAAAAAAAAGTAGGTTAAGGCCTGGGGCAAACTAGAGAACTTTAGTTTATTTGTGGTATTGAAGTTTGAAAAGGAGTTGTTTAAGCCATCATGATGTCTCTTATTGAGACCAGTCATTTGGGACCTGTCATGGACATGAAAGTTCTATTGAATGTTCCTCAGGAGCCCAGCATGATGTGTTCTAAGAAGTGAATTGTGTGCCTTGGTTACTGTTAGTAACAGCCGTGACTCTGAAGGGAATAAGGCGTGGCTAGCACGGCCTTGCATTGTGGCCTCAACTCTAAGTGGAGAAGTATGATTCTAATTTATGTTTTGGGTGAGTGCGAAGTAAGAGATTCCCAGAGATTTTCTTTTTCTTTTTCTTTTTTTTTTATCCTTGAGGGGCCAATTTTTCGGTAATGGCCTAATAGTTTATAATAAACATGAAGACAGGACCAGTTGTTGACCAGGGTATCCAGTGCTAAGATGACCACCTGGAGTTTTGGCCACGTGCGTTGTATTTGGGCCCCATCCTTTATTAGGGACATCCTGGCTAAGGAATGGAAAGCAGCACATTCCACTAGGCTCCACCATGCACAGGGGCTGGCAGTGCCATTCACATAGTCTATGAACTCCCTTTACTGGTCACTCAGTTAATCCACAGGGCTTCCTAGTAGTCAAGGGGTTTAGGGGAGGGATGTCATCCTCCAGCACCCTGGCGTCTAGCAAGGGGCTTAGAACAGGGGAAGCTATACCCTCCTGTGGGTAGAATATACCAGAGGACCCAGGTTTGTTCCCATCTGTCTTAGGGAGCCTCAGTAGCTGTATTGAGCTTGTGGGGTCTGTTTCCATGGCCCAAAGCATAATGGGCAGCTGGGTATAGAGGGTCATGGGCTCAGGGTCTGGGAGAGCCTCCATTTCTGGGACAGCCCAGTAAGTGGGGGCCAGTCATCTATTGTATTAATGCTGTATAGCATGAGGCCAACAGGGGCAATATCTCGTATCAGAAATCCTGGGGCAACTGATAGCTATCCTAAATATCCAGAGATTGCAGGAGGCATTTGAAAAGGTTGAGAAGACTCTACAGTAAAGGCTTTTTTTTTTTTTAAGAAGTCACTTACAGGAGTGTCTGTAGACTTTAATTTAGAAGTAAAATTTATAAATGAGGAATATGTTGCCACCAAAACCCAAAAGTACTAAGAAATATTGGTCTCGAATGTCATCAATGTATGTATTAAGTGAGTCTCCTTGGCTGAGAATGTTCTGGATGTACTCTCATACCAGTGCTCCTAGAGAAGGTGGATGTCGTTAAGATTAATTAAAGATTGCATGTGATGACACAGCTGCAGAGGTCTGAAAAGGTGTACTGTGTTCTTTTAGAGGAGGAGGCAAACTGCAGTGAAGAGGCTATTGAAACAGCACGTTAGCCAAATCCACAAGAGCAAAATATTTACCAGTTGTTGATTGAATGGAATCAGCAATTTTAATAATATTAGGTATTGGATATAGGGGCCCTAATGAATGGGCTGTTAAATGGGGAAGTGGGAATAATCACGCCTTTATTAATTGGTTTTTTAGAATTTATTTTACTCCATTTCAACTTACTTTGGGCCATATTAACTATATTAACTGGGGGTACAAGGGGTTCCATTTTATTAAGTCAATTTGTAAGTGCCAAAGACTTACTTTAATTTTAATTTGTTATTTATTATGTCAGAGCATCTCTGCCTAATATAGAATATCTTACAGCAATGGATATATAACTATGGGAAATTTAGGCCATGCTACAAATGAATATGCAAGGCATATTCATTTACAAAATATTATATTCAGTTACCTGCTCAAGATTACATGGGCAGAGTGTTTAAGTTTAGTGGAATTCCCCAGGTATAAATATAATTTGAGCCCCAATATTAAGTCCATGCATTTTTGTTAGTGCATTTTAACAAATTGTTAAAGTTAAATTAGAACTGACCTTGTAGAAGCACAAAGCCAGTATGTGTCCTTTTTAATCTTTTTGTTATGTAAATTCTTTGATATATAAATTGCTATATGCATTATGAACTTCTAACTATATCAAAAGATGCAAATATATCATATACACCATTTATCAACATATATTTATGTTAAAATATTATATATAACTTTTATTTAATTACCTTTTTTCCCCTCTGTATCTAGGGGTTTGTTTATAAATCAGTAAGTGATCTAGGGCTAGCATGTTTGCTAGACCTGGCAGCTGCTAAGTATTTAAAGTTTAAAGTTCATCTCTTTTTTTTTTTTTCTTGGACTTGTAATAGCATAAAGCAACAGTCTCTCTCTCTCTCTCTCTCTCTCTCCCTCTTTTCTTTCTTTTTTATTTTAGGCTTTAGTTGCTTGAAGGCATTCTTAGTCTCTGCCTCTGGTTGATAAGAGGAAAAGAGGGAGGAGGGAAGGGCACAGTGTCTCTAGGCAGCCAGCTCTCTACAACTTCCGTGATTGCAAGATAATCGGTCCCCTTTTTCCTTCCTTTTTTTGTTTTTTTTTTCTTTTAAGTATAGTCTTTAGAACGGCTTGTAATTCTTGGTGGCTAAAATAAAATTTTTTCTTCCTTCATCTCTCTGGATGTTTACCTGACATGCTCCTGGTGGTAGGAGTAGCCTCCTGGTGTTCTGTCCTTACAGAATGTTACCCGAAAAAATTGGAGGGTGACCTCTGTGTCTGCTGGCCTTGCAGGCAGCGGCTTCCCTTTCCATGGTGACCCACCGGAGCTCTGGAGGTGGTGGGGAGCGAGGAGCGACAGCAGCAGGAACCGAACAGGGCGGCGCCTGCCTGGCAGCGTTACTCTTGCGGGGCCCGTGGGACGCAGGTGAAGTTACTCCCATTAGGGTTAGGGTTAGGCCATCTGATCCTTTCACCCTGGCTCCGCTTCACGAACACAGTGAAGCCCAGTGTGTCGCATCACCCTCTCTGACTGTGACTAAGGAGAAATCGCTGCTTCCCAAGAGCCTGCTGGCGGGTTCTCGGGAAGTAGCGCGCAGCCGTGCCCTTTGCCCTGGACAGGCCCGCGCACCACCGAGGCCCCAGGCCACGCAACAGCGCACCCGGCTCCAGGGACAACGCATCCTCCAATGGAGGCCGGCGACCGAGGGTCCCCACGGTCCCAGGAGAGGGTCTGATTCTGCAAAGGGAACACATCCTCCAACCACTGGGACCTGCCCTCCGCGCTGCAGGCAAAGAGCCGGCTACAGCCGCTACAATTCCGGAGAGTCCCGGAGGCGACTCGGACGACAGCAGGACCTAGTAGCGCGCAGTGACGAGCAGCGAGATCCAGCGCCTGTAAGCAGCGCGCGGCCCCAGACCTGCTGGGCCAGCTGATACAGCAAGGTAGCAAGCCCTCTGCGGGGGACAGACACCAGGATGGTGTCCAAGCCGCGACCGCAATCCTGCAGACTAGGCTAATTGTTTGGAATGAAACTTTATCAGTTTAGCCCGGCAATTACTCTCCTCAGCAGCTGAGAGGCCAGGATAAAAGAGCATCAGCATGGCATCTACCTGCTTGGGGCCCTTTGGGGCGGCGTCACACTCAGGGATTAGATTTCAGGCACTGCTTCAGTGACACAACCGCAGTGTGAAAGTTTAAGCGTTTTTGGTACTTACAGATCCTGGAGGGAGCGCGGGTGTGTGTGCGCGCGCGCGCGCGCGCACACACACACACACACACACACACACACCACACACCAAGGAGTACAGGCAGGGAGAGAGAGAGAGAGAGAAGGGACCCGTAGACCAATACCTTTATTGGGTTCAGAGTGTTATCCAAACAGGTTTAATTGTTGAATTTAAAGCAAGCAGGCACTGGTTCCAAGAGGTCCCCCTGACTGAGAGGCGGTCACGTTAAGTTTGCAGGCAAATGTCTGAATGGTTCCTTGAAATGAAGCAGTATCTCTGGCCACCAACTGGAGCCATTCCAGTGGGGAATAGTATTAGAAACGGTGTCAAGGCTGACTGAGCCCTGCTTCTGGTATGAGAAAGTTAAAACATATTTGAAGATGTATGCCAAGGCAACATAAAATTATAAGCTCTCACCACATGTTTATACTCAGTTCTGGCATTAAAAAATGCTTCATTTTTTTCAAAAAGAGTTATAAAAAACTTTTGCCATGTGTTCTGTTTTCTTAGTTTTTCTGTTCTGTTTTTTGCTTTTGATAATTGGAAATGTTTGAACTTTTGTATTAGTACTGACGTTTTTATAATACCCATTCTTCCTTCTTTCCTTTAGATAATATTGACTGGGTCTCTACTGTAAGCAAGAAGAATATAATTTGTTTTGCAAACTCCTCTTTCCTTCCTTTCTCTGCCATTCAATTTTAATGATTAGAATAATGCATATTCTCTTTCTTTACTTGCACTCTGTGCACCTAAATATATTTAAGCTTCTGCTTTTTGTTTTTTTTTTGGTAGCTTGAAATGATGTCATTTGTTTCCCAACTTTTGTAAGTAAATCATTGAGCTAATTATGCTTTTCCCTCTCTTTTTTTAGGTTGTGCTTTTTTCTGACTTTGTCAGAGAACATGTTTCTATATCATCCTTTGATTCTTATCTTACCTTTGGTTTAGTCTTAGATCTTCAGTTAAATATATTAAACACTCACTATTAATCTTGTTTCACCAGTTTTCCCAGGTGTCAGGTTTCTTGAAAAAAGCTCATGGGTCAGCATCCCCTGAGTTTCAGCATGTTCAAAACTGTTTCTCCATAGCTTGGATATGTGAAGGAATCTTGCTTGGTTATAGAAGCCTCACTTCACACTTTCCTTGCTTTCTTGTAAATGTTCCTCCATTTTGTTCTCTTTGACTCATTTTACTTTTTAAAAAATTGTGCTATTTTAAAATACCAGTCATAAAGCCAGCTAGCTATTACAGAGATATGTGTAGTTACTTTATCACAAATTTAATTTAATTTCTTATTATATATATATATTTTTGAGACAGGGTCTCACTCCGTGGCCCAGGCTGTAGTTCATTGGTGCTGGTTCCAGGAGGGCTCACTGCAGTCTATAACTCCCAGACTCAAGTGAAACCCCCACCTCAGCCTCCTGAGTAGCTAGGACTACAGGCATGTGCCACCACACCGAGCTAATTTTTTGTATTTGTAGTAGAGAAGGGGTTTCACCATGTTGCCCAGGCTGGTCTCTAATTCCTGGGCTCAAGTGATCTGCCTGCCTTGGCCTCCCAAAGTGCTGGGATTACAGGCATGAGCCACCGTGTCTGGCTCACAAATTTTATATAAAATGACTTCCTATTACCTTTAGATGAGAAGGAAAAAACACATAGCCTGTGGTTCCCTCAAAACTCTAACATGTAACTTTTAGTGGGGAAAATAAGGTACTTTTGCTAGTTATCCACAAGGGGGAAGACTGATTCCATTTCTTCTGGAAGGTATCCATTGGGCCATCATTACTGATCATTTATTTTATTTTTATTTTTATAGATTTAGAGAGTACATGTGCAGTTGTGTTACATGGATATATTGTGTAGTGGTGAAGTCTGGGCTTTAGTGTTCTATAAATTACAATAATTTGTTAAGATCTCTTTTGCAGTCTATTTTTCATACATGTGCTGTCTCTTTACCATATGTAGATTCAGAACTTTTTTTTTCCTCAGGAAAGTTTTCTTGATTATAGTTTTACAATTAGTCCTAGTCTATTATTTGGTTTTTCTTCTTCAGGTTCTCTAATGATACTTGTGTTCGATTGTGCTTGTATCCTGTTCTTTCTGCTTCCATTTTCTTGGTTTTTATTATTTCTATCTGTTACGTCTCTTACTGTACTTTTTTGTCTTCCTATTCTCCCTTGGCTACCTAGTAATGCAGTTTTTGTTTCTAAGATTTGTCTTTTTCTCAAGTTCTTAATTATGTCAGTTTTTATTTTTATTTTTATTATTTTTTTAAGACAGAGTCTCGCACTGTCACCTGGGCTAGAGTGCAATGGCACAACCTTGGCTCACTGCAACCTCCACCTCCTGGGTTCAAGTGATTCTCCTGCCTCAGCCTCCCAAGTAGCTGGGATTACAGGCACCTGCCACCACACCTGGCTAATTTTTTGTATTTTTAATAGAGATGGGGTTTCACCATGTTGGCCAGGCTGGTCTCGACTCCTGACCTCAGGTGATCCACCCGCCTCGGCCTCTCAAAGTGCTAGGATTACAGGCGTGAGCCACTGTGCCCGGCCTTTTTTGTTTTTTTGAGACGAGTGCAATGGCTCCATCTCAGCTCACTGCAACCTCAACCTCCCGTGTTCAAGTGATTCTCCTGCCTCAGCCTCCCGAGTAGCTGAGATTAGAGGTGTGTGTCACCACACCTGGCTAATTTTTGTATTTTTGGTAGAGACGGGGTTTATCTATGTTGGCCAGGCTAGTCTCAAACTCCTGACCTCAAGTGATCCTCCCACCTTGGCTTCCCAAAGTGCTGGGATTACAGGCATGAACCACCATGCTCGGCTTGTCAGTTCTTATTTCACTGTTTGATCATCTGTTTTCTGAGTTGTGATTTTTGTATTTGTGGTATTATTTAATATCTTCAATTGCTTATTTAATTATTCCTAATAAGACCCCCTCCCAGATATAACCAGTATTCTGACCTCTAGTACCCTAGATAAGTCTTATCTATTTTGAGCTTCCCATAAATGGAGAATACATTATGTATTCTTTTGTTTCTGATTATTTTCCTCAATATTTTGTCTGGAAGATTCATTAATATCGTTGCATGCAGTAGTAGTTCATAATCTTTCATTTTTCTGTAGTACTCTATTGTATGACTACAAACTCTAATTCAAGTATTGATAGAAATTTGAGTTGTAGTCAATCTTTGGCTATTATGAATAAAGTTTTTATGAGTATCATTTTCCATCTCTGTTATTTTACATGTCTTTTGTGGAACATATGCACTCATTCCTAGAGGTGGAATTGTTGATCATGGGGTAGATGCATGTTTAGTTTTATAAAATACTCTCAAACATTTTTCTAAAGCGTTGTACATATTGACACTATTTTGAATTTGAAGTGTTATCTCATTGTAATTTTTAATTTGTAATTCTCTGCTGACTAATGATATTGAGTATCTTTCCTGTTTATTTTGGATTTTAATATCCTTTTTAGTGAAGTTCAAATGTTTTACTTATCATTTAACTGGGTTGTCTGTGTCTCCTTATTAATTTGTAGAAATTCTGTATATATGCTAGATATAAGTCGTTTGTAAGATATATATATAGTATATATTGTATATGTAGTATATATTTTATATATATATACATATATTGCAAGTATCTTCTCTCCATTCTGTAGTTTTCTTTTTCACTGTCTTGTATCTTTTCATGAGCAAATGTTCTGTTAATGATGTCCAATTCTTTTACTTTTTTTAATTTAAATTTTAATTTTTTTAAGACAGGGTCTCACTTCATCCCCTAGGCTGGAGTGCAGTGGTGCAATCATGACTCAGTGCAGCCTCATAGTCTTCCTGGCTTAAGCAATCCTTCCACCTGAGCCTCCTGAGTAGCTGGTGATGGCAGCAGTGGCCTGCCTGGAGCAGCCACTGCCAAGAATCTAGCTGCAGTGGGGGAGGTGTGGCTGGGCTGCATGCTCCACAGAGCCAGCGGAAGCCAAGAACGCACCCTCCTGGGTACAGCTGCAGCCGCCCAGCCATGGCTGCGGACCCAGGCCTCCCTGTGCTCTTGGGGGTTGGGAGCAGGCAGGAGCCCTGCCATCCTGGACACAGCTGCAGCCATTCAGCCACAGTTACAGACCTGGGCCTCCCTGTGCTCTGGGGGGGCCCAGGAAGGCCTCCCTGTGCTCTGGGGGGCCCAGGAAGGCCTCCCTGCCCCCACGGACTCAGAGGCATCTGCTCCCGCTGCCTGGCTTCTCCCCACTCCTGGCACCTGCTCCGATCTCGGAGTGAGGTTGGGGCCAAGACCGGGTGCTGTCACACACGGCAAGGTGTGTGCACACTTGGGGCAGCACTGACACATGCCAGCCGTCTGGTACCTTGGCCCCCTGTGGACTTTGGGTGCTGATGAGCATGGGAGGGAGACTGAGGGGGTGTGAGGGCAACTCAGCGCTGGCCTGCAGGTGCCCCTCAGAATGAACAGCCTAGGCGCTATGAACGGCAGCAGGAGGCAGACAGGCTCCTGGGTGGAAATGGGCAAGACCTCGGTGAAGCCCCACCTTCAAACTGCAGAGTGTCTGAAGCCTGGGGCCAGGTTGCCGGTCCCATGGACCGAAGTGGGAACTTGTGGTGCTTTTTCTGGGCTCACCCATGGCCACCCATGGACAAATTGGATGCATTTCCTCCCCTCTAAGGCCTAAAATGGCCCCAGACTCAGCCAGACTCGAGGGGACAATGACCTGCCAGCTGTGGAGAGGAGCTGCCCACTCCAGGGTCTCCTCTCTGCTGAGAGCTGGGAAGACAACACAACAATCAGCTGTGGAGAGGAGCTACCTACTCCATGGTCTCATCTCTGCTGAGAGCTGAACACTCACTGGGACACCCTGCCTGCAAAGAAGAGCTACCCAATGCAGGTCTCCTCTGAGCTGTTCTATCACTCAATAAAGCTCCTCTTTGCCTTGCTCACCTTCCACTTGTCTGTGTACCTCATTCTTCCTGGATGCAGGATAAGAACTCAAGTCCTGCTGAATGGTGGGGCTAAAAAAGCTGTAACACAAACAGGGCTGAAACGCCCCTGACTCGCCACTTTGCAGGCGACAAGGAGAGAAGACAAAATCATAGAAGAGCTGCAGCCCTTTGGGGAGCACAGACCTAGGAGATCCCCAAGCCAGGGCTGTGACACCCTCTTTCAGGCTCTGCGGTTCCTGGCATCTCCAAGCTTCCAGGTGCCACCATGTTTCCTAGTGCCAGCCACGGAAGCTGCTTGTGGTACACCTGGTCCAGCCACAGCCTAACAGGGAGCTGGCACCTGTGCCAGTGCCTGGAGCTGCCCACCCCACTGCAGCTGGTATGCCTGTCTGTGCACAGTGGCTGGACTGAGTGCTCGCTCACACACACTTTGCTGCTCTGTGCCTGGCTTGCTTTTGGCAGGCATGGGATCCAGGCTGGTAGTTATAGCTGAGTACAGCCTGCCAGGCCGAGTGGGCAGAATGAGCCCAGCAAGTCCAAGCAAAACTCGGGCAAAGGTGCCACTGGCTACAGAGATTTCTGGATGGCAAAGCAATACCTCAAAAGTCCCATGACACTAGGACTACAGGCAGGCCACCACACTCAGCTAATTTTTAGCTGAATTTTTAGTCTCCCTGTGTTGCCCAGGCTGGTCTCAAACTAGGCTCAAACGATCTTCCTGCCTCAGCCTCCCAAAGTGCTGGGATTACAGGTATGAGCCACCATGCTTGGCCTGTTTTACTTTCTTAATAGTAGTTCTGTAATAACCTGATAGGTTCTTCCTGCCTGCTGCACAAACAACGTCAATCCACTGAGACCGTGACATTGCAGTAAAGAAAGGGTTTAATTAACCCTTGGCTGGCCATGCCACATGGGAGACAGTTATTACTCAAATTAATCTCTCCAGAAATTTGTAGACTAGGGTTTTCCAAGGAGAATTTGTTGGGCAAGGGTATCCAGAAGGGGACATGCTGATTAGTTGAGGATGCAATCATAGGGGTGTGGAAAATGATCCTTGTGTGCTGAGGCTGTTTCTGAGTGGGGGCTACTAGAGGAGTCCAGGTCCAATGTCCAGGTCCAAGTGGAATCATCTGGTTGTCAGAAATGCAAAAGCCTTAAAAGACATCTCAAAAGGTCAATCTTAGGTTCTACAAGAGTGATGTTATCTGCAGGAGTAATTGGGGAAGTTGCAAATCTTGGGACCTCCAGAATAATGACTAGTAAGTATTTAACTATGCCTACATCTAGCAGAATTCAGACCCCTTTCATCCTCCTAACTTGGTGGCCTTTCATTAGTTTTACAAAGAAAGTTTAGTTTTTGGGAAGGGCTGTTATTATTTAAACTGTAAACTAAATTTCTCCCATAGTAAGCTTGGTCTATACCCGTGAATGAATGAAGACAGCCAGCCTGTGAGGCTAGAAGCAAGATGAACTCAGCCATATTGGATTTCCTTTATTGTCATAGTTTTGCAAAGGCAGTTTCAGTTTTGGTGTCATGTTTGAGAAATAGTTGCCTCTTCTAAGCTCATGAAGATATTGTCCTATATTTCTTATAGAAACTTGATTTTCTCAGCTTTCCTAAAGTAGGGGGCCAAGGTTTCTTGTTTTTGTTTTCCAAGTACCTTTTCCCACTGAATTGCAGTGGAGTTCCCTCTCTCCCCATTAGGGTGTGGGAGACTTGTGGGTCTGTTTCTGGACTCCTCTTCCTATTGGATTGGTCTGCTCCATATTCTAGTACCAGTACTGCACTGTCTTAATTTCTGTAGTTTTCTAATAGGCTTTATATCTCATGGTTTAAAATATATGAGCTTTGTTCTACTTCCTTACGTCCTTGGACATTCTAGGCTCTCTGCATTTCCGTATGAATTTTAGAAACAGCTTGTCTGCTTTGAGGGAGCCTAGCCAATGGGGGAAAAAGAGAAGAATCGGCTTGTTAGTTTCTACCCCCCCACCCCGCCCAACCCCCAACACAACAACAGAAAACCAAGGGAGTTTTAGTGGGATTACATTGAATTGCATTGAATCTATAGACCAATTCCGGGAGAACTGACATCTTAACAACATTGAGTT
The DNA here is from genome assembly GCF_028858775.2 of Pan troglodytes. Lineage (NCBI taxonomy): Eukaryota > Metazoa > Chordata > Mammalia > Primates > Hominidae > Pan > Pan troglodytes. The sequence continues at coordinate 46,510,783 of NC_072404.2, forward strand.
TTCCAGTCAAGGAACAGATACATCCTGTTTACTTAAGTATTTCAAACATTTTCTTATTAATGTTTTGCAGTTTTTTGTATAAAAGTCTTACACATTTCTCATTAGATTTATTTATAAGTGATTTATGTTTTGATGTTATGGCAAATGGTAATTTATATTTTCTACTTGTTTGTTGCCTTTATATAGAAATACCACCAACTTTTGTATAGTGCCCTTGATAAATTCTTTTACTAATAGTCTGTTTCTAGGTTTATTTGAATCTTACTAGCTTTTCTCATTTGTTTTGTTAATGTGATTAATCACATTGACTTTTAAATGTTAAACTAGCCTTTTATTCCTGGAATAAACTACCCTTGTTCGAGATGTATTACTTTTTAAAATATGTACTTGCATTTTATTTACTTAAGTTTTCTCATGTGTTCATGAAATATATCAGCTTGTGGTTTCCTTTTTTAAAATAATGCACTCATAGGTTTAGAAATCAAAATTCCGATGATCTCATAAAATGTGTTGAAATGTATTTCTTTTTATTCTCTCTGTCTTTAAGAGTTTGGATAAGATTGGTTTTAGTTTTTTCATAAATGTGAAGGAGAATTCACTAATAAAGCCATCTCACAGTTTTCTTTGTGGGAAGTTTTTTTTTTTTTGTAAATTAAAAACAACTATTATTATTACAAATTCAATATCATTCACATCTTTCATTTCATCCTGTGCCAGTGATGGTATATTGGAATTTTGAGGATTTTTTTTCTCCATGTAATCTAATGTTTTGACACAAAATTTTTTAAATTTATGGGCATGAAGTTTTTCATAATGTCTTTTTATTATCTTTTTAATATTTATAAGGTCTATGTGATTTCTCCTTGTCTATGCCTGATACTGATAAATTGAATTTTCTCATTTTTCTTCCCTTGATTAGTCTACCTAGGGACTTATTAATTTTAGTAAATTTATCTAAGAAGCAACTTTGACTACATTGACTTCTTATGTTATACCTTATTGATTTCTGCTATTATATTTATTATTTACTTCTCTTATCCTTGCATTTAATTAACTGTTCTTTTCCTCGTTTATTGAGATGGAGGCTTAACTTAGTGATTTTCAATCTTTTCCTTTCACCTAATATATGCATTTGAAGCTATTAATATTCCCCAAAGCACCTTTTGGTGTATACAACAAGTTTGGTTTATTGTCTTTTCTTTATCTTTCAGCTCAAAATAGTTTCTATTTTTTCATTGTGATTTCTTTTTTAACTCATGGGTAATTTAAAATGTGTTGCTTTTCTAGCTTCTATTTATCTTTCTCTTACTGAGCACTCAATTCCATAGTGGCGACAGAACATGCAATATATGATCTAAATAATTTGAGATTTGTCAACTTGTTATATGAGCCTAGGATATGCTTCTGTCTTGTGGTCTATGGTAAATGTCTTATGTGCAATTTATATACGGATATATAGATACACAGGTGTGTTGAAAGTTTCCCAATTTCCATGTGTGATGATTAGCTATGTGTTAACTTGACTGGGCCACATGATGCCCAGATAGTTGGTTAAACACTATTTCTGGGTATATCTGTGAGGGTGTTTCTGGGTGAGATTCACATTTGAAGGGGTAGACTGAGGAAAGGAGATTGCTGTCTCTATTTTGAGTGGGCCTCACCCAATTTGTCAAAGGCCTGAATAGAATAAAAGGCTAAGTAAGAAAGAGTTCTTTCTCTGCTTGTCTTCAGTCTGGGACACTGGTCTTCTCCTGCCTTTGACTCAGACTCAAGACTGGAACTGATACCATCAGCTCTTCTGGGTCTGAACTTCTCAGCCTCCAGTGTTGCATGAGTATTCTTTATAATAAATCTCTTTTTTCTCTCTGCACACACACACACACACACACACACACACACCCTATTTGCTCTGTTACTCCCTGACTAATATATCTTTCATATTTAAAAAAATGTTATTCAACTAAGTCCTAGTCGGCTAACTCCCAAATATGGATCTTCTAGATCACTATTTCTATTGGTTATTTGTTCTCTTAATTATCTATAACATTTCCCTTTTTTATGTGCCTCATAATTTTTTTTGCAGACATTGTCGATTATAAGTTTGGGAGGTTCTTCCTCTAAAGATTTGTTAAATTATTTTCTGGTGGACAACTCATTTACTTGTGGATTACTTGATCCTGTCAAAGTCTGGTTTTCTGGGTAGCATTACTTTCAGCTTTGCTGTTAGTGCTACAGCACAGCCCTTATACTAAGGTGTAGTCTTTATGTTATAGGATCTTTGGGGTGTTGCTTTTCTGACTGGAAACCTGTGGCCAGTGGTGCCTTTGCTTGAGTTTACTCGATCCTGTGGGGCTTGCTCTGTCCACTCAGCCTGGCAGGTGGTGCTCAGCTCACACTACCAGCCTGGATCCCATGACTGCCAAGGGAGACTGTGTGGAGCAGCAAGGGCTGTGTGAGTGAGCCTGGTGTCCAGCCACTGTGCAGTCAGACATGCTGGCTGCTGCAGCGGGGAGGGCAGCTCCAGGTGCTGGCCCTCTGCAAGGCTGCGGCTGGACCAGGTGCACCACAGGCAGCTTCTACAGCTGGCACCAGGGAACATGGGTATGCCTGGAAGCTTGGAGACACCAGGAACCACAGAGCTCTGAAGAGGAAGTCACAGACCTGGCTCAGACGGTTCCCAGGTCTGGGCTCCCTGAAGGGCTGCAGCTCTTCTCTCCTTCTCTTTGCCTGCAATGTGGTGATCTAGGGGCATGTTTCAGCCCTGTTTGTCTTAGAGCTCTTTCAGCCCCACTACTCGACAGGTCCCAAGTTCTTCTCCTGTGACCAGGAAGAATGAGGTACACAGAAAAGTGGAGGGTGAGCAAGATAAAGAGGAACTTTATTGAGCAATAGGGTAGTTCCTTTCCACAACCAGAGTGTCCTGACAAGTGTTTAGCTCTTAGCAGAGAGGAGACCCTGAAGTGGGAAGCTCCTCTCTGCAGGCAGGTGATCCCATTGTCTGCCTAGCTCTCAGCAGTGTGGCGGCCCTGGAGTGGGTTGCTTCTCTCTGCAGCTGGTTGTCCTGATGTCTGCTCTGCTCTGGCTGATCTCAGGTCTTTTATGGGCCTCAGAGGGGAGGAAGTGTGTGCCGATTGGTCCATGGGTGGCCATGGGTAAGCCTGGAGAAGGCACCACAAGTTCCCACTCTGGTCTGCAGGACTGGCAGCCTGGTCCTCAGCCTTCAGACCCTCCCTGGCCTGAAGATGGGGCCTCACCAGGAACCTGCCCACTTTGTTGCTCAATGAAGCTCCTCCTCTTTCAGGGTAGAATTATTGATTGAGTTATATATATATAAGTTATAAGTTATATGATATATATTATATATTATATATATATATATATAACACTCAATAATTCTATCCTTAAGGAGTGGGGAGTGCAGGAGGGGGACTGGTGGGCAGAGGGCTGTGGTTCCTAAATCTCCAGTTCAAGAAAAAGGCAAAGAGCCCTTGAGTCTTCTACAGTATTTCATGGTGGATGAAAAAGAAAGATTTCTCAGAATTACCTAGAACATGAAGACAATGATAATAGCAACAACAGTACTAATCATAGCAGTATCAATGGTAAAAATGTCCTCTCTGGGTCTACTTTAATCATTTATAAAACAATGAGAATAAACTAAATAATCCTTAACTTCAACTTAGCTCTGAAGATCCATTGTTTCTCATTTTTCTTTTCTTTTTCTCAAAAAGAGGAGCATAGAGGTGGTTTAGTGATCTTATGTTAATCCCTTAGTATTCACCAGTCATTTGTGAGCATGTCCAGTGTGAAAGATGTCATTCTTGATGCCAGGAAGACAGAGGTGAATGAAGTTATCTTGTTTCTGGTTCTCATGGAGCTTTATGTATATCGCAATAATTATATTCTTCAGGACTGGGATGTGTGTGACTAATTATTCATAACATGTAATTTATAAATTCTAGGCTGAATGAATTGCTATCGTTTTGGTCACGAGGTCAAGATACTTAAAAATCAATTTGATAGGTGAACATATTTTCCTAACTTTGGTGCAATTAAGAATGCTAGAAATAAAAGGACTTTGGAGATCATTTTTATTCAACCCATCTCATGTTCCAGGTAAGGACAGAGTTCTCTTTTTCAGTCTGGGTATTTTCACCAAGCATGGGGTCTCTGAGCTTCATTGGTGTTGCACGTATTAGCAGCATATTCCCTTTGATGGCTAATTAAATATGTAGGTATTTACCATGATTTGTTTATCCCTTGACTCATCTATCAACACTGGGACTGTTTCTGGGTCTTGGCTATTGTGAGTAAGTTCTCTATGAAACTGTTTAAAAAAAAATTAGTTCTAGGGAAATGAAGGAGTAATAGAACCAGAGTTCAGGCTTGGTAATTACCAGCTCTTCCCACTGGGAGGCAGCACATGTAAAGGTCAGAGCTTGGCCTTTGGAGTCAGGCCCTAATTTGATTGTTAGTTTTGCCACGATCTGTGTGATCCAGGGCAAGCAACTTAACTTCACCAAGCTTTAGTTTTCTTATCTGTAAAATAATAATAGTATCTTTGCCTTAGACCTGTTATGAGGATTAAAATGAAATAAGATATACTGTACTGCATTTAGAGGATAATTTGGCATAAAATAAAGACTTAGTAGCTGTCAGGCCTCTGAGCCCAAGCCAAGCCATTGCATCCCCTGTGACCTGCATGTATACGCCCAGATGGCCTAAAGTAACTAAAGAATCACAAAAGAAGTGAATATGCCCTGCCCCACCTTAACTGATGACATTCCACCACAAAAGAAGTGTAAATGGCTGGTCCTTGCCTTAACTGATGACATTACCTTGCGAAAGTCCTTTTCCTAGCTCATCCTGGCTCAAAAAGCACCCCCACTGAGCACCTTGTGACCCCCACTCCTGCCCACTGAGCACCTTGTGACCCCCACTCCTGCCCGCCAGAGAACAAACCCTCTTTGACTGTAATTTTCCTTTACCTTCCCCAAATCCTATAAAATGGCCCCACCCTTATCTCCCTTTGCTGACTCTCTTTTCGGACTCAGCCCGCCTGCACCCAGGTGATTAAAAGCTTTATTGCTCACACAAAGCCTGTTTGGTGGTCTCTTCACACGGATGCGCATGAAATTTGGTACCGTGACTCGGATCCGGGGACCTCCCTTGGGAGATCAATCCCCTGTCCTCCTGCTCTTTGCTCCGTGAGAAAGATCCACCTATGACCTCAGGTCCTCAGACCGACCAGCCCAAGAAACATCTCACCAATTTCAAATCCGGTAAGCGGCCTCTTCTTACTCTCTTCTCCAACCTCCCTCACTATCCCTCAACCTCTTTCTCCTTTCAATCTTGGCGCCACACTTCAGTCTCTCCCTTCTCTTAATTTTAATTCCTTTCATTTTCTGGTAGAGATGAAAGAGACATGTTTTATCCGTGAACCCAAAACTCTGGCGCTGGTCACGGACTGGGAAGGCAGCCTTCCCTTGGTGTTTAATCATTGCAGGGATGCCTCTCTGATTATACACTCACGTTTCAAGGGTGTCAGACCACGCAGGGACGCCTGCCTTGGTCCTTCACCCTTAGCGGCAAGTCCTGCTTTCCTGGGGCAGGGGCAAGTACCCCTCAACCCCTTCTCCTTCACCCTTAGCGCCAAGTCCCACTTTCCTGGGGCAGGGGCAAGTACCTCTCAACCCCTTCTGCTTCACCCTTAGCGGCAAGTCCCGCTTTTCTATGGGGCAAGAACCCCCAATCCCTTATTTCCACACCCCAACCTCTTATCTCTGCACCCCAATCCCTTATTTCCGCACCCTGACCTCTTATCTCTGTTTCCCAATCCCTTATTTCCGTGCCCCAACCTCATATCTCTGCACCCCAATCCCTTATTTCCATGCCCCAACCTCTTATCTCTGCGCCCCAACCCCTTTTCCCACTTTTCTGGAAGGTAAGAACCCCGGAACCCCTTCCCTCCGTTTCTCTACTCTCTTTTCTCTAGGCTTCCTTCCTTCACTATGGGCAACCTTCCACCCTCCATTCCTCCTTCTACTCCCTTGGCCTGTGTTCTCAAAAACTTAAAACCTCTTCAACTCACACCTGACCTAAAACCTAAATGCCTTATTTTCTTCTGCAATGCCGCTTGACCCCAATACAAACTCGACAGTAATTCCAAATAGCCAGAAAATGGCACTTTGAATTTTTCCATCCTGCAAGATCTAAATAATTCTTGTCATAAAATAGGCAAACGGTCTGAGGTGGCTGATGTCCAGGCATTCTTTTACACATCAGTCCCGTCCTAGGCTCTGTGCCCAGTGCAACTCGTCCCAAATCTTCCTTCTTTCCCTCCCGCCTGTCCCCTCAGTACCAACCCCAAGCGTTGCTGAGTCTTTCTAATCTTCCTTTTCTACAGACCCATCTGACCTCTCCCTTCCTCCCCAGCCTGCTCCTCGCCAGGCCGAGCTAGGTCCCAATTCTTCCTCAGCCTCCGCTCCTCCACCCTATAATCTTTTTATCACCTCCCCTCCTCACACCTCGTCCGACTTACAGTTTCGTTCCGTGACTCGCCCTCCCCCACCTGCCCAGCAATTTACTCTTAAAAAGGTGGCTGGAGCCAAAGGCATAGTCAAGGTTAATGCTCCTTTTTCTTTATCCCAAATCAGATAGCGTTTAGGCTCTTTTTCATCAAATATAAAACCCCAGCCCAGTTCATGGCTCGTTCGGCAGCAACCCTGAGACGCTTTACAGCCCTAGACCCTAAAAGGTCAAAAGGCCGTCTTATTCTCAATATACATTTTATTACCCAATCTGCTCCCGACATTAAATAAAACTCCAAAAATTAAATTCTGGCCCTCAGACCCTACAACAGGATTTAATTAACCTCGCCTTCAAGGTGTACAATAATAGAAAAAAGTTGCAATTCCTTGCCTCCACTATGAGACAAACCCCAGCCACATCTCCAGCACACAAGAACTTCCAAACACCTGAACCGCAGCGGCCAGGCATTCCTCCAGAACCACCTCCCCCAGGAGCTTGCTACAAGTGCCAGAAATCTGACCACCAGGCCAAGGAATGCCTGCAGCCCAGGATCCCTCCTAAGCCATGTCCCATCTGTGCGGGACCCCACTGGAAATTGGACTGTTCAACTCACCTGGCAGCCACTCCCAGAGCCCCTGGAACTCTGGCCCAAGGCTCTCTGACTGACTCCTTCTCTGCTTAGCGGCTGAAGACTGACGCTGCCCGATCACCTTGGAAGCCCCATAGACCATCATGGACGCCGAGCTTTGGGTAACTCTCATAGTGGAAGGTAAGTCAGTCCCCTGCTTAATCAATACAGAGGCTACCCACTCCACATTACCTTCTTTTCAAGGGCCTGTTTCCCTTGCCTCCATAACTGTTGTGGGTATTGACGGCCAGGCTTCTAAACCTCTTAAAACTCCCCAACTCTGGTGCCAACTTAGACAATACTCTTTTAAGCACTCCTTTTTAGTTATCCCCACCTGCCCAGTTCCCTTATTAGGCTGAGACACTTTAACTAAATTATCTGCTTCCCTGACTATTCCTGGACTACAGCTATATCTCATTGCCACCCTCTTCCCAATCCAAAGCCTCCTTTGCGTCCTCCTCTTCTATCCCCCCACCTTAACCCACAAGTATAAGATACCTCTACTCCCTCCTTGGCGACTGATCATGCACCCCTTACCATCTCATTAAAACCTAATCACCCTTACCCCACTCAACACGAGTATCCCATCCTGCAGCACACTTTAAACAGATTAAAGCCTGTTATCACTCGCCTGCTACAGCATGGCCTTTTAAAGCCTATAAATTTTCCTTACAATTCTCCCATTTTACCTGTCCTAAAACCAGACAAACCTTACAAGTTAGTTCAGGATCTGCACCTTATCAACCAAATTGTTTTGCCTATCCACCCCGTGGTGCCCAACCCATATACTCTCCTATCCTCAATATCTGCGTCTACAACCCATTATTCTGTTCTAGATCTCAAACATGTTTTTTACTATTCCTTTGCACCCTTAATCCCAGCCTCTCTTCGCTTTCACTTGGACTGACCGTGACACCCATCAAGCTCAGCAGATTACCTGGGCTGTACTGCCACAGAGCTTCACAGACAGCCCCCATTACTTCAATCAAGCCCAAATTTCTTCCTCATCTGTTACCTATCTCGGCATAATTCTCATAAAAACACACGTGCTCTCCCTGCCAATCATGTTCGACTGATCTCTCAAACCCAAGCACCTTCTACAAAACAACAACTCCTTTCCTTCCTAGGCATGGTTAGCGTGGTCAGAATTCTTACACAAGAGCCAGGACCACACCCTGTAGCCTTTCTGTCCAAACAACTTGACCTTACTGTTTTAGCCTAGCCCTCATGTCTGCGTGCAGCAGCTGCCGCTGCTTTAATACTTTTAGAGGCCCTCAAAATCACAAACTATTCTCAACTCACTCTCTACAGTTCTCATAACTTCCAAAATCTATTTTCTTCCTCATACCTGACGCATATACTTTCTGCTTCCCGGCTCCTTCAGCTACACTCACTCTTTGTTGAGTCTCCCACAATTACCGTTGTTCCTGGCCCAGACTTCAATCCGGCCTCCCACATTATTCCTGATACCGCACCTGACCCCCATGACTGTATCTCTCTGATCCACCTGACATTCACCCCATTTCCCCACAGTTCCTTCTTTCCTGTTCCTCACCCTGATCACACTTGATTTATTGATGGCGGTTCCACCAGGCCTAATCGCCACACACCAGCAAAGGCAGGTTATGCTATAGTACAAGCCGCTAGCCCGCCTCTTAGAACCTCTCATTTCCTTTCCATCGTGGAAATCTATCCTCAAGGAAATAACTTCTCAGTGTTCCATCTGCTATTCTACTACTCCTCAGGGATTATTTAGGCCCCCTCCCTTCCCTACACATCAAGCTCGAGGATTTGCCCCACCCAGGACTGGCAAATTAGCTTTACTCAACATGCCCTGAGTCAGATAACTAAAATACCTCTTAGTCTAGGTAGATACTTCCACTGGATAGGTAGAGGCCTTTCCTACAGGGTCTGAGAAGGCCACTGCAGTCATTTCTTCTGTTCTGTCAGACATAATTCCTCAGTTTAGCCTTCCCACCTCAATATAGTCTGATAACAGATGAGCCTTTATTAGTCAAATCAGCCAAGCAGTTTTTCAGGCTCTTAGTATTCAGTGAAACCTTTATATCCCTTATGGTCCTCTGTCTTCAAGAAAAGTAGAATGGACTAAAGGTCTTTTAAAAACACACCTCATCAAGCTCAGCCACCAACTTAAAAAGGACTGGACAATACTTTTACCACTTTCCCTTCTCAGAATTCAGGCCTGTCTTCGGAATGCTACAGGGTATAGCCCATTTAAGCTCCTGTATAGACGCTCCTTTTTATTAGGCCCCAGTCTCATTCCAGACACCAGACTAACTTAGACTGTGCCCCAAAAAACTTGTCATCCCTACTATCTTCTGTCTAGTCATACTCCTATTCACCGTTCTCAACTACTCATACATGCCCTGCTGTTGTTTACACTGCCGGTTTACACTGTTTTTCCAAGCCATCACAGCTGATATCTCCTGATGCTATCCCCAAACTGCCACTCTTAACTCTTGAAGTAAATAAATAATCTTTGCTGGCAGGACTATGCTGAATCTCCTTAGGCACTCTCTAATCAGATATCCTGAGTCATCCCAATTCTTAGACCTTTTATACCTGTTTTTCTCCTTCTGTTATTCCATTTAGTTTCTCAATTCATCCAAAACCGTATCCAGGCCATCACCAATCATTCTATACGACAAATATTTCTTCTAACATCCCCACAATATCACCCCTTACCACAAGACCTCCCTTCAGCTTAATCTCTCCCACTCTAGGTTCCCACACCGCCCCTAATCCCGCTTGAAGCAGCCCTGAGAAACATCACCCATTCTCTCTCCATACCACCCCCCAAAAATTTTCACTGCCCCAACACTTCAACACTATTTTATTTTTCTTATTAAGAAGGCAGGAATGTCAGGCCTCTGAGCCCAAGCCAAGCCATTGCATCCCCTGTGACCTGCACTTATACGCCCAGATGGCCTGAAGTAACTAAAGAATCACAAAAGAAATGAATATGCCCTGCCCCACCTTAACTGATGACATTCCACCACAAAAGAAGTGTAAATGGCTGGTCCTTGCCTTAACTGATGACATTACCTTGTGAAAGTCCTTTTCCTGGCTCATCCTGGCTCAAAAAGCACCCCCACTGAGCACCTTGCGACCCCCACTCCTGCCCACTGAGCACCTTGCGACCCCCACTCCTGCCCGCCAGAGAACAAACCCTCTTTGATTGTAATTTTCCTTTACCTTCCCCAAATCCTATAAAATGGCCCCACCCTTATCTCCCTTCGCTGACTCTCTTTTCAGACTCAGCCCGCCTGCACCCAGGTGATTAAAAGCTTTATTGCTCACACAAAGCCTGTTTGGTGGTCTCTTCACAAGGACGGGCATGAAAGTAGCCTTGTTATTTTACTCCCAGTACCTTTTTTTTTTTTTTTTTTTTTGAGACGGAGTCTCTCTCTGTCGCTCAGGCTGGAGTGCAGTGGTGTGATCTCGGCTCACTGCAAGCTCCGCCTCCCAGGTTCACGCCATTCTCCTGCCTCAGCCTCCCGAGTAGCTGGGACTACAGGCGCCCACCACTACGCCTGGCTAATTTTTTTTTTTTTTTTTTTTTTGTATTTTTAGTAGACACGGGTTTTCACCGTGTTAGCCAGGATGGTCTGATTCTGCTGAACTCATGATCCACTCGCCTCAGCCTCCCAAAGTGCTGGGATTACAGGCGTGAGCCACCGCGCCGGGCCATTACTCCCAGTACCTTTTAAATGTAATTATTTTAATTTTCATGCTAATTACTTATTTTTTGAATAATGTGTACATTTTGCATTATATGTACTATATATGTCCCACACACACATGCTTCTTCCTTGTCTATAATTTTGCATCTCAACTACTTTTCATTTTGAGAATTCCAAATTTTTTTCTGCTTTTTTGCTTGAATCCTAAGAAAAATTGCACCTCTTTCCTGGTAATAATTCTGGCAATAATTCAGGCATGACAATTACAGAACCTAGTGAGGCTTGACGGTGGCACCCCGTGACCAAGCACCTCCCCAGAACAGGAGACCTAACAATTTGTCACGGGGGCTATTTTCAGTTTCTATGAAGAACACATTGGCCAGGCTACCTTACCTGTATGTCTGTGTACTAAGAAGTGGGGGAGGGCAGATGGAGTTGGAGAAGATGGGACTTTTGTGGGCAGGTAGATTGGATGTGGGGGAAGTTTCAGTGCTGATGGTAAACAGTTCAAAGACAACTCAGATGTTCCAATCAACCTTGGTCCCCAGTTCAAGACTGCTCATCTGTGCATATGCTGCTTGTCATTTGTTCAACGAATTCTGAGTTTGAACTCTGCCTAAGTGTGCATGAACCCTCAGGGTAGACAGTGGTGGAAAAGATGACTCAGCCTCTCCTTGGTCACCCGCTGTAAATGTCACCCAGAGAAAGCGTGGGAGACTATGTGGTGTTTATTTCTTAAATATTGACTTTAGTTTTGACTCTAGTTAAAGTTCTTGTCTTTGTTAACTCTCTTTCCTTCTAACCTTATTAACTACCTTAAATCTTTTTTTGAATCAAAGTGGCGATGCAAGTAAAATAAACCCTTATTAAATAGTCTGTGTGATTTTAATATCCATCAATTACTAAAGACATGTATGACAAAAAGAGTGAATCATACAATGTTGCTAGTGGAGCACTTTTGACTGTGATGCATGGTTTTATTTTCTATAATGACAAAAGGAAATGAAAATATTTGGCAAATAAGGAGAATTGGAGGGGGAACATTCATCTCACAATATTTATATTCTCTGTGCTATTTTCAGACTTCATGTCTTTGTCATTGGTTCTAGTTTGCTCCATTATTAATACCACCATCTGTAAGATTCTAGCTCTCTTGGCATTTCTTCTGTTCAAGAGTCTTGTGATCTCAGTCTATGAAATAAAAACAAATAGGGGATGTTTGAGTTGGGACCAGAAAGTAAATTCATTTCTGCTTATTTAAAGGGGTGCCTTGTGCATTCTCTGCTGCACCTCTTTCTCTTTCTATTTTACAATGTGTACTGATCTAAGGGAACACATTATTCTCTTCCTACATGATTTCTGGAATACAGAACATTGGTTCAAAAGAAAAGATGTGACAGTAGGGCATGATTACAACTCTAAAGAAAACTTTGCAGGAAGGAAATAAAATGGGAAATGCTAATAGAGCCTATTCATTTCTGAGAAATGAGTTAGAATACATTTTGGCTGCAGGAGAAGAGTTGTTTATTGTTCCACATTTATCAAAAGTGACAGGATGGAAGCTGTATTAGGCCATTCTTGCACTGCTATAAACATCTGAGACTGGGTAATTTATAAAAAAAGGAGGCTTAATTGGCTCATGATTCTGCAGGCTTTAGAGGAAGCATGGTGCTGGCATCTGCTTGCCTTCTGGGGAGGACTCTGGAAGCTTACAATCATGGCAGAAAGGGAAGGGGGAGCAGGCATGTTACATGGTGAAAGCAGGAGCAAGACAGAGGGGAATGGGGGGTGATGGATCCTTTTTTTTTTTTTTTTTATTTGAGACAGAGTCTCACTCGGTTGCCCAGGCTGGAGTGCACTGGTGCAATCTTGCCTCACTGCAACCTCTGCCTCCTGGGTTCAAGCAATTCTCCTGCCTCAGCCTCTGGAGTAGCTGGGATTACAGCTGCCTGCCACCATGCCTGGCTAATTTTTTTGTATTTGTTTTTAGTTGAGACGGGGTTTCACCATGTTGGCCAGGCTGGTCTTGAACTCCTGACCTCAGGTGATCCACCTGCCTCAGCCTCCCAAAGTGCTGGGATTACAGGTGTGAGCCATCATGTTTGGCCCCGGTGCCACACACTTTTAAACGACCAGATCTGGCAAGAACTCACTCACTCTTGCAAAGACAGCATCAAGCCATGAGGGATCTGCCCCCACAACCCAATCACCTCCCACTAGGACCCACCTCCATCATTGGGAATTACAGCTCAACATGGGATTTGGGCAGGGACAAATATCCAAACTATATAAGGAGCCAAGCAGAGTGGTGGACTGTAAAAGGTGCATGAATGAAAAGGAAAAACAGACAAAACAGGGAAATCCAAATGAGCAAAATTTGCACTGGAAAGTTAACCAACAGCCTCTACATAAAGTCAAGAAGCAGAGCATGCTTACCGGCCATGGAATCTTCACATGGGTTGCTGGTTTCTCAGCAGGGTGCTGGACTCTAAATGCTAGTCATCCGGTCAGTAACACTGCTAGAACCTGGTTGCTGAGTTGGCTCTTGAATGGTCTCTTCAACGGAGAAGGTAAATGGTCTTCCTCTAGTTACTTCATTTGCACTTAGCTCTATAACCAAGGGCAATCCTCAGTTAAGTGTTGGCTAGTTCCTTGACTAGGTGGAATAGTTATTTCTTCTGTAAGTATTGGACTTGGACTTGTGTTTCTCAGGTGGCAAAGTTGGAGATAGCTCTGGAAAACAAGACCTATGGCAAATGAAATGCGGCTCTATATAAGATTGCTTTCATCTTTCTGTTGAGTTTGCCCCATTTTTAAATCAAGGCAATTAATAATAAAAAGGGGATAAAGACTCAAGTTATCTTAGGAAAAATTTATTTCCACATAAAAATCATGCCTAGATCACAATGATTCAGTTTATGTAAGCTCTCCCATTCCCTTCTATGAGAATTGCTGTTGGCCTCCAAATGTTAATACACAAATGATCAGATAATCAGGCCTGGAATTTACCAGATTCACATATCTTAAGGCATCTGATATGTTAAATCCAGACACTATCTTTCCATAAAACCAGCATTTGTATTTGAATGTGTCCTAGGAAGGAAAATGATCCTTTCTATGTCTGGAGATCAACAGAAATACATGACAGTCAACCCAACCAGATAAATTCCTTAAACTTTTACTTTTCCATGCTCAAATATGTCCAGACAGTGGTTTAGATGACTGAAGAGTTCTATGCTTAGCCAGAAATGGGTCTGTGGCAAACCAGCAATGGAAAATAAACACTCTTTTCATTAAGGAAGACACAAAATCATACTGAACCCATTTTCTTAAGTTAAAAAGTATAGAACAACAAGTTCTCCACTTCACAATCAACATAGCAAAATACAAGCCAATAAAGAGAGAAAAGGATTGCAATTACCTTGCCATTTTATTGATTCCATCCAAATCACAGCTTTTAGGCCTGAAAGGTTCAAAATATCCCTCAGTGTCTTGGCAAGTTATCTTAAGTGTGAGGGATAGAAAGGAACCAAGGCACCAGCTGCCTGCTAAGTCAGTTGGTCATATTTAAAGAGACTCAGTCCTTTGGTATTAGTATTCTCCACCCATCATGACATGTTGTTGCAAACATGAATAGATCTTGTAAGTGAAAGTTAGAGTCCTCTAGTTCGATCACCACAGAAAAATCTCGATGTTTCAGTTCATTCCCACAGGGAAGATCTTGGGTGAAGTGGGGGCCGGAGGGGTGACTGGCAAGATAGCAATGACAGAGAAGGTCAGGAGATGGGATGGGCTGGAGGGTCAGGGTGTCCTCTCAGGGGGCTTCTGCTGGAGGCCCTGGGCCAAGGAATTCCACTCTGATGGCATAAGCTGAGCTTTCTTAAAGTCAGCAGGAGCTGGCTGTGAAAAAGACCTGACTGCATTCTGGCACAGGGAAGTTCTCTTTCTCCTTCTTTATTCAGACCAGTGATAAGTGGGGCATAGTTTAAAGATAGCTGGAACTCATTTTAAACTATATATTTTTTCTTTCTTTTTTTTTGAGATGGGGTCTTGCTCTGTTGCCCAGGCTAGAGTGCAGTGGCGTGATCATAGCTCAGTGCAGCCTTGAACTCCCAGCTCAAGTGACCCTCTGCCTCAGCCTCCTGAGTAGCTGGGAGTACAGATGTGTGCCACTACCACACCTAGCTAAATTTTTAATTTTTTGTAGAGAAGGGGTCTCATTGTGTTGCTCAGGCTGGTCTTGAACTCCTGGGCTCAAGCAATCCTCCTGCCTTGACCTCCTGCTGGGATCTCCTGCTGGGATTATAAGCATGAGCTGCTGCACTCAGGCTTTTTTTTTTCTTTAAAAACTGATTCAGAGATGCCCAGGGAAGATGGCCGAATAGGAACAGCTCCGGTCTGCAGCTCCCAGCTAGACCAACGCAGAAGGTGGGTGATTTCTGCATTTCCAACTGAGGTACTTGGCTCATCTCATTGGGACTGGTTAGACAGTGGGTGCAGCACACGGAAGGCAAGCCGAAGCAGAGGCGGGGGGCGGTGTCGCCTCACCTGGGAAGCACAAGGGGTTGGGCAACTCCCTCCCCTAGCCAAGGGAAGCCATGAGGGACCTTGCCATGAGGGACAGTGCTATCTGGCTCAGATACTATGCTTTTCCCATGTTCTTTGCAACCCACAGACCAGGAGATTCCCCTGGGTGCCTACACCACAGGGGCCCTGGGTTTCAAGCACAAAACTGGGTGGCTGTTTGGGCAAACACTGAGCTAGCTGCAGGAGGTTTTTTTCATACCCTGGTGGCACCTGGAATGCTAGTAAGACAGAACCATTCAATCCCCTGGAAAGGGGGCTGAAGCCAGGGAGCCAAGTGGTCTTGCTCAGCAGATCCCACCCCCACAGAGCCCAGCAAGCTAAGATCCACTGGCTGAAAATTCTTGCTGCCAGCATAGCAGTCTGAAGTCGACCTGGGACACTTGAGCTTGGTGTGGGGAGGGGCATCCACCATGACTGAGGCTTGAGTAGGCAGTTTTCCCCTCACAGTTTAAACAAAGCCACCAGGAAGTTCAGACTGGCTGGAGCCCACTGCAGCTAGCAAAGCCACTGTAGCCAGACTGCCTGTCTAGATTCCTCCTCTCTGGGCAGGGCATCTCTGAAAGAAAGGTAGCAGCCCTAGTCAGGGGCTTATAGATAAAACTCCCGTCTCCCTGGGAGAGAGCACCTGGGGGAAGGGGTGGCTGTGGGTGCAACATCAGCAGACTTAAATGTTCCTGCCTGCCAGCTCTGAAGAGAGCAGCAGATCTCCCAGCACAGTGCTCGAGCTCTGCTAGGGACAGACTGCCTGCTCAAGTGGGTCCCTGACCCTCATGCCTCCTGATGGGGAGACACCTCCCAGCAGGGGTCAACAGACACCTCATACAGGAGAGCTCCAGCTGGCATGTGGCAGGTGCGCCTCTGGGACGAAGCTTCCAGAGGAAGGAGCAGACAGCAATTTTTGCTGTTCTGCAGCCTCCGCTGGTGATGCCCGGGCAAATAGGGTCTGGAGTGAATCCCCAGCAAACTCCAGCAGACTGGCAGAAGAGGGGCCTGACTGTTAGAATGAAAACTAACAAACAAAAAGCAATAGCATCAACATCAACAAAAAGGAAGACCATGCAAAAACTCCATCCGAAGGTCATCAACACCAAAGACCAAAGGTAGATAAATCCATGAAGATGAGGAAAAACCAGCACAAAAAGGCTGAAAATTCAAAAAACCAGAATGTCTCTTCTCCTCCAAAGGATCACAACTCCTTGCCAGCAAGGGAACAAAACTGGACAGATAATGAGTTTGATGAATTGACAGAAGTAGGCTTCAGAAGGTGGGTAATAACAAACTCTTCTGAGCTAAAGGAGCATGTTCTAACCCAATGCAAGGAAGCTAAAAACCTTGATAAAAGTTTAGAGGAATTGGTACCTAGAATAACCAGTTTAGAGAACAACATAAATGACCTAATGGAGCTGAAAAACACAGCATGAGAACTTCGTGAAGCATACACAAGTATCAATAGCCGAATTGATCAAGTGGAAGAAAGGACATCAGGGATTGAAGATCAACTTAATGAAATAAAGCATGAAGACAAGATTAGAGAAAAAAGAATAAAAAGGAACGAAGAAAGCCTCCAAGAAATATGGGACTTTGTAAAAAGACCAAACCTACGTTTGATTGGTGTACCTGAAAGTAACAGAAAGAATGGAACCAAGTTGGAAAACACACTTCAGGATATTATCCAGGAGAACTTCCCCAACCTAGCAGGGCAGGCCAATATTCAAATTCAGGAAATATAGAGAAGACCACAAAGATACTCCTCGATAAGAGCAACCCTAAGACACATAATCATCAGATTCACCAAGGTTGAAATGAAGGAAAAAATATTAAGGGCAGCCAGAGAGAAAGGACCTTCAAATTTATCCTGTCTGGGAGGATGTGGCCAGAAGGCAGAAGTGTGAGAGAGAAATTGTGTCTTCTGAACTCTCCATTCTCATCTCTTTCTGAAATTGGGTGTTTCTTTCTTTTCTTTTCTTTTCTCTTCTTTTCTTTTCCTTTCTTTTCTTTTCTTTCTTTTTTTTTTTTTTTTGAGACGGAATCTCGCTCTGTCGCCCAGGCTGGAGTGCAGTGGCGCGATCTCGGCTCCCGGCAACCTCTGCTCCCGGGTTCAAGCAATTCTCCCGTCCCAGCCTCCCGGAAATTGGGTTCTTTCTTTCCTCGTTAATGATTTCTCCAGCCGCAGTACCATTTCTGAGGGCGTCCGGTGATCTCGACCGTCCCCAGCACTTCTCACCTGCAGCAGCTGTGCCGCCCTCCTGAGAACACTGCGTGTCGCCCCGTGTCCCCCTCTCTCACTGCAGCCAGAGGGGCCCTTCCTGGGTCCTGGTTAGATCCCACAGCATCAGTAGCCGAGTGGGCCCCACGGCCCGGGCTCCAGGCACGCTGCACTTCAAGAAGCACAGGCCAAGGGGCAAAAATTATGACTCCAAAAATTACGGAGGGGAATTCCATTCATCAACCCAGTCAGCCTTTCGAGTATCTATTACTTTCCCCATTCTTTCTCGCTCGCAAGCGCACACACCGCAGAGTCTTTGCTGCTCCAAGCGCCACCTCCTCCTCCTCTCTCCCAGTTTTTTCCAAGCGGCTCTCACTTTCATCACCGCATCCTACTTTCTCTCTTAGTCTGCGTATTTTACTCTGTCCTCCACGTGCTTTTCCTCTTCTTCATACCGACCCTCAGGAACTGGTCTTGCAGGTGGGGATGTTGGATAAGGGCTTAGAATGAGGAGCAGAGGCTGATTTTCTTAGGCAGACAAGGGTCGGGCTGCCTCGGAACATTCCCAGAGTAATGAGTTTTATTAACAATGGCCTGCTGGCAAAGCCCTCGGCCTTCCCTAGCTCAGCTCCCCGGCTCCGGGGGCTGTTCCAGGCGGCGCGCTGGGTTGAGGTGGAGTGCGCCTCCCGCACGCAGGTCTCACGGTGCGGCTCCACTCGCCCTACCTCCGCGCAGGGCCAAGACTTTTCTAGCATAAACTGCATTGCGTGGCATTTCTCCTCTAGTTTGGTTTGTGCGGGAAAATCTGTGCTTTGAAATGCAATGATCAAACTCAGCCTATTTCCAATATCCAGAGTGTCAGTGCCTCAAAATAACAGCCAACGCATAAGTCTTTATTCAATTTATTTTTTCTGATTGGAAAAGCTTAAAAATGAAAGCTCCACAGAAACATGTAAGATAGGACCATGAAAGGTCTCCCATTCAAGGGATTTTTTTTGGTCCACTTTTTGGTTATACAGTCCTGGAGATATTTTCAGTACATACACTATATTATTACTATAAAAGAGGGAAATACTATAGATACCACTTGGAAATTTGCTTCTTTACTCAGTTACAATGCTTCTATCTTGGACATTAATAATGTCAGTTCCAAAAACCAGTCTTCAAGCATCCCAGGGCAAAGGGCCAGTTTCTTCACATGATTTTTTATTTTTTATTTTTTTTTGTGATGGAGTCTCACTCTGTTGCCCAGGCTGGAGTGCAGTGGCGCGATCTTGGCTCACTGCAACCTCCACCTCCTGGGTTCAAGCGATTCTCCTGCCTCAGCCTCCTGAGTAGTTGGAACTACAAGCGCATGCCACCATGCTTGGCTAATTTTTGTATTTTTAGTAGAGATGGGGTTTCACCATGTTGGTCAGGCTGTTCTCGAACTCCTGACCTTGTGATCTGCCCGCCTCGACCTCCCAAAGTGCTGGGATTACAGGCTTGAGCCACTACGCCTGGCCTCATATGAATTTTTTTTTTTTTTAGGAATGTATCCTTTTTTTAAAATTAGATTTTTGCATTATATAAATAGTTTTTGAAGGAATTCACTATTATGTGGTGCTAACTGAAGACATAAGTATCTGCCTTTAATCTCTAAGATAGAGAATGCAAAAATGAGGCAAGAGTCTTTCCTAAAAATAAATCACACAACCCTTAGAACCATTGGGCAGACATTTCTGAAAGTTTTATTATTATTATTTTGGCCTTGGGACTTAAAAATATTATTAAGGATTTAGAAATATTGTGGTCCAGTCTCAAAGTAATTATGTAATATTAACAAATGGACATTTTTGTGATCATTAAGTATCTTTTACTTCATTAGATAGGAAGCTAAAACCCCAGACTGTTTTGTCACATATGTTAAAAGAAGTCCATGAGAATTTCAAATTAAGTGAAGAATTCTCATTCAACTGAAATAATTTTTGGTTTCCGTCTTCAAATTTTTGAACCTTTCTTTGTTGTCTATTCAAGTCTAATTTTCTGTCACTTGGCCTGTGAGATCGTCACTGACCATACTAACTCTGTCAGCGAAACCTCCTCGTTGTGGAGATTTATTGAAGACATCTTTAAATAAACAAAAGGAAAGTCAAAAAGGCATGAAGACGGGCATTGTGAAGTGGCTCACCAATTAGCCATCTGGGTTAGATATTCGGGAAATGTGAGCCAGGGAATTTAGTTTATGAGCACCTTATTTTTCCTTCGAAAGATTCTTGTTGACATCCCCAAGCCCTAATGAGCATCCGATCCCTTTACAAGGTCTGAGTCGTTCAGGGGTTTGTCTTGCCCCATAGACACATCAGCAGCCTTTTAAACCCATGGCTGGAGATGTCCGTGCGATGACTGGCCTCGGGTGCTCTATCGAAAGGGTTCATATTTCTCCTCGCTCTAATCCCAGCCTGCACCTGGGAAAATACACACAACCTCTCCGCCGGCGCTCCCTGCCAGCAGCTTTCTTATCACAATATTTTAGTTAGGAGTCTGAGGAATGGGGCACAGCAGCCATAGATCTTCACCGGCAAATGAACTGGAGACCCTCACTGTGTCCCACCGTCCTCAGGTCCCACCTGAGGGAGACTCTGGAGTCCCTGAGCAGAAACAGGAGCTGGGGTGAGGCTTTCTGAGTGAGTCTTTTCAAGAGTTCAGCAGCCACTGTTCTGTCTTCATTGTCTAATACCATGGCTCTGCCTCAGCACACTGGACATGCTGTCACTTGATCCCTTCAAGTCTCCATGGCTTTGGGAAAGGAAACAAGCAAACGTTCTCTAAATGCACCTTTCCTTTATCCAGTCCTCCTTTCTGTCCATCAGTGTATCTGGGATCAGAGGACTTTGTTACTCTGTGTGTCCTTCTCTTGCTTTGGAGTGTCTTCCATAAGCTTGTTGACCAGAGTCCTGCCCACTACCCGGTGCCTCTGTGCACTCCCCTAGAATTGGTTCATTTGTCAGCGAGAGACAGAGAAGCCACAGCCACCACAGAGGTGACCAGTTCAAATGGTGCCCTTTAGTAGGCATGATCTGATGGGATCCTTGCAGCAGCTGTGAGGGAGTCTGTATTGTCGTGCTGTGTTCTGGGGAGGAGGCCAAGGCCCTGAGTGAGTGACAGCCCCACAGAGACAGCACCCATGATCATGAGTGCCGAGACTAACTCTCCTTAATCACCTGCATTCACACCGTCTGCTGCAAGTATAGCTCTGATGGGAACATTGATATTACGAAGAATTTTTAATTAAAAAACATACATACACCTCAGAAATAACGAAACCGTATGTGTGTCTTAAAATCAGGAAATTCACCAAGACTGGAAGACTTCACCAGGTGACACTTCCCATTACTTGAGCTGTGTATCTAGACAGGGGTTTGTTTTTCTAGGAATTAGCTAGATTTTTCTTCCACCACAGATAACCTCTGGGAGGATATCTTTTTTAAAGTCTCTTAATTGTAGGTTTTTACTACTATGACAATTTCCAAATTCCTGTTGTATTTAAAAGTATTGTAATAGATATCCCTGTTTTTCAAAATCAAAATTTGAAACATGTGCTCCAAAATTGCCATTGCTTTACTTATTTTAGTCAGGACTTCATGGTTAACAGGCATGAATATGTTAAAATATATAATTATGTTTATTCTTCCAATTATAAAAGTAATATAACAAGACATTTGGAAACTTTAGAGAAGTAGAAAGAATTCTAAACTAGCCCATAATTCTATTCCCATTGTTAACATTTCACTACTTTCTTTTAGTCTTCTTGTGTCTTTTTTCATGTGGTGTGTAATAATACATATATATGTAAAATATGTATTTTATGTAATATATTAAATATATAACTTCTTATCTATAATTTCATATGCATATATATGTATTTTGAACATTTGTAATAGTAACTGCATTAACAATAAAAGTATTGAAATATGATTATAAAATGTGAGATAATAAGGATAATTGGTTTCTAAAATGATTAAAACAATGGCGCTTGTCTTCAAATGTAAATAATTACACTGATGGACTGAAATGGCTATATTTAGTATGTGATAGAAAACAATATTGCTCAGTATAGAACTACAAATATATGTGTACTGAAACATAAGGTGGAATATAAATAGTATCTATTTACAAAAGGCCGTGTTCCAAAAAGTTTGTAGATTGTTCTCAGAGATCAGAATTGGGAGCCAGAGAATCCCTCCTCTGGCAGTGGGGTGCCTGCTTCCACACCCAAGCCCTCGCTGAGTCTCTGCTGAGAAAAATGGGAGAGGGTTTTCTCCAAGGGCTTTTCTCTGTCCCCTTTGCCTTCCTCCCTCCCTTCGCTGTCCTGAAAGCAGCACTGAAGTGGAGGGTTGGGGAAGGGGAGGAAGCCCTCTCTTCTCCTTTCCTTGTCTTCTCTCTTTCTTCCTCTCCTGTCTTCTACCAGCTTTGCCTGGGGAAGATTGGAGTCCCTGGTTCCAGGATCTGGTGATTGGGGCTCAAGAAGAGCAAGGATGGTGGTGGGTGATGTTGGGCTTGAGTCTGTAGATAGGTTAGCAGGGGTGAAGGATGGGGTAGAAAGCCTCTGTGGGTTCCAGAGGGGAAGGAAGCTTTTTCATGTCTGCAAGCAGCTACTGATAAGGGGCATATGTGAATTGTGCACGTATAGGCTATGGGATTGCTTGCGTTGTGCAATGATAATACACTCTAGTGACACTATGAAGGGAGGAAGGTCACTAACAAGTAATGAGCACTCAGTAATGTACTCGACCCTGCACAGAGCACTTTACTAAATCTCATTTTACTCTTACTCCAGATGAAGTAGCTGCAATTATCCTCATTTTACATAAATCAGTTCACTAAAATTTGCATAGCTAGTAAATAGAAAAGCAGGGAATGAATGAAGGACTCACAGCATGCTTCACAATACTAGAACCAAAGCTTAGGAAATTGAAATGTGGGCTCTGGCTCTTTCCTCTCAAAGTTGCCTGGGCTCTTGGGACCCTGTTTGCTCCAGTCATGTTTATCAGCAGAGCTAAATGAATTTCAGGGTAAACTTTTCAACTCTTTTATCACTGATACACTTCTGCCTGGAGCTCCACGCAACTGAGTATAAGCAGAGTGTCCTAGGCTCACAGCCAGACAGACTTTATAGAAGTCCAGAAAAAGCAGGGTTTACAAATGAAACACAGGGAGTGGGACAATAAAACAGTTTACCTCTGGTATCTCTTCAAAATTATGGGTAAAGGAACATGAAAAATTATGTCATGGTCAGCGCGGTTGAATGAGATGTGGCTGACTCTCCTCTCTCTCTCTCTCTCTCTCTCTCTCCCTTTTAAGACACAGAGTCTTTGTATGTTGCCTAGGCTGGCCACAAACTCCTGTGCTCAAGCAATTCTCCCACCTCAGCTTCCAAAGTTGCTGGGATGCTGGGACTATAGGTGTGCACCACTACACTTGGCCCAATCTCTTTTTTTAGACACAAACAAAAAGTACAAAAAGAACAAAAAGTACCACTAGATTTTTCAGCTGTGGGCTGCATTATGGTAAATGCTCTCAGATGTGGGCTTTATAAAATTATATTGATGCAAAGGTGAGCAGAGATTTTACTAATATCTATTTCCTTTTTGTCAGGATCCTTCATGGTCCTTTTATTATGATCCTTTATAATCCTTTTATTGTGATTCTTCATACTGTCCCAGTTCCATGGTATAGTTTACATAGAATTAAATTTGAATGGGCCAAAATTATATAGTTTAGCATATTTAGCCCCCATTGTGGTAAGCAATTGACCAAATCTGCTAACGTGAACTTTGGTGGCACACTGGTGTGACACAGCAAAACTAGCAGCAGGTGTTCAGTCTCATTAATTTTCATGTGTAGCTAATCAATGAACAATTATGGAAAACATTTTCTTTTCTTTCTTTATTATTGTTTTTTCCAGATAGGGTCTCTGTTGTCCAGGCTAGAGTGCAGTGGCACAATCACAGCTCACTGCAGCCTCCATCTCTTGAGGCAATCATCCCACCACAGCCTCCCGAGTAGATGGGACCACAGATGTGCACCACCCTATCCAGCTAATTTTATTTTTCATTTTGTTTTTGTAGAGACAAGGTCTCACTGTGTTGTCCAGGCTGGTCTAGAAGTCCTGGGTTCAAGTGATCCTGTTGCCTCTGCCACCCAAGGTGCTGGGATTGCAGGTGTGAGCCACTGTGCCCAGCTGATAACATTTTCAGAAGTAATATTCATCAGTGAGATATGAAACACAGTAGTTTGATGGGCTGCATCTTGAATGGCTGTACCTAATGTCATCATGAAACAGCCTTGACTGTTAGAGGCAAACCTTCAGGTCAGCCAAAAAGAAAGGCAATTATTGTTTGTTCCCCGCTACCCCCATATCCCATATTCTGTAGATTCTCCTTTTTGGTTGTACTTTGAACCAGTGTAATGAAAGGGCAGAGCTTAAAGTTTTCTAATGTAACTCAAAATTGCATGGGAATTTTGAGGAAATTTTGTACCAAATGAACAATCCAAATGAACCACTTTGATGAAAAATTCTAGTCTTGTTAGTCAGCAGAGATTAAAATCAGTAGGTCCATCCAGTTCTAGGAGGTGATTAAAAACTCCTAAACTCTACAAAGTTCAGGAAATTAACACATTCAAGAAGTTAAAAGCAAATTGGGATTTTCACAAATCTAGAAGAAAGCGACTCAAGTCATATATATTGACTCAGAAAACTCTAACATTGGTTCTATCTGAGTGAGAACGCCTCCAACCCATATATTATTTTCTTCTAAGAGAGTCTGATATGCATTATTTTCCTTCAGATTTAACCTCCTTATTACTAGATGCTTACTGTCATATTTGAGCAGATGATATCAAGAAATTAAGTTTATCCAGATTAATTTGCTTTTATTGAAGGCCTAGGTGGTCAATGCTTCAGTGGTCACCAAGCATCAGAAAAAAATATGTATACTAGGATAGCTGGAGAAAAAAGTTAAACAAAACAGCTTATCCTGTGGGTAGAAGGAAGGTAGGGGACAGGCGATGATATGGCTGAGCAGTAACAATTACTGAGCTATGCGGGGAGATGTTCATTCCCAAAGTTGAATTGAGACAGACATGGAAAATGTGGAAATAGGCCAGGCATAGTGGCTCATGCCTGTAATCCCAGCACTAATGTGAGTGGATCACTTGAACTCAGGAGTTTGAGACCAGCTTGGGCAACGTGGCAAAACCCTGTCTCTACAAAAAATACAAAAATAGCCAGGTGTGGTTGCATGCACCTTGGTCCCAGCTACTTAGAAGGCTGAGGTGGGAGGATTGCTTGAGCCCCGGAGGCAGAGGTTGCAGTGAGCTGAGGTCGTACCACTGCACTTTAGCCTGGGCGACAGAGCGAGACCCTGTCTCAGAAAAATATAATAATAATAAAAAGAAAATATGGACATAATCTAAATCAGGTACAGATAGCCAATAACTCTTTAAAAAACTTTAAAAATTTAAAAATATTAATTGACAAAGATTGAGTATATTCAAGGTGTACAATGTGACGATTATATCTACTTATACATTGTGTAATGATTACCTCAATTAAATTAATCAATACATCCATTACCACCCATGCTGTATATTAGATCTCTAGGACTTGTTCATTTTGTATTTAACCAAGACTTCCCCATTTCCCCACCCCCGTAGTCCCTGACAACCACTGTTCTATTCTTTTCTTCTATGAGTTTGACACTTTAGGCTCCACATATAAGTGAGATCACACAGTGTTTATCTTCCTATTTCTGGATTTTATTTTGCTTAGCATAATGTCCTCCAGGTTCATTTATATCATCACAAATGGCAGGATTCCCTTATTTTTTCTGGTTAAATATTATTATATTGCATATATATACACTACATTTTCTTTATCCTTTCATCTATTGAGTGATACTTAGGTTGTTAGTGTATTTTGGCTCTTGTGAATAATGCTGCAATGAATGTGGGGGTGCAGGTATACTGATTTTATTTGCTTTGGATATATACCCAGACATGGGATTGATAGGTCCTCAATTTTTTTGAGGAACCTTTGTTTTCCATAATGGCTGCACCAATTTACTTTACCACTGACACTGTACAAGGGTTCCGTTTTCTCCACACACTTGCCAACACTTGTCATTGTTTGTCTTTTTCATAAAAGCCATCTTAACAGGTGTGAGGCAGTATCTCACTGTGGTTTGATTTGCATTTCCCTAGTAATTAATGATGTCGAGCACCTTTTCATATACTTGTTGACCATTTGTATGTCTTCTTTGGAAAAATGTCTACTCAGGTCCTTTGCTTCTTTTAAATATGTTTATTATGACTATTTTTGATTAATAATATTGAGTAATCAATACTTTTTATTTAAAAATAATACTGAGTAATTAATGCATATTTTTTATTTAAAAATAATACTGAGGTTTTTGTGCGTTGTGTGAGTTTCTGACATATTTTGAATATCAACTCCTTATCAGATACATAATTTGCAGACATTTTCTCGCCTTCCATAGGTTGCCTTTTTACTGTTTATTGTTTCTTTTTTTTGTGCAAAAATTTTCTGCTTTGATGCAATCCTGTTTATCTATTTTTGCTTTTTTTGCCTGTGTTTTTGGGGTCACATCCAAAAAAACCATTGCCCAGGTCAATGTCAAGAAGCTTTTTCCTTAGATTCTCTTCTGATAGTTTTATAGTTTCAGATGTTACATCTAAGTCTGTAATTGATTTGGGTCTATTTTTGTATATGGTGTGAGATAAGGGTTCAATTTCATTTTTCTGCATTTGGATATACAATTTTTCTAATCATTTGTTAAGGAGACTTTCCTTTCTCCATTGTGCATTCCACTCCTCGTTTTATTTCTGGGCTTTCTATTCTTTTCTATTGGTCTATGTGTCTATTTTTATGCCAGTACTATACTGTTTTAATTACTATAGTTTTGCAATGTAGTTTGAAACGAGGGCATGTGATACTTCCAGCTCTGTTCTTTCTCAAAATTACTTTAGCTATTCTGGGCCTTTTGTGATTCCATACAAATTTTTCTATTTCTGTAAAAAATGCCATTGGAATTTTGATAGGGTTTGCATTTCTGTAGATTGCTTTGAGTAGTATAGATATTTTAACCATATTAATTCTTCCAGTCCATGAGCACAGACAATCTTTCCATTTATTTGTGTTTTCTTTAATATCTTTCATCAAGTTTTTACAGTTTTCAGTGAATAGATCTTTTCCCTCCTGGGTTAAATTTATTCCCAAGTATTTTATTCTTTCTGATGCTTTTGTAAGTGAGTCACTTTTAACATTTCTTTTTTGGGTAGTTGGTTATAGTGTATTGAAATACAACTGACTTCCATTTGTTGATTTTTCAATCTTGCAACTTTACTGAATTTGTTTATCAGTTTTTTGGGGGGTAGAATTTTAGGGTTTTCTTTATATAAAATCATGTCTTCTGCAAGCAGACAATGTAACTTCTTTCTTCTCAATTTAGATGCCTTCTTTTTTCTTGCCAAATAGCTCTGGATAGGACTTCCAGTACTATGTTGACTAGAAGTGGCAAGAGTGGGCATCCTTTTATTGTTTCTGATCTTAAAGGAAAAGCTTTCAGTTTTTCATTGTTGAGTATGATGTTAGCTGTGGGCTTGTATTTTGGCCTTTATTATGTTGAGGTGTATTCCTTCTATACCTAATTCGTTAAGAGTTTTTTTTTTTTAATCATGAACAAACATTGAATTTTGTCAAATGTTTTCTCTGCATTTATTGAGATGATCACATGATCTTTATCCTTTATTCTGTTAATGTGGTGTATCACACATGTTGATTTACATATATTGAACTATTCTTGCATCTCATGAACAAATCCCACTTGATCATGCTGTGTGATCCGTTAACATGCTGTTGAATTTTGCTTCCCAGTGTTTTGTTAAGGATTTTTGCATCTAAATTCATTAAGGATATGGGCATGTAACTTTCTTTTCTGGTAGCCCCCTCATCTGGCTTTGATATGATGGTAATTTGGCATGAGGCTAAAATGAGTTTGAAAGCGTTCTCTCTTTTTAAAGTTTTAGGAAGAGTTTGAGAAAGATTGGTGTGAATTATTCTTTAAATGCTTGGTTAGAATTCATCTGTGAAGGTGTGTAGTCCTGAAGGTTTTTTTTGTTTGTATTTGTCAAGAGGTTTTTGATTACTGATTCAGTTTCCTTAATCAGTATTGGTTTGTTCAGGTTTTCTATTTCTTCATGGTTAGTCTTGGTAGCTTGTATGTTTCTAGGACTTTATCTAGTCCTAAATTATTCAATTTGTTCATAGTAGCCTCTTATGATCCTCTCTGTATTTCTGTGGTATCAATTGTAATGTTCTCTCTTTCATTTATAATTGTATTTGAGTCCACTCTCTTCTTTTATTGGTTAGTCTAGCTACAGGTTTGTCATTTCTGTTGATTTTTTTAAAACAACTTTTAGTTATGTTGATTTTTTCTATTGTCCTTCTAGTCTCTATTTCATTTATTTCTGCTCTAATTTTTATTACTCCTTCCTTTTGCCGACTGTGGACTTAGTTCTTTTTCTAGTTCCTTGAAGTATGAAGTTAGGTGGTTTATTTGAGGTCTTCCCTTTTTCTTAATGTAGGTCATTGTCAGCCAAAAATTCCTTATCAAGTGCCTACACTATGTTTAATGTTATATCAAAGACTCCACTATAATACAGTATAAGATATCCTTAGTAAATCTAAATGATAATTTGTTTCATGGTGTTAGAAAGAAAAAAATCTGACATCTTTACTGAGTTTCAATTCTGAGGCATGCAGATTTTGTTATTGGCTGGAAACCTGAAGTGGGTGAATGAAGTTCTAAAATAGTAAGACCTTGAGAAAAGCCTGGGGAACTGCACTGAAAAATCAGACAAAGATGGTTTGTTCCTGATGCAAATAGAGGAGGCAGGTTGGGCCAAGGGGGCAGTTGTCACAGATCATGGCTGGGTGTAGGTCTCAACTCTGTAAATCTGTAAATTCAATCTCCTTCACGTTGTAGGACATAAGCAAAACTCACAAGAAAATGATGACGGACGGGAATCATCATGTAGTAGTCTTTAGGAAAAACTGTGACTACCAAGCTGAGCAGAATGTTTTTGTCAGCTAATCATATAGTATCAGGAGATGAAGACACTCAGGAAGCACAGGTATCCTTAGAAGTTGCCTAGAGCCTGGCACATGGGCACATGACCAAACTCTTCTAATGGTTCATACTGCTCCCCTGAGAAGCACAGGAGACCACTGACAAATCCTGATTTGCCTTTTGTACATTTCATATCACCTAGTTCACATAGTCTTTAGTTCAGATGGCCTGTCTGAAGATTAGAGTGTCTGTTCTGTTGTTTGGTCATTTCTTTCTTTCTTTTTCTTTTTTTGAAAGGGAGTCTCTCTCTGTCACCCAGGCTGGAGACAGTGGCGCGGTCTTGGCTCACTGCAAGCTCTGCCTCCTGGGTTCACGCCATTCTCCTGCCTCAGCCTCCCAGGTAGCTGGGAATACAGGCACCCGCCACCATGCCTGGCTAATTTTTTGTATTTTTAGTAGAGATGGGGTTTCACCGCATTAGCCAGGACGGTCTCAATCTCCTGACTTCGCGATCCACCCAACTCGGCCTCCCAAAGTGCTGGGATCACAGGCGTGAGCCACCATGCCTGGCCTATTTCTGCTTGGGAAGTATCACTTCTTTTGAAGGGCAGATGACATGTTTCAACAGATCTGCATTGTTTTTATGAGTTTAGTTCTCAGATCAGGGGCTGAGACTGCCTAATTTCCAACGCTGGTTGCTGAGGATAAGGAGCATTGTCCTGGAAAAGTATATTCCTTTGTTCCACAAAGGAGAAAGTTGAGGCTTGCAGAATTTACCTGCTCTAAGGACAGAGTGAGAATTGAATGCAGGGATCAGGTCTGGTGACACACACCATTGTCTTGGCCCCAGTGACATGATTGCTCTGTTGATCTGAGAAGGCCAGAGTGAAGGGCAGTGGGGTTGCCTCCTGTTTGCTTTGTAGGAAGAGCTTTCTGCTGGGAAAAATTGGCAAGCTCTGGTGATAATGCTAAGAAAGCTCCAATAAGCTAGTTTCTCTCTAGAGACTTAGCAGAGAAAGAAGGTGACTTGAGCTCCTTATTGACAGGTATGCAAGCCAAACGTGGCTGATTCATACTCTACTAGGTAGGGGGCTGCAGCAGCTCATCCAAGAGAGCTCTAGGATGTTTCTGATGCTAGGGGGCCTCAGATGCTTCCAAAGGAGTGGGAAGAAACTAGCCTTAACCAGGGTATAATGAAGAACAGTTGCTTGAGAAGAAAGTATTTAATATGCTCTATTCTTTTTTAGAACAGACCCACAATCCCATATCTCAAATCTTTGCAGCCAGATGTAGTTTGGATTTCAGAATATTTTGAATTTCAGGAAAAGGCATATAACATGTGTTATATACTCCCAATGGTATTTGGGGCAGCATCTTCTAAAAATATAAATATTTCAGCAGTGAAACACAAATAGTTGCATCAGGTGAGATATGTAAATAATATGAATAGTCTCTCATCAGTCCAGTTCAGGTTTTGCAGCTACATGAATTTGTTTTAATGTAGCTGTGAGGGCTTTGTGAGCCTCAGAATTTCAGATAAGAGGACCGTGGACCAGTGTTACTTTTTATGTGATATTTTAATCTGGACATATTTCTGATCAGTAAATTGCTGAACAATTAATATTTTCAAACATTTGCATGAAAAAAGCCCCCAAACTTTGTCATTCTAGCCTGTTTATCTCATTCCCACTCTATAACTCGTTCCCAAACTCTTCTGTGCATCAAATCGTCTGGAGAGTTGGCTAACTGTGTTTATTTCTGGGCTTCCTACCCAGGAATCTGCCTTTAAAAAACAGAGTGGATGACTCTGATGCAGGTTGAACTGGACCCCATAAAGGGGCACCACTGCCATTTGTTGCTCTGAGGTGCAACCTACAGACCTGCAGACCCTGGAGCAAAAGTTCATCTTGCAAAGGTGACTCCATGTGTGTGGCAGTAGATATCCTTTGCATATACTGGACCCCATCTACACCCTTGCCTTAAAAGATGCCTGGAGGAGCTTGTCCTGGGGCGTGCTGGGAAGGTTAGCTAGGCAGGGACCCAAGAACCAGGAGCATAAGGTGACAGCACAGATGCAGGAAGAGGAGAAAAGAGAGTTAACAGTAGATTCTTGCTATGTGCCGGATGCTTTTCAGAGGCCCAGTCATTGAATAATCACAACAGGGGTACAACTGGGTAGGGTGTGAGGGTGAGGTTATTCCATTTTTTTCTGGAGAAACAAGATCAGAGAGATGAAGTCACATTGTATGGAGGTGAGATTCTATTATTTTTGGATCCATCACTCTACCCTTGCTTCCATCCTTCCTCTCTTCCCTTCCAACTGCAATCACAGACATTTGTGCTAATTATCCTGCTCAGTTCATTCACATCGTTGGTCTATGCCAGGCCCTTTTCTTGTTTTGTTTTATTTAATTAATTATTTTTCTCTTCTTTTACCCCAACCTCACTTGCATTTTCCTTCCTTCCATATTGACTGCACTTCATGTATCTTTGTGAACTCTACTGTGTCTCTGCAAAAGTTGACACTGTAAGACTGTAAACACATATGAAGTATCGAAACATTTTAGAAATACTGTTATTGAAGATTTTTGGGTGGTTGTTCTCTTCCAAAGAAAAATAATTTCTTGAGAAATTAATTTATTATAATTATTAGGATGGGAGGTTTGGATTAACCTTTAAGAGGGTATCAGACTTAGCAAAATGAATTCTCAAAAAAATCTCTGGCTACAGCTGTCTTTAGGACTGAGGGGATAAGGAGGCACCCAGCTTGTGGAGCGAGAGGCATGGCTTGTTTTAACCCACACTGACCGCACAGGGGAGCTTTAAGCCTTTTCTGTACAGCCCAGTCGCCCCTCTCATATTAATGGCGCTGCGGCAAGGACAACAGTCACGTTTTGGCCAAATGTACGCCCCTTTTCCGACAAGACCACCAAATCTAGTCATCTGAGGTGGCACTAAAAATTTGTGACAGTTTAAATTTAAGTAGAAGAACATTGCAAGATTCTCTTGTATGGCTTGTGTGGAACAGGTCGTTTTTGCAGCTAAAGAAAGGATTAGATTTGCAAATAAGCCCCAGGCTGCATTTGCTCTATTTTATTTTATTAAGAAAATTTAAAAAATTATTATTTTAAAAAAGAGATGGGCTCTCGCTATGTTGACCAAGCTGGTCTTGAGCTCCTGGTCTCAAGAGGTCTTCCTGCCTCGGCTTCTCAAAGTGTTTGGGATTACAGGCGTGAGCCACCGCTTCTGGTCAGATCTTATAATATCACTAAATATAATTTGTCCCCAAGTTTGGAAGAGAAAGGAGGCTATTTCATAGGAGTCTTTGAGTTTATTAAAAAACTGTTATATTATTGAAAATTTCAAATATATGTAGAAAAAACAGTACAGTGGACCCGATGTATCATTACTTATTCATACATACCATACACAATTACAACCAAGAATGTCTGGGAAGTATTGTGTCAACTCTACCCTCTTCAATGTTATTTTGAACTAAATCTCAGACATCACATCGGAATACTTTGATATGTGCCTCTCAAAGATAAGATGACCACAATATTATTGTCACACTCACATAATTAATTCCTTAGCATCGACTATCCAGTGTTCCCACATTTCTGATTATCAGGTAAAATTTTTTTTTTAAATTTCATTTTCTCTCTTTCTCAGCTGCTTTGTGATGGTAAGGTAAATTTTTCAATAGTTTGTTTTAATCATAATCCAAATATAGCCTAAACATTGTGATTTATTGACATTTCTCCTATGTCTCTCATGATTCATGTGTTATTGTTGTTGAAGAAACTGAATCTTTTGTCCTGGAGAATTTCTCACAATTTTGATTTTGTTGTTCACATGTGGTGGTTGTTTTACATGTTTTCCTGTCTCTTATAAGTTGGGTGTTTATAGTTAGAGGCTTGGATAGATGCCATCTCTCTCTCTCTCTTTCTTTCTCTCTCTCATCCATCATCTATTGTTTATAATCTATCTCTCTATTTAACCTATACTTGTTTCTCTTTTTATCATGTTGTCAGCCATTATGATCATTCATACTGAACAGTTGTGAAGTGGTGATATTCTAATTCCTTTATTAACTGGAACACTTCTATAAAGAGACTTTGTTTTATCAACTACTTGGCTGTCTTAGGTTCAGATATTATAGGAGAGACAGGATAAATGTTTGAGACTTTCCCTGTATTTACTAGTTTTCTCAACAATATGCTGATTACCTAGCGATATGGTTTGGTTGTGTCCCTACTCAAATCTCATTTTGAATTGTAGCTCCCATAATTCCCATGTGTTGTGAGAGGGACTGGGTGGGAGATAATTGAATCATGGGGGCGGTTTCCCCCATACCGTTCTTGTAGTAGTGAATAAGTCTCACGAGCTCTGATGGTTTTATAAGGGGAAATCCCTTTTGCTTGGTTCTCATTCTTCTCCTGCCTGCTGCCATGTAAGATGTGACTTGCTCCTCCTTGCCTTTTGCCATGATTGTGAGGCCTCCCCAGCCATGTGGAACTGTGAGTTAATTAAACTTCTTTTTCTTTATAAATTACCCAGTCTCAGGTATGTCTTTATCAGCAGCGTGAGAACAGACTAATATACCTAGCATCTGCCAAAGGTGACCAATAATGTTTTTGTTGTGGTATCATTATGAATTCATGGATTTAAGCATATTTGTGTTTCAACCCTTTGCAGTTACTGTGCTATCTTTGCCCAATGGGGGTTTACTCAGATCGACTTTTGGGTACTTTGGTCATGATCCCGGTACTCACCAAGAGCTTTGTTGCAGTTTGGTATGGCAAGATATGTCAGGCTCATCTTGGACTTTTTTTTGGCCCAGCCCTGGAATCAGTCATTTCTTCTGGTTCCCTTGGAGAGAAATGATATTGCAAGGCCATAAACTGGGTATATCCCAGACATTTTATAAAGAGAGGCTACTTTCCAGCTCCTGAGGATGAGGAGGAGAAAGGTACCAGGCACCATCAACCAGCTTATAGATCTGCTGGGAAGATCAAGCAGCTGTGTGCCCTGTGCACTGAAATTGTTCTACACTTTATTTCTTTGTTCAGCCCAGCTGGTGCTGCTGAGACAGTACCTTCACAAGGGCTTAAGGACTGCCACCCATCAGCTCTCCCAGAATGCTGGTTGCTTGACATGGTGGAAAGATCAGGGGCATTGGGCCTACTCACACCTAAGTCTACTTTGTAGCTGGCCACTTACTAGCCCTGTGCCATGGCCAAGTTATTCAAGTTTCCCAAGCCTCCATCTTTTAATCTGTAAAATGGAATTAATAACAGCTACCTCAGACATTTTTTAGGCAATTAACATAGATGATCTTTTCTAGCTTAATGAATTTAACCTGTAAAAAACCCAGCACAGTACTTGCACACAGTACGTATATTAGGCGGTTAATTCAAATGATCACCGTATACTCCAAGATAGCAAATTGGGGATGATCATTTAACCCTAATTAGTAATTAGCTATTCCCAGTTGAATCAAACATCATGCCAGCATGAAAATGAACAATGAGGAAGATGTGTGGAAAAGGAAGCCAGTGAGCTCTTTGCTGGCCTGATGTTATCTATTAGATTAAGGTCTAAAACTTTTTCTGTCTTTAGATAAATTTTCTAGGGTAAGCCCCTTTCCACTTCCCATTTCCCAACAAATTAATAGCATACATAATAATCCTTCAACTTATACATTCAGATCAGGGGTCTACTTTATAAGCATTAAATTAAAAAGGCCATGCCCAGATAGAAGGGCACCAGAAATCACCAGGTCTCCTAGAGTCTCTGATGTGATGCTGCCTTTGTTTCTGTTTGGTTATCTGGGAAGTACCCTGTTCAACCCCTCTGGCTTTACCTCTCGAGCATGGCCCAGTGACAGTGACTCCTTGCTTTCCAAAGTCCTGTCCTTTGACCCTGTTCCTTGTATGCGTAAAAGTCTCCACAAGTAAGACTAAAATTGTTGCCCATGTTACTCTCTCTATATAGAGTCAAGTCTGCCTTCAGCACTTTTACGCCTTTTTGGGTGGGGTGAGGGGACAAATACTACAAAGAAAGAAATGAATCCAAGTAGATGTATTCCTGTGTGTCATATCATTAATATACAGATAATACATTCTGAGGCTCACTCTGATAGAATGAGTTCCTTCAGCTGCTGGGTCCCTGTAGTGCTGTGTACACACATTTAGGCACACTTACCCAGTTTCACTGTGTTCTTTAGTTGACTAAATGATGAGAGCTACTTTCTTCTCTTTTTTAAAATATCAAGTGCCTAGGGTGGTGGATGTTACATAAAAGTTTAAAGATACATCTTTAACGGTGGGTCACTGAAGTCTGTTAAGATCTTTCAAAAATAGTTTTTTCATTATAAGTAACGTTCAAATTATACAAAATTTAGAAAATAGTGACAAGAAAAAAGATGAATGATAATCTCATCATCCATACAACTCCTCTGAATGTTTTGCTCTTTTTAAAATACATAATGAAATTTTAAAAGCATAGTTTACACACTTTCTATATTGTATTTTTTAACCTAACATGATGTCATAAGTATTTATTATGTCATTACAAAGTTATTATATTCATATTTGAATAATTGCACTATTTTCACTATTTTGGATATTTAGATTGTTTTTTGTTTTTCTCATGTAATAATAGCACTATAATAAATATGTGAGTATAATTTTAATCAGTTTTGAATTATTTCTCTATGAAAGAGTTATGTGGGATTGCTACATAAGAGGATATGTGTAATCTTTTAGATTTTTATGAATATTGTCTAACTACTCAAAAATTTTATATCATCTTATAATCTATCACATATATATTTGAATGTGCTACATCACACCCTGATAAGCTGTAGGCGTTTTTTTGATGCTTTTCATAATAACAATAAAAAATGGAATTGTGTTTGATTATTGTTAAGGGTAAGCATTTTTTCATATTTTTGGTTACAGTTGTGTTTCTTCAGGTTAAAGGATAATGGATCTTGACTAGATCTTAGCAATCATCTGCTCCAGTGTCCTTCAGATGTTTCTCATAAACAGTTTGCATTTTTCAAATGCAATCTTATACACCCCAATCTCTAAAACAGATACAAATACAAGTGCTCTTGATGGAATGGGAGTGGAAGGTCCCATAAACCCCACTACTCAACTTTCCCTCAACCCCTGAGACTGCTCTAAGGAATACTAGGGCTCCAGGAAATAGAGTTTGAAAACCACCCATTTGCCTCTGCCATGGTCTTACTCTTGGCAGATTTTCCTGCAGAATCCCTGCAGAGGTAATTTAGTGATGTGTAGAGCCACAGTCTGTGTGTGATCTCCGGAGGAGCAAAGTGAGGGCCGCCAAGAAGTACCGACTACAAAATCTCTTTGGGGTATAGACAAGGAGTGGTGTGCATATGTGTGTGGGTGGCAGTGCTGGGAATATTTCTGTTGGGGAGATGTAATCTCTCTCTAATAAGTAGCCTTTCACATTTTTAAATAGTACACTTAATGCTCCGAACTAAACATCTTTCTTACAAAGAGGAACAATAAGGGGCGAAATGACTCATGTTACAAAAGGACCATAGGGTCTCTTTAAGTGGCATCTTTTCAGGAGCTTGTTTGCAGATCATTAAATACTTAATAGAGGGAGAAAGAAATAATCTATGTGTTCCAGGCCACTGGTGATTAAGTAGCAATCAGATATAAAACAAAGCAGATCTGAAGTTATACTGATTTGTGTCTCATGTTGAAATTCTGCATTTTACCAGCCAGGGAGCAAAAGTGTGATACCATGCAATTCACTATCCAAGTACTTGTCAATTAGAAGTTGTCTCTCCAATTCATACACACCTGCTGGTGTTGCCTATGCAGTACATTTTCAATGTGCATATTGGCATAATGGAGGTCTTGTTAAAAATGTTGATTCTCATTAAAAATCTCAGAGGTAGGACTGGGGTGTCTTCATTTCTAAAAAACTCTCAGGTGGTGCCAGTGGTGTTGGTTTCTGGACCACATTTTGGGTGGTGAGGGTCTAGGGATGATTTCAACAGCTTTGTAGCGGATTCAAAATTTCCTCCATCTTTTTACTCTTAGAACACTTGCTCACTTGAATTCACTCACTTGAATTAAATGCACACTAACTCATCAATAAACTAACAAAGTAGACACAATCCCAGGAAGTCTTTCTGCTCCTTACAGTCATCTCATGCTCTCCTCCCAATTTCACTTTTTACTTGTTATCGCTTCATCTTCTAGGGTTCAATACAAGCATATTCATGGAGCTAAAGAGCCACTTAGTAAGCAGATACAGAACACAGTGTATGGTGCTAGGATTTCCCAACCTCTGCACTATTGACATTTTGGACTAGATAATTTTTTGTTGTGAAGACTGGCCTGTCCATTGTAGGATGTTTAGCAGCATCCCTGACCTCTACCCAGTAAATACCAATGTCATCCCCATCCCAACCCCACCTGATACCTGTTCATGACAATCAAAAATGTCTCCAGATATTGCCAGATGTGTCCTGGGAGGATGGGACATTTCCTCTGGCTGAGAACCACTGCTCCAGACTGTGCATGGTCTGGGGACCAAACAGAAGAAATTTTTGAGTGAAGAAAGGAAGAAAGCAACATATTTTTTGTTGTTGTTGTTAGTTCTCAACATTAACAAAGTCAGGGACTGGGCACTGGAATCTTTGCTTCAGTCCAACATTTCCACTTCTGTGATTGTAGAAGAAAGAGGAGAAGCAGCATAAGGACCACGGACCTCCTCCATCTTTGTTGCAACCTTCCCACTCATGTATGGGTGCACCTCATGTGTGTAGCCCAAATTACTTGGCAGACCCTAGTTGCAAGGGAGTTTAAGAACATGGTGGTATCTTAGTCTGTTTTGCTGTAAAAGAATAACTGAGGTTGGTTAATTTATAAAGAAAATAGGTTTATTTAGCTCATGGTTCTGTAGGCTGTACAGGAAGCATGGCGCTGGCATCTGCTCAACTTTTGGTGAGGGCTTTTGTGCTGTATCAAAACATGGTGGAGAAGGTCAAAGGGGAAGCAGACATGGGAGAAGAGAGACCATACCTGAGGGGGCATCCTGGCTTGATAACAACCCACTTTTTTGGGAACTAATAATTCCCTCAAGAACCAATCCAGTCCTGTGAAAGAAAGAACTCCCCACCATGAAAATGGCACCAAGCCATTCATGAGGGATCTGCCCCAGGACCCAAACACCTCCCACTAGGCCCCACCCCACAACACAGCCACATTGAGAATCAAGTTTCAGCATGATTTTGTGGGGACAAACAAACCATATCCAAACCATAGCAGGTGGTCAGCTTTTCACTTCTGTGTGAGGGAAGACCTATGAGAAGAGTCTGGGATGGATGTTGAGTGAGCCAGTCCATGGGTCCACCCTCTCCCATGCTTCAGAGTTCCCAGTAGTGGCTTAGCCTGGAGAAGTTGCCTTTGGCTAAGCAAAAAGGCCCAGTGCTCCAACAAAGCTTTAGAATGATCATTTTCTTCTTTTCTAAAAAATAATTATACTTCAGTAAGGTTCGAATTAATAGAGAAATACACAAGGCCTAAGCTAGAAACTTTTACCAGGCACATCTTATGGACAATTATTGAATATTACAAAATGGGCAGGCAATCTATCAATAGAATGTTCTATCTCATGAAAGAGCAACAATATATGGTTGCTAATGCTTATATAATCTATGTGCCCGGGACTGTCTTAATGTCTTTTTCTACATTAACTTATTTACATCTCACAACAAATATCAAAATAATACTTTTCACAGATGAGAAAACTGAGACCCAGAGACTTTAAGTGTCTTGCCCAACGTCACCTAATTAGAAAACGGCAGGCCTGGGATTCCAATCCGTGCAAATTTGATTGCAAAGTCTGTTTTTCATAACCATGCTACAACTAACTGTAAATAAATAGCTAACTATTTGATTAGATGCCATCTTATAATCTATTCTGTGGCCCTAAGAGACAGGGTTAATATGAAAAAAAAGTTCAAGAGTCTGTCAAGTTCAAGGTCTTTGCAGCTTTTGAAAAGACATTTAAATATTGTGTGAAGGAAAGGAATGAAAAAGCCCGGTTAAGTGATGTAACAGGATAAGTGAGGGTAGCAGATTTTCACTGAGATTTTCATTCATTTATGGGAAACTGCATTTTACAGGACATAGGTTCTCTGTGATATCAGCCTCTTCATTATGCTATGAAGTCCCTGTTATAGTCTGTCCATTTGGTTGAAGTGGCCCATTTGTGTCACTGACAAGAATTCAGTTTGTATCAGGCCTGATACTTTCAGCTCTTAAGAACTTCTAGCTGTTAAGAAGGTATCCCCTAAATTTTGGAGAGTGACATATTGTATTTTAGCTGGTTAGCATCTTTTACCCGGAAAAATATTTAGATTAACATTAAAAACTGTAAGAGAATCAAAACATAATGTTAATATTTTTGTAATAAGGCATCTGAATATGTTTATAAGATTTCGTCTATTAGAATATTAGTCAACCTTATCAATAAATTGAAAATGTGTAATTGAGTAATTGATTTACACTTGTAATTTCTAAGTTGAAATAGCTTTGTTTGCAAATAATATTAGATCATTTTAGATAAAGTTCTTATTTATAAGCTTAATTTATTAAACATACAGTGTAATTTTTAACTATTTAGGAAAAGTTTGTTCAATTAGACTATTGTAGTATTTAGAAGGAAATCAATTATTTGAAATTTATAAATGTTGTTTTATATATTTGAAGTTTTAAAATTAATTTTGTAAGTAGGATCAACTATGAATCAAAGCTCCTTAAAAGTGATTGTTAAAACTTTTTAGACTAACATGTATAGTTACATATATATAGATTGAATTTAAAAGCTTATGGAAGAAATAAATGTTTTTTTAACTTTCAGAAGGCTGAGATAAGATGAATTTGTAATTTTAATAAGTTGAATATCAATTTTTAAATACCAAAGTAAACCCCTGAATAATCCTTTCTCTGTCCAGGCACTCTCCTTGAAGACATAAACAAAAACACCTCCCCAGCCCACCTACACCTGCAAAGCCTCAAATGCAAAGTCATCAAAGAAATAGCAAAAAGCTTTTCAGGGCCACCAATAGGAAGGCAGACAAATTTAGGAAAGAACAGAGACAACCCATGTCCATTCTCTAAATTAGGTCTCTAAGCTTTACAGTGTTAAGAGAAAAACAATCAAATGGAATATTTTGATCAGTAGTAGATTTCAACACTTTTGCACTTCATACATTGCTCTCTTTCTTTAGAAACATTTGGAAGAGTTTTACCATGCAAAGATCAAAACAGCAAAGCAACTCTTCATAGCAATTATGAAGTCAATGTATTTCACAATAGACCCTTTAGTGTGGGTTGTAAATGCTTCTCAGCATATTTCCTAATTTACTTATGCAAAGGAGGGCCCTCAACTTTGAAACTTCAGTCTTGAGGGCTAAATCAAGGTAGTGATCATGAAAAATTCAGAACAAAACTTTGAACATTCACATTAGAATGTAATTGCTATTTTATTATAATTGATTCAAATCTATTTTGTAGATTCTGGAAACTTCTAACTGCACAACTTTTTTTTTAAATTAGCAAAATAAACAAATGCATTCAATGGAAAAACTATACAATATAATGAAAATATTGATATGAGTGTTTCTTCAGTTATAAACATTAATGTAGTTGCAGAATTATATATACCATCATATGCCAATTTTGTTCTTGAAATGGTGAAAAATCATACCTTACTTACATGTGCATTTTGGTTTCATTTTTCTTTTTTTTTTTAAATTGAGATGGAGTCTCTTTCTGTCGCCCAGGCTGGAGTGCAGTGGCGCAGTCTTGACTCACTGCAAACTCGGTCTCCCAGGTTCAAGTGATTCTCCAGCCTCAGCCTCCTGAGTAGCTGGGACTGCAGGCATGGTGGCGCCTGGCTAATTTTTGTATTTCTAGTAGAGACAGGGTTTCATCATGTTGGCCAGGCTGGTCTTAAACCCCTGACCTGAAGTGATCCGCCCACCTTGGCCTCCCAAAATGCTGGGATTATAGGGGTGAACCACTGCACCCCGCCTGGTTTCTTTTCTAGAATCGTGGCTGGCTCTTGGTCCTGCCCTAATGAGGGGTGGGGGCAGCTTGTGCATCTCGTGAGCAATGCTGCTTCGCTACTGGCCCCCTCTGGCATTCAAAATCTTCATCACTAAAGGGAGGGCTGAAGGATGACCTTGGAAGAATGTGCTGGTACTCACAGGATACTGTTCTGGAGTTTATTATTCAGAATTAGTCTTGTTTGTGGTGAAAACAGTAGAAAAATAGCAATGACTCCATTCACGGCTAATTGAGCAGTACCTATTAGGGCACTTAGGTGGTTTTGCTTCCTAGAGCAAAGCTCCCTAACCCTGGATTAAGTACCAAACCTTAGTTTTCTATTTGCAAGTTGAGAGATGCATCTCTTCCTCACAGGATTGTGTGAGAGGATTCCATGATAGGGAACTGGGCACAGTATCTGACCCATGGCACAGCACTCAGTACGTGGCAATGAAGAGCCATCAGTGCTCATTAATAACCCCAAACCACATCCTGGCTTAGCAACACCGTGAGCTGATCCAAGCCTCCTGTTAGCAAATTCAAGGCTCTTCATTCTAAAAGTCATCTCCCACTTTGTGCTGTCACACCTCCCCCAACTTCTCTTTAGATGTGATGCCCAATATCTTAGGGCTCCTTCCTTCTCTTGCTCCTCCTGCCTCCAACAAAATCTGTTTTTAAGAGATTATCTAATAACCTCTTGGTCTAAGTCATTATTTCTTTTTATCTTATTTTTCCAGGGTTGTTGAGGTATAATTGACAAATAAAAGTTGTGTATATTTAAGGTACACAGCCTGATGCTTTGATATACTTATACATTGTGGAATGATGACTTTAATCAAGTTAATTAACATATCTGTTGCCTCATGTAGTTGCGTGTGTATGTGTGTGTGAGTGTGAACACCAAAGACCACCTTAGCAAATTTCAAGGATTCATACAGATTTGGAAACTCTAGTCACCATGTTATAAGTAAGATCTTAGAATTTATTCATCTTACGAAACCGAAACCTTGTACTCCTTGACTAACATGTCCCTTTAAAAGGGTCACATGGCTTTAGACCAAAAAAGTAGAGCTTAAATTCTATATTTCAGGCTATAGGAAGAGGGTAGCAGAGGCATCTAAGGGTTGAAACACTTGTTTGAACTCTGGAAATTATACCTTTCATATTCACCTTCTCCACGTACTTGTAAAACTGGTCTCACTAGGCTGAGTGGTTTCTGGCACCCTCTTTCCCCTAAAATCTGTTTCAGAGGTTAGAGTGACCTCTTAAGGAGTGAGTTACTCAGGAATTTCAAATCTGTCAGAAGACATAATTGAAAAATTTTGGGGCATGAGTGGGGTGTGGAGTACTTACCAAATAAGATCCTAGTTTTAAATTTGAGCACACAGACTTTAAAACTTTAGAAAGTAAAAATGTGCTTGACTTTGTGGGTGTGTGGCGTGAACATGGGTGGATAAGCGTGTGTGACTGTGTGTGTGAGTGGTAAGTATCAGTGTGTAGGGTCTGTGGTTACATGTACATGTGTGTACAAATGTGTGTGTGGTGAGTATAAGTGTGTGTGATGTGTGGTGTGTGTGGTATATATATGTGTGACTGTGTGTGTTGTCTGTATGTAGTATGTATGACTACATGTATGGTGTGCGTATGTGATGTGTGTGGCTGCATGTGTGTGTGTGTGGCAGGTTTTGACCTCTGCTGAAACAGCAGTTCAGGTGATGGAAGCTTCCTGTTCAACCACAAAACAGATTGTTTTC
Organism: Pan troglodytes; assembly: GCF_028858775.2. Lineage (NCBI taxonomy): Eukaryota > Metazoa > Chordata > Mammalia > Primates > Hominidae > Pan > Pan troglodytes. The sequence continues at coordinate 46,553,435 of NC_072404.2, forward strand.
CTCCAAATTATCCGGACATCGTGGAGCGCTGAGCCAGGATCACTATCTCTACCGTGGAGAGGGAGTTTATTCCAAATAAACATTGTAAGGTTGACAGATTCCTGAGATGAACTTTAGCTTGAGTTTCTATTTACTATAAGTTCCTAAGAAAACTTTGAGAGTATAATTTGTGCTCAAATGCTTCAGTCAGAGTGAATTGTAGGATGGAGGGGATAACTTGAGTGTTTAATCTGTGCAAATGCTGTTTCATATTTTTTTTAAGACTATTTTTTGAGAAGTGGCTCTGGCTGTGTCAGTAGCATTTCCTTCCCCCGCCAAAGGCCACTTGCTCCTTTTTTCTTTGGTGTCCTTTCTGAGCCATGTCCTATCATTCCAGGTATCGCTAATTCAGCACATACATGCCATGATCCCATGTCCTTCGGCTGTGCCCTGCCAGGTGGAGTATGTTGCACTGTCTAACGCTAAGAAAATGGGGAGCTCTGGAGCCAGCAGAGGGAGCTTTCTGTCCAAATTGGAACTGCCTTCAAATTTGCAGCACAGATTCACACTCTTTTTAAAACTTTAGAAGGAACTTTCAGGTAGCCTGGCTTTGTGCATCAAGTAGCATGTATAATTCCACATCTGAGGCATCTATTCAATGCTTCTCGTGAGTGCCTTCCATGCATTAGTTTGCCACTGAGGGAGAGTGCCTGCAACTCTCCTGCACATTGCTTTCAGGTTAATCTTCCCTCTCCACGGTGGAGATAGTGATCCTGGCTCAGGGCTCCACGACGTCCAAGGAATTTGGAGGAAAACAATCTGTTTTGTGGTTGAACAGGAGGCTTCTATTACCTGAACTGCTGTTTCAGCAGAGGTAAAAATGCACCCCCCCCACACACAGTCACACACACAACATATACCATACATGCAGTCATACATACTACATACATAATACACACACACATATATATCACACACACCACACATCACACACACTCATACTCACCACCCACACTGAATCTTGTTTCACTGCCCTGGCCTCAGCATAAAAACAGAGTGTGAGACTGGACTCTACATGAACTTTCTTGTTCTTTGTTCCTTCATTTATAAAATGAGGCCACTACAACCATGTGGTAGAATAAACAATGACCTCAGCAATATAATATAACTCAGTGCTAAAGCCAAAACCAGGATCAGAGAATAACAGCATCTCAAAGCTGGAGAGACCAGGGTAGCGGAGCACTTGATCCAAGCCCCCGTCTGAGGAGGCAGAAATCTTCCAGGACGGGAGGGTGTTTTCATATGGCAGGAGTCCCAGGACTTACGGCTATAGCCTCTTGTCCAATGTATTGGGTTTCTGCAGCCTTGTGTGTGTGACTTTGAAGAGCCACATGTTTTAACTCCAGGGAAATGAAAAGTGAGCTATCTGATGTAGCTTATACATGAACCCACATCCTTCCATGAAACAATACCATTCCAAATAGAAGCAGCAATAGTCAGCCTCATTCTGATTCTATTTCTTCTATAGAATTCGTGTTTTGTGTGATCATTCATTCAGCAAATCTTTTTTGAGCTCTTCTTGTGTGTCAATTATTGTGTTGCCTAGTGCGGCTGTAGCCACACTGCAAGCACTGCCTCTGACAGCTTATGAAGAGTGCTACGCTGAATGCAGTTAGTTTGGCCATCTTCTATGTTCACCTCCTTCCATTTCCTGGCTCTAGTGTTCTGAATCTCCACACTGAACTTTGATGCCTACAGAGTCACTGTTTCACTTGTTTTTGGTGGTACCAGACATGCAATTTACCAAATAGTCCCAGCTTCCTGCCTTGCAGGCCAGTGGGAAGTTTGCATTTCCTGGCCCATTGTGGTGGAGTAGAACCACGTTACTAGTTCTGGCCAGGACCTGTGAGTGTGATGTGTTTCACTTCTAGGTCAGAGCATCTCTACCTAGCTCCATATCCCTCAGACAAGGAGCTCCAGAGAAGGGCTGGTGCTGCTCCCCAGCCTGGCTCCCTAAGGGACTGTAGGAACACAGCCTTTTGCTGACTCCCAAAAGCCACATGCCAGGTATGAGAAATCAGCCATTGGGTTGTTTTTTTTGTGTTTGTTTGTTTTCTTTTTTTCTTTTCTTTTCTTTCTTTTTTTTTTTTTTACAAGGAGCCTATCCCAACTGATTACCTTCATATAGAACATAGCAATTGGGTTCCTGCTTTATTTGGGCTAATCACTAGCATATATTCATTTATTGATTGATTCATTCATTTAACAAATAGGCCTCCAGTTCCTCCTATGTGTCAGGAATAGTTCCGGAGATTCAGCTGTGAACACGAGTCAACGATCTTCCCCATGTCAAGCTTATCTTCCAATGGAGAAGAAGAGGAGTGATCACACTTAATAGGAAAAACAAGCAGGAAATAAAAGCAAAAACACAAATCCAGGTGGGCTTTGTCATTGCTGAGACTACTCCTGATAAATCCCGACATTTCAGGGTACTGTGCAGGAGACTTACAGACACCAGAAACCCGAAGGCAGCATTCACCTGGATAATGCTAGAAGGAAACATAAAAGGTCAGAGAAGGCCCCGACCATATGTACACGTTACGGACCACTGATGATGCTTCAAGATTGCTGGTCAGGTGAAGGAAACACCATGACCACCCCAAATCAATCACATAGAATTCCACGACTGAGGAAATTCTCTCCATTCTTTGCCTCTTCCAACACCTGCTCTCACTCAGCTCAATCTAGCCTCTTCTTTTGCCACATGAATAGGGTCAGGAGTTAGCAGGAAATAGAACGATGGGAGGAGGAGAGAATGTCTGTGAGAAAAATATAATGGTCCTCTTCCCCTTAATACTCCAGGCACAAAGGGGAGACTCAAGCTCATGGACAGTGAGAATAATTTAGCAGCATCTTCAAGCTGAATCCCAGTACTCTGCTTTCTAGTTTATGTGGTCTTGGAGGTGACTCGATTTATTCCTTTAAAATGAGAATAATACCTGTCTTACAGCATCACTGTGAAGGGGAAGGCAAGCTGAAGAGTACCACATAAGAAGGACTCACTGGCAGCCATTATTTTATGAAGGTAGAATTTTTTTTTCCAAGTGCGTTAGCATCTGTTGTCCATTTGCTTTTTTAAAAATGATTGTAGAGATGGGGTCTCACTATATTGCCCAGGCTGGTCTCAAACTCTTGGGCTCAAGCTATTCTCCAGCCTCGGTCTCCTGAAGTGTTGAGATTACAGGCATGAGCCACCATGCCCGGGAGTTGTCTACCTTCCTACAATACTCCCGAAGAGGATGGCTAGAGAGGAACTCATGTTGTTGTAATCCCCCACAATGAGAAAGCTGCACACTGGTATACAAAATATTACCTCTTTGTTGTTAGGCCACTATGGTTACTTCTTGAGAAATCTGCTTTCTACTGAACATCAATTTATATTTCAAATAAATGAACATCTATAAAAATAGACGTCTGATTGAATATAAACGGGTGAGTTTTTAAATACCTGGATCATGGGGATTCTAAATGCTAAATTCTCAGTGTATTCGGAACTCATGAATTAAGAAATCCTTCCAGTGGTGCTTATTAGTTGGTATTTTAGGAAAGTAAACATTGAGTAGAAGTATTTAGAAATATTCCATCTGTACACCGGGGCCTGTTGTGGGGTGGGGGGAGCGGGGAGGGGGGAGGGGTAGCATTAGGCGATATACCTAATGTAAATGACGAGTTAATGGGTGCAGCACACCAACATGGAACATGTATACATATGTAACAAACCTGCACGTTGTGCACATGTACCCTAGAACTGAGAGTATAAATAAGAAAAAAAGAAATATTCCATCTGTGCTTGTGAACTCCTAAGGACTGACCTAAGCCTGGAAATTGTGAACTTTTGAATGTTCATCTGTTCTGGCTTCTGCGAGGTCTGTGAACTTCCCTTACTCAATATTCCAGACTAGCTCTTAACTTATTCTGCATGGGAGATACTCCGGAATTCAAATCCTTAAGCAAGCATCCATTTGATTAGAGTTTATGGTAGTTTTATGCGTGAAAAAAATCCCTGACCATTTGCTCTTTCTTTTAGGGAGCTGGTTAAAGAATGATGGCAACCTTGGAATATTATGCTATAGAAGACCTACTGCTTTCTAGAAAATGCTTTCCTGTTTTACATATGCCATAACCCCATATGTGGGTGTTGGCACTTGGTGTTTTAGATGATGAATAATAAAACATACTACATCAAGTCAATGCTCACTTCCATCAGTCTAATGGAGTGTTGGGCATTATTGTGATAATATCCTTAAAATAACTGAGTAAAAAACAAAAAAATCTTCCAACCACAGCCAGTTAACTTCCCTATATAAAAAATGTAGGTTCTTTTTTTATTAGGCTACAAAACTATTTCAAGCAAATGGAAACCAAATGTGTACCAAAAAAGAGCCCATGTGTATTTTCAAACTGTTGTACCTCAATGGTTCATGCCTTTGGGCTCTAGAGCAAAGAGCAGCCAAGTCTCCCTCCTCTCTTTGTGCCTTTAGGAGGGAATAAAATACATACCTGTTGAGAACATGTTTGCAAGATTGTATTAAGCAAGTGACATATTAAAATAGTCCCAAATGTTTTGAATAGAACCATTTTAATATTAGATTAAAAACTACCAAAATAGTAAATACATGATCGTTAAGCTCCAAATACTCTGCTTATTGGAAGAGAGCATTTAAAAAAAAATAGAGAGGTTAATCGTATTTTTAAGAGTCCTGAGATGTGGACTTCTCTGATTTCTTGATGTCTGATGAGCAAAGACCTGTGAGTCTCCTAATCACTAATGCCAATGGAATTTAATGCTCTAAAATTAAAATTTCCCTTTTAAGTCAATAGGTACTCCTCTTATACCAAGAAGTTCTGAGGGGTAAGAAATGTATGAGAATATGACCAGGACAGACAATAATCAAGGAAAAGGAGTAGATCCCACATAGGCACACACACATCAAAGCCCACACTCACATATACATATCCACGAGCACAGACACTCAGCTTGTAAGCTTAAGTTCGTATCATGTCAAACATCAGAGAGGTTTAAATTTTTATTTTCAAGCCAGTGCCCAGGGATGGGCATCTCCAGGGAGCTGAGGATTAGCACGAGGCAGCCCTGCCAGCCATGCCTACATCCCCACAGGCACAGGACAAGCCAAAGCCTTTGTTGTATGTTGGCAATGCACTTTTATGAATGTAATTTCTATTGCTGTTTTTAGCCTTTTCACATCACGTAATGTGAGGCCTTATACTTGTTAAAAAATTTATTTTCAAAATTGAGAAAAATGGTATTCAATGGCCAATGTTTTGAAGAAAGTTTCTTGAATTTCCTTGTATGTTACTCCTTGAGTCCTTCCTGCTCTCGGAATTCATATAATGCTATGTTCTTGGCAAGCTGGGCTGCTATGGCAAACATAGTGTAATCAATAAATGAAAAATTAAATGCCCTATTATGGGCAAAGCAGGCCTGGCCATAATCCAACGTAAGCCTTTCCTGTCCTCTATATTTATTAGACTTCGCGTTGCCCTTGTTCACGTTCGCCTTAATAAAAGCTAAAAGAGGTGCCAAAGAATAGATTTGTTGAATACTTGACGCCTGTTTTTCTTGCCATTAAAGCATCAGCTCTGATTAGGAGAAGCACTATATCCCATGGGAACCAGAGCCGGTGGTGGCATTTGGTGGGGGATTTCAAATGCACAGATGTGATCTTTGGACAATGGAAAATCAAATGAGCTGAAGTTGGACGAAACCAGATGTAGAGCCTCCAAGTTCAACCAAATACATTGTAAAGAGGCAATTGTGCTGCTGGGGTAAAGTGATCCAAAAGTTAGACATTTGATGGTGAGTTAAATAGGGCTTGCCCAGCCCACACAATGCATCATCTTGAGGTTCACATCTCTATCTCCCCAAGACGAAGAAATCATCTCAGCACAAGTGTTTTAATGGGATGTAAAAAGGATGATCATCTGTCAGAGCCTTAGAGATGCAGCATCTGAATGGGCTCAGGTTTTGGAGGGTGCTCACACCAAAGGCTCATGCACTCTCCACTTGTCATTTCCCTTAGAGGTATGCAATTTGACAGAAAAGATTGATACTAACCTCCAACTTTTAAACCAGAAAGACAGTGTTTTCCTAGTGGAGTCCAAACCCCTTTGTTTGTATGAATGTTGTGGGGAACCAACTTTGCTTTAAGGGGATCACTTATTAAGCCTAGGATTGGAACAAACATTTTGAGGAATCTGTCAGCCAGTGCCTTATGAACTGCTCCCTGCTCCATTGTAGAGTACAGCTCTCTCGAGAACCAGCTCTGAGGTTCCAGCACGAATTGTCTCACTTGACATGAACTGTAAAACCATTGGCACCACCTTACCTTTTCTATCATAATGCCTATGAATAAAACCCCATAATCCTCTGTTTGTTCTGCCTGCATGTGTCTTTTTTAGTTTAACTTCCTTTCATGATATGTTAAAAATCACATTGACGGTGGGTGCCAAAAGCATTTAATTCCACCTGTGGAGTATGAATTCAAGGTAGCTTCTGCTCATGGGTGGCTCCTTCCCCTCCAGAACAGCCTTATCCCTGAGTTGGCATCCACCATGAGCCTGGAAATCAATCGCTCTTTGGATTTGCAGCCCAAGGGAAGTGAATACATGCCTGGGTAATTGAAGGGAGGGTAATTATGAGTAAATCACAATATAACTCTATCTTGAAACTGATGTGTTGATTTTAAATTGTGATCTAAGATGTTCAGAATGAGGAGGCTTTGGGATTCTTCAAGAAGAGGTCTCTGCTAGAGAAGAATGAAAAGGTTAAAGCTGAAGGGGCTTAATGAATGTGGGATTGAATTCTTATTAATCAGGAAGCTCAGAGGGGTGGGGGCAAGGAGTGAGGACAGTGTTCCTGTGAACACTCAGGGAAATAAAAATCACAAGTGAGTTGAACAAGTCAACAGAATGTGAGGAAAGGAAGTAAGGTGGGCTTTTCCCTTTGTTTATTTCTGATCCGGGAAAGGACCTGATCCACGACAAAGAAGGGGCAAGGGAAAAGGTACTTTAAGACCTTGTTTGAGTTCAGCCATTTATTGACCGAGATGATCAGTAACATAAAGACATTCACATGCATTATAACTGTATGCTTCAGAGAAGGCCCTGAACTAGCTTAGTGTTAAAAATTAATTAAGGCAATGCAAACACATTGTTTAATAGAAGTGTACGGAAGAATTTATGATGAAAAGGACCTGCCTTCTTTCTCACATTTCTCCTTCCCAAGGCCTGTCTTCAGAGACAACCACTTTTGATCCCCATTATTTGGGAACTGCTCATATTTCTAAATAATGTGATTTTATACTGATAATTAGACTGATGAAATGAGCTTATACTGATCTTTCTTATCAGCTTTTGACATTGTGTAATTGCTTTCCAGTTACTTGCGTGTAGATGAGCTTTTAACTTTCTCACACCTCTTCTCTCCCAATGTGTCTTTGTTTGTTTATCCTTTAGTATGCATTTTGTTTATTTTCTTTAATTAAAGTTTTTATTTTGAGATAATTGTAGATTTACATGCAATTGTAGCAAATAATGCAGAAAGAGCTCATGTACCCGTTACTCAGCGTTCCCCATCTTGCACTGGTAATAGTCCAATATCATCACCAAGATATCAATATTGATATAGTCAAGATACAGAACACTACCTTGCCACAAAGATCCCTTGTCTTACCCTTTCATAGCTACCCTGCTTCCTTCTCATTCTCAGCCTCTTTTTAACCCTGGCAATCACATTCTATTCTCCATTTTTATACTTTTGTAATTTCAATAATAATATTAGCATTATTATTTGAGACAAGGTCTCACTGGACACCAATTGCACAGGTTGGATTCCAGTGGCACAATCCTGGGCTCAAGAGATCCTACCACCTCAGCCTCCTGAGTAGCTGGGACTACAGGTGCATGCCAGCACGCCTGGTTACTTTTTCTATTTTTTGTGGAGACAGGGTCTCACTTTATTGCCTAGGCTGTCTTGAACTATTGGCCTCAAGTGATCCTCTGGCCTCAGCCTCCGAAGTGCTGGGATTACAAGCATAGGCCACTGTGCCTGGCCTAATAATATTATATAAATTAAGTTATACAGTACAGAACTTTTTGGAATTGCTTGTTTTCCTTCAGCACAATTTGCTGGAGATTCATTCAGGCTTTTGCACATTATCAATAGTTTGCTACTTTTATTGCTGAGTAGTATTCCAAGGTATAGCTTTACCACAGTGTGTTTATCGATTCACCCATTGGAGGACATCTGGATAGTTTTCAGTTTTTGGCAATTAGGAATAATGCTGCTATAAACATTCATGCCTAGGTTTTTGTGTGAATCTAAGTTTTCATTTCTCTGGGATAAATAAATGGAGTGCAATTGCTGTTTTTTATGGCAGTTGCATGTTTAGGTTTTTAAGAAACTGCTCAACTGTTTTCCAGGGTGGCTGTACCATTTTACATTATTGTCAGCAATATTTGAGTGATCTTGTTTCTCCACATCCTCACTAGCATTAATTTTGTATTTGTGACCGGGCGCAGTAGCTCACGCCTGTAATCCCAGCACTTTGGGAGGCCGAGATGGGCGGATCACGAGGTCAGGAGATCGAGACCATCCTGGCTAACATGGTGAAACCCCATTTCTACTAAAAAATACAAAAAAATTAGCCGGGTGAGGTGGTGGGTGCCTGTAGTCCCAGCTACTTGGGAGGCTGAGGCAGGAGAATGGCGTGAACCCAGGAGGTGGAGCTTGCAATGAGTCGAGATCGCACCACTGCACTCCAGCCTGGGCAACAGAGGGAGACTGTCAAAAAAAAAATTTTGTATTTGTGTTGTGGTGTCTGGCTTATTTCACTTAGCATAGTGTCCTCCAAGTTCATCTGTGTTGTTGGCAAATATATTTCAGCCTTCTTTTAAAGGCATGTGTATGTGTATGTGTATGTGTATATGTATATGTGGAGAGACAGAGAGAGAGAGAGAGAGACAGGGTCTCACTCTGTTGCTCAGGCTGGAGTGCAGTGGTGCCATCATGGCTCACTGTAGCCTTGACCTACCAGGCTCAAATGATTCACCTCAGCCTCCTGAGTAGCTGGGGCTACAGGCATGTGGCACCACACTTGCCTAATTTTTGTATTTTTAGTAGAGATGGGGTTTCGTCATGTTTTTCAGGCTGGTCTTGAACTCACACGATCCACCCATGTCAGCTTCCCAAAGTGCTGGGATTACAGGCATAAGCCACCATGCCTAGCCTTGAATAATATTTTATTGGATTTATATATCATGTTTTCTTTATTGGTCATCTATCAATGGAAATTTAGTTTGATTTCATATCTTGGCTATTGTGTAGAATGCAAAAATGAACAATGGCAGTGTAGATATCTCTTTGAGGTACGGATTTCATTTCCTTTGAATGGGACTGATGGGTTCTTTGTGAGGAATCTCCATATTGTTTTCTATAATGGCTGCCGGCACCAGTTTACGTTCCCACAAACGGTATACAACTTTCCTTTTCTCCATATCCTCGCCAACACTTACCTTTCTTCTTTCTGATAGTAGCCATCCAAATGGGTGTAAGGTGAGGTGATATCTCATTGTGCTTTTGATTTGCACTGCCTGATGATTAGTGAAGTTAAGTTGGCCATTTTTATGTCTTCTTTTGAGTAACATCCATTCAGGACTTTTAACCATGATTAAATTGGATTATTTATTTTTTTGCTGTTGACTTGCATGAATTCCTTATATGGTTGCCTTATTATTTCCAAAAGATTATTTCCTTTGCCATGCAGAAGCTTTTTAGTTTGATGCCATTTCATTAGCCTATTTTTGATTTTGTTGCCTGCACTGTTTGTGTTATATCCAAAAAATTATTGCCAAGACCATTGTTAAAAAGCTTTCCCCCTATGATTCTTCTAGTAGTTTTATGTCTTACATGTTAGACATAAAACTAAGATGTTTTAATCCATTTAAGTAATTAAGTCTTTCATCCATTTTGAGTTGATATTTGTATATGGTGTGAGATAAGGATCTAATTTTATTCTCCTGCATGTGCATATCATATTTTCCCAGCATTATTTATTGAAGAGATCCCCACTTTGTGTTCTGGGCACCCTTGTCAAAGATGTGTGGATTTATTTCTGGCCTTTTGATTCCATTCTCTGTTGATATGTATATTTTTATACCAGTACCACACAGTTTTAATTACTGTAGCTTTTAAATATGTTTTAAAGTAGGGATTTTTTTTTTTTTTTTTTTTTTTTTTTTTTTTTTTTATGCTTCCAGCTTTATTTTTCTCATGCAAGTTTGCTTTGGCTATTCTGGGTCTTTTGAGGTTCCATATGAATTTTAGGATTGTTTTTCTATTTCTGTAAAGAATGCCATTGGGATTTTGGTAGGCATTGTACTGAATCTGTAAATTGCTTTGAATAGTATGGACATTTAAAATTCTTTAATTCTTCTGTTCCATGAATATGAAATGTCTCTCCATCTATGTGTTTTTTAAAATGTCTTTCATCAGCATTTTATAATTTTCAGTGTATAAGTCTTTCCAATTTTTGTTGTTTATTCTTATATATTTTCTTCTTGTTGTTATTATTGTGAATAGGATTGTTTTCCTAATTCGTTTTTGGATAGTTTATTGTTTGTGTATAGAAAAGCATCTGATTTTTGTATGTTGATTTTGTATCTGACTTTACTGAACTTATTTATTAGCTCTAGTATTCTTTAAATTGAGTATTTAGGGTTTTCTATATATGTAGTCTGAAGAGGAAGAAAATTTTACATCTTTTCAGCTTTGGATGCCTTTTCTTTTCTTTTCTAATTGTTCTGGCTGAGACTCCCAGTACTATGTTGAAACAAAGTGGTAAAAGTGAATATTCTTGCCTTTAACCAGATTTTAGAGAAAATAATTTTAGTTTCCTCCCATTGATTATGATTCTAGCTGTGGCTTTTCATATCACCTTTATTGTGCTGGAGTAAGTTCCTTCTATACCTATTTTGTTGAGAGTTTTATGTATAAATGTATCTTACATTTCATCAAATGCTATTTCTGGGTCTATTGAGATAAGTATACTTTTTTCTTTCATTTTGTTACTGTGTTGTATCATACTGATTGATTTGCATAAGTTAAACCATTCTTGTATCCCAGGGATAAATTCCACTTAGTTATGATATATGATACTTTTAATTGCTGCTTAATTTGGTTTGCTAGTATTTTATCAAGAATTTTTTGTATCTATGTTCATTTGAGATATTGACCTGTTGTTTTCCTTTTCTCTAATGTCTTTGGTTTTGGTGTCAGGGTGATGCTAATCTCATTGAATCAGTTTGGAAGTGTTCTCTCATCTATTTTTTGGAAGAGTTTCAGAAGGATTGTTATTAATTCTTCTTTGAATGTTTGTTAGAATTCATCCATGAAGCCATCACATCCTAGACTTTTCTTTGTTGGAAGGTTTTTGATTACTGATTCAATTTCCTTACTTGTTATTGGTTTGTTCAGGCTTTCTGCTTCTTCTTGATTAAGTTTGAGTAGATTGTATGTGTCTAGGAATTTATTCATTTCTTCTAAGTTATCCAGTTTGTTGGGCATAGAACTGTTCATAATAGTTCCTTATGATCCTTTATACTTCTGAGACATCCATTGAAATGTTTCCTGATTTTATTTGAGTCTTCTGTGTTTTCTTAGACTAAGTGATTAATTTTATCTTTCAAAAAAACCTAATTCTTGTTGATTTTTAAAATATATTTTTTAAAAATTTCTCATTTGATTTATTTTTGCTCTTTTGCTAACTTTGGATTTAGTTAGTTCTTTTTCTAATTCCTTTGTACAATGTTAGGTTGTGAAGAGGTAAAGAGCTTTCTTCTTTCTAAATATAAGTATTTATTGCTATAAACTTGCCTTTTAGTGCTACTTTTTTGCCATCTTTAGGATTTAGTATGTTGTGTTTTCATTTTCATTTGTCTCAAGATACTTTTAAATTTTTCTTTTGATTTCTCTATTGACCCAATGGGATGTTCAGTAGAGTGTTGTTTAGTTTCTACATATATGTGAATTTTCTTGGTGTTATTGATTTCTGGTTTTATTTCATTGTGGTCAGAAAAGGTACATCAAATAATCTTGATTTTTCTTAAGTGGAAGATTTTTTTGTGTGTGGCCTGATATGTGACCTATTCTGAGGAATATTGTGTGTGCACTTGAAAAGAACATAAGCATACTTTGGCTCTTAGGTTGAAAGTTTTGTATATGACTATTAGGCCCATTTGGTCTATTGTTTTGTCCAGGTACCTGCTTACTGACTTCCTGTTTGACTGTTCTATCCATTATTGTAATTGGGCATTGAAGTTCCCTACTATTATTATATTTCTGTCAATTTCTGTCTTTAGTTCTGATACATTTTCTCTTAATATTTAGGTGCTCTATTACTGGGTGCATGTATATTTAAATTGTTATATATTTATGTTGAATCAACTATTTTATTATTATATAATGACCTAATTTGTCTTTAGAGACATTTATGGCCTTATTTTACACTTATATTTTATCTAAGTGTAGCCACTCTTGCTTTCTTTTGGTTACCATTTGCGTAAAATATTTTTTCCCATCTCTTTACTTTCAGCCTATGTGTCTCTCTAAAGTGAGTCTCTTATAAAAAACATATCACTGGATCATGCTTTTTAAAAAATCCATTCATCCACTCAGTGATGTTTGACTGGTGAAATTAATCTATTTGCGTTTAAAATAAATACTGATAAATGAAAAACTATTATTGCCTTTGTGTTGTTTTCTATTTTGCAGTTGTTTTTCCCTTTTGTCTTGTCTTGATGTCTTTGTTGTTTAATAAATTTTTTGTAGTGATTTGCTTTATTTTCTCTTTATATTTTGTACTATAAGTTTTTTATTTGTTGTTAGCTTCAGGTTTGCGTAAACTATCTTGTAGTTATACTCTTCTATTTTAAGTTGATAACTGCTTAACTGCAATTTCATAAAAAAAACCCTACACTTTTACTTCCCCAACATACTTTGTGTTTTTGTAGTCAGAATTTGCTTTCTACATTGTGTGTTCATTAACATCTTTTTATGCTTTAACTTTTATATTAGGGTCAAAAGTAAATTCTGTACCACCATTACACTGTAACATTAATCTGTGTATGTCTACATATTTACCTTCACCAGTGAGATTTATGCTTTCATATGCTTTTGCACTAATGTTTAACATTTTTGTTTCAATTTGAAGTACTTCTTTCAGCATTTTTTAAGCTACCTCGTGTGGTTGATACTGATAGCCTCTGTCTGCCTTCTTTGTTCCTAGCCATTTTCAGGTATCTTGCTATGAAAATCTCCTCAGCTACCCAGGTGGGATGAAACAAAGTGGGTCTTTAGGGCATTGCCCTGAAATACTGGGGAAGTTGGGAGCAGAATTCATTTCCATTGGTGCTGAGTTCTTCTGGCCTGAGAATGGAATGAGCAAGGCAACATAAACCTGTTCTTCCTACCCTTTCTGCATGCTTCTTCCTTCTCCTTCTTCTTTTTCTTCCTCTTTCTTCTCCTTCTTCCCTCTTTCTTCCTTCTTCTCCTCCTCCTCCTCTTCCTCCTCCTCCTCTTCCTCCTCCTCCTCTTCTCCTCCTTTTTCTTCTTCTTCCTTCTCCTCCTTCCTTCTCCTTCTTCCTCTTCCTCTTCTTCTTCCTTCTTCTTTTTGTGCTCCACCTTGTTGCTATACTTCTTAACTGGACTTCTGAGCCCTCCCAGAGCTATTTTCATTAGTGTACAGCTGTCTAATGTTTTTGTGTTTAGTGGGACAAAGAATTGGATCTTCTACTCTGCCATTTTGCTGATATCTAGGATCTATAATTTTATATTTTAGACATGTCTTTGATCTGTTTTGAAATAATTTTTGTAGAAGTTTCAGGGTTTATGTCGAGGTTCTTTTTCTTTTTGTCCTGTGGATGTCAAATTGCTCCAGCACCATTTGTTGAAATGGATATCTTTTCTCTATTAAATAGTTTTTGCACCTTCTGTTTCTCTCTTCTAGTTCATTGGCCTATGTTCTAGTCCATTAATCTATGTTTCTACCTGTCTGCCAATAGTCTTGATTATTGTAACTACATAGTGCCTTGATATTGGGGAGACTGATTTCTCCCACTTGATTCTTTTTTTCCTCAAAATGATTTTAGCTATTCCAGTTTCTTTGCCTTTCCATATACATTTTAGGATACTGTTGTTTATATCTACAAAAATCTTGATTTTGAGATAAATTGCATTAAAGCTGTATATTAATTTGAGGTGTTTTATTCCAATCATAAATATATGTTTCTTTAATTATTCAGAGCTTTGATTTCTTTCATTAGCATTGTATAGTCTTTGGCAAGTCCTGTACACATTTTGTCAGATTTACCTGAGTATTTTATTTTGAGTGATTATATATTGTATTAGGTTTTTAATTTTGTTGTCCATATTTATCACTAGCATACAGAAATACAATAGATTTTTATGTGTTTATCTTTTATTCTGTAATCTTGATGATGCACTATTTTTAGGAGTTTTTTTGTAGACAATCATGTCATTTGCAAATAGGGACATTTTTACTTCGTTCTTTCTAATCTATATGTCTTTTATGTCGTATTCTTGCTTTATTGCACTGGCTAGAATTCCAGAAATAAGTTGAATGAGAGAACTGAGAGCAGAAATTCTTAAGGAGAAAGCATTCAATCTTTTGCCATTAAGTACAATGTTAACTGTAGGTTTATTGTAGAGGGTCATTATGAAGTTGACAGGTTTCCTATTTCTATTTTTTAAGTTTTTTTAAAAATCATGAGTAGATGTTGAGTTTTGTCAACCTCTTTCTATATTGATTGATGTAATCCTGTGATTTTTCTCCTTTTGTCCTATTTTTAATTTTTAAATTATAAATTGACAATTTATAATTCTATACGTTTATGGGGCACGAAGTGATTTTATGATTTATGAATACAATGTGGAATAACTAAATCAAGTTAGTTAACATATTCATCACCCCATATACTTAACACTTCTCATGGTGAGAACATTTGAAATTTACCCTCTTGGCAATTTTGAGTTGTGTAATACTCTATGCTCTATTTTGAGCAATAGCGATCAAAGAAGTTGTATTCCTTCTGTCTAAGACTTTTTACGTTTTGGCCATCATCTCCCCACAACCCCCAGCCTCTGTAACCACTATTCTATTCTCTGCTGCTATGGGTTCAATTGTTTTGGATTCCACATATAAGTGAGAATATTCAGTATTTGTCTTTCTTTCTCTGGCTTATTTTACCTAGCATAATGTTCTTCAATTCCATGCATGTCGTTGCAAATGACAGAATTTCCTTCTTTCTTTCAGTCTGAATAGTATTTTATGGCGTATATATACCACATTTTGTTTACCTATTTATCTGCTCAAGGACACTTAGTTGATTCTATAACTTGGCTATCGTATTAATGCTGTAATAAACACAGGAATGCAGAGATATCTTTAACAATTGATTTCAGATCTTTTGGTTAAATACTCAGAAGTGAGATTGCTGGATCATATGGTAATTTCATTTTTAGTTTCTTGATGAACTTTCATACAGTTTTCCATAGTGGTTGTACTAATCTACATTTCCACTAGCAGTATATAAGGTTCCCTTTTCTCCACAGCCTCACCAATACTGGTTATCTTTTGTCTTCTTGATAATAGGCATTGTGACAGAGGTGAGATGATATCTTATGGTTTTAATTTGCATTTCCCTTGTGATTAGCAAAGTTGAGCACTTAAAAATATATTTGTTGGCCATCTGTGTGTTTTCTTTTGAGAAATGTCTATTCAGTTTCCCTGCCCATTTTTAAATTGGGCTTTCTGTTTTGTTGCTATTGAGTTGTATGGGCTCCTTATATATACTGGATATTAACTCCTTATTGGATGTACGGCTTGCAAATATTTTTCTCCCATTCCGTAAGTTATCTCTGCTCTCTGTTGATTATTTCTTTTGGTGTGCAGAGGCTTTTTAGTTTGATATAATCCCATTAGTCTATTTTTGCTTTTACTGCCTGTGCTTTTGGGATCAAATTTTAAAAAATCGTTGTTCAGACCAACATCATATAGTTTCTCACCATGTTTTCTCCTAATAGTTTTACAGTTTTGGTTTTAATATTTACATCATTAATCCATTTTGAATTGATATTTTAATGTCGTGTCAGATAAGGGCCTACTTTCATTCTTCTGCATGTGGATATCTGGTTTCCCCAACACCATTTATTGAAGAACCTATCCTTTTCTCATTGTATATTCTTGGCACCTTTTTGGAAATCAATTGACCAAACATGCATAGGTTTATGTTGGGGCTTCCTATTTTGTTCCATTTGTTGATGTGTCTATTTTTTTTACCAGTATCATGCTGTTTTAATTACTATAGCTTTGTAATATAATTTGAAATCAGGTAATGTGATATTTCCACCTTGTTCTTTTTGCTCATAATTGACTTGGCTATTAGGAATTTTTTTTTTGTAGTTCCATATGAATTTTAGGATTTTTTTTTCTATTTCTATGCAAAAAGGCATTGGAAGTTTGATAGAGACTGCATTAAATGTGTACATCACTTTGGGCAGTATGGACATTTCAACAATATTCTTACAGTCCGTGGATATAGAATATCTTTTCACTTATTTGTATCTTCTTCAATTTATTTCACCAATGTTTTAGGGTTTTCAGTGTGCAGATCTTTCACATCCTTGGTTAAATTTATTCCTAAGTGTCTTACTATTTTCATAACTATTGTAAATAGGATTGTTCTCTCGATGTCTTTTTGGGATCGTTTATTTCCAATGTACTGATTTCTGTGTTTTGATTTTGTATCCTATAACTTCACAGTATTTTAAAAAATTAATTCTAACAGTTTTTGGGTAAATTCTATTTTCTCTACATAAAATCATGTCATCAGCAAACAGTGATAATTTTACTTCTTCCTTTCCTATTTGAATGCCTTTTATTTTTTCTCTTGCTTAATTACTCTGGCAAGGACTTCCAATATTATGTTGAATAGAAGTGGTGTGAGTGGGCATCCTTATATTATTTCATATCTTAGAGGAAAGGATTTCAATGTTTCACTTTTGTGTTAGCTGTGGACTTCTCATATATGACCTTTATTGTGTTGAGGTATATATTTTCTATAACTAATTTGATGACTTTTTATCATGAAATGATGTTTTTCTGCATCTACTGAAGTGATTATATGGATTTTATCCTTTATTCTGTTAATGTAATATATCACACTTATTGATGTGAACATTGAACCATCTTTGCATCCCAGGGATAAATCCCACTTGATCATGGTAGATAACCCTTTTAATGTGTTGTTGAGATTGCTAGTATTTTGTTCAGAATTTTCACGTCTATGTTCATCAAGGATATTTTTAAAATTTTTTGAATTTTTATTTCTTAAGCAGATCACCTGTCTAGAGCATATGTTCATCGAGGATATTGGCTAGTAATTTTCTTGTCTTGGAATGTCCTTGTCTAGCTTTGGTATCAGAGTACTGCTAGTCTCCTTAAAAGAGTTTGGAAGCATTCTCTCCTCTTTAATATATTGGAAGAGTTTAAGAAGGATTGATGTTAGTTCTTTACATGTTTGCTAGAATTAAGCAGTGAAGTCATCAGGTCCTGGGCTTTATTTTTTTCTGATGAGAGACTTTTTGTCACTGATTCAATCATCTTATTCTTTATTGGTTTGTTCAGATTTTCTATTTCTTCATGATTGAGTCTTAGTAGATTGTATAATTTTAGGGCTTTATTAGGTTATCCAATCTGTTGGTGTATAATTGTTCATAGTAGTTTCTTACGAACCTTTGTATTTCTGTGGTATCAGTTTTATTGTCTCCTCTTTTCACTTCTAGTTTATTTGAGTCTCCTCTCTTTTTTCTTAGTTAATTTAGCTAATGGTTTGTCAATTTTGTTTATCTTTTCAAAAAGCCAGTACATTTTGTTCATTTTTAAAGACAGAGTCTTGCTCTGTTGCCCAGGCTGGAGTGCAGTGGCATGATCGCAGCTGACTGCAGCCTCAACTTCCTAGGCTGAAGTGATTCTCCCATCACACCTCCCAAGTAACTGGGACTAAAAGTGTGTGCCACCATGCCTGGCTAATTTTTTAATTTTTTGTAAAGTCAGGGTCTCACTATGTCTCCCTGGCTGTTATCAAACTCCTGGCCTCAAGTGATCCTTCTACCTCAGCCTCCCAAAGTGCTGGGAGTACAGATGTAAGTCACTGCATCCAACTTAGTTTATTGATGTTTTGTATTATTTTTCTAGTCTCTATTTTATTTATTTTTGCTCTAGTCTTTATTATTTTCTTCCTTTTGCTAACTTTGAATTTAGTTCGTTTTCTTTTTCCTGTTCTGTGAGGTGTAACATTAGTTTGTTTATTTTGTAATCTTTCTTCTATTTTGATGTAGGCATTTATTGCCACAAATTTTCCTTTTAGAACTACTTTTGCTGTATACTACAAGTTTTGACAATTTTGTTTCCATTTTCATTTGTCTCAAGATGTTTTTAAGTTTTTCTTTAATTTCTTTACAGACTAATTGATTGTTTCAGAGCATGATTTAATTTCCATGTACTTGTGAATTTTGTTATTGATTTCTAGTTTTATACTATTGTGGTTGGAAAAGATACTTGATATAATTTCAATCTTCTTAAATTTTATGAGGTTTGTTTTATGTTCTAATATGTGATCTCTCTTGGAGGATGTTTTATGTACATTTTAAAAGATATGCATTCTCTTGCTGTTGGATGGACTATTCTGTACATGTCTGTCCAGTCCATGTTGTCTGAAGTGTTGTTTAAATCCAGTGTTTCCTTATTATTATTGTATTGCAATCTGTTCTCTCCTCAGATCCTTTAATATTTGTTTTACATGTTTAGATGCTCCAATGTTGGATATATATATATATATATATATATTTATAATTGTTATATCCTTTTGCTGAATTGACCCCTTTACTATGTTATATCTTTCTTTGCCTCTTACAGTTTTTGACTTAAGTTACATTTTGTCTGATATAATTATAGCTATTCCTCCTCTTTTGATTTCCACTTGCATGGAATGTCTTTTTCCATCCTTTTTCTTTCATCTATGTGTGTTCTTAAAAGCAAGGTGTACTCTTGTAAGCAGCATATAGTTAGATCTTATTTTTGTAAAATCCATTCAGTCATTCTACATCTTTTTGGAAGAACATAATCTGTTACAGTCAAAGTAATTATTACTAAGTAAGGACTTACTGCTGCCATTTTGTTAGTTCTTTTCTGGTTGTTTCTGTAGGTATTTTCTTTCTCTCTTTATGACTTCCTTTGTGGTTTGATAGTCTTCTATAGTATTATGGTTGAAATGCTTCTATTTTTGTTTTGTAATTTTACTAAATATTTTGCTTTGTGGTTACCACGAAGCTTTCAAATATCTTTCTTATCAACAGCCTACATCAAACTGGTAGTAACTTAACTTGAATTGCACATACAACTCTACATTTTTATTTCCCTTCCCACATTTTATGATTTTGCTGTCAAAATTTACATTACTTTGTAATGTAGCCCTTTGAAATTTATTTTAGCTATCATTGTTATTAATAGTTTTGTCTTTTAGCCTCATACTAGGGATAAAATTGCCTTATACACCATCATTATAGTCTTAGATTATTCTGATTATGGCTATGCTTTATTTATACCCTTGAAATTGCGCATTTATATGTTTTATGTTATTAATTAGCATATTTTTGTTTCAGTTTAAAGAAATAACCATAGCAACTCCTGTAAGACATTTTTAACGACCATGAACTCTCTTAGTTTTTGTTTGTTTGGGAAATTTTTATTTCTCTCTCATTTCTGAAAGTTATCTTTGCTGGTTAAGGAAGATTTGGTGGGCAGTTTTTTTCCCTTCAGCACTTTCAATGTATTATCCTACTCTCTCCTTGCCTGCAGTTTTTGCTGAGAAATTTGTTGATAGACATATTGTCATTCCTTTGTATATGATGTATTACTTATCCCTTGCTGCTGTCTGAATTTTTCTTTGTCTTTGATTTTTGATAGTTTGAATATTATTTGTCTTAGTGTACTCCTTTTATGGTTGAATTTAACTGGGACCTATGTGCTTCCTGTACCTGGATGTTGTCACTTCTCTTCAGATTGGGAAAATTTTTAGGTATTTTTTTTTTTACATTTTTATTTTATTTTATTTTTTATTTTAGTAGGTTTTGGGGGAACAGATGGTGTTTGCTTATATGAATAAGTGCTTTAGTGGTGATTTCTGAGATTTAGGTGCACCCATCACCTGAGCAGTGTACACTGTAACCAGTGTGTAGTTTTTCATCCCTCATCTACCCCACACCCTTTTCCCCAAGTCCCCAAAGTTCATTGTATCATTCTTAAGCCTTTGTGTCCTCATAGCTTAGGTCCCACTTATGACTGAGAAGATACGATATTTGGTTTTCCTTTCCTGAGTTACTTCACTTAGAGTGATGTTCTCCAATTCTATCCAGGTTGATTTGAATGCCATTATTTCATTCCTTTTTGTGGTTGAGTAGTATTCCATGGTATATATGTAGTACATTTTTTTTATCCACTTGTTGATTGATGGGCATTTGGACTGGTTCCATATTTTTGCAATTGTTAATTGTGCTGCTATTAACATGCATGTGCAAGTATCATTTTTGTATAACGAATTTTTTTTGGGACAGAGTCTTTGCTCAGCCTGGAGTGCAGTGGCATGATCTCAGTTCACTGCAGCCTCTGTCTCCAGGGTTCAAGTGATTCTCCTGCCTCAGCCTCCCAAGTAGCTGGGATTACAGGCATGTGCCACCATAGCCTGCCTTAGCCTCCCAAAGTGCTGGGATTACAGGCATAAGCCATCACATCCAGCTAATGACTTCTTTGCCTCTGGGTAGATACCAAGGATTGGGATTGCTGGATCAAATGGTAAATATACTTTTAGTTCTTTGAGGAATCTCCACACAGCATTCCATAGTGGTTGCACTAGTTTACATTCCCACCAACAGTGTAAAAGTGTTCATTTTCACCACATTTATGCCAACATTTGATTTTATGATCATGGGCATTCTTGCAGGAGTAAGGTGGTATTGCACTGTGGTTTCGATTTGCAGTTCCCTGATCATTAGTGATGTTGAGCACTTTCTCATATGTTTGTTGGCTGTTTCTATATCTTCTTTTGAGAATTGTCTATTCATGTCCTTAGCCCACTTTTTGATGGGATTGTTTGTTTTTTTCTTTTTCTTGCTGAATTGTTTGAGTTCCTTGAAGATTCTAGATATTAGTCCTTTGTCGGATGTACAGATTGTGTAGATTTTTCTTCCACCCTGTGGGCTGCCTGTTTACTCTGCTGACTGTTTCTTTTGCTGTGCAGAAGCTTTTTAGTTTAATTAAGTCCCACCTATTTGTTTCAGTTGCATTCTGCTTTTGGGTTCCTGGTCATGAAATCTTTTCCTAAGCTAATGCCTAGAAGGGTTTTTCCTAAGCTAATGCCTAGAAAGGTTTTTCCAATACTATCTTCTAAAATTTTTATGGTTTCAGGTCTTACATTTAAGTCTTTGATCCATCTTGAGTTGATTTTTCTATAAGGGAGAGATGAGAATCCAGTTTCATTCTTCTACATGTGGCTTGCCAATTATCCCAGCACCATTTGTTGAATAGGGTGTCCTTTCTCCACTTTGCATTTTTGTTGGCTTTGTTGAAGATCAGTTGACTGTAAATATTTGGCTTTATTTCTGGGTTCTTTATTTTGTTCCCTTGATTTATATGTTTTTTTTTTATACTACTATCATGCTGTTTTGGTTACTATGGCCTTCTAGTGTAGTTTGAAGTCAAGTAAAGTAATGACTGCAGATTTGTCCTTTTTGCTTAGTCTTGCTTTGGCTATGCAGGCTCTTTTCTAGTTCTATATGAATTTTAGGATTTTTTTTTCTGGTTCTGTGAAGAATGATGGTGCTATATTGATGTGAATTGCATTGAATTTGTAGATTGCTTTTGGCAGTATGGTCATTTTTACAATACTCATTCTAACCATACAAGAGCATGGGATGTGTTTCCATTTGTTTGTGTCATCTGTGATTTCATTTAGGAGTGTTTTGTAGTTTTCCCTGTAGAGGTCTTTCACGTCCTTGGTTAGGTATATTCCTAAGTATTTTATTATTTTTTTACATCTATCGTGAAAGGGGTTGAGTTCTTCATTTGATTCTCAGCTTGGTCGCTGTTGGTGTATAGCAGGGCTACTGATTTGTGTACATTAGTTTTGCATCTTGAAACTTTGCTGAATTCATTTACCAGTTCTAGCAGTTTTTTAGATGAATCTTTAGGGTTTTCTAGATATATGATCATGTCATCGGCAAACAGCAACAGTTTGACTTCCTCTTTACCAATTTAGATGCCCTTTATCTCTTTCTCTTCTGATTGCTCTCGGTAGGACTTCCAGTATTGTGTTGAATAGACATGGTGGGAGTGGACATCCTTGTCTTGTTCCAGTTCTCAGGGAGAATGCTTTCAACTGTTCCCTATTCATAACAATGTTGGCTGTGGGTTTCTTATAGATGGCTTCTATTACCTTAAGGTATGTCCTTTCTATGCCGATTTTGCTGAGGGTTTTAATCCTAAAGTGATGCTAGATTTTGTCAAATGCTTTTTCTGCATCTATTGAGATGACCATGTAATTTTTGTTTTTTATTCTTTTGATGTGGTATATCACATTTATTGACTTGTGTATGTTAAACCATCCCTGCACCCCTGGTATGAAACCCACTTGATCGTGTTGAATTATCTTTTTGATATGCTGTTGGATTCGGTTAGCTAGTATTGTCTTGATGATTTTTGCATCTATGTTTATCAGTGATATTGGCCTGTAGTTTTCTTTTCTTGTTATTTCTTTTCCTGGTTTTGGTATTAGGGTGATACTGGCATCATAGTATGATTTAGGGAGGATTCCCTCTTTCTCTATATTTTTGAATAGTGTTAATGAGATTGGTACCAATTCTTCTCTGAATGTTTGATAGAATTCAATTGTGAATCCATCTGGTCCTGGACTTTTTTTTTTGGTAACTTTTTAATTACCATTTCAATCTTACTGGTTGCTATTAGTCTGTTCAGAGTTTCTATTTCTTCCTGGTTTAATCTAGGTGGGTTGTTTATTTCTAGGAATCTATCCATCTCCTCTAGGTTTTCTAGTTTATGTGTGTAAAGGTGGTCATAGTAGCCTTGAATGATCTTTTGTATTTCTGTGGTATCAGTTTTAATATCACCCATTTTCTTTCTTTCCTTTTATTTTTGAGACAGAGTTTTGCTCTTGTTGCCCAGGCTGGAGTGCAATGGCATGATCTTGGCTCACTGCAGCCTCTGCCTCCTGGGTTTAAGTGATTCTCCTGCCTCAGCCTCACGAGTAGCTGGGATTACAGGCGCCCACCACCATGCCTGGCTAATTTTTTGTGTTTTTAGGAGAGACAGGTTTTGCCATTGTGGCCAGGCTGGTCTTGAACTCCTGACCTCAAGTGATCTGCCTGTCTCAGCCTCCCAAAGTGCTGAGATTACAGGCGTAAGCCACCGCATCTGGCCTCACTAGTTTTGTTTCTAATTGAGCTTAGTTGGATCCTCTTTTTTTCTTCATAAATCTCACTAATTGTCTATCGATGTTATTTATCATTTCAAAGAACCAGTTTTTTTTTGTTTCATTTATCTTTTGTATTTTCTTTTGTTTAAATTTAATTTAGTTTTGTTCTGATCTTGGTTATTTATTTTCTTCTGTTGGGTTTGGGTTTGGTTTGTTCCTCTTTCTCTAGTTCCTTGAGGTGTCACCTAAGATTGTCTATTAGTGCTCTTTCAGACTTTTCTATGTAGGCATTTCATGTTATAAATGTTCCTCTTAGCACTGCTTTTGCTGTATCCCAGAGGTTTTGATAGGTTATGTCACTATTATCATTCATCAATAGGTCAAAACTAAAATCCAGATGGAAATTAATTTATTGTTGATTCAATGGTCATTTAGGAATAGATTATTTAATTTCCATGTATTTGCATGGTTTTGAGGGTTCCTTTTGGAGTTGATTTTCGATTTTATTCCACTGTGGTCTGAGAGAGTACTTGCTATAATTTCATTTTTTCTTAAATTTGTTGAGACTTGTTCTGTTTTCTATCATATGGTCTCTCTTGGAGAATGTTCCATGTGTTGATGAATAGAATGTATATTCTGCAGTTGTTGGATAGATTGTTTTGTAAGTATCTGTTAAGTCTGTTTGTTCTAGGATATAGTTTAAGTCCATTGTTTTGTTGTTAATTTTCTGTCTTGATGACCTGTCTCGTGCTGTCAGTGGAGTATTGAAGTCCCCCACTATTAATTGTGTTGCTGCCTGTCTCATTTCTTAGGTCTAGTAGTAATTGATTTTATTAATTTGGAATCGCCAGCATTAGGTGCATATATATATAGAATTGTGATATTTTCCTGTTGTACTAGTCCTTTTATCATTATATAATGTCTCTCTTTGTCTATTTATTTATTTATTTATTTTGAGATGAAGCTTCACTCTTGTTGCCCATGCTGGAGTGCAATGGTGTGATCTCAGCTCACTGCAGCCTCCGCCTTCCAGGTTCAAGCAATTCTCTGGCCTCAGCCTCCTGAATAGCTAGGATTACAGGCGCCCACCACCACACCCAGCTAATTTTGTGTATTTTTTTAGTAGAGACAGGGTTTCACCACATTGGCCAGGCTGGTCTCAAACTCCTGACCTCAATTGAACCACCCACCTCAGCCTCCCAAGGTGCTGGGATTACAGGCATGAGCTACCGCACCTGGCCTCTCTGTCTTTTTTAACTGCTGTTGCTTTAAAGTTTGTTTTGGCTGATATAAGAATAGCTACTCTTGCTTGCTTTTGGTGTCCATTTGCATAGAATATCTTTTTCCACCCCTTACCTTAAGTTTATGTGAGTCCTTATGTATTACGTGAGTCTCCTGAAGACAGCAGATACTTGGTTCATGAATTCTTATCCATTCTGCCATTCTGTATCTTTTAAGTGGAGCTTTCAGGCTATTTATATTCAACATTAGTATTGAGATGTGAGGTACTAATCTATTCTTCATGCTATTTGTTGCCTGAATACCTTGTTTTTTTTTTCATTGTGTTATTGTTTTATAGGTCCCGTGAGATTTATGCTTTAATGAGATTTTATATTGGTGTATTTTGAGGATTTGTTTCATGGTTTAGAGCTTCTTTTAGTAGTTCTTGTAGTGCTGGCTTAGTAGTGGCAAATTCTCTCAGCATCTGTTTTTCTGAAAAGGACTGTATCTTTCTTTCATTTGTCAAGCTTAGTTTCACTGGATACAAAATTCTTGGCTGATAAATGTTTTGTTTAAGGATGCTAAAGATGGGACCCCAGTCTCTTCTGGTTTGTAGGGTTTCTGCTGAGAAATCTGTTGTTAATTTGATAGATTTTCCTTTATAGTTTACCTGATACTTTTGCCTCACAGCTCTTAAGATTCTTTGCTTTGTCTTGACTTTAAATAACGTGATGACTGTATGCCTAGGTGATAATCTTTTTGTGATTAATTTCCCAGGTGTTCTTTGAGCTTCTTGTATTTGGATGTCTTGATCTCTAGCAAGGCTGGGGAAGTTTTCCTCAAGTATTCCCTCAAATATGTTTTCCAAACTTTTAAATTTCTCTTTTTCCTCAAGATCACCAATTATTCTTAGGTTTGGTCATTTAACATAACCCCAAAACTTCTTGGAGGCTTTGTTCTTTTTTTTAAATTCTTTTTTCTTTGTCTTCTGAGATTGGGTTAATTCAAAAGCCTTATCTTCAATCTCTGAAGTTCTTTCTTCTACTTGTTTGATTCTATTGCTGAGACATTCCAGTGTATTTTGCAATTCTCTAAGTGTGTCCTTCATTTCTAGAAGTTGTGATCGTTTTTTATTTATGCTATCTATTTCAATGGGGATTTCCCCATTCATAACCTGTATCACATTTTTGATATCTTTAAGTTGGTTTTCACCTTTCTCTAGTGCCTCCTTGATTTGCTTAATAGTTGACCTTCTGAATTCTTTTTCTGGCAATTGAGAGTCCTGTGATGTAATCCATCTTCAGGTCTCTTAGCTGTGCTGGTATCCCTAAGCTCCCAGGAGATTATGTCCTTTGTCTTAGGCTACCAGGGCAGGTAGAGAAAGACCATTAGGTGAGGGCAGGGTTAGCCATGTGTGAGCTCAGGCTCTCCTTGGGCAGGGCTTACTGCAACTGCAATGGGGGATGGCAGCGTGGTTCCTAGGCCAATAAAGTTATGTTCCCAGGGGATTTTTGGCTGTCTCTACTGCATCACACAGGTAACCAGGGAAGTGGAGGAAAGCCGGCAGCCATAGGCCTCACCCAGCTCCCATGCAGCCTACAGCCTGAAAGATTGGTTTCACTCCCATGTACCCCCGCAACAGCAGTGAGTTTATTTCCAGGAAGCTGGTGAGCATGACTGAGAACTTGCCCCAGGCTACAAACCTCCCAGCTGAGAAAGCAAGCAGACTCACAGTTTCTCCACTGTCCCATGGAGCAATCCTTCTTCAAAGGATCTGTGGATTCTCTCAGCTTCAAAGGATCTGTGGATTCTCTCAACAAAGGGTCTGTTGCTGTCCCAACAGCAATCCACCTCCTTCAAAGGATCTGTGGATTCTCTCAGCTTTCCTGGTACAATTCTGTGGTAGTTCTTGGAGCAAAGTTCACAATGTGAGTCCGCACATGCTGCTCTGTCCATCTGAATGGGAGCTGCAAGTTAGTCCTTCCTCCTATCCATCATTTTTCCTCTTCTATTCTAGGTATTATTTATTTAAATGTGTTTTCTGTCCCTTTTACATTATCTTCCTTCTGTAACTCCTGTTACACAAAGGTTTGGTCTCTTGGTGGTGTTCCATAATTTTCATAGGCTTTCTTTATTCTTTTATCTTTCGGCTCCTCTGACTGAATGATTTAAAATGTTCTGTCTTCTAGCTCACTAATTCTTTCCTCTATTTGATCAAGTCTGGTTTTGCAGCTTTCTGTTAAATTTCTATTAAATTTTTCACTTTAGTCACTGTATTCTTCATTTCTAGGATTTTTATCTGTTTCTTTTGTTTCCATTTCTTTGTCAAACTTTTCACTTTGTGTATTGTTTTCCAAATTTCATTAAACTTTTTATTGTATATTCTTGTAGTTCACTGAACTTCTTTATGAGTATTATTCTGAATTCTGTGTCTGTCATTTTATAGATAGATCTCCATTTTTGTGGGTCTACCATGGAAATTTTATTAGTTTATTTTGGAAGTGCCATGGTTCCCTGATTCTTCATAATTCCTGCATCGTTGTGTTGTTGTCTGAACATTTGAGATGACAACCTCTCTCTGGTCTTCACAGGTATTCTTTGCTAGAGATGGACCTTCACTTTAATGTAGTCTGTGATTCTGGAAGGGACAACTGATGATGACCCTCACTGACCCTGGGCAGGCAGAGCTGTTGTGAGTTTTCTAGTTGTCTGGGCCACTGATTTTGGCCAGCTGTGTATTTTCTGGGATCCAATATCTGGTAAGGTCACTGGCTGGGCTCTGCTATAAGGCAGAGCTGCTGGCTAGATAACTCAATGGATTCTAGTCAGTCTGTTCACAAAATGTGTTTCCTGCTCCAGGTAACTCCAGTGTTTGCAATCTGCAGTTGTGAAAGTTTTAATTATGAGTGGATATTCAATTTTGTCAAATAAATTTTCTGCATCTATTGATATGATCATGTAATTTGTCTTCTTTGTTGTTGTAATGGATTATATTATTTGATATTTTTAACGTTGAACCAGGCTTCCATACCTGGAATAAATCCTACTTGTTTGCAGTGTAAAATTCTTTTTACATATTGTTAGATTTGTTAGATTTGATTTGCTAACATTTTGTTGATAACTTTTGCATCTATGTTCATTAAAAATATTGATCTATAATTCTCTTTTCTTGTAATATCTTTGTCTGGTTTTGGTATAAGGTAATTCTGGCCTCATAGAATGTGTTAGAAAACTTTCCTTTTGCTTCTCTCTTCTAAAACAGAGTTTAGAGAATTGGTATAATTTCTTCTTGAAATGTTTTTTGGAATTCACATGTGAATGTATCTTGGCCTAGTGCTTTTTCTTTGGGAAGATTATTAATTATTGATTCAATTTATTTGACACAAGACTATTTAGATTGTCTATTTCTTCTTGTGTGCATTTTGGCAGATAGTGTCTTTCAAGTAATTGGTCTGTTTTATCTAGATTATCAGATTTGTGGGCATAGACTTTTTCCTAGTATTTCCTTATTATTCTTTTAATGTCTTTCTTCATTTCTGATATTAGTAATTTGTGTCATCCTTTTTTCCCCCTTAGCCTGACTAGAGGCATATTAATTTTATTGATCTTTTCCAAAGACCAGCTTTGGTTTTATTTATTTTCTCTATTGATATTCTGTTTTCAATTTTATTGATTTCTGCTCTAATTTTAATTTGTTTTTCTGCTTACTTTGAATTTAATTTGCTCTTTTTTTTCCTAGTTTCCTAAGGTATAGCCTTAGATTACTGATTTCAGATCTTTCTTCTTTGCTAATATATGCATTCAATGCTATCAATTTTCATCTAATAACTGCATTTGCTGCATTCCACAATTAGAATAACTTTTGTTTTAATTTTGATCTTTTAAAAAATATTTTTAAATTTCTAATGAGATTTTATTTCCAACTCCTATGTTATTTAGAAATGTGTTGTTTAATCTGCAAGTTTTGAGATTTCCCAGCTATCTTTCTGTTATTTGCTTTTAGTTTAATTCCATTTTGGTCTGAGAGCTGACATCATATGATTCCTAATTCTCTTAAATTTGTTAAGGTGTGTTTTATGGCCCAGGATGTGGTATATCTTGGTGAAGGTTCCATGTGAACTTGAGAAGAATGTGTACTCTGCTATTGTTGCATTAAGTTATCTAAAGGTGTTAATTATATACAGTTGATCAATGGTATTTTTAGTTCAACTATATCCTTACTGATTTTATGCCTGCTGAATCTGTTCATTTCTGATAGAAGGGTGTTGAAGTCTCCAATTGTAATAGTGGATTCATCTTTTTTTTTTGTAGTTCCATAGGTTTTTGCCTCATATATTTCGACACTCTGTTGTTAGGCTCATACTCATTAAAGATTGCTATATAATGTTGGAGAATTGGCTCCTTTATAATTATGTCATGTTTCTATTTATTCCTAATAAATATGATTGTATGAGGTTTGTTTTGTCTGAAATGAATAGAGATACTTTTGCTTTCTTTTGCTTAGTGTTAGCATGGTATATCTTTCTCCACTTATTAGTATTTACTCTTAAGCCATATGTCTCTTCATATTTAAAGTGGATTTCTTATGGACAACATGTATTTTGGTCTTGTCTTTGATTCACTCTGATCTCCATCTGTTAATTGGTACATTTACATCACTGTTGTTCAAAGTAATTTTGCTATAGTTGGATTAACATCTACAGTGTTTATTACTGTTTTCTTCTATTTATTGCCCTTGTTCTTTGTTTGTATTTTTCCTTCTACTCTTTTCTGCCTTTTGTAATTTTAACTGGGTGTTTTGCATCATTGCATTTTATCTCCTTTCTTAGCATATCAATTATCCTTTTTAAAACACATTTTTAAGTGATTGCTCTAGAGTTTGACACATACACTTACAACTAACCCTAGGCTATTTTCTTTTTCTTTTTCTTTATTTATTTTCACCTTGTTGTACTTTAATGTATAATACTTAACTCAAGGTACAAGACAATTGTATTTAACATTGTTATAAATAAAAGAGACATCAGATCAATCATTAAGGGCTCCAGAGTGAACAGCATGTTCATAACCTCCATGTTTATCATCTTTACTTTCTGGATGTAATTTAATAAGATCATCAATTCAAAGAATGGTAATTGCAGCTTCTGTTGCAAATTTCAAATTTATTTATTTATTTATTTATTTATTTATTTTTAGTATACTTTAAGTTCTAGGGTACATGTGCACAACGGGCAGGTTTGTTACATAGGTATACATGTGCCATGTTAGTTTGCTGCACCCATTAACTCGTCATTTACATTGGGTATTTCTCCTAATGCTATCCCTCCCCAAGCCCCCCACCCCATGACAGGCCCCAGTGTGTGATGTTCCCCTCCCTGTGTCCAAGTGTTCTCATTGTTCAATTCCCATCTGTAAGTGAGTACATGTGTTGTTTGGTTTTCTGTCCTTGTGGTAGTTTGCTCAGAATGATGGTTTCCAGCTGCATCCATGTCCCTGCAGAGGACATGAACTCATCCTTTTTTATGGCTACATAGTATTCCATGGTGTATATGTGCCACATTTTCTTAATCCAGTCTATCATTGATGGACATTTGGGTTGGTTCCAAGTCTTTGCTATGGTGAATAGTGTCGCAATAAACATACGTGTGCATGTGTCTTTATAGTAGCATGATTTATAATCCTTTGGGTATACAGCCAGTAATGGGATCGCTGGGTCAAATGGTATTTCTAGTTCTAGATCTTTGAGGAATCGCCACACTGTCTTCCACAATGGTTGAACTAATTTACACTCCCACCAACAGTGCAAAAGCCTTCCTATTTCTCCACATCCTCCCAGCATCTGTAGTTTCCTGAATTTTTAATGATCGCCATTCTAACTGGTATCAGATGGCAAGTTGGATTCCTAAGTATTTTATTCTCTTTGCAGCAATTGTGAATGGGAGTTCACTCATGATTTGGCTCTCTGTTTGTCTGTTACTGGTGTTTTGATTTGCATTTCTCTAATGAACAGTGATGATGAACATTTTTTCATGTGTCTGTTGGCTGCATAAATGTCTTCTTCTGAGAAGTGTCTGTTCATATCCTTTGCCCACTTTTTGATGGGGTTATTTTTCTTGAAAATTTGTTTAAGTTCTTTCTAGATTCTGGATATTAGCCCTTTGTCAGATGGGTAGATTGCAAAAATTTTCTCCCATTCTGTAGGTTGCCTGTTCACTCTGATGGTAATTTCTTTTGCTGTGCAGAAGCTCTTTAGTTTAATTAGATCCCATTTGTCTATTTTGGCTTTGTTGCCATTGCTTTTAGTGTTTTAGACATGAAGTCCTTGCCCATGCCTATGCCCTGAATGGTATTGCCTAGGTTTTCTTCTAGGGTTTTTATGGTTTCAGGTCTAACGTTTTAGTCTTTAATCCCTCTTGAATTAATTTTTGTATAAGGTGTAAGGAAGGGATCCAGTTTCAGCTTTCTACATATGGCTAGCCAATTTTCCCAGCACCATTTATTAAACATGGAATTCTTTTCCCATTTCTGGTTTTTGTCAGGTTTGTTAAAGATCAAATGGTTGTAGATATGTGGTGTTATTTCTGATGCCTCTGTTCTGTTCTATCGGTCTATATATCTGTTTTGGTATCATACCATGCTGTTTTGGTTACTGTAGCCTTGTAGTATAGTTTGAAGTCAGCTAGCATGATGCCTCCAGCTTTGTTCTTTTTGCTTAGGATTGTCTTGGCAATGCAGGCTCTTTTTTGATGCCATATAAACTTTAAAGTATTGTTTTCCAATTCTGTGAAGAAAGTCATTGTTAGCTTGATAGGGATGGCACTGAATCTATAAATTACTTTGGGCAATATGGCCATTTTCATGATATTGATTCTTCCTATCCATGAGAATGGAATGTTCTTCCATTTGTTTGTATCCTCTTTTATTTCATTGAGCAGTGGTTTGTAGTTCTCCTTGAAGAGGTCCTTCACATCCCTTTTCAGTTGGATTCCTAGGTATTTTATTCTCTGTGTAGCAATTGTGAATGAGAGTTCACTCATGATTTGGCTCTCTGTTTGTCGATTATTGGTGTATAGGAATGGTTGTGATTTTTGCACATTGATTTTGTGTCCTGAGACTTTGCTGAAGTTGCTTATCAGCTTAAGGAGATTTTGGGCTGAGACGATGGGGTTTTCTAAATATACAATCATGTCATCTGCAAACAGGTACAATTTGACTTTCTCTTTTCCTAATTGAATACCCTTTATTTCTTTCTCTTGCCTGATTGTCCTGGCCAGAACTTCCAACACTATGTTGAATAGGAGTGGTGAGAGAGGGCACCTCTGTCTTGTGCCAGTTTTCAAAGTGAATGCTTCCAGTTTTTGCCCATTCAGTATGATATTGGCTGTGGGTTTGTCATAAATAGTCTTCTTATTTTGAGATATGTTCCACCAATACCTACTTTATTGAGAGTTTTTAGCATGAATGGCCGTTGAATTTTGTCAAAGGCCTTTTCTGCATCTATCAAGATAATCATGTGGTTTTTGTCATTGGTTCTGTTTATGTGATGGGTTACTTTATTGATTTGCATATGTTGAACCAGCCTTGCATCCCAGGGATGAAGCCAACTTGATGGTGGTGGATAAGCTTTTTGATGTGCTGTTGGATTCAGTTTGCCAGTATCTTATTGAGGATTTTCACATTGATGTTCATCAGGGATATTGGTCTAAAGTTCTTTTTTTTTTGTTGTCTCTGCCAGGCTTTGGTATCAGGATGATGCTGGCCTCATAAAATGAGTTAGGGAGGAGTCTCTGTTTTTCTATTCATTGGAATAGTTTCAGAAGGAATGGTACCAGCTCCTCTTTGTACCTCTGGTAGCATTCGGCTGTGAATCCATCTGGTCCTGGACTTTTTTTGGTTGGTAGATTATTAATTATTGCCTCAATTCCAGAGCCTGTTATTGGTAGATTGAGAGATTCCACTTCTTCCTGGTTTAGTCTTGGGAGGGTGTATGTGTCCAGGAATTTATCCATTTCTTCTAGATTTTGTAGTTTATTTGCGTAGAGGTATTTATAGTATTCTCTGATGGTAGTTTGTATTTCTGTGGGATCGGTGGTGATATCCCTTTTATTATTTTCTATTGCATCTATTTGATTCTTCTCTCTTTTCTTCTTTATTAGCTCTGGTAGCGGTCTATCAATTTTGTTGACCTTTTCAAAAAACCAGCTCCTGGTTTCATTGATTTTTTCAAGGTTTTTTTGTGTCTCTGTCTCCTTCAGTTCTGCTCTTAGTTATTTCTTGCCTTCTGCTAGCTTTTGAATATGTTTGCTTCTCTAGTTCTTTTAATTGTGATGTTAGGGTGTTAATTTTAGATCTTTCCTGCTTTCTCCTTATAGCATTTAGTGCTATAAATTTCCCTCTACACACTGCTTTAAATGTGTCCCAGAGATTCTGGTATATTGTGTCTTTGTTCTTATTGGCTTCAAAGAACATCTTTATTTAGGCCTTCATTTCGTTATTTACCCAGTAGTCATTCAGGAGCAGTTTGTTCAGTTTCAATGTAGTTGTGTGGTTTTGAGTGAGTTTCTTAATCCTGAGTTCTAATTTGATTTCACTGTGGTCTTAGAGATAGTTTATTGTGATTTCTCTTCTTTTACATTTGCTGAGGAATGCTTTACTTCCAACTATGTGGCCAATTTTGGAATCAGTGACGTGGTACTGAAGAAGAATGCATTTTCTGTTGATTTGGGGTGGAGAGTTCTGTAGATGTCTTTTAGGTCGGCTTGCAGAGCTGAGTTCAAGTCCTGGATATCCTTGTAACTTTCTGTCTCGTTGATCTGCCTAATACTGACAGTGGAGTGTTAAAGTCTCCCATTATTATTGTGTGGGAGTCTAAGTCTCTTTGTAGGTCTCGCTTTATGAATCTGGGTGTTCCCGTATTGGGTGCATATATATTTAGGATAGTTAGCTCTTCTTGTTGAATTGATTCCTTTACCATTATGTAATGTCCTTCTTTGTCTCTTTTGATCTTTGTTGGTTTAAAGTCTGTTTTATCAGAGACTAGGATTGCAATCCCTGCTTTTTTTTTGCTTTCCATTCGCTTGGTAGATCTTCCTCCATCCCTTTATTTTGAGCTTATGTGTGTCTTTGCATGTGATATGGGTCTCCTGAATACAGCACACTGATTGGTCTTGACTCTATCCAATTTGCCAGTCTATGTCTTTTAATTGGGATATTTAGCCCATTTATATTTAAGGTTAATATTGTTATGTGTGAATTTGATCCTGTCATTATGATGTTAGCTGGTTATTTTGCCCATTTTTTGATGCAGTTTCTTCATAGCCTCGATGGTCTTTACAATTTGGCATGTTTTTGCAGTGGTTGGTACTTGTTGTTCCTTTCCATGTTTAGTGCTTCCTTCAGGAGCTCTTGTAAGGCAGGCCTGGTGGTGACAAAATCTCTCAGCATTTGCTTGTCTGTAAAGTATTTTATTTCTCCTTCACTTATGAAGCTTAGTTTGGCTGTATATGAAATTCTGGGTTGCAAATTCTTTTCTTTAAGAATGTTGAATATTGGCCCCCACTCTCTTCTGGCTTGTAGAGTTTCTGCTGAGAGGTCTGCTGTTAGTCTGATGGGCTTCCCTTTGTGGGTAACCTGACCTTTCTCTCTGGCTGCCCTTAACATTTTTTCCTTCATTTCAACCTTGGTGAATCTGACAATTATGTGTCTTGGGGTTGCTCTTCTCGAGGAATATCTTTGTGGTGTTCTCTGTATTTCCTGAATTTGAATGTTGGCCTGCCCTGGTATATTGGGGAAGTTCTCCTGGATAATGTCGTGAAGAGTGTTTTCCATCTTGGTTTTATTCTCCCCATCACTTTTAGGTACACCAATCAAATGTAGATTTGGTCTTTTCACATAGTCCCACATTTCTTGGAGGCTTTGTTCTCTTCTTTTTCCTCTTTTTCCTCTAAAGTTCTCAATTTATTTCATTAATTTTTTCTTCAATCACTGATACCCTTTCTTCCACTTGATTGAATTGGCTATTGAAGCTTGTGCATGCGTCACGTAGTTCTTGTGACATGGTTCTCACCTCCATCAGGTCATTTAAGGTCTTCTCTATACTGTTTATTCTAGTTAGCCATTCATCTTATCTTTTTTCAAGGTTTTTAGCTTCCTTGCTATGGGTTCAAACATCCTCCTTTAGCTCAGAGAAGTTTGTTATTACTGACCTTCTGAAACCTACTTCTGTCAACTTGTCAAAGTCATTCTCCATCCAGCTTTGTTCCATTGCTGGCAAGGAGCTGTGATCCTTTGGAGGAGAAGAGGTGCTTGGTTTTTAGAATTTTCACCTTTTCTGCTCTGGTTTCTCCCCATCATTTTGGTGTTATCTACCTTTGGTCTTTGATATTGGTGACCTACAGATGGGGTTTTGGTGTGGATGTCCTTTTTGTTGATGTTGATGCTATTCCTTTCTGTTTGTTAGTTTTCGTTCTAACAGTCTGGTCCCTCAGCTGCAGGTGTGTTGGAGTTTGCTGGAGGTCCACTCCAGACCCTGTTTGCCTGAGCATCACCAGTGGAGGCTCAGTTGGAAGTGCAAAAATCACCCATCTTCTGTGTTGATCATGCTGGGAGCTGCAGACCGCCCCCTTCCCCCCACCCCACAACAGGCCCCAGAGTGTGATGTTCCCCTTCCTGTGTCCATATGTTCTCATTGTTCAATTCCCACCTATGCGTGAGAATATGCGGTGTTTTCAAGGTATGTAGAAAGGTATATCGTTTTCAAGGTATATAGAAAGGGCTACTTCTGCAGCACCCACACCTGGAACCACAGATTTTGACACCAAAACTATCTTCACTACACAAAAAGCATCATGTAAAGAATGCTTCATCTCATCACACATGTAATCATTTGTCCCACGTAAGATAATCGATGCAAATGTATGAGGGTTAGTGTTTTTGATTAAGATCAGCTCATCATCACAAATTCTCTGCTATACCACTTCTTCTGCCTACCCCAACACTACAGCTTCAAAAGTTTCTTTACCTTCCAAATTGGCCAGAGTTGACAGAATAGTTGCTCCAGAAGCTTTCGGAATGCGTTTAAGGTCCCTTTTAAAAACTCTTCTAACTGCCGTAGCACCAGCCTCCACAAAATACTTCAGACACATATCATCAATTCCACCAGTGGTTAGAATAATGCTGGCACCAGTTACCAGGATCTTCTGAATTCTCTCCTTGGTAATATCTGATTCTCTCTGTCTAATTTGGTCCAGTTTTTCAGGGTCTGTAATGACCACCTGTATACCAAGCTTCATTTTTGTTTTTTGCAGGCCAAAGTCAAGGCAAGCAATTTTTGCATTTACAATTCTCTTGGGTATGCCCTGGGATCCCACCACACAGTTGAATGCATAGCCACTGATGAGCATACTCTCTGTTTGACTTTTCCCATGGGCTTTCAAAATATTAACAGAATTGACTGGATAGCATGGCTGGCCTCTTATGTCTGTGTATTTAATAGCAAATACAGCATCTACTACCATGTTAGCAAAGAAATCACCATTTATTCCAATGATTTTGGAAGACGTGGATGTCTTGGCAGCATTAATCAGGCAATCTCTTCCCACTTTATCTGTGTTAACAATTAGGTTTTCATTGATATAACGCACTGCTTCCTTGCAAGCAAGTCCATAGCCACTAATAACTGACGTGGGATGAATTTTCTGTTTGACTAATTCATCTTCATTTTTTAGGAGTTCTGCTGCAATAATAACCACGGAGGTAGTTCCATCTCCAACTTCTTTGTCTTGCAGATCAGCCAGCTCACAAAGAACTTTAGCTGCAGGATGTTCTACCTCCAGTAACTTCAGGATGGTGCACCACCGTTAGTAATGGATACATCACCAGTATCATCCACCAACATTTTAACCAAGCCAACTGGACCAAGAGAACTTTTTACAGTATTGGCAATCAAAGCTGCAGCCATAACGTTCTGGGAGCAGATCGCCTCCCCAGTGCTGCAGTCCCCAAACACGGACAAAGGCCTCTCCATTTTCACGGCAGCGGTACACGTTGAATTCTGCTCACACCGCGGGCAACCAGTATCGCAGCCCCTCGGCTGACTGGCGACCACAGCAGTGGCTGCGACAGCGTGGAGCGAACCCGAGCGATTCTCCAAGAGGTGCTCAACCCAAGTCTATTTTCAAATAACACTATACTACTTCACAGGTAGTGTGAGTAACTTATAATAACAAAATAATCCTAATTCCTCCTGCCGATCCCTTGTATCATTGCTGTCATTCATCTTACTTGTACCTAAGCAAACATAAGCATATATATATGTAGATCAATTAAGAATAAGAAAAATAAGTTTTTATTTTACTTTCACTAATTTCTTCATTAATGCTCTTCTTTTCTTCATATAGATATGAGTTCCTGACCCATATTATTTTCCTTCTCCTTAAATAACTTCTTTTAACGTTTTTTGCAAGTCAGGTTTACTGGCAACAAATACCCTCAATTTCTGTTTGTATGAGTAAGTCTTTATTTCTCTCACACGTTAAGGATAATTTTGCAGGATACAGACTTCTAGGCTGATTTTTATACTCTCAACACTTTCAATATTTCACTCCACTCTATTCTTGCTTGCATAGTTTCTTAGGAGAAGTGGTAGGATGTAATTATGATCTTTGCTCCTGTGTATGCAAGGGCCACCACCCACTCCCTGTGGCTTCTTTCAGGATTTTTTTTTTAATCATTGATTTTCTGTAGTTTGGAAATAATATGCCTAGGTGTAGTTTGTCTGGAATTTATCCTTCATGGTGTTCTCTGAGGTTCTTGCATCTGGGTTTGATGCCTGACATTAATTTGGGGAAAATTCTCAATCATTACTTTTTCGAATATTTATTCTCCTTCTGGTATTCCCATTAAGCATATGTTATGCCTTTTGTAGTTTTCTCACAGTTCTCAAATATTCCAGATTTTTAAAATGTTTTCTTTTCTCCTTTGTTTTTTAGTTTTAGAGGTTTTTACTGAGATATCTTTAAGCACACAGATTCTTTCTTAAGCTGTGTTCAGTCTACTAATAAGCCCATCAAAGGCAAGGCATTCTTCATTTCTGCTACAGTAGTTTTGATGTCAAGCATTTCCTTTTGGCTTTTTGCTAGAATTTCCATCTCTCTGCTTACATTTCCCATCTATTTGTGCATGCTTTCTACTTTGTCTATTAGAGTACTTAGCATATTAATCACAGTTGTTTTAACATTCCTCATCTAATAATTCCACCATTTCTTCCAATATCTGAGTCTTGTTCTAGTGCTTTTTCAATCTCTCCAAACTGTGTTTTGCCTTTTAGTATGTTTTGTAATTTTTTAACTGACAGCTGGTCATGATGTATTGGGTCAAGGGAAGTGCTATAAATAGGCCTTAAGTAATGTAATTACTTATGATTAGGCCTCAGTTTTTAGTGAGCCTGTACCTCTTGACTGTGAACTTCATAAGTGCTGTTCAGTTCCACTCCCCTCTTTAGGTGTGACCATATGGCTGGAGGAGGCTGGAATTGTGTATTTCCTTAGTTCCACAGGAAGACTAGAGCCAGCTGGAGTTGGTAATTTTACTTCCTCCAAGTTCGTTAGGCACTGATGAAACCCCAGCAGTTTAGGTTCTGGTTAAATAGTTTCTCCTGAGGGCAGACTTTGTTAAGAAGAATACAATGCTCTGGGATATTTCAAAATGGCACTTTTCCCTCCCTTGCTGTAAGCATGGGGGCATTTTAAAAAATCTGGTATTTGCTTTGATAAACTGGTGGAGCTCTAGCAGGTAAAACTCGCAAAAGTAGGGGGCCCCTCAATAACTGAATCCCTCTGAAGTTTCAAACTCTCTGACTTGTCCACATTGAGCTTCCAGCAATTTGCTAATTACAGTTCAGGTTTTTCCAGTTTGGCACTGGTTCCCTTGGAGGTTTCTGCTCATGGGTTTCTGCTCTGGTAAGTTATGATTCTCTATACGTGTCTCTCTCTCTGATTTTGGGGCCAGTGGTTTGCCCTGTGACCTCACTTCTCTTACAAATCTAAGAATTGTTCATTTTTCCATTTTTCCAGCTTTTTACTTGTTAGGATTGACTGGCAATTCCATGCTTTTTGTATGCTGGCCAGAAATGAGAAATCCCGTGTTGTGTTTACATTTTATTCATTTCAATGTGCCATTTGATTTTCCTTGAAATTTCTTCCTGGATCCATGGAGCACGCTATTTAGTTCCAAATGTTTGGAGAGTTTCCTAAAATCTTTCTGTCATTAATTTCTACTTTCATTCCATTGTGTTTAGAAAAACCCTTTACATAATTTTAACTTTTAAAATTTTGTTGAGGTTTGTTTCATGGCCGTCTATGATCTATCTTGGTGTATGTTCTATGGGCACTAGAAAAGAATATATATTCTGCTGTTTTGGGGTGGAGTGTTCTATAAATGTTGATTAGATCCTATTGGTTGATTGTGTGATTGAGTTCCATATCTTTGGTAATTTTTTTTTTTATTAGAGATGGGGTCTCACTTGGATTTTTTTCTCTAATTGTTCTTCAAATTTTCAGAGAAGGTTGTTGAGGTCTCCAACTGTATTACAGATTTACCTATTTTTGTTTTCAGTTCTACCAGTTTTTCTGCACAGATTTGGTAACTTTGCTTTCTGGTGCGTATGCATTTAAAATTACTATGTGTTCTTGCTGTATTGACCCTTTTATTATTACATAAAATCCTTCTCCATCTCTGGCAATTTTCTTTGTTCCGAAGTCTACTTTATCTTGCTATCCTTTCATTAAGGTTTGCATATTTTTTTCATTATTTTACTTTCAACCAGCCTAAATTGTTACATTTGAACTGAATTTCTTCTAGAGAGCATATAGTAAAAGCATGTTTTTCTAATCCACTGTGGCAAACTCTGTCTTTTAATTGGCATATTTATACCATTTACCTTTCATGTAATTACTGATGTATTAAGTTTTAATTATGTCATTTTATTTTCTCTGTCTCTTTCTCCCTTTTTTTTTTCTTTCTTTCCCCTGCCTTCCAGTGGGTTATTTTTTAGTATTCCATTTTGACTTATGTATAATGTTTTTAAATGCATTTCTTTTTATATATTCAAAAAAGTAGTTGTTTTAGATATTACATTATATAAATATAACTTGTGGCAAACTGCTGGTGTCATCATTTTACTAGTGCAAGTAAGATATTGAAATCTAACTTTCCTTTACTTCTCTTTACCTCTCTGCTTGTAATGTAATTGCCTTAACCACATCAAATAATGTTATAATTTTGTCTCAACTGTCAAACATAAATTTAAAAAATGTAACAAAAGAAGAAAAGTATATTGTATTTCCCTGTTTTTTGCTTACTATGTTCTTTCTTCCTTCCTCATGTTCCAAGATTTCTTCTTTTATCATTTCATTTTCATTCTTTTTGGATTGATCTTCTGATGACAAATTCTCTCTTCCTCTGAGAACATTTTGATCTCCAGCTCATTTCTGAAGGATATAAATACAGGATTTTGGGTTGATAGTTGATTTCTTTCAGCAGGTGAAAATATTGTGCCACTTCCTTATAACCTCCAAAGTGTCTGATGTGAAATTTGCTGTCATTAGCATGGATTATTTTCCTCCTATAGGTAAGATGTCTTTTGCTTTTTACTGACTGCTTTCAATATTTTTTCTTTGTTTATAATTTTTAGTTTTTAGAAGCTTGTGGTGTGCTTTGGTGTGGATATTCTTGTTTATCCTGTTTGGGTTCTCTCAGTTTCTTTAGGTTTGTGTCTCTTGGTCAGTTATGAAAGTTTCCAGCAGTTATTTTTGCTAATGCTTTTTTAGCCCCACCTTTTTTCTTCTTTCCTTCTGCAACTCTCATGACATGAATGTTAGATCTCTTATGGTCCCATAAATCCCCAGGGGCTCTGTTTCCTTTAGTATTTTTCTCCCAGTTTCTCTTTCTGTTGTTCAAATTAGGTAATTTCTATTGTTATGTATTCTAGCTAATGGGTTATTTCCTCTACTTCCCCCATTTTGTTGTTCAGCCCATGTATAGAGCTTTTAATTTCAGTTATTGTATTTTTCAGCTCTAACATTTTTATTTGGTTATTTATATCTTCTAGTCTCTACTGAGACTTTTTATTTCTTTGCTGAGGTTTTCTATTTGTAAAAAAATTTGCTTCAAGCATATTTCTAGTTGCTCATTAAGTTATTTTTATTGTGGCTGCTTACAAATCTTTGTCTCATAATTCTAACTTTTATGTCATCTTTGTGTTGGCATCTATTGCTTGTCTCTTGTCATTTAGTTCGAGACTTCTTGGTTCTTGGTATCAGAGTAGTTTTCCATGGAAACTTGGAAAATTTTAATAATATAAGATTCTGGGTCTTATTTAAACATTTTATTTTAGTTGTCTGCACTGGGTTGAATAGTATTCCCTCAAAACTCATGCCCACTCAGAAACTTAGAATGTGACCATACTTAGAAATAGGATCTTTGTAGATGTAATCAAGTTATAATGAGTCATAGGGATGGCCCTAAGCCAATGACTGGTGTCCTCATAAGAAGAGAAAAGTTTGGATACAGAGATGCACACAGGGAAAATGATGTGAAGGCACACAAAATGTGGTGTGATTCAGAGATGGAAGTGATGCATCTACAAGCTAAGGATTGCCAGCAATACCAGAAGCTAGGAGCAGGCAAGGAAGGATCTTATCCCTAAGCCTTCAGAGAGTGTGGCTGTGATGAAACCTTGGTTTTAAAGTTCTAGCCTCCAGAACTGTCAGAGAATACATTTCTGTTATTTTAAACCACCCAATTTAAACCAGTAAGGAAGGAGTACCTCATTTCTGTCAGGTGGGGAAAAATCCAGACTTTCTATGTGGTATCCACTGACAGTTTGGTTGGGAAGGGGTTGGGTAATTGTAACCAGCGGGTGGGAAAAAGGTTTGGTTCATTATGTTTCCTTCTCTTACTCTGAAATGGCAGAGGTGTTAAAACACTTCTTACAAACTTCTAAGGATGAATGAGGCTCCCCAATGTGCCTCTACTGGTATGATGGGTTTGGGCCACGGGTTTTCTGTGGTGGTAGCCCGAGTAGGATGGCCGTTGTCTAAAAGTTGTCTCTCTTGATATTTGCCCCCTTCCTGTCCTCTGAGAGAGACAGTAGGCTTTTTTGGGGGCTCTTCTTGTCTGCTTCTATTGGCATTATGGAATTTCTGGCTTTTTAATCTCCAAGTCTGAAGTATATGAGGCAAAAAGAAAGCCTGGAGAGGTCACCATTGTGTTATTCCTCCTGTCCTGTGATCTCTAGCCAATGTGTCTTCTTTTTCCATAGTAGAGTCATCTTATTTTTTATATATATAAAATTTTCGGAGTTTAAGTTGTACTCAGTGAGAGGAGTTGGAAAAATTACATCTATTTCATCTTCCTTGAATTCCAGAAATTCTTTCAATGTATTTTATCTCATGTTCTGAGCTTCACTTACAAACTCTGTGATTTTAAACAATCTAAACCTCCATTTCTTGTTTCACCAACCAGAGAAAATAGCTTATGAACCCTCATTTGGTAAGAGAAGCACCCTAATACTTCCAAATAAAGTATCCCATAGATAGCCAATCCTCTCTCTTCTTACTCCTTTTTACTTCTTTATCTCTGTTGAGAATATCTTTATTTTTACATTGACAAGATGAATAATATTATTTTGTTAATATGATAGAAGCTGCCATGATTTCTCTACAAGTCAATATTAGGATTTTACAATCAATAAAATATTTTTTATTATTATGACTAGGTAAATGTTGT
Organism: Pan troglodytes; assembly: GCF_028858775.2. Classification (NCBI taxonomy): domain Eukaryota; kingdom Metazoa; phylum Chordata; class Mammalia; order Primates; family Hominidae; genus Pan; species Pan troglodytes. The sequence goes on from NC_072404.2 coordinate 46,596,065, forward strand.
ATACTCTAAGCCTAGTAATAGACTAAGATTACATTTCCTTCTTTGTGGATTAAATATCATAACCACTGTGTCCTTCAATGGAGAATATTTCCTGTTTAAACTTCAAGTATGATTTCTTTTTCCACCCTCCATTTACATTATTATGCCATTAAATCTTTCCAACTTCTAAATTATATAGTTTCTCTGATTTTCCAATGTCAGCTGATTTCTTCCTGTATAATTTATATTCTATGTTAGATCTACTTTTTTTTTATAATTTATTTTATTTTATTTTATTTTATTATTATTATACTTTAAGTTTTAGGGTACATGTGCACAATGTGCAGGTTTGTTACATATGTACACATGTGCCATGTTGGTGTGCTGCACCCATTAACTCGTCATTTAGCATTAGGTATATCTCCTAATGCTATCCCTACCCCCTCCTTCCACCCCACAACGGTCCCTGGAGTGTGATGTTCCCCTTCCTGTGTGCATGTGTTCTCATCGTTCAATTCCCACCTATGAGTGAGAACACGTGGTGTTTGGTTTTTTGTTCTTGCGATAGTTTACTGAGAATGATGATTTCCAGTTTCATCCATGTCCCTACAAAGGACATGAACTCATCATTTTTTATGGCTGCATAGTATTCCATGGCGCATATGTGCCACGTTTTCTTAATCCAGTCTATCATTGTTGGACATTTGGGTTGGTTCCAAGTCTTTGCTATTGTGAATAGAGCCGCAATAAACATACACGTGCATGTGTCTTTATAGCAGCATGATTTATAGTCCTTTGGGTATATACCCAGTAATGGGATGGCTGGGTCAAATGGTATTTCTAGTTCTAGATCTCTGAGGAATCACCACACTGACTTCCACAATGGTTGAACTAGTTTACAGTCCCACCAACAGTGTAAAAGTGTTCCTATTTCTCCACATCCTCTCCAGCACCAGTTGTTTCCTGACTTTTTAATGATTGCCATTCTAACTGGTGTGAGATGGTATCTCATTGTGGTTTTGATTTGCATTTCTCTGATGGCCAGTGATGTTGAGCATTTTTTCATGTGTTTTTTGGCTGCATAAATGTCTTCTTTTGAGAAGTGTCTGTTTATGTCCTTCGCCCACTTTTTGATGGGGTTGTTTGTTTTTCTCTTGTAAATTTGTTTGAGTTCATTGTATATTCTGGATATTAGCCCTTTGTCAGATGAGTAGGTTGTGAAAATTTTCTCCCATTTTGTAGGTTGCCTGTTCACTCTGATGGTAGTTTCTTTTGCTGTGCAGAAGCTCTTGAGTTTAATTAGATCCCATTTGTCAATTTTGTCTTTTGTTGCCATTGCTTTTGGTGTTTTAGACATGAAGTGCTTGCCCATGCCTATGTCCTGAATGGTATTGCCTAGGTTTTCTTCTACGGTTTTTATGGTTTCAGGTCTAACATTTAAGTCTTTAATCCATCTTGAATTAAATTTTGTATAAGGTGTAAGGAAGGGATCCAGTTTCAGCTTCCTACATATGGCTAGCCAGTTTTCCCAGCAACATTTATTAAATAGGGAATCCTTTCCCCATTGCTTGTTTTTCTCTGGTTTGTCAAAGATCAGATAGTTGTAGATATGTGGCGTTATTTCTGAGGGCTCTGTTCTGTTCCATTGATCTATATCTCTGTTTTGGTATCATACCATGATGTTTTGGTTACTGTAGCCTTGTAGTATAGTTTGAAGTCAGGTAGTGTGATGCCTCCAGCTTTGTTCTTTTGGCTTAGGATTGACTTGGCGATGTGGGCTCCTTTTTGGTTCCATATGAACTTTAAAGTGGTTTTTTCCAATTCTGTGAAGAAAGTCATTGGTAGCTTGATGGGGATGGCATTGAATCTATAAATTACCTTGGGCAGTATGGCCATTTTCATGATATTGATTCTTCCTACCCATGAGCATGGGATGTTCTTCCATTTGTTTGTATCCTCTTTTATTTCATTGAGCAGTGGTTTGTAGTTCTCCTTGAAGAGGTCCTTCACGTCCCTTGTAAGTTGGATTCCTAGGTATTTTATTCTCTTTGAAGCAATTGTGAATGGGAGTTCACTCATGATTTGGCTCTCTGTTTGTCTGTTATAGGTGTATAAGAATGCTTGTGATTTTTGTACATTGATTTTGTATCCTGAGACTTTGCTGAAGTTGCTTATCAGCTTAAGGAGATTTTGGGCTGAGGCAATGGGGTTTTCTAGATATACAATCATGTCATCTGCAAACAGGGACAATTTGACTTCCTCTTTTCCTAATTGAATACCCTTTATTTCCTTCTCCTGCCTAATTGCCCTGGCCAGAACTTCCAACACTATGTTGAATAGGAGTGGTGAGAGAGGGCATCCCTGTCTTGTGCCAGTTTTCAAAGGGAATGCTTCCAGTTTTTGCCCATTCAGTATGATATTGGCTGTGGGTTTGTCATAGACAGCTCTTATTATTTTGAGATATGTCCCATCAATACCTAATTTATTGAGAGTTTTTAGCATGAAGCGTTGTTGAATTTTGTCAAAGGCCTTTTCTGCATCTATCGAGATAATCATGTGGTTTTTGTCTTTGGCTCTGTTTATATGCTGGATTACATTTATTGATTTGTGTATATTGAACCAGCCTTGCATCCCAGGGATGAAGCCCACTTGATCATGGTGGATAAGCTTTTTGATGTGCTGCTGGATTCGTTTTGCCAGTATTTTATTGAGGATTTTTGCATCAATGTTCATCAAGGATATTGGTCTAAAATTCTCTCTTTTGGTTTTGTGTCTGCCAGGCTTTGGTATCAGGATGATGCTGGCCTCATAAAATGAGTTAGGGAGGATTCTCTCTTTTTCTATTGATTGGAATAGTTTCAGAAGGAATGGTACCAGTTCCTTCTTGTACCTCTGGTAGAATTTGGCTGTGAATCCATCTGGTCCTGGACTCCCAAGAGTAAACCAGGAAGAAGTTGAATCTCTGAATAGACCAATAACAGGCTCTGAAATTGTGGCAATAATCAATAGCTTACCAACCATTATTCACTTCTTTACTTTCTTCATAGCTTTGTTATCCTCATGTGCACCCTAGAAATTGCTAATAGCCTTGCCATTAACAAATAGACATGTTTTTATGTCTCCTTTAATCTGTAAGTCATTCTCCTATTCTTCTATTTTTCATACAATTTATTTTCCTCCCAAGAGTTTATCTCAGTCTAAATTTTGCATTCTCTTGGTGTAGGTAAAAAGGTTCCTCTGTTCTCAGTATTTCTTGTAAATCGGTAGCTGGATCCAGAGACTTGCTTAATCCTGCTGTCAGCACCACAGGTGGCCTGATGTTCTTTCATCAGGAGGCACAAAATGTATAGTTGTCTCTCTTTTTGTGATATTAGTAGCTGTTGGTGCTCAATGCCTAAATTCATTAATTCATATTCTAATGCTATCACTACTTTTTATTTATTTGTTAGAAAACTTTTCTAAAGTGGTACTTTATGTCATTTACTATTTTGTTACTCTGGTACAATTCTCACATAGGAAGAAAGATAGATGGTTGATTTTTTCTTTTATTTAACTTGTTTTAAAAATAATGAATTTATTACCTATTGTCTTCTAAGGAAATGAATTAGATTGAAATATTATTATAAACTCATGGACTTAAACATATTCTGTGAGTTTCAGTCTGTTGAAATTGTATTTATTTTGAGGCTCAAATTGTTTCATCTTTTGTGGAGAGAAGCTTCTTCAAGCTGGTTTCTGAGTTCTTTTGACGTGACCCTAATAGTTTTGAACGGCTTCCTCACTGTCTGAGGATATATGAGGAATGTCTTCTTCATATGACTAGGTGTTTCAGGCTTGTTTGGTTCACTTCTTGCCCCAAACCTGAAATCAGCCAAGAAGTTCTGATTTCTTTTAGTGGTAAATAATATTTTTGATAAAATTTGACTATTAGGAAAAATCATTGCTTCTTTCTTGGCCTTTATACCTAAGTCTCTTTGGTGAAGACAGCTAAATTTTCTTCTGTGTGTAAATATGTATTAAATTTAAATTTAAAATTACTTCTATAAGTAATTATATGTTTTATATTTACCATCATTTCTTATATCAATATTCCTTTGGTCACTTTGTTTTCTAAAACTTACACTCAATAGATTTCTCACAAGGGCTCTTGAGAACATTTTTGAGTTCTTACATGTTGGTGACAGTTTGTAAGTGCACTCTATACTTGAAAGAGAGTTTTTGGGATATAAAAATCCTTGGTTCACATTTTTTTTCCTGAAGTATTCTAAATATGTTACTTCATTTACTTTTGGCATTAAACATTACTGTTGAAAAGTCTAATAGTAATCTAATATTTTCCCTTATTAATCTCTTCCTTTTATGCCTAGCTGTTCAAAGGATTTTTACATTTTTTCTTCAAAGTGCAGTCGTTTTAGACTTTCTTGGCATTGGTCATTCTGAGTCAGTATTGTCAGGTATGTGCTTTTCTTGGTTTTGTATGTAGTTTCAAATAACATATTCAAGTTAAGGAGAGTTTTCTTGATTATTCTTTCTTATTTGCTCTTTCCTCTTGATTTGTTTTCTTCTTCAGAGATTCATATGATTTGTACGTTTAATCTTCTTTGCTTATATTCAATATATGTCATCAATTTTTTTTCTCTTGTTACATTTATTTTAGATTTTTAATTTCTTATCCTCTTTACCTTTTGCTTTTCTTAAGGAATAGTTTTTCTGTTTTCTTGTTCTTGGTCTTTCTAATTTTGTCATCATTTCTGATAAATTTTTTTTCTTTCCCAAGTTATATTTCTTAATTTCTAAGTACTTGTAATTCTGACTTCAGTTTTTTCATATCTACAAATAAGAGATAGTTATTTTCTTTGATAAACCAAGGTCCGGTACTTCAGATAATTAGAATATACTGTGATACATGCATTATAAAAGCAGAGTATATACATAGCACAAAAGAATAAGGGATGAGTAATTCAAATAGATTTAAGTTTTTGAGCTCCATGTTTAAATCACCAGAATATAATGTTTGACATTTCATGTAAAAATTATACCAAGGTAAAAGTGTTTTTATTATTGATAAATATTCCATCTCAGCATAAGATTATTAAGTAAGGTCTGTATTTATTCTTTTTTGCTCAAATGGTGTTTTAAGATATAAATATAGAAATTTTGGCGAGAGCACCAAGATTTGATAAGTGTCACATTGCTCACTGGTATGAGACACTATCATCATAGTTTTTGTTCTCCAGGACCTGACTCTGATATAGAGGTTAGTCTTCTAGATGTTTATTAAGTAGTGCCATTGGCATCCATATCTGTGAAAGGTAGAAGGATGGAGCAGGACTGGGAAGGGGAAGAAACTGAGCTGTGATGTAGGCCCAGCAGCCTAAGCAAACCCTACAAAATGATCAGTCAAATTTGTTCCATGTTGTGACAAAATAGGTGGTCCTCAATACCTTTGCCTCCATCATGTTGGCCATCCACAAAGTGTGTGACCTTGGGTGGATCAATTCCTAAAGGACTGTTACCTAAAGACTGTTCACAGACAGCATTCCGAGCAATTCGCCAATAAAAGTCCTTTCATGAAAGAGGATATGAGCACCACATCTCCATGTTTACCACTTACAGTGATGAAGGATTTACCGGGGGGTAATCATAATTTGGTTTTCTGCCTCTTACGTCTCTCACCCACATCAAGGGTATAAAACAATTGACAATGAGAGATTATTATTATTCTTAAAAAGAAATCTTAGTGTCTTGTGATGCCTTCTCCCACCTCCATCTTCTCAAATCAAGACAATGAGTCTGCAACAGGACCAGGTACAGAGTGCCTCATGTGTCCCCTGCAGTTTAAGTGACATAATGGATTGTTGCTAACATCTTTCTGGAAAATCTACATGATGAGCTATGGGCCAACAAGTCTGTTTAATGGAAGAGTGAAAGAGCAGTATCTTCTGTGGGCAGCTGGCACTCAAAGTGTTTGATGAGGCTCAGGCTGAGCAAGTGTTTCCCAGTTGTGGGACACCTGCAATAGAGATCAGTGTGGGGGTTTCCTGAGAGTTTCATGAGGAAAAACAAGAGAAGAGAAGAGATCTTAGCAGAAAGAAGTTTCCCTTTGAGCCAGGTGCCTAAGGACTAAGGAAAGAGATATATGACCAACTAGGGAGGATGGACCACCTACTCCGTGGAAGTAGTTATTGAAGATTTCCAGAGATAAAGGAGGTGGGATCCTTTAAACTGTGCAAAGACCCCATGAGAGACCCTGGCTGCAAGGATCAGAGAGTATGAAACAAACTCACCACTGTAAAACATTTCTGTTCCTCCCTTCTTCCAAAGCTGGGAAGGTCATAAATTGAGGTTGGGGGACAATACATAAAAATACACAATAGGAAAGAAGAAGTACTCTGACAACACTGACTCTCTTGACTTCAGAACTTTATACCTAATAGTTTTGAACTTGAGAAGAGAGTGAATTTAACTCCAGATTAAAGTCACTTCTATTACAGAGAAATGGCCATTTTAATCACTGAAATGAGACTTTATGATAGAGAGTTACCTGAAGATTCATGTAACTTGTTTCAAATTTCATCCTAGTGAGGAATTAGACCTAGAAAAAAATGGAGAGTTACCTGAAGATTCATGTAACTTACTTCAAATTTCATCCTAGTGAGGAATTAGACCCAGAAAAAAATTTAAGGTATAGTGGAAAAATACGAAAATCACCTTTTCATTACATTCCACAGTATACTTGCTTAGGTAAATGTTTAGACCTTTCAGAGTCCTGCTGTTTCTAAGTTGTTGCCTCTAATTTACTTAGGCAAACTCAACTCAAGGGTTTTCTGAATCCTCAAAGAAAAATTATGTACTATTTAATATAATCAATTGGAAAAGATGTTCAGATTTCTCAGGAGAAGCCTGAGTCTCTGAATTTGCCATAACATTGCATGCTAGCTGTGTTGAAAGTAGAACAATTCTAGGCCAGAAAGTTCTTCAGTGTTACAGAAATGAAAAAGGATATTGGAGAAAGGCAATAATTGTTATTCTGAGAATTGAATCAGCCTTGGGACAGGAAATGTCACTGAGAATTCAGGTCTGTAAGTTGTCATGGGTATATATCTTCCCTAGAAAACACTTATAACCTAGTAATATCAACAACTGAAATCTAATGTCACTTGCTCCCATATTTTAGAATTCAAGTTAAATTATGTCTCTGCCATGAAACCAGGACCTATCAAGCAGCCACTGATTCTTTTCTTCTATTGAATATTCCCTGGATGTGGTACTTATATGACCTTCGACACAAATGGAATCACACTTTGAGTTACATTTAAATTACATTTAAGTAAAATTTTATTTTTATAAAAGTACATACAAAGAGTCAATAACACAGGGCTAATAATAAAAACCAGCATTCTCTGGCTCCATCTCTCCCACTCTTCCCTATACCCAAGTACCTGTCTCCAGAAGAAACCAAGTGCCTCTCTCCAGAAGTAAACAATTTCAACTGTTTTAAATGTTTCCTTTTGTAGTTATTTCCATATTTGTATATAATATACCTAAGTTTTTATTTCTTGATCTTTAATACTAGATTATCAATTCAGTTCCTACTAAGGAAGATGAAAATTTAGCTGCCATACTAATTATGTACCCCATCCCCAATTTTACACTTCCTTTCTCCCATTCTTCTTATGTAGCCCACATTCTTCTTACATTTAATAACTTTTACTAAATAAATATTCAGTATTTATTATGATCATGTAGGTATTGCTTGTACTTACAGTTGTAAAATGTTGTTCAAGTAAAACAGGAACAATTTTAAAGTTTTTTGAGTAGAAAGAAGTTTAACTTCTTCTAGGAAAATAAAGCTGTAAAAAACTATTGGAAATGCAAGTATAGGAGGAAATACGCTACCAATATTTTCAGCTCCCTGTAACTCTGAAGTTGATAATTCCTAGAGAATAATTGAAGTTTCTGGAAGTCGCTACTGCTGCTAACAATCATAGATGTGCATGCACCTAATAACAGAGTTTCAGAATACGTGAAGCAAATATTGTCAAAGTTAGTTGGAGAAATAAACAATTCCACAATGATGGTTGGAGAGTCTAACACTACTTTCTCAACAATTGAAAAGGCCAGGCACTCATGCCTGTAATCCCAGCAGTTTGGGAGGCTGAGGCAGGAAGCTGACTTGAGCCCAGGAGTTCAAGATCAACATGGGCAACATAGTGAGACCCTATCTTTATAAAAAACATTTAAAAAGTAGGCAGACATGGTGATGCACATCTGTAGTCCCAACCACTCAGGAATCTGAGGTGGGAAGATGACTTGAGGCTGAGAGGTCAAGGCTGCAGTAAGCTATGATTGTGCCACTGCACTCCAGCCTGGGTGACAGAGGGAGAGCCTGTCTCAACAACAACAAGAACAACAACAACAACAGCAACAAAAATCAAAAGAACAACTAAGAAAAAATCCAGCAAAGATAGAATATGTGAACAACATTATCAGCCATCTTGATTTAACTGATGTTCATAGAAGACTAAAATAACAATGGCAGTGAGAGAGGGGACATTACTATAGAACTTACGGATAATAAAAAGGCAACAACAGAATATTAACTTTATGCCAGTGGATTTGACAATCTATTAAGATAAAATGGCTACATTCCTTGAAAAATACAAATTGCTAAAATAGAAATGAGAAATACAAATTACCAAAATAGGAACACAAAACTTGAATAGCTCTATATTAATTAAAGGAGTAGGTACTAGTCTGTTCTTGCATTGCTCTAAAGAATTACCTGAGACCGGGTAATTTATGAACAAAAGAGGTTTAATTTACTCACTGCAGGCTGTATAGGAAGCATGGCTGGGAGGCTTCAGGAAACTTACAACCATGTTGATTGGGGGAGAAAGCAGGAGAGAGAGAGAGAGAGAGAGTGAAGGGGGAGGTGATACACACTTTTAAACAACCGTATCTCAGGAGAACTTACTATCACGAGAATAGCAAAGGGGAAGTACACCACCATGATCCATTCGCCTCCCGCCAGGTTCCGTCTCCAATATTGGGAACTACAATTTAACCTGAGATTTTGGTGGTGACACAGAGCCAAGCCATATTATTCTACCCCTCGCTCCTCCCAAATATCATGTCCTTCTCACATTTCAAAACACAATCATGCCTTCCCAGCAGTTCCCAGTCTTAACTCATTCCAGTATTCATTCAAAGGCCGAGTCCAAAGTATCATCTGAGACAAGGCAAGTCCCTTCTGCCTATCAGCCCGTAAAATTAAAAACAAGTTAGTTACTTTCAAGATACAATGGGGGTACAGGCATTGGGTAAATAGACCCATTCTAAGAGGGAGAAATCAGCCAAAACACAATGGCTACAGGTCCCATGCAAGTCCAAAACCCACCAGGACAGGCATTAAATCTTAAAGCTCCAAAATAATCTCCTTTGATTCCATGTCTCACATCCAGGCCACACTGATGCAAGGGGTGGGCTCCCCAAGGCCTTGGGCAGCTCTGTCCCTGTGGCTCTGCAGGGTACACAGAACCTGTAGCTGCTTTCATGGGCTGGCACTGAGTGCCTGTAGCTTTTCCAGGTGCATGGTGCAAGCTGTCAATGGTTCTACCATTCTGGGGTTTGGAGAATGATGGCCCTCTTCTTACAGTTCCACTACACAGTGCCCCACTGGCGACTCTACATGGGGGCTCCAACCCCACATTTTTTCTCCACATTGCCCTAGTAGAGGTTCTCCATGAGAGCTCTGCCCCTGCAGCAGACTTCTGCTTGGACATCCAGGTGTTTCCATACATCCTCTGAAATCCAGGCTCCCAAATCTTAACTCTTGCCTTCTGTGCACCCACAGGCCCAACACCACATGGAAGCTGCCAAGGCTTGGGGCTTGAATCCTCTGAAGCAATGGCCTGAGCTGTACCTTGGCCCCTTTTAGCCATGGCTGTAGCTGGAGTGGCTGAAATATAGGGCACCATGTCTTGAGGCTGCACAGAACATTGGGGCCCTGGGCCTGACGTAGGAGACCATTTTTTTCCTTCCTAGGCCTCCAGGCCTGTGATAATAGTGGCTGACGTGAAGGTCTCTGAAATGCCCCAGAGACATTTTCCTCACTATCTTGGCTATTAACATTCATCTCTTCTTTACTTTTGTAAATTTCTGCAGCTGGCTTGAATTTATCCACTGAAAATAGGATTTTCTTTTCTACCACGTGGTCAGACTACAAATATTCTAAACTTTTATGCTCTCCTTCCCTTTTAAATGTAACTTCCAGGTTCAGACCACCTCTTTGCAAATGCATGTGAGTATATGCTGTTAGAAGGAGCCAGGTCAAATCTTGAATGCTTTGCTGCTTAGAAATTTATTCTGCCAGAAGCTTAGAAGTTTCTTCTGCCAGATATCCTAAATCATCTCTCTCAAGTTCAAAGTTCTGCAGATATCTAGAGCAGGGGCACAATGCCACCAGTCTCTTTGCTAAAGCATAGCAAGAGTGACCTTTATTCCAGTTCCCAGTAAGTTTCTCATCTACATCTGAGACCACCTTAGCCTGGACTTTATTGTCCATATCACTATCAGCATTTTGGTTACAACCATTCAACAAGTCTCTAGGAAGTTCAAAATTTTCTCTCATCTTCCTACCTTCTTCTAATCCCTCCAAATTGTTCCAACTTTCACCCATTACCCAGTTCCAAAGTTGCTTCCACATTTTCAGGTATCTTTATAACAATACCCCACTCCTGGTACCAATTTTTTTGTAGTAGTCCATTCTTACACTGCTATAAGGACTACCTGAGACTGGGTAATTTATGAAGAAGGGAAGATTAATTGACTCACAGTTCCACAGGCTATACAGGAAGCACGGCTGGGAGACCTTAGGAAACTTTCAACTGTGACGGAAGGGCAGAGGGGAAGCAAGCACATCTCTACATCATGGCAGGAGAGAAAGAGATCATGAAGGGGGAAGTGCTACACCTTTAAACAACAAGATCTCATAAGAACTCACTCATGGCCAGGTGCGGTGGCTTATGCCTGTAATCCCAGCACTTTGGGAGGCCAAGGCAGGCAGATCACGAGGTCAGGAGATCAAGACCATCCTGGCCAACATGGTGAAACCCTGTCTCTACTAAAAAAAAAATACAAAAAATTGGCTGGACATGGTGGCGGGTACCTGTAGTCTCAGCTACTTGGGAGGCTGAGGCAGGAGAATGGCGTGAACCCAGGAGGTGGAGCTTGCAGTGAGCCGAGATTGCACCACTGCACTCCAGCCTGGGCAGCAGAGTGAGACACTGTCTCAAAAAAAAAAAAAAAAAAAAAAAAAAGAGAACTCACTCACTATCACGAGAACAGCAAGGGGGAAAACCATCCGCATGGTCCAGTCACCTCCCGCCGGGTCTATCCCTCAACACTGGGAATTACAGTTTGACATGACATTTGGGAGGGGATACAGAGCCAAATCATATCAGAGTGGAATTTATGACTTGAAATTTTCCCATACAGAAAACACTAGTCCTAGATGGCTCTTATCAAATACGTAAAAAAGAAAATAAAACTACTCTTATAAAACTCTTTCAAAAATGAAGGAGGAGGAAAAACTTTTCATCTTATTTTATGAGGCCACTATTACCTTGTTACCCAAACCAGAGAAAAAGTCCAGAAAAGACAGAACTACGGACTAGTATCTGTCATGAACATGGACAGAGAGTCCTTTTCAAAAAGTTCGCAAATCAAATCTAATTGTATATATGAAGGATAAGACATGATTATGGGGAAGTGGGGTTTCATTCCAGAAAAGCAAGATTGATTTAATATTTGAAAATCAATTAATGTAACTCACCATATTAATAAAATAAAGAGGAAGAAAACATACAGTCACTTCGAAAGTTGCCAAAAACATTTTACAACATTCAACACTTATTCATAATTAAAATAATCTCAATGAATGATGATTTTTAGAAAGAAAATTTCTCGACCTGGTCAAGACCAAAAAAACTACTGCACATATCAGTGATGAAAAGTTTTGTGCTTCCTGCGTAAGATCAGGAATAAATTAAGAATTTCTGCTTCAGCACTTCTATATTTATAATTTTACTAGACATCCTAGCCAGTGTAGTAAAGCAAGGAAAAAAAGGTATAAACATTGGAAAAGAAAAAGCAAAGTGTTACTATTTGCAGACAATATGAGCTTATGTAATCTACAAAAAAAGCTGTAGGACTAATGAATTAATTTAATACGGTTGTAGGATAAAGGCCAATATTCAAAACCCAGTAGTATTTCTATGTTCTAACAATAAACATTTAGAAAATGAAATAAAACATACTATTGACAATAGCATAAAATTAGGAATAAATTTAATAAATGATGTAGAAAAGTTGCCAAGGGTAATTAATAAATGGAGACTTATACCCTGTTAATCAATTTATAGAGTCAATATTGTTAAGATAACAATTCTACCCAAAGTAATCTGCAGATTCAGTGAAATGTCAAACTATTAGCAAGGCTTTTTTTAAAAAAAAGAAATTGACATGGTGACTTTAAAATTTATATAAATAGGCAAAATACATGGATATCCAAAACAATTTTTAAAAAGAGAAAGAGCATAAACTCCCTCACTTCCAGACCTACTATAAAGCTGTAGTAATTAAGACAGTGTGGTATGGTGTAAACAGATAAAATGATCCATGGAACAGAATAGAGTTAAAAAACGAATCCATACTTACATGCTTAATTGATTTTCCACAACGTCCTCAGATATTCCTATGGGGAAAATACATCCTTTTCAATAAATGCTGCTGGGAAAAATTGGATATATGTTTGGGAAAAAATAACCTAGGCTCTTACTGTATGTTGCACAAAAATTAATTCACAATGGATCATAGACTTAAATGTAAGTGATAAAATGCTTAAACTTTCAGAACTATAAATAACTAGGGAGTTGGAGAGAGAATGTGGGAAGAGTTGAGGTGTTAGTTGTATTCGAGATATGTTATTTTTTAAATGATCTGAACACATTTGCAGCCAAAAGTTACAGTGGTGAAATTTGAACGAGGTTACATGAATGTTTGTGAGAATCTGTGCTTTCCTTTGTATATAAAATATTTACTGATTAAGGTATAGTAATAAATTACAATGAAGAAGAATAATGAAGTAATTAGTAATGAAGATTATGTATAAAATAATAAAGTTTCGTAGTTAAAATTCTAGGGAGATAGATTTGATTATGAAAAACTCAAGATTTGGGTATGGTAAAAAACACTATACACATAATTAAAAGACAAAATTGTATAATAATTAGCAACACATGTAAGAGTCAAAAGGTTAGTAAACTTAAAATATAAGGTTGCTTTAAAATCATCAGAAAAGATGGATGCCAGAAGAAAAAAAAAAGAGCCAACAACATGGACAATAAATTCACAAAAATAAAACTAAGTATAAAATGATGATTTTATTAGTAATTGAATTCTGAGAATAGGGAGCACTTTTTGTATATCTGATGAGCAAGAATGAAACATGATGGTGCTCACAGTTGGCAAAAGTGTGAGAAAAGGCTCAGCCTTATACTTTGCTTCTGAAGATTAGATGGTTCAACCCTTTTCTTAGACAATTTGGCAATATGGAAAAAGATCATTAAAAATCAAACACAATTTGACCCAGAAATTTCACTTCTAGGAGGCAGCATATTGTTGAGAGTGCCTGCTCCCAGGAGCTAGAATTCCTTGTTTAAATTCTGGCTCCACAACTTCCTATGCAGCTTTGGAAATGATATTTCAGCTCTTTGGGACTCAATTTCCCTAATCTGTAAAATTTGGGAAAATAACTCCTAGGAATGTTGTGATGCTTATAATTTGTAAATTCCTGTAAAGGTAACTTAGAACAGTATTTGTCACATAGTGAGTGTTATGATATAAGTGTTTGTTCCTCCTCCTCCTTCTTCCCATCATTTTATCAGACTAAAACTTTTAGCCAGCTTTTGCCTGACCTCTAACTTGGATTCTGAAGGGCAGTTTCTCTTTCAAGATGGCCTCAGCAACATCTTCTTGGGCCGCTGCTTGGCCCTTTAGCAGAACTCTTTGGCTGTTTCTTAGTTGCAGCTTCTGTCCTCCTGTGAACCCTGACCCCCTCTTCCTTTAGTGCAATTTAATTGCCTGGACTTCAAATTCACCCATCCTCTGCATCTATTTCTATCCACCCAGTCATTAACCCTGGCCTGGCAACTTGCATCCCTTCCTGGATTCCCCCTTGTCACATGCTTGCAACTTAGACATATTACAGGAGACATCTGTTGACTGCAGTTGGCTTATTCTTTGTTCACACAAGCTGAAATATGGGCAAAAGGGACAATGTTGAAAGAGGCTTGGTGAAAGATTCTCTCCTTTCCATGTATGTAAATTAGGCATTCCCTCAGGGAAGACTTAGAACCTATAATTCCAAACATGTAAAATGTTTCCATTCCTTGTATTATTTAGATGGTGACTCATATAACTTTTCATCACTCATCAGCACATAATTGTGGAATACATAATCTATGTCAGGTACTGGGCCAGGCACAGAGGATGCAAGTTCGAACAAGACATGAGCCTGGCCCTCAAGCAATCACACAGACCATCATGTAAACAAAACAATTACAATGTAGTGGGATAAGGAAAAGCATAGCGTTATACACATATTTCCATGGTGGCACAGAGAACGGAGTGGCTAGCCTGGTCTGAGCCGAGTGGTGAGTTTACAGAGGACTTGATTTTGAGGGTTTTCCAGGTAGCCTGGAGTACAAGTCGCATCATGAGACTGGCTTGCACAAAAGCACCAAACTGTACCAGAAGCCTGGTTTTCTCTGTAATGGCGATAGCTGGTATGGCTGGAGCAGGAGGTGGAAATTGGCATGATATGAATCTGAGCATCAGCAGGAGGCCACATTGTAGAGGACACTGCTTGTCAAAGATGAGATGTAATTTTTAAGATAATGAGAGTTTTAAGGAGGGAACTGACAAGATCAGATTTGTGTTTTTATTAAGACAATTTGGGGTATGGTGTGGAAGATGGATTGCAGATGGAGAGATGAAATTGGAACCTTCTGCAATAGCTTAAGGGTGATGAAGAGGAGCATATCTGGAAGAGCGGAGGTGGGGGAAGGAGAGGCAGAGATACACTTATTTGGCAGAACCTGGTGATAAATCATATTGGATGGTGAGAATATTGAAAAGCATGACTCTTCGATGTCTGACTCAGGTCACCAGGTGGATAATAGACTCATTAACTGAAGTAGGTTATATAGGAGAACATCTGGTTCAATGGGTGATAAATATACTGAGTTAAGTTTGGAAATGCTGAATTTGAGATGGCTGTGGGACGTTCATAGGGAAATATCCAGAATGGCAATAAAAATACAGGTCTGTTGCACAAGATCAGAAGCATGAAGTGGGGATGTCAATTTGGGAAACATCATCATATATGGAGCATTTAAAAGTACCAGATCAGATGAATTTGCCCAGTGTGAGCATGAAGAGCGAGGAGTTAAGTACACTGAAATGAAATTGTGGAGAATGTAATATGCAGATGGATACAGAACAGCTCTTTCCAGGCATTGGTCATATCACAGTCTAGGTGAAGGGCAACCCCAGAAGTTGTGTAGTGCACAACCTGTGTGACTGTATGTGGCAACTGGGGAAAGAGAAAGCACTTGTATAAGGCTAAGAAAGACTAGTATTAGAAATAGGAACAGAACTGGGAATGAACGTGACACAGAAGCCACAGAATATTTCTCTAGGAGGCAGCAGTAAACTACGTCTGAAAACTCTGAAGTGATCTAGTAGTTTAACCCTAAGGGTCTGCTTGATAGGTATTTTTTGGTGACCTTGGGGAGACAGATTTCCACACGTTGGTGGGGACAGAAGTCCTAACTCCGAAGGTTGAAGTGTGATTGAAGGCGAGGCAGTGGAGGCTACAAATGGAGGCCACTCTCCACTGTTGGGTCTGCGAAGAGGAGAGGAGGGTGGCTAAAAGGGGCGGAGCGTCACGGAAGGGTTTTTCTGCACATGGTTATGAGTCAGGCAGGAGTAAAAGGCAGAGGGCTGGTTGGTAAGAAAGGAAGAAGGTGCCACAAAGAGAGTTTGGCAGGAAAAGTGAGAAAGGAGGGAGATTAAGGTGAAAACAAAAAAAGGAATTGAACCAGTCACCACCATCATCCAAAACAAGGTCCTTTCCCTCCAGCCCTGAGAAGGTGGCATCAGTCATGGTGTGGCACCGAGGTCTCCACAAGGGATTGTCCCAGTCAGGAGAACGTGTCAACCGTGTGCCAGAGGGGGGCTTACCCCTGTGGGAGGGGCTGTCCGAGAGTCTGCAGTGTCCCCTGCTCTAGAACTTGTTCTCCCTGAATCCTGTCCCCTCCCGGCTATCTGCTCTCCTCCCTCCATCGTGCCCTCTATGCTGTGTGCAGGAGGCTCCGCACATCTCTAACTGGAAGTGAACACTTCATCACGAATGAATGGAGTGCTCACCAAGTGTCAGGCACGACTCCAGACATGGCGGGTACAGCAGGACTAAATTAGACGGTGTTTCTTCTCACAGTCTAGACATGGTTGGTGGGTGACAGCGTCAGTATATACTGTGGAGGGTGGTGAGAGCTATGAACAAAATGCAACAAAGAGTGGTAACAGGGATAGAGTAACATGGGTTCAGTTGGGGGAGGGCTTCTCTGATTGGTGACATCTCAGTAGTGAGAGAGGGGGCCCAGGGCAAGAGGAAGTGCAAAGGCCACAGGGTGGGCACCTGCCTGGACCTTTGGGGAGCTGCCAGCAGTCTAGAGGGTGGGAAAGGGTCCATCACATATGGCCTCCCACCCCGCGGTGAGAACTTTAATTTTACTGAGACCAAGGAGAAGTCATTGGACCGCGTGTCCTTCAAGGCTCTCTCTGGCAGTGGGAGGAAGACGCTGCAGTGGGAATGGAGGCAGCAAGGCCAGGCTGAAGGCTCATCAGGAACAACCAGAAAGAGGTGATTCTTCCTGATGCTCACACTTTGGCCCTCTTGCTCTGGCTTTGCCCATGAAGCACTTTGTTAATGTGCAGTTTTTAATTTACTTTTAAAGTGTTACTGTCTATGGATTTTCCCAGTCAAAAGACACTGAAGGTCGTCTGACACAGCATCCAAAAATGCTTCCTGGGGAAGATGGACCAAGACGTTGCTGCGACAGGCTCCAAGAGGAAGAGTGGTAGCAGGCTATAACACAGAGGATAATCTTGTCTCCAAAAGAGGTAATGAGTGAGAAGAGCAATGATAGAAATAATTTAAAAGCTTTGGCTAAAAAACTGTTTCCCTCCAATAGATTACCATTCCCTGAGTCACTACCTCTACAGATAAGTTTGCCAGATAAAATGCAAGGCACCCAGTGAAATTTGAAGTTGAGATCAACAATGAATAATTTTTTGGCACATGTATTTCATGCAATATTTGAAATAATGTATTTTTATTGGTTAAATATGGCAATTTTACCTACAGATGGAGACTGCATTTCAGGCAGATAGTTTTATGGGGTATTAAACTATTAGATCTCTTCAGAGCTTTCAGGCATAGTTTCTTCCTCCCTCCTAGAGAAATATTCTTCTCCCAAGGCTTCTGCGTCACATTCTTTCCCACTTGTGTTCCTATCTCTAATACTAGTCTTTCTTAGCCTTATACAAGTACTTTCTCTTTACCCAATTGCCATATACAATCACACAGGTTGTGTGCTACACAACTTCTGGGGTATGCCCTTCACCTAGAGTGATATGACTGGTTCCCATAAACATGCAGTGTACAACCTGCACAACTGTACTGAGCAGCTTGGCATCCAGTCTACATGTTAATATTCTCCACAATTTTATCTCAGTACACTGAACTTTTGCTCGTACTGGACAAATTCATCTGACCTGATAATTTTTAATACTATAAATATGCATATTTTCAATATATGATATCACACTGTGAAATAAAGTTTTGAGAACTTTTTTTTTCACATAACATCATTTTTTAGGCTACTCTATAGTTTCCAAAATAATTTTTAAAATTACATAATTATCTTCACCAGTTCTTCATATGGACACACTATGATTTATTCAAGCCTTCCCTATATTCTAAGGCATTTTTAAGCATAACAATTTAATTAAACAAGTAGTATTCTGAGGATATGACCAAAGTGCATTTTGATTTTTGTATCTCAAGGTTTTTCCCATCCCGTGGCAGGACCCATGACTTCTCTGTTATGTCCTAGGTAATAGAAGCTCTTCGGACTTTCCATTTGATTATAGACTACACAGTCTTGTGTTTATTTCAAAACTTCTGAACTTGATTTAGAGTTAAACATTCTCCTTTCTGCCAGCTACCTGCAGAAAAGAAGTCACTGTCTGGAGAGTGAGGGTGAACTGTCTTCCTGCACACTGGGCCTGAATGCTGTTAAAAACTGATGATTTCCCCCGTGACTTTCTGTCTGTACCCCCACGATCTTCCCACCAGGATTCTCTTTTGTCCCCCTGCCCTGTGACATGTTTCCTGTTGGAAAAGATCCTATTAAAATGACCCCAGGTCTACTTGCCTTCTCAGGATGCCACATCTGATCTTTCAGCCCCAGGCAGTTTTGAAGAGACATCACTCTCTGGAAATCTTTGCAGGGACATACGCTATCCTTTCTCTTCAGTAAATACTCAGCAGTGGAAAGGCGGGGTCATATTTGGAGTGACAGTTTTATATTCCCACCAGCAGTGTAGGAGAGTTCCAGTTAATCTACACACCCACCAACACTTGGTATGGTGCCCTTTTAATTTTAGCTATTCTAATAGATGTGCAGGGGCATCACACTGTGATTTTAATGTTCATTGCCCTGATGACTAATGATATGACAGTTTTCTTGTTACTCACAGCCAGAGTATATAATACTAGGAATGCAGATGTTTTGCAAGTCCTCTTTGGGCAGGGGGAGGGCAGAAGAGCTGATAGAACTATGGACAAGAAAGATCAGGACGAGGAAGCAGAGCGAGGGAACTGTAGTCATGAAGGTCGTGGTCGGAGGTGCAGACACCTTCAAAGACCAGACCCGATGGTGGGCATCTGTTAAACAAGACTAGCGATTTGGGGAATTGGGAGGCTTCAGCTGGCCCAAAGGAGAGCATAAAGCTCAGACTTCATTCCCCTGCTGCTCTGAGATGCTTGGAAGGAGAAGGTAGAGGGGAACCCCATTGGAGGACATCATTCCTGATATGAGCCTGAACTTTGAATTGACTGAATGTTTACTCAAAAGAGACTGCTTTAAAGCCAAAAGGATGAGCTCACCAAGGAGGATATAGAACAAGGACCAAGCTGGCTCAATGTGAAGAGGTGAGGACAGGTGATTACACAAGGAGCCACTCTTGGTGGCTGGGTGCTATGTGGCCCCTTGGTCATGATGGATTCATGAGTCAAGTTTAAAGCCAAGTCAGGAATGGGCATCACACTGATTAATTCAGAGTGCATTCTCAAAGAATACCTCTAATCTCCTTTTATAAGTCTATATTTAAGCTTATTTTTTCATCCCATACTTGTGCAGTTGTTTCATGGATTCCAAATCAATAAGCTTTTTCTGTATCATATTTTTATCTTGTTGAATTTGGATTATATTTGAGTCTGTTAAAGGCCTTTCATATTCTGATTTAGTCACTGATAGGACACACTGTTGAAAAATCACAAAAGTTTGGAGACAATGTTAATGCTGATATTCAGTCTCTTATGGGCCTTAGGAAGATCACTCGGTTTTCTTCTCTGCAAAATGCAACATGTATAATGATATAATGTGAATTAAAGTATTCAATAAATAGTGGTGGTAATCAGTGGTGTGCTGGTAAATGTTTAACAACTGATTCTGTTCAGTGCTTATCAATTTCTGTGTTGTAAATCCTAATGTTATGGCTGATGTCAAACTACATTGTGATGCCACTGGGGATGAGGTTGGGCAGAGATGAGCACAATCTGCTCTTCTGAGCTGGGGCCAGCCAGCTCGCGCATCCCACTGATGGCAGTTGTATTTTGATTCTGTCAGCTAAAGTATTGGATCTTGTCATCTGTAAATATATGAGCATTACTTTAATATTTTTATCCAAATCTCAATGAATGTTTCTACTGAACAGGAAGGAGATTGGTAATTTGCCCAGGAGGACTCCATCAGGTTGTTACCAGTCTATTTCTGTGAACTTTAAAATTTCTTATCAATCAGTTTTTAATCAACATCATTACAACTTGATTCACTCAATATTTGTCCGTCTTGACTAAGGCCATCTTGAAATTTTTAAAAATCCTGTGTTGAAGTTGAATTACATTTTTTCTACATTTCCTAACCTGGCAGTTCTCAGCACTGACCACCGTTAGAATCACCTGAGAAACCTTGAGGATACACTTAAGATACACTGAAGGCCCAGCCCAGGGCGGGCTACATAATTTGTAGGGATGAGTACATAATGGAAATGCAGGGCCACTTGTTCAAAAATTATTAAGAATTTCAAAATGGCGATTTTGCAGAGCATGAAACCAAGTGTGGGCCCTTCTGAGCCTGGGACCCTGTGCAACTGTACAGGCTGGGCACCCATGAAGTAGCCTATTCTAGTCATTTAATCATTGGTTTTCCAAGGTGAAATATGGGAATTCACACTGTTTAAAATCTTTCCATGTGGCTCTAATGTGTAGTCAGAGTTGAGAACTTGATGGTCCTCAAACTTATTGCAGTGGAATCCGAGGTTGTTAAAACACAGATGGCTGAGCCCCACCTTAGAGTTTCTGACTCAATAGGCCTGGGATGGGGCACTAGAATTTGCATTTCCTTCAAGATCCCAGGGGATGCTGATGCTGCTAGCCCGGGAACCGCATTCTGATAATCATTGACCTCAAGGGTGAAGTGCCGAGCCCTTGTATGGTATGCATTGTCTTTATGATCTGACTCCTGCCTGCCTCCAGGTGGTGGAGTCTTAAACTCAAGCCACGTGGAGCTCCTCACCAATCCTCAAATTCCCCATGCTCTTGCATGCCTTCATGCAAGAGCTGTAGTTCTTGTGTCTGCAGGAAAATTTCTGTTCCTCCCTTAAGGATTCCCTTCTCCAGGCCCTCTTCCTGTGCTTGGAGGCAGAAAGCCTTCTATTCTCTGCTGTGTGTCAGCACTCATTGTGCTCACAGTCTACTCGTGTGTGTCTCTGAGAGCAGATGACTGTGTCTTTCATCTTTGTCTTCTCAGGGTCTGACACACTGTGAGCATTTAATAAGGATGCTCACATCTTTATTAAATGTGTACATGGAGAGAATAATTTAATTATGTGTTCTGAGTAAATACATGATCGTTCTTCATGATTACTATTGTCTGGATAGGATCTAAGAAAGAGTGAAGGAGTTTGTTTTCCTCTAATCCTTACAAGGTGACTTAAAAATGCATGCTGATGATGCCAAAGAGAACTGGGCTAGGGATAGAGATCAATTGTTATAGATCCCTTTCTACAGGTGGAAAAACACATCACATTCTTGACTGAATCAGCATTTTGATTTTTGCCTTTAGCGAAGAGCTTTTTAATGAACAACTTCAACCCTAAGTCTATTACCGTCATGTTTTATATGGAATGAGACAACCTTTTGCAAAGAGCAATGGTAGCTTAAGAAAAAAATCCATCAATATTTAGGGTTTTGTTTTTCCCCTGACTGCATGTGACTGAACATTGATTGGACTGAGAAATGATGTGAAAAAGAGAATATGAACATATATGTATTGTGAAGGGATTAATGAGCAAATATCCAAAGTTTTTTGGTCAGTTGTTGGTCCATAAAGCCCTGTTTTAAAGTGTGTGTGGGAGTGTGTGTGTGTGTGTGTGGTTTGTGTGGGGCTGTGTGTGTGATTGTGTGTGTGTGTGTGTGGGGTATGGGTGGGATTATGTGTGTGTGATTGTGTGTATTTGTGTGTGGTATGGTGGGATATGTGTGTGATTGTGTGTGTGCGTGTGAGTGGTATGTGTGGGGCTGTCTGTGTGTGTGAGGTGTGGGTTGGATGGAGGTGGTGAGGAAAAGAGGTTGCTTGAGGTTTCTCCCTCGAGGGATCATGTACACCCACATAAAATCCAAATATAATAAATTTTGGAATGCAAGCACAGATTATCCATCTAGCTGCAGAGGTGGAAGGCTGCCTTCAGACATGGAAAATGACAGATAATTATCCAGTCTTTTGACAGCATGTCTGCTACCTAATAATTCAAACTACTGGTATGAAGAAGAAAGCCAAGAATCCTGATGAAGTTAGAAGAGAAGCTTAACAATTTGCCTCCACCTTCTGCATTGGAGTCTATTCTTCTATATTTAGCTGCAGAAGTGGTGAAAGGTAGCCAAGCAGAGAACAACCCAGATACTTAGGGGAGCTGCAGTTTTATCCTTTGGTTCGTGTGTAGCACCTTTCTTTCAGTTCAGTTCATGTGTAGCTCCTTTTTCTACAAATGTTAAGAAAAAGTGCAATTCCAAAGAATAGTCAAATAATAAGAATCCCTTACATTTGCAGAATGCTTCAGAAGTTAAAAGAGATCTCATTTATTTCTTAGAACACTAACCCTGTAGGGAAGCCAAGATGGGCATCATTGTCTCTTTTATACAGATTGGGGCATGCAAGGCCATGCAAAATGATCACTGGCGTAGCTAACAAGAATCTACATTTCAGATTCCTTGTCCACACAGTCCACTTTAAATTAAAATACAGCGCTACTTTTATATTCATGGGGTTAGGTTTTTCATAAGGAGCACTTAAAACAGTGCCCCAGCAATTTCATTGGAAGTAATCTGATCAGAGTAGATTGATTTCACAAATTCCCTTTTCGTCAAAAAGGAGTTTTAAGGAAAGAATTACATAGATAGTTTTCTCAAATCTTTACTTGATTTTGCTTCAATTTACTCACACGTTCTTTATTTATTACCTTGCTTTCCTACATATGATCTGATTTAACAAACCATGAATGATACATAAATCACTATCATCAGCACAATCAGCCCTTATTCAGAGCAGGGATCCAGCCAGGGGCCACAAATGCATTGTGACATTCCTATCTTATTAGCTATCTGATTTAGGTCCCCAGGAAGAGATTTATCATTAGATTGTATGATAAACATTCTTTACTTGTCTTTTTCTCTAATTGTTAAAACACACACAGACTCACATGCTCCTGAGTTACTGAGGAAAATTGAATAGGTGCCTATAACACAGGTTTGACAATATAGGAAAACTCCTAAAAATGTTTTCCTGGATTCCAAGTGAACCTAGTTGAAGGACGATATGTAATGAACTAAAGCTCAGTGCCTTATATGTTTTCTCACAAGAAAACCAATTAATTATTCAAGAAATGAAGAGGAATTTATGAAAAATTTCTAAAACCTATTTTTATTCAAGCCTTTGTACTAAATATTGAAATGATGTCAGAACTTTCCTTTATATTTTTGGTTGAAATGAGTATAAATAACAATAATTCCCAAAGGGATTTCTCTTTTATTTTACAAGTGAAAATACCGGCAATGCTGTCTCTGGGGCAGACGGAAAGAGAAAACTTTCCTAAGTTCTCCTCCTGCACATCATTCCCTTTGACCAGGTTCAAAGTAGCTCACACTGGTGTTCTCCTGCTTTGAGAAAAAGCCAAGACTTTTGTTAAAGCCATTAGGAATCGCTGCTGGGGATATGGCCATGTCCCAGGCAGGCGGTGGGGTCCCTGCTCAGTCACACTGGGCCCATCAGTCTTCCGAGGTGAAGCCAGCAGAGGAACGATCTCCCTTTTATCCTCCCATTTCCAGGACTCCCTGGACAGCCCTGAGCAGCCTTGTGCATAGACAGCTCTGAGAAAATAATCTCATCCATGCCGGACATCTCCAGTGATCCTAGAGAAAAGTGAGAATCTCTCGAGGGCCAAGCATGGCAGGATCTTGCACCCACAATGTAATGTCTGGTCCCTACAGTCCCAGTGTGCTTTGTTCTTTCTCTCCTTCATGCTTTTCTCAAGCCATTCATCCAAAATTCTCTTCTGTTCATCCTTCCTTCCAGAGCTAGCTTGTGATGCTTCCTCCACAAAGTCTTGGAGAACTAACCAGTCTTCACTTGCACATCTGGGATAGGATTTTTCTGAAGACCAAAATAGCTTATTCTAATTTGAACCCAGGGCAAAAGGCCAGTCTGCTGTAACTATCATTTCACAAAACCACCCAAACTAATCAAAATTGAGTTTCCCTCATCCTGAGTTCCATTTGGAACTATGACTCCAGGGAATCCTGCAGATGCTAAATCCTGTTTTCCTTGGCCTCTGCCCCAAAAGCCCGCTGGTCATGGAGCACCCCTCATGCTCCAGACCCCCTTTCATTACCTCCTTTCCTCCAAATTTTCCATGGTGCCCGCTGTCACCCCTGTTCCAAGAGGAAACATGTTCCCTCACTGATGACTCTTCTTAAAATGCAAACCCTTGTCTTGATCGTAGTCCCTGCTTATTTTTCAAGAAGGTTCACCTGCTCATTTCTACTGTGGGAAAGTAAAAGGTCAGGAGACAGATAGTACTCAACATTGTACCTCACGCTCTGCTCTTGCCTCTATACTGTATCCCTTTTGGCTCCTCTTCCCTCTTCTAATTCATCGATTGTCCGCCATCCAACGCTAACTCTGCCCTCACCCAGAGTGATCCTGAAGGCCAGGGAATAACCTAGATACAGCAGTATCTCTGCTGTAGATATTGACTGATGACTGATCTCCTACTTTATAGAGAAAATAGAAGTCGTGTTTGAAACTTTCTCTATTTCTTACCCACCGTAACGTTTCTCATTTTACATTTATCATCTGGTCTGGTTTTTGTGAACGAGGTAGGTCCAGGATGAATAATCTCCACTTTGGATTCTATTCTTTCTCTGTTCCCTTTTCTATTCTAGTAACTGCCCATGCTCCTTTACTGGCTCCATCTCTATGCCCTTTTCCTCTTTGGCACACTTTGTCCACACCATCTCAAACCACTTAACACACCTCCCCACCATTTCTTCTTCCTTCATTACTGCTTCCTCTTTCTCACAATCACATAATGACACCCAAAATTTTCCTTCTACTCCTGCCATTTTGCTGAAAATGCTCTTGTCAAAGTCACCTTCCAGCTATTAAATTCAGAGAAATATTTTCAGTCCTTATCTGGCTCCACATCCCTGCACTATATTTCACTGTTGGTCAATTTCTTCATGAAACTCTATCCTTCCTCTTCCTCTTCCTCTACCCTCCAGGATATCAGACTGTATTGGTTTCCCTATCTGGTCTTTCTTTCTCTCTTAGTTTGGTTTCTCCTTCCAAGATGGGAGGGCAATTTTTTGATATGGGTAATATTTTTTGGGGGTGGGATAGGGAATGTAAGTAATTTATTTGGAAAATGATCCCAGAAAGCACAAGCAAGGAAATGTGAAATGGGAAATGGGAAGGAGAAAAAAAAAAAAAGGAAGGGTATGATTGTGAACAGATTAGTGAGGGGAGGCTCCTTTTCCATGGGGTCTCTGATGAGCCCTGCAGAACACAGCTCAGAATTGTCCCACCAAGGATGGGAAGCTGGATTATTTTTCCACCTGAATTTGTAGGATGTCCCTGCACTTGCAGAGGAAGTTCCCTGGCACCGGAGAAAGCCCTCAGGCAGTGAAGCAGAGAAGTGGGAGGCTGTCAGCCCTCAGGAACTCTCCAGCACAGCTGCAAGTGAACTACTTGGATGTGGGCAGGGGCAGGGAAGTGGCAGGCATTCACAGTTGCTGGATCCTTTGTGAGCTGTATTTCTCTTCTGATATGGTTTGGCTGTGCCCCCCGCCAAATCTCATCTTGAATTGTAGTTCCTGTAATCCCCATGTGTGGTGGGAGCAGCGTGGTGGGAGGTAATTGAATCATGGGGGCGGTTTCCCCCATACTATTCTCATAATAGTGAGTGAGTTATCATGAGATCTGATGGTTTTATAAGGGGCTTCCCCCTTCGCTCGGTTCTCATTCTTCTTCTGCCTGCCACCATGTGAAGAAAGATGTATTGGTTTCCCCTTCCACCATGATTGTAAGTTTCCTGAGGCCTCCAAAACCAGGCTGCACTGTGAGTCAATTAAACCTCTGTCCTTTATAAATTACCCAGCCTTGGGTATGTCTGTGTTAGCAACGTGAGAATGGACTAATACATCTTCCCTTCCCTTAAATGTTGGTTTCCCTGGTGTTCTGTCCTTGCTCCATTTCCTCTCTCTCTCCGTTCACCTCCCAGGAGCGCTCATCCACTTTCACGCCTTTAATTACCTCTTAATTCTGAAATATGTATTTTCTACTCAGGTACATCTCCTGAGTTTTAGGCACATATATCCAGTTGGCTGTGGAAATCTCCTCTTGTGTGTACCATGGGCATCTTCACCTACACGAAGTTGAATTCATCATGTCCCTGGGCAATTCTCTCTCCATCCCTAGACTCCAAAGTCACTTCCACTCCATGGATATCTCTAGGAGAATGGCACAACCAGGTACACAGTTGTCAAAGTGAGAAAACCCAGAGAGAAGCCATCCTTGAAGCCACGCTCTCTGTTAGCATCACATCAATTGCTGAATTTCATCAAAACTAGCTATCTTTAGTCTGACTTCTCTCCTCTTCCACAGGCATTAGTTCAAGCTCCTATCAATAAAGTCCCTTTCCAAAATAGATCTCCCTCCTGCAGCCTCACTCCCCATGTAAATATGACTTAGCGCCCAACTAGGTTGTAATATGCTTATGAAAGGAGACCTGATATTAATGAATGCCTCACATATTTTATTAAATAAATACTTTGGAATTAAAAAATTATTTTCAATTCCCTTTTCATCTTCTCCTCCTCCATGCTGCCAACAATCAAGGCCAAGTCCAGAGTTATTTAGCAAAGCCCGTGTTAGAGGAGTTGTGCTCAGAACCCAGATTCCATTGCTTTATTACAATCCTGTGTGACCTGACCCCAAACAAGGAAGAAGCATTTACAGAATCCCCTGATATAAGCTGAAAGTATGGGGGCAACTCTGTTAGTATTTATGGAATTTTGGCAATTGTTTACACTTGTCTTGATTCCAAAAAGGATTTGATAAAAATTATGAAATTATTCTTTTTGTAGGGGAACAAGAAATATTTTATGAAATATTAAAAGATAAAATACAGAGTTTTGTGACTGATTCCCTAAGATTTAAGTAAAATAAAAAATATCAGCATTGTTGGTCATGGAAAGAGCGTGGTTCTGCTCCCACTCCATGCATTACCAATATGAGTTTCCTATCTTAATAGCTACCTTAACATTAATAAAATGGAATGGAAAACAGACAAACCTCATAAATCCAGGTGATTCAAAATAATTCCTAGAGGAGAACACACTCTACTTGTAAATAATTCTCATTTAAATCATGTAACTTGGAAAGGCTGAAACCCACAGTCATTAAAATGACATTTCCTGTATTTTTATCATTTTAGTAGGAATGTCAGTAATCACCCATATTAAAGGTCTCTAGGGGAGAGGATTAGGAAGAAGATAGGCGGATCCTAAAATATTCAGGAAGCATAAATCCAAAATGCAGATTTATATCCTTGGATTTTCTAAGGAGAATACTTTTTAGAAAACCCAAAATTTATGTTTAATTTTCTTGAGAAATTTCATAAGCCTCACTGTATTTATAAAATTCAAATAATGTTTAAAAAATAACTGAAGACATTGCTAGAGCAGAACATTTACTTTCTCTCTTTAAAAAATATTTTAAAGTTTTTCATTGACCATTAAGCATAGTTTTTCACTCAGTAAATGGTAGCTCTCTTGCTGTTGTTATTTTATCAGGTGCTCAACAAATGTCTGCCCATTTGATAAACAGTCTTTCTGTATTAAAATTCCAAAAGTGCTTCTCTGGCTACATTGGTTTCTTGCTCAGAAATCTCCCATAGTTCCCTCCATAGTTGTCCAATATGGTAGCCAAGAGCCACATGCAGTTATTTAACACTTAAACTGCAGTATGTCTAAACTGAGATGTGCTGCAAATGTAAAATATGCACCAGACTTTGAGGACTTAATATAAGAGAAAGAATGTCAAATATTTTACTAGTAAAATACTAATATACTATTATACTGATTACTTATTGAAGTGATATTTTAGATATATTGAATTGAATGAAAAGTTGTAGCGTTTTATCTGTTCCTTTTTTCCTTTTTTTTTTTTTTACATTTGTCGGCTAGATAATTTAAAACTACTTTTGTGGCTTTCATTTGTGGCTAACAGTATATTTTTATTAGTAGTGCTAGTGTAGAGACCTATACTGTGTGTGTGTGTGTGTGTGTGTGTGTGTGTGTTTACCTCTATACTCGGTTTTCCAAATTTATTTCCTTATTTTATGTCTTCTTTTTTGTTTTTCTCTTGCTGCTTCCTCCTCTCAGGATGTCTGTTCTTCCTTTTAAGGACCAGCCACCCTTTAAGATCTAGCTAAAATTGTCCCCTTGTCTTTGAAGACTGTCTGATTCTCATAGCCACAAGAACGTTTTTCCTTAAGTTCGTAAACAAGGAAAGTTCTTAAGTTCTTTCTTTGTACCTTTTTTATGGCGCCAATAAATTTCTGTCTGTATTATACAGATTTGTGCTTTTCTATTATTTCCCCACTAAGTTGCGAATCTGAGGGAGAAGGACACTTGTAGTTCTGTTTCAAATTCCTCAGACTGGGACAAGATATCAGTGCATCAATCAGAAACCAGATTTCACCAGATATCAGTGCATCAATCAGAAATTCGTTATTTTACCAGAAATTATTTAATGTAGAGAACTGGTTAAACCAGGATGGAGGGACTGAGAAGTGGAAAAGGAAACACCAAGATGACATAGAGGTAGTAACTGCAGGAAGCAGCTCCCACTCTTAGGACATGGGGGCCCAGGGAAGTGGTAGAATTTTCAGCAACTAGGAGCTGGCAGGAGGGCCCAGAGAAGCTGGATGTCAGACCTCTGAAGAAGGGTGCTCTCAGGCTAATGCTTGCAGGAAGGGCCACATGGAGCTAGATCTCAGGCCTCAGTGAGTGGACGCTGCCCTGCTGGTCTGCTCACTGAGCTCTGAGGTGGTCTGAGGAGACTGGTTCAGGGAGTATAAAAATCCAGAGACTCAGATCAACTGCTTCTGAATCCAGCTGCTGCTTCCAAGATGAAGAGCCATTGCTGCATTGATACAAATAGGAACTGAGGGCAATAAGAAGGAGTAAAATCCTTCTCCTTTCTCCTGCCTTCCTAAGCCCTATAGAGCCCCATGTTGATGGCCTTTAACAGGAACCCACTGACCGTGGAGGAATGTGGATACCCAGCCTGAAGTAAGCAGCTTCCTATATGGCTCCCAAGGGTCGTTGTATACTGGCATTCATGCCCTTGTGTAATCCTCTCCTCTGAGTGTAGTTTGGACCTAAAGATTTGCTAGAATATGGCAAAAGTTAACCCTTTTCCCATTTAGAAGAAAAAAGTTCAGCTTGCTGCCAGTGCTCATTTAATTTTAAATAAACATGCTATTTAAGGCTGAAGCAAATCTGACTGATTTTCAATGCGAAAATAAAACATAAAAACTGTTATTGGAGTTATTTCTGAACAGAACTAACATCAGGATTATCTGAATCATCAGAATCATCTATTTCGGAAAAGTCAGATTTATCAAATGGACCTTGAGCCAACAACTGTTAGAGAATGATGTTAATATCACACATAGGAATGCTATGTTTTTTAGAATTTGACGTTTTCAACGATCAAGAATTACTATATTTTGTAAATGTAAATACTACTACTAAAAACAGAATGCTATAAATAGAATGATGCCTTTGTTTCCAATATACTAGAGTGTTGCAACAATAATAATAAAAATGAGATATTTTATGGCAAAGTTATCTCTTGGTAAATGCTGCAGCCACAAGCACCACTAGTGAGTATTCTCAGGCAAATGGGAAAGTAAAAGCTATCATTTCTGTTTTTGGTTTATTAAAAACAACGACTCATCTTGCTGGTGTACTCTCTCTGTTGTCTTCTTGGCTTTCATGCTTTGATGAAGGCAGCTCCCATGAGATAGAAGCCCACACATCAAGTAACCGAGAGTGGTTTCTAGCCTTTAGCCACTAAGGACCTGAGATCTGCAGTGCAATAATGGCCTGGGAGATACTGAATGCTTACTCTCATATATCACTGGCTGAGCTTCAAAGTGATCCTTCCCCAGTTGGATCTTCAGATGAGACCATAAGCCCTGAGCTGACACATTGATTGTAGCTTGTGAGAGACTGTGAGGCAGGGGATGCAGCTAAGCCCTGCCTGGATTCTTGGCTCACAGACAGTGGGAGAAAATAGATATCTCTTGTTTTAAACTGCTAAATTTTAGGGGGTAATTTGTTACACAGTAATAGCTAACCTATAGCTCTAGAATCACAGAGCAAAATATAGAAAGATAGATTTGAAAATAAGAGACAGATTAATAACTGGCAAAACTAACATCTGATATATATATATATTTAGATATCATTATCTATCAATCATCTATCTATAGCTCTTATAAATCCATAAGAAAGAAATACCAAAACCTGACAGAAAAATAGGCAATAGATTTGACAAAACAGGAAACATATGACCAAGAAGTATATGACACAAAACTCCACATCATTAGTAATCAGGCAAGTACAAATTAAAACCACAGAGAGAAACAGTATTATATATACTGGTTGTAATAAACTTAAAAGGCCAACAATACCAAATGCTGGTGAAGCTGGGAAACAATGGGAACTCTTTTCTATTGCAAATGGGAGTGAATATTTGTCTAACCACTTTGGGAAGGAAGTTAGTATTACCTAGAAGAGTAGAATGTTTGCATAGTGAACAAACCAGCAATTCCATCCTACAGTGTACACCCTGGGCACTTGCACACATATACCAGAGACTACTTAAAATGCCCATGGAAGGTGAATGGTTATTGTCAGTGGGATGGATAAATAAACCATACTATGTTCACATAGTAGAATAATATACAACACCAAATATGAATACACTACAATTATTCATATAAACATGGATGAATCTTATATGTATATAATAGTGAGTAAAAGCAAACAACAAACTAATGCACATGGTATGATTCTTTGTATATAATATTTAAATCAGGCAAACCTAAACAAATATTGTTTATGAATACCTTCATATATAGTAAAACTACTAAATGAAGCAAGGGAATGATTACCGCAAAAGTAATAGAGATGAGAGGAATGTGATCTGGGAAGCCCCACAGGGAGTTTTAAATTTCTTAACCTTATCCTTTCATGGATATCCACATAATTCTTTAAATTATACAGATTAATTTGATACTTTTCATTTTCAAAAATTTGAAGTTCAGCAATTCCTTTAGTGTCATTTTAGTTTCCTTTTTCTGTTAAATTTGAGGAAATTAAATTAAAAATTATATACACATAAAAATAGCATATGATCTGGCCATCCATCTATTTAACCATCCATCCACTTATGCATCCATGCATCCATCCCTTCATCCATCCATTCTTGAGAGATATCTAGAATGATGTTCACCAAATTTTAACACAGATTATTTCTGTATGGTAGAACTTTGGGTGATTTGTCACTTTTCTTTTTAATTGTTTTTATTGCTCAAAATGTATATAACAAGCATACATAAGTTTTACAAAAACAATAATGCAAGTAGTAAAAACAAAGAAAAAATAAATATATTCTCATTCATTGCCTTAGTGGAACCTTAAGTTAACCAGATGAAATTGACATTGGATCAGTTAACTTCCCCAGCGTCATACAGAAACTGGCAGAATTAGAAGGCAGATCTGGATTTTCTTTGACCAAATACCTTAACTGTACAGTATGTAGCTTGATGTCCTGTCCATAATTCTTTACTCATGAAAAGCTCAGAGCCCTTCCATTCCCAAAATTCCTTGATATAACACAGCGGCTGTGCTAATTACTTCAGTGATTCTATGGCTTAGCCATGTGACTGCAATCATTTGCCTTACCTTGATGTCTAAACTCTCCATAAATATTTAAAACTATGGCCAAGCACACGTGCACCAATTAATTCACTGTCTGGTCACTTATTCCATTCCATCATGCTGTGCACGTGACCTGTGAAATCTTCCCCCACAGCATCTTAATGAATGATGTAACGGAAGCAGGCACACCAGCCTTCTCTTTTGACTTGAATAAATCCTCCTCTTCTCCGCACTCATTGCAGGTGTCTCAACCCTTGCAAGTGAAATCAGATTTTCCATGTTGAGTCCAAACTTCTCAAGTTTCCTACTGGCAAGGAGTAAGGCCCTAATTAGTTCACGTGTGCCAGCTAATTAGGTAAGAAATTATTTTGCTAAGAATCTCAAGCAGCCCTTAACCTGGGGTCAACCAGACTGTATTTGAGCCACAAGCTGCATATGCATGTTCCTGCTCTATTGACAAAATAATAGGATGATAATTCAGTTTTAAAAAAGAAGCAAATGAAGATTATGACTTTTCCTATGATTCAAACCAACCTCAGAATCGTGCAGAGGCCAAGTTTGTCCCAGGTCATTCTAGTTATAGTTCATATTCTCCCCTGTGGGATTTTTCTGTCACTCAGAAAGTTCTCTCTTGCTTTTTTTTTTTTCTCTCCAAAGTTTAAGAAAATGACTCGATAAACTTATTCATTCTAAGGGATAAATGACTATTTGTCATAGTGATGTCTTTATTTCCAGATGGAATCAATCCTTGAGCCAAATAGATAGATTTCTAAGGATAATTTCAGGTTTAAGCCACATTTATAAAACAAAATTAGGTTCTAGGTAATCCCTCATGAATTTTACATGTTTTATATTATTGGTTTCTATGTGAAGGATAATAAGGGCATTCTAGGTTGGGCACGGTGGCTCCTGCCTGTAATCCCAGCGCTTTGGGAAGTTGAGGTGGGCGGATCACCTGAGGTCAGGCGTTCGAGACCAGCCTGGCCAACATGGTGAAACCCCGCCTCTACTAAAAATACAAAACAAAAAACAAAACAAAACAAAAAAAATTAGCCAGGCGTAGTGGTGCATACCTGTCATCCCAGCTACTTGGGAGGCTGAGGCAGGAGAATCACTTGAACCTAGGAGGCGGAGGTTGCAGTGAGCCAAGATGGGGCCACTGCACTCCAGCCTGGGTGACAAAATGAGACCCTGTCTCAAGAAAAAAAAAAAGGCATTCTACTTACTGTTATGTATACAGGAAACCCTTGGGAAAATGTCCCTATAGCAGCTCTAAGATGACTTACCATAGATTCAGTTAATTTTGTCTATGTCCTTATTAATTACTAATTAAGCACATGTACCTCACAGTCGCCTACATAATCATAGACCGTCAGCTCTGGAGGTATTATTAATGAAGATTGAACTCTATCCCCTTATCTTAAAGAGGAAAAAATTGATTTCCAGAAAAGCAAAAGTGGCAGGCCCCAGAAACACAGCGGGTTGGTTTCCCAACAGAGATTAGAACCCAGGTTGGCCATTTAACAAGCAAAATAAGGAAATGGACCACAACAATCTCCTCATTACAGCACAGGTAAGGAGCCACCATGTTGGCTTGGCCTGATGGGCCATTTAATAATAAGCCACAGGGGAGGAGCTGGATTCCAGAGGGGAGATTGATGCCTTCGACAGTTCAAAAGATCTTTGTGTCCTCTGTAGAAGTCTGACCCTCATACTAAGACTCTAATACTAAAACATGAAGTGAAACATATATTTTAAGCACCCAGTTACCTGGGTTCCAGCCAGTGTTGAAAGAAGCAGTGGTGCTGTTTCTTTGGTTCTATAAGGCGAGTGATTAGAGATGGCCATTGTATTTCTTCAGGAGAATAGAAGTTAATTCTTAGGAACACAGATCTGATCTTGAGTCTCTATGATTTAACAGGAACATGAAGAATATTTTTGGAAAAACATAGTAATTTACCTTCTCTTCTAGAGATATTCCTTGTATTGGTTTCAAATTTTGGTGGTTATTGAAAAAACAGAGTATAAACTTCTTTCTCAACACTTTTAAATATGGAGGAAATATTGTCACATGCTATCTTATCTTTTGGGAAATATTGTCACATGCTATCTTACCTTAGATATGAAAGAAAATGGCACATACTGAAGGTATTAAGATGATGTTTTTATTCTAAAATGATGTCTAGAATTGAGACAACTACTTCTTACAGTCTTCTGTGCACATACACTTGAACAGGCTGGTACAGTTCTGGCTTGTTTCTCTGATTCACAGCCACTTCTTGGTTATTTAGAACAATACCTTCTGTAATTGTGATCTGGCTTTCAGTGGCAATACATGTGAGTCTTGGTTCCTTATTTCCTGGACTGTCAAGGTACACACTTTGTAAAAGTCTTCCTAAGCAGCCTCTATAGGGAAGTCTATTTCTGTAAGTTTCAAAACTTCTGGTGCAAAACAAAACAAAACAAACAAACAATACCCAGGTTGCAATGTCCTCCATTCAGGTATGTCAAGGGGTTATTCTGTATTAATAATAATTTTAGACAGGCAAAAACATTTTAAAAGTTAATATTGTAAAACAGGAATAATAGGAGCTAACATTTCTATGTTAGCCATTAATGTCCTGTGCACAATTGCATTTGAGATTTAAATTTGGCTTTGGAATGCAGTGAGGGTCTTTGTCTGGTCAGAGTTAATGATGAGGGTTAGGGACCCAGAGATCCTGGCAGTTCCTTGTACTAAGGGTGACAATTGTTATTAGCAGAAGTGATTTGCAGAAAGTTTTCTCCTCCACTGGAAGAACGGAGAACGGATGTGGGTGGGGAGTGGGTCACAAGGACTGAGTTCTGGAATTCATTCTTCTTAAAAATAGGTCAATTCTGTTTTTCCTAGGAAGTCCCCTGGGCAAAGACCCCATCTCCTGCACTGGTTCGAATATAAATTGACCCTGACAGTGAAACAACCTCCAACTTTTGCAACTCCCTCTGGGGAATGGCTTTAAATACATTTCACCCTGTAAGTTCAGAAATGACTTTGATGCTCCAGGAAGCTTGGGCTCAGGGTTATAACCTCTCTTGGGCCTTGGGGCTTAGAAATCCAGAGGCCAAAAGACCCAAGAAAGTTGCATTGAAAGTAAACGTTTTCCTACTTCCTGCTGAGTCTTTTCCTTTCTGGGCCTAGTGTTTCACACACTTGATGATATCCAGACAGTGCTAACCTCTGGACTGCATGGTGAAACCCTTAAAGAATTGTTCTACCCTAAAAAGTCAAGCTCTCCAGAATCCCAGATTGAAAGAATCTGAATGACTTTGGCTTGGGTTTCTTTGAAAACACTATTTTTTCCCCCTATCTGTGGAAAATGAGCTCTTTAAATAGACCTCCCTTTATTGTTAAGAATTATGGGGAAGGGTAGGAAAAAGAAATAAGTAGTATTTTTGCTGATGAAGGAACCTGCAAAGAATCTTGGAAACAAGAATGTATTGTTGGAAAATATTGCTTAATACATGCAAATTGTCTTTTTATAACAAAAACTCGCCTCATTCCACACTTTGCAATTGTGGTTATAAGACACAGTGTGTTCAAATTTGATTATTTACAGGATCAAAGGACACATGTCAAATTCACATTGGGCAAAGGCCCTTCTGTTTGTGTTTTTAAACCAGATCAAAGAGGCCCTTTATTTAAAACAATGACTGTAATGCTCAGCTTGCGTCCAGACAGCAGCAGCCCAGGCTGTTGGGAGGGAAGAGAAAAATGGTCTCTAAACTCTCTGGTCTGCTTCTCAGACTTTCTTTCTAATGAGAGGAGGCTCATTTACTAAGTTCTGACAGCTTAGTGCGGCTGCCCCCAAGGAGTTGCAGGACTCATTGAGGAGGAGTCTTGTGTGGTGGGAGAATGTTCGTTTCCTCAGCTCACCCCTTTTCTTTGGTTGGTCTGGTTCTCTATATAGAAGATAAACTGCATGGATATAAAACCTAAGATAAATTGCTAAAATGTTTATGTAAAAAATCAGCAACAATAGTACCCAATTAATTTTATTAAGTTACTTGATGTACTGATAAAATTGAAAGTCATATCCTTGCCTTAAACATCTTAACATTTAAGTATACTCTACTGGTAGTGTCAAAAACAGAAGGGATAAAAAGGAAAACATACAGAAAACTAAAAAATGGACGTAGCCAAGTGACGAACATAGGTGACTGATTAATTTTAGCAAAAACCGTGGTAAAGGCCTAATTGACATACCTAAATTGGGAATTCTTGGATATCAAGGAAGGAGATGTATTTACCTCTCCCACATCTTCTAGTAGAAATAGTGAAGAGCATTCTGGGATTTAGCACTAGGTCTGTTGGGTGCCAGGATCCATTCACCCATTTATTTGACAATATAACAGTATAACATGCCAGGCAACTGTTGTAGGGTCTTGTGAACCAAATAGACAAAATTCCTTGCTCTCATGAGCTTCTATTCTAATTAATATGGTGGGTCAGATAAGAAAAAAAAGAAACGGAAGTTATACACGATGTTGAAAGGGGATAAGCACAATGAACATCCCCTCCCCTGCAAAAAGAGTGGGAAAATGGGAATGGGAAGTGCCAGGGTGTGGGGAGCAGGACTTGGCCAGGAAGGCCTCACTGAGAGAATGACAGTTGAGCGCAGACTTGAAGGAGGAGGGGAAATGAGCCATGGTGATATCTGGGAGAAAGGCATTTCAGGAGGGAGAAACAGCTGGTGCAAAGGACCTAAGGTGGAAGCATGATGGGGTATTTGAGGAGCAAAAAGGGGGAGAAGAACAGGCAATGAGGTCAGAGATCATGGGGAGCAGATGGCGAAGGGCCTTGCAGGCCATGGGAAGAAGGTGGCTCTGAAGAACATTTCACTCTGCATGAAAGGGGCAGACCATAACTTGACCCACATTCAGCGTGATCACTCTGGCTGATTTTGAGAAAAGACAAACTGGGCAGGGGTAGAAGGAAGGAACCCAGTAAGGAATCTCTTGCACTCATAAAGACAAGAGATGATGGAGGCTGAGACCCTTGTGGAACCAGCACGGGTGGTGATAAGCAGTTATATTCTCAATATAATTTGAATGTAGAGGTTACAGAATTGCCTGAGTAAACAGATGTGTGGTATTAGCAAGGTTTGATCTAGAATTTAAATGGCTAGAAGATTATACAATTTACAGGCAGAGCCTGGAAGATGCTCACCCATCCATTACTCCTTCTTGAGTACAGAAAAGAAGACTTAGTTTCCCAGCCTTCCTTGCAGTTATTAGGCCACGTGACTGGGCCTTTAGCATACTTATTACTTGAATAGTGAACATTGTATCCAGTAGGTAATTTTTCAGCCCTCGCTTTCCTCTCACTTTCCCACCTTCTGGCATCTCCACTGTCTGTTTTTCCATTCTGTATGTCTGTGTGTACCCATTGATTAGCTCCTATTCATAAGTGACAACCTACAATATTTGACTTTCTGTTAGAACTTAGATTTTGGGGGATAAAACTTTTTCTAAATGTGGAAGTTGCAGAATCTCGGTGTAGGATCAGTCACGAGAGTAAGTCAAACATCAGGCTTGAGTGCAAAGAGAGGGAGGTGATGACGATCTCTGAACAAGCAGGTTAGCCACCCCAAGAAATGAAGGCACCTGCGTGGCTTGGAATCTTGGTTTTGTCATTCTCATAGTCATCTGTGCAAGGTAGTGGCCATAGATGTATCCTGAAGTATAAGTCGCCATGTAGGTTCTGTATGACCCCACAGCTCAGGCAGAAACAGCTAATTCATCTATGGAAGAGTCACGAAATCTGCAGATGTTACAGCATAGTGAGCTTTGTAATCAGACTGGCAAGGTAAGTATTTTACTAGATCTAAGTCCCAGCCTGAGTTTTATTTTCTGTCTAAGGGGGCTAATACTTAACACATTGCCTGGCCCATGGTACATGATTAATACTTTATGGTCATCAGCATTATCATCTTCATCACTGTTGTCATTTTTTCATGTCAAAAGTTGGAAGTATTGATGTGAGCAGTCTGCCCATGGAGTCTTTGATGAGCAAGTTGTGATAGTGTTGGAGAACTTGCACAAGAATATCGATCAAAAAACTCTTATGCTCACCCTGTGACTGGTGGATAGAGGATAATTGCATATTAGGTGGTCTTTTAGCTCTCAACTGTTTTAGTCTTTATATGGCCCAGCTGCATGTTTTTGGCAAAGTTCTTTGAGTCCTAGTCATACATCAGTTTCTCTCTTCCTCATTTCCATATAGATAACTCTACACACAATATCCTCATCCCTCCATTATTTGCTTAACCCCAAGGGAATCTCTGAACTGACCTGTTCTTTTCAGTGCTCTTTGGCTATGGAGAATTCCCTTTTCTGCCCTGGATTTGTTTTCTTACATATAAAATTAGAATATCATTATGTACTTATTTCTTTGGAACTGGCTGATTTGACAGGCATGTCAGTATGTGCAAATTAAAAATATGTTGGATATGTTGGATATTCTATGTAATTTTCTGTCTCATCTTTTTTATCTTTATATGTATTTTCTTAGATATTTCTCTCTTCAGTGTCCCTGGGTACATTTTCATCCAATTTTATTTTCCTTTGGGTACCTTGTAATTTTGGCTTCATGTCTTTATTTCAGGGAGCACAGACCAAGGGGGTAAATAAAAGGAGTGAATGAAAAGGAGCAAGAGTTCAAAAGAGAGCAACACAGATAAAGTTCATCAGGCAGTCATTACCCCTTTTTTCATCTCAAGTTTTTATTTATGCCAGAAAAGGGAACTCTGTAGAAAGGGTGGGGTTGCTTCTGCATTATTTGTTGATGTGGTCACATATTAAGTCAATCCCATTTAAAGTCTGTAAACTCCTAGATTTCTTCATCACATATGCCTTGAATGAACAATCATCTCTCTGAAGACCATATCAAAGGTAGAAAAAGAGCAAAAGAAGGAGGAATGAGAACTGCAGTCATCAAAAAGTTATTGGAAGGTGTGTCAAACTCGAAACCAGAAATCACAGCTATAGTGTCTTGACTTTGCTATGTGCTTTACAGCTACAAAACATTTTTCCATAAATCATCCCTGTCAATACCTCTCTGAAAGAGGTAGGAATGAATGTTATTAACATAATTGTAAATATAGGAAAAAAGTTGAGAGAATTGAGGATTTACCTGAAAGTCACAATGTAGAAGGTAAAATCGTGGCTAGACTCCAGATGTTCTGGCCCCTCAAGGAGGGCTTTTCCCACAGGGAGGTATACTTAAATACAGGATGACATGAACCAGCCATGAGCCAGGTGTGCTTAAATAAAATTTGAGTTCCTGAGTCCAAGGCCAACCCCCACCCCAATACCCTTATTCCCCAGGGCCTGGGTTTCTAGACAGGAATTAATATGTATGACGGGTTTTTTTTTCCTAGAGTACATTGGGAGAAGTCTATGCAAGGGAATTAGGGAGACCAGTGGGAAAGTGACGGGTGACATAAGGTGCCATAATACCTATCCTTACTTTGGACTATTTGGGACCTTTTGGAGTTTCTGGAAAAACAAGAGCATATTTATTCCTGAGCCCAGGTGACACTCTCTCTGAGAGTCTGAGAAATAACTGGTGAAGATTTTGGAGAGGCCAGATGACCCTGCACTAGGAATAAGGGGCTAATGCAAGGTAATTTATAGATTCAGTGCCATCCCCATCAAGCCACCAATGACTTTCTTCACAGAATTGGAAAAAACCACTTTAAAGTTCATCTGGAACCAAAAAAGAGCCCACATTGCCAAGACAATCCTAAGCCAAAAGAACAAAGCTGGAGGCATCACGCTACCTGACTTCAAACTATACTACAAGGTTACAGTAACCAAAACAGCATGGTACTGTTATCAAAACAGAGATATAGAGCAATGGAACAGAACAGAGCCCTCAGAAATAACGCCACATATCTACAACTATCTGATCTTTGACAAACCTGTCAAAAACAAGAAATGGGGAAAGGACTCCCTATTTCATAAATGGTGCTGGGAAAACTGGCTAGCCATATGTAGAAAGCTGAAACTGGATCCCTTCCTTACACCTTATACAAAAATTAATTCAAGATGGGTTAAAGACTTAAATGTTAGACCTAAAACCATAAAAACCGTAGAAGAAAATCTAGGCAATACCATTCAGGACATAGGCATGGGCAAGGACTTCATGCCTAAAACACCAAAAGCAATGGCAACAAAAGACAAAATTGACAAATGGGATCTAATTAAACTCAAGAGCTTCTGCACAGCAAAAGAAACTACCATCAGAGTGAACAGGCAACCTACAAAATGGGAGAACATTTTTGCAATCTACTCATCTGACAAACAGCTAATATCCAGAATCTACAAAGAACTCAAACAAATTTACAATAAAAAAACAAACAACCCCATCAAAAAGTGGGTTAAGAAAATGAACAGACACTTCTCAAAAGAAGACATTTATGCAGCCAACAGACACATGAAAAAATGCTCATCATCGCTGGCCATCAGAGAAATGCAAATCAAAACCACAATGAGATACCATCTCACACCAGTTAGAATGGCGATCATTAAAAAATCAGGAAACAACAGGTGCTGGAGAGGATGTGGAGAAATAGGAACACTTTTACACTGTTGGTGGGACTGTAAACTAGTTCCACCATTGTGGAAGACAGTGTGGTGATTCCTCAAGGATCTAGAACTAGAAATACCATTTGACCCAGCCATCCCATTACTGGGTATATACCCAAAGGATTATAAATCAGGCTGCTGTAAAGACACATGCACACATATGTTTATTGCGGCACTATTCACAATAGCAAAGACTTGGAACCAACCCAAAAGTCCAACAATGATAGACTGGATTAAGAACATGTGGCACATATACACCATGGAATACTATGCAGCCATGAGAAAGGATGAGTTCATGTCCTTTGTAGGGACATGGATGAAGCTGGAAACCATCATTCTTAGCAAACTATCGCAAGAACAAAAAAACAATCACCACATGTTCTCACTCATAGGTGGGAATTGAACAATGAGAACACTTGGACACAGGAAGGGGAACATCACACACCGGGGCCTGTTGTGGGGTGGGGGAAGTGGGAGGGAAAGCATTAGGAGATATACCCAATGTAAATGACAAGTTGATAGGTGCAGCACACCAACATGGCACATGTATACATATATAACAAACCTACATGTTGTGCACATGTATGCTATAACTTAAAGTATAATAAAAACAATGGAATAAGGGGCTAGTGATCCAGAAAATTCAAATACTGGTGTTTGAAATGAATTCTTAGACACCAAAAAGAGATGAGGCCCAGCCGAGGTCCATATCTACTTCCACTCCACTCTCTTGCTATGTAGCTCCTTGTCTTTTCTCCAACTCCTCTGCTGAAACATATTGTCCTTTCAGCCAGAGTCCACCATATCTCTATAACTTACTGCCCTCTGTGGGACCAGGCCACCCATCCCCTGACTTGCACAACTCTCTGATGGTTGCAAAGCACATGATCTGCTCTCCTCCCTAACTCACAGCAATCTTCCCAGCCTCTGTCCAATATTTCCAGTTCTTTCTCTAAACAATCCTTAAACTGAGGTGTCACATAAGACCAGCTGAAGTTTCTACTTGGGTTTCACTGCAAAAACTCTATTTATGTAAGACAGCATGTCTCTGTAATTTCACATTTCATGAAGACTCGAGAAGGTCCCTTCTTTTACCTGCACCATTCGCTATCATTATATTTTCTAAATAATTTTATTGAATTTAATATCATGAATGTTATTTCAGCTGTTGTAGTCAGAAGCAATTAGATATACATGAGACTTCTTTCTTCACTGTCCAGATGCTGCTACAATTATGTCAGTCATTTGTGTTTATGATGTCATCGTTTGTTACCATGGTAACAAATATGTAGTCACAAATGCCTCATTATCATTTCATTAGAGTGATGACATATTTATAGTATTCAGGAACAGCATATTACTTCTTAAATAATAGTGCTCCTATGTTGCACACAAGTAGCCTTCTTCCTCACGGTACATTTTTCCCTGTGGTTTGCATCATTTCCTATATAGACTGCACACTGTTTACTTGTTTCATATGGAGGAAAAAAATGAAAGCTTGTTTAAAAGAGATAAGGTAATACAAAGATGGTAAAACAAATTGACCTAAGAGAGAAGAAACATTTATAATGAGAAACTCAAACTAATGTTTAATTACTACAAAAATTAAGCTGTGCAAAACTTCATGAAAAAAAGGATTTATCAACATGTTTACTGAAAATATTAACATTCAAAGTGAGAATCAATAAAATATTTAAATAATCTAAAATTACCTTTTCTATTACCTTTTCTATTACTTTTCCATATTAGAGCATTATTAATTACATATATGTGCAGAGTAACTTGAATTTTGGCACTCCAATGACTTAAAACAAGCATAAATTTCTATTTCATTTAAGACATGATGACTGATAAACAATTTCAGGTCAC
Source organism: Pan troglodytes (assembly GCF_028858775.2). Classification (NCBI taxonomy): domain Eukaryota; kingdom Metazoa; phylum Chordata; class Mammalia; order Primates; family Hominidae; genus Pan; species Pan troglodytes. The sequence continues at coordinate 46,638,528 of NC_072404.2, forward strand.
ACATTTCAGATCAATCAATGAATATGGTTCTTTTCTCTTGTCACCACCATCCCCCTGCCTTTTTATGAATCCTATTCAGAAGTGAAACATTTATTCAGCTCAGGGAGATTCTCTCTGGAGGGGAAATAATTTTATCAGTAAGACTCCCTGGTGATCAGGCCGACTTGGACCTGCTGTTAATCAGGCTTTTTGACGTGGTAGCTTGAATAGCACTTCCCATGATGCTTTGTGATTCCACCTCAACACTTTCCTTTTGAACTCACCATGACTCATAAGTGCCTTTTTCTCCCTTTGTGTGTCTGAAGTTATCCCACTATTAACTCTAATTGGAAAGGTGCCTTTTGTTCCCCTAGTGTAGTCATAAGCTAACCACTGAACTCCCTAGGTTGAAATTTCAGGGGTAGCAAAAACTTAATTTTTTTAATAAGGGAGGGGGATAAATGATGATAACTCTGATAACTTGACAGCTGCTAATAGGAAGTTACTGAAAAGGAGGGATGAGACAATTATATAAATTTGACTATGTAAAAATATTTTGGTTCAAAGGTCCAGCATGAGATGAATCTGCATTCACTTTAGGATTCGACAATTCCCAAATAAAATGGAAGTCTCCCCTGAAGGAGGAGAAAAGTGAAAAACACAGCTGGGGAAGGAGGGCCTCCAAGAGGGTATTTGTATGAGAATCTGAGGAGCTTCCTGGCAAAGAACTGACCATGGGGAGAGAAAAGGACTTGGAGGAAAGCCCTCTCACCGTCAGTGAGAAGGGTGATTTGAGTACCAGTGGATAGTTATTTATCTGGCCTGAAAATGCCTTCTAGCCCAGTCCCCAGGGACTCATTCCTGGGCTGCACAGAATGTGCCTGTGAGCAAAAACAGAAAGAGCTGTTTGACTTGAATCTCTGGAAGATTTTGAGATCATCCAGAAATTTTACTTGGGAACCTTGTAGCACAAAGTTCAAGGATATAGACTCAGCCACATTAGGCTTTTTGTGCCCTTTGGAGCTCCTGGAAGCACTTCCAAGCAGGTGGACACCAGTGCCCTAGAGAGCAAACCTCAGTCACCAAAAACAGACTTGCAGAAGCATCATCATGAGCAGGGACACCTTTGTCTTGCATCCAAAGGCTAGCGCCCCTGGTGGACGTTGCCTGCTTCATAGGGATGAGAGACCCAAAGAATAGATCACAGAAAAACCAAAAGAAAATGGTGACTTCTCTGGGGTAGCTAAGAGGATGCATTTGTGGGTACATCAAGGATATTCTCCAAATTATTAGGAACAGAGGGTCCATGTCTTATAGGGGCATATTAAAGTCCTACAACGTTAATTGTAGATAGAAGTGAGAGCTATAGAAATACACTACTCTCTATGTCATATGACCACCTGTTTGACCTACAGATTCTTGTGTGGTTTAGGAAAGCATCTAATCACTATACCGGTGGCGAACAGTTTGAACAGTACCCATGTTACCATAAGTCATGAAACTATATGTTTAAGTTTGCTTTCATCACTATCCTTGCAATCACAGTGTTCATTTAAAAATGAACAAATCAAATCATACTGACATTATCAGCTTCAGGAGTGAAAAAGTTTATTCATTTTTGTTCTTATTGAATATAGTTTTTGTCTTATTTCAGGAACTGGATAATGTTACAAAGTACAAAGAGGGATCAAGGTTGTTCATTGTTCAACTCCATGGTTACTTTGGTATTTCATGCGTCATCTTGAAAGCAACTGATTGTTTTCCTAGGTCCAAGTCCTTATGTGAAATTTGCTATTCTTTTTTATTCCACCCCATCTAAGTTGAGAGTTACAGTCATTTATTCCTGGAAAGCACAATATTTTTCTTTCTCGGTCCTAGATTGAAGCAACCACCCAGACCATGACCCCGCTGCTGCCCCTGGATGCTGCCTACAGATATTTTGTTAAATAGTTCAGAACACAAAATAACCCTCTTGCTTACTATGAATCTAATGCTCTCAAAGATTTCTTCATTCTTCCTCTGAGCTCCCAGTTTTCCAAAGATAGTTTCACTTACTTCTTCATTTTTAAAAACCACTGTACGTCAACCTTCATGTTAGGAATATATTTTGGGCTTCTAACCTGGAACCAACATGCTCTCTCCTGGGGAAGGCACACATTCAGAGCCCATCCCACGTTATTTCCTCTCAAGTTAGTGACTATGGCATTATTCCAACCTGGTTGCAGTTTATATTTTACTTTCTACCAGGTACCTTCACATGCATGTTATATTTGGAAGTTTCTGCCTTATCCCAAGGTGCTTCCTAGACTTTTAAAAAAATATGGATTTCATGGATTTGCAAGTCATAGAATCCTTTGAGAATTATGATTCATCTCCTTAGAAAAATGCACATATTCTCGTATTCATATAATATTGCATTTGACTCCATAAGCCCCCCAAGTCTTTCCTTGGTCCCCAGATTAATTACTCCTGGATTGGGGCCTTTTCAGAATTTAGAGTTTAAATTAGCCTTCTCTGCTGTTTGCTTATGGGGTTCACCACTCATCCAGGGACAGTGTTGAGTACTGGAATATGTCCTCCTTTCCATTTGATGAGTGGACTACATACCACTAGACCAAATATCTGTGGAAAGGAAGAAAAATGATCAAGTTGATACATTAGATTATCTTAATGATTCTATTGTAACAGATAATAACTTACTGTACATAAATGAGTTTGCCTTGGTTAAGGCCGTTACTGACAATGAGTAAATGAAAATGTGGGTAAATTTCCGTAAGTTTACATTTTAAACCCAGAAGTATACATGGGAGCAAGTTCAAGCAGCATTTTATCTGCTGAAAACTCTAAGCAAGCCTCAGGCTCAGCACAGGCATCAGGGCATCTGTAGAACTATAATTTATGAATTTGCTAGTGTTTCTTCTTTGCTAGTATACTTGGGTATCTTTTCCCACTTGGGGCTTGGAGCCAACTAGTCTTCTTGTTACAGACACCAGTGAACATTTGTACTCAATGAAGTCAAATCTTAGAGTAGGTTGATCTCATATTCTCAGCCCCACTGGGCTTGGTTTGTGAATTCTGGCCCAAGCAGTAAAGCATACTCAACCAGAGTGGATTAAAGTAAAGTGCAACTGGATATTCCTCCATTCTGAGTCATTTCTGGGAATAAACTCTAAAAACTTATTAAATGTCTCTATCCAGACAACAATTCAAAATAATCTATGAAGGCTTAGTAATAATACTTATTGATCAGTTTGAGAAAGAAGCCTAATTTCGTTTAGGTTGAAAATTTTCTCAAAAGTGTTTATATTATTAGAAAAATTCTGCTTCTCCCTCTGTGGACCCTAATATGTTAAAAAGTCAGTGTCCCAGTCATTGAATGCATCTGCATGTGGAGGCCCCAGCTGAGGGCTGGCTTCCTGCCGAGACTTTGGGGTGGAAATTTCAAGACTTTCTTGCTATTATCCCTGCTCCTTGTGGCTGGTAGACTGGGTTTCACAGAATCATAGTGTGTTGGATGGATTCTTATAACATCATTGTCCAACCCTTCATTTTACAGCTGAGAAAATAGAGGCTCAGTGGAGTTAGGGGACTTGTATAAAACTGAACAGCTTACTGGTGACTGAGTTTGGCTCAAATTTGTTTCTGGTCATAAATTCATTACATTGTTTTGACAGAATCACACTTTCAGCTTCTTTTCTCTTCTCTTTCCCTTCTTCTGATTTTGCTCATGAGCACCCCCTGTGCCAACAAACAGATAGAAAACCTGGCTTTCCTTTTAATACATTCTTTCTTTTCTAGCATGAAAAGAGTGTGCGTAAAAAAGAATTTACCACATGTCTGCATAGCGAAGATATTCCCTGATATTCTAAATTTGTCTTCGGACTTTTTGTTGAGATTATTTTTCTATTTGTGCAAGTATAGGAATAAACAGAATGCTAACTTTAAGGCACAAAACCAACAGTATTTCAATAAATTTAAAAATTGTAAAATCTGTAGTTATTCAACCTTCATCATTACTTTAAAAAAAAAAAGCTCACATACAGAGTCCTGTGAGTAATTATTCCATGTCTACGAGGATAACTAAGTGTTGGATGACCAAAGTCATCAAAAAAAAAAAAAAAATGCTTTCACAGGCTGCCAAAGCCAGCCGGGCCCCAGTGGGCATGTGTGGCTCCCTCCTTTGGAAAATGTGTTTCAGAGAGTGATGAAAATGTAAACCACACGAACTACTTGGTTTCTAAGAGAACACATTTGGAGAAACCATGTTTCCATTTTTCATTTCACAACAAAATTCCCCAAAGAAATTTTTTTGGAAATTATAAGGAATACTGAGGCTAGCATGAGTAAAGAAGGCTTAAAAAAAGAAAATAAAAACCTAGTGTAAGCATGAAAGACTTTATTGCCCAGCATACAGTTGGTGTTGTGCAGTAGTCTTCTTCCCTGTTTCTCACCTCACCACTCCTTTTCACAAAACCCTCCGCTGCAGCTTTTTAGTTCAAAGCTCCCTGAAAAGTTTATTCCTAGAGCGTAAGTTCCAGAACTCTGTTAAAAGTGAAATTCTTCTGGAAAAGAAAACACTAGGCTGCATACTAATATTAACTGATTTTAAGTCTTTGTTGAGCATAGGTTTTGGTAAGAAATTAGCCTTAGAGGTTTTGGACATTTACAAGAGTGAAAGGGGAAAGTTACAGAACAGAGTGTCTGGAGACAGGGAAACATTTTGCCATTTCACCAGGTCAGCAGCCAGCCCACCACCATCTTTTGTGTTGTAAGGATGAGGTAGGAATAGAGCCAGAATTGAAACTCTGAACTCTGAATAACCTGGGGCAGGTGGCTTAGCCGCTCTAAGCCTCAGCTTTCTTCTAGGGAAAATGAGGTTATACTTGTCTTCTGCTACAAACATTATTAGGAATCATGTGGATAAGGTTATCCATAATTTTATGGTTTTTACTTTATAATTAGAATTTATTATTTTGAAAGGTAGACTGAACAGAACCAACTACAAGTAGTTTGGATATATTCTATTCCAGCTATTAATTATGAGTGCTTTTCTTTTTTAATTTTAAGCAAATGTTGAGTAATCAAAATTATTTAAAATCTATGCCTATCCAATTTTAATATCTAAAAGTAATACGCAGGGAAAATCCAATGCTTATCTAGAAATGTGAAAATGTGGTACATTAGAGACAAGGTTATTACCTTAAAATTATTACAATTAAGTGTTGTTATAGTGTTGTGTGTATTTGTCCACATTAACTTGACTAGTATCAAAATTTAAAAACAAACCATTCAAGCATATAACATATCCATTTCACAGCACTTGTTCAACCCTGGGTTGAACTTTCCTATAAAGATAGAAAATACAGAAGAGGATGAGACCCTAAATGCAAAGCATCTGCTCAGCTTGTTAGAGGACACACTCTAAGCTGTCACCCAAATAAACAGGTAATATCTGCAAATCCTGAAGTGCATTCTTCTAGAAACAGTATAGGTATGATTAGCAAGATCAAAGGGTAAAGAGCTTTGTGTCCCACATCCAGGTCAGAAACCCCACCTCTACTAAAAATACAAAAATTAGCCGGGTGTGGTGGCACACACCTGTGGTCCCAGCTACTTGGGAGGCTGAGGCAGGAGAATCGCTGGAACCCAGGCAGCAGAGGTTGCAGTGAGCTGAGATCACACTACTGCACTCCAGCCTGGGAGACAGAGCAAGACTCTGTCTCAAAAATAAGTAAATAAATAAATAAATAAAATAATTAGATGTATTTTTATTTTTATTTATTTATTAAGACAACTGAAAGAGAGTACGATTGGAACCAAGGGAGGATAATGTGTATAGATGACAGAGATGGAACCAGGTAGTTTAGCAACATACCCACTGAAAGCACTGCCAGGTGACTGTGCACAGGCAGGGCTTGATTCCACCTCATGCCCGTGCTTCTACCCTAGCTCCTGTCATGTTGTCTCAAAACTCTTCTGATTTCCTAGTGGTGAATTTTTATTTTGAACCACAATAACTTGCACATTCAGAGTCTGTCAAGCATTTTCAAATCTATCTAGAGGATTCCCAGGAAATTCTGCATTGACTCACAAGTTTTTCCAAGGTCAGGAACTCATTCCTGAGGCCAAGAACGATTGTAGTCTGGCATACTTGAACAATTTTCCAACTTTCCTGTGATTGGTTAAGGTCTAATTTAGTTGGTTCTTGGTTTTCCCTGGTTAGCATCCGAAGTTAATTGCAGACACCATACATAATTATTATTATTTTTTGTTTCCTGCCACTTTTTGTCAGTGAACTGTGTATTGACATTTGAAATCGAGTTAGGAAAAAGTTCACATCTGCAGCTGTTCCCTTCTTGTAGTGTGGATTTCTTTTATGAAATGTCCTTAAACATTCCTCAACTTCAGTGGTAAAGATGGAAGCTGCAGATTTTTTCAGACAGTTTGGAGCTAAAACCCTAAAGCATGTTCCACCAACCCCAAAGAATACTTCTACCAGAGGTGAAAAAGACTTCCTTGCCTTTTCAGAAAATTATCATGTCTTCTTTATGTTATCTATAGCCATTGCCAGGGCCATTGTCCTGAAAACGCACAAAATGCAGCATGTCTGAACTGGAAGAACATTTAGAGCTTTTTCAGTCCAACTTCTCAGATTGGAAGTGGAACCTCAGACAAGTGTTTGGGCCAATAATTCAACGCAGTGTGGCAGATAAAGGACACGAACCCAGGTTTCCAGTCCTCGGTCTTGTGATTCCACTAAACTACTCCTAATTGAAGAAGAGATGGAGAGATTATAAAGGATTCATCTGTTGCTTTACATCGACTCTGACAATCCAACACTAAATTGTTTCTCTGTGTAGCAGATGCTGTTGGCACCTCACTGAAATTTCTTCAGCACTCACAGTTCCCACGCTCTGTGCTGCTGGCTTCCTCTGGGAAGTGTCTACAACTCTTGGCCTGAGGGCTTTCAGGAGATGCCTCTAGGAGAGGCCCTCAGCCAATGATGGATAGAGATGTTGTGCTTTAGAGTGGGACAATTCTGAGACGAGTTTGACACCATCTCCCGGATGCCCCGGGGGTACTGAGCCCCAGGTGCTTACAGCAGTGACCTGCCCATCAATGCATGCTCTTTGGGCTTCATTCTCTTTGCTGTCTCACTTCCATACTCCCTGAGGGAGGCAGAATAACCCCCAAAGATGACCCTACCCTAGTCTCCAGGACTTCTGAGTCTGTTAGCTTACATGGCAAAAGGGACTTCGAAGATGTGATTAAGGTTATGGAACTTGAGATAGGGATATTGGATTATCTAGGTGGGCCCAATCTACTGTCATGGGTCTTTGGAAGCTGAGACTCTTTTCTGGCTGGTGAGAGAGATGACGGAAAAAGGGTGAGAGACATGCAATGTTGTTGGCTTTGATGATGGAGGAAGGGGGCCATGAGCCAGGGGATGCAGGTGGCCTTGAGAGGCTGGAAAAGGCAAGGGCTGCCTACTCCTTCATCCTATCTCAGTGAGGTCAACATTGGACTTCTAATCTAAGAACTGTAAATTAATAAATGTGTCTTGTTTTAAGCCAGCAAATGTGTGATATTTTGTTTTGGCAACAATAGAAATTTTTGGCAGCAATAGAAATTTAATTCACTCCTCTCTTCATTTTGGAATTACCTGTGAAATAAACCGTGTCAGGGTCCATTTCTTGGGCAACCCAAAATGCACAGTAATATCTAGAGTCCTCTACAGCTATTCATAATTGTGATAAAGAGATTGGAAACATAATTGGAATGCTTCACAGAGGGATGAAGAACAAACAGCACTTCCAGTGTTTTCATAAGGGTTTGTACAGCTACTATGGCCAAAATAGTTTTTGGAACCCACTCTTAAGTTTGCATAAGCATACGTTCATATCATCTTCATTTTTGGAGGCAAACTGGAAATTCAGGACAGTGGTTCCTCCCTCATTTTTCTTTTGTCTGTCTATCTCATTTTCCCCTGTATCTGAGTGCCTGGATGCAGATTAGATATGTCTCTGATGTTCCTTATAATTTTTTACTCCCTTTTTCTTTTCTTCTCTCTTGACCTTTTGGTTTATTCTATCTCCTTCTTCCTCATCCCATCCATTAGAACACATGGAAATGGTAGTGATGGCAGTGTTGGATGTTTGTAGGTTATTTGTCTATTGTTCACTCTCCTCTCCCTCTTTCCTGATGGCACCGAGATTTTTCTTTGGTTGCTTAGCAGTCAGAATTTTCAGTAGGATTTACTCCACCAATCAATTCAGGATGAACCTGGACCAGCCTTAGCCAAACAATGTAATTTCATTGTAATGACTCCAGTTTCCAGTTCAGAAATTGTTACATAACTCAGAATAAGCCAATCAGTGATTGACTTTCTCATGATCAAAACGATTAGTTCAAGAAAGGAGAAGTAAACAGAGTACAACCAATTAGAATGAAGGCCAGAAAGTTTGACTGTTGGTTGGGAGAAGAGAGAGTCTATACTCTAACAGAAAATGTAGTGTGAAGTCGTATAAACTGCTACAGCTCTGTATGCTAGCCTGAGACCTGAGGGTGGAGCTTACACATGGAAGTAGGAAACAGCCATGAGAACAGAAGAGAAAGGGCCTCTCTCTTCCCTATTCTTACCCCTCAACCCCATGGACAGAGTTGACTGAGGAAGAAAAATCTGGGCATTAGGTTACAGATGGTTCTGCACAATATGTTGGTATTGGCTGGCAGTGGGATGACTACAATATTATCCAAGTAGGAGTGTCCTGAAGACCTTGGGGAGGGGAAATGATCCATGCTGTTGAACACTTCATCCTATTGTTCACTTTGCCTGGGTGATGAGATGGCCAGAGGGGTACGTATCTACACTGTTTATGGTTAACTGGTGTGGCTGAGCATGCTGGTGTGGCTGAGCAGCCAGGGACTTGAAAAGAACAAGCTGAGAGGATGGCGACGAGGAAGGCTTTTGAAGAAGCATGTGGGTGGCATCTTGGAATGGGCACCAAGCATGAAGATATTTGTGTTCCATGTGAATGCTCAGCAGAAGGCACTCTCTAAAGAGGAGGCTCTCAGGAATCACATGGGCGACATTTGAAGGGTTCGACAGTCCCCTGCTGTTGTCATGGGAGCACTCCTCGGTGGTGGTGGCTGGGTCAACTGTGATAGGAAAAGGCTTTGTTGTCAGCCCCTTCATAACCTGTGAGTGTGAGTTGCAGCTTCAATGGTGTCTCATTCATGCCTGGGGCAGGAGTTGGTGCTGACAGCAGGAATCTTCCTGTGGAGGAAACTACCACTGTTTGAGTACCTCCTATGTACTAGATATTATTTATTTCACCCTCGCATCATTTCTGTAAGGCAAGTATCATTACAATTTTTAGATAAGGAAACCAGAAACCTGTGAGGGAAATTAATCAAGACCATGGAGCTGGTTAGTGGAGGAACTAGCATTCAACACAGATCTGTCTGACTCCACAGACCCAGCTCCTTTCATGGTGCCCAGGATTTCTCAGCTGCATGGGATAAGTGACCATTGGGAGAGAGCTGGCTCCACCTGGAGTCTCCTCTGCCCTGCTTGGGACTCCCCCTTTGGAGCTCATCTGTGCTGCAACCCTGTGAGCTCTTCATGGAACTATATCTGAACTATGAGCATTTCTCTGCACCTGCACTGCTGTAACCTGGTCCAAACATTCATTGCCTCTAGCCTGGGCTACTGTGACACCTCCTGCTGGGATCCTTGCTTCTACCCTTTCCCCCATACTGCTTATTTTCTTTTTTTCTTTTCTTTTCTTTCTTTGTTTGTTTCTTTTTTTCTTTTCTTTTTTTTTTTCTTTTTTTTGAGATGGAGTCTCACTCTGTCACCCAGGCTGGAGTGCAGTGGCGTGATCTCGGCTCACTGAAACCTCTGCTTCCTGGGTTCAAGCGATTCTCCTGCCTCAGCCTCCTGAGTAGCTGGGACTACAGGCACATGCCACCACGCCTGGCTAATTTTTGTATTTTTAGTAGAGACAGGGTTTCACCATATTGGCTAGGCTGGTCTCGAACTCCTGACCTTGTGATCCACCCTCCTTGGCCTCCGAAAGTGCTGGGATTACAGGCATGTGCCACCACACCCGGCACCATACTGTTTATTTTCAACATGGTAACCCAGTGATCCTATCAGAACATATCATTCCTTCACTCAAAGCCTTTTTATGACTACCTATCCTACTCAGGGTAAAAGCTGTTGTAATGGTCTACAAAACGTTGCAGATCCTGGCTCCCGCTTCCCTTGCACCTTCTCTGACCTTAACACCTTCTAGGTCACTCCACTCCAGCCACCGTGACTGACTTGCTTTTCTTCCAACTCTCAGCACATGCCTGGAATATTATTTTTTTAGTGATCCTATGGTTCATTCCCTGACTTCAATGTGTTTGAATGTTCACTTGCCTGTGAACTCTTCCTTCACCTCCCTTTTTGGTGTTGCAATGCTGCTTTGTAGCCGGGTACTCCTGTAGCTCTTCCATGTTTTATTTTTTTCCATAGCACTTATCACCTTTTACCATGGTGTATCATTCATTCCCATTACTTTATTTACTGATTCCCTCCACCCTTCCCTCCACGCCCCCTCACTGGACTGTAAGTTTTATAAAAGTAGCATTTTTTTAATTAATAGATTTATTTTTCAAAATAGTTTTAGGCATACAAAAATTTGAGTGGCAAGTATATATTCTCTCTCCTCCCTCCCTCAACACAGTTTCTCCTGTATTCACATCCTGTGGTAAGTGTGGTTTATTTGTTACCATTGATAATTGAATATTGATACATTATTATTAACTAAAGTTCATAGTTTACATTAGGATTATTCTTTGTGTTGTACAGTCTATGTGTTTTGACAAATGTAGTGTGACATGCATCCACCATTAGGGTATCATACAGAATAGTTTCACTGCCCTTAAAATCCCTTGTGCTTGCCCTCTTGATTCCTCCCTCTGTTCCTCTACTGAATTAACCCCCTAGCAACCGCTGATCTCTTTAACTTTCTCCATAGTTTTGCCTTTTTCAGAATGTTATACAGTTGGAATCATAAAGCATGTAGTCTTTTCAAATTGGATTTTTTTTTCACCTAGCAATATGCAGTTAAGTTTCCTCCATGTCTTTTTGTGGCTCGATAGTTCATTTCTTCTTTTTAGTGCAGACTAATATTTCTTTGTCTGGATGTACCACAGTTTGCTCATCCATTCACCTACTGAAGGACATCATGTTTGCTTTAGAAAGTTTTGGAAATTATGAATAATGTTGCTATCACACTTTATGTACAGGTTTTTTTATGGACATATGTTTTCAATTCATTTGGGTAAATAACAAAAGCCATAATTGCTGGATTGTGGGGTAAAATTATGTTTATTTTTATAAGAAACTGACAAACTGTCTTCCAAAGTGGCTGTGTCATGTTGCATTCCCGCCAACAATGAATGAAAGTTCCTGTTGCTCCACATCCTCACCAGCATTTGGTGCTGTCAGCATTCTGGATTCTGTCCATTCCAATATGTAGTGGTATCTCATTGTTGTTGTAATTTACAGTTCCCTAATGGGATGTAATGTTGGGCATCTTTTCATGCTTATTTGCCATCTGTGGATCTTCTTTGGTGAGGTGTCTGTTGATGTCTTTGACCCATTTTTTAAATTGAGTTATTTGTTTTTATTGTGTAGTTTTAAGAGTTCTTTGTGTATTTTGGAGAACGGTCTTTTAATGGATACGTGTTTTGCAAAGATTTTCTGCCAGTCTGCGGTTTGTCTTTTTATTCTCTGAACAATGTCTTTCACAGAGTAGAAGTTTTTAATTTTAATAATGTCCAACTTCATTCAATTTTTTCTTTCATGGATGGTGCCTTTGGTTTAAGAGTGGAATTTTTCATCTGTTTTATTCATTGCTTTATCCTTAGCTCTTAGAACGTTTCCTGGCAGATAGTAAGGACCCAGTAAATACTTGCTGAATGACTAAGCACTGTTATCTTGGGGAATTATATGCTTTCTTTCTTTTTCTTTTTTTCCTAAGAGAAGTGTTCATTTGTCGCATCACTCTTGAGAGGCAACCCCAGTCCAAAGCCCATCATTTTACATAAAGAATCTACACTGCAGAGGTGGAACACCATCTACCTGTGTTAAGAGAATGGAAGAAACTTATTGCATGCACATTATTTCAGGAAGATAAAGTTTTGGGTCACTGTATTGTCTGGCAACCTTTGGTTAATATGAGTTCTCTCTCGCTCTCAAATTAGAATCAAAATGAAATCATAAGACTAGAAATTATGACAAGACACATAATATGGTAAGTATATAAAATTAATAGATAGATATGTTTTTATGAAAAAGAAAGCCATTCTTATTTGTGGGCCAGAATGAGCATACTTTTGATTTCTCTTGAAGAAGCATCCCTGTCAAGCTGAATTGCTAGGTAGAGTCAAGAGAAGATCTCACACCAGGAATTAAGACCCCGTTTACTAAAAGCAAGAGAAAGGGCTTTTCTTCTTCTTCTTCTTCTTCTTTTTTCCTCTGGGTGAAAAGGACTCAGTAAACTTTTATTACATCATGCAGAGATAAATGGAAAAATTGATTCATAAAAATTTGTAGCTAAATAAAGGTCTCTGATCTATGTGTTGAGTAACGGGAATGAGAAAATGTTTCTGAATTTGTTATTCTTCACTAAGTTGTGAAGAACAAAAAATCCAGGTATAATCTTTCAGAGAGAGATAGGTCATGAGAATCTATCTAATGAGTTTTCATCATCTTTATCCGTCAGAGAGTTTTGAAAACTGAGTACGTTATACTGCACAGGTACTGGAGTTTTAATTTAGAATTTTTAGGCATTTTTTATTTTAAGGGAAAGATTCTTTTGTCCCAGGTATTAAAAAGCCCTCAGCCTTTTCTCCTGCTCCCTCCCCATCTATGAACAGACTCACAGAGTTCTCAGAGGTACTAGGATAAGACTCTGAAAAGGAAATGCTCTTTCACAAATGGTTTCAATTTCCTCCTTGTAGAGAAAGGAAGCCTAAGCTGAAGGAAACACCCTTGGAAGCAGCCTCAGGGTGGCGCGACCTGCACTAACATAGACCTGAGACAGTGTGTCTGTTAGATGCTTGTTCTGGCTGCCTGCTTGTGGAGCACTGAGTGGGGCAAGACTCTGGACAGTGAGCTTCTAAGGGGCATACCATGCTATGGCCGCTAGGAAGGTGCACTGCTGTGCACCTTGGAGAAAGTATTGGCTGTTCAGCTGCAAGACAGATGACAACCTCCAGCTGCTAGCACCTTTGGATCTACCTTGCTTCCCAGCCATCTTCACACTTTTCTCAGGCAGCCCCCAGAGAGTGTGTGCTCTGGAGCTCCCACTGGGTTGGCCGTGCCTCTGGCAGATCTGCATCATCGTCTGAGGCTGCCTTGCCTAAGCCCACTTCCTCCTCCTTTCCTGTCACTGGTAGGAGACCTGCCTGCAGGTGGGAAGCCTTCCCCTGACCAGTTATGCTCCCTCCACATTTATCTTTCCCCAGCTTTATCCTCCACTAAACCATTTGCACCCCTAACTCTCTCGATGTTGGCTTTCCAAGAGACCTAATTGACACAGTGTCTTTATTAATTTTTAAAGTTTTTAACTATACAAAAAATAAGTTTATTGTAAAAATTAGTAGAGAAGTATACAGTATAGAGTCTAACTGTATAGAGCCATTCACATCAAATAAGTAGTAAGTCAAATCCTTCTCTCTGATTCTATCCAGCCCCAATTCTACCCCTCACAGGAGTCTTAGATTTGGAAAGTGTCCTCCATATTTTTCTAGGGATATGCAAATGTATACAATTTTGTATTACACAAGTAACTCTGTATTGCATATATGGTTTTGTACCAGGATTATTTTTTATTTAGCAATATGTTTTAGAGACCTTTTCCATAGCATGACAATGAATCTGCCCCCATATTTTGGACAGCTGCACAGTATTCTATTGTGTGGAATTTGATGCATGCTTATTTCTTTTTTCATTCTTCTATGTTCTTGTTTTGTATTTTCTTCCTTTAATTTTTTCCTCTAAATGAAAAAATATAGATATAAAAATATACACAGTAACAGAAAGTTCAAACTCTGTAAAATAAAAAGTAAATTTTACCATTCTGTTTCACGGGGTACAAATCCCACTCCTTAGAAACCACAACTTTTAAGTTTCTGATTTTTGTACTTTTGGTAGTTTCTATTGTAATTTTAAGCATTATATTTTTATTTATTTTTAGGTTTTTATCAAATAGTAGTTACCATAGCTAAAATAGCAAGAACAACTTATAATGAGTAATATTATCTCAATGGGCCCATAGGATGGTCAAAAGCTTATACACATCCTGCTCAGGATGCTGCTGTGAATCAAAAGTCTGGCTGGGCAGGATGACATCATGGTTAATACCATGAACTCTACAGGCAGGCTGAATTCTAATTCTGGCTCTCTCACTTCCTGGCTCTGCAACCTTGGATCTTACGTGCCTCATTTTCCTCATGTCTAAAATAAAGATAAAATTGTACCTAGCTTATAGGATTTTCATGAATTTAAGAGAGTGGCCTTTAGTGTAAAATATGTCAGGATTCAGATTCCACTAGTGGCACATTTTGGCCAGATCTTGACAATGTCATCTTGGATCTCTTCTCAGATAGCAGTAAAAATGGGACTGGTAGGAGCTCTCTCCCAAAGTTTTGTGAGGATTCTATTTATGAAATAGGGTATGTAAAAGTATATAGTAGATACTATATACTTTTGGTATATAGTAGGCACTCCATAAATGCTAGTTTCTCTTTTTCAGTCCTGTTAGGAATGAATGATTGCCCTAGACATGAGGATGTTGGATAATTTTCTACGGCATGTGTTTCTTGATTGCTTAAAGACTGTCCATAGGGTGCTGCAATGATTGCATGAGCCTCAAATCTGCAGTCTTTGACAAAGAAGAAAAATATTTCTGACTCTCAATGACAGAGATATACAGATAATGCCCATTTCTTCTATTTCAAAATATTGCCTTGTTATTCATAATGTGTCAAGATTATTGTATTAGCCCATTCTCATGCTGCTAATAAAGATATACCCGAGACTGGGTAATTTATAAAGGAAAGAAGTTTAATTGACCCACAGATCAGCATGGCTGGGGAGGCCTCAGGAAACTTACAATCATGGCAGAAGGGGAAACAAACACATCCTTCTTCACATGACAGCAGCAAGGAGAAGTATAAGCAAAAGGGGTGCAAGCGCCTTTTAAAGCCATCAGATCTCATGAGAACTCACTCACTATCACGAGAACAGAAGCATGGGGGCAACTGCCTTCATGATTCAATTACCTCCCACCGGGTCCCTTGCATGACATGTGGGGATTACTGGAACTACAATTCAAGATGTGATTTGGGTGGGGACACAGCCAAACCATATCAACTATGCACATGTTTTATTGAATATTTGAAGAGGAAATATCATTTTATTTAGTTTTCATTAGCATATTTTTTTGCTATTAGCTGTTCCAGTGTTAAAATTAATTATAGTTGGATTTCTTTAGGTCTCATATATTTATGATTTTGATTAATTTGAAGAAAGCACTCTATGAAGAAACATGAAGATTTAGTGTAATGTTTGCTTAGTTACCAATCTTTGCCACATATTCATTAGAATTAATCATACACTTTTTAAAAGTTTCCAATTACATTCATCTAGTAAAATATATCTGTTACAGTTTTTAACCTTCATGATGTAGTGCAGAAAGATATTTCAAATTTCTAGTTGATTGTCCAAAATAAACAGGTTAGTGGATTCTGGGAGCATTGCCCATTTCATGGAAGAATTATAGCTAAAGTGAAATACCAGCAGCAATATCATAGAACACTAACAATTTTGTGTTTTTAGAAAGGTAACTACAGAGTGAAAAGACTTAATGACAAAGGAATATCTGATGTTGGTGTACAATGTAGGACATGAATTATTTTCTGTCTTTTCTTTCTCCAGCAGATTGGATTTGATGAGACTTAGCAAACCAGCCATTCACCTGGGCAAGATTGTCAAAATTCAAACTTGAATTGTAAGCTAATTTGGAACAATCAATGGTATTGGGGAAAAAAAACTTGAGATGTTTTTGGCAATACACAGGCAGCAAGGGGGAAAAGCTTGGAGAGTTGGATACATGCATTTTGAAAATTTTCTTTTTTCTTTTCTTTTTTTTTTTGAGACAAGGCTTCACTCTGTGACCCAGGCTGGAGTGCAGTGGTGCAATCACAGCTCACTGCAGCCTTGACTTCTTCAGGCTCAGGTGATCCTCCCACCTCAGTCTCCTGGGCAGCTGGAATTACAGGTGTGCATCACCATACCTGGCTAATTTTTCGTACTTTTTGTAGAGATGGGGTTTCACCATGTTGCCTATGCTGGTCTCAAACTCCTGGCCTCAAGATATCCACTTGCCTTGGCCTCCCAGCATGTTGGAATTACTGGCATCAGCCACTGTGCCCAGCCTTGAAAATTTCTCCCTATTTATATTTTTAAGTTCAGAGACTAGTAGCTTCTGAGAAGATGATGGTTGACAAGATTTCACTTAGAACCAACATTGCATGGATTTAACTTTTCCAAAATGGCTTATTACTTAGCAGGTCTGCCATTTCCATTTATAGAGATAGATTTTAATTCACACAATTTGGTCATTAAAAATCTAATCATGTGTCATGTACCCTCCTGGGCATTCTTTAGAAATGTAGGAACTCTTTTATCTCAGCATTCAATCTAACTTCTAAAATAACCAAAATGGGGGAAATAAAGCCATTGCAATATGCTCTACCATAGCCAAACAGGGAGTAGAGATGGCATAGCAAAGAGGGATTAAGAACTTTCACATGTCACTTGATGCACTGAGTTAAAATTCTGAGTTATGACTATGTGAATTATTTCTCTACCTGCGTTGTGTATCTCTCTGTATATCTATGTGTGTATTCTTTCAACATGCTAATATGCATCAGCTGTCATCCATGCAGAACACTGCTTCTCAAACATTAGCTTGGGGAGCTTGCTAATGATTCAGTAGCTCTTGGGTGGGGTCTGAGAATTTGCATTGTTAACAAGTTCCAGATGTTGCAGATGCTGGTCCTTGGACCATACCTTGAGCGTCAATTATGTAGAAGCTTATTTATTCATATGTTTGCATACTATTGGATTTTTTTTTAAATGGAAGACTTCTGTGGCACATTGAAGTCATCTTTCTATAGTTGATAAACTGATTAGTTTTGTTTTCACTTCTTTCTTATTAGGTGCATATTTTGATGTGGATGTTTTGATGAGGTAAGAAAGTAAATTCACATGTCATTACATTTATTATGGGGATGTCTGCACTTGTACACTTAACTTGCTGAGTAGTAAGGGGTGTGAGAAGCAAGGTTTATATTTCTTCTGCCTTGCTGACCACTACGGGCCAGTTAATAAGATGATGCATTATTTTTGTTTCTTTGCTTTTAATAAGATGGGCAGGAGGAAAAATATTTTATTTATATAGAGTAGAAAACCTAGTGTTGGGAGTCAGTTTAAAGGTGCCATTAGATTCAAATGGAGCAGTCCAAATGTACTCTCAAATAACATTTATTTATTTAAGACCTTGAGTTAAGTCATTAAACAATATGGTTAGACATTCTAAACTCTAGCAGTAACCTCTCACTTTCTTTATTCCCCTCCCCACCTCACTCCCATTTCTGTTCAACGCTATCAAGAAAGGGGGCCTGTAATATTAATCAAGGACAACCTGGGTCCCAAGGTCACAATCAGGTCACGATGCCACGGGAATAGACTTTCTAGAGTAGGAACAGTGAGATTGTAAATAGAACCAGACTAGGGATCATACACTATAGTGGTGTTACTTACACTGAAGAGGTTTGGACACCTTGGTCTTGTGAGGCTCAGTAAAACATAGTTTGAGAACAATTGCATTGTCTTTGAAATAACATCACTTAAGCAATAACTTTGAGCTGATAGCTTTGTATATATATAAGCAGAAATGCAGTGATAAAATAGTGTGGAATACTTAGTTATAAAATTATCAGCAAGGAAATCTAGATTATGTTTGTATTAGTTTTATTTTAGATTATAGTTGACATAAAAATAAAACTAAGGGCACAACTCCAGACATCTTGTAGAAAACTTCCAGACATCTGATAACAAATCTACAGACCTCCAGAAGCCCAGCTTGAAAATCATGTTCTGGTGAGTCTTTGGATCATGTTTTCCCTTTGGATTGATTCTGCATTTCCCTTCTCATGGGACTGTTATGATGAGAAGGCTGATTTTTCTCTCTTTTAAAAGAGGTATGTCTGTATCTGGCCCTTTCTCCTCCAACTTTAGAAGGTCATTTGGAAATGGGCTCAAGGAAAACAGGAGCAGAAGACACAGGCCAGCTCTGTTCCAGGCTATAGGAGGAAATATTTTTCCTTGGGTTTATCTCTTCATGCCTTTTATTGATCAACCTTGAAGGCCATAATCAGATGACAAGCCAAGGGGGAAAGCCTAAGCAAAATGCTCCAATTATTTTTAGTTCAGGCAAAAAGATCCCTTTGTCTTACCTGGGGTCTGAGTCTGATCACAAAGGTAGGAGAACAGAGAGGGATTTCAGGCTAAGGATCAATCTGATATTTAAAAAAGTGTGTGTGTGTGTGTGTGTGTGTGTGTGTGTAAAAGGTACTCTTTGGAAATCTAGCATAATGGAATGTGCCTGCAAATCCTGATGATGCTCATCTTGGTAAATGAAACTCAAGGATCTATCCACAAGGGTAGTTCCCTGCAAGAGAGCTAGGGTCAGATGACTACCCTGCCTTCTGCTCCCATTGTGGAAGTATCATAGAAATATTTTCCATTTTTCTATTTTTTAAAACTCAAACGTTTAACATGTCGGTTTGCTGACAAGCCAGCCAGTTTTCCAAGTTGTTCATTTTATGTGAGCTGAGTTTTTATCCATTGTGGATTGAATGAGGAGTCAGTGAATGGTTTGGGAGAATGCTCCAAGACATGGAAATTTGGTCAGGATTATCACTGAAAACAAGAGAATCTTTGAAATACTGGGCATTGTTTCAACTTGAAACTACAATTATGAAAGAATGTAACTGCAACATTATAGCATCTCAGTCAAAAAACAGTCAATGGATATTTGAATGCTTTCTCTGACATCAACTCATCTTTATATCATATTGTCTACAAACCTTAGCTTATGAGTGATTTCTTGATGTAGTTAATACAACTTTTTTACAGTGCATTTTTTTCTTATCTATATTATTTACAACTGCTATTTGGAGTAACTCTTTTTTTTAGAGATGCATAGTACTCTTTTTCTACTTGAAGAATCTCATACCTTGGAATCATGACTTGAATATTTCCTAATGTTGATGATACCAATGACCTTTTCTTGGTTTTCAACAGGTAATAAGGTCACTTTCTGCCTTCCTTTTCATTACCTCATTTCTAAATGCAGATTAAAATTTGATTTATAGCATTTGTTCCTTGAGTAATTTCCATTTACAGGAGATAGCTTTTCACTTTAGTTTTTCAATAAAATATATTTTAAAGTTGCTACAATTTCTTTGGAGTTTTTTTTATTGTTGTTATCTAAATTGAAACTATGGAGTCACTAGTTGGATGGGGTAATAAATTAATACTAATCTCAGTTTGAGTTATTACCCTTATATCTGTCACAGATGGAAGGGGAATTGACCAGAAATTCTCAAGGTATTTTACAATGGAGGTTTTGAGGCACATGGTTAATGATTATGTCTTCACCAAAGTGTTTGCAAGACTGTGTACAGATGTGGACACTGGCAAATATATGTCTAATTTAATTTATGCACTTCGTATAGAAAGCAAAACTATATGTCACCTAGACCCAGGTAAAAGCTGTCAATATTAATTATAAAGTCAGATTTTAAATTGCACGTGTACACAGAATTGGCAGTTCTAATTGGTCTGCCATAAGCTATTGGGAAATGGATGAGTGTGTTCAAAATATTTCAGGATAAAAAATTCAGAATGTTACTCTGAGCTTTGCCGGAAGTTGCAGATCTCTCTGGAATTTTTTGGACTAAAGTAATTTGAGAGGGGAACTTGCATCTTTCTTTAGCCAATTAAGCAGTGGGAAAATCATGCTGCCTATTTCAAAATTACATAGTTTATTACCATTTTAGGAATCAAGTGATTTTTAAATTAATGTGCTAATTTATTTATATTTCAGAGTTTAAGCAAAAGAAAAATAAGACCACAAGCCCATGTGGGTTCTCAGGCTTACCCAACTTGTCTGCTCATGGAAGTTTTTAACGCAATTGGCTGGAATGTAATGCATTCCGCCTTCCCCACAGAAGCAGTCAAAGAACAAAATCACTGTCTCGGGAGACGAGCTTGAATCACATCCCCCAACATCCTCCTAAAAATATGACCTGAGTTCTTTTTGAGTAATGGAAAGAGAAATCAGGCACAGCCTCTCACACTCCTGATTTGGGTTCTAAAATGATGAAATGAATGAGGATAAAGGAGCCTCTGACACATCTCTCAGTCATGGGCACTGACCGGTCATACATATGTTGAAGTTACACTGAAATAAACCCAGGGACTTAATATCTTTGAGGTAACAGAGAACTTCTCTTTCAGCTGGACTTAAATAAATGAATTAAGGCTCGTCAGTGTGAGTTTTAAACAGACACAACTCCAGTTTAAACTTTCGCACTGGAAGATAGATGGATATCCAGTGTCATAGGCTCACTCAGAAAGGAGTAGTTATTGGTTGTAAGAGCCAATGAGATAGAAAAAATGATAAAGGAGCTCCAGGAGACATCCACTGATTGGCCTCCTCTTTCAAACTCTTTCCCTCAGTGTGACCTGGAGACTCATCAACAGCTGGGTCTCCTGGCGCAGTTCCTGCCCTTTCTCCTCTCTTCCATCTTGACAGCCTTTGCCAACTGTTCTAGAAAACTCTCCATCCCAGTTGCTGTTTTTTAGACACCTGTACTAACGTCTATATCATTTTGTATTTTACCTCCAATGGGTATGAAGAGTTCTAATTCTACGTTAGCAAAATGGCAAAATGGAATCTTCACTGGGGAAAAAAAAGTTTTGCATCAGAAATACCATGTGCCATAGGGAGACCCTTCTCTAGGGTGCTGAGGACCTGGTCTGGCTAACTTCATTGAATTAAGATTCCCATTCAACAGAATCTTGAATCCAACAGTCAGGTAGACACCACTCAATTGAGGGATTGATATATAAAAATATCTGGAGGAATTATTTAAATCATGACTTTATGAAAAAGAAAATATATAAATTAGTTGATTAGAACACACTATGGAATTCAAACTGTTATGTTTCATGATGGAGGCCCATAAATATATAAACAGCTGTCTCATATGACAATCACAGATTCTCCTCATGAAGAAAAGTCCTGATACATTTAAGAAGTTCAGGTAGATATAACTCCCCCACCTCTCACAAAACACACAAAAAATGTTGACTGATACAGTCTGGTCAGGAAGGTGAAAAGAGAGGGAATTTAAAAAGTAGTCAGCTTTTTAGGCTAGGTGCAGTGGCTCACAGCTGTAATCCCAGCACTTTGGGAGGCTGTGGCAAGAAGATTGTGTGAGGGCAAGAGTTTGAGACCAGCCTGGACACCATAGTAAGATCCCATCTGTACAAAAAAATTATTTTAAAAATTAGTTGGTCATGATGGTGCATGTCTGGAATCCCACCTGCTTGGGAGGGCAAGGTAGGAGGATTGCTTGAGCCCAGGAGGTCGAGGCTTCAGTGAGCAATACCCTTCAGCCAGCCTGGATAACAGAGCAAGACACTGTCTCCAAAAAAAAAAAAGTCAATTTTTAAAAGGAGGAGATGAACAACCAGGCCTATTGAAAAGTCATGTAAAATGAGCACCAAAAAGTAATAATTGAACTTGAAAAATATCTCCTGAAAGGCTCATCCCATTTTGGGTCACCTCTGAAGCCTGGAGTTACCTCTGATGGGGTTTGTTGGTCCCTGGTCTTACCACCAGCACTGAGGCCTCTGGTCTCTCTGCACCACCAGGCAGCTCTCTCAGTGCCAGCCTGGTGACAGCTCCTTGAAAACAAAGACACTCAGACACTCTGTCACCCGAGCTTACGCTCCTAAGATTCACGGACCTACTGCTCTGTGTTGATCCTGTGCTCTGAGAACCTCCCCTCCCTGCAGCCTGGCCAGGACAGCACTGCTTTTCCGGCTGTATGGCTATCTTGATCCGTGGACAGATCTCTGTGCTGCTCTCTGTGCCAATTTGGAGGCAGCCATGGCCAGGATTTTTCTTATGGCAGCTCTGCTGGTTGTGATTCTTGTCTGTACATCCCTGCCAGTGATATGCATTCCATGAGGTTCTCCTTGACTTGGTGAGAAACCAGAAACAGTGTAATAATGAGCAGGAAAGAGCTGTGCTGGCTTCTGGAGAACTTTTACAGCCAGGTGTCTTTCACAAGGTAATGTGATGTATCCTTGTGCCTGCTGCCATGGAGAGGGAAGGAAGGCTGGGAGCTTCTTGCTTGCATTACCCAGCCCTGCCTGGCCGGGGCCATTCTAACTTCCTACATGGGCATCCTAGAGGCTGCGTAACAATAAGGACCTTCGCCATTTCCTTGTGGTCATTCCTTGCAGCATTTATCAATTGTCAAAATTTTAAAACTCTGCATTGAGTTATAAGAAACAGACCTGCATTAAGCAAGTCTCCAGCAAGGATCTGAATGCAAGTCACTTATTTGGGAGGTGACCCCAGGAAGCATTGTTGCATGATCCCACTGGAAAAGTCTAGGAGCCAGAGTAGGTCATGTGATTCAGAATTAGCCCACCTGGTGGGGAGAGCTACACCACCTCACCTACTCTCCATCATTGCTGGAGGGCTGCTGGATAGGGGGAGGTTGCCCCTCTAGCACTTGCAGCCTACTTTTTGGGCAGGCAAAATAAGCTCTGGCAGCTGAAGGAAGTACTTAGGTGCTAACAGGCAGACACTAGCAGTTGGAAGTCAGGCTCGGGGGCACTGGCAGCCTCTGTAAGTCCTCTGAGCTCTCCTCCCCCCACCTTCACCCACTGTAGTCTTCAGAGAGCCTTGCTTCCATAACAGAACAGGACTGGGCTCATTTTGGGCCCACTCAGAGCCAGAAGCCTGGGAGGGTTAGGCACTGACGAATGGGCTGCTGCTGGCCCCTTACAGCCCTGTGTGGTGTGGGCTGTGTTAACCAGCGCACGAGGCCCAGGCCACTCAGCACAATAGCTTTTTCAACACACTGTCAGGGGTGCCCTCCAACCAAACCCATATTCCTGAAGCTGAAGTCAGCCTCAGCTCCTTCCTTAGCATAGCTTTCTAGATTTGGGAACATTGTTGGTGTTTCTTTAAGTCTCCAACAACAGTCCCCACTGACTACACTGGGCCTACCCATTAGGTTGTAGCCAGGACTGATCTGTTGGTCCACTCACATGTGCTGTGTGTGGGTTTGAGCTTCGTTCAGCAGATTCCCAACACAAGGAGTTCGCGCACACTGATGGAGAAGTAGTGCATGCAGTTGAGGCTGCACGTAAAGAGGTTCAGAGTGGTGGCTGTTTTCCAGTTTCCAGCTCCCAATGCTCTTGTGTTTGCAGGACTGTGACACAAAGATGGCGCTCAAAGTCTTAGGATGAGGGTGTGGTCTCCAGGAAATAAGGAGAACCATGCTTCTTTTATTTCAGCCTCTGTAGCCTCCAGACAAAGCATCATTGTTTTTTTAATTAATCAATCAATCAGCCAAGTAACAAATGTTAATTAGGGAGCCCCTTTGCCAAGCAAAGTGGCAGATGCTGAAGGAAATGCACAGATGTTGGAAAGGGTTCTTGCCTTTGGCAAATTTGCAGTCTAGATGAAGAGACAAAATTTATAATGTGTGACTCTAAGGTAGTGTGACTTAATTTTTAAAACAAACATGCCAGAATTTTTACATGGCTAATTTTCCCTCATATGTTCCTACATTAAATATTATCATTTCCAGTTATGTAATGTTTATATTATAGTTACACAGCTTTGCACTGTGACATGTTTGTGGTAAGTACAGTGGACAGCAGAAATGTAAAAATGAGATGATTTTTCCCAGCCACCACACAACCAGAGGGTATCCTCCTTGATCACTACATAGGGAGGCAACGTTTTAATTGCATGTACACAGAGTCTAAAGACAAGGTTAGGCAAAATGCTGATGGTGCTAAACTACAAACAGAGCATGGAGGCAAATTTATTTCACCATTGTTGGATGCTATATCTTGATCTTGTATAGAACAGAGGATTTTATTCTTCCAAAAGCCTAATTTATGAGGATTCTTTCTGTATACAGAGGGGAGCTGACTTCTAGAGACACAAAGTATTCATGTGAGCTAAGTAATATATATATATTTTCTTTTAGCCTCACATGACTGTACTGGGTAAACCTTACTCTCCTCCCCTTGGGAGGAGACTGTGGCTCCAAGAGCTTAGGAAGTTGCCCAACATCGCACACCCAGAAGTCAAGGCAGGTTTGAATGCTGGTCGCTGGGACACCATGGTCATATAATCTACTGCCTTCACCTAGTGAGATGTCTCCAGTCAGCTAGGGCTGCCATTTGTATAGGCCTCTCTCTTATTTAGTTGAAAAGAAGAACCATGTCAAAAGCCTCATCAGGATTTTGCTCCCAGGAGAATCACAGAGGCTGCCTGGCCGGGGCTGGGCTGGGGCCCTGGCGGGGGCCACCATCATACTTGCTCTCTCTACCCAGACACGGGGGCCGAAGTGACATTATTATTGGAGAGTAACAGCCAAATCTGTGCTATCAATGTAGATTCAAAAATCCAAATGCAATTCTTGGCATGAGAGATCGAGAGCAGGGGAAAGGATGAGAGAAGTCTAATGAAAGAGCCAGCGCTGCGTCAATTCCACTTAGGAAGAATCCAAAGAAGTCCTTTCTTGTGTCTGCATTGTCATCTGCTCTCCTCCTGCTGTGCCGGCTTTCTTTTCCACTACCCCTTCCCCTCAATATGCATCTCCACTTCTTTCTCCTCTTTTGTTCAGTTTAGCAGGAAAGATCTTTGGAGCAGAAGGAATAGGAGCCTTTAGCAAGCTCAGATATCAAATAATTTTTCACCTCCCTGTAATTGAAATCACAAGATCAGGATTTTCTTCCCTCCAGCCGGCTCCTCTCTTGTTCTCGAGGATCACAGGTGGAGCCGGGCGAGGGTGCTATTGACTTCCCCACTGCTTGTCATGTGGCGGACGGATGCACCTGCCAGGAAGGGATCTGACTCTCAGATGAATTCTTTTATCCTCAAAGGGGCTTCCTGCAAAGGAAACCATTAGTGTTTTGCTATTGGGTTTCTACTCCCCATGGTGTCTAAGAAACCATTCATTTAATTTTGTGACATTTTGAGTGGATTTGGAGAGCTAAGCCCATTTGAAAAGCCCTGTTCCTGTCGAGGAGCACAGAAGGAATGCAAATAGAGTCCAAATGGCCAAACCACCAACAGCTGATTGTGGCCAGCCTGGCCCTGGGGGATTTCTGCACCTCTCTTCTGCCTTCTGGACATACATCATGGGCTCCTGAGTCCATTCAGCAAGACTGAACCCAGCCCCTTGCTTGTCATGCCAGGATGGACTCCAGAACACAAGAAAACCAGCTTCAAGTTCGGCAGCAGAGACACCATAAAAAATTAAGTCTCATGTTGTAAAGAGAGCCATGCTGTATATGTTCCTTCCTAAGCGCTTTCTGGTGGATGGAGGGAAGGAAGGTGTCAAGGTGGTTGGGCGCAAGTGCTCTGGGGTCGGCAAGTCTGGCTGGAGGGTCAGCTCTTTCCCACCCTGGCTGTGTGACCTGGGCAAGGTCACAGCCATGCTGTTGAAAAATGCAGGAGTTGCCTGCCCTGAGGGGTTGCCACAGATGAGATAGCTTATTAACACATTTAGCACAGTGCTGGTACATAGTAAAACCACAGTCCATGTTAGGTGTCACAGATACTGTTTCCAAGATTGCTCTTACTTTTCTGCTAGTTGTTGACAACAATTTGTCCCATGTCCCTTCTTTTCCTAGACCAGCACTGTCCAATAAAAATGTAATGCAAGCCACATATTTAATTGCAAGTTCTCTAGTAGCCACATTGAAAAGTAAGAAAAAACAGGTAAAATTAATTTTAACAATATATTTAAAGTTCCCAAAGAAAAATATTATCATTTCAGTATGTAATCCATATAAAAATTATTAATGAGATACTTTACTTTCTTTTTTTTCTTCCTAGGCCTTTGGAATCAGCATGTACTTACACACACAAAGCATCTTGATTCAGATGAGCCATATTTTGACTCCTTAGTAGCCACAGGAAGGTAGTGGCTCTGCTATTGGACAGCACTGACCTGGGCTTTGGAGCCAATAGCACAGGAAATATATCTCCCTTGACAATTGTAAAAAAAGAAAATCTCATGCAAAACCACTCAATTCTTTGATGATCTCATTTTTTATTACAGGTTTTGTTTCTTTTTGAGTCAATCTTTTCCTAGATATTAGTCTATTCCATTGAGATTTTCAAATTATGTATTTAATATTTGACAATTTATTCTTCTTTGATCTAAAAACTCTTATGCTTGTGGTTATGTCCTATTTTCCATTCCTAATTTCATGAGACTAAGAGATGTTATGGCTATACACTGTAACAATATGTTACTGAAGGTAATATACACAAGTCTCTTTTGGGGGCACTAATTATGAATCTATTTTAACACAGCCTGGGAAGTGTCCTTTGTGTTTGGAAACAGAATGCTACAGTAGGCAGCTAGTCAGGCATGAACAGGGCAGGGGAGGGTTCCCCACTACCCCACCACCCCAACCAGGAGTGTTGGGTGACCATCAGGTGATGGTCAGGCTGTTGCTAACTGTCTCTCTAAAGTAATAATTGGTCACAGCCAGCGCCAGGGGAAGGCAGGCTCCTAATAGATAGAAAACACCTGAAACTGGTGATCAGCAGCTTACTGATAAGATCTCAGGAGTTGGAAAAACTAGGGCAAGACTCCAGAAGTATGCCAACATATAAAACCCCAAGTAAAGAAGTCAAAATGCACACTTGTCTTTCAAGTAACCAGCTTGGCCCTCTTCCAAGTATACTTTTCTTTCTTTCATTCCTGCTCTAAACCTTTTTTTTTTTTTGGAGATGGAGTCTTGCTCTGTCACCCAGGCTGGAGTGCAATGGCATGATCTTGGCTCACTGCAACCTTGGCCTCCTGGGTTCAAGCAATTCTCCTGCCTCAGCCTCCCAAGTAGCTGGGACTACAGGCGCATGCCACCATACCCGGCTAGTTTTTTTTTTTTTTTGTATTTTGGTAGAGACGGGAATTCACCATGTTGCCCAGGCTGGTCTTGAACTCCTGAGCTCACGCAATCCGCCCACCTCGGCTGCCCAAAGTGCTAGGATTACAGGTGTGCGCCACCGTGCCCGGCCTCTAAAGCTTTTTAATAAACTTTCACTCCTGCTCTAAAATATGCCATGGTCTCTCCTTCTGCCTTATGCTCCTCAGACAAATTCTTTCTTCTGAGAAGGCAAGAATTGAGGTTGCCCAGCAGACCTGTAGGGATACTGATATTCTCCATCAGTAATGGGAAGGTCATTGCTGACCCTGGTGAGAGCAGATCTGGAGGCAGAACAGAGACAGAAGCCACACGACAATGGGTTGGAGAAAGCAAGGAAACCAAGGATGTGGAAATACAGACTATTCTGAAAAGAGGCCGCAAAGAGAAGAAATGTATGGGTAGGTAGAGGCAAGAGGCAGTGTATTAGTCCATTTTCACACCGCTGATAAAGACATAGCCAAGACTGGACAATTACAAAAGAAAGAGGTTTAACTGGATTTACAGTTCCACATGGCTGGGGAAGCCTCACAATCATGGCAGAAGGCAAGGAGGAGCAAGTCATGTCCTACATGGATGGCAGCAGGCAAAGAGAGAACTTGTGTAGGAAGGCTCCTGTTTTTCAAAACTCTCAGATCTCATGAGACTTATTCACCATCATGAGAACAGCATGGGAAAGACCTGCCCCCATGATTCAATTAGCTCCCACTGGGTCCCTCCCACAACATGTGGGAATTCAAGATGAGATTTGGGGATATAACCAAACCATATCAGGCAGAGCTCAAGATTAAGAAGAGAGCAACTATTGAGTAGGTGAGCTGGTACCTATACTGATCCTTGTCCACCCAGGTATATGCTCTTACAGAAAAACCTACCTAACCCCAGACCAAAGAGATAACCCCTGACATAAGCTTACATAACAGTGTGATCTTCTCTTTTGCAGTTTTCAAATATTTCCAGTGACATACTTCTTTTGTATTCATTATGTATTGTCTCTTTCCTTCACTAGACCCAAAGTTCCATGAAGAGAGGGATCATGCCAATATGTTTTCTCAAGCCTGTTCTAGCAGCTGGCACCTAGTAGGCTCCCAGTAAATATTTCTTGAGTGAAGAGACGCAAAGATGCATTTCAGCTTTGATTTTGTGTTAGAAAGGAGATAACTGTAGGGTGTGGGGATATTGCCAGCAGCTAGGAAGAGGTTGAAAGTATAAGAAAGACAGTATAATTATAACAAGATCCTTCACAAAATGGGACTAAATGGGTCTAAGAACAAATATAAAAGGCTAATTATGGAGGAGGAGGAAGAAAAGAGACACCTATTATATCTTTTGCAGAACATTACAATATTGGTAAGTGGGTTTGTAGACAGAAATTTAGGGCCATTATTTCCTGATAACACTAACCATCCTGGTAAGGTGAGATGGAAGCTGATGTTTTGAGAGGGAGCCAAGGGAAGTAGTGAGGGCTTGGGACAGCAGTCACTGAAGGGAAGGCAGAAAAGGAAAGAAAACATAAGGACAAGTAAAAGGACCAGCGATGGGCCTCAGGGTTCAGCGAAAGCTGGAAAGCATCGGTGGGGTGGTCTCCAGCCCCTCAGCAGCCCTGTTAGAAGGGCAAGTGGGTTATGGAAATATTCTTGGCAAGGTTTCAGAGGGTCAAGGGAAGGGTGTATTAGTCAGTTCTCATGCTGTGATGAAGAAGTACCAGAGACTGGATAATTTATAAAGGAAAGAGTTTTAATTGACTCATAGTTCCGCATGGCTAGAGAGGCCTCAGGAAACTTACAATCATGGTGAAGGGCAAAGGAGAAACATGCACCCTCTTCACAGGGTTGCAGGACAAAGTGAGTGCAAGCAGGGAAAATGCCCTATGCTTATAAAACCACCAGATCTCGTGGGACCCACTTATCACAAGAACAGCATGGGGGAACCACCCCATGATTCAATTACCTCCACCTGGCCCCACCCTTGGCATGTGGGGATTACATTTCAAGGTGAGATTTGAGTGAGGACACAAAGCCAAACCATATCAAAGGGGAAGGCTAAGGGACTGAAGATGCTGACTCAGGAGCTGCTGAGAGGATTGATTTAGGGGATATCTCTGGCGTGAGGACTGAGCAGGTAAGAAAGTGCCACTAGGAGGCTGCTGGTCACAGGAAGCATCATGGAAGAGGAGGTTGTGGGTTCGAGAGCTGGAGATCAGAGTTTACCTTTTCAGAGGTGGGGTTATTCCAGGTGAAGGCTGGGCCCACGTGGTAGGTGGCTGAGCCCATGGAAGTGAGGATGGGGTTTAGAATGGTTATCACCCCAGCCATTGGTGCCCCTGGCAAGCCTTAGACCATGCACTGGAGAAGAGGACTTGGTTTCATGTCTTGATCACCATGGCAGTGGGGAAGGTGCCGTTGATATTCAACAGAAACAAGAAGGGCTGGAGCCAGAGGGAAGGATCAACCTCGACAAGGAGAGGGATGCCTGAGGATGAAGAGCAGGTAGAGTGGCAGGCACTTTGACAAATCAGGGGACTGCAGGACATTTGGAGCTAATGTCTGGAAAGTCATGAAAACTCTTTCAGGAGCCCTCTGAAGCACCTTCTCTGAGTGGTGGTTCTCAGATTGAGATCTGCTGCATTCCTTTCAGCCATGCCTTCTCAGCCACTCAAAAACCATCCCTCTGTCTCTCCCATGCCTCAACCAACAGGAAGCTCTACTGAGACTTATAAGCCCAGAGAGCCTCTGAGTTTGATTAGGGACTAGAGATTCTCAGAGCCCATGAACTAAGATGTTGAATGGAAACATGGAAAAAAATAGTCAGAACTACCTTTTTGAAGTTGCTGCCAAAAATCAATGTGCTAAAAGCTTTATAGTAAAAATGCCCACATCATTTCTCCATCTGAGGAATGTTTGTGCAAATAAAAATCAGTTTGTTCTCGTTACAGCTCTAGGGAGCCATTACTTATCTTGGATTTTCTGTTAATAAGCTCATGAAGTTCAAGATCATAAAATGCACCCAAGTGACTTAGAAAACATTATGAGTCTGAATTTCTCCTTGTCCCTTATTTTCCCCATGAACATTTCTGAGCGATATTTTGTCCTTAGTCTCACTAACTGTCTGTCAATTTCCCATCCATGACCCCAGACCACATGCCTCACATGATTCAGGTGTCAGTGCCCAGGCAAGTGCACAGAAGTCTGCAGTAAAATTGGTGCCTGTCCTTCTATTATCTGCTCACTTGTTGGGAAAGTAAGAGAACTTTGCAAGCTTAGCAAATGATAAGGCTTACCTGAGAGTGATAAAAATCTTAAGGAAAAAAACTATTTGGGATATAGGCTAAAATATCTTCAGGTTGATCAGATAGGCACCATAGGCTTGGACAGCCTGTCAGCCAATGACTGGGAGATATGAAAGATCCCAAAGTAACTTTGGAGGAGAACTGAGGGACTCGATGGACACAATCTGCTTTCTCTGAAGGAGCTGGTTTCAGGACTGCAGGCCCATTTCTCCAGGAAGCGTACCATTCCTCTGACTGTTTCATGAATACAAGAGAAGGAAGCGGTCCGCTGGGAGGCTTCAGGAATCTGAGATGTGGTCTGGCCCTGCCATTACTTAGCAACTATCTTGACATTCTGGCCCTAACTTGCCCATATGGAAAATGGTGCTGATAGTCAAAATTGATGCTTTCAAACTGTGTTCCAGTTGGAAAGCTGAGGGGTGTCTCAGCATATCTCATGGCTCTTGCTCTCATGTCCTTGGCTTTCAGATTCTTGACCTCATGGCACCAGCTTTGATGTCTGCCTTTGGGGACTCATTGGAATCTCCACCTTGGTTTTTTGGACCTTGCCTCACCACCACTCAGCTCTTGCCTGTGCTCATTCTCTCAACATGAGCATCCCTACCGGAAACTGGATCCCACTTCATTTTACAAACAACCCCTGAATCCGTACAGGGGTACCCAGCTGGGAACTGGGCCCTACCCCAGGCATCACCTTGCCCCTAGCAGATGTCCCCGTCTAATGCCACACCATGACATATTCCAGAGCATCTCTGGGCCAAGTCCCAGTGCCTGGCTGGGTTCACATGGGCCTCAGTTGAGAACTGTATGATGACCTAGATCCAGGACCCAAGCCTTCTGACATCTCAGTGCTAACAATCATATTTCAGTCAGGAGCTGTGCTTTGAATCTCTTTCTCTCAAGACTGCCATGTATGGTTGTGCATTGCACACCTGTGTGGGACACTTTCCAAGATCTATGATGCAAAAAGTGTCCCTGCAATCCCCGTGGGGCATAACCTTGCATGGCCATACATGGCAGACTGCCCATTCTTACTCCTGGAACAGATTGCTCCCAAGGCTGTTGGAAAAAGAACCCAGCTTTATTAGGAAGACATAATTGGATATGTAGGAGCTGGGCCTTCTTGATGGCTTATAGGCACTACCTTAAATGATCCAGTATGTTGTGACAACATGATTTGATTACTAATCCTTGAATTCAGCTACTGCCAGGTGAGGTGGGCCATGTCCTTCAAATGGTTTAACTCTGACACCATCAATTGACATCCTAGGCCACTGGGCAGAAGATTCATAACATGACTCAGAATACCAAAGAGACACTCAGAGCCCTAAGAAACCCTCTGGACTGAGATGCTTTCAGCCTTTCAGACCGTATAACAGCTGATGGCAATAATCCATGGGAAGCAGCTGACACATGGTAACTCACAACAGATCCTGGCTGAGATCCATCGAGTGGCAGAAAGTATGGAGAGCTGGCTGTCCAGAAAAGAAGGCTCCATCTCCCAGGAGGAGATACTGGTACCCAAGGACTGTGGCAGTGCCTCAATACTACCCACATTCCAACCTGGGCCATGGAAGTTCTACCAGCCCTACATCAGACATGGCACCTTCCAGTTCTGATTTCTCCATGACCCACAGGAGGGTAGAGATATTCATCTGTTTGTACATTGACCTGTTCCAAGGCCTGGTACAAAGCAGGTACTCAATAAGTATTTGTTGAATGAATGAATGAATGCTCAGCTATAAGTCAATGATGGACCCTGGGCTCCTGAAGAATTTATGCATCTATTTCTGATGTCTGAAAATGTCCTAAGATCCCTAGGACACAATGTGCACTCTTGGGGAGCTGACCTCTCCCATAACCAAGACAATCTCAATCTGTCCTCAACACTGGTCTTGCACCTGCACCAAATTTAACTCCTCTGTTCATTACAGAGATCAGAGTCCATAGACAATTCAATCCCTTTATCTATAACCAGGACCACCTACTTCCACAATTCTATTTCTGGTTTTGGAAAACATTATCCAGAGCTGTCCATTTCTGACCTCAGTGTTCCACTTCCTGGTGCCACATGGAGTCCATCAACAGGTCTATTGATTACCCCCAACAGAAACACAGCACGAGATGAGTCCTTGAGCACTGAAGACATAGTCCACAGAAATTCATTCCTTATCTCTGGGCAATAACTTTGGGAATAAAGGTTCCCAAAGTTATTTAGGCCCTAATTCCCGGAGACAGTGAGTATTTCCTTACTTGGCCAAAGGGGCTTTGCAGATATGTTTAGGTTAAATCTCTGGAGATGAGGTTATTCTGGATTATCTCGGTAAACCCAACATAAACACAACTGTTTTTATAAGATGAAAACAGACGGAGATTAGGCTAAGTAGAGGAGAAGGCAATATAAAGACAGAAGTAGAGATAGGTGGGATGCAGCCATAAGCCAAAGAATGTTAGCAGCTAACAAAAGTTGGAAGAGGCAAGGAACAGATTTTCCCTTAGGGCTTCCAGAAGGAACCAGCCCTTCCTGCACCTTGGTTTTTGCCCCATAAGACTCCTTTTGGACTTCTTGTCTCTAGAACTGTAAAAGAATACATTTATGTTGTTTTAAACCACTAAGTTTAT
Source organism: Pan troglodytes (assembly GCF_028858775.2). Classification (NCBI taxonomy): domain Eukaryota; kingdom Metazoa; phylum Chordata; class Mammalia; order Primates; family Hominidae; genus Pan; species Pan troglodytes. Next base: position 46,671,818 of record NC_072404.2, read on the forward strand.
GGCAATTTGTTATAATGGCAATGGGAAATGAATGTAGCCTTGATGTAAACAGCTCCTTTCCAGTTGATGACAGGTTCGTCATAGCACCTCTGGGCACCATAGTCATCCAATCAGCCATCTGGCTCCTAGAGAGACTACAACCCGTTCAGAAGAATTATAAACAGTTTCTGGCCTGTCCAGCAGAAACATCATTCATAGCAAAGCAGAAGCTAAAAGGGCCCAGCCAGAAGTCCATCTCCTGTGAACTCTACCATTCAGTAAAACTCTGGACACCAATCAGGTTTCCGACAGACCTGCCAGCCTCCAGCCTGCGTGGAACTTGATGACATCTATCACAGGGATGGATGGATGTACCTACCAGTGGCTTGACAATGAAGAATTATCTGGCCAAAACAATCCATGCTTTTAGTGTGCTGTGGCCGCTTCCTTCCCTCTCCTCATGATTTTGAAGACTTTTGCTGTTTACTAGCATCTCTCATGTGAGGTAAAGATAGAAAATAAGATTCAGTAGGTTCTTCTGGTTCACACTGACAATTGTGATATTTGTTATGCTTTATATGATCCTTATTTCTTTTTAACTTAGTTGAAGTCCTACTGAAAAAGGTAAATTTTCTTTTTAGTTAATAAGAGAATAGATCTGATTAATATTTAACCATGATAAAAAGGTTCTGAACTTTTTATGTAGGTGCAACAAATTGAACTCCAACTCTGTTAGGCTCTGTGCTGGATGCTTTGAATACGTCACCTCATTTAATAGTCTCAAGGACCCTATGAATGAGTATGTGGTTAATTTTAGGTGTCAACTGGATTAAGGAATACCTAGGAAACTGGTAAAGCATTATTTTTGGATGTGTCTGTGAGGGTGTTTCCAGAGGCGATTAGCATGTAAGTATGGGTGGACTAGTTGGGGAAGGCCCACCCCCAATGTGGGTTGGCACTATGCAATCTGCGGGAGGCCCGGAAAGAACAAAAACAGAGAAAAGGCAAATATGTGAAGCCATCTGCTGAGGCTGGAACACACTCTTTTGCTCCTTTCCTTGGACAACAACTTCAGGCTCCTCAGCCTTTGGACTCTAAGACTTATACCAGTGGTCCCAGGGTTCTCCGGCCTGCGGCTAGGGACTGAGAGCTGCACTATTGGCTTCCCTGGTTCTGAAGCCTTCAGACTTGGACTGAGCTATGTTACCAGTATCCCAGGGTCTCCAGCTTGTGAGTGGCCTGTCCTGGGACTTCTCAGCCTCCATAATCAAGTGAGCTAATTTGCCTAATAAATCCTCTATCTATCTCTGTATCTCTGTATCTATGTATCTATCTACCCATCCATCCATCCATACATCCTATGATTCTGTCTGTCTGGAAAACCCCAACTGATACAGAGTATTTTAAGATGGAATAAACTGAATCTTAGGGACTCGAAGTAACTTGCCAAAGCCTGCCCACAGCTAGTAAGAGGTAGATCCAAAGAGTGCATTTGGTTGTTTGCAAAGCCTCTGCTCATTCCTCATTATCCCTATGGCTAAGAAATTGCCTAATTACCTGTAGTTGCCCAGGAGGCTCTATTCAAACTCAGACAGTCTCCTAGGCAGAATGACCTCTGTGCTTTGTGCAATTCTGAAGTTCCTGTGATGGCCATTTTGGCTTGGAACTTGCCAAGGATTCTCAGGAATAATTTTGACATGCGAAAACATAGTTAATGGCACCCTAGAAGAGTGTGGAGTTTTGGGTTATAACATTATTGTTTATCCTATCCCTCACTCCAGCAGAAATTTTAGGCTGGAGAATTTGATGGTCCTGTGGCAGGATGGACTCTCATGGGTATACATCGATTCAGAACCCCAGAAAAGGCAGCTGTGGTCGCATAGTTCATGTCGGCCATCTTGCTCCCATGTCTTCCCCTAGGCAGAGCACCTGCTCATAAAGTAAGGTCTAGGAGCTTGGCTATGATAGTCCAAGGGAGTCTATACTTTGCCAGTACATTTAAGATGATGAAGGCAAGGATGTGCGAGATGGCCTTAAGGCGTCATGATAGGGAGAAGGTTCTCTAACATTCTTTTTGTACACTGATTCAAGTTTCTTGCCATTTGATGAGTGACAGTCTGACTGTCTCTCTCACCTTCCTTTCTCTATGGAGGTAGGTGAGATTTGAGAATGTTGAGAAGGTCCAGCCTTCTCAAATGTGCCCAGTCAGGTGGGACAGACATGCTGTTTCTAATCTGGGTGTTTTTATGTTTAAAAAAATGTACAAGGGTTTCCTTAAACATTATACCATTCAACAGGAATTTAGTAGCAATTCTTTCATATCATTCAGGATTTGAATGTATTAAAGTATATATTTGTTTGAAATCCACTGAGCGATGGTCCCCAGTTATTTGTGTATTGCACTAGTTCTGTGACTGCTGCTGTGTAATAAAAACAATGCTATTATCGAAATATTTGAGGATGTGGTATTTTCTGGATCCTTTTGGAGATTAACAATGACATAGTCAGAGTTCACAAATTCTACACTTGAGAAGCTTTTTTACGCTTTAATGTTTTCAAGCCTATATGGCCAAGGAATCCATTTTCATGTATAACTATCTATTTGCATCCCTCTGTTTTCCAACACACTCTTTGGGAAAGGCTGGGAAATGAGCAACTCATAAGATGGAGCCTGAGAACAGAAGCCTAGTGATCCCAAAGTCACTGCATGCTGGTCTTGGCTGGGTCCAAGACACATAAAGAAAGCAGACCTTGGCAACCATGCCAGTGTTTAATCCGCAAACTCAGCCCTCCTGCATTACAGTGTGCATTACATGGCTGGACTCTCCACAAAGGTGACTGCCAGGCTGTGCTCCTTTTTAACTCCATAGAGTTTTAATAGAGGGAATAGAATGTCTTTCAGTTTTTGGTACCGACTTCACCATCTATAAAATGGGACTTACACTCATGTTTTTTCGGAGGCAGAGTGAATATTAGGTGAAAGGCACTATGAAATCTTCAGATAGTGGGGCATTATCTTAGCGCTGAGTACAACTCTTAGAGGTAATGACCGCTATTAGTACTGCAAAGGAGGTAAAGCTCATTTAATGCAAAGAAAAGTGATGCTGTTTTGAACAACGTTCACACAAGGATACTTCACATATGAATTTAGCTCAAAGTTAGAGTGATAAAGATGGAGACAATAAAATAATTCTACCAGTACGCTGAAAGACACTGTGCTTGTGCTCATGTTTTATAGAAACGTGCAGGAATAATAATTTGTTCCCTTTCAGATAGGAGGGTTAATTATCCCCCCATCTCAACCTAAACAAGTTTTTTCTCTTGTTGGGATTAGGATGGATTTAGTCTGCCTTCTGGCACACTTTAAAAATGGATATGGTGCTTATATTACTGCCTAATGAAATTGATATTCAGGAATGTGCAAGATTCTAAATCCACCCAAAATATTGTATCTCCAGAGTGCTTAGCTTACCCACAGGAAAAATAGAGAAGCTCTTATTCACCCATTTTGCTCAATTATGTCCTGCCTAGTACCAAAAATAATTAATAGTAGTTTGTAGTAAAATATGAAAAATATTTAAAACAAATTTAAGATTAAGAGAAAATAAGGTAGAAAAAAATAAGACCAGGCCAGAAATTATGTTAGGAAAAGCAATTTCCATGCAATTCACTACAGTTATAGTTAAAATCTAGAGAGGAGTTTGTGGAAATTGACAACCTGAGTCTAAAAACTTCATTGGAGAGTGAAGGGCCACAAACCGCCAAAACAACTTTTTTGAAGAAGAACATCATGAGGGAAGTGTTTGCCCTATTGGATATGACATCTTAGGAGGCTGGAGAGCTTTGTGTAGCATAATGTCAGTGCAGAGCTGGAGAAGTAGGTCACAAATGCACATATTTATGCATGGAAACCTGATCCGTGGCCGAGCTAGCCTTACAAAATGATGGGGAAAAATGCACTGCTTAATAAATACAGCAAGATCAGCTCTCTGTCTTAATGACCTCAAATCAATTCTGGCTGGAATGTTGACCTAAAGATGACTGAGGAACTGTATGATGCCTGGGAAAAAAATGATAGGAGAATATCTTTATGGTATTAGCTTAGGAGAGGGCATCTCAGACAAAGACAAACAAAAATGTGAAAAGGAAAAAATTACAAATGTAACTACATTAAGATCACAAGTTTTGTAGAAAGGAAGAGAGAAAGAAAGAAAGAAGGAAAGAAAGAAAGAAAAAAGAAAGAAAGAAGGAGGGAGGGAGGGAGGAAGGAAGGAAGGAAATGAGGGAGGAGGAAACAAGGAAAGAGGGAAGAAAGGAGGAGGGAAGGAGAAATAGACATGGTACTGAGTAGGAGAAAATGTTTCAAAATCTACCCCCAAAACAGATAAATGACAATAATATACAATAAGTCATAAATTGTAAGTAGATAGATAATTTATTTATAATATATAAGTTAATAGGAAAAATAAACCTCAAAAAATTGAAACAAGGAAAGAATGAACAAGAGATTTATAGAAGAGGAATCCAAACATCTGAAAAATGCTCAAACTCACTAACGGTGATAGAAATGCACATTAAAAGTATAGTAATATACTATGTCACAGCAGATTGGGGAAAACAAGTGTACTAAATACTCTAACTGTTAGAAAAAACGTGGAGAAATAGGAGCTGTCATATCCTGGTGGTGGAATTTAGTGCAATTACTTTGGTGATGGTTATTAAAGGTGAGGATGTGCATAGCCCATGACTGAGCCATTTAACTTTTAGGTATGTTTCCTGGAGAAACTTTTGCATATGTGCATATGGAGACACATATAATCAGGTTTCCTGCATAATGTTTATGATAGTAAAATAAATTGATAAAAGTCCATCAATAGGAATATGCATAAATATATATTTTTGTATATTTATACAGTGAAATACTATATACCAGTTTAAAAGACAAAATGAGAGCCACAACAATCAGAATAAATCTCATAAACATAATGTTGAGAGAAAAGTAAGTTTTACAAACATTGACAAATAGGATGCTATTGTTAGTTTAAAAAATAGCACAATAGCACTATGTATATATTGTATATACACAAATATATGATAAATTGATCAAAAGGTGCCTAAGAAAGAGAAACATTAAATTAATGATAGTGATTTACGCTGAGGAATGAAAAGGGAAATGTGACAAGGATAGCTACATGAGGATCTCAACTTTATCTGCAATTTTTATTTTATGTAAAAAAATTCTGAAGCAACAAGCAATTAAATAAAAAAGATATGCAAAATATATCAGCGAGTGCTTTATAGAAAAGAAAACATAGATGGCCAATAAAATGATGAAATATTCCACCTCATTAGTAACCACGGAAATTAGAATCAAGGCCAGAATGAAATGTCATTTTTCACCTATTTTATTGGGAAAAATTAAGGAATCTGACTAACCATGTATTAAAGAGTGTATGGACCAACTGGTGGGAGTGAAAATTGGGACGACCGCTTTGGAAAATGTCTTGGCAGTCTATTAGGAAGGTAGTTATTCATATATCCTATGGCCCAGAAACTCCACTATAAGAAGTACACCCAGGACAATCTCTTGCACAGCACACCAAAAGATACCTATGAGCATGTTCACCAGTAGTTTATCTAATGGTAAAAATGGCAAACAACCCCAAATCATGCAAAATTGAGGCAAGTCTTCACAACAGAACACGCCAGCATTGAGTGGACCAGAGACACATAACACGCAGTTGAATTTTAGTAATGTAATATTGAGTCCCTGGAACGCGTGTTAGACGACTTCGTGTAACATGATACGCTTTTAATGAAGGTCAAAACAAGTAAAATAATGTATCGGTTGAAAACAACATATTGACTATATATATATATCATATATATGATATTTTTTGTATGTGGTATATATATAATAAAATGTTTTCTAAAACCAAGAAAATGACAAACACAAAAATCAGGATAGTGTTTGTCCCGAAGGGGTAGGCAGGAACACAAGATAGGGTGAAGCCTAGTTATTGTTAATGTGTGAAGTTTTTGGATTGCATGGTGGATTCAGGAGTACTCATATTATTCAAAATAAAAAAATGACTACATGAATAAAGTAATCTATAACTAATTGAAAGCCATGAAAGAGCCGAGGATCATATTGTGTCAAGAACCAAGAACTCTGATTAATCTGATTTTGTGCATCTGGAGTTCAATAAAAATAAATTTAAAAAACAGTTAATAGGGACCAATGTTATTTTGATAAAGCAGGCTGGTGGGTGCTGAAGTTTCTTTATAGTTGTCTGTAAGAAAATACCTTATGATTTAAGAAAATACCTTATGATTTAAAAAAAATAAAAATTCAAGCACATCATACAATCTTTTCCAAAGGTTCCTTTATGTTCTTATTTTTTGTGTGTGTGATATAAACAAAGCCATCTTACGGAAATAAAGAGACAGCCAGATGGGGGCGCCCAGAAAATCTCCAACAGACTTGCGCCCTCGGAGGAATGAGCACTGGGGTGGAGCTACGGCAGTTCCCGCGGCTTGCAATGAGGAGGAGTCTGGCCCCTCCTCTTCCTGTGTGTAGCGTGGGATTCAAGCGGTGAGGCAGGAAGCGCTCTAGCAGAGAACTCTGGCCTCGCGGAGAGTCCGTGTCCCCCTTTTCTTCCTTTTCACTCAAACCCTTCTTTACTCTTCAAACCATCTGTAAGCCTAAATTTTTGTGGCTGTGGGATGGACAAGGACCCAGTCTTTAGCTGAACTAAGGAAAAGTCCTGCAACAATAACAATTTCAGAAGTTTGATCTTAACAGGTACAGAAGTTTAATGCTTTCATAAGATAATAAAATTCATCAGCATTAATGGTATTCATTGCAATCACATGGCTACCTGGAGATTAAGCAAGGATACATAGTAACTAGATCAATTCAGTTCCATTCAATTACAGAAGAATTGAGAGTTCTTTATGTGCGAGGCACTGTGCTGACTTCTTGGGGTACAAAGGCAAATGTGTCCTGTACAGATAGTTCATGGTTTCCTGGCGTTTACTATCACACAGTAACCTCACGAGCTTTTTGTTTCTCTTTGTTATTTCTTCCCTATCTGTAGATAACATGTATGTTGACAGTGTTCTTGGTATCATGTGCAGGTGGCCATAGAACATAACACATTTGTGTCCCCACACACATACATCCACTTTCTTATTCGATAACATTATTCAAACATTTGCTGAAGTGGTAAGTATCAGACATGGTTGCATACATAGATAGTTGATTTTATGCAAAAGGCAAAAGTACTCATGTGAATATATTGCACATTATTTGTTTAATTCCACTGGCGATGCAGATTGAAAATTCTTTCATATTCCTTCTGGGGAGTTCTGCTTACTTTGCTGACCTCAGAGCATATGCTGAACTATGGACCTATATTTCTGAATTTTTTTCTCTAACTATACTCAATATGGCTGTGAATGAGCTTTATGTCAATTCACATTGTTAGGCTGCAAAGAACAGAAACCCATTTATGCTACCTTTAGTAATGAGATTATCTTAGGGATACAGAGGAGGAAATGGAATCTCAGAGGAAGAAGTATTTGGAACCAGGCCATGCAGAGAAGAGAGCTGGATGGTGATGGTGGAAGCCAGGTGTCTGGAGGGCCGGGTAATCCTTTTGCTGTCTTATTGCTTTCTGTGGTTGTTGCTGTAATGGCATCAGAAGTAACCTCTGTCATTATTGAGGAACTCCTGGCAATTATCCTTCCACATGCACTTGTTGCTAAGATTAAATGAGTCAAGAGAGATAAAGCCCTTGAAACAGAGCATGGCATTTTGTAAGTACTGTATATTATTGTTTATTATTATTATTGCTGCCTTAAAGTTTACTCATTACTTGAACTTATTTGGTGCTCCCAACTATTTTCCTTCTCCTTATTTTATCCTCTGCTCAGACTATAAGTGGAGTCTCATTTTCAAACCCCTCAAACAGGCTATTTCATTATAGTTTTTTTTTTTTTGTCAGGCCAACTCATAATTTACTGGTCACCTTGACTATGGCCATTTGAGATAGCCCATGCAGTTAGGATGGCTGTGAAGCCACAGCCTTGTGGCACAGTGGACGGCTTCCAGCTCACGGGATGACGAAGGGGTCCTTCCTCAGTACTGACTATGGCCTTGGCAGTTTCTTGGATGACTATGACAGGCACTGGAACTGACCTGTTTGGTACAAGCTTACTTTCCCTTGTCTAAATTATTTATCTCAAAAATGTGCTTACTGGAGTCTTAACAACTCTTTAACATGAAGTCAGTGGTACCAATTTGGAGTCATCATGCTCATATACTAAAGTAGCTTTATGATTAGTCTCAAGGTCATTGAGGCATGATTTCTATCTGTGCAGAAAGACTCTAGAGCCAAAACAGTCTGCACTGAGGAAGGAACTCTAGGTTGTTTCATGATTGTACCAAGAGGCTCTGGCTTCCCAGACATCCTGTTCTGGCCCCAGAGTCTTTTTTATACATATAGAACTCATGCCTCAATCAACTTGGGAATAATCATGAGTTAATGTATTAGTAAGACTGAAATAATTCTCAGTAAATTTTGGAGTTACCAAAATTATTTTCTCATAAACAAGAGCCCAACAAAATAGATCTAACACCTGTTTTTCAGTATCCAGATACATTGGAAATATCCTGACAGTTTATTTATATTGGAAATTATATGGGATTTGGGGTCAAAGGACAAGAAGTTGCATCCTGACACTGTCACTCAATAGATGGGTGGTTTTGGGTAATTTAACCTCTCTGAGACTAATTACCTTCATTTCAGAATTTTTCAATACTATTCATTAGCACAGCCATGCTATAAAAACATGACATAACATGTTAGGAAAAAAAAAATAAGGGGCTTCCAAGCCAAAGGCAGAAGATATAGTAGGTTAAAAGAAATGAAAATAAAATTGTAGACTAGGGATTTCATATTACTTTCTGTCATTAATATTTTTAAATTATTTCTGAGAACACGATATAGTCCATGAGGAAGAAAGAGAGTATAGAGATATGACCTAAATATGTGTCAAATGAACAAAACACAACAGAATGTTTTGTTGTTGACTGTGACTTAATTAATAGAGGCTTTAATCCTTGTTTTCAGTAGGCAGAATGACTAATTGAGTACTAAAATATCTCTATTATTTTTATTTCTAAGTTCTCAAATTGTACTGATGGGTGAACTGAGGATATGTAAAACCCAGGGGTAAACAGAATTTCTGGTTGGATTGAAGTGTCTTATAGACCAGAGTTTTATTTTGCACAAGGGTATGACTCTTTCCTAATTTATGGACCCTTCAGTTTTTTGTTATTGCCATGTGGTTTTTAAATTGTATTTTTTAATAGGGGTATAATTTGGAAGCATTTGCTCCTTGGAGTAAAGATCTTACCTATTAGATTTGCATTAGTTTTTCAGAAAGTGCATTTAGGATAAATGTTAGCTCAAATAGGCTTTCTTCAAAGTTGGCAAAGACAAGGAAGGAGAGAGGGGCAGTGACCCTACTGAACTGCCTGGCTTTCCCACCTGGGCCTGGCCTCCTTGGCTCTTCCAGGAAGGGCCCGGTGCCTGCAGCAGCCTAAGAACAAGTTGCCTGAAATCCAGGTGGAATAAAGGTATTTCTGTTTCCCATCAACATGTCTTCAGGGCAGAAATTAAAAAATGAAACCTGAACCTAGAAAGCCTCACTAATGGGAACCCCACATTTGGCAGAGCTTTGTTGGGTTTCTTATGGCCAAAAGTATGGGCAACACTTCCCAGCCTCCTTCCTTCCTGCACCACTTTCTTGGCTGTCTATATTCAGGCCATGGGTAACGATCACTGTTATCTCTACCTTCAACCTGCCCAGAAATTATAGCAGAAAAGATAAGAGAAGTTGTGAAGAATGGCTCTATACTGAAGGTGTACTCAGTTGCCGGGAACTATATATAAAAGCTTTTATGTAATCCCACAGCAATCCTACAAATAGTTATGATTAGACTTATTTTACAGATGGAAAAAAAAAATGAGGGTTAGAGATGTTATTTTAATTAGAAAGCCAAGGTTGCACAGCTAGTAAGTTGCTAATTGTGAGCCAAACTGAGGCCCTTCTGTTTCCAGTGTTCGAGTGCTTGTGAAGCTGCTCTAGGTGGGCAGGGCAAGTGGGAGCCCTTGCCTCTGCAGGGACAGAGCACTGGGGATGCCTGCATGGTGGGGTGCCTGAAAGTCTCCTGCATTTCTAAGCTAGAACTTGCAAATCTGTCCTTATTTCCCCCTACTTCAGAGTTTGCCTACAATTCAATTGCCTGCTGACTTGGATGAGTACTCAGGGGAATACTTTTGATTTTTGTGTCCTGGGGCTACCTAGTCCAATAATATGGAGTGCTGTGAGATACACTAGCATAGCTTTTCATAGAACAACCTTCAACAATGTTTAAAGAAACCTGTAATGAAACAACTTGAACCAGCATTACCCTGTTTTGCTGATTTCAGCAAATGGGCCCCAACTTGAAAATATGTCACTATTCAAAGCTCATTTTTAGGTCAGTTGTTTAAAATTCAGATCACATTTTCAGAAATGGTATTATAAATGGCAGTTAGGCTTCCAGGCTACCTTATAAAAACCTACTTACCACATAACATAGCTGGAATACTTTGTATTTATAATAAAAAATGGTAGAGAATAATACTATTGTAATGCTACAAATTAAAATAAGTAATGATGGTGGGCTAATTAACTTTTATGTAATTCGTGTGGCCTCTAGCTTGAGGAAACACAGTGTAACAGCTATGAGCTTGCTCTGGGGTTAGAACATCTGGTTCAAATACTAGCTTTATGGCCTACTTATTGGTGTGACCATGGGACAAGGTATAACTCACTGAGCCTCAGTTTACTCAACTATAAAATGGGGATAAAAACACCTCATAGGGTTGATGTGAGCATTAAGTGAGATAATATGTCTAAAGTGTTGGTGTCATAGAGCTTGACACCTACAAAGTTCCTGGGGTATGATAACTGTTGTGGACATGATTGATACCTGCTGATCATTAAGTCCTTCCCACTGAACGGACACTGTGCCAAAGATGTTGCCTACAATTTAAACCTATTAGCCCAGTGAGGAATTAGTCCCATTTTTACAAATGTGTGATTGAGGTGCTCTGAGATTAAGCAACTTGCCCAAGATCACATCAAAACATGTCAACTTGTCTAGACCACAGGGTACCCAGATATTTGGTCACACGTTATTCTGGGTGTGTCTGTGAGGGTGGTTCTGGATGCAATTGACATGTGAATTGGTGAACTGAGTAAAGCACAGTGCCCTCCTCAATGTGTGTGGGGCTCATTGAATCTGTTGAGGGCCTGATTGGAACAAAAGAGCTGAGGAAGGGAGAACTCTCTCTCTCTCTGTGAGTGTCTTTGAGCTGGGACAGGGCTCTTCTCCTGCCTTCAAACTTTGACTGGAACTTATGCCATCAACTCTCCTGCTTCTCAGGGCTTCAGACTTGGACTGGAATCGCATTATCAGCTCTCCTGGGTTTCTAGCTTGTCAACTGCAGATCTTGGACTTCTCAACCTCCATAATCTCATAAGTCAATTTCTTATAATAAATCTCTTTAGGTAATAATAGATGAAAGATAGATGGAGGGATAGGTAGATAGATGAATAGATAGATAGATAGATAGATAGATAGATAGACAGATAGATAGATAGATAATCCTATTGGTTCCATTTCCTGGGAAAGCTTTGATGAATATAGTCATAGAGATGGAAAGTGAAAGAATGAGGCCTGGCATCCAGGTCTATAGGTTTGAAAGCTGAGAATCCTCTGAGGTCTGGCTGTGACTCCCTTTGGGTCCATGGTTGGACTGCCCAGTTCTTACTCTGTGCCGGGTGGCACTGCCCAAACCAGGAATGGGGACTGTCAGGATTATCAGGGCCAGAAAGAAGGAGGAGAAATAGGAAAGAGCAAGTAATCATGTGAGCCAAGGCAGAAATGGGTCCCCAATTCTTATCAATTGTTGCTTAATTTAACTTTGGAGTTTCACCAAGTTTTATCAAAGACTCCTTTCAACTTCTTCCAAAACTTGATGGTAGGAGCCAAAAGTCCTTCAAGGTCACATGACTTTATGGCCTCCAGCACCATGCCTGGCACATAGCAGGTATACGAGAAACCCCATTAACTCTGAGTAAGATGTCACAGCACTTACATAATTTTTCTGCTATTTCCAGTGACTTCAGATTCATTGGGAAGCAGTAATGAAGGATTTGATTTCTAGAGGTCTCTTATCTGTCAGAGCTCCACATTGCCACCACCTACCTTCAAAGTGACTTCTCTATTAGGGAGCAGGCGCACGGTTTCGCTAACCATAGATGCTAAGACAGAAATTTAAAAATGCAGTACTCCCACGCTGAACCCAAGTTCTATGTTTTCCCTGACCAGAAGGAGTCTCTCTCCCACTTTACTCACTTAGGTCCCAGCTTTTCCATTTCAGGAACTGATCCTCACCAGATGGTGTTTAACTATCGTCAATGCAATGATTATGTTTATTTATCTAAATGTCCCTGAAGCTTCGACTGATGAACTTGACTTTATTCATCTCTCTTCTGACTCAGTAAATTCTCTAGAATATAATATTTACAATCTAAGCTTAATAGAACCTCACGACATTGAAACATGATATGATTTTTTAAAACACAGATTAATAAATAAATCAGTGCAAAAATTAAATATATGAGGATGAAGAGAAAGAAGGTGATCACAGAAAATCTGGAAAACAAAAAAGTAAAAAGCAGATGAAGCTTTCTTAAGTAGCACAAGCTAAAGAAAACAATGACCATTGGCATTCTGCAGTCATGCTTTCTGCTCTGTTATTTTTAACTTTTTATTGTTTTTGTTTGTTTGGTTAACATGGTTTCTTTTTCCTTTGCCAATTTGTAATAAATGAAGTAAAAGAGATTTTGTTAGAGTATTAACATGAGGTTCAAAAGTATCTGCTGCTCCTTCTGTTTCTTCGGACCAGCCTCGCTGCCTTCACCACCACCAGTGCCAGCTGCTGTCCTGCAGGCACTGATGCTGCTGTGTGGCCCAGGCTGGAGCTTCCCTATCACCATCGTCTCTGCATTTCTCACTTGTGAAAATCCTGGAAAACCCAGGATGCTGAAAATATTCAACTCAGTGTTTCTCCACTGGAATTTACTAGTTTCATGTTGTTACCTCGGTTTCCTGAAAGGCTGAGGTCAATCTTGAAAAGGTGACAGACAACCTTATCTACTCGGAACCTGGCTGCTCTGTTCTTTGGAACCTGGCTGCTCTGTTCTTTGGAACCTGGCTGATCTGTTCTTTCGTCCCTTCCACGTGCTTTTTCTCTGTACAGAACTTCTGACACTGAAGCAGATATTTGTACATGGAAATGATACACAGAATGCTGAAAGAGACTGGAATCTCTCCCCTTATCTACCTCCATGTGGCTGCTGACAACAGAGATATATAACTTCTGGGGTACATCCAACACATGAAAGGTTAGAACATCCATATATCACCCACTACTTTCTTTCAAGAGGAGTTTCCTAATTTTTGCAATCACTTGGCAGGTCTATATTTCACTGCTTTATCCACTTTCTCCCCGCCCACCCCCCAACCCCGCTGATTGCTGATATAAATGTGGGTAGCAAAGGATCATTCCTAAGACTTTTGCCTGGGTTTTATAGTTGCTACCAACAATTTTGCCACAAAAACTACAAATAAAAATAGGCTCTGCAATGAATAAAGTAAACAAGGGGCTTGTAGAACCCCATGAATTGGCGTCTAGAAAATGGGCTTTTCATCTGTGTGCAGGCTCTTGGCAAAATATATGCATGTTCACTAACCCATATGCTAAATTACTAAGTTTTACTGCATTTTAAATTATTTCACGTCCAACCCATATTTGCAGAGATATGTGGCAATCATCCAATTTTTTTTTTCCTTTTTGGCTTAAGTTTTCCCCTTCTATGGATAAGAACAGAGGCAGACTTAAAGTAGAACTCTATTAGGAAAAATCTGCATGCTGCATAGGCTAACTGCAAATATAATACTTTAGTGTGTCTAGCAGTTGTGGATTGAAATGTGAAGTTGCCAAAAAAAATGTTTAGGACAATTCTTTATACCTATTAATGAATGACTCCCAGGAGAAGGAAATAAAGTAAAACTCAGCATATGCCAACAGCTGGTGTGAATATGAAAAGTCGTCTGGCTTGATTAAAGTCAGCAAACTTTGCTCCCCTGTCCTATCATACATTCAAAGTAGAATGATGCTGGAGGTATGACTAACAGCAGAGAGATTAACTTTAGAACAAAACTAAACCTCTGGATAAATGCTATCTGCCAAAGAAATAGACCTGAACGTCTGTACACATGTTCCTGTGACCATACCAATTCCCCAAACTTCTCTAGGATCCGTCTTTTGTGTCAGTTTGAGCCATATAGAAAAATTATGCTTGCTATTTTCTGATAATCAAATATACTTCCGAGGATCTATTATAATTGATTATATTATCAAGCTGGATCTCCTTATGGATTATAAATAGGTCTATTAAAAACAACCAAACACATGTAGTAATTGACTACCTTGATCATTGCCTGTGGATGAATGTTAACCTATGCCACGAGGGCAGAAGCTTGAGTTCCACAATTTGAATTGTCCAGGCACCTCTGGAGGGAATGTGAGGAAGGCCTGCCATGGTTCTATTTGCATTGACACAGACAGCCACCAAGAAAGTAAGACTTTTAGAAAAGACCCTATGTACTAAGGCAGTCCAAAGACAAGGTATCAGCATTAGGAGAAGGTACACTTCTGGGGCTTGTATGATATCTGTCACTTCTACAAGTTTCTGCCAACTGGGAAGAGGAGACTTCAATTAGAACTGAAAGTGCTGCTTCACTAAGTGGCTGGAAGTCCTCAATAACAGAGTGTGGGGCAGCTAAAATTAGAGAAATGCTATTTTCATTGTTATTGTGGATCTAGGATTTCTCCTCCCGTTTGGAACTATCCAGGAAACACATCAGAACCACCTATCTAATGAAACAACTCAACAGACCTAGCCCTTCAACATTTAAAACAATTGTGTATGGAGTCCTCTTAGAAATACTTTTATTATGTTGCCAAAGTATATAAATTATCACAAGAGTTTTTATGTCATGGAGGCACTACAGTTTAGTGACTTTGAAATAAAACGAGTGTGGGTTTGAATCCCAACCCCACCACTCACTATATAGATGCCATCGAGCCAGTCACTTGCTCACTCTAAGACCCAGTTTCCTATTCTGAACCAGAAAGACAATTGATTCAATACTTTATCTCATCACAGTTGAATTTCTGATTGCCCAACTGAAGTCCTTGGGAATTAAATCCGCCTCTACTTTTCTTGTTAAGTTTCCCAACTGCTAATAAAAGGCTCCTGTTTGTTCAGATAACTGCCTGTATAATGGTCTTTTAGATATGATTGGCCAGAGTAAAAATGACAAAAACAATGGACCTTTCCAAGCTCTGTCTTGTGGCTCTTTGCTTGTGACGTGTCATCCTGCAGCCCCTCCTGGGAACAGCAGTTGTGGGCTGAAGCAGTGATGGCTCCTCTTAGACCTACCTTAATCTATAGTCTCTCCCTCTCTTGCAGAAATTATTCTTTTTCTTCTACAAACTCTGCAATCTTTCTCCTGTTTCTTCTGCATACTGTTCAAAATATTTAACCTCTTTCTTACTATCACAAGGCCTGTCACCCACACTTTGGAAATGTTCTAGAGTGAACAGAGGAAAGCAAATTCTTCACTTACTTTATCATTTCCCTCCTGGAAACCTCTTCTCTGATCTCTCTGACTCCAATCTTGTAGTCTTTCCAACTAGAGCAGGAACAATTTTTCTAGAGATAAAAATGATCATTTCTCTTCTCATCCTTCCTCCTTGAATTATTTCAGCTGTTCCTGTGTCCTTCAAGTTGAAGGTGACACATCCTTGCATGACTTACTTCACCCTTTTCAGTCTGGCTCCTGCCTGCTCCTCAATGCATTCATTTTCTCCCTCTCAAAGCTCCCACCAGACCTTCCCCATGCCATGCTCCCTCTGGTTTCAGAGACTTAACTCACCCTGCTGTCTTGGCCTCAAGAGCACATCTCTTCTTCCCTGCCATGTTGCTGAGCTCACTGCTCCTCATTCAAGAGCCAATATGGGCCCTGCTTATTCCATAAAGTCTTCCCTGGTACCCTCTCACTCTCTGCAGTCTTGGCAGGTGCCACTAGCATATGATCAGAAGGGTCTATGATGGGGATTAAAGGAGATAGGGCATGGGAAAACACATGCCACATAGTAGGCTTCCAATAAATGTTACTCTCCTCTAGTGACAAAGACCAACTCTGAACATTATCTAGTCTTGTTCCTGCATTGCCTTTCAGTAATTCTTCAAAACATTACTTTCTCTTTCTTGAACCTAATGCCTCTTCATTCCTTGTTGCAAACATACTGAGCATCTTGTCAGTTGCATAAATGACTATCCAACCTCCAAAATTTATTTTCTGAAACATTCTTATCAGTCCTTTATTCTGGGATAAATGTGGCCTTATCTATACCCTTAAATAGATAGGGTTCTAAGGATCTCTATAAAGGTCTCTTCCAGCTCTAACATTCTTTGATTATAAGATTTATTTTATTAAAAACTCCTTAACACAGATGAAGTCAAATTTCTGGAACTCGATCATACAATTTAAAGATTATCTAGGGCCTTGGTTCCTCCTCCTCCTCCCTTCGCCTCCCTTCTGCTACATGCCCTTAAGTCATTTTTACTACTCATGAACTCCTCTGGCAGGGAAGTAGAAAGGAGATGCAATGCTAGCACAGCAGCCTTAGTGAAAGGCACGATGGGAGAGGTGCAAAAGGTTGGCTGAGGAAGATTGTTGAGATTCATGATACCTCCACCTCTTTAAACTGATCAAAAGTAGGTTAGCTGGAAAATTACTATGCTGTCTCTGATTTTTTTTTTTTTTGCTGGAGGCTCATTCTGTTGCCCAGGCTCGAGTGCAATGGCACAATCTCCACTCACTGCAAACTCTGCCTCCCAGGTTCAAGTGATTCTCCTGCCTCAGCCTCCCAAGTAGTTGGGATTACAGGTGTGCACCACCATGCCAGGCTAATTTTTGTATTTTCAGTAGAGACAGGGTTTTGCTATATTGGCCAGGCTGGTCTTGAACTCCTGGCCTTCAGAGATCCACCTGCCTGGGCCTCCCAAAGTGCTGGGATTAAAGGCATGAGCCACTGCGCCCGGCCTTTCTCTGATTTATTAAAATAACAAATGCTTTGTCCAAATAATTCACTAACTCCAGGCCATGTCACTCACCATTATATTTAATTCCAGTGTCCTGCTCCAACTTTCAATCCTCTCTCCTGCATCTAAGCAGGCTTGGGGTTTGTCCTGCTTCTCTCTATGTGCCCTACCACACTCACATCTTTTTATTTGGGAGAAATATGGAATGAAGGACATGAGGACTTGCAGGCTTGGAACATGTAGCTGTTTCAACCTGGCATCTTCTATTCCCCTAAGGAAACCTGACTGAAATTGCCGGTGAAGGCTATAAAGAGATCTCCTAGTTGTAATGTCTGAAACCGACCTGGGGATTTTATGTAGAACTCTGCAATGTCAGCAGCTGCTTAGCTACACGTATTCCACACATAACCCCTTTTATAGCTTTGACTTAGAGCCAACTTCTGTTTCCAGCACAAGTGCCAAGAGCCAATGGCTGCTTAGATTCATGACAGCTCATTCTTCCCTAGAACTTTCTTTTCAGTTCAATTGACAGAGGCAGAGCCCTGGGGTCCTTATTCATCCCAGGGAATATCATGACGCTGTTTGCAGAATTCGGATTGGGTCCTGGTACTAAGCCCGAGTGCTGAATCCTAGGACTTTGCTGTCCTGGCTCTACAGTTTGTTACAGGTGTCTTCCTCAATGAAGGGACCTGGCAAGGCAAACCAGTGAGTCCAGTTCTGGTTTGAGTTTAATCATTACTGACTTTTTTTTTTTTTTAATTCTTATACATGGCCAAGAGTGTTATGGCAAAGTTTACCAAACTTGAATTAGGTGGAGAACATGTATAATGTGTGACCAAAAACTTTTCTAAACATTTTAGCACCTTATATCACTTCATAATACAGCATTTTCCCCCAAATTGGTCTTGCTCCCAGCCTGTGAAATATGAGAGGGGAGGTTAGGAGAGGAGATGGCCCACTATGGTGATGGTGGGGATCTGGCCTCACTGTCAGAGCAGTGTCTTTGATGAAGGTAGTGACCCTGCTTTGAATGGTGAGGACAATATGCTATTTCTTAATTGTGTTCTATGTGTGTGTGTTACTTTACATAATTTTCATGGTGGTTCCATCAGTTCCGTAGTAGTCTTATCCTCATTTTACAAATGAAAATGCAGCACAACAAGTTTACATGATTTTACTAGACTCACATAGCTCATGTGAGACAGGTTTGGACCTTGACCCATAATGACATGCCTTCAGAGCCTATGTTTGTCCCAGTATTTTATAATGTTTCTTGGGTATATTGTAACTAGGTTTTCCCCTTCTTCTTTGGTCACTTTCCCAAGTTATAATTTTTCTATTCAAGTTTAATGCAATCACCATGATTCAGATAAAGCCTGAAAGGACATAGTCACCTTTCACTTTAGGTATGGTGGTTGGGTGAGTTCTGTCATTAATTCAACAGGTATTTGCAAGTATCTTACCAAAGTCTGGTTCTGAGCTAGCTCCTCATGGTAATATAGTTTTACAGGGGACATAGGCTCTAGGCAAATTGTTACAAATGCGATGAATGCCATATAAAGGAATTTATCAGGCATCGCAGATCATGATAAGTCCAGAGGACACACTGGAAATGGGAGGATAAATAAATAGGAGTCAGTTGGTCTTCTGAGGGGGCTAGAGAAGAGTGTTCTAGGTTGAAGTGAGGCATGCTTGAAGCTTGGAGGCCAACTAGAGGCAGTTAGCCAAGATTCTGTGGTTCCCCGGGAATCACACCTGGAGGCTGAAGCTCCTGGCTGCGACTCCTAGGCTACGCATGCAGGGACATCTGAGGAGTGTGCGAACCCAGGCTGGGGCCTGAGGCCAGATCCGCTCCAAAACTTTGAGTGCGGTCCCAGGACAACCTCTTACTCAGTCCACATCTGTGGAGTTGTGAGGAAGTTTGGAAGCCTAATTCTCAGTTTCAGTCACTCCAGGGAGTTGTGCTGGGAGGGAAGGGGCAGACTGACTCTAAACCACCATGGATCAGCACAGGGGTCCTGGCTGAATAGAACTCAGGATGGACTCTTACACAAAAATGTAATAAAGCCACCCAGCTCAAAATTTAGAGAAAGGAGCCAGATCTTCCAGTGGATTGTGATTGTGTGTTCTTTATCTCAAAATTATGTCAGAGTTTATTATTCACTAATTATTTAAAATTTGGAAGGGAAGTATTCTATGCGATAGATCAGGACTATCCATTAGAAGTAAATAGGAATGGTCCTGTTACATTTTATTTCTGGGGAGTTTGTGACTCTTGCTGTCACAATTACAGTTTCCTTTATTGAGTGAAGGCATTGCTTCTGTGATTATGGTTGAGCTGGTAACTCACTAAGCTGCTCTTTATTGATGAACATCTCTGTGTAGATTTGTTCATTGGGTTGAGAGCTGGACTACATAGGTGAAGGCAAGAGAGTAGCTCTCTTGTGAGTCAGACGAGGAAGGAGATCCATTCATTCCAGCATCCCCCAACTACTTGATGCCTGTTGCACTTGATGCCAGGCACTGGGAAAATGCACACCTTGCTGGAGACCGTTGGGGCACCATGGTGATGGTCTCTTGAGCAGAGAAGGCTGGGGAAAGAAGAGACTAAAAACTGAGCTGAGAGGACCACGGACAAAGCTCACCTGCCTTCCAGGTGTATGCAGTGAGCAAATGGGGCAAGGAGCCGGCACTGAGAGGAAGCGCTGACATAAGGAAGATAATAAATGTTCTGAGATTTCAGCACCATCGGGAGCCTTGACACATGACTGCCAGGGCTTAGTTCTCTCTCTGATTCACATTTCTTCTTTGCTACAGGATCATTTGGTTCTTGAGCCTGTAGAATTACTGACTGATTCCTTTCTGGTCAGATTCTTTTTAGCTACACACAGACTCCTCTCTTGTAATGAAAATCAGGTTTCCTGTTACAGTTTGCTTTACATTTAGGGAACATGTTGCCGTCTGGAATGAGCAAGTGTTGCATTTGAGTCATATTTTCCACGCTGATGCTAAGCTTTCATGCTTCCTATGTCTGGTGCTGAAGGGAAGACTAGGAAATAAGAAACTGCAGCTAGGTCAGAAAATTTATATTTTACCCAAAGGGTTAATCGGCTTCTGGAGGGAACAAAGACATGGCGCTACTGTAGCTGCTTCCTGCGTACAAGAGAGTGAAGCGAAGACCATTCTAACTCAGCATCAAGGAGGGCTCCATGTGGGGTGGCCTCGGTCAGTGGGGACTGGATCCACCTCTTCGTGGTGCACACTTTGGGAAAAAAGCTTAAAGAAGTCATCTGATCTTCTGTATCTCTGAGAACCACATTGTGAGTTGCTGTCAAAGATTCAGAGCCCATTTTTAGGTCCTCAGGGAAGCAAACTGCTACGGGGAGCTATTTTCTTCGGGGAGTTGTGTAAGTCAAAACAAGTGTTTGGGAAAAAGTCCAATAATCAGCAAATGACAAAGTTCCATGCCAATGTGAAAATTGTGTACACACTAACAAGACATTGTTTGTTACTAAAATGGTTAAATAAAATTTAAAAATAGTAATTTGGACTCATTTGACTAGAATTACTTCCTCTCCAAAAGCAAGGATAAAGTAAACCATGTTTGGGTGACTATAACATACACATGCACACACATGCAAATATGCACACAACACACACATACACACATATACATAAATGTATACAAAATACACACAGTCACATGCTCATACATGTACATACACACACACATAAAACAACACACACATATATGTACTTACACACATATGTGCACATATGCACACACAGACATATATGAAAGGCAGAATGGGGAGAAAGAATTTCAAAAGCCTGGTGCTACTTTGAACCTCTCTTCTTAGGAAGAAGGCAAAATCATCTTTTAGTGAGGAAGATACCTTAAGATAATTACAAAAATAAGGCCACTTGGGTAGGCCTTAAATAGGAAAAGAGAATAATAAGAATTTGGCAATTTGCAGTATGAAGGAGTATCTCTTGAAGAGGAGAAAATCCTGGGAGATGGGAAGGGCAGGCCAGGAAAGAACTCCACTATGATGTCAGATGGCCCCTGGGTTCTTTCTTTAGTAATGCCCAGAAGTGAACTTGGAATTATTTCCTGTCTGGTGCTATAGTTCCTCTCAGCTACCCCAAAAACCTTACATCCTATTCTCTTGTATTGAACTTTGTGAGGAATGAAGGAAGGAGTAAGAGCAATAGGAAGGAGGTTATCAGATGTAGAAGCAGAGAGCAGGGTGAGACTATGACAAAGCCCATTTCCCCAGGTGTATTTGAAAGTGACTCTGGACAGCAGGAGTGGGTCCGGGAAAGTAGGCGAGCGCTTGGGTTACTCCTGCACTCGTTAAGTTGCCTCCTTTTGAGTCAGGAAAATATTTCCAGCAGCCACTGTGTTGCTCTGTGGCCCTCCCACAGGCTTCCTCTTTGCCCTCTGTGAGAGGGCTGAAGAGGTAAACATCTACAGCATTAGAGATTTTCCTTGGCTTGAAGTGAGTCTGAATGTTCGTGTGGATGCGAAGAGGCATTTGACCCCTAGAGGGTGATCACACCATATGGTAAAGGAGAGGACACCGGGAAGGCAAAAACAGAGAAGAAAACCGCACTAAGTTCCTTGTGTCCATTCCAGCTGATGTGTGATGGTATGTATAGTACCCCCGTGGGTATGGCAACCTCTCTCTGGGTATATCTCCTGGATTGTAAGGCAGAGTCTACTCTGGACTTGGAGTTTGGTGCCTTCCTGATGCAAAAAGCACGGAGCTGGTAAGCCCCAGCCCTTCTGGTCACTCACAAGAGGTTTGGGAGTGAGACTGGGTGAGGACCGGGATTCCCTCTACTTCTGCTGGTGAGACCAGCAGTCTCTGATGAAAACTGACTTTTCTGCAGACGTTGTGACTGCAGCTAGGCAGACCATGCCTGCAGGAAGGAAAGTGGGCCACCTCAGGGTGACTTCGAGACTGAAAACTAGGAATTGGGAACAATAAAATAAGGCAAAATCACCCTAATATAACTGACTCTCAGCAGAGCTTTGGTGCAGCTTCCTAGTATTGTGAGGCCCAGGGTTGAAAATGGAGTGACCCCATCCAGTCTCCACAGGACACAACTTCCCCTCCAGCTCCTGCCTCCTTAAAAGCCTGCAGCTGGCCGGTGAAGCCAGCTTCCCTCTTCTAAGGTGTGAGCCCACAGGCTCTCCTTCAGCCCAGGCAGGCTGCAGGAAGTCCCCAGCATTCCCCAGGGGGACGTGGAGGCCAGAACAACGTGTACATATTCCACAGCCTGTCCCTAAAAACAGGTAAAACCCAGAGACAAACCAGAGCTTTTTCATGTGCACTTTTCAATGAGTTTTGACAAAATTATATACGTATATAACCATCATCACAATCAAGACACAGAACACTTCAATCACCCCCAAAACTTTCTTGTGCCCATTCCCAGTCAGTTCCCCCTAACTCTCTTCTCCACACACCCTCTGGCTGGCTTTTCTATCACTATAGATTGCTTTGGGCCTTCCTAGAGTTTCGTACAAATGGCATCAGATAGTATGTACTCCTTTTGTATCTAGCTTGTGTCATTCTGCAAGTTTTTGAGGTTCATCCATGTTGTTCATTTCTTTTCATTGCTAGCTAGTATTCCCGTGTATGGATGTGTCATAATTCATCTATTTACATGCTGATGGGCATTAGATTGCTCCCAGTTTTTGACTAATATGATTATAGCTGCTGTGAGCATTCATGTACAAGTCTTCCTATAGACCAGTGTTTTGATTTCCCTTGAGTAAATAGCTAGGCATGGGATTGCCAGTTGTATGGAAAGTGTGTGTTTAACTTTGCAAGAAACTTTAAAACTGTTTTTTAATTGGTTGTATCATTTTATGTTCTGATCAACAATGTAGGAGAGTTCTCATTGCTCCATATCTTCTCCAATGCTTGGTATTGTTGATCTTTTTTATTTACTCATTCTAGGGAGTGTGAAGTGGTGTCTCATGGTGACTACTGACACTGAGCATTTCATCATGTGCTTATTAGTCACTTGATTATTTTCTTTTGTATAGTGTCTGTTCAAATATTTTCCTCATTCTTTGTTATGTTGTTTGTCTAATTTAGTTGTTGAGTTTTAAAAAATATATTGTGGCTTGCCTTTTCATTTTCTTAACAATATTTTCAAAAAGCAGAGTTTTTAATTTTCATGAAATCCAATATGTCATTATTTAATGGTTTGTGTCCTAAGAAATCTTTGATGCTCTCTACATGATTATTTTCTTCTGTATTTTCTTTTAGCAGTTTTATATATTAGTTCTTATGTTTAGGTTTATGATCCATTCTGAGTTAAATTTTATGTATGGTATGAGAATAAGGGTTGAGATTCCTTTTTAAAAATATGGATATATATTAAATAGTTGTTGCCACATCATTTGTAGGAAAAGCTATTATTTATCCCATGAATTGTCTTGGTGCCTTTGTTGAAAATCCATTGGCCATGCGTGTATGCATCTACTTCTGGACTCTCTGTTTTATTCCATTAATCTATGTCTTAGTCTATTTGGGATGCTGTAACAAATACCATAGGCTGGGTAGCTTAGAAGCAACAGAAATTTATTTCTCACAGTTCTGGAGTCTGGGAAGTCCAAGATCAAGGTGCTGGCAGGTTTGGCACCTGGTCCATCCCTCCTTATTCCTCAAGCCCCACCAATGTGAATTATAGCACAGGCCCACCTCTAAGGGAGAGAGAGATGATTCTAGGCAGTAAGTTCAGATTATGTTCCAGGTTGCTTCTGCCTAATAGATCTGTTTAATACATTTGTGACTATATATCTTCTTTCTCTGTAAACAATGACAGCTGCACTTAAAAATATCATTGACTGAATGGGACAATTCACCTGAGAGTTACACATATGAGATGCTCATACATAGTGAAATCATTACTGATCTCAAAACAGTTTTCTTAAGGGAAATCTTAAATAAAGAAATAAAGCAAGAGAGAGAAAAAAGTAACATTCCATAAATATTATCTGCACTGTAATAGCTTCCATACATTGTTAACCCCATCCTTCCTGCTTCTACCTACTTGAAGCCCAGTCATGCCTGGATGTGTGTTGAAATAAATGTTAGCATGAAGCATCTGCTATATAAGTGGCAAAGGGGAAAGAAAAAAAATCTTTTTTTTTTTCACAACCAAAAACAACAACAACAAAAAGACTCTGCTTATGTGATTGAAGATAGATTTTATATACAAATTATCTCAGATTCAAGGAAGAAAATCAGAGAAACTTAACTGGAAAAAAGCTGGTACATGGCTTTAAAAAAAAAAAAAAATTCTGATATTAGATTTCTTTACCTGCTGGACTATATCGACATTTTGCAAGTTCTACATTTGTCACTCCATTTTCAACCCATTTTGTAAAGTATGATAAAAACATGAGTGAATATTTACAAATTTTGTTTTGTTTTGCCTTATTTTGGGTCAGACTAGTGTTTAAACCTAAACGTCAGACAATATGCTAAATACATCATGATACAATCATGAACAATTGCATGGATGCCTCCTGGTTTTCCTTGGGACACCTTTGTTCATGCCAAGAACTGTCTCTGTGTGGATGTAGATGAATTATTTTCTGGGAGTAAGAAGTGGAGAAAAGCAAAGGACATCTCCCTCATTTCTTTAACCTTGGGGATAAATCTGGTTTTGGCATCTCTCAGAGGGAAAGAATATCTTGACACATACATAAAGCTCTTGGAGAAAGTTTAGTGTCCATTGGCAAGAAAGGGCAAGATTCTGAATACATCTAAATAATCGGCATAGCATTAAAATGCCTGCCTATGGCAGACTGTGCACCAGGATATAAATCATGCTGCTTGCCACGTGCAGCACATCAGACATAGAGTATGACTCTGGCTCATCTAATAAAATGGCTTTTATGAAGTTTCTGTAGATAAATTAAAGCAGCATTGCTAAGAATTATGTTCACAATCCAATTTTGAGAACAGAGCCGAATGGGCAATGCTACATCTATAATGAAAACTAAGCGTCTGTTGAGATGCACCCAGGCAGGCAATTGATCAATGCATTAAGTGTGCAAGAAATCCACATGCTTCTCTGAAAAGTCAGGAGTGACTGGTGTGAATTTTGGCATTCATCCTAACTACTAAGATTTGTTCTTAATTTATTCTCAAATCACAAGGTACAAGACCCTCTTGGGGGCAATGATTATAAGGACTCTGCCTACCCTGGGGAGAAATTATGCCTCCGGAATAACTTCTTGTTCCCCAGGGTGTCATGTTTTGCTAAAATATTTCTAACGTTGAAGTTAGGGTTCCTTTGATATCTTCCCAGGAATTTTTCTCCAAATAGTTTAGGCCAAAAATAAAGCAAACGGCATCTTACTTTTCTTCTCCTCATGTTATCTAGAGGATAATTTTCTATGCTTCCCTCCAAGTGAATCTGGCTCAGAATCCAAGAAAGAGGATTGCTCTTTTCCTGAAAGTCCATTATGGCCAACACAACTTGAGCCTGTGTAACGGGGACAGAAGTGTGGAAGATCCCCCAGGAGGTAAAGTGAGAGTCAAGCAGGCAGTGTTTAAAAAACTCCCAGTTACCTGTATGGTAGGTTCCGCTCTGTCCTGATCTGAACATGATTTTCCTTAGTGATGTTATTCAAGGGTCAAATTCCTAGGTTCTTCAGTGTATATAAATCTACTACGTGTAACTAGTCTGCATCGCCGTATATAGAATGTCAGAGAGGCTTCTCTTTGATGAAAAAAAGTGAAATGTTTATACAAAATTCTGTTGGTCTGGATACCATTAACTTTCAACAATTAATAAAAGTGACACTAGGACACAATAAATTCTAGTTTTCAAAGAAACAATTTGACTTTATACATTGCTTCTGCCTCACTGGTGTTTGAGATGAAAGGGACAGTAATTGAAATGAAACTCATCAGCATTAAAGAAGGCCTCATGGAGAGAAGCCGAGGGGGGCAGCAGTAAAGAAGCCTGTGGAATCCTGAGGCACCGGCAGGAATTTACGGGTCTGAGAGGCAGCCATGGGGACACGAATCTACTTAGGAGCAAGACCAGGGCCTGGTGAAACTATTTTAAGTTTTTAAAAGTTGAGAGAATAAGCAAGGGGCGAGTTAAACACATTTCGTGTGTTACCTTCCTTTGTTCCGGCTCTATTACTTTAAAAAATCCTTATACTTTGACTAGACAGGTTTCTAGAAACTGACTTTAGAAGCTAATGGAAAAATAGATATAATATGCAAATAAGGAATAAACACGTAGCTGACATGGTCCTAAGCTATCTTGCCATTCTGGGGCCCTTCTTTTGAAATCTAAATAGGTCTAATAGCTAACATTTGTCAAGTGCTTGGCGTACACCATGTGCTCTTCGCAGTGCTCTCTGCACCTCCTATCATTCATTCTTTACTGGAACCTCTCTGATCTTCCATATCTAATCTTACCTTCTCCTCCCCTCTCCCCCCAGTCCATTCTCCACTGAGTATTTGAAACGATCGTTTCAAAGCAAATCTAATTTTGTCATTCCCTTGTTCTCAACCTTTCAATCACTTCCCATTACTCTCAGGAACATATGCCAGGTTTTTTATTTGGCCTCCAGGGTGCTGTCTGCTCTCCTGGCACTGTGCTTCCCGCTGTTTTGGGACTGTGGAGCGCTGGCCTTCTTTCCTTTTGTGATGTGCTCACACTCCCCACCCCACACATGCACACGGCCATTGCCTATGCTGGACCGCTCCTAGGCTACTCTGCTGTGATTAGCTCCCACGTGTTGCTCAAATGCTGTGTCCTGGGGAGGATGATCCCAACTCCTCTTATGAGGTCCATCCCACATCGCACATTCTCATTGTACCTGTAACTCCTGGGTTGACCTCATCATAGTGGTAATTGTTCATTTGGAGGGTGACCCTTTGCTTCATGCACGTCTTTTCTACTAGACCGGAATTGCTATAAGGGGAGGGGTCACTTCTATTTTCATTTCAAACAATTTCCTCAGCCCCCATCACAATACCTGGCATAGAAAAGGTGCTCTATTCAGACTGACTGATAGAGTAGATGGATGGATGCTGCATAAAACCAAAGACCAACCTGACTTGCCTTAACACGGGGGACTTATGATCCAGGGAACCAATTGTTCACATAGGAAGAAGAACGTGTACATCAAGCTGATTTACTCTTAAGAGGCTACCTTTGTTTTTTACTTTTTTTTGGAACTCAGTCAGCAGTGAGCAGGTGGGGTTAAAGTCTGCATCCCATAAGCTACATTTTCTTGAAGGCTCACATTGGTTACATAACCCTTTCTCCCTTCACAATATTTCAGTCATCCTCTACGTCACCTCCCTGTCTTTACTATAATTGCATCCCTCCTGTAATTTTTTATGCAAAAGCTCCTTTGTTTTGAAGCTCGTATTCAATTTCAATGGCTTTCCCCCTTCCTGCTGCTTCATTACATTCCTTGAAGTTGGAGGTGCCCGATTCATAGTCTTCCTCTTTAACTAAATTCCTTCTATTATCTGGGAGATTTTGATCTTCATGAAACTCATTCATGCCAAGCACTATTCTTACAATTTCCCTCATCCACCACAACCAGAGCTACTCCAGGCATCACTCCACTGCATTCTCACACACCTCTCACTCCAACTCACACTCACTCCTCCTGCATCAACCTTCTAACCACACATTTCCAGCCCCCTCTTTCCTTCACTCTTAGTAGTCAGCACCCTGTACTCTCTCTAGACCCTCATCTCTCTAGAAAGCCTGTCCTGAAAATTTCCCAAGTCTGGATCAATCCCCAAACTGATCCAGAGGAGGTCGTCCCCACTCCTGTATCTGAGCTCTCCTGGAGAAGCCCCACACCTGTGTGGATCAGTGTCGTGGCACATCGGTGGTCTGCAGCAGCAGCTGAGCCCACAGTTCTGTTTGGAATGTCTTTCTCCTGTCCTTAGAAGCAACCTGTAGCAGCAAGCAAGGCTTCACCATGCTCCTCTCTCCCCTACCTAGGCCTCACCAGCACCCTACACAAATGGCCTAGCCTCCAACTGTATCAAGGAAATGAAAGGGAAATGATGTGAACGGCTTCATCATTCATCTCCCTTTCATCTTCAAATTTGTGTGCAACCACATCAATCCCTCTAGCTGCCTGAATCCCATAGAGTGGAATATCCTCTCTGTTGATTAAGGACAGCTTCCTTCACCTCTGCTTTTGATCAAATCTCCTCCTACTAGCATTTTGCCACCCTAAACTGTTCCCTATTTACTCTGCCTCAGCCTCTTTAATGTATCGGCAAGATGGCGGCAATGCCCACAGGGACTCATGTCTTGCGCTGCTCTGGAATTCCCCAGTCTCACCTCCCTCTGCCTCTATCTTTAGCCTCATGGTTTCTCGATTCCTTTCTTCATTTAGCACCCTTAGGTAGTCGGCATGCTTTCAGATATCTGGCCATTGTTCTCGTCTTTTATTGCTTTAGGACACTATTTCTAGAATCCATGATTTAGTTCCATGCACAGTACCCTCAAGCACTAGAATCTGTCAACATGCAGAAATCCTGAAACTGACCTAGCTAGGTGCAGGCCTTTGAGCTTCCCTCCTCCCAAACTGAAAAAGAATGGAAGTTTGAGACACTTGCATTATAAGAAATGCTGTCTTCCCTTTGAATGCTGTCTCTTCTTCTTATTCAAACCTCCAGAATAGAGTCTACATACATGATCTACATGTATATTTGATTAACTAATCATGGGTTGATCTCATCAAATGTGAATGTAATATGCAATTTGCTTATGAGCAAAAATGGGTGTGCAGGGAGGAATAAAGGTATGAATAAAGGAAGAAATAAACAATTTAAAATCAACACTTAGACACAAAGACATGATATGGGGGCTATAATTTATTACTCTTATTTTCTAAATCCATAAGGTAGAATCAAAACTGGGAAATTTCAGAATATAAACATTTCCTATTATACTTTCTCAAAACACAGGATGAATTAAAAGGCATATGTTCTTAAGAATATGATAAATCTATGTCCTGAAAAAATATATGCTTGACAAATAAGAGAAGGCAAATAAGAGTAGGCAAAAAGTTCTCATCTAGTGAGCTGGGCATCCTGGTTTATTACGTAACTTCTAAGTGCCACAGTTTCTCATCTGTAATGAAATCTCCCAGGATCTCTTCAAGACTGAAATTCTGTATTACCTGTCTTCATCTTCATAGACCCAAGACTTATAAAGCACTTGTCTAACTCTTAATTTCATATGCATTTTAGATTTACATGTAATAAAAATTTGATATCTCCTCAATGATCAGATAAATTAAAAGAAAGAGAGAGAATTTGTTAGAAAAATTATTTGCCTGAGGAGCCAGCTCACTGTCCAAAATCACATCCATGTGTCCTGGCAGTAGGCTTGGGACTGCAGGAGAGCATTCTCAATTCCAGAGACCACTCTTGCTACTGTGAGAACAGACACAGTCTAGAGGGGTCTCTCTCATTCTGCAATTAGTGCTGCCATTTTTTTTCAAGTACATAGTTGAAACCTACTGATTGTATCTTCTTTTCCCTATGCATCTAAAATTTCCCCAGACTTCCTAGGAAGAATATGCAAATCTGCAGTGGGGGATGAGAGTGTTGGCAGTGTAGGGTGAAGGGAATAATGAGTGAGGCACAGACTGGAAAGGATACTGATTCCAGATCTCTGGGGGTCCCAGAGTCCTCTCTCCAGACCCTTCACCCTGAGAGAGAGGTGCGTCCTGTCTCTCAGCTTTCTGTGCAGTTCTTCTGGGTCCTGACTTCAGTAAAGCCCTCTGTAAGTTTTCTACAATTTCTAGGGGATTGAAAGATTTATGTTGATGTTTTATTTTGTTTCTTTTCCTAACCCCTCAAACATGTTTCTAGAGAACAAGTTCCCAGATATTTGCGTATCATGCCTTAAGATTGAGGACATAGTTTGCTTCACTACAATAATTTTAAAAAATCCTACTAAACCACAATCTAGAATTACCATTATTTTATTTAATACTGAACATTATAACACTAAAAAGGTAAAATAGAGAGACAGCCACATCTTATGCCATAGTATTATGTCTACTACCAGAGTTGGGAAGTCTACATGTATGTATTTGAAAACACAATATTATAGTTACTTTTCTCATTTTGTCTTCAACCAGTTAAAGTTTGACCACAAAATGGCACCAGTCATCCATGTTGGGATTGCTCTCTTAGGGATGATTCCTACTTGCAAACTGATGGCTCTTTTATCTACATTTTTAGTAACACTCCTTTGTTAGTAAACCCTCAGAAAGATCTGATCTGTCCTTTCTCTCAGTGGATGTGTGTTGAACATGTTTAGCATAGCAGGTGCTATATTGCATTGTGTGTTCTTCTCTCACACATACTGGAAGAGCAGGGACACTTTTGTGGTCTACAAAGAAGAGGGTTTGACTGGTTTCACTGGGAGCTGGTCTCTTGTTTGCCCAAAGAGGATACCACTGTCCACACACATGTCCAGTGATCATGGCTGCTGATTCATTACCCCCAAAGGGGAGCCAGAAAAAAATAGTTTAAACAAGAGTTATTTTTTCCAAGTCAAATGGATAAAATTTTTAGAATAAATACAAGAGCAACAATTTTCTTTTTAAAAAATTATTTTTGATTGGCACAATAATTGCACATATTTATGGGGCACATAGTGATATTCTATAAAACACTAGAATTTATTCCTCCTGTCTAGCTGTAATTCTGTGCCCTTTAACAAATCTCTCCTTATCCTCTCTTCCCTCCTACTCTTCCCAGCCTCTAATATGCTCTGTTCTACTTTTTACTTCTATGAAATTAATTTTTTAAAGCTTCTACATATTAGTGAGAACATGCAGTATTTAACTTTGTGTTCCTGGCTTGTTTTACTTAGTACAATGTCCTCCAGTTTCATCCACGTTGCAGTAAATAACAGAATTTTATTCTTTTTTATGGCTGAATAGTAGTCCATTGTGTATATATACCATATTTTCTTTATGCATCTGTTGTTGGACACTTGGGTTGATTCCATGTCTTGACTATTGTGAACAGTGCTGCTATCAACATGGGGCTGCAGACCTGTCTTTGATATACTGATTTCCTTTCGTTTGGATAAATGGCCAGTGGTGGGATTGCTGGATCATATGGTAGTTTTATTTGTAGTTTTCTGGGGAACCTCCACACTGTTCTCCATAAGGGTTATACTAGTTTACATTTGCACCAGTGGTGTATAAGAGTTTCCTTTTCTCTGCATCCTCACCAGTATTTATTATTTTTGTATTTTTGACAATAGCAATTTTATCTGAGATGAGATGATATCTCGTTGTAGTTTTGATTTGCATTTCCCTGATGATTAATGATGTTGAACATTTTTACATATATTTGTTGAAAATTTCTGTATTTTGAGAAATATCTGTTCATATCATTTGCCCATTTTTAAATCAGGCTTTTCTTTAGTTTTTTTTTTTTTTTTTTTCTGTTGAGATGTTTGAGTTGCTTGTATAATCCTGAATATTAATTCCTTGTCAGATGAATAGTTGCAAATATTTTCTATTTTGTAGGTTGTCCATTCACTCTGTTGATTGTTTTCTATGTTGTTTGAAAGCTTTTTCATTTGATATAATTTCATTTGTTTATTTTTGCCATAGTTGCCTGTGCTTTTGAGATTTTATTTATAAAATATTTTCCCAGACAAATGTCTTGAAGCATTTCCCCCATGTTTTCTTCGAGTAGCTTTATAGTTTCAGGTCTTACATCTAGTCCTTGGATTCATTCCGAGTTGACTTTTGTATAGGGTGAAACGTGAGCATCTAGTTTCATTCTTTGAATATGGATATCCAGTTTCCCCAGGACCATTTATTGACGAGGCTGTCCTTTTCCCAGTGAGTGTTCTTGGTGCCTTTGTCAAAAATTAGTTGGCTGCAAATCTGTGGATTAATCTCTGAAATCTCTATTCTGTTCCATTGACCTGTGTGTCTGTTTTTATGCTAGTGCCATGCTGTTTTGGCTACTCTAACTTTGTAGTATATTTTGAAGAATAGTAATGTGATACCTTCAGCTTTGTTCTTTTTGCTCAGAATTACTTTGGCTATTCAGGGTCTTTTTTGGTTCCATACAAATTTTAGTATTATGTTTCTCTATTTCTGTGGTATTTTGGTAGGGACTGCATTGAATCTGAAGATCACTTTGGTTAGTATGGCCATTTTAACAATATTAATTCTTCCAGCTCATGAATATGGATGTCTTTCTATTTTTTTGTGTTTTCTTCAATTTCTTTCATCAGTGTTTTATAGTTTTCCTTGTAGATATCTGTCATCTCCTTGGTTAAATTCTTTTTCTAGATATTTTATTATTTTTGTAGTTATTGTAAATGGAGTTGCTTTCTTGATTTTTTTTTCAGCTAGTTTGGTGTCTCTATATAGAAATGCCACTGATTTTTGTTGTTGATTTTGTATCCTGCAACTTTACTGATTTCGTTTATCAGTTCTGAGTTTTTTGGTAGAGTCTTTAGATTTTTCTATGTATAAGATCATTTATCTGCAAGCAGGAACATTTTGACTTCCTCTTCTCCAATTTGGATGTCCTTTATTTCTTTCTCTTGCCTAACTGCTCTGGCTAGGACTTCTAGTACTATACTGAATAAGAGTGGTAAGATTTTGTTCTCATTCTGTATGATTTTAGTTTGTTATATGTGGCCTTTATTATGTTGAGGTACTTTCCTTCTATACCTAATTTATTGAAGGTTTTTACTATGAAGGGATGTTGAATTTTGTCAAGTGCTTTTTCTGCAGCTGTTGAGATGATCATATAATTTTTGTCCTTATAATTCTGCTGATGTGATGTATCATGTTTATTGATTTGCTTATGTTGAAACATCCTTACATCCATAGGATGAATTCTACTTGATCATTGTGTGTGATCTTTTTCATGTGCTGTTGGATTCAGTTTGCTAGTATTTTGTTGAGAATTTTTGCCTCTATGTTCACTAGGGATATTGGTCTAGAGTTTTCTTTCATTTTCGTGTCCTTGTCTGGTTTTGGTATCAAAGTTACACTGGCCTCCTAGAATAGAAGAATTTGTATTAATTCTTTAAGAGTTCAGTAGAATTCAGCTACGAAGTCATCCGGTCCTGGACTTTTCTTTGTTGGGAAGTTTTTATTACTGGTTCAATCTCATTACTTGTTTTTGGTCTGTTCAGTCTTGCTATTTCTTCTTGCTTCAATATTGGCAGGTTGTATGTGTCCAGGAATTTAGCCATTTCCTCTAGGTTTTTAAATATATTGGCATATAGTTGTTCATAATAGAGATTAATAAGTTTTGAAACTGAATTTTTCTGTGTTCTGTATCTGATTTCTAATGAGAATAGATACATTACAGTATTTTGAAACTGAGTCCTTCTGTGTTCTTTATCTGATTTCTAATGAGAGTAGATACATTACAGTATCTAAATGTTTTAAAATCTAATAATTTTAAGACTAATGTAGGAGGTAGGAGTAGGGAAACAAAGTTTGTCTGGCAGTATGATTGATTATTGTTGAATTTTTGGTGAGGAAATAGACCCCAGACCTTGATCTAGAGGGAGGAAGAGTAAGACAAAGAGCACTATATTGGTTGCCGATTAAAACAAGGAGCATTTAAATTTTTCATGGTAACTTAAGAAGGAAAGAGTGAGAGGGCTCTGGATGAACAGGAAGCAGGGCCAGCTGCATGGAAGGCTGTAGAAGGCAGGGGTCAGCCAGTGAGATGCTTCCCGGGGGGAAATGGCCAGGAGACTTCTAGGATCAGGAGGGTCGCATATGGACTAATAGGCAGTGTTCAGTCATGTGCTCCTTTACCTCTGACTCCTTAGTAAATTTTGTTAAAACTACCCAAAGATGGTAGTTTTATCAAAATTAAAGTTGTTTAAGTTAAGAACTTTAACATTAAAGTTGATTAACAGTTTTAATCATGGAAAAGCATCCATGTTTTCACATTTCGTTTGATGCAGAGTGGAGAGAAATAGCAGATGCAAGCATTGAGAATCCAAGTGAAAGATAGTTAAACAGAAGGAGGATATTAGAAGAGGGAGTAACTATGAGAAATGGAAAGTCCCTGAGATTCCTGAGAAATGCAGGGAGTTGACTAAGTGAGGGATGGGGAATAAACTCATTTTTATTTTAACATTAAAGAGAAGAGTGCTCTCATAAGATGGAAGTCTTGGAAACACCCACACAGCAGATTCTTGGGTTGCACTAGCAAATACATCTGACACTTTTACAAACGGCAACTTCTCCTGACTTGTTACTGACAAGTTGAGCAATGTCTTCAACTTTATAGCGTAAACAGAACTGGGAATCCTGCCTATAACATCCAACATCCTCATGTCATGGGAGGATCATGGTAGAGTTATTCTCAGCACCCAGAATTCTACATAGGAAAATGATTATAAGGGTAAGCCATATTCAAAATAATCTGGTTTTAGTGCCTAAGCCCACAAAGCTGCATTATATAAAATATTGCTTCCTTTAAAATGATGGTCTTGAGAAAACAACATCAAACAGAACTTTCTGAGATCAAGAACAGGAAATGAATGATTCAGCAGGCTGGATATCACCCAAAGAGCTGTCTTCACAGCTGTAAGGAATAGCTGCAAAAAGTTCCAGGGGATTGCCTGGTACCATTTGAAGGCAGTCAGGCTGGGAACCACAGAGAGCTCCACGGAGTGTGGTGAAGGGTAATTAGACAGTCCAGCTTCGACTCCCCAGAAATATGTCAGCCTGGTGCCGCTGCTTTCTTGAATATCTTCTAACTGCCTCTGAGTCCACATTTGGAGATGCTCCAGGGTGACTCAGGACTTGGAGAGAGCAAGCATCATCCATGGCAGGAAAGTCAAGGTGTTTGTTCTGCTCTGAGAGCCTGAAAGGATGATTTATCATGGAAGCTGACACTGCTGCACTGTTTTCCAAAATCTAATATAGTGCTGGTTATCTGGCAAGGACTGCCTTTGGGCAGAGCTTGGGTGAGAGTGCAGTTAGTGCTGATTCATTTGTGTGATCTCTCTCTCTCTCTGTCTCTCTCTCGTGCTCTCTCTCTCATATTAAAGTACAATTAGCAAGCACCCAGATTTTGACTGCTATCATCTAATGCCTGCCCAGTGATTCTCACCTGTACAACACTGCTGACTCTGTGGAGTATATTATGCAGGAAATTGCCCAGGCATTAATATTTGAGACCTGACATTGGAAAAGAGTAGTAGCCCTCAAGTGTGTCTTCTTGAACACATTGTGCTTTGCTTTAGCAGAACAGCAAAGCCCATCTACATCCTATAAGCATTTCCACTACTTAGTCCTGATACGTGTTCCACAAAGCCTTCTTCATCTTCTCCATCTTTCTAAAACATGTTTTTTCATCATGTTACTCTTTTGCTCAAAAATCTTCAGATGTATCTGCAGTATCTTTATAGTACCAGATAGGTTTTTTTCTGAGTCTTATCTTTGTTCTGTTGTATTTTATGCATCTCTGCAGCTGCATGCAACCTTTTTGAGATGAGCTGGGGTATACATGTAAGGAATACATGTAAGGACACATACATGCTTCATATGTAATAAGACATCCATTAGACTTTTTCTGTCATCTAACACTTCCGTTGAAGGCCCCAGGCTGAGGACAAAGATTGAAAAGTACTTCATATTCTTCCAAATGCGCATATCTTCCCCAGGAATTATTAAGAGGTAGCCAAAGTGGTCTTACAAGTCTCTGTTCCACTGTCAAATATTTATAGAAAGAGAAGAGTATAAATGTTAAGGGGAGTTAAATGTAGTGGAGGAAGTTTTAGCAGTTTTCATGTTGCATTGTTGCCTAAGTGGGGACTGCCCAGCATTTCCCGTCCCTCAAACCAGATGAGAAGGGCTCTAAGAAAACTGTGCATGGAAATTGTGGTTGCTGAGAGAAAAGAAGCCTGCATTTCCCTCCACAGTGAGGTGATTTGCTGAGCTATGGTGTCTGCAGGCCTTCCCCAGGTCTTCCAGTCCAGCAGAAGGAAGATTGGTGAGAGAGTTCTCAGGATAATTTTGTGTGTCTCTGAAAACTTGTGGTGTTTGTGAGTGTGGACAGCAATGCTCACTTCTGACCTGGAGAGTCCTGATGGCAGGAAGCTGGATTGAGCAGGTGCAATTGCAGGGTAAGGACAAAGGTCAGGTGCATGGCAAGGATGCTTAAGTTTTTCAAAGTGCACAGACATGGAAGAAGAGAACCAGCCTAAAGGCTTTTTAAAGGTACCCTTATGAAGAGGACTAGCTTTGGGCTCCATGCCAGCTGTGAGCATCTTTGTCAGGAGTACTTCTAGGGACAGGTGCTTGTGGATGGTCACAGAGGAGAGCTGGAGAGCACATTAGCTACATTAGTCTGCACATGGCTTCTAGAGAGGTGGCACATGCACCCCATGAGAGATGCCACTTTAGGCCAGCCCATAGTGACCAAAAGAACTACATCAGCAGGAACTGTTAAATAATATAAACTAAAAACATTTCCTCCACCCCATTCTCAATACCTGAGAGGGACCATGGAATCTGACTCAGATGTTGCTAAGGGAAGGGAGGGGTTGTATAGCATATTTAAGGTGCTGGAGGAAAAAATAAAACTGTTTGTTGTTTTTACTCCAATGAGTTTAGTCTGTGCAATAAGCATTTTACTTGTATATATATATATGCACGCAACAAAGCTAAGAGTTTTATTATTTTTAGAAATTAATTCAATAAACACTTTGCAGATCTAATATATCTTAGCAAGATGCATGGCACTTATGATATAGAAAGAAATAATTAACACTTCTTTCTTTAAGGCATTTCTATGAGGAAGTATACATATATTTTTGTAGTCATAAAATCATGTGAATAGGCTGGGCATGGTGGCTCATGATGGTAATCCCAATTCTTTGAGAGACCAAGGCAGGAGAATTGCTTGAGGCCAGGAGTTCAAGACCAGTCTGGACAACATGGTGATACCCTGTCTCTACACAACATAAAATTTAAAAATCAGCTGAGTGTGGTGATGCATATCTGCAGCTACTCAGGAGGGAGGATTACTTGCCTAGGAGTCTGGGGCTACAGTGAGCTATGATTGTGCCATTGGACTGCAGCCTGAGTGACAGAGCAAAACTCTGTCTCTAAAAAGAATAATAATAAACAATAAAAATTATTTAAAAAACAAATAGAGTACAATTTATATTATCATTTAACAGATTTATTGCTTACTTACTTTTTATAGTTTGCACTAAGCAGGCTGAAATATAGTGTATGGGAATGCAGAGTGACGAGCATCCAATGGGTATTCCTTGCTCTGATGACTTGGCCACGACTGAATTGAGTTTTATTTATCACTACTTCTTCAAAAATCTACTTCTTTGCTATTCTACAGAAGAAAATGTGTGCTTCTCTCTCTCCTTGTTTTACTCACTTATTGACTTGTGCTATGGTCTGAATATATGCATCTCCCTAAAATTCATAAATTTGTATGTTGAAATGTTAATGCCCAAGGTCATGATATTAGAAGGTGGGGGCCTTTGGGGAAATGATTAGGTCATGGGATTGGTGCCCTTATAAAAGAAGCCCAGAGGGCTCCCTTGCCAGTTCCACTATGTGAGGACACATTGAAGAGATGGCTGCCTTTGAACCAGGAAGCGGGTCCTCACTGGACACCAAATCTGCTAGCACCTTGATTATGGACTTCCCAACCTCCAGAACTGTGAGAAATAAATATGCCTCGTTTGCAAAAGTTGATAGATGAGTTATAAAACCAATTTACCAAACTACCATGTTAATGGCTGTGTAAAGTTTTGAATCGTTTTAGTAGAATCCCCAGTGGATCCAAGTTTATGGGCAGAAGGCCAAATGTCTGTGTTTTATTCCTCAGCTTAGATTTCTGGGGGTTTCTAAATAATGTCAGTCCTTTTCAGTGGTGTCATCTTTTCTAGGGAAGGTCTGGGCTCTAGAAATGCCCTGTGTGCTGCTGCTGGGGATTTATGGCTGAGTGTCTCTGGTGGATTCAGGCCATCCTTTCTGGGAATTTTGGCAGCATTTGCAACTGCATTCCTGCAGCATAGCCTACTGTATAGCTCCTGTCCTAGGACCTGTCATCTGTCTTCATGGTTTCTCAAGTATTATGTTCTCCTCTTTTTGATTGAATTTTTTGTTTTCCCAAGGCACATTCTTTAGTAGCTTTTAAAGAATAGGTACATGAAAAGCACATTCTCTAAATCCTTGCAGGTATGAAATTTCTATTTTGCATGTACACTTTATGAATAGTTTGAAGGATTTAGTTGTTCTTGTTGAATGTAGTTCATCCATCATAACATTTATCCTTTTAAGTTGTGCCATTCAGTGGTTTTAGTGCATTCACAAAGCTGTGCGCTCATCACCACTATCTAATTCCAGAACATTTTCATGATTGACTGGGTACTTAATTTTAGGTATTTATGTATCCAATCTCCTATAAAAAATGGAATTGGGAGTAAGGACGACACATCATATACCTAGTGTTAGGCAAAAGCAGTTGTTCATGTACGTAAAGGTAAATGGAAGTCTAGAGACTGCCACTGGGCTTGATGAAGTAACAGGCTATTTTGGGAAAGCCTGTGTGGTTAGTGTCAGGCCTCTGAGCCCAAGCTAAGCCATCGTATCCCCTGTGACCTGCACGTATACGTCCAGATGGCCCAAAGCAAGTAAAGAATCACAAAAGAAGTGAAAATGGCCAGTTCCTGCCTTAACTGATGACATTCCACCATAAAAAAAGTGAAAATGGCTGGTCCCTGCCTTAACTGATGACATTACCTTGTGAAATTCCTTCTCCTGGCTCATCCTGGCTCGAAAGCTCCCCCACTGAGCACCTTATGACCCCCACCCCTGCCAGCCAGAGAACAACCCCCTTTGACTATAATTTTCCACTACCTACCCAAATCTTATAAAACGACCCCTCCCCTATCTCCCTTCACTGACTCCTTTTCGGACTCAGCCCGCCTGCACCCAGGTGATTAAAAAGCTTTATTGCTCACACAAGCCTGTTTGGTGGTCTCTTCACATGGACGTGAGTGAAAGTCAGGATTTGTGGGCAACCTACAGGAGCTGAGGGAGCCTCCAACTCATACCAGCAAGATGCTGGGACCCTCAGTCTTAAAACTGCAAGGAAATTAATCTGCCAACAGTCTGAGTGAACTTGGAAGCAGATTCTTCCCTAGTAGAGCCTCCAGGTGAAAACACAGCTCAGGCAATCTCTTGATTACAGCCTTGTGAGATGCTAAGCAGGAAATTCACCTAAGCTGTGTCCAGAATCCTGACCCACAGAAACTGTTTCCAGAATACTGACCCACAGAATCTGTGAGATAATAAATGTGTGTTACTTTAAGCTGCTAAGTTTCGTAGTAATATATTACATGGCAACAGAAAACTAATACATTTGACCTCAACATCTTCCTATTGTTCATTTTAGTGATTGTTCCAGCATGGGGCAGCCAACCTTCATTCAGCATTTGTCAGCACCAAGAATGGGGCCTTCAAATTGAAGGAAAGGCCCTAAGATGTTATAAATTTATTCCAGCTTTTGAAGAAGTCATTATTCTTCACATTCCTTTGAGGACAATAGTTTGAAAGTCCAAAAGCAAATCTGCAAAGTCTTGACATGATGAATGTCTTCACGAGTCTTCCCTACCATAGGGAAAGAGCTGAGGAATACGGAGCTGATACCAGCATTGCCATTGCTAGGATTGAAAATATGAAAGAGGCAGAAGGTATCATTTGTTGCAATCCCATATTTGTTTGTTTGCTTTGATAGATGAGGAGACTGAAGCCCACAGAGATCTGATAGAAAACAGCTGGATGTGCTAACAGAGCATCAGACTTGGAATCAGGTGGATCCTAGATTGGCTACTTCCTAACCTCAGAAAAGTGACATAATGTCTATGGTGAAGTCATCCATCTGAAACACAATGCAGTGAAATCCACTTTAAATTTTGATTGTGGTGAGTAATTAGCAACATGTAAAGCATTTAGGATGAGGTGGCATTTGGTACACGCTCAAGTTTCTTCCTAAACTTCCTGTTTTCACTTGCTCATGGTCACAAAGTTAGTTACACCTAGAGGTAAAACGACTCCAAAGTTGTTTTTTTGTTTGTTTGCTTGCTTAACTTTTCCATCCTAATTCCTGCAGTGCTTCTCCTGGAGGAGTCTGCCCAGTCCTGACCCAGGCTGCTGTGCAGCACAGCTAATGCTAGCGCTGAATGTCAGCCACCCACCTGACTCTGGAGCCAAACCTGCACCCTGAGCTTTGGAGCCAAGCAGGAAACAAATATCCAGGGGAATGAAGTGTAGGATTTCATTTATTTATTGGAATTTGCTTTTCTGTATTAAGTTCTGCTGTTCTCAGTCTTGCAGGAATCTTCTAGGAAACATGGCTTGAGGCATGTGCTGCTATTTTGCTCCAATTTGCACTGGACCAGATACTCATGACTTCTCCTGGTTCTCACACTCCTTGATTTGGATGGAGCATGAAAGTTAAACACTGAGAGCATGGTCTTCATTGCCTGAGTTTCACATTGTTCTGAGGGGCCTTTTTATGCTTCCCAGGGACAGGTTTTCCTGAGTCTTCACTAAATTTTCTGGGCAGAAGGAATAGCAGAAAAAGCACAGAGATGGGAAAACATTTGGAGTTTTTGAGGAACTAAAAGAAGGCCAGTGTGTTTGGAAAATGATAAATATATGTTAGAGTGGTGGTAAGTGAAACTGCAGAGGTGGAGAGGGCTGAGCTGAGCAAATCCCTGCAGGTTGTGGTGAGATGCTTTTCCCTAATTGAGATGAGGTTTTTACTTTTTAGCAATCCAATTAATCAAGTAAACGACAAAGCTTAAGCAATAGAGCATGACTAATAGTGTCAAACACCTTCTTGTGCCTCTCATTGTTACTACTCCCATCCTTCCCCAGCTAAGTTTCCACTATTGTGAAATTTACATTTATGAATCACTTGCTTTTGGTATGGTTTTGCCTCATAAGAATGCTTTCCCAAACACAGATATTGTGATGCTTCATATAATTTTGACTTTTATGGAAAAGGAACAGTTCTACCTGTCTTCTTCGGCAACTGTATTGATGTCTCAACTTTTCATTTTCCCAACTCACCCACGTAGATGTGTGCCAGTGTAATTATATTTCGCTATGTATAGTATTCTATTGCATGGCTATACCTATAGACAGCAGCTGTTTCCAGTTATTATTACAACAAATACTGGTGTTATGTACATGTCATATTGGATATGCCTGCAAGCATTTCTCTGGGACATAAAATAAGAGTAAAATTCCTGAGCCATACCTTATGCATATCTCCAAATTTAAGAGAAAATGCCAAATTGTTTTCTAAAATGGTTGAACCAATTTACATTGTCAGCAACAGAGTATGAATCCCCATTGTTTTACATGCTCACAAAATGTTTTTCATTTCTTAAAATTTACCAATCTTTTGGGTTTAAGAGTGTATCTCATGATTTTAATTTGCCTTTGGTTCATTATTAACAAAATTGAGCATCATGTCATTTGTTAATTTGTTTTCATGTTTTTTTAATATGTTGCCTATTTATATTCTTGCCAATTTTCATGTTACTTTTAAAAATTAATTTATATAAGTCCTTTCAAAATATTAGATAATAATCCCTTTTGGAGATCATGCATTGAAAATATTTTTGCCCAGGCACGGTGGCTCATGCCTGTAATCCCAGCACTTTGAGAGGCCGAGGTGAGTGGATCACGAGGTCAGGAGATCGAGACCATCTTGGTTAACACAATGAAACCCCGTCTCTACTAAAAATACAAAAAATTAGCTGGGTGTGGTGGCGGGCGCCTGTAGTCCCAGCTACTGGGAGGCTGAGGCAGGAGAATCGCATGAATCTGGGAGGTGGAGCTTGCAGTGAGCTGAGATGGCGCCACTGCACCCCAGCCTGGGCGACAGAGGGAGACTCCGTCTCAAAAAAAAAAGAGAATATCTTTGCCCAATTTGTGACCTTTTTAGGTTTAATGATAACAAGTTCTCTCATAATAATAATAGATTCTTTCATAAACAGATATTTATAATATGTACATAGCAGAATTTATTTTCTTTTGAGTTTTGCTTTTTGTATCTTATTTACTGAATACTTTTTTTCCTGGAGATAATAAAGATCCACCTTCTCTTCCAAAGTTATCAAGTTTTATTTTTAAGTCTTTAATTCATCTGGAATTAATTTTTCAGTTGGCATAGGGGTATAAGTCTCTTATTTATTTTTCTATGAGATTAATCCATCGGTCAAGCACTAGGAATTAAATCCTTTTCCCATTGCTCTGCCGTGCTTCTTCTGTATATAATATTTATCGTATCTGAAGTTGTTCTGGATCTCTTCCTACTGTCCTGCTTTTCTTAGATGTTTGCTTAAGAATTTCTTACACTATTTCAGAAGTTTGGTGATTTTTTAAAAAAAGATTTTTATGCAGCATTTTAAATTCTTTTCAGTAGGAAGTTTAGTCTAAAGAGCTGGCCTGCCATTTTCAACATCTGCAGATTATTTAACTTTAAATCAGTCCTACATTTCTGGGATAAACTCAATTTAGCCATTGCATATTTATTTTTAACGCTGGTGAATTTGTATTGTCAAATTATGTTTAGGATTTTTGCATACATATTTATGAGTGGTACATAATGTTCTTGTACATAATTTTCTTGTACATAATGTTCTGTTTATTTTGTCATACTAATCTTAGGTTCATCATATAATGAGTGAGGAGTGCACCACCATTTATGCTCTCTGGAAGACTTTAAATAACACTGGAATACTTTGTGATTTGAAAGTTTGGTAAAATTTTCCAGTGCAATATTTTGGGCTTGGTGTTTTCTTTCTGGGAAGATTTTAACCAATTGATTCAATTTCTTAATGTTGCAAGATTTTTCTTGCATTCTATTTGCTAAGTTATATTTTGTAAAAACATGCCATTTTCTAAGTATTTAAATATGTTGATTAAGGTTGACTTTTAAAAGCATTTTCTTTATATTGTTCATGTATGCCTTTTCTTCCTTTTGTCTTGAGCAATGTTGTTAGAGCTTTGTCTCATAATTCTTTTCTGATAACCAACTTTAGGCTTTGTTCATCGTTTTAAATTTATCTTTATTTTCTATTTCATTAATATCTGATATCATACTTATAGCTTCTATCTACTCTATCTACTTTTTTTTTTTTGAGTTGGAGTCTCACTGTGTTGCCCAGGCTGGAGTGCAGTGACACAATCTCAGCTCATTCCAACCTCTGCCTCCTGGCTCAAGCAATTCTCCTGCCTCAGCCTCCCAAGTAGCACGGATTATAGGCATGCACCACCATGCCCGCCTCAGCCTCCCAAATCCCATGCTAGGATTACACATGTGAGCCACCACACCCAGCCCTCTTCTGTCTGTTTTTTTAAAGTTTATTTTGTGATTATTTCTGCAGCTTCTTTAGCTGAATACTTAGCTCATTAATTTTATTTCTCCTTTCTTTCTAATAAAACATTTAAGACTAAACCTTTTCCTCTAAGAAACACTTTAGATTTAACCCATTTTAAGTTTTAAAATGTAGTTTTTATGTACCATTCCATTCCAGTAGTTCATACTTTAAAATATGATTTTGACTTTTACTTGTGCATTATTTAGAAGCACATTTTAAAATTTCCGTATAAATAGTCTTTTTTTTTTTTTTTTTTTTTTTTTTGAGACAGAGTCTTGCTCTATCACCCAGGCTGAAGTGCAGTGAGTGATCTCAGCTCACTGCAACCCCCTACCTCCCGGGTTCAAGCGATTCTTCTGTCTCAACCTCCCGAGTAGTAGCTGGGACTACAGGTGTGCGCCTTTTTCTTAGCCATCTTTTCGTTTTTAGATTTGTAAATTAGTTCCATTGCTGTCAGAAAACACAATCTGGCTGATACCAAATTTGCTGAGATTTTTTAAGAGCTTAGTATGTAATGTTTTAATAAATATTACAGTATATATAAAGCAGATAGAAAATGTATATTCTTTAATTATTGAGTACTTAGTTTTCTATCTACTTATCTATGTATTTATCTCTCTCAAGCCTGTAAATTGTATTGTTCAAATTTCCTGTATCTCTACTATTGGGGATGTTAGTTTGACTTATCAATAACAAATGTTAAGTGATTCCCAC
Source organism: Pan troglodytes (assembly GCF_028858775.2). Classification (NCBI taxonomy): domain Eukaryota; kingdom Metazoa; phylum Chordata; class Mammalia; order Primates; family Hominidae; genus Pan; species Pan troglodytes. Next base: position 46,716,302 of record NC_072404.2, read on the forward strand.
TATGATAGTGAATTTGTCAGTTTCTCTGTGTAATTTTATTTATTTATTTATTTATTTATTTATTTATTTTTTGAGATGGATTTTCACTCTTGTTGCACAGGCTGGAGTACAATGGCACAACCTTGGCTCACTGCAACCTCTGCTTCCCGGGTTCAAGCGATTCTCCTGCCTCAGCCTCCCGAGTAGCTGGGATTACAGGCATGCACCACCACGCTGGGCTAATTTTGTATTTTTAGTAGAGACGGGGTTTCTCCATTTTGGTCAGGCTGGTCTCAAACTCCTGACCTCAGGTGATTCACCCTCCTCGGCCTCCCAAAGTTCTGGGATTACACGCATGAGCCACCACACCTGGCCTCTCTTTGTAATTTTAAAAATAATTTTGTTTGTATACTTGAGATATTAGGTTACTTGATTCCTAGTAATATTAAATTTTTTTATTGTGTAGCAACTTTTTTACTCTCCAATAAATAATCTTATATGAGAAATCTATTATGTCTGAAATTCACAGAACTACACCTACTTTGTTTGGTAATTTGTTTAGTACATTATTTCTATCCTTTTATATTTAAACATGTAATATCCATGATATCTTCTTCTTATTGTACAAATGTCTATTTTCTATATAGTCAACAATTGTCTTTTTTTTATTTGTTTAGTTTCATACAATATGACGTATCCAAACTCTCTCCTATTTAACAAAGCCACCTGTAAACACTTCAAACACATTAGGTGTTGTATTGTTTTCATTTTCTTGGAGACTTCTGACCTACTCCAGAATGCGCTAATTGTTCTCTAGCTCTACTACTTTTGTTGGGATTTTAGGAATGTGTTTGCCTCTTTCCTGAGTTGGAAGCTGTTTCTTGGATCTGATTTCTTTCCCGCTTTTGGCAACCCTCATTGTTGGGTTTAGGAGAGTGTGCTGCACAGACAGTCTTAGTTGCCCCACAGATCCACTCTCCGGACTTTTCTACCCTACTTTGTGTCCTATGAGCCTGAATTTTATGCACTGCATAAATCTCTTGCTCTCTGATTTTGATAGTGGACTAGGCCAGCAGGAAGCACCAACAGGAGACAGAAGAAGAGGGGCACAGTGCCAGAGTGTTTAACCATGGCTTCCCTCTGTCCTAGTCCCCACTAGCTGTCCATGTTCCTTCATTGAATTCCATAAGTTCCTAGGGCCTCCCTGACTGAAAGTAAAGCTACTCTTTTTCCAGAAACCACTGCCTTCCTCGGCCCTTCTGGCCTAGGGATGATAATTGTTTCCCATCATTTCTAGCACAGGAGTGCTTCATCCCCTTTCCTCCTTGCTGCCTGCCCCACACCTTTGTAAAATATACCTCAGTTAGACTCAATTTCCCTCCTTTTCAGTGTGCCCTTTATTTCCTGCTGCCAACCGAATTGATGTAGGTGTCACTGGCTTCCTGAGAAAGTATGCGTGGGAAATAAATATTTTATACCCTGCACATGTAACATTTTTATTCTACTCTTACAATAGAGTAACAATTTGATACCTATGTAATTCTGTTCACAAAAAATTTTAATTAGAATTCTAAGACCTTATTCCATTGTCTTGTATGTTCCAACATGGTTTTTACAAAGTACATTCTTAGGATCTCTTCCTTATCCTCAGTATACTGAAATTTCATAATGTCATCTGTTGCCTGCCCAGTTTCATCCATTATACTGGGTACCAGATGGTAATTTTCAATTTGAAAATTGTGTTCTTCATGTCTGGAATGTTTTTGAAGTATCTCTGTTCACCCTGGACTGATTTTCTAAGTATCATTTGTATCTTTGCTGTGTCTATTGTTTTCCATGTTGTCCTTTTGCTCTATTTTTCTGGGAGACTTCCTCTATCTTAGAACTTTTCTGCTGAGTCTTTCATTTCTGTCAATGTGATTTTTATTTCCAAGTGTTCTTTCCAATTTTATTATTATTTTTTAAAGCACCCCGTTCTTGTTTCGTGGATGCAATATAATTTATTTTTCTGAAATTAATAATAAGTTTTTAAAGTATTTATCTCCCTTTATAGTCTGTTTGATCCATGCTGCTTTTATTTATTTTTGTGGACTTTGTCTTCTGTGCTTGAGAACTTCTGCTGCAGTGCCGTGGTTCTTGGCTAGTTGTTGATTGCCAGAGAAGAGTTCTATGTTGTTGATTGGCAGCTCTGATCACATGGCTGGAGGTTCTTGTCTGTAGATTGCCTATAGCGTGAACTGGTCTCACCATTTTCCTGGAAGTCAATCTCTTTAGGTTCTTTTTGTTTGTCAGGTAAGATTATACAAAGAATAAATTTGCATTGCCTATCCTCCATGCCTTACCCTTCTTCTTTACATTTTCCATCTCCTGAGCTTTCTATGCTGCCTATTAGGTAAGTTTCTTTATTTCTAACTTTTACCTTACTAACTCTCATTTCAGTTGCCTAATCCATTGAGGGTTTTTGCTTTTACTGAAATAATTATATCTATTTCTAAACCTGATCATTTTGGTAGTGCCACACTGCTTGCTAATTTTTTACAGTCCATATTTATCTTGAAATATTTCAAACATATTGACTTTATGTTGTAAATGTGATAATTTTAACACAAGTTATACCAGAGAGGCTCTGATCTTTGTTCTTTATCTGCTTACTTTTCTACCAAACAGTGTGGTAGGTTTCCCCAGTGTATGGAAATACACTCTCTGGTATTCTAAGCTCCTACTTAGTTGAACATGAACTATTGTATCACTGGCGATAATTTTCTTCAGAAAAATATGAGTTTGATATGAATAACATGTTAACATTTAATTAAACTTTTTTGGGCTTGAATTTTCCTGTATGCAGGAAGTGTGAATTGAACCCTAGATCTGCTGGAGAGCAGATTTAGGATTGCAAATTCTTAGTGAGAATCATTATTGTTTTATCTCATTTGTAGCAGGATGAAAAGGACAGGCAACTATGTATCAGTCAGAATAGGCTAAGTAATCCTGAGTAAGAAACAACAGCCAAATCTCAGTGACATACCCAAGAAGAGTTCCTTTTTCTCTTGTGCAAAGCCTGATACGGATCTGAAAATCTCTTTTGGAGAGTTGTCCTCCATGCAGTGGCTTTCAATACACACGGCTTCAATTCCATGGTGTTTTTAACTTAATGTGATGTGTTAGAATTTACCACAACAGGAAGAAGAGAGCTTGGGGGAATTAAGCACCAAGAAATCTACATGGAAGTGACACATGTTATTTTTTCTTCCAAATGATAATTGAGAGAAGAAAATTTACTGAAGAAAAAAAAGTAAATGAGAAGGAAAAAATGATTGTAAAAAGAAGTAAGCAGAAGGAAAGTTCTAGGAGGTGAAGTAGAGTCTTCCTTTGTTTAAGACATTAGGGACCCAGCTGAGGAAAGCATTTCTCAAATATGGCATCACGGTCACTATTTTTACTAGAACTACAAGCTCCTGTTGCTTTGGGGAGTAGTAGGTCTAGAAGGTTCATATTTCCCTGCTGTAGAAGACAAACAACTTGCATACATTGCTGCTTTTGAGTCTTGGTTATTTCCATATCTATCCAGTGCAGATTCAGGGAGAGGGCTGGGAAGTGATTGATTCAGCACCAATGACTAATTTGAGTAATTCAGGATCTCAAACATGACTTCTTATTTAATTAACTGGATGTTGCACATAAAGCTGTCGCATGCCCTTAATTTTGATAATTCTTTTCTCTCTCCAAATTTTTATTCCCTGCCTCCTTTTTATCCCCCTTCTTTCTATTCATAACTCAGACTAGCCATTGGCCACCATCAGTTTTTACAAGGTTATTTTTATTACTGTTAAAAGTATTTATTAACCATTCAATATATGATTAGCCATTTTCTATTTGTCCAATTGTTTTATGTGTTAGATAATTTAATATTCATGATCAAACTGTGTGATAGGTTCTATAATTAGCCCCATTTCTCAGGTGAAGAAGTGGAAATAAAGTGGGGTTCAGCAAATTGCCCAAGGTCACTCAGGGAGTAAGTTGTAAAGCTGAGGTTTGAACCTATGTCTTTAGGAATCAAAAGCCTGCACTCTTTATCACTCTGCACTGATACCTCAACTTAAGGCCATTTATGAAAATCAATGGACGATTTGCACTTAGAGACCAACCCATAGGTTTACTCTTATATTACCAGATTTCCACACTCTGAAGAAAGGAGCTGCTAGATTATTTGTCGTCTCAGGCAGGGTTGAGATGTGCTGTCGGGAGATGGTGGCTGTACTTGGGCAATGTCTTCCATCTTCAGAGGGAAGAGCATCTGAACTTTCAGGACTGCCAGCCCAGCCCTTTCATAATTAGTGAATTCACTTAGTTGTCCACCCAACTCCAACCCCTCACCCCAGCTTAAAGTAACGTTGGAGAGAAAGGGTTCTAAGTCAGCTTTGCTGAAGGCAGTGGTAGCAGACTGATTTTTACAAGCCTTCAGAGCCTTTCTCTTAGTAGGAAGCCATCGTAGCATCAAAGCACACTTAATCACCAATTAATAAATTAAAGTGGCAGGTGCATGCTAGGCATAGTCATACGTGTTTAAGGATCACTTAAACTTGCAGTGAGGCACTTTGCTCTGGGTGAAGGCGGAAACACAATGTAGATAAACCTGAATGTCCTCAGAGATTTCATTCTACTTAGAGTTGTTAATTGGGTTTGGAGGTTTTGGTGTGTGGGTAGGTGTGGTGGGACATGAATATGGAAAGGAAACGAAAACTGGGACAAGATTCAAAAAAGACTTGTGTACACATCATTTGGGAAATTAGTTTAAAGGTTAACAAGGAGCCATTGGGACTTTTTGATTTGTAAACATGTATATTAAAAAATCACTTCGTATTTTCATATTATAACCTTTCTGAAATCTTTTAGAAGACAATATTTCTTGAGGTTGAAGAAATATTTTCTTCAAATTCAGTGAGTCCTTCAAGTTTCTTTTTGGTGTTTTTATTTTCTGTGAAATTCAGTTAAAATGAAAGTAATTACTTTGAAAGTAACATATATAATATAATGCCATTTAAAATAAGTTTGCATATTTATATATCCTTTCCTTATACATGCAAATATACATTACATAATGGAATGCTGTCAACAAGGCTGTTATATGTGGGCAATGGAGTTTAGCCAATTTGTACTTATTCTTTGAATTCTTTATAATAGTCAAAACAGTAAATAAGGATTCCTTAGACGATCCTGTTGTATGATAAATTCCCTTCTTATTCAATGCGCTCATGGCAGATGAATTTACTTCATACCTATGAAGATCCTGGATAACTTCCCAGTCTTTTTCTCCAGACTGACACATATCCAAAAAAGCAAAACAAAACAAAACAAAAAAACACAGATCTGTTTAGACAGTTCCAAATGGATAATCTTAGGCATTCAAATTCTCTCTGCAAGGACACTGAACTCATCATTTACTCTCCACTCAAATCAGTTTCTTCTGTATTATCCAGAAACTCGGGAGTCATTCTTGATTCCTGTCTTTGTTCACTAAAACATTCGGTTCCAAATCCCTTTAATTCCACCTCCTCATTAGTTCTTTCCATTCCCCTTGCCCCTTGGTACAGGCTCTCAGCCCTTACTTCTTGAATTACAAAAGCTTAAATCCTCTTGATCTGAACTTTGCCAGATGGATCTTCCTAAAATACAAATCTGGTCTTATCATTCCTCTACATAAAAGCCTTCAGGACCCACCACCTCCTCAGGATTAAGTTCAGACTAGTGAGTTTCCGCAACCATTAAGCTATTTTCCCATTGTCATCTGGGCTGTGTTGTTGCAGATGATAAGGTTTGCATTTAGAAATGTGTATGTTTGTAAATCTTGCTCTGTTTTTGTTTTGTGTTTTAAAGATTTAATCTTTGTTGTTGGTTTTCTGCTGTTACACTTATGCCTAGGTGTTAATAATTTTTCTGTTGTTATTATTCTGCTCGAACTAAATATGCTTGCTAAATTTGTAGACTCACATTTTTGTTTTTGTTTTTCCCGATTCTCAAAAATATTTAGCCATTTTGATGCAAATATTACCTTTGACTCACTGTATTTACTCTTTCTAGAATTCTTGTTAAATATAAGTTGAACCTGTTTCTATGTCTTTTGTTACTTTTTAGAAAGCTTTACTGAGGTTTATTTGATATGCAATGATCGTATCATTATGGCTGCAAGAAAAATAATCAACAAAGTATACACTTGGATAAATGTTGACATAAGTATATACCTGTAAAACTGTCACTACAATCAAGATAATGAACATGTCCACGTGCTCCCAAAGTTTCTGCACAATCCTGCCCATCCTTCCTTGTTCTTGGAACTGCTAATCAACTACAGGTTAGTTTGCATTTTCTGGAATTTTATATTAATAGAATCATATAGTGTGGACTCTCTTTGGAGTTTGGTTTCTTTCACTTGGCATAATTATTTTGAGATTCACCCTTGTTGTGGCATGTATCAATAGTTTATTCTTATTTATTGCTGACTAGCATTTCACTGTATGGGCATACCACAGTGTGTTTATTCCTTCAGCCCATGGTGGATATTTATATTGTTTCCAGCTTTTTGCCTATTGTTTTTAAAAACTGCTATAAAAATTGTATTCATGTCTTTGCATGGACATATGCTTTTATTTATCTTGAGTAAATGCCTAGGAGTAGAGTGGCTGTATCATAAGGTAGATGTATATTTAACTGTTTACGAAACTTGCTGACCATTTTCCAATGTGGTTGTATACTTTACATTCCCACCAGCAATGTATGGGAGTCTATTCCTCCACATTCACACCAATGCTCGATATGGTCAGTCTTTAATTTTAGCCATTCTAAAATGTTTGTAGAGTATCTCATTGTGGTTTTAATTTTAATTAAATTTCTGAAATAACAAATTATATTGAGCATCTTTGTATGTGCCTATTTGCTATACAGTAGTTCCCACCTCATTTGTAGTCTTACTTTCCAGTTTCAGCTACCTGTGGTCAACTGCAATACAAAAATATTAAATGGAAAATTCTGTAAATAAACAAATTCATAAGTTTTAAATTACAAGCCCTTCTGAGTAGCATGATGAAATTTTGTGCCATTCAATCCCGGATGTGACTCATCCCTTTGTCCAGCATATCCACAATGCCTATGCTACCCACTCGTTAGTCACTTAGCTGCCCTGGCTATAAGATTAACTTTCTTGGTACTGCAGTGCTTGTGTTCAAGTAACCCTCATTTTACTTAATAAAGGTTCCAAAGCACAGAGTAGTGACGCTGGCATATTTTTATAATTGTGCTAATTGCACCATAAGTTATTACTGTGAATCTCTTACTGTGTCTAATTTATAAATTAAACTTTATTGTAGGTATGTATACATAGGAAAACATATCTATCCATCTATCTATTGTATATTATCTATCTCTCTATTTATAAGGTTTGGTACTATCTATGATTTCAGACATCCCCTCGGGTTCTTGGAACATATCCTCTGTGAATAAGGTTTAGCTTCTGCATGTAGATTTTATTCGGCGCAGCATCTGTTCTTTTGCACATTACAAAAATTGATTGTTTTCTTATTTATTGTTGGGTTTTAAGAGTTCCTTATATATTCTGGATACAAGTCCACTATCAGATCTGTGATGTTTTCTTGCAGTACGTGATTTGACTTTTTCTTGTCTTAACAGTGCCTTTTGTAGAACAAAAGTTTCATAATTTTGAGAATGTACAATGTTCCATTTTTTTCTTTCATAAATCATGTTTTTGGTGTCTTACCGAAAGGATTTTTATCTAACTCAAATTTGCAAAGGTTTTATATTTTCTGCTATAAGTCTTATAATTGTAGGTTTTGCATTTAAGGTCAAAATGATGATTTTGAAATTTCGACTTAATTTTTTACTTGGTATGAAGAGTGAATTGAAGTTCTCCTTTTCTGGCATTCAGACATCCAATTGCTTCAGCATCTAAATTTTGTTTGTGTCTTTATAAAAATTCAGTTGACCATCTCTGTTTGGGTTTATTTATTAACTCTTTATTCTCTTCAATTGACCCATTTTTTGACATTGATACACTAAACTGACTTGTTCATAAGTCTTAAAATCAGGTAGTGTTATTACTCCAACTTTCTTTTTCTTCTTTGAAGTTGTTTTGGATATTCTAGGTCCTGTTCTTTTCCATACATATTTTAGAATTAGTTTGTCAGCATCTACCCCAACACTTCCCCCCCCAAAAAGCCTGGTGGGATTTTGATTGGGTTTGAGGTTTGAATCTATAGATCAATAGATCAAAAACAATATTTTTTTAAGAGTCAGGATCTCACTCTAGGCTGGCGTGTAGTGGCATGATCACAGCTCAATGCAGCCTCGAATTCCTGGACTCAAGGGATCTTATTGCTTCAGCTTTCTGAGTAACTGGGGCTACAGGCACATACTACCATGCCCGGATAATTTTTAAATTATTTTTTGTCGAGACAGGGTCTTACCGTGCTGGTCTCGAACCTCTGGGCTCAAAGGATTGGCCTGCCTCGGCCTCCAAAGTGCTGGGATTACAGATATAAGCCACCATACCCAACCTAGATCAATTTGAGGAGAATTGATATCTTAATATTTAGTCTTCTGAGCCATGAATATCTCCATTTACATAGGATCCATTTAAAATTTTCTCAGCCATATTTTGTAGTCTTTATGCATCTATCACAAGTTTTGTCATCTGTATCTCTCAATACTTATTTTAACGCTATTTTAAGATGTGTTGGGTTTTAGTTTAAGTTTTTCAATTATTTTCTGCCAGTGTATAGAAAAACAATGTATTTTTATATTGATCTTATAACTTTGCTAATTGATTCATTAGATCTGATAGATTTTTGTAGATTCCATAGTATTTTCTATGTAAATAACATGTCATCTACAAATAAAAATGGTTCAATTTCTTCCTTTCTACTCTGGATGCAATTTTTGTCCAAACTGTCTACAAGATTGTCCAACCTGCAACCTGAAGGCTGAATGTGGCCTGGCATGTCTTTGAATGTGACCCAACACAAATTGGTAAACTTTCTTAAAACACTATGAGACTTTTCTGTGATTTTTTTTTTAAGCTCATCAGCTATCACCATTGTTAGTGTATTTTACGTGCGGCCCATGACAATTCTTCAGTGTAGCCCAGGGAAGCCAAAAGATTGGTCACCCCAATAGAACCTCCAGTGCAGTGTTGATTATAGTGATGGGAGTAGATACCCTTTTGTTCCTCAATTTATAAGAAAAGCATTCAGTCTTTCACCATTATAGGGATTTCAGAGATGTCTTCTTAACACTGAGAGAGTTCCTTCTGTTTTTTGATTGCTGCATTTCTATCAGGAATAAATGTTTGATATTGTGAAATGCCTTTTCTGTGGCTATTGAGGTGATCAGACATTTAAAAAGATTTTTTTAAATACATAGATTGCTTTTTGAATGTTCAGTCACCTTGCATTCCTAGAATAAGCCTCACTTAGGATGTATTATACTTTTTATATTTGTTGAATTTGATTTGCTAAAACTTCGTTTAAAATATTCATCTATGTTCATGAGGAAAATTGGTCTAGTAGTTTCCTTTTCTTGTAAATACCTATTTGGTTTTGATATCCAGGTAATTCTGGCCTCACAGGATGCATTTGGAAGTATTCATATTTATTCCTTTTATGGGAGAGTTTGTGTATAAAAGGGATTATTTCTTCCCTAAAAGTTTGGTAGAATCCACCTAAAAAACCATCTGGTACTGGTGTTTCAATTGTGGCAAGACTTAAAGTACAAATTCAATTTAAAAATAGATATAGCACTATTCATGTAATCTATTTCTTCTTCAATGAATTTTGGTAGTTTTGTGTTTTTCAAGGAATTTGTCCCTTTCATCTAAGTTGGCTAATTTATTAGAACAAAATTGTTCATAATATTTGCTTGTTATACTTTTAATATCCGTAAAATCTGTAAATGTCACTGTTCTTATACCTGATATTGGTAATTTGTGTATTCTCTTTTATCCTCATCAGTCTAGCTAAAGGTTTGTTAATTTTATTTATTCTCTCAGATAACCAGCTTTTGGTTTCACTGATTTTCCCTGTTGTGTTTTGCTTTCTGTTTTATCGATTGCTTTAGCAGCATCCCGCAAAGCACACCTAACATGGTGTGCTTCCATTTTCACCCAGTTCGAAATGCTAAGTTCTCCTTTGATTCGTCTTTGACCCATGTGTTATTTAGAAGTGACATTTTTAGTTTCCAAGTATTTAGAGATTTTTTTCAAGAGATCTTTCTGTTATTGATTTCTGATTTAATTCCACTGTAGTAAGAGGGCATAATTTGCATGAACTTCAATCCTTTCGTATTTATTGAAACTTATATTATGGCCCAGAACATAGTCTTTCTGTATGCTCTTGGAAAGACTGTATATTCTGTTGATGTGTAGAGTAGTCTATAATTCTGCAAATCCTCTATATTCTTACTGAATTTTTGCCTACTTGTTCTATTTTTACTGAGAGAAAATCACTGAAATCTCCAACTATATGTGAATGTTTTTCTCCCTTGAAGTTCTATCAAGTTTTGCTTCATGTGCTTTGAAGTTCTGTTATTAGGTAAGTAAACACAGCATTGTTTGACTTCCTGCAGGATTTCCTCATTTTTCTTTAACTTTATATTTATCTTTTTCTTTATCTTTGCCAATATTATTTTCTCTGAAATTTACTTTGAAATTAACATAGAAAATTTATCACCTTTTGATTAGTGTTAGCATATAATATCTTTTTCTAACTTAATTATGTCTTTCTATTAATGTGTGTAACATATAGTTGGGTCTTGCTTTGGGGTGTTTAAACCATTTATATTTAATGTGATTATTGATAAGGTTAGGTTTAAGTCTATCATCTTGCTATTTGTTTTCTATTTGTCCCATGGCTTCTTTGTTACATTTTCCTCATTTGTATCTTGTTGTGCATAGAGTGGATATTTTCTATGATTCTATTTTATCTCCTTTGTTAGCTTATTAGCTATAACTCTTTGCTTTGTTATTTTAATGTTTGCTTTAGAGGTTATAATACACATTGTTAGTGTATCAAAGGCCACCTCCAAATATTATATGCCTTCATATATAGTGTAAGAACCTGACAGTAGTATCCTTTCATTTCACCCTTCCCAAACTTTGTGCTATTGTTATAAAATGTTTTACTTTTTCTGTATGCTATAAACACCTCACCACATTGCTAATATTTTTGTTTTTGTTTTAACGTCAGTCATCTTTTAAAGATATTAAAATAAGAAAATATCTTATATACTTATGCATTTTGTTTCCATTTCTCCCATTTGCTTAGATCCAGATTTCTATCTGCTCATTTTTTCGACTCTCCTTTTCTCTGTATTTACATTTTCTCTGTATTTAAGTTTGAATAGCTTTTATTGTTATGCTTTCAGGTTTACTAATCTTTGTTTTTTCTGCAATGTCTAGTTGCCATTAATCTCATCCATATATTTTTCTATTGCTAGAAAAAATTGACTTAATAGTTTTTATAGTGTCAGTCTGCTGGCGATTAATTATTTTAATATTTATTTAGCCTTCATCTTTGAAAGGCTAATATAGGATTCACAGCTGACAGCTTTTGTTGTTGTTGTTCAGTACTTTAAAGATGTTTATTCAATGTTTACTTGTTTGAGTTGTTCTGAAAAAATTAACTGTAATCTTTATTTGTTCTTTGTATATAATATGTCATTTTTTTTTCTCTTGCTGCTTCAAAGATTTTTCTCCTTATCAGTGCTTTGGCCAATTTAAATATGATGTACCTTGGTGTGGTTTTCTTCATTTTTCTTGATCTTGGGGTTTGTTATGCTTCTAGGATCCGTGGGTTTATAGTTTTTGTCATTTTTGAAAAATTTTGGCCAAATACATTTTTTTGGCCCACATTTCCTTTTTCTTCCACCCAGACTCTAATTACATGCTTGAAGTTTTTTGAGTTTTGCTGCTCACTTCCACTACTTACTTCTGTCATTTTTTTTCAATTCTTCTTTTGTTCATATTTAAATTTGAAAAGATTTTACTGTCATACTTTCAAGTTGACTAATTTTTTTTTTTTTTGAGATGGGGTCTCACTCTGTCACCCAGGCTGGAACGCAGTGGGGCAATCTTGGTTCACTGCAACCTCTGCCTCCCAGGTTCAAGTGATTCTTCCACCTCAGCCTTCTTGAGTAGCTGGGACCACAGGCACATGCCACCATGTCTGACTAATTTTTTGTATTTTTTGTAGAGATGGGGTTTCGCTATGTTGCCCAGGCTGGTTTCGAACTTCTGAGCTCAAGTGATTCACCCACCTCAGCCTCCCAAAGTGCTGGGATTATAGGTTTGAGCCACTGTGCCTGGCTACCATTTCTTTTCTTTCTTTTCTTTTTTTTTGTTTTTAACTGCAATGTCTAGTTGCTATTAATCTCGTTCATATGTTTTCCTTCCTGTTTTCATCTCTAGAAGTAGGTTTGTGGGTTTTTTTTGTATTTTCCATCTCTCCATTTAACTTTTTGAGCATATGAATTATAGTTACTTTAATGTCCTTGTATTCTAATTCTGATATCTGTGTCAGTTTGTGCATTTAAATTCTAATATCTATGTCAGTTGGTTTCATTTATTTTCTCATCAGATATTATGTTTTCCCATTAATTTGCATGTCTGGTAATTTTTTATTGGATTCTAGACATTGTGCATTTTATCATGTTGGATGCAGGTTATCTTTGTATTCCTATCAATGTTCTTGAGGATTTTCTTTCAATTTTTGTTTGCTGGTGTGTGTGTGTGTGTGTGTGTGTGTGTGTGTGTGTGTGTGTTTGGTCTGGGAAACATGTAACTTACTGGAAAACCTTGATTCTTTTGGGTATTGTTTTAAAGATTTGTTAGATAGTTTTTGACCAGGGCTAATATTTTTCTACTAGTGACACAAGATTCTTCAGGCATTCTACCCAATGTACCATGATTCTTGAAGTTAGCAATTCACACTGGTTAGAATAGGCATTAATCCTGGTCAGAGTACTGTTACTTCTATTCCTTTCAGGTGGTTCTTTTCCTAGTCTTGGGTATTTTCCTCACATCCATGAATTAATTCACACTCAGCTGAATACTGGAGGGGGGTTCACTTTGCATATCCCTATAATTTTCTCTGTGTGCTTCTCTCTTTTCCCAGCACTCTGCCTTGTATATTTTAGCTGCCTTTGTCTCCTCACCTAAGGGATTCCACTGGGTTTTGCCTAGGAATTTGTGCCATTCCCTTCTTTGTGCCATTACCTGGAAACTCTCAAGACAGTTAGGACAAAGGTAGAGCTCATTTCATTTGTTTTCTTAATTTCAGAAATTACTGTTCTTCATTGCCCATGTCAAGAGTGAAATCTGTTGTTTGGTATATTTAATGTTTCCTATATTTCCTCTTTCTTAAAAAAAAATTGTTTCAGATGGGAAAGTAAATCTAGTTCCTGTTATTCCATCTTAGAAAACAGGAGTAACTTCATGTCTTTTAACCACTTTCGTATTTTCCACATCCTTATCACTCCATTTTTCATTCTGCTTGTATTTTTCAAATCAATCTTCCAGCTTTAAATTCTTTTTTTGGCTCTGTCTAACCCATTTTACTCTTCAATAAATTTTGAATTTTGATGGCTATTTTTGTTTTAGCAATGCTTTATTATTTGTGATGTTATCTACTACTACTGTTTTTTTGTTACTCATTTTTAAAAGACCTATTTTAGGCTGGGCGTAGTGGCTCATGCCTGTAATCCCAGCACTTTGGGAGGCCAAGGCAGGAGGATCACAAGGTCAGGAGATTGAGACCATCCTGGCTAACATGGTGAAACCCCGTCTCTACTAAAAATACAAAAAATTAGCTGGGCGTGGTGGTGGGTGCCTGTAGTCCCAGCTGCTCAGGAGGCTGAGGCAGGAGAATGGCATGAACCTGGGAGGCGGAGCTTGCAGTGAGCCAAGATCTCACCACTGCACTCCAGCCTGGGTGACAGAGCAAGACTCTGTCTCAAAAAAAAAAAACAAAAAACTATTTTATTTAAATTAAAGGGGGATTTGTCTCTTGTTTCTAGTTTGTATAACATCAGTTCTGCCTTTTGTTATGTCTATAAACTCTCTTTTGTAGTAATTTTCTCCGTATGATTTGATGTTTTTTATTGTTATAGTTAATCTTATTCTGTGTTTTTTGTTTATTTTGCTTAATTTTGTTATTTATTACTTGGAAGAATTGCAGTCTATGGACCATGAATTGTATAAGTGATCCTATAGAATAATTTTATATCTCCTTCTGCAGAATCCTTTGATTCTTGATTCTTAGATGAAATTTTGTTGTAATGACCTGGCTATTGTTAACCACACCACACAGGTGCTATAAGTTCTGACCCTATACTTGCCCCATTGTGCAAACTTATGTTTAATTTCTCATAGGACAGTTTTTTATTCATTTCATAACTGGTTTATCCATTGGAGTCTACATATTCCTGTTTTTTCTGTCTTAAAACAATAAAATGTACTTGAATATTTTGTCCTTTTATTTTATTTCATCCTCAAATTTCTTAAAATTGTAGTTTCTACCCACCCTTACCCATTTCTCAACACTGTACTAAAATAGCTTATTAAAGAAATTCTCAGTAACCCATTGAAAAGGTCTGGCATAGTCTTCTTCCTCTTTGGTCTCTGCAACATTTGATGGTGTTGACCCCTTCATTCTTCTAATGCTCTTCTCACTCTTGTTGACAACACACATTCTCCTTCAAACACAGGGCTGTTTCTTTGTGGAAAGCATCTACAATGAAACACAGTCTGCAGAAAACTCTTATCATAACATTTTTTTTAAAAAAAAGACCACTTACTCATCTAAAACTGAAGTGATAATCCAATCATTTTCAATAACATTAAAAACATAAATGGCATTCCCCCTCCCCACCGGCAAGGTTTACTTTCCCATCTGAAACAATTTTTTTTAAAGAAAGAGGAAATATAGGAAACATTAAATATACCAAACAACAGATTTCACTCTTGACATGAGGCAAGGTGGGTGAATGCCATTTACACAAAAACTCTGCACTTGACCTTCTAATGTATATAATACTAAATATGTATATGTTTATAAATGCTAAATTTTGATACTATTCTTTTCCATTTATAGTTATGGGTGGGAAAATGCAGAAAGATGCTTTTCTGCTTCAGGGGTTTTGCCAATTCTTCCATATTGCTAAAGGATAATTAAGTAGATGATACTTTGTTTAGCAGAATATATTTATGAGTTTTTAAATATGTAAATACAAGCCAAAAGTCACGAAAAAGGTGAAGAACAAAATTCTGAAAAACAAAGTGAAGGGAATTGCATTTTAGCGGGAAAGGCAGAAGGCAGAGAAACTCAAGAAACTGAGAGATGTAGAGAGGCTGGCAGAAACTTGAAGAGGAGAGAAGGCAAGCCAAAATAACTCAAGACTGGGAATCTTCCTGTAAACTACTAGCTAGTCTCAGGAGCTGTCTGGGTCTGGTGGTGTGGTGGGGTCAGTCAAGATACAGTTTCTGGGAGCTGCAGAAGACCAAGGTACAAGTGAGGGCTTCAGATGGTAAACATACTCAGCTGGAAATTCATCAGAAATCTGTCAGGACTCTATTGCAAGACTAATATCCATGCTGCTTAAATAAAATGCCTTAAACACAGCAACAATGGGAGAGAACCACAGACAGTGTTACCCTAAACCTCAACAGAAAGTTTTATTTAGACCAGCATAATGCAGCAGAACTTTCTGCAGTGTTGAGAACGTCTGCATTTTCCAGTATGATAGTTATTAGCCACATGTAGCTGCTGATCAGTTGAAATATGGCCACTGTGACCTAGTAACTGAATTTTTAATTTTTCTTAATTTTCGATTAATTTAAATTTAAATAACACATGTGGCTAATAGCTATGCAAAATTTTTCTATAGAGGGCTTTTTGTGGGCTACATATGGTCTCCATGGCATATTTGATTTTTTGTTTGTTTTGTTTTCACAACTCTTTAAAAACATAAAAACATTCTCAGCTTGAGGGTTTTACAAATAAAAGGCAATAGGCCAGGTTTGGCTGGTGGGCTACAGTTTGCCACCCCCTGGCCTAATCTCTGAATGCTTTTGAAAATGTTTATGTTTTTAATATTATTTAAAATGCTTGGCATTATCACTTCAGTTTTAGATGAATAAGTGATCTTTTAAAAAAATTGTTGTGACAGAGTTTTTTGCAGACAGTGTTTCATTGTAGATGCTTTCCACAAAGAAGCAGCCCTGTGTTTGAATAGGTGGGGAAACACTGCTTCAAATCCTGCTTTTGAAGATTTACAATACACATCAGTATATTAAAGGCTCTGAAAGCAGATGCAAAATATTGGTTTTACATTAAGTTTGCATTTCTCTACTTATTTGACCATTGTGTATGTGGCATGTAGTGTATATGTGTGTGCAGGGAGGAGTGTATGTATGTATGGCATGCAGTGTGCATAGGTGCATGGTGTGTGCATAAGTGCCTGCAGTTTGTGTGTGTGGCAGGTAACACCTATTAATATTCTGCAGAATGCGTGCTCTGCAGAACCAACCTACTCTGAGAAACACTTGCTGAACAAGCCTGACAATGTCTTTCTCTCAGGGGCTCCAAGGAGAGGCACATATAGTAATTAAATGCTAGTCAGAAGGAGTGGGAGGATTTATTCCTGTTGAACTAGTTCAGAGAAGCTGTCGTTAAGACTTTTCAAGAAGGGCTGCGGAGATCAATTCACCCTGGGATATTATGGGAGGAATCTGCAGGGCCCCTCAGTCTGCCAGAATTAGCCTTGGTCCATGCAACATGGCAGCGCAGGCTTGTGGGAGCTGGAGAGACAGGCTGTGGGGGTGGCTCTAAGGGGACTTCAGGGACCCTTGGAAGAGCAATTAAAAGTCACAGTCCCTCTGTGAGGAAAGGGAAGTTCTCGGCCCACTTTAATTGAGGAAACGAAGAATGACTGGCCTGAATTCAGTGGAGAATGAACAGCAGGTTTTGAAGACAGCACTCAGGAACACTAACTGTTTAATAAGGAGGAAATACTTCCCCGAGGACAGGAACATTAGATTCCTCTGTTGTTCTGCTCAACTTAGGAAAAGGCAGCTCGGGAATAGCAATGGCACGCAATTCAATGGCCTTCAAGAAATACTTTCAGCTTCTCTGAGAGAAACAGTTCCTAGATCCTGTTCAGATGTGGTTTGTTTTTACTTTCCAAGATGCTGAAGAGACAGGGTGCTGAAGAGACAGTGGCATTAACTCATAGAAAATGCCTGGGTTTGTCTTATGGCAACAGGAGGCACAAAGTGAAGTGTCTATCTGCAAAGCTCCTCCTTCCTATAGAATAACTGGTAGGCAGATTCGGTCACTTTCTGAGGATGTGACTTCATATTATTTACCTCTGTTAAAGCCATTTTCATGTCTGTGTTTTACCTAGAGAGACTGGTATTTTAGTTCTGTTCTGCAGATTTTTACAGCAACATTCTGTCTCTACAGTGGCCCAGTTATGTTACATTTATTTCCACTCTTGATTATTTTTAATAACACTTGAGGCAAATGGAGGGTGAGTGAACCATTTTCTAGTCCTCATCAAGGACAGATGGAATATCGCTGAGGTTTGTGCAGGGCTCTGCTAGACTCTCAGTGGAGCTGCCTTTGCATCCCCTGCTGGCTCTTGGCCTAAGAGTGCCCAGGACCTCAGAGGTGTGGGCCTTGCATACTTGGCCCATGGTTGGGCTGGGGCCAGCGGGGTAGGGATAGAGCCAGCTACTAGAGAAGAAATTGGGCCATGTTGTACCATCACAAGTTCCTTCTCCCCCACAGAGAGCTGACAGGCCTTTTCCTGGAGAATTTTGATTTTTTAAGTCCAACAAAGCCAGAAATGCCCTTGATATCTAAAGAGCCAAATTTCTGGTGGTGAAATTTCATGTTTGCATTTCTTAGACACCCATCGAAGGCCCTCATAGACATGGCTACTTGAGTTACTAATCCCAAAGGCTTGAGATCAGGAGAATGCTGGGGGTCAAAGGTCAGGGACAAGCTGTGTTTCTTAGCTGGACATAGCAATCAAAAATTAGCAGGCCTGCACGTTAGTTACTGCCCATAACTGGGTAAGGCCAACCCAGCCTGAACATTGAGCTTGAACAAAGAACACAGGATGGCGTGGTGTTGGCCATGGCAGAATTCCCACTTCGACACCAAGACAATCTTCCTGCTGTTGCTGAGTTTTATGACTATGATGTCATCGAACGCTGCCAACAACAGTGCTGTTATATCACAAATGAAAAGGTCTTCAAACTAACTGAGGGACCCCATTATGCCAAGACTGGAGCTTGTCATAAAAATCATCAGTCATTGATGTCTGTGAGCTTCTGAGTTGGGCCTTGAGGGAAAAGAACTGTGAAATTTGGGTTCAATTTAGTTGTTTTGATCTGGACTTCTTTATGAGTAGGGAGAATTAAATTGGCCACATGTGACCTTGTATTTAGAGGAAATCAAATCATTCAAACAAGATAATTTAGCCCCTTGCTCAACAATTCCTCCTTTTCTCTTCAACTCCAGGGTTATTGATTGAGGTCCTGCCTGAATACATTTTACTAGAGTTTAGAGAATTGTAATAGTTGCATTGTTTCTCTGGTTACAACCTCAAAATGCACTGCAGATTTCTTCAACTGAAATTGCTCCGATGTTAATATGTTGTGGGAATGAAAGACTGATTTCAGCACTCAAGCTACACCAGAGGAAACAGCAGTGAGGAGAAACCAAGCAGCGATCATGGGACAAGAGGTCTTTTCTTCCTGTCTTCATCTGCTGATCTGCTCACCTGATATTCACTGAGTACCAAGTTTATGCCAGGTAATTGCACTAGGTGCTGAAAACAGAATAGAACCCTGGCTAAGAGGCCCATTTCAGCCCTCCTGGAGCTTTGAATTAATTGTTGATGTATACTTTTTTTTTTTAACCTCTAAATTACATCATTTTATTGCCATAATGACTAGCCATTTGGTGGCAGAAATGATTATCCTGCAAAATGACAAGTAAATAACAGAAGCTAGCCTAGAATTAAAAAATGGCTAATGGAATTTTACATAGTCGTTTAAATAAATATGCAAACATACAAAACAAACAAAACAATATAGAGATACATGTGCGGATATATCTGAACACCTAGTCACAGATAATGCTCTCTACTGTGTGTGATGGGGGAGGATGAGATCAGGGAGAGATATGGGGACTTCAGTGAATTTTCAAATTTTAATTTTTTAGCTGGGCACAAGGTTTGGTATGTGTGTGTGTGTGTGTGTGTGTGTGTGTAGTACATGCAGTATATTTGAAATACACCATAATTTAAAAGCTATCTTTGAACAGTCATGCCACAGAAAACCAGGTGTGGGCACTGAGAACTGGCAGGGCTTGCCTGTATTTGCTCTCCCCCCACCCTCATCCCCAAGTACAATCCTCTAAAATACTCCTATCTATTTTCTTCAAAAATTCAATGTTTATTATTGGTCCCTGCTCCCTTTCTTTCCCATGTCTACATCTGTACATATGACCCTTAGTTTAAAATCACCCCAGAGAGTAAAAGAAGCTTTAGGAGAAGAAGGAAAGCAGCAATAGGTAAGTTTATACTGTCTTTGGTCACTTGCTCACCTTAAATTGAGGGTAATGTGGAGTCTGTACCGTAAAGTACTCAGTTCAAAAAGCTAGTATTTATTTGGTACATTTTGTAAATTGCTGAGAATGGTATAGAAACTGAGATCCAATGGAGAACTAACATTTACTATATGAGGGCCAGAATGAACTTTAACTCTTCAGGATTTCTGAACTACTTCCCACGAAATTGTAGGTTAGATTCCCCTGAGGCGGAATTCAGCTGTTTTAATTATTGCTTCCAGCCTGCGTTTTATGCATTTTAATTAATGTGTTAATATTTGTTTTGTTTTTTTTTTTGCCCTGAGTCAGTTATACCAAAGACACAATTTTGAAAATAAAAATAATGAAAACATCAAATTTTCCTGTAAGTATAGATTATGTGCTCATCACAACCAAGAAATCTGATAGGACCAGACCATAATGTTTGTTCTGTGTGTTTATAGCCCCGTGGCTTCAGAAAGACTCAGCTATCCAAGACAACCATCAAATCTGTCTGGACTTTAAACCTGTCTTGACTTTTAGGGACTTTCGCATAGCCAACGTGTCAATGAGCAATGCACTCTAGGGCATTAGGCATATAAATTGGTAATTCATAGATTGATCTGAAATGCCAGTTGGGTGAACTGGTAGGGAGTGGAGGGCAGAAGTGTGACATCCATAAATGGATTTCATCTGATAGGCTGGGGCTCACAGTGGAAATGTAGTCACCCAAGGATAGGTTTTGCTCAGAAGCCTTTCAGAAGCGCATGTCACTACACTGACAACCACATGAGTTAGCCCTCCTGTGCTCATTGTCTGAACAATTTCTTTGCCCCGCATGCCAAAATAACAACATACAATGTTTATGTATCTGAGGAATTAGAAACATGTGGTCTGATTTGGTTTACTTATGGGGACACTGGGAAAGAATATCTAAAGTCTATATTCTTCCAGAAATCTAATCACTGTAATTATGCTTTGAACAGATTATTTGAAATTGAAAAAAAATATTAGCATAGTATTAGGGAAAGTTTTTCATATTTAGGACTTGAGAAATCAATAAGACATGGTTCACAAATGCTTATTATTTTTGACAGTGAATGAGACATGTGGGAGCTGCCAGGGCCCCAGATCAGGGGATGGATCACAAGACAATAATGAGAAACAACACATTTCTGTTGTGCTCATCCTGTCCCAGCACTTTACTGTGAAGTAAGCTCTGCTGTTATTCCCATTTAACAGATGAGGAAAACTGAGTAAAGTGACTTACCCAGGATCACACAGCAAGTAAGGAGCAGAGTTGGTATATCATCCTAGGCCATTAGTCCCCAATGTCCATTTTCCTAATCATTATACTGTAGTTTCTCTTACATTAAGCTTTCCTTTCACTATTCCTCCTCTCCTCCACTCCTCACCTTCCCTTGCTCACTGTCCTCTCTGTTTCTTCTTTTCCTACTTCTACCAGGCTCTCGTTTGTCTCTTCTCCCACCTTGCTTCTTTATTCTCTGTTTTCCACTTCTCCTGTTTGTCCTTTCTGTCTTGATCTTTGTTCATCCTCCAGGCTCTGTTGATGTTTCACTTTCCTTTAATGGGCTTTGCCACTACATGTTCCTGGGTATGCCCCTTTTCTCTATGTTCCTAGTATTCTTTTTCTGTAAATAAGGAGGCCATGGCAACATAATCAATAATGTTGCTCACTGATCTAGCATTATATGTTTACATGCAGTACACACACAGAATACTATATTATGTAGATTTAGTATACATTGAATGATTTAATTTAAAAAGAGGTAAGTCAAATATGTTCCACTTTCCAAAATAACACAACTAATGCTTACTACAATACTTGATAGTTATATCACCCCTCCTGTCTTAGTCAAATTTGTGCTGCTGTAACAGAATATCGCAGACTGGGCAATTTACAATGAGCGGAACTTTACTGGCTCATGGTTCTGGAGGCCAGGAAGTCCAAGGTTGAGGGGGTGGGGGGAGGTGGCATCTAGCAAAGGCCTTCTTGCCATGTCTTCCCATGGCAGAAGGGCGAAGAGAGGGCAACAGAGAGCAAGAGAGAGGGGACTAAACTCACTTTTTTATGACAACCCCCCTCTTGCCATATCAGCATTAATCCATTCATGAGGGCAGAGCCCTCATGGCCTAATCATCTCTCACTAGGCTCCACTTCCCAGCACTGTTGCATTAGGGATTAAGTTCCCAACACATGCTCACACCATAGTACCCTTGTGTTTTTTCCTTGACAAAAAAAGAATAATTCTCATCTATGAATAGAATTGATTTGTAAATCTGAGTATAGATTTTATTGGACATCCTTATGAGATGGTGGTAGAATATGTACTGTTCAGAGGAGTTCAGAAGCCACTGCTTCCCAGGAGAAGCATAAATGTATACAGAGGACCTATAAGACCAGGTAACCCCCAACAGGTTAAGTCTGAGGCTCTATGACTCTAGGCAAAACAACTTAGTGAAGAGACATTGACATAAGTGTTGACTTTCCATCAGTACTCTAAAAATAAACCTGCCTACTTATGTCCTGAAAGACAATTAGAGAAATTAGCATCCTCATTCATTGCCTTGGATTCAAATTCATTTCAACAAATATTCACAAGTGCCTGCTGCAGGAAGGAAGTGGGGTAAGCATCGTGGCTGCAAGAAAAATGAGGCCAGATCCTTGCCGCAGGGCTCAAGGGTCATATTAGAGATGGGTCCCTGCAGTCCCCCTGCCGAACAAACAGTGAAGCTACATCACCTGCTGGGCTGTCCACCCAGCAATTAGAGGTGGATGAGGAGGCTGCATGTTGACAACCACAAGGAAGTCATCACCATGAGTCATTTGTAAATATGTCCAACTTAATGTCAGCTCCTGCTTCAGCAGGTGGATCATTTATATTTTCCCTGGAAGCCATCTGCTGGTTAAATGTCGAGGCTGATGTGTTTTCTGTTGCAGGGGAGAAGGTGGCTTTCCCAGAAGTAACTAGAATATGTCTGGATTTTGGCAGAGGTTCAGGAACTAGGAGAAGGATGGAGAGCTTTTGAAGTTCTTCCTTTCCTACTGTGTGCAAACTTTTCTGAACAGCTAAAAATCTGCTTATCTTTCAAACATTCAATCCCTGAGAGAAAACACGCAGTTCACAGTTGGGGGTTACAATACAGGGTCTTTGCTGGCTTTCTGATCTCTTGGTCTTTAGCTGCTGACAGTTAAAAATCAAGACATAGCTAGAAAAGGTGGATTGACAACTAGTCTCACCTTTTCTGCACACTGTTCATTCTTTTCAAATCTCATGATTAATTGAAAAACATTTTGATGGTTGTTGAAAGTGAAGAGCAGAAGCTACTGACTCTTTCCGTGCCTGTCTTTGCTTAGGAAAGAGAGATTCTGATATGGCAAATTAAAGGAAATAAAAGTTTGAAAATGTGACCATAAAGGTGGGAGGTGTAAGGGCAGATGTTCTTTATTCATTTGAGCACAAGCATTCCAACACTACCTTGAAATGAAATTTCCTGTGTATGCATTAGTTCTCTCTTAGAGTTGAAGTTATATTTTCTTTGAGAATTCTGTAAAAAATGAGTGTAATGAAATAATAATTACGATTATAGTGGGCTTTAAAATAATAAATCCAGAAGAAAAGTTATTTTCTAGTTAATGATTACAATGATTGGATTATCAATATTATCAATAATACTATATTATTTTAACTGATGGCAAAGTAAATATAGAAGAGGGAAAACAATCTTGGCAAAGTGATCACCTACCTTGTTTTATATCTTACTCTTGGGTTGCAATCTCAATGCTTGGAAGAGTCAGACTTTCACTATCTGGTAATGGTTTTCACTGAGGCAAGAGGGGGAAACAGCTGGTTATAAATCCAGCCTAACCAAATTCTGCATCCTGGAGTTACACAAAATAAGCCTAACCCTCTTCCTTCTGGTAGTCCTTAAGACATCTGTAGACAGCCATGTCATGTGTCTTCAACTCTTTTTTCAGCAGTTGAAACTTACTTGCGTACTAAAGCAACTCAGTGTGTGGTAGAATCCCCTCTCTAGTTCAGTCTTAACATTGATTCTTTTTTTGACATTGTCCAACCCATGCTGCCAGGAAAACCAAAACTCATAGCTGCTTCAGGATGTGTGTGAGCAGCAATGTCTGGAGTACAGGAGTAGGAAATGGAGTGAGAGAGGGAGCATCCCTCAGAGTGGCCAAGGAAGAGACTCGTGGGCCATTTGTTCCTCTTGTGAGGGGCATAATAGCTTTTTCTCTGGCCAACAGCAGGAGGAACTGCAGTTTACTCTTGGCCAGCCTGGATTTACAATCACCCTTTTCTGCCTTTTGCCTCAGTGAAAGTAGTTCCCAAATCAGGAATCTGTGACTCTTGTTTAGTTTTTCAGAGCAAGACCCACAGTCAAACTTCCACTCAGTCTTGGCACAGTTCTATGTAGGTGACTTTACACTGCTGATTAATTTATCTTACACAGTTGTTTGTTAAATAAAAAATGACAGACAGGTATAGAAAAGGGACCATCAAATATTGGCTAATATGATATTTAAGAATAAATCTCTGGTCTGCCTGCGATGTTGAGCAACATGCACTGACCAGATGTGTGAGATGGCCATTTTCTCCCCAAAATCTTAACTTTGCTTTTTAACCCTTAATGTGACTGACCATTAAATAAACACATACAAAGCCCTCCATCCACTGGGCTAATGTCAGCCAATAAATACCTAACCAGGTTAAATTCCTTCATGGGCCTGGTTATGAATGCTTCTATTACTTGCCAGATACAGATGCTGCAATATAGGAAAATGTCTCTCTTTTCCAGGGCTAAGAAAGTTGTAACTAGTGTCCAAAGTTCTCTCATAGCCAGCTAAGCTGGGATTAGGAGCGATCCAAGCCACAAAGCCCCTCTCACTGATGGCGTCCAGTATCCAAATGGCATTTGAATAAGTGTATTCACATATGTCAAGCTGATTGTAAAAGTGAAGCTCTTAATAGTGTTTTGTTTTATGAAAAAGGAAAACCAAAGTTTCCTCTATCAGTATGCTCAATGTGGATGGAATTGATAAAGGGAAAAGGAGAAGATTTAGCATAAAAATGAGAGAGCAATACTCTTTTAAAAGTTACTCAGATAAATATGACTTTATTTACATATAGGTAGGGAGTCCAAGGAACATTCTAAAATGGATTTAGTCCCACCTCTTAGTTTTCGGAAAGTCTTAAAAGTTGGAGATAATCTATACCAGGGCAGTAGTTTTAAAGAACTACTGATGCAGGATTTTTCTTGGTGATTTTGCCATCCAGGGACCTCCACGGCCAGTGACATCTCTGCCCTGGCCTCGCTCAGCCCAGGACCTGAGCTTGTGCCCTGGCCCAGATCCCATGCACACAGTGAGATCCATGCTCAGCCCGCAGCTGGGCCAGGTGCATCCAAGCCCACCTATGTTACAGCTCATACCCATATTTGGTGGTTCTTGAGTTCTTGTCCCACATCCAAGAAGAATGAGGTTATGCTAAAATCAAAGGGCGAGGAGGGCAAAGAAGAATTTTATTGAGTGACAGAACAGCTCTCAGTGGAGAGGTAATGTGAGGATGGTCCCCCGCCTGAAGTTGGGTGGTCTTCCTCCTAGTGTGGCTGGGTCCAGGGCTTTTATGGATACAGAATGGGAGAGTACATGCTGATGGTCCGTGAGTATGCAAAAAAGGCCAAAACAAACGGACCACTCAAAGTTGGGCACAACAGTGTAAAAAACTAATTAGGGAAGGGTAAGTATATGTAAAATAGATGAAGGGCGGGGATCAATCAGAAGAAAGTGCCAAATGGGAAGAGAGGCTCTCAATCTGGTCTGTGGATTTACCCAGGACTTGTAGCTTGGTTTCCAGGCTTTAAAATGTCTTTGGTTTGAAGGTGGGGTTTCACTGGGGACCCAGCCCCATCTGTCTAGGCATTTGACTGCCTCCTGCCACTATCACTACCAGGGTAACTTGGCTGTATGTAGGAAGATGAGGACAAAGAGACCTTATGTCTCCAGCCAGTGTGAGCTGAATTAGGGAAGTGGGAAACAGCTGGTTTAAAAAGAAGTCAGGGTCAACACTTCTGCTTTTTCCTTTTTCATGGCAAATATGAGAGATTTCCAGGCTCTGTCCTAGCTCTGCTGCTACTAACTTGTATTATTATTTTGGATTCATCTGTAATTCCTCTGGACCTCATAATTTTGCATCACACAGCTTTATGAGGGTATCATGTTAGAAAAACTACAAAGAAACTTCTCAAACTCGAGAGTTGATAGTCTGCAGGCCCTGGGTGGCGTCCAGTGATCTGAGGAAAGAGTAGGAAGAGGGGAAGTGGTCTAGGAAATACTTAATGGATCTTCTCAGGCCTCCAAAACTCTTGTATTTACTCTTCAGAAGTAGTGGGGCACATTTTCCTGGGCCCGCTTCCTCTCAGAAACAAACCCCAAAGCAAACGGTATAATCTTGTGGAGAAATACATAACTAGTGTTTGTCAGGCATCACTCCTGACGGGGCCTTACCAAGGTGCAATACATACCTCACCCAACCAACTTGGGCCTCTGTTCTGCTCCTACCAGCACCAACCTTCTTTTCCTTGAGGAAAACTCTTTCCTGCCTTAAAATCTACAGCCCATGGGTTATATCTGCCAAAAATTATCCTTCCCTCCCCTCTTCAGCCAGGAAACTCCTACTTGCCTTCACACCTTAACTTAAATGCCACTCCTTTGGGAAGATTTCCATGGCCTGCCCTGCTGGATTATAGTCCTAGGTTGGAAACTTTATGGCATACTCTTTATTTCCTTCATGGTGCTTATTGTAAGAATAATGATATAGTTTTGGGTGTGTTATCACTTATTGAAATCTGTTACCACTCTAGACTCTTCCATGATGGAAGGGACTATGTTTATTTTGTTCAATGTGGTATCCTAGCACTTAGCAAACAGTCTAACACAAAGTAGGTGCTTCATTGATATTAATTATATGGATTAAAAAATTGTCTATCAAACTTCTAGACCAGCGCTATACAATGAAAATATAAAGAAAGGAAAGCCACAAATATGAGTCACATATATTACTTGAAATTTTCTAGTAGTCACTTTGTATTTCCCTTATTAGGTGAACAAAACAGGTGAGAAGTCCTGATTGTGGGTGAGATGTACACACTCACACTTTTTCTCCCTCTGATTACAACCATAAAACTTGGGCAGAATGCATGGGGAAGCTATGCAAATAACCTGTAAAGAAAACAGCAGCAATAAAATTGAAAAAGAGCACAAAAGTTTGAAGTACTATTGATCTGGCAATGAGCTTTTTTTTTCCCCTCAGTGTCTCCTGGCCTGTACTCCTCATATTCCAAAACCTAGAAGGGGACATCAGGGCACAGACAGACAGCTCTAAGAGCTCCTCTAGTGCCAGCTCAAGGAGCTGGAAAGTGAATTCCTAATGCACCCAGTGAGGGAATCACTCATTTTTAAAACAATTATTTTTCTTATCTCTTTTCTCTCTTCACTGAGACCCCAAGTGATCCAGAGGCAGCAGGGACAGTAGCTGTTAACAGGAAGCTAATGGAGTCAAAGCTCTGAGAGAGATGCAATTGTCATGGGTATTGCTTTGTATTTTGTTATGTGTGTGTGTGTGTGATGTATGATGTGTGTGTGTATCAAGCAAATATCTTTGTTTTCTTCCTTCTCTTATCTCCTTATCATATAACATAAGATGTATTGGCTCTACTTTATGGTATTTAAGTATATTGTTAACTTTACATCATATTACTCAGGATATCGAAAAGTGTAAACATCACCCAAGGACTCTGCATCCTATTCTGGGGGAAGGAATAGTGTGCGTTCAGTTTTGTGCAGGATGGTTGTATCTTGTTAGGTGGGAATATTGCCTTTATTTGGAGATTAAGTGTGGTTTAAGGAGATGTGCGTGAGTGCCAAGTTGAGAAGGGATGGCCTTGTAATGGTTAACTTTATGTGTCAACTTGGCTAGGCCACAAGACCCAGGTATTTGGCCAAGCATCAGTTTAGATGTTGCTGTGAAGATAGTTTTCCAGATGAGATTAACATTTAAATCAATAGAACTTGAGATCAGCAGATTATCCTCCATAATGTGGGTGGCCCTCATCCAATTAGTTGAAAGCCTTAAGAGAAAAAGACTTAGGACTCCCAAGGAAGAGGGAGTTTTCCTTCTAGGGAGAATACTGTCTTCAAGCTGTAACTTCAACTCCTTCCTGGGTTTCCATCCTGCCAGATTACCTTGCAGATTTTGGACTTGCATGCCCCTCACTAGCACATGATCCAATTCCTTAAAACAAATCAGTCTCTCTCTCTCTCTCCTATCTCTCTCTCTCTCTCACACACACACACAGACACGTACACACATGTACACACACACACTTATTCATAACAAAATACAAAGGAATATTGTTCTGTTTTTTTACAGAACCCTGACTAGTACAGTAGGGGAACCTACCTCTCAATTTAGTGTAGACTCAATGAGAGAGACAAATCCCCATTGCTTTTTCTCCTCCCTTTTTCTGTCCTCCTATTGCTTGGCCTCTACCATGGAAGTATACAGAAGAGAGGGGGAACTAGAACCCCAGGTTTCTGGCTAGAGGAGTGAAAAACAGAGCCTCTAGAAACCTAAAACTACTGAGGAGATCACAGTGAGGAAGGAGATCAGGAAAGGTACCCCATAAACTTGTTTATGAATCCCTGAGCTGCACACATGTGAATCTGGTCCTAATTAGCAACCAAATATTTTGGGAACAACACTCAAAAATAGTTCACTGCCCATGCCCCAGACAGGCCGCTGGGTGGCACACACCCGTGACACATCTGAAGAACTCTATAAGGGCTCTGAAAACTAACTGGTATCTGAACCATAGCCCCCTGAATGTGGGTTGAAACTTTCTGCTTGAACCTAACCAGTTCAGTTATTTTCCATAGTAAAAATATCAAAGTGTTCCATAGCATTTAAGTGAGATCTAGAGTCTCAGAACTTAGTATTTAAAATGTCCAGGACACAATGCAAAATTACTTGGCCTAAGAAGAATGAGGACAATTATAACTCACATGGTAAAAGACCACAAAAGCAAACACTGAGATGACAAAGGTGTTGGAATTATCTGGCAGACTTTTAAAAGCTAGCATAACAATGTTCAAATTGGCAATTGCAGACTATTGGAAAAAACGTTAAAACTGAAAATCTCAACAAAAAATTCAAGATGTAAATAAGAACCAAATTGAGATTCTAGCACTGAAAAATATAATAAATAAAAATCCTAATGGATGGGCTCAATAGCAGTACAGATATGCCATGAAGACAGTTCATGAATTTGAAGAGTAGCTAACAGCTACTATTCTGTCTGAACAACAAAGACCAAAAAGGATGAAGACAAATGAAGGGAACCTCAGGGAGACGATAACAAAAGGTCTAGCCTTCTTCTTTTCAAAGTTTCTGGGGAAAAGGAGAAAGGGTATGATCTGGACAAAATATATAAAGAAATGATGGCTGAAAGCTTAAGTTTGGTGAGAGACCCAAACCTACAAGTATTAGAAGCTAAGCAAACCACAAATAGGAAAACCCAAATAAATCCATACCCAAACATTTAATAAAATTCCTGAAACCTAAAAAAAAGAAAAAAATCTTGAGAGCAGCCAGAGAAAAATGACATTTTATTTATAGGGGAACAACTATTCTGTGGATTTCTCATCAAAAAGAATAATAACAACTGTATACACATAAACTCAATATCTTAAATGAAAGGTCCAATTTCTAAAAAACCACAAGCAACCAAAACTCACATAAGATGATGAAACGGATAACCTAAATAGTCCTATAACTATAAAGAAATAGAATTCATTGCCAAGCACTCCAAAATTAGACCTCTACATCAAGATACTTTCATTGGCAAATTCTACTAAACATTCAAAGTAAAAATAACACAAATTTACCCAACTTATTCCAGAAAACAGAAGTGGAAGGAATATTTTCCAGCTCATTTCATGAAGCCAGCATTACCAGAATGGAACACAGTTTCCAAAATACCCGCAATATTCCTCATGATTATAGACACAAAAATCCTCAAGAAAAATATTAGCACATTGAATCTATCAACGTATTAAGAATAATACATCATGATCAGGTAGGGTTTATCCTGGGAATGTAAGGCTTCCTCAGTATTTGGAAGTCAACCTATGCAATCCACCATATTGATAGTCTAAAGAAGAAAATCCACATGATCATATCAGTTGATGCAGAAAAAGCATTTGACAAAATACAACATTCATTCACGTTAGTAACTCTCAGAGAAAATGTGTAATAGAAGAGACCTTCCTGAATCCTATAAAGGCCATTTATAAAAAGCCTGCAACTAACATCATATTTGATCATGGAAAATTGAATGCTTTACCTTTAAAACTGAGAATGAAGCAAAAATGTCCATATTCACATCTGCTACTCAATGTTGTATTGGAAGTGTTAGCCAGAATAATAAGGTAAAAAAAGACAAAAACATATAAAAGGTATATACATGGAAAAGGGAAAATAAACCTATTCCTATTCACAGATAACATGATTATTTATGTAGAAAATTCCAAAGAGTCAGCAATAACAAAAACTTCTAGAACTAATGAATGAATTTAGCAAGATTGCAAGATACAGGTTCACATAAAAATCAATATACTGAAATATATACAAATATGTATTACTAGCAATAGAAATTGATATACAAATGTATATTATAAGCAATAGAAATATTATTTTTTAAAAAATCTACTTTACAATAGGTGCAAAAATGAAATACTTAGAGATAAATCTAACAAAACATAGAGTCTGTAATCTGAAAAATACAAAACACCAATGAAAGAAATTAAGAAAGAACTAAATATTAATAATTAGAGACAGCACATGATCATGAATTGAAAGATTCAACATAGTAAAAAGGCCAGTTTTTCTAAAATTGATCTAAAGATGCAACACAGTCCCAGTGAAAACCCCAGCAGGATTTTTTTGTAGATGTAGACAAATTAATACTAACATTTATATGTAAAAGCAAAGGAGCGTAGAGCAGCTAAACACTTTGTAAAAGAATATAAAATTCAAGGACTCACATTATGAGATTTAATGATTTACTATAAAGCTGTAGCAATCAAGATATGATGACATTGGTGAATAAACAGACAAGTGGAGGAGTGGAACAGAATAACACAAACATGTCTCCCTGATTTTTGACAGAGGTACAAAAGTAATGCCACAAATGATGTTGGATTATTTGGAATTTTGTGTACCAAAAATTGGCTTAACCTAAACGTAACAGCTTTCCCAAAAATGAACCCAAAAGGGGTTATAGATAAAAATAAAACTACAAACCTACTAGAAGAAAACACAGGAGAAAATTCTTGTGACCTTGTGTCATGCAAAGCATTCTTAGACATGACACCAAAAGCACTACTCAGAAAGTATTGATAAATTGGATCTTATTAAAATTAAACACTTCACCCTGTGAAAGATATTGAGAGAATGAAAATACAAGCTACAGATTAAGATAAAAATATTTGCAAATCACATACCTAATAAAGGATTTGTATACAGACTATTAAGAAAACTCTCAAAACTCAACAATAAGAAAACAAAAAAATGAATTTAAAAAATGGGCTGGAGACATAAACAGACATATCATCAAAGGGAAAGTAAGAATGAAAAAAAAGTACATGAAAAGATGTTCAGTGTCATTAGCCATTAGGGAAATGCAAATTAAAACCACAACTAGGCATCACTCTACACCTATCAGAACAGCTTTAGCTGGCAAATATACCTGCTTTACCAACTCCAACTATGTTAAATTGAGCGGGTTGAATTGGCCACGGGGGCGGCCAGTGCTGTAGAGAAATGATTGAAATGTCCGCTCCTGTATCTACCAAACCTTTAAATTTCTTTCCCTGAATAGTTATTTCACAGGTAGGACGTTTATCAGTGATTTGATTTACCCAATAACCTGCTTTGCCTTGTTTATTTGTGCTTCCAAATCCTCCTGTTCGTTTAATTTCACTTTCCCCATTCCCACATATGGCACAATCAGGAGCTGTGCTATGCGCTCTCCTGGCTCTGCTTTCCAGGGAACAGAAGCAGATATAATAATTTGAATTTCCCCATTGTAATCTGAATCAATGATTCCTGTATGTATTTGTACCCCTTTTAAACTTAAACTAGACCTTCCTAAAAGTAATCCTATTGTCCCCGCTGGCAAGGGTCCACAGACTCCTATTGGGACCTTTTTGCGGGGGTTCCCCAGGCAGAAGACTCACAGCTTATGTGCAGCATAAATCTACTGCGGCACTACCGGTTGTGGCGGGGGACAGACATTGTACGGGGTTGAGGGAATGGCCTGAGCTGGAAATGCCCCGGTTTGGAACGGGGCCCAAGACGGGCCCCTCATGGTGTTTCCCGAAATCGGGTTCCCATCTTTATCAATCTTAGAGTGACACTGATTAGCCCAATGTTTTTCTTTTTTACATTTTGGACATATTTCAGGCTCAGCAGTTTTCTTTTTTCCCCTATCTGGTGGCCTGACTCGCTGATTTTTTCTACATTCTTTTTTAGTATGAATAGCTTGTTTTAATTATTTGAGTAATTTAAAAGGAAAAGGCTCAAATGTAGCTGTAATATTTCCCTGTTGATCTGGGGGGCGTATTCTAACAGGGAACTGCCAAGCCTCTAAGTCACCCTCTCGTCTAGCTTGCTGAATTCCTGCCTGAATAAAACTAAGAGCGGTTGCTCGAGGCGCTGCTCGAACAGTCACTGGGGCAACTACTTTTTGTCCAGTATCCTCTGGAAAAGAAAGATCTGGAGGGCCTTTTTCTTCAAAATAATAAGGAGGGGGTGCAGAAGCAGGTCATAGGCTTCTCATTTGTGAGGTGCTCTCCCTGTACCTCAGGGGAAAGGAGCCAGAGATACAGAGATGCAAAGAAGAATCTGAACAAACAGGTCTTGCTATATTGCCCCTAGTTTGTTAAATTAGATCACACCTTCTTTGTCCAATTCTATCTCTCCATGACTATCCATTCTTCATCTAAGCATAGAAATACACAAGTTTACCTGTTTATTTGGTCTTCATTTCTTCATGAGGCTCTCCGTTACATAAAACTTATATTAAATAAACGTGTACATTTTTCTCTTGTTAGTCTGTCTTTTGTTATAGGTGCCTTAACCATGAACCTAAGATGGGAAGGAAAGATGTTTCCTTTTCTTTACTGCCTTCGTGAATGAACGTTCTCCTGCAAAATCATTTTCTCAGGTGCATTTTGGCTTTCCCAGGACCCAGATCAAGTTTCAGCTGAGTCTAGAAACTCAGAGAGGAGATGATTAATAAGTGGGCCAGCTTAAAAGTTGGCTCTGGGGCACCCAGATTCTGGAGGTGGAGAGACTAATAGTCTAAGTCCCAACAAGTGGAGTCCTGAGCTGTCTGATGTGTATCCTGCAGCAGTCAGGATTTTCTCAGGAATTGGAGTAAGGCTGAGCATAGTGTAGTGGCTGTTAAACTCAAGCATGCATCAGAGTCACCTGGAGGGCTTGTTAAAACACAGATCCCTGGGCCCAATCCCTGAGTTTCTGATTCAGTGGGTCTGTGGGGGGGATGCTTGAGAATGGGCATTTCTAGCAAGTACCCAAGTGATGTTGATCTTGCTGGTCCAGAGACCACACTTGGGGAACGACTGGAGTAGTTAATACTGGTAGATACATTTGTGCAAACTCACAGAAGGTGAAGATAAAGAAAACGGAGGAAATTAACAGTAAAATGGGAATGCCTGTGACACCCAATTCATAGGACTGTTGTAAAGCTCATAGGCATAGCTAATACATGTGCACTTAGGTACATGTTTGTATATCAAATGCTACACAAATATAAAGTATTTTTATAATTATCTTCAAAACCTGGGGTTGTCTTGAATTCCTCCATACCACAGTTCTTTAATTCTAAAAGATCAACTAATATTTCCCTATTGAGTTCAGGAAATGCCAGCTAGGTGAGGAGCAGTTGGCATTTAGGATTAATAAAAGGTATATTTCATGGTGGAAGAGTTGAAGTACCTGATCCTCTTGCAGTTTCTGGACTACATTATTGAGTCTTAAGACAATTCTCTGACTGGCATTTAGAGATATAAGCCATCTTTGAGTTTCCCAGATTTATTACTCTAGTGTTCAGTATTGAATACGTTGAGTTTTATGTTCATGCTGAATGGCAGCAATTCATCACTGGCCTCCTTGGAATACCTTACATTCTCAGAGTCCTGTGGTTACGGTGATCACACCACTGCACTCCAGCCTGGGTGAGAGAGCAAGAACCTGTCTCTAAAATAATAAATAAATAAATAAAATAAAAATACTTTTAAAATTTTACTCTGAAGATGTGGCTGCTGATGTACTTTAATTCCAGCCTTGGCATCTCCTCCCAGCTCCCACTGCCAGTTCGAGCATCTTTGGGATAAAGGCCTTCCCAACAGCTTTTCTTTAACTGCTGTGCAAAGGAGACATTGTCTGTGTCTTTTGGATACAACTACTTGAGAAACCAGTTCTTCTTTCCTTTTCCTCTGGCTCCCCTCCCCAGTATAAATAACCAGACCATAGCTGCCCATTTATTTATTAGGGGTCAAATCGTATTAAGCCCATTCGAAAATTGAAAACAATCTAAATACTGAAAAACTCCAAAAAAAGATAGCCAGTGCCATTTCTTTTGAAGCCGCTATCTAATGTGGGTGTTAATTCCCCATGTTACTAGCCAGGTTCCAAGCACTGTGCTTCCTCAGAGCCTCTTCCTAAAAGTTTTAGGTTCTCTTTATATAGACTTCCCGTTGTACAGTAAT
Source organism: Pan troglodytes (assembly GCF_028858775.2). Lineage (NCBI taxonomy): Eukaryota > Metazoa > Chordata > Mammalia > Primates > Hominidae > Pan > Pan troglodytes. Next base: position 46,750,826 of record NC_072404.2, read on the forward strand.
GGGAATTTTCTCCTTCTTAATAATACCTGGATCAGAGTGGCCCTCCAATGAGGTTGGTCCTGTTATTTCAATCTCATTGTTATTCCTATAAGACCAAGAAGGGTTTATTCAATCAGCTGGGGGGCTTAGGATTTTATTTTTACTCAGTATGAAAGTTCAACCTGTGGTAACACCCATACTTTTTGTTTTGTTTTATTTCAGAAGTTACACCACTAAGCACAAAAAATTAGGAACGGACCAAACATTTCAATAGCACTGGGCTCAGTGTTTTGTCTCATTAACCACTTGTTTCTCCCTCTACTTAGGTCTCCACAGGACGTATGTGCACTAGTAGACATACACGGCAGCCTCCCAGCCAGCCAGCTCAAATAAACTGTAGCTTGTTTGGCTTCCTTCCCTTTTGCCAGAAGGATTTGTTTTGAGATTTTGCTATAATCTAAAAAAATGAGGAAAGGAGGGGTCATCACATGGCATGTGTTGTAATAAGTGCCCAACAGAACCCAGAGAGGATATAAGGTGTCAAAGCCTAGCGGAGCCCATGGTTTTGGATGTTGGAAAGGATACGCTGTGTTTTGCAGGGATTCCTATTGCAGCCATTCCTCAGCTACAGGATATTAAGGAATGTCTCATTGATTTATTGGTATCTCAACCTTATTGTCATTTCAAGAGGAACTGTGTGACATCCTTGCAGTGTTTCATTCAGAAATCTCAAGTATGATTTTGCTCAAGTGTATTGTAAATGGAAAAAGAATGGAATTTTGGAAGTAATTCCCCTAATACCGGTTTCTTATTCATTTCTGCCACATCTTATGTACTTTTTGGTTTCTGGACTGGTTCTTATTGAAAGGGTTGATTTTAAACAATAATTATTTCCCTAGACAACTAAAAAGAATTACATTGGAGAATAAATTCAGCTGAAACTGTGTGTAGCAAAGCATAGAAGACTCATAGAGAGCTAGGAGCATCTGGGAGGAAGGCGCTGTGAAAATAGGATCACCTGAGAGGTGAGCTCACAACCTTGGGGCCTGAGCTACTGCCAGAGCTCCTCAGCTGGCTTCACACCTCCAATGTCCAGTCCCATACAGCACCCAGCAACCGCTCCGCAAATCTTCTCCAGGTGCCAATGTTTTCTTGCTATTCTACAGCTTAAAGAATTATTCTATTTTTCCTTTCCACATGGGAAAAAGCACCAATTTCTCTCCTGGAGATCAACATTCTTGTGGACTTAAAAAAATTTTTTTTTTGCCAGCTTTGGCTCCCATCACCCCCAGGCTCATTCGAGACTCCAAATCATCCATTCAGCTCCACTTCCTACAGAGAATATTTTATTCACTGAGGTGCCATCTCCAAATACCCATTTAAATTCTGTGTATTCGACATTTCTCCTGGTGTGGAGAATGGATAGCATCCAGTCTGGACTGGAATGGAGGTCATGCTTTTGCATGCTAGTATCCAAAAACCAACTAAGCCACTTGCTGATTAAGAGTCTGAAACAAGCTGGGCAGAGTGGCTTGCACCCACAGTCCCAGCTACTCAAAAGGCTGAGGCAGGTGGATTTCTTGAGCCTCGAAATTCAAAGCCAGGTTGGACAGCCTAGTGAGACCTCTGTCTCCAAAAAACCCTAAACAAACAAACAAAACCCTAAGAATCCGAAACTCATGGATCTCTCTGTTTAGATATTAACACCCACTTCAGGCACATTCTGGAACTTAACTTCTAAATTCCCCTTACAAAAAATATCGCTGACACTATTATTATTTAGTAGAAATTATTTAAGGCTTGTACTCCCCAATCATTTTTGTAGGTTCTTCGTTCATTGATAAGTTAGGTTACAAAACCAGTGCACCTGCTTAGCTCTCCCAAGGCAGGCTTGCTCAGAGAAACATTATTGTACCCCTGCCTTCAATGGAGGAGCCCTGTGATAACAATAATTGAAGAACGTGTCTGTGAATCTTCCAAAAGACCAGCTAAAGGGAGTGTTTGCTGTCCCTCCACATCTGTTACATAGCAAGTGTATTGGCCAAACTTCTGGCATGTTATTTTTTTGTGTTAGGAGTATTGCAGACTCCAGCTTGGCTTTTTCTCCTTGTTTTTATTCATTTATCCTTCACCTGCTCCTCACCTAGGTTACCTTGCTATATTTTAAGTCTTTCTGTGAAACACCAGAAATTCTTTCTGAAAGCAGGTAGGTTACCAGTAAGTACTACAGATGGACTCAGCTCTGGACACTCCAAGGAACAGAAAGTCAAGGCCCCAAATGTAAAAAAACATCGGAGTTGATACCTCCCCCAACCACATTACTGAGCCCTTGACGGTCTGAGCTTTCTTTCCTAATTCTCAGTTATGCATCCTATTTTTCCATTTGTCCCCACACAGTTCTCATACTGCCCCTAGTTCTTTGCTTATTTGGTCCCAGTGGCTAACTTCATTTTCAACTGGGATGCCAATATGGTTTGGCTATGTCCCTACCCAAATCTCACCTTGAATTGTAATAATCTCCAGGTATCAAGGGTGAGGCCAGGTGGAGAAAATTGAATCATGGGGGCAGTTTCCCCCATACTGTTCTCATGGTAGTGAATAAGCCTTATGAGATCTGATGGTTTTATAAATGGGAGTTCCCCTGCACAAGCTCTCTCCCTCTCTTGGCTGTTGCCATGTAAGATGTGTCTTGCTTCCCCTTTGCTTTCCACCATGATTGTGAGGACTACCCAGCCATGTGGAACTGTGAGTCAATTAAACTTCTTTCCTTTGTAAGTTACCCGGTTCCAGGTATGTCTTTATTAGCAGCATGAGAACCAACTAATACAAGTGCTTTCCCAATTTCCCTGGACCTGACTCCCAAGCTCCAGTCTATTGGGACTATCTAAACCACTCTTCCTGGGAAAGGCCTTTCCCTATTGCAGTATTTTTAAAATTTTAGTCAGTTGCGTACTCCTTCCCACATGTGCCATTATTTTGCCTACTATCTTTTTTAAAAATTACCTCTCTAGTTTTTCTTATTGGACCTCAAATGTACAGAATTGAGTAAATCATAATTGTTGGTTCATGATAGACTCTCATTATTGGCACACTCAAGGCTAGTTTTCCTTATTTTGTTAGTGGCTGAATTACTTTGAATAATGTAATGAGTATCTGTGAACCACCTTGAAAAACAAAAGCCAACCATATAATAGCCTAAATCCAACCATATGACAACCCTCAACAACTTTGCCCTTACCTTCTGCTGCCTCAAAATCACCTTGAGTCTTGTGTTCATCATTCTGTTGCTTCCTTTTCTATAGTCTTTTTTTATCAATATGTCTCATTTTATTCATTTTCACTTTTAATTTTAGTTAGTTTTATTCTTAGAAAAAGAATCTGACCACATGTAATCTTTTGGGTCTTGCTTTTTTCACTTTATATTACTTAGATGTATCCATAGCATGGCAAAGGTTCACTCATTTTGGCCATGGTATAATACTCTATGATATGAAGTTTCCATAATTTATTAATTGTTTGTCAATTCACTCTTCTGTTGCCATTGGGCATTGGGTGGTTTCCATGTTTTTGGTCTGTTGAGAGGGCTGCTGGGAAGGTTCTCTGCAGGTCTCCCACTGTTTAAGCACAAAAACCTATCTTGGATTGAGACAAACAGGTGGAACTGGCAGGTTATTAGGGCAGGCAAATGTTCAAGTTAAGGGGATAATGCCAAATTGTTTTCCCAAGTGCTCATACCAATTGATTCTGCCAGCAGCCATGTACAGGGATCTCATAAATCTACACCCTCCTCAACACAGACTTCTAAGCTTCTCCCAATAAGATAGGTGAAAAGACACACGTTCTAAAAAAAACAAACAAACATAAATTCACTTTCTAAAAAACCATAAATTCATTAAAGGGAAATTTTATGTTTTGACCATAAATTGAAAACTGCCATCACTTGTTATAAGTATAAGGAAGTCATGAAGGTAAATAAAACAAGAACAAAATAATGTTAAAAATTATTACTGGATACTCTTACCTACTAAAAGCAATTAGCCAGAGGTTGCCATTTTCTTTCTTAAGATGGAAGGCTACCAAGTATTGGAGGTAGTGAGTTAGCAGGCCAAACTGAGACAGTCTAATTGAAAGAACATTGGAAGAAGGTGATGTTCTCACTCTGTGATTTACTGTATTTAATGCTGGATCCTCTTATTTCTTAAAATCATCTGCATTGCCACCCATGAGTTCACCCTAATGATGTTCTCTGCATTACTTCCTCAAATAATCTCTGTTGATCACATTCAATTCCTGGGCCATTTCCTGAGGTTCTGATGTGTTTGATCATGTCAACTTGTATATGGATCTATTTGAATTAATTTTGTTTACATTTTGTATCAGAGCTCATTCCTTAGGTGGACTGAAGGAGAACAGCAAAGCTCATTTGGATTTTACATTTTGCTTCAGTTGTGAAGAGGTTCTTGCTGCACATGGAGGCTCTTGGTTGATTGTTCTCTTTTCTGTCTCCTGGTTGACTATTCTCTTTTCTGTCTGAACTGCTTCTGATCTTTCAGTCTCATTTTAAATGTTTTGTATTACGTGTATTTTTAACATGATAAGCTACCGTAAATGTTTGTGAAGTGTGTGTTAAAAAATTATACTTTAGAAAAATTAGCTTTCATTGACTGTGACTGAAGGAATGAATAAATGAATGAAGGTAGTGACAAATATTACTTTTTTATCAAACTGTTTATTGGATGTGGTTGCCTCATGGTCTCTCCACTTAGATTACAAGCTTCTAGAAGACAGGAATTACCTTATGTTTCATCAGTATATTCCTTGGTCTTTAGCCCAAGGTTGGAGTGTAGGACTTGTGTGAACACTTGTAAGAAAATATATTTAAGAAGGAAAGCCCTCTAAAGTTAAAGAAAGTGCAGGAAAGTTGGAAATGGCAGTGGTATCAGATGGAGTTGGCCAAATGTTGTTGAAGTCTCAAAATGTCCACTCATAGCTTTATATCAGTTTAAGGAGGCAGCTGTGGAGTGGGAAGGACACACTGTGTGATAGTCAGAGAAACCCGGGTATGCTACTTCTTTTTCCTGTTTTGAGTGGTTAATCTCTAAAATGGGATTTATGAGTCCTTCTGTATTTACTTACCTTTCATAGAGGCAAGGCATAGGCCACATAGCAGATGCTCAACTGTTCCTAATTCCCCTCCCCCAACTTCTCTGAAGGTTTTATTTCCTATGTGGAATTGAACTTCACTCAGAATACCTGCTCATGCATAATAATTAGCATTAAATTTAGCTCAGGCTAGATTATATACAATGATTTGAGTGCTGAGTTTTCATTGCCTTGATAGGTGACTTTAGGCATGTATTGTCTTATGTCAGCTGTCCTTAAATGACATCTGGGATATCTGTCATTCTCCTGAGATCATTTTTTTGAAACAGAATGAAGGAGCCTCTCTAAAATCATTTTAGCCTTCTCTTGTGACACACTGCCTAATACTATTTTTCTTCCGAAAACCCAGTCTATTGGTTTGATGAGTGATAATGCAGCATCAGTTCTGAACACTAAGCATTCTTTCACCTCATATATAGTCATGAAGAAAGATATTTATGATGGTGTGGACATTGCATCTCTCCCAAAGAATTTTATTGACCCCGAGAATAAGCCCTGGAGATGAGGGATAACATTTGCGTTGCCATGTGGGATAGGGCCTTGCATACTCCCAGACACCCTGAGGGGAGGCTGGAGAATGTTATTCACACAAGGCCAGCATCAGATCCTGGGCTAATCAACAGGGGTGCTTGTAACATATGAATCACGTCCATTATCTGGCCCACACTTAGGATTCTGAGTCTGTCAATGAAGTTGGTCAAATTGGCAAGAATGTCTGTTCTGATCTCTGTGAACACCAGAGAGCTATAAAATTTCTCTGAGTGGAAAATTCAACTCTAGCAGAAATTACAAGTCTGCAGCCAACACCACCAAGCAAACTGAATACCGGCCAGAATATTAAAAATCAAATGACCACAAACCATAGAAAATATTCAGATCTGTGGTAAAAAGAAAAATACTCCAAGGACTCCAAAAGTCTGATTTATTAAAGACCTGGGTTCCTGCAAATGTATAAAATCATACAATTACTCATAGAAAATTGGTCCTCAATGCATTTTGCACCAGGTAGAAGATATAAGAAGAAAAGCCCCATTTATAGATCACTATGATTTATTAGGCAATTTGCCCACGTGCAATGCTGTGTGAGGACCAGGCCCAGCATGGAACCCTAACCAGGAGAAGAAATCAAGATGCAGCCAGAGGGCCCTGGAATACCTCTGGCTTAAAGGTATGTTTGTGTGCAACTTGGCAGTGATGAGACCATGTAGGGAGAAAAAAATTCCCCTTGGACTCCAACAACTAAAGGAGGAAGGTTTTCCCTGGGGAAAGACATTTATTCACAGCCCACTCTGCTCTTCTTTGGGATGTTAAGGCCTAACCAGAGCCCCCACTTTCCTTCCAAGAAGGCAGAGGTGGCTGTCTGATCCACTATGATGGAGCCACTGCTCACAGTGGAAGCTGTGAGTCCTGCTCACACATGGACCTTAGTGAGAGTATCCAGCCCTCTAGCTGAAAGCTCATACTCTTTTGTGTCCCATTCCCTGAGGGGCAGTTAAGTTGTGCTTGTCCAGAAGATTAAGTTTTGCACCAAGTTGCACAGAATTATTATGCCTTAGGGATGCACAGACAGGGAAGAGGATCCTAGGTGATAATCCTGAAGGCATGTGTGTTGCTGAGAAAAAAATGCCTAAAACTACTGTCTCTGTGATCCTGCTGAATACATCTAAAACAGATTCTGTTTGGATGCTCAGAGTTGGTTAAGAAAAGTTCACTTAAACAGATGGCTAGGAATGAGACAGAATCTCTTTCACGCTTCCCAATTTACAGGCACCCGCCCAACAGAGCTTACACACATGAGCAACAACATTGTCCATGACGCCAAGTCATGAGTTTCCCCAGGTAATTCCATGGGATGTTGCCACATGGTATATTTTCCTCTCTAGGCATTCACAGAATGTTTAAATTACGTGACTGAACTCAACATAAGATTGTATTAAACAGTTTAATTAGAAAATTCAAATATATATCAAATGAAATATATGTGGAATAGATATATAAAATCCGTAGACATAGAGAAGTCTAGGGCAACCTTGGTCTGGAAAAGGCATTCTCTTTCTTTCAAGCAAGCTGAAGGAGGCATACGTAGCCTTGTTTTAGGCTTCACAGTTTGTATGTCATTGTGGAATTCTGTTTAATATGATGACCCCATACTCTTAGTTGGTGGACATCCATGTTCCTTTCTGCCACCTCCAGCCAGTTCTCTAGGTGCTGGCACTGCAACTTGCTACAGCAAGGTGACCACCTTCAGAGAACAAATGGGGTTAACTCAGGCTCCACTCTGTACTTGACTTTTTAACTTGTGGCTCTGGGTCAATAAATCCAGGCTCCTTCTGGGATGTGACAATGGGGGTAAAGGAAGAGAAAACTTCATTTGTTTCACTTGAGGTTGTTTCCATTCTCTCTTTTCTCCAACAATATTTTTTCTGTCTGCAGAATGTCACTCCCTGATTTCTTAGGTTCTTATTTTCCACTATTCACCTATTCAACTCTCCAACCACATTTAAACAGCATATTTAAGGAAAATAAACAGACAAACAGTTAATTCATCAAAGCGCCTAGTTTCAAAGCAACCGTTTAAATTCAGATAGATGCAGTTTCTCATCTCAGCTTCATAATTTTCCAACATTTAATTAACCTTTCTGCACTGTTTCTTCTCTTACCAAATGAGCATAACAATAACCAACTCAAAATATGAGCACATAGCACAGGGTCTGATACATGCAAAGCGCTTAATAAAAGGAGCTTAACAAAATTGTCATAAATGTTAACAGATGCTTGATGATGAGCTTATTAATAAATAATTAGCAGTTTAAATCCAGCCAGATTTTTTTCCAAGTATATGTGCTTGTGTGTATATACTGCCTAACATAACTTTGGACATCCTCAGAAGTAAAATAAAGACAAAGAAAATCCATCCACTAGCTTAACCTTTGCCTGACTACTTCTCACTTGTCATTCCATGTCCTTTATACATACAACCAAACAGATCTATGCTTATACACAAAATAAGAGCATTCTTTTTAAATTATTATCTTGCATAGTATTTTTACAGCTCTCTGACTGCTACAACTCTTTGCAACACAATTTTTTATCTTGCCTCATAAATGAACCCAAAGTCATGATCACATCCTCACATACTCCGTGCAGCCCAGCAGTACCCATAAACGTTGTTGACAATGCTGATGATTGCGAAGCAGCATGCAAAAGGGCTCATCACATTGAAAAAGGATTCCTGTAATTTTTGTTGTTCATGCCTCACATTGCTCCTTCACTTAAGACTGACTCCAGTTATGAAATCATTGATTTAGCAAACCCTTATCAAACTGTGTGGTTTCAAGGGGGAACTCACAAAAGGGAAATTTTTGCTAATGTTATTTGCATGTGTTGTCTTAGTAGATGACCAAAAATGTGAAGGTACCAATTTCTCTTTGTATTCTTTAAGCTAGAGCAGATCATCTGTTCTAATGTTAGAAACATGGTCAGGATGATGATGGTAAAAGCATCCTTGGCTGATTTATTGACACAGCTACCAGGAAACAAGAGTCACTTTTTAAGGAAGTTCTTTGATGGAAGCCCAAGTGATGTCAGGGTATTGCTATCACTCGCAAAGCAAAGATGTCTGCCTTCCCAATTTACAAAGTGATAAAAATATGCCAGCAATTCCTATTAATGGTCTATAGCAGGTTGTTGTGTTCATCATCAACCTACATTTTTCGAAGCCTTATGAGGCTCGACTGTCCATAAGTAAAGTTATACAGTTTCAAGGTTAAATGTAGAAAATATACATCAGCTTGAAAAATAAAGCTATATTTGGACACTGGTTTCAAGTATGATATTTTAAAGAGACACATTAAATAATTACTGAAACTAATTAAGTAGTCATTGGTTTTAGTGACTAATTGGTTAATAGAAATAATATTTCAGCCATTTTTTTCAGTAAGACTAAATGACATAAAATAAGTATAAATTGTAAGAAATTGATTGGCCTAGTATGAGTGGAATCACACAGAGGTGTTTTGCGTATGTTTTTTTTTTCTTATTTGGGGGCTCATCCTGATTCACTATTAATATGCTTTTAAAAATCAGGGAGGAACACATCCAAACCTCAGTTCATAGGAAAGGAATTAATAATAACATTGCTGTAAAACCAAAGAATGAGAGGAACACACTCTGTTACTCTGGCTAGCAGGAACTGTGAACTAAGCAGCCATGTGGACCTTGTGACTCATTCAGGGAAAGAACTCTCCTCTGCCACTCTCCAAAGGGACCTGACCACTTCCATCAGCCATAAGCCCAGCTCTTTCCTTTAAGCATATTGAGAGTCACCAAAGTTGCCTGGAGAAATAAATGTGTGATATATCATCAATGTATGTGAAGACAGTGACTGGGATTGTGAGAGATGCTCTGAGTAATTTTCTTTCTTTAGCATTTATCTCAAAGTAAAAGCAAAGTTGGAAAAATGAAGCTTTGTGGAAAAAAATCAGAGTTCTCTTCAAATGAAAAACATTACAAGAATTATTATTTTTTACCTCAATCAGTCTTGTTTTCAGATAAATATGACACATGCCATTTAAAAACCTTAAGATGGGAAAAGTCACATTGCTTCCAATTAAAATAGTCTCCCAGAGAGTATTTAAGTATTCCATGAGAGCCTGAGGAATAAATGCAGTTTGGGTTTTTTTGGTTTGTTTTTGTTTTTTGTTTTTGACTTTTCAGAAGGGGTGTGCTACAGTTATCCCCCAAACCCCTGCCTGTGGTTTCATCTCTTGCAAATTTCCCAATTTGCTTAGAAGAAGAACGCTACTTACTAGCTTGTTGAAACAGATTTCTCTTTCACACATCCTATCAGATCATACTGCAGTGGTTAACCCTCAAATCTCAGTTGCTAAAACCACAATGGCTTCTCATTCACACTACACAACCACACAGCCATTACGGTCATCTGGGGTCTATGGTCACCAGAGCTGGAGAAGCAGTCACCATCTAGATGTTTCTTAGGGTCTGCCGGGTTAAAAGAGAGCTCAGAAAGTTCTCACATTAGCAATTAAATTGCTAGCCTGGAACCAACTCACATCAAATATTGGCCAGAACTAGTCACATGACAGCATCCAACCACAAAAAAGCCCGGAAGTGAAATCTTTCCAAGTGTTGGAAATATCTGATGAACTGCATTAAACATGACCTCACATATAATTGCATATCTACATTAATTACTCAGAGGTTGCCCTTCAATTATTCCTTTCTGGTATGGAGGTGTCAATGAATTTCAAGTCTCTTACAAATCATGTGATGTAAATTGCTTCATCTCCTTGTAACTCAATTTTTTATCACTAGACATTGTTTTGGGCTAAATATATGGAATATTTTGAATATGTTTATCATCAAGCTAGAAGTTGACCATACATTCACCTTCAATTCCCATATTTTCATAAGCCAAATAACTTACTAGTTACCACCAAATTGAGAATTTGTTCTCTCTTCTTCATGAATATGATATTTTATATTTTTCAATTACAACACAACAGAAGAGTTCACTAATTGGAAAATGCCTTCCCTCTGCGAACCCACGAAATATGACTCAGCTTTCTGGTTAGAAAAAGAGAGATGTTTTCAGAAATTAATTTTAATAGCTGCCAATTCAATGAATATCTTGAATACAGTTTGAGGATTTTGCAACTATTTTGAAAACACTTCAAAATATACTAATAGTAATTTTTTTTTTTTTTTTATACTTTAAGTTTAGGGTACATGTGCACATTGTGCAGGTTAGTTACATATGTATACATGTGCCATGCTGGTGCGCTGCACCCACTAACTCGTCATCTAGCATTAGGTATATCTCCCAATGCTATCCCTCCCCCCTCCCCCCTCCCCACCACAGTCCCCAGAGTATGATATTCCCCTTCCTGTGTCCATGTGATCTCATTGTTCAATTCCCACCTATGAGTGAGAATATGCGGTGTTTGGTTTTTTGTTCTTGCGATAGTTTACTGAGTGTGGCGATTCCTCAGGGATCTAGAACTAGAAATACCATTTGACCCAGCCATCCCATTACTGGGTATATACCCAAATGACTATAAATCATGCTGCTATAAAGACACATGCACACGTATGTTTATTGCGGCATTACTCACAATAGCAAAGACTTGGAACCAACCCAAATGTCCAACAATGATAGACTGGATTAAGAAAATGTGGCACATATACACCATGGAATACTATGCAGCCATAAAAAATGATGAGTTCATATCCTTTGTAGGGACATGGATGAAATTGGAAACTAATAGTAATTTTAAGATCACGTCTGCATCTATTTTTAGTCTAAGGTGTATAGCATGAAAGTATCTGGCAAATGCTTTAAAATTGTATTGTTTCGAATTAATGTTAAGGCTATTAATCACAAAAACCTGCTATAATGACATACTACTGCTAGAAAACATACTTTAAAAATAATAAATAAGAGTTCATGAAATTTTGTGTTTAGAGGTCAAGTGCAGTGGTCTTCAAACATTTCTCTTTGTCAAATAAAAATGTACTCAGAACTCTAAAACAGGTAAAGGTAAAAGTGGGGCTGCTTCCCTGACAGCTGTAGGAAAGGGTGAAGTTGAGGCAGGGCTGGAAAGCTTTTCACTCTTACCATTTGGCTTTTCCCTTGCCCTCTGTACTTCATGATGGCTTCTGGGGCACTTTCAGAAACCCCCAGGGTTCCATCGAGCACAGGTTCAAATATGCTAATCTACAGCTAGTTAGAGGAAGAAACAAGATACAAAGAGGTCAACCAGTGGGCTAAAGTGGTACAGCTAGTTGATTGAAAAGCCAGGCATCTAGCAGTAAAAGATTGAAGTTTGGGGCTTTTAAAAATTTATTTTATTGATAGACTCCAAGCCTGGAACACATTTTGGCAATATTTGCTACACCTCAGTCAGCGTATATTTATTATCTCTCCTTATTTATTGAGTAGGGTGATATATCCTGGGTGTCATGGGATAAAGAAGTAAGTCACATTTCCCATCTCCAAATAACTTACTGTTTAGTTTAGAGGAGAAAAATTATTTATTTTTCTAAATCTAGCTTCTATCCATCTGCGCATTCCAAGAGCGCTTATTCAATAAATATTTAACAAACATCTTGTCTATTAGGCCTGCTCTTTGCAATTTCCATATGCCTCTTCACCCCTTCCATATTTCCTCCTGCTTTACAGCCAGTCCCCCCTTTTTTGTTTTCTTTATTCCTGATCTCTTCGTCCTATTCTTTCTCCACCTTTACCACCACCATCTAAAATCTCACAGTAATCAAGTTAAAGCCTGGAATTTCTTTGAGCATGGAAAATAGTCTTTCATTCCACGTTTGAAGATAAAAGGATTAACATGCAAATGAATGGTTGAAAGCACAGGTTATACTTGTGTGACTGGATTTCAGTTAAAGTGCAATTAATCAATCCATCATCAGGTGTAAGTGACTGATAACAGAGTCCTTCCTGTTTTCATAGGTGGAGTGGGTGGGGAAGGGAGAGGCAGTGGGAAGACAGTAAGAGGCCTTTGGGCAAATGAAGGGGATGGAATGGAAGAGGTACCATCTAGAAACGGAAGGCGGTCTAGGACTGCCAATGTCTTGATAGCTTCGCCTGGGACAAATAGAAGCATTCCCCTGAAGTATCTGTGGAGTGCAGCTGCAAAATGAAGGCAGCTCTGTGTGATTTATGAAAGGGCTCACATGATTTATGAAGACTTAAAAAAACATCAGCACACAACTGACTTTCTATAAAGGAGTTTCTTTCCCTGGGGATTGAAGGAGCTTGGAATTTAATGAGGGAAACCAAATCTACAATGAGAGACGATAAGGAAATGAGACTGTTTCTCACACAGGCATACCAGAATTTATGTATCCTGATACCCTGGCCTTCATAGGCCTCAACCAAATGCAGCTACTCCTTGGTCCCAAGACACTTGTTGGAACTCTTTCACTCTGCCCTTCACCCTGACACCCTTTCTAATACAGATCACCTCTGAGATTGTCTCAGACATCTAGCTTGCCAGGACTGCCTGCCCCAGGTACTCTCTTCCCCTCCCCTAGGCTGCAAGTTGAAATCCTATACATTCTTCAAGTCCTAATCTAATGTCACACAAAATTTCTCTTACCTCCAAACTTTTATAGTACTCTGTGCATATCTCAATCATAGCGTGGAATATATTTTACTTTATGTTATTGGTAAATATGGTCTTTCAGTGTGTGCATGTATGCGTGTGTGCACATGTGCGTGTGTGAGTGTGTGTGTGTGTTAAAGACAAAAACGATTAAAAAAATGAAAAACAACACTTTGGGAGGCCGAGGCGGGTGGATCAACTGAGGTCAGGGGTTCGAGACCAGCCTGGCCAACATGGTAAAACCCCATCTCTACTAAAAATACAAAAATTAGCCCGGCATGGTGGCGCATGCCTGTAGCCCCAGCTACTTGGGTGGCTGAGGCATGAGAATCACATGAAGCCAGGAGGCGGAGGTTGCAATGAGCTGAGATCTCACCACTGCACTCCAGCCTGGGCAACAGAGCAAGACTCCTTCTCAAAAAAAACAAAAACAAAAACAAAAAAACAAGAAAGTTTTAGGTGTAGGTGGGCTGTGTGTGGCCAGTGGTATAATGTATATGGATAACAGATAACAAAGGAATCCCCATCTCTGTGGGCATTATGTTACTTCCCCTGTGCTACTTCTACTGAGTAGAGGATGGAGATTGCTTTTGTTTCCCAGAAGCCATTCCCATGACCCTGGCATGGAGGACAGGAGAGTGGTGGTGTGGAACATGATTGGGCATGGCCCGTTAACTTACTCCTATTTCTGTGGATATAGTGATTGGCCGAGGAGCAGGCAGGTGTCTCAAATACAGCCAATAAGGGTTCTTGCCCAGAATCTCTTAATCTAAAATTAGGTGAGAAGCATTTTAGGCTATTATGCTGGCATGTGTGGTTGCTGGTGTTTGTCTGCAGTAAAAAAAGAATGAAGTCAGATAGACAAGTGGAGATGAAAGAAATGGAAGGAGAAAGAGATCTGGCTATTCTAAGTCCCCGTTCTCATCCCTAAGATCACGGTTCCTCAGGTCTTTTTTTTTCTGCGATATACCCTAGTATCCTCTTTTTTGTTATTTGTGCTAATTGAAGCTGGATTTCTCTCATTTGGAACGAAGTGTCTTTGCTAAGTAGACCTCAATTACAGAGAATGAGCTTAAGACCTACATGAGTGGAATACATTTTTAAATTGGAAATACAATCATTTAACAGGTAAAATAATTCTAACAGAACATCTTGTTTTATAAAAATAAACGAGTGTCCTGGTCTCAGTGCAAGGGCCATTTTGTCAATGCCCAGTGAGGAATAATGAGAGTAAAAGGAGGTGCCCTAACTTAGATATTTTAAACATAGTTACAATTTGTGAAAGAAAAAAAGAAAACATCATGACAGACATGGCCAGATGCCCCCCAAAGATTTATATTCCCTTTCCATGGCTTAGAGTGTAGCTGGGAAGAGGCCAGAATGACATTCCTTTTTGGTAGTCATATGACTGGTTTCCACCAATGGCACATGAGTAAAGGTGATAGACAGTTATGGCGCAGGTGTACCTTCTCTACCTCCACATTCCCCTCGAAGCCTTAGGGGAAGACCGAGCCATAAGTGATTAAGCCCCTGAGTCATGACATGGAATTTGTGACATTCTTATTAATTCATAATAAGAATTATGAATTGCTCTGAGAATGGCAAAAACTTTTATTGCATGAATCCACTGAGATTGTGGAGCTTACCTATCAGTAGCAAGTGATATATACCCTAAGCAGTACAGGTGGGAGAGCAAACCACCAAGTCCTAGAAAAACTCTGACAAATCTGTGTGTCATTACAAAAGAGACCAGCACCTAAGTAATTTATATCAGACTAGTCTGAGTGTTATCTGAGACCACTCCCAAGCCAGAACAACAGTGAGATGTATTAGAATATTTGGTATATCTGGATGTAGACAAAATAATTGACATGGATCTCTTGATATCCCTGAACACAAGGCACATTTGTAAACAGCTGAACTAGAGGAGTTGCCCTGCATTGATTATTAGACTGATATTATCTGGAGGATGGCTCTAGTGGGACGTGACAGGACCCTATGCTATCCTTAACCTGTACCTACTCTGATGCATTTTTAGAGATTTAATAAGAGACATAACACGTCATCCTTATCAGATTGGAGCCCTTGCGAAAAGGAATGGATTATGCTATGTTCAACAACAGAATTAAAATCAAGACTAAGGTTTGGCAAACTTTTCCTGTAAATGACTACACAGTACATACTTTAGGCTTTGAGGTCAAGAGGTAAAATTGAGCATATGTCATGCTGAACCCCTATTAACCTCATGAAAAAAAAACAAACAAACATGAATCAGCCTCACAAGGTAGGATGAGGGAGACAGACAACGCTTAGGAGTAGAATGAGTTTCAGTGACTTTAAAATGTTCCTCCCTGGACCACATCTCAGAGGAGCGGTTGAGGACTCTGGAGACAGTACAAGGAGGCACAGAATCTGGGATATTTGATGAGCTGTTCCCTGAAAGAGGAACTGATGTTTTCAGGGCACAGTCACTAGAAGTATTCCTCCTGCACTCAAGCACAGCAGATAAGAAGATGATGCAAGAGCTGAGCTCCTAGTGGTGGTTGGCCTGCAGCACCCTTAACCTCTTTCCAATCTTGAGGGTCTCTCTTTTCTCACCAGGCTTCTTCAAGACATGGCAGGTGTCTGTGTCATGACTCTACCTCTCACCATAAATATCCCATGAATATTTATTAAGCAGTGAGCCTACCAGAATTTGCAAATTCTTCTATATATGAGCCAAGTATAAATTCTCCAAGCAGAGGGAGGTGGGCAGCCTCAGTGAGGGGCTTTGTGGAGTAAAATGCTCAGGGATCTAACTTTGTCAGATTCCATACAAAGTTTGGCTCCTGTTCTTTTTAACCTTGGCCTTGAGGAAAGATAGTAACCCTAGGGGTTTTATTTCCCATCCTCCAATGGCATTGCATTATTACTTTCAAAAACAAAGCAGGACAAACGTGCTCTTCTGGCTTTCAGGCCAAGCTAATCCCGGATGCCCTCCAACACTCACCCACATTACAGGGTGGGAACCTTCCCCACGTAAGGCTGAGTTCTCCAGCTTGGCTCATAAACAGGCAGCACAAAAGTCCTCGGAAGCCCATTCAACAAGTGTCATCCAGGACTTACAAGCTGGCTGCAAAAAGAGAGAGGGAGCTCAGTAAAACATCCGGTGGCTTCAGACCTCCTGCAAACCAAATGCAGAGGCAGGCACCCGGGATCTCTCAGCAAAAGTAATTTCCAGAGCTTACTTACGGCCAGTGCATGGCACTTTGATAGGCATTTAGAAGGGGTCCTATTACTACAGAGAATTACTAGGCAGCTGCTGTGGCTGGCTTTCGCCCCAAGGGGGAAGGGTGAGCTGCAGGTCAGGCCAGCACACTGCTGAGTCCAGGGGGCCCTGCGTGGGGCAACAGCAGCCCTCACGCTCTCACTTGCAGAAGCAGACACTGTGCTAATAAGTTTCATCAGGAAACTTATTTACCTTGGCCAAGCCTGGGCGCCAAGGTAAAAGCAGTACAGAAGGGACAGTGTTGCCAGCTTTGTCCCTATGAAGCTGGGATGCAGAGAAGTGAAACAAGCAGGCCATGTCTCTCATCTCCTAGCATCTCAAACAAAGGAAGTGTAAAGGCCTATTCATTTCTGCACATCAAGTCTAACAGTCTTTAAACAGATACCAAGAAGCTTGTTGTTTTAGTGAGAAGTTTGCTTGAGACAAGCCCCACCTGTTTCCTCGGCTCCTGAGAGACCCTTCAGTTTATTCAACAGTCCAGCCGTTTCTTATGGGACTGTGATCAGGCTCCCAGCCTTCCAGACCCACCTCCTCTTGCCTGGGGCTGAGCAGGCCTGGTGTGCAGGAAGGAGGTGGCGCTGTGTGCAAGCAGGAGAGAGGGATGGTGTTCTGCTGGTCCCTGCCCTGTACCCTGGAGACTGGATATTTGGCAAAGACTTCCAGTTTCAGGCTCACTGGGTGAATTTCAGAAACCCCTCGGGAGAGCTGGACTCTGCATGTGCATGGATGAGATTTGGCAAAAAAGAAAGAATACGTTCATTCCCTGATCATTCCTGGGGTGTTCAGTCAGTTCTGGGCATCACTGAACTGCTCCTCCCCACACATCCCAGGTCCTCCCCTAAGGACAGTCAGGAAAAGTAGAGGAGCTCAGTGGACTGATATTCTTTGGAAGACAGGAGGGAATTGTGTGAAAGGAGCACTCTTTACTGCTCCTGCCTGAGTTCCCGAGTTGCTGACAAACACATTGGACTTCCACAATCCTTGCTCAGGGACTCACATCTCCTCAATCACATACTGCTTAAAACCCTTTAGTGCAAAGTGGAAAGTTATTAAAATGGTGTCAGAGGTGCTTCATGTTCCGGGCCTTCCTGCCTCTCTGGTAGTATCTATTAATATTTTGGTCCACTGGCCTCCCTGCTGGGCCTCATGACCAATTTGCCACCAAGTCCCCACTCTCCCCCTGGCCCTCTCTACCCTGCTTCACCTGTGGCCCCACAGCAAAGGCACCCACCCACCTGGCTAGGACCTACTCACCCTGCACACATCAGCATTGATGTTACTGCCCTCAGGTGGCCTTCCCTGTGTCAGTATCCTCCCCACTCCCAACGTGTGTTCTATGCCCTCCTAAGTCCTCTCTAAAACTTGATTCTTACCTTCATGGTTGAATGGTCACATGACCAACATGCCTGCATCACCCACTAGACAGGAAGTTCCAAGAAGGTCCTATCTGTTTTCCTCACTATTGTTTTCCAGGCACCTAGCACAGAGCCTGGAACTTAGCAGGAGCACAGTGAAAACTGCTTCATTGCATGAATGAATGAATGAATGTGCTTTCCTACTGCTTTGTTCCACTGGCTGGCTGAGATTACACCATCGCCTCTACACCCACTGGCTGTCTGTACCCATGGATGCTTAATGAAAGGTGTCTTGCATGGGCAGCTGCCCTGTACCTCCTCCTGCACTGCCCACAGGGTCCAGCACAACAGCTGCCCCCATTCTCATAGGAAACTGATCCAGGTGCTGGCCCCTCCCAATCCAATCCCTTGGATTACAGTTCACTGAGCCTTCCCACATGGTGCCTAGGGACCCAACAGTTGAAGTTATAGAGCTGCAACTAGGCGTCAATACGTCAAGGACCATCCTCAGAATTGTAGCTGGCAGTGTTCTGTGTGGTCTGCCAGGGAGCTGCCGAGGCTGCTGCTGTCCTGGTGGGAATGCTTCCTTTAAGGCTGTGTTGATGGTAGGGAGGATGCGGTGGCTTGTCCTGTAGCACATGTGTCACATAAAACCTCTAGAGCTGATGCAGTTCAGGACATTGCCCAAAGATGAAAATGGAGAGATTCATTTTGGGGGAGAAACATAATACACCAACAACTTGACTTACATAAGCCAAGGTGGAGGAGGAGAGGAGAGAGGAAGTCATTCCTGGGCATGCTCTTCAAGTACATGAAGGCTGCCATTTGGAAGGTTGATTAAAGCCTATAAGGCTATGAATGTGCTTTGTTGGGAAGGGGCCTGATCCATGAACTCCCTGAATTATAAGCAAAACCTCAACTGTATGTACTTTTTTTTTTTTCCTGGAGAGAGAGTCCATAACTTTATTTTATTTCTCAAAGAGTTCCCCAAATTATTAAAAATGAAAATATGACTGACAGCCAAAAATTATTAACTGGAACTGGAGATGAGTTAAAGGCAGGATCAAGGTCAGGTACGATGGCACGTGCCTATCATCCCAACTACTCTGGAGACTGAGGCAGGACGATTGCTTGAGCCCAGGAGTTAGAATCCAGCCTGGGCCACAGAGCGAGACCTCATGTTTTAAAAAAGAAAAAGACAGGATCAAGTAAGAAGTGACTACGTTCAGTAGGAGAGGGGGCAAAGGAAAGGACAGAATGGAAAGGAAAACTCTGCATTGATTTGGTGAGAGCTCATGAAGACGCTCTTGGCGTGAGGTTTTCTAATGTTCACTTTGCCGAAGCCTGACTGCTTCTGTGGTTTTCCCCTGCAGTTCCCTTCAGCTATCCTTAAAGGTGAGGTTTTGTAGCATTTGACACCTTTAGTGTGGTATAAACTTTCAGTGTGATTTTATATTTTCTCCTAGAATGGCTTTAACTGTGTAGTTACTGGACAGTGTTGGAGATAACCAGCCTCAGTACCAATCCCAGATGGTCCCTGAAACACTTTTGACTCAGGGTGCTCTGTGTGTAGTCATCCAGAATCACCCCCATAAACCCCTAGAAGCAGCCAGCACAAGTGTGTGATTACCCAGAAGTAGGTATGAACGGCTCTGGCCTTCCCTGCTGTGATGGAGGCAGTCAGTATTGACCAGCATGAGGGTCTCATTTTCACTCCCCCAAGCTCCAAGAGTGGCCCTGCTTCCAGGAGCATGACAGAGTTGAGTATTAATTACTTGCCGAATTTCATGCCGAATAAAACTACATGTGTCTTTCAGCTGTGGTTTGGAAACATTTCCATCCTGGATATTATCTATGAAAGTTGGTTGGGATTACATCACCTTGCTGCGAGTTTATACATGTTCAAATTTCATGTCAGCAGAGAAGAGAAGGCGCTTCTGTGTGTTTCTCCTGGAGTTTTCCAGAGAGGCGGCAAACAGGCAGAGACAGGGTGAAGCCTGGCCTTGGTTTGCACATTGTGGAGAGAGTACATCTACCATCTTGGGAGCCGGGAGTTGGCCCAGCAGGCAATAAAAGGAAACCCATGACAGTTTGATTTTAAAAACTGAGTGGTGGGTTTGTATGAGCCTGGTGGCAGCATGGAGTAAAGAGAGTATCAGAAGAGAAGCAGGGAGAAAAGTTAGGCAGGCAGGGAGGGCCTGAAAATAGCAGAGGTAAAAGGTGGAAAGTTTTGAAAATTTTTTAGGATGAAGAAATAAATAGCTATGATGATTCTTTAGACATTGCACAGTATGAGTGGGGGGGAGGGGAGAATCATTGATGAATTTTAGATTTCTAAGGTTTCTGACCTAAGTGGCTTTTGCAAGGTGGAACCACGACATGTGAAGGTAGAGATGACAGGGAATAGGTCTTAGGGAAAAATAATGAGGCACGTTAGACTCTTTGAGCTGTGAGGTATCTGTGCAACAACTATGTGTACACATTCCTGGGCAAGGAAGTATATGCATTTGATGTGCTGGTGAAATGTCAGGGTGGGAAAGATGGCTTGTGGCGGGAGATGGGGTCATTGTCCCACAGGTGGTAAATAAACCATGAGTGTGGGTGGGATTGCTTTGGGGTCGTTTGAGGACCTTAGTGGACCAAGGAGAGAATCCTAGGAATTTCGATATTCCTATGAAGGAGATTGAGAAGAAATGCTCAGATTTGAAGAAGGTGTGTCAGATGAGAGCACAAAGAGAGAAAAGGAGTTGGCTTGCAGGGAGGTAAAATCCAAAGGTAGTGGTTACAAGAAATCAGGCATATGCAGAATTTCAAGATGTGTAATAGTGAAATGTATCAAATTATGTAAAGGATTAAGAATGGTAAAAACATTTTTTTAAACTTAAATGTCAATAGGGAGAACACTGGTGATTTTTGCTAGAGCAGTTTTAGGGATTGTAGTGAGGGCAGAGGCTACATTATAAGGGTTTAAGATGAGACTGGACAGTGAAGAAATTCAGAGAGGAAATGTATTCTACTCTTTCAGGATTCTTAACTTACAAGAGAAGAAGTGGGATAGGTCAAGGATAAAAGGATACCGTTAAGAATGTGGTTTAAGTTTTAAGATTTTTGTTTATTTGTTTTGATGAAGGAGATTTGATCAAGCTTATAAGCCAAGGGAAATGAGACAGCAGAGCAGCATAGGTTGAAAGTAGAAAGAATACACTAATAAGTGATAGAGCCAGGTCCTGAATGGATAGAAGCAGAGTGGACCATGAGCACAGGTGAAAAGCTTGGCTGTTAATAGAAGAAAGCACAAGGTAGGAGGGAGGATGTGGTATCTAAAGGTTGAGAAATGTGTAGCCAGTTCCCTCAATGTCCTCCAAAAATGATGCAGGACACAAGTCAGCTTTTGAGAGAAGAAGGGTAGGTATAAGAGCGTGCTTGAGGAAATTTGTGTTTCACATCATTGCTTGAGTGGAGAGTGAGCTAATCAAAGTCAGAAAAGGAGTTGTCAAGAAATATTATGAGGAGACTAGGGAATTATGATTACACTAATGCCCAAAGTTCCTACCAGGTTTTAACCACTCAAGTGTAGCAGTTGGCATGGAGCTGTGACCTTGACACAATGATGCAACTGACTGCATGGATATGGAATTCATCTAGGAAGAAAGAAACATAGAGTAGATGGGGGGCTGCTTCTTTTGCCATAATCTTTAGTGAAAGTGAGGAGTGGTTAGTAATGTGCTTAAGAGTATGAGTTTTCAAGTTAAATATATTCAGGTTTGGGTCTCAGTTCAACCACTTCCTTGGCATAAGATCTGACTAGTGGCCTTGTGGCTTCTTGTATCTTGCAGGCTGAAGTCCTGGCTGGAATGCTTCTTGTATCATATCATTGGAGATTGGAAGAATTGAGATGTTTCTTGCTGTGGTTGTCCAACCCAGCTCTAGTTTGTCAGCCAGTATTCTGCATGCACAAAAGTAGTGTTTAATCTAAGAAGACTCGAGGCAAGAGAGTAAGTTATCATGGGTTGTCTTTCTGCTGTAAACAGGCAATAAAATAAGAACTCTGCTCACTAATCACTTACCTGCCCCCCTCCTGGATGAGACCCTGGCAAAAGCTAGAGCTACAAAGTAGAGGTGTATCCAGCCTTTCCCAACGTACTTTAATGTAACTACTACTACTAATACCTTGTTAGAAAATAAAAATTCCAGGATAAATGCAAACCAAAATGGATTCTAGGACAGCAGGCACAAACCAGGACTCTGAGACAAATCTGAAAGTACAGTCTACCTAGATGGAAGGATGAACACCCACCCGAGAGAAGGGTGCAGGGAAAGCAACATCTTCAGGGAAACAGTTTCAGATTCAGCTAGAAGCAGGCCCAGGTCTGGCTTCAGGCAACTGTCCCCAAGCCTGTTTCCCAGTGGACCAATAAATCTCCACCCTCAGACACAACTAGAGATGCAGGCATTTTCCAGGCACTGCTTGGCCTGGTCAGAAGAGTGGGCAGCACTTGGGCATTCTTCCATCGTGGCCTTTTTAGGGGTTGACTTTTTTATATTTTGCAGTGGCAGCAGTTCAGAAACATTTTTCTGCTGTGAAGATTAGCTTTCATCTTTGCATTGTGGTTTCTGGTTTGGAGGCCACAGAGATAATAAGGCTAAAGCCTTCTTCCTGTTGTCAGAAGTCTCCTTGCTTAGAATAAACAAAGTCTCCAAGGGCACAGGGTCATTGCAAGCAAATTAAGAGTGATGCTCACCTGATGGAATGCAAAAGACCCACCCAAAAGTCTCCCAAAATGTTCTACTACCACAGCCGATGCTTTGTGATAACTTTGCCCTCATAAAATATCGACAGCCTCTGGAAAGATAGAATAACCACTTCTTTTTCATATTTCACTGTGAACTACTTTATCAGCCTTCTTTTCATCAATATTAAAGAGGTGAGCACATGGAGAAACCTGGAATGAGCATGGTTTAGAAGGAGGACTTACAGATCAAAAGGGCAAAGACAGGGCAAAAGGGCAGACAGGTGTGCGGAGGCAGGGGGTGAGCCTGGTGAGAGCCAGGTGCCTGAGACAAGTTACCTACTGCGCAACTTTGTTAGGAGCAGTTCAACTGGAGGAATCTGGCTGAGTAGCATTTCTTTGTTTTTGCTCTTTGAATTTTGGTCTTAGAAATACTTTAGGTGAAATTACTTGACAGTCCATATTTGTTGTCCCTGTGTCTGGTCTGGATTTGGCAGCAAAAGTAGAAAGACTGATGTGTTTGAGAAATGACTTTCTTTCCAGACTCTCTGGAAATATTTAATGTCTAAAATATTTGGATTGTTAGAATTTACAACTTTAATGGACATGCAGAGAGTAACAAGGACTTCCTTACTACCGAATCTGATCTTTCAAAGTTTTATTTTCATTTGCTTTATTGAGAAATATAATAAAAACACAGAAAAGTATATAAAATATACATGTACAATTTAAAAATAATAAAGCAGGGAATGAACAAACTATTTCTGCATGCAACAAAATGAGTCAATTTCATAAACAAAATATTGAGGAAAGGCAGCCAGATTAAAAAAAGAGTGCATACTATGTAATTCCATTAATATAAAGTTCAAAAGCAGGAAAAACTGATCTATAGTGTTGAAAGTCAGAATAGCAGCTACCTTTGAGAGAGGGTTAGTGACTTGCCATTCCTTATTTTTTTTGGTTTTTGTTTGCTATCTTTCTCTTCATTAGGATAGAGAGTCAGATGTAGGGTGTTTTGGTGCTGGTGTGCTGGAGATTGCTGCCTTCATTCATTCAGCTGCAGGCTTCTATTTGTACACTTTTGTGTATCTATGCTGTATTTGAATAGTTTTTTTTTTAAATAAAGCAAACACCTGAAAACCCAGCATCCAAGTAAATAAATGAATTGTGCCATTTTCTTAGCTACCAAGTTCTGTGCTTCGCCCTTATCTCCCAACCAAATGTAATCACTATCTTGACGTTCGTGATACTCATTATTGTGGTTTTCTTTAGGATGTTACATAATTTTAGAATGTATCCAAATAATGTATTATTTAGTTTTGCTTATTTTTGAAATTTATACAAATGAAATCATACTGCATGTACTTTCTCTGACTTGATTTGTCTTATTATGCTTTTGTGATTCTTTTGTGTTGATGTATGGAGCTGTAGTTTATTCATTTGTACTCCTTTATGGTATTCCATTGCATAAATATGCCACAATTTATCTGGCCACTGGATTTTTTTTCAGTTATTTGCATGAAATTGAAATGTTTTGAGATAGATAGCTATAATGTATATAATGTTTATATATTACATATACATAGTGTATCTTTTATATTATAGTATATATGTTATATATGTACACACACACAAACACACACACACTCCCATACATTCTTGAATACATGCATTGGGGCACATGATAAATAATTTATTTTTCTAGGGTAAATGCCTGGAAATAGAATTGCTCAACCATGCTCTTTTCAGCTTTTTATTTGAGCATCTTTTAAAATGCTTTTTATTTCTTTAAAAGAAAAACACATCCTTGAATAAGGAGCTCCTTTATCAACATGCAGTTATTAGAATATTCTTGTGGGTGGCTTTACAGGTTTGTTCACTCAGATTCTGTCTTCTTGCTTCAGAGATAGATACTTCTTTAAAAGACAACCTGTCTGGTCAGTCAAACTTGCTTTCTCACTTAGCCAAGATGTCTTCTGTTATGAACCCCGAGCTCTTATTGTTTCTGTAACAAAGAAACAAGGGACCCTGCCCTCCATTTCCCTCCCTTACAAAAGTATCCACTTTTTGATACTTTTCACCTTTTGACCCCTTGTGCACATTATGTATTTGTTTTTCAGCTGCCCTCAGCAAACATATCCTTGTCAACTAAAATTTATTTACAGTAGACTCCAATCAAGGTGGGTCCTTTCTTTGCAGGAGTGAGAATTTGCTGGAAAGGTCTAAAGTGTGTCATCACTAAGCCTCCTCCATCCTCTCTGTTCTTCCTGGCAACACTGCTGCAGCTCTGTGGCTTCCCAAGCAGAACTGTGTTATTTGGTGCATACACATTTAGAGTTCTTATGTATTATTGGTGAATTGAATCATGTATAATGTGTAATTAATCTATAACTAGGAAATCTTTTTGCTTTAAAATCTATTTTGCATATGATTGACATAACTACAGTGGCTTTTATTATTGACATAGAATATTTTTCCTGAACATATTTTTCATCCTTTTACTTTTAGCCTTCTCTGTCTTTAGAGATATGCCTTATATAAACACACATCTTGTAGAGTTCATCTTAGAATGAAAGAATCTTAACTCCATTCACCTCCTTCTCTAATTGAAAGCTATTATTGTGGTGTATATTATTTCTCTCTTTATCTCAGGACAATTATTGTGGATTTATTCATTCAATAGTCATTAAATGTTACCCAAATATGTATTATTTTCTTTCCTCTTTGCTTCTTCTGGCATTGGGAAATTTCCACCTGTAACTTACTTTCCTTCAGTTTGAAGGATGTTGTTTAAGATTTCCTTTAGTGAGTGTCTGTGGGCAGCAAAACCTTTCAGTTCTTGTTTCTTTAAAAATGTCCAATTTTATTCTTGAAAGTTATTTTCCTTGGGCATAGATTCCTAAGTTGGATAGTGTCTGGGTTTGTTTGCTTGTTTGTTTTTCCTTTCAGGACCATGAAAATTCCACTTCACTGTCTTTCGGCTTCCATTGTGGTTTTTAAGAAGTTAGCTGTTGGTCTGACGCATTTTTGAATGCAAATTGTCCCTTCTCTCTGGCTTCCTCTAGTATCTCTGCTTTGACATTCATGTTTTCCAGTGTTAATACGATGTACCTTATTGTGAATATCGCTTTGTTTATCCTTTTAGATATCAAAATTTTTAAATCTCTTTCTCTGAAAGTTTCTCATGATTTTCTCCTCAAATACTGCTTTTGCTTTATTCTTTCTTCTCCTTCTGAAACTCCAATTAAATAGAGATCAGATCTTTAAATTCACCCTCCATGTCTCTTACTCTTTTATAGTCTATATCTGTTTCTTTGGCTTTTCTTGTGCTAGATTATGGATTATGCCCTTCAGCTCAGTTTTCCAGTGTACCATTTAAATCCTCAGCTCTGTCTGATGTTTTCAGATGTACCCACTAAGTTTTAAATTCTTGTAATATATTTCCTTTTTAGAATTTTATTTGATTTTTCTCTTGAATCTGCTTTTATTTTCACACTATAAGTGTTCACAGATAGCGTTTAACTCTCTGCTGATTCTCACTCAACGGTATCTTGTTACTTTATCTGTCTCATGACTTTTAAAACGTGAGCTGTTGATTTTCCTACGTAACTTGTGTGTGTGTGTAAATCTCCTTAGATTTGCACAAAGGTGAATACTTCTAAAGACAATTATGACTTTCCTCTGCCAGTTGACAACTCGTCTAGGATTATTTAAACTAAATTCCATTCTCAGTTTTTTGGGCCATCCAAATACTATGGAATTGAGGCAGCAAACACACACGAGATCTAACCTATAAATACAGTTTCTCAGAGTCTATTTTCCCCTTTCACTCAGTGCCAGGATTTGAAAACTTGCAATTCTCCCCCATTTCTTTTTCCTTTTTCCCATTTTCTTGTAGGAGGATGGGGAGAGTTTATTTCTAGTTCATACTTATGCTTAAGATAAAGACTTTTGGTGTTGCAACTTTATCCAGGGAGGTCTCCTGTTAGACACTGTCACTTAAAGGGAGCTGTGCTTTATTTTCTGACCTCTACACCTTACAGGCTCATAACAGCTTAAATTGTTAAGTTCTGAAAATATTCTCAAGGTAAAAATACTGAACGAAATTCTATGTTTGCCTCTCTATGTTCTCATCTTCCCTTAGATTTTGGCCTGAGCAAACATTACTTTCTTGCTAACTCACCAAATCAATCATTCAGCAAATATTTGTGAAGCCCCTACAATCTTCCAACTACTATTCTATGTGTTGGGAACACAGCAGTGTAAAAAACAGACAATAATCCCTACTCTCAAGGAATTTATCTCAGAACGGTTGAGTGGTGGTTTTCATAATATTTTCAAAACTACATTTTATCCAGCTTTCTTTGTCTTCAGTGGGTTGATCCAGGTACCTAGCCTGACATGTTAACAAAACCAGAATCTCTCTCTTTCAGTTAAGCCTTGAAGGGAGTGAGTTGGTGACAGTTTTCAGTTTTATTTTTTTAGGTGCATTGGATTTAGTGCCTTGAAAGGAACACATGACTGAGAAATGGGAAGATTAGGTATAGTCCCATTCCACATCTTAGCAAGTTCATATATCTTCCTTAACTTTTAAATAGTTACATTTATCCTTCTTAAATTAAAAAAAATAAGTTATTTAACCTTATGTTAAATGGATTGATCATCTCCTCATCACAGGATTGAGGGCACTAATTATAAATGTAAGTAAAGACACATTGTGAAGATTACTTTTCAAATACCAATATTCTCATTGTTTTTGAACTAGAGAAATTTTCCTGCGGGAGTTGAGTATCATGTCCAAAATCACACTGCAATAATTTATTATTCAAATCAAATCAGTATCCACTGAATAGGAACTTAAGTATGAAAAATATCTTTTTAGTAAAAATGACCTCACTTTCAATATAGGCTTTTAATTTTTGCAACATTTAGCAAAAAATTATTTTCCTGAATTCACAGAAGCATCCTACCCATTAAATGAGCTGTAAGCAATATCATTGAGGTCACTCTGAAGAGCTATTGTAAAGCCATGTCCGGTGCATTCATGAGAGCTGGAGAAGGAA
Source organism: Pan troglodytes (assembly GCF_028858775.2). Taxonomy (NCBI): domain Eukaryota; kingdom Metazoa; phylum Chordata; class Mammalia; order Primates; family Hominidae; genus Pan; species Pan troglodytes. The sequence goes on from NC_072404.2 coordinate 46,778,528, forward strand.
GCTGGGGTATGCAAGAGGCGTAGGAGGCCCAACCTCTCCTTAAACGTTCTATTTTCTAATGCCCACAGCCCCTTAAAAGAACTATCTCCTCTGGGTCTACTTTACCCTCCTGATAGTAGTGAATACCCACGCTGGGGCTGCTGAAAGGCAGGCAACTATCTTTGTGGCCTCTTCTGTGTTTCCACAATTAGGAAATGCTGACTGAGGAGTGTTTCTCTCTCAGGGGCCTCAAGCACCTCTGGGTCATTTAGCTGTGTAAGTCAGGAAAGTCCAGATAATTTCCCAAGTGTCTTCCAGGTAGCTGAATCAGCTGCCACACAGGACTAGGCAGAAGCCTGCAAGGTCTTAGTATTAGCTAATTATTTTCATTCTCTGTGTCCCTTGATGGGATTCGGAATGCACCTTGTGCCACTGGCCCCATGCTCAAGTTGCTCAAGAAAAGCAACATGGAATGAAGGAATTCACCATCTTTGCCAGACGAAGTGTTTATTTATAAATAGAAGGATTCTTCTAACAAAGGGAGGCAGATGTTCACTATCCTGATTCATTTCAAATGTGCTCAGACTAATTCAACAAGCTTCACACAGGGGATCAGAGGGCAAGCCCTGTTTTCCTGACATCCTTCAGGGTCACATTAAACCCATGTTGTGTTTTCTGAGAGATTAGAAACAGACTGCAAAGTGGACCCAACAGATTTTGAGAGACAACTTTTCTGCACTAATATAAAACCCCTCAGTATTTTTTTCATGTGTATGATGTAGGAGTTGTTATTCATGCTAACTACCCCTTTATTCAAAATCTCAGACATGCAGGGAGGCTTAGATGCCAATCATTTTACACACTCTTTATTCTCTGTTTATTCATCATCAAGGGCCAAGCAACTTCAGTGTGAGTAAGACTCAAGGGATGTTAAGAGAAACATTCTTAATTTCATAACAATAAAAATATATGTTTTTCAAACTGAAAAGACAGCACTATATGAGTAAGACTCCCTTGAGTCCAAGGAGTGATGTTTAACTTTGTTTGAGAAGTTTATTCTTGCCTCAAGTAAAATGAAACTAGTAAATATCAAGTCCCAATGCAGATTGACTGATTAACAAATTGCTTTAATTGCTTTAAACGGAGAGGCCAAATATTTTGACTTAACCATTTTTCACTGAAGTCTTTCACTAAACCTGACCACAGCTGTCCTTGAGGCCAGATGTTAGCTGTAAAAATCAGTGCATTTAATATACCGTGCAACCTCTCTGCCTTTTTAGATGGGCTGAAGCCCACAGCGTCTGTGTGTATTAGCAGTACATGGCTTCGGTCGCTGTGTTGAGATGCCTATTATCCTCATGTGGTTTGGCGGTAGCTCAGATTTCCTCTAAGCTTGTGCACAATCACTTCATTTAGAAGCTATCTGCTTCTATTGAGGTAAAGGAACCTCACAATTGCACTTGGTACTGCCTGTTCCTGAAAGTATTTGGACAAAGTCAAATACCTTCCCCTTTTATCATTGTTAAGCTGCCCAAGCCCAGTTAATTGTGGCCTCACCAAATGCATTTTCCTAGAAGGTTGCACGATCTGGCCTGGCACTCCTCTCAGGGGAATGAGTAGTTTGCAGAGTTTCCAGGGTTGTCCGGGGCCCTCTGCTCCCCACCTGAAGCACTGCATTTTCTGCTTTGTTAATTAGAGGCTTAGGACTGTGCAAATGCCTGTCTGTAACTCCTCACCGCAAATTTGCAAAACCTGGGGAATAGCGATGCAATGGAAAGAGCATGGGTTTCAGAACTGGAAAGACCTGGGCTTAAATCAAGCAACACCATTGAATTTCCTGAATACCCATTGATTCCAGTCTAAGCTCTACTTTTGACTTAAGGCAGTACAGTAATTTCCAAGCCAGACTGAAGACTGCTTCAGGGTCTGCAAATGTTTGAGTGACTTCTTAAAAACCATAATTAAAACTTTTTAAAAATAGTAATTAGAAAGCACATACACTCAAGTGTGTTAGGTACTAAAATTCGTTGTTCCCTAAATAGCCTCTTTGTTCTTACTGATTACAAGTATGAAATTATAAATTAAACTTTTATTCATAAAAGCCTATTTTAATCTGTATTGTAAGATGGAATTACAGTTGTGGTTTCATGTGGAAAAAAAAAAAGGCCCCACTGTTAAAAATGTTTGAAAACCACTGCTTAAGAATGTGATTCCAACTCTTCCAAAATGTTCTTTCCCTGAGATATTCAGTGTTTCCTATCAACCCATGAAATGCTGCAGTTTGAAGGTGCTTAACTTTCAGATCTCTCTGTCATCATTTCTTGTAAGGTTGTCTCAGCTACTTGGGAGGCCGAGGCAGGAGGATTGCTTGAGCCTTGGAATTTCAGGCTATAGTACACTATGATTGTGCCTGTGAAGAGCCACTGCACTCCAGCCTGCCTGGGTAACATAGTGGCACCCCATCCCTTATTTTTAAAAATGGTTTGAAAAATGACATGTATTTTTAAAGAGTGCCATGACAGGGATGCAGGGCGGGTTTGATGACACAGATCCTCTATGTTGGCTAAAAGATAGGGTTAAACCTAGGCAAAAGTAGTTCCACTCAGCGAGCGTTCCATTAGAAGAGATTTAACACACAGTGTTGTCACTCTCAGGCAAAGTGGGGCAGAGGGAGCAATATCGGCAAAGGAATAAGACAGTAATGCCTGTGAAAGTTGGAGGTCTTTCAATATGACAGGAGCATGAAAAAGAGAGGCTGATGAATACACATAGAAGATTAGGCCCAGAGCAAATGGTGCAGATTTTGCATATTCTGCAAACCTATTTGGAATTTACCCAGCAAGAAACATTGGAAGTCTTTTAAAAAGCAGAGACATTTGAAAACTTCTGCATGGATCTTCTGTATTTTCCCAGGGGCAGTCTGACTCTTCCCCTTTTTAGCTCATATGATTAAATCATAAACTTCTTTTTGGGATCATATAGGTCAAATAGAGCTGTTTAGGTTTTGTATAGTCTTTGCCATTTACTAGTGTGACTTTAGCCAAGTTCTTAAATATTTGAATCAAGTCTGGTACCATATTCTGTAAAGTAGATTTTAGTTGCCTATAAGAGAAAACCTCATTTACACAGGCTCTTTCTTCCAAAAATACTCTTTTGACTTCTTTTCACCCAGGAAGTTCTCTTTTCTTAGCACAGATGTCACCTCCCTGGGGACACCACCTTTGGATACTCAGACTGAATCAGGGCCCTCAAGATACCTTCCAACAACACCCTGCACTAGTCTACAGAGTCACCACACATGGAATGATTCGTAATTATTTACTTCTTTGTTAAAAAAGTTATCAACAATGCTGTATGCTCAGGGTTCTTACATACTAGATAAAGTCTGTCAATGGCCTTTTAAAAATCACTAAATAAAATAAAATGATATGGCAATGGAGAAACCTGAGGTTAGCTTGATTTTTTTTCTTTGTATTTGATTTTTATGCTTACATGGCCGAGCAACTAATTTTTAGAGCTTTATTGAGGTATAATTCACACACAATGAATTGCACATATTATAGTATACAATCTGATGTTTTAAAATATATGTGTGTGTATATATACATTCCCATGAAATAGTCTCCACCATGAAGATAATGAGCACACCCACCACTCCCAAATGTGATCTTGTGCTTTTTTTTTTTTTTGAGATGGAGTCTCGCTCTGTCACCCAGGCTGGAGTGTGGTGGCGCGATCTCAGCTCACTGCAACCTCCACCTCCTGAGTTCAAGTGATTCTTTTGCCTCAGCCTCCCTAGTAGCTGAAATTACAGGTATGCACCACCATGCCCTGCTAATTTTTTATATTTTAGTAGAGATAGGATGTTGCCAAGTTGGCCAGGCTGGTCTCAAACTCCTGACCTCTGGAGATCTGCCTGTTTCTCCCTCTCAAAGTGCTGGGATTACAGGCATGACCCAGCATGCCCAGCCCTTGTGTCTCTTTGTAATCGTTTTGTCCTCCCCACCCCAACTCTCTCATTCCCCGCTCTTCAGTAAACCACTGATCTGCTTTTATTCACTGCCTGTTAGCTTTTATTTTCTAGAGCTACATGTAAATGAAACCGCACAGTATATACTCTTTTTGGGGAGGGTTCGGGGTTTGGTTTCTTTCGCTAAGCACAATTGTTTTGAGATGCACTCATATTTTTGCATAAAGGAATATTTATATTGCTGAGTAGTATCCCATTGTATGAATATACCAAGATTTATTTATTCATTCACCTGTCAATAGCATTTGCATTGTTTCTAGTTTTTTGCAAATACTAATAAAGCTGCTATGAACATTTGTGTGTACATATTAATAAATTCAAATTTAATAAGAATTTTTGCCCTTTGAAATACATTGTTTAGAGAATGAAAATACAAAACCATGCATTGGAAGAAAGTATTTGCAAACCACATATCTGATAAAGATCTTCAACACTCAATAATAAAAAACAAAAACCCAACTGAAAAAATAGGCAAAAGATTTGATCAGACATGTTTCAAGGGATTTTGGATCTTGCTTCTAAGCTTTGTCAGGCTGGACTGAGCAGCACTGGGTCTAGAGCTAATTCTTTCCTACAACAAAAGTATCTTGCTACTTTACTCCATGTCCCATGAGTGATGAGGTTTCCCAATCTGGCTCTTGGGAACAGGAACAGTTTCTGACTTTGCGTGAACCTCAGAAGTTATTTTCTCTAATTATTTCAGGTGGTTCTCTCCCTGGCCTCAGGTAGCTTCCTTACAAGCACATGTTGATCTTTACTCAGCTGAAGACTGAAGGGACCCTCTGCAAATCTTCATATCTTACTGTCTGTTCAGCTCTCTCTTCTTCAATCCTTTGCCCTGAGCCTTCATGGACTCCCATCTCCATGAACTCAACTCTGAGAAACCACTGGGTTCTGTCTGGGGTCCCCCCACCTGCATTATGGCCTGGAAACTCTCCCCAGGCAAAAATATGTGGCAACAGCAGAACTCACCTCACTTCTTACTAGTGTCTCAGGGATCCTTATGGTTTGTTGTCTGATATTTAATGTCTTAAAATCCTTAGTTTCATACAGTTGCCCAATTTTCTAATTTCATGGGAGAGTAAACCCAGTCCCTGTTACTCCACGTTGGCCAGAGTGAAATTCTCTGAATGCTGAAACAGGTACCTAACAGTTATTGAACACACTTATTGATAGTTGTTTAATCTGCATGACAATCCTATCAGTGGTGTATTATTTCTGCCCCCAGAGAGGTAACAGAGATTGCCTGGGAGGACACAGATGGTAACTGGAAAGACTGTGATTTGAACTTGGGCAGTACTACACAGCTTATTTTTTGAAATGTAATATCTTAATAAGCATTTCTCTCATACCCAAATTTTATATATGTATGTATGTGTAAATATGTATAAATATAATATATATATCTGTTTTTTAATTTTATTTATTATTATACTTTAAGTTTTAGGGTACATGTGCACAATGTGCAGGTTAGTTACATATGTATACATGTGCCATGCTGGTGCGCTGCACCCACTAACTCGTAATTTAGCACTAGGTATATCTCCTAATGCTATCCCTCACCCCTCCCCCCACCCCACAACAGTCCCCAGAGTGTGATGTTCCCCTTCCTGTGTCCATGTGTTCTCATTGTTCAATTCCCACCTATGAGTGAGAATATGCGGTGTTTGGTTTTTTGTTCTTGCAGTAGTTTACTGAGAATGATGATTTCCAATTTCATCCATGTCCCTACAAAGGACATGAACTCATCATTTTTTATGGCTGCATAGTATTCCATGGCGTATATGTGCCACATTTTCTTAATCCAGTCTATCATTGTTGGACGTTTGGGTTGGTTCCAAGTCTTTGCTATTGTGAATAGTGCCGCAATAAACATACGTGTGCAAACTATACTACAAGGCTACAGTAACCAAAACAGCATGGTACTGGTACCAAAACAGAGATACAGATCAATGGAACAGAACAGAGCCCTCAGAAATAATGCCGCGTATCTACAACAATCTGATCTTTGACAAACCTGAGAAAAACAAGCAATGGGGAAAGGATTCCCTATTTAATACATGGTGCTGGGAAAACTGGCTAACCATATGTAGAAAGCTGAAACTGGATCCCTTCCTTACACCTTATACAAAAATCAATGCAAGATGGATTAAAGACTTAAACGTTAGACCTAAAACCATAAAAACCCTAGAAGAAAACCTAGGCATTACCATTCAGGACATAGGCATGGGCAAGGACTTCATGTCTAAAACACCAAAAGCAATGGCAACAAAAGCCAAAATTGACAAATGGGATCTAATTAAACTCAAGAGCTTCTGCATAGCAAAACAAACTACCATCAGAGTGAACAGGCAACCTACAAAATGGGAGAAAATTTTCACAACCTACTCATCTGACAAAGGGCTAATATCCAGAATATACAATGAACTCAAACAAATTTACAAGAAAAAAACAAACAACCCCATCAAAAAGTGGGCAAAGGACATGAACAGACACTTCTCAAAAGAAGACATTTATGCAGCCAAAAAACACATGAAAAAATGCTCACCATCACTGGCCATCAGAGAAATGCAAATCAAAACCACAATGAGATACCATCTCACACCAGTTAGAATGGCAATCATTAAAAAGTCAGGAAACAACTGGTGCTGGAGAGTATGTGGAGAAATAGGAACACTTTTACACTGTTGGTGGGACTGTAAACTAGTTCAACCATTGTGGAAGTCAGTGTGGCGATTCCTCAGGGATCTAGAACTAGAAATACCATTTGATGCAGCCATCCCATTACTGGGTATATACCCAAAGGACTATAAATCATGCTGCTATACAGACACATGCACATGTATGTTTATATATCTGTTTTTGAAACAGAGTGTAATTTATTCCATGGATATCTTTCTCTTACAATTTTGAATATGCCTTCAAAAATCCATTTTTTAAATTTTTATTCAGGCACATCATTTGTATGTTGGATTATCTTTGAAACATATTTATCAATGGGGGAATGACTCAATGCTGTATGCTCTTACTAGGGTATAGTAGTCACGATTAAATGATGTTGTGTTATTATGTTGCCATTATCGAGATATTTAATGAAGAAAACACAGATATCAATAACTGAGTTGAAAAGTGATTCAGAACAATTGGATACCATGTGAAGAACTAGGACTGTCTTAACTAATTTATTGTATTTATAGTCTCCTTTTTTGTGTGCACCATAATGTTACGTGTACAAAATAATCTATGTTTAAGATTAAATAAGCTCCTTTGGTAAATATAAAAATTTTAAGAAATAAAACAGCATTACATTATAGTGTAATTGTAGCACTTTTCCTTTTTCAGTGGTACATAGAATAATAGCATGACTTACAATTGATGGCACCTTTGATTTAATGAAATATGGCATAATTTATTTAAATGTTTTAATTTTTTATGTTTATCCTCTGCACTAATGCTTATGCCTTATTTTAATAATTAAATTTCAGGCATAGTGTTCTGTTTATTATAGTTTCTGACATATGTGTTCTTAATATTGTTGTTTTGTTCCCTATTTTATTTCTTTAACACCGTGTGTTTGTCCATTATCACATTGGTATAAAGAACTACCTGATATTAGGTAACTTATAAAGAAAATAAGTTTAAGTGACTCACAGTTCCATAGGCTGTATAGGAGGCATGGCTGGAGAGGCCATGGCAGAAGGTGAAAGGGAAGCCAGCACATCTTCACATGGCAACAGGAGAGAGAGAGTGTGAAGGGGGAAGTGCCACACACTTTCAGATCTCTTGAGAAGTCAGTCAATATCACAGTAACAGCAAGGGGTAAATCCACCCCCATGATTAAATCACCACCCACCAGGTTCCCACCAAAACACTGGGAATTACAATTCAACATGAGATTTGGGTGGGAATACAGAGTCAAACCATACCACATTGCAACCTCATTTTTTCCCCCTAATTCATTCCGTTGGTATTACTATTCTTTTTTTAAGGCTTTCTTTGAAAATGAGTTTTTATTAAGTACTATGGTTGTGAGGGAATTATTTTCTTTTCGTTAGACTGGTTTGTTGCCTATAGAATTAATTTTCCAAAAGAACTTTCTCACTTTATCTTTTCTATTTAAACTCCAATAATTTGCCCCATAATTTTCTGTTCCCTACTTCGGTAGTGCCCTGCCCTGTCCTGCTCTGCAGTTCGGCTTGTCGCATCCCCATCAATCTCTCAATGTCTATCTCAAAAACTCTTTATTTAATATGATTTTCATAATTTCATAAGATTAATAAGACCTCTCCCCCTTTCAAACTTCAAAAGATGCTATGAGGATAGCATCTTTTCCATATCTTGTAGATTCTATAGGTTCTCCTTTGAAGTTTAATTATTTATGTAATTGTGTAATAGGTTTGTTTGTTTTATTTTTTAGCACATCTTCGTATTCCCCCAATTAAAGCAAAGAGACTTGTACATAATAGATACTTCATAAATACTGGCAGAATTGAATTGAGTTGATATATCTAGGTTATGAAAAACTCTGTTATATGAACAATTAATTTTCTGGGTTTTCTGTTGCTTTGTTTTGTTTTTGGAACAGGATCTCACTCTGTCACCCAGGCTGGAGTTCAGTCGTGCAATCATGGCTCACTGCATCATCAGTCTCCTGGGTCTAAGTGATCCTCCTCACTTCAGCCTCCGGAGTACCTGGGACCATAGATGCGCACCACCGCACTCAGCTAATTCTTAATTTTTTTTTGTACAGACAGGGACTTGCCATGTTGCCCATGCTCAATTAATTTCCTGACGTGATTATAAAAATTATTGAGGAGTTATTAATATATCTTTAGATGGTGGTTCTCTGCCTTTAGGGCCTATCAGAATTATGCTTGTAAGTTTTCTTTGTTTTTGTTTTGTTTTAATAGCAATTCTTGGTTCAAGCCAAATCTACTAAAACTATAATTGCTGAGAATGGGGCCCAGGAAATTGTTTGTAAAAGCTCTACAGAGTATTATGATGCTTGTGGAAGTTTAAAAATGCTGGTTTTAGGAAGTAATATGATAATTTTCTTCTGAGCTCTATGCAGATTTTGGAACATTTCTTAGTTATCCTAATAACTGGACATGTGTCTTGATTAAGCAAAATGGTGAATGTGCTAGAATAGCCAAAATCTTTTTTCTCATGAAGGGAAAATATAGCACAAATTAAATATGGGGTTTACTTTAAGCCATTTCTTCACATATTCAATATAAGATTTTATGTAGAAATAATCTAGCCCTGACAATATTCTTCTTCCTTGAATATGATCATTATTAGTCCTGCCCCACCCCAGTAGCATAGGCTGCTATAAAAGGATATACATTCTCACAACTAAGAGTAACTCATTTTTTTTTGGCAGTGTCAGCTTAATTTTGTGTAAATAGTCTGGAAACATGATTTTCATCACAGCAAGCAAAACTTGTATAGACATGTTTGTAAGAGGATATTTATACACCACCCCAGGTAAGTCGTTAATCAGATAATGTGCACAGTTTCCTACGTACTGAATAACCCAGTGTTAATCATCCCGAAGCATTTGTGTATTTATTAATAATTTATGTGATTAAGTTAGTGTCTATAGAGATTCCAGAGTAGCTTGTAGGGTCTCCGTCCTCCAGAAATTTAGAATCGCAGATGAGTGAAAGAATGTGGATATGACTGAATTTGTTTAAATGACAGAACCGATAGAATAAATCTCTTACCCCTTTGGCTATAAATAGGCATGTCTTTGTGGATCCAACACTACTAATGAATTTGCATAAACTGTGGGGCAGAAAAGTAATGAATCTTCTATAAAGATACAGACACTTGAAATGCCAAGTTTTGGAGAACCAGAATTACAGCATCTGAGTTTTGGGAAAGATAATAAGCCTGGATTTAAGCTATGCATATCTTCTGTTATGCCATCAGGTACCTGACCATTCTGACATAAATTTGTGGCTTACCTATGAGGTGTCTACAGCTGACCAACATTTACATAGATAGAGAATGCATTTTGTGTTAGTTGAGTCATAAGAACATGAGGCTTATGATCCTCCATTTAGTTACTTTGAGCTCCCCAAACACACTCTTTTTGGCATCAGTCTTGGGGAGGTGTTTTTGTGTGTTTGCTAAGCAGGATGTAAGGTTCTAAAGGACAAAAATTTTCTTTGTGCCTGTTGTGCCTAGAATTGTGCTAGAGATATAGTAGCTGTTCAATGAATGTTTGTTGATTTAATATTTATTATTCAATTGGAAAAATCAATGCAATACTTTCAATTTAAAACTTATGATTTTATTTTAATAACCTAGCTCCTTCTTATAAAAGTAAATAGATTTACTATAGAAAATTGGGAAAAATTTTAAAACCTTCAGAAGAAAATAGAAATTTTTGTAGTAATATTAACTAGAGAAAATCATCATAAATATTTTAACATAAGCAGTTCATCTGTGAGTGTTTTTATAAATATGATTTAGTGCATACGCATGTGGGGGCGATGTGGGTGTCCACATAGAAAATAATTGGAATTGTGTACATTGTTTTGACTTGATATATCATGAGCATTTTCTCATATAATTAAATGCTTTGAAACTATAATTGTTTAGTGGCTACATAATTTTCAATCGAACGGATGTACCAAAGTTTGTTGGGCGTGTACCATATTTGAAGTTATTAAGGTTGCTTTTGTTTAGTTATTTTTGGTAAAAATAAATAATACAATCATGAATGTCCTTATGTGTTAGACTTCTAACATCACTAATTATTCCCTTAGGATAATTCCTCTCTGAAATGGCTATAAAAATTTGTATATAAACTAAAGATTTTCAAGGATGTCTCTTTTATTTCATTCTTGACAACAGTGATAATCATGCTTTTAAGTTTCTTTCTAACTATGTAAAATATAACATTAACTGCATATTTGAACTTAATTTATTAGTTGTGCATAGCAATATATTTTCATAAGTGGATGTTTAATTAAATAATTACAAGTATATGTGACATATTATTTGCTGTCTTTTTCTTAGTGGTTTGTAAAAGCTCTGTATATATTACAGATAGGAAGCATTTATGTACTGCATACATGTTTCCCTTTAAATTGCTATTTCACTTTAAATTTTACATTACTTTTTGATATACAGAATATTTACATTTTTGTACATGTCAAAATGTTAATTTATGATTTCTTGTACCATCTTTGTTCCTAGGATGCTCTTTCTCAACTGACATCACCTGCATTTAGTCCATTTCAGTTCTTCCATGGCTTTATGTTTTCAGTAGGTTACATTTTAAAATTCATCTGTAATTTATTGCAATATAAGGTATGAGACAAATTGAATTTTATTTCCTGATAATATCTTATGATAATTTATTCAAGAATTGTTCCTATCCTCAATTATTTTGTATACAAATTCAGCTACTATTAAATTATGCTCCTGATTCCTTCTGTTTAATTAAAATACCTTCCTTTTCACATTTGTACAAGTGTTAAAATTAAATAACGTCTTATATATAATAAAGTAAGTCTCTATTCTTTCTAAAATGTCAAGACAATTCTCATCAGCTTTAAAATTGTAAGTAACCTTTAGAATCCTAGTGACAAATACAAAAAGAAGGAAGATGATATTCTATTGAAATTAAATAATTTGCCTAAATTAAAAAAGTAATGTGGGATGAATTAATATGTTTCTAATATTGAGTTCTCCAACACATTATCCATACACAGCACGACATTCTGTTTACATAAATACACGTCCCTTTTTTCATCTTTTTCTAGGTCCCTCATCAAAGCTGTAACATTTTCTTCAAATAGAACAAGTGTATTTCATATTAGCATCGATCTTAATATTTTTCTTGGGATTTTTTTAAAAAGTTGTTGGAAATATGGGTTTTAATTTTTTGATTATTGTGAAGAATGCTTCTATAAACATTCATGTACAAGTTTTTGTGAAGACACATGTTCTCATTTATCTCGGGTAGATACATAGAAGTAGAATTGCTGGATTGTATGGGAACTCTATATTTAACCATTGAATCACTTCCAGACTGTCTCCAGCTACACATTTTGCATTCCCACCAGCAGTGTATGAGAGTTCAAATTATGTATTTGTGATTTTGCTATTCTTCTCTGGAAGTCTCTATTTTAAAATAATCATTAAAGAAGGAAAAGCAAAAGTATCCAACTAGAAAATTTATTTTAATTAGGAGTCACTTTGAGGCCAATTTGACCTGTTTCCTAATTAGCTGAAAAAAGTTTCACAGGTAGTCTTTACCTTTGATCCATTAGGTAAACTTGAAACATTCTAAATGAATTTTAATACGACTTGAATAAAAACATTTCATCTCTAGCTTTTGAGGGAGAGGTCAAGCAACATAAGGAAGAAATACAGAAAGAGAGAATATTCTACTCAAATTAGAGAAACAAAAAAAATAAAAAGTAGGACTGAAGTTCCAGCTAGCCTAAGAGCTTTCACAAAATGATCTGTCTTTCTTTTTCTCTCCCACTATCCTGGCCCTTCCCTCTGCTCCACCACTAATGAGACTTCAGTCTAGGCAAATTCATTGTGATGCATATGGTTCTCCTTCATACAGACTCTACCTGCAAATCTTGGTGTATTCATTTTCTACGATGCTGTAGCAAATTACTACAAATTTACTGGCTTAAAACAAAATGAATTAATTATTTTATAGTTCTGGTGTTAGGAAGTCCAAAACGGGTGTTAAGAGGCTAAAATCAAGGGTTATGTTTCTTCTGGAAGCTTCAGGAGAGAACATTCTTTGCTTTTTCCATCTCCTTTAGGCAGCCTGCATTCCTTGGCTCTGGCCATGGCTACACCACTCCAGCTTTGCTTCTGTCATCACATCCCCCTCTCTAACTCTCCTGCCTTCCTCTTTCCGTTATAAGGCACCTTGTGATTACACTGGGCCCATCTGGATATTCCAGGATAATGTTCTCAAGAACCTTAACTTAATCATACCTGCAGAGTGCCTTTTGTCATGTAAGGTAACATATTCACAAGTTGCCAAGAGTAAGATGAAGACATCTTGGGCAAGGGAGGGTGGCGGTTGGTGGCACATCACTCTGCCTACCACACTTGTTGTCTGTCATGTGTAACTTATCCTGCAGTATTTTTACAAACAGGGTTACTATGATAAAAAAAAATTCTGACTTCTGCATTGATTTTATATATATATGAAATAATTTATGGGATACATTTTGAATATGGAAATTTATTCATCTGCTTACCACAGTGTGAACAGTATCAAGAAAATTCAAGCAATCAAATATCTTCAGCATAAAAAACAATCTGACATCACACTTATGAGTACAGACAACATTTTATTTTGGGCCAAGACAATACAAAAGCTATCCTGACACTTGTGAAACCAGTAGATTTCTCCAGACACTCCAGAATTATCCGACTGGTTCTCTGGACTTTCTCATGAATGCCTCAGGGCTTTTAATTAGCTCTAAAAGCTGACTTCATCAGCTCCTAAAATTAGGGCTTTTCCTCTTATTAATAGGGCCCATACTTTGCCTCACTATTCAGTGTTCTGTTAAATTTGTGTCAAAATTTAACAAGAGCACTAATGTTTTTATTATGCAGGGTAAGAGCCCCAGACCTGGCACTCAGCAATATCTATAGGCCACTACAAGACAGTTTCATTTCCTCAATCTTGATTGAGATACTCCTCCATTATCTGTGTCCTTTGTCAGCAGGAAGCAACCAGAGTGGTCACTGTCTGATTCCCTCCTGCCTCAAGATTGAGGAAATGAACAAGTCAAGAGGGGACTGAAACCACCCTCATGGGGCTAGCTAGACTTACACACTAGGCTATAGGCAGAATTATAGTTAGGCATTGACCAGGGTGCACTGGTGCACTTCGACTGACTTTTCTGCAGCTGCTACCTGAGAGTCATGTAGCACAGTGACCACCTGCTCCTCCACTGTTTCTATAGATAGAATCTCTGATGATAGACCATTTTACCCAAGAATTGTGTAAGGTATTTTCCAGATCCTGAATTCCAGCAGGATAGCTAATGCCAACTGGTCTGAAGCCCCTCCCCAAGGAACCTACTCAGCACAGAAATGTAGTTTCTTCATCTCCCTGTCCCATGACTTCACCCCTCACTTCTTGACCAATCAGTGGCCACCACCCTTTAGCCCATCATCTGTTCAGATCCCTTAAAAACTCTGTCCCAAAACCTCTTGAGAGGCAGATTTGAGGTTTCCTCCCATCTTCTCATTTTGCCAACCTACAGTTATTATATTCATTCTCTGCTGCAACTCCCGCTGTTTCAGTGTACTGGCTCATTACTGTGCAATGAGCAATGAAACCTGGTGGTCATATAGCATTTCATTGGTAGGAGCATGGGAAACAGCTCAAAATCTTAGATATAAAATGGGACATTTATCATGTTTAGCAGAAGGGTTCTGAAGTATATGGATTAGTTATTGTTTCACATAATAATTTAGGGACTTCTTGTGAATGATAATCTGCTAGTGGTTCTACTCTTCCATTTTACAGTATCAGAAGATACATTTCAGGTTATTAGCAGCTCCTCTGATCAGTCTTTACCCGTCCTTTGTAATACAGACCGTGAGTCCCATCTTAAGAATACAGGACCTCCTACTGACCACATCTTATAGTGGGCCTCTTTGGAAAATGTAGCCACCTCCTCCTTTTTCACTTCCATTCAACCTGGTCCTGTGTAAATAGCTTACCATCATATCCAAAGAGATCTTTTAAATAAAGATGCCATTTTTCTTTGGATATAATGGTACAATAAGATCATCTAGTTGAATGATATTTTCTAAAAGTCCTTTATGTCCTGAGGCTAATTGTAAATCCAGAAAATCTTGATGCTGAATCGGTTGGTATGGTAGTTCTTAATGGTTAGCAAAGAAAAAAAACTGTAATTTCAGTTAGAGTTAAAATTCATCAAAGGCTTTAGACTGAACGTCACCTGACCAGGTTCAACACAGAGCATAATAGCTTTATATTGTGATAAAAGAGAGAAAATATTCTCAGAACAGACTACAATGTAGGCATATCAGGCTATACTATGAGGATAAAATATTCATAATATCACTTCATAATGATAATAGGACTAGGGCCACCAAAAATTGAGGCACATTTGAGATGTTTCCTTCATTACCAAAGTTTAGCTATAAAAATTACCTTGTCCTTGAGGTTCTGGTTCCTGGCTAGATGGCATAAACACACTCTATCCTATGACTCTCTCTCATTGAATGCAACAATAAGCTCTAGAGAGAATGCAGGAAGCAGCTAACTAAGTACTCCAAAAGTCAATGATAGCCAGCAGCTTAACAAAAGAGAACACAATTTGATATAATACAACACTGGCAGTGAGTTTCTCATTGTTCCCCACTACAGAATCAACCTGCCTGGACTCAAAAGCAGACAAAACCCAGAAGTAAACAGCAGATAGAGATGGAAAAAGCTCCAGAAGAATTTCTCTCCTACAGATTTAAGAGGAGAAAATGAGACTCCTAAGTGTCGTAAAGAATGTGTGTAGGTGGGATATCCTCTTTTTTTTCTGTTCTTTCCCATCCAGCCCCAAGACAATAATATGATGGCATGGTAGAGGTGAAGATAATGGGAGCAGTGGCTCTAGGGACCCCTCTATGTGAAGAGAATATATTCTGGCCAGAGGAGATGTACTCACAAAAGTGACTTTATTATTAAAGTGCTGAAAAAAGGAGAGCAATTCCTAGTGGTGTTTTTTTCTCTGACCTTATGCTTCTTGGCACTGATATAGATGTAGACATGGGAATTGTGAAGCAGAACAGAAAATACAAAGCTTGATTTTCTGACTATAGTATTAAAAAAGGGAGAGTGGAGCCTGGAATCACGAAGAAAACATCAGACAGATTGCAAAAAAAAAAAAAAAAAAAAAAAAAAGGGAGAATGAGAGATCAGTTGCATCATATTGTTTATGAACTCCTAGGCTCATCTGAGAGCTGTTCATGAGTGTATCTAGTCTTGACAGTGTATTAACATCTTTGAGAACTTCATTAAAGTATAGGCCACCGGCCAGGCCTCAGATTGGCCACTGGGGCTATGCATATGGAACAGACCTAAGTAGCTCTGAAAGTAATAGAGAAATGAGTAGATATTGGAACTATAGCTGGAAGAGAGTGGGTCAGAAGTTGTAGACTGACCAGCCAAGAGCCAAATCACAAATGAACTCTCTTTCACAATTGCCACAAAGAGAATAAAATATCTAGGAATACAGCTAACAAGGGAAATGAAGGACCACCATAAGGAGAACTACAAATCACTGCCCAAAGAAATCAGAGAGGACACAAACAAATTGAAAAACATTCAATGCTCCTAAATAGGAAAAATCAATATCATGAAAATGGCCATACTGCTCAAAACAATTTATAGATTCAATGCTATTCCCATTAAACTACCATTGACATTATTCATGGAACTAGAAAAATATATTTTAAAATTCATATGGAACCAAAAAAAAAGAGCTTGTATAGACAATGCAATCCTAAGCAAAAAGAACAAAGCTGAAGGCATCACACTACCAAACTTCAAACTATACTACAAGGCTACTGTAACCAAAACAGCACAGCACTGGTACAAGAACAGATACATGGACCAATGGAACAGATTAGAGAACCCAGAAATAAGACCACACATCTACAACTATCTGATCTTTGACAGATCTGACAAAAATAAGCAATGGTGAAAGGATTCCCTATTTAATCAATGATGCTGGGAGAACTGGTTAGCCATATGCAGAAAATTGAAATTGGACCCCTTCCTTACACCATATACAAAAATCAACTAAAGATGGATTAAAGACTTAAATGTAAAACCCAAAACTATAAACGCCCTGGAAGACAACCTAGGTAATGCCATTCAGGGCATGGGCAAGGATTTCATGATGAAAGCACCAAAAGTAATTGCAACAAAAGAAAAAATTGACAAATGGGATCTAATTAAACTAAAGAACTTCTGCACAGAAAAAGAAACTGTTATCAGAGTAAACAGATAACCTACCAAATGGGAGAAAATTTTTGAAACTATGCATCTGACAAAGGTCTAATATCCAGCATTTATAAGGAACTTAAACAAATTTACAAGATTAAAAAAAAAACATTAGAAAGGTATGAGCAAAGGACATGAACAAACACTTCTCAAAAGTAAACATACAAGTGGCCAACAGGTATATCAAAAGAAGCTCATCATGACTGACCATTAGAGAAATTTAAATCAAAACCACAATGAGATACCATCTCATGCCAGTCAGAATGGTGATTATTAAAAAGTCAAGAAACAGCAGATTCTGGCAAGTTTGCAGAGAAACTGTTGGTGAGAGTGTAAATTAATTAAACCATTGTGGAAGACAGTGTGGCAATTCCTCAAAGATCTGGAAAAAGAAATATCATTTGACCCAGCAATCCCATTATTGGGTATATACCCAAAGGGATAAAATTATTCTCTTATAAAAATATACATACACATGTGTTCATTACAGCACTATTCACAACAGCAAAGGCATGGAATCAACCTAAATGTCCATCAATGATAGACTGGATAAAGAAAACGTGGTACATATACACCATGGAATACCATGCAGCCATAAAAAAGAATAAGATTATGTTCTTTGCAGGCACATGGATAGAGCTGGAGGCTATTATCCTTAGCAAACTAATGCAGGAAAAGAAAACCAAACACTGCTCATTCTCACTTGTAAGTGGAAGCTAAATGATGAGAACACATGGACACATAGAGAGGAACAATGCACATTGGGGCCTACCAGGGATTGGGGAGGTGGGAGGAGGGAGAGTTTCAGGGAAAATAACTGATGAGTACTAGGCTTAATACCTGGATGATGAAATAATCTGTACAGCAAACCCCTATGACACACGTTTACCTATGTAACAAACCTGCACATCCTGCATATGTACCACTGACCTTAAAAGTTAAAAAATAATTAATATGTGATTTTTGAAAATAAAAATTTATTTTAAATGTGAAAAAAAGATGTACACTGAAACTAACCAGATATCTTGCCTGTTAAAAAATGAAAGAAGAAAAACTCAACTGTCTCCTTAAGATTTAAACAAGATCCAGATTCTCATGATATAATATTCAAAATGTCCATGATACAATCCAGAATTTCCTCAGCTAGTGAAAGATTGATAAATCTCAACTCACAGTGGAAAAGGCAATCAAAAGTCGCCATTATGATTATGCTCCAGGGAGTAAGGCAGACCATCCTTGAAACAAACAGAAAAGTCAAAATTCTCAGCAAAGAAATAGATAAAGAAGAACTAAATGGAAATTTGGGAACTAATAAAATGAACATAACTAATTCAGAGGATGGGGTCAATATTAGAATGAGAAGACAAACAAAAGAGTAAATTTGAAGAGAGAAATTATACAACCTTAATGACAGAGAAAAAAAGGATTGACAAAAATGAACAAAGACTAAGAGAACTCTGGAAAAAGCAAAAGACATTTACATCATCAGAGTTCCAGAAAAAGACTGTCACAGAAAACTTGTTTGAGAAACAGTGGCTGAACATTTCTAAATTTGGCAAAAGACATTAACTTGCAGATTACAGAAGTACAGTGTCTTAGTCCATTTGTATGGCTGTAAAGGAACACCTGAGACTGAGCAGTTTGTAAAGAAAAGAAGTTTAATTGGCTCATGGTTCTTCAGGCTGTACCAGAAGCATGGCAGCAGCATCTGCCTCTGGTGAGAGCTTCAGGCCACTTCCACAAAAGGTGGAAGGTGAAGGGGAGCTGCCATGTGCAGACATCATATGGGGAGAGAGGAAGCAACAGAATCGAGGGGAGTTTCCAGGCTCTTTTTTTACAACCAGCTCTTATGGGAACTAGTAGAGCAAGAACTCACTCATCACTGTGTAAATGGCACCAAGTCATTCACGAGGGATCCTCTCCCATGACCAAAACACCTCCCATCAGGCCCCACTTCCAACACTGGGGATCAAATTTCAGCATGACATTTGGAGGAGTCAAACAAACCAAGCCATAGTATACAGCAAACCTCCAAAAGGATAAACTCAAAGAAATCCATACCCAGAAACATTGTAATCTAACAGCTATAAATTTAGGAAATGAAAAATATTTGAAAGCAGCTAGAGGAAAACAATGCACTACCAAAGGGAAGCAATGACTGCTTATTTCTTATTGGAAATCATGGAGGTAAAAAGGTAGCATAAATACATCATTAAAGTGTTAAAGAACTATCAATTATGAATAGTATGCTCAGCAAAAATATTCTTTAGAAATAAAGATGTAATAGGCCAGGCACAGTGGCTCATGCCTGTAATCCCAGCACTTTGGGAGATCAAGGCAGGTAGATCACCTGAGGTCAGGAGTTCGAGACCAGCCTGGCCAACATACTGAAACCCCGTCTCTACTAAAAATACAAAATTTAGCCAGGCTTGGTGGCAGGCACCTGTAATCTCAGTTATTCAGGAGGCTGAGGCAAGAGAATTGCTGGAATCTGGGAGGCGGAGGTTGCAGTGAGCTGAGATCATGCCATTGCACTCCAGCCTGGGTAACAACAACAGCAAGAAAACAACTCTGTCTCAAAAAAAAAAATATGAAGATATTCTCAGATAAAGAAAAACTAAGGGTATAAGAGTATATCTCATTAGTAGAGCTGTTATGAAAGAAGTATTAAAGTAAGTTCTTCTGGCAGAAGGAAAATGATACCAGAAAGAAACTTACAGCAATGAAGGAAGAGTAAAAGAAATGCTACATGTATATATATATATATGTGAGTGTGTGTGTGTGTGTAAATATAATAGACTATTTTTCTCTTATGTTCAAATTTACGCAGTTAAAAAAAAATGGTATAGCATGGTCTGAAGAGGCTTTAAAGTATGTAGATGTAATATATGAGAACTGCAACACAGGATAGTGGAGAATAAAGAGATTTATATGGCAGGAAGATTTCAACATTCCATGTGAAGTAGTAAAATATCAACCCTAAGTAGACTGTGAAAAGTTAAGTTTGTATATTATAATTTGCAATAAAACCACTTTAAAAACCTATTCAAAGAAATATCATCTAAATGGAACAGAAAAATTATAATGAAATGCTCAAAAATTCAAACAATTAAGGAGAAAAACAGGAATAAAAAGCAGAAGAAGCAAACAAACAATACAAAAAACAAAATGGAGTTGGTGGCACCAAGATGGCTGAATAGGAATAGCTCCGGTCTACAGCTCCCAGCGTGAGTGATGCAGAAAATGGGTGACTTCTGCATTTCCATCTGAGGTACCGGGTTCATCTCAAAGGGGAGTGCCAGACAGTAGGTGCAGGACAGTGGCTGCAGCGCACCGTGTGCGAGCCAAAGCAGGGCGAGGCATCGCCTCACTTGGGAAGCGCAAGGGGTCAGGGAGTTCCCTTTCCTAGTCAAAGAAAGGGGTGACAGACGGCACCTGGAAAACCGGGTCACTCCCACCCTAATACTGCACTTTTCCAACAGGCTTAGAAAACAGCACACCAGGAGAGAATATCCCGCACCTGGCTCGGAGGGTCCTACGCCCACGGAGTCTCGCTGATTGCTAGCACAGCAGTCTGAGATCAAACTGCAAGGTGGCAGTGAGGCTGGGGGAGGGGTGCCTACCATTGCCCAGGCTTGATTAGGTAAACAAAGCAGCCAGGAAGCTCGAACTGGGTGGAGCCCACCACAGCTCAAGGAAGCCTTCCTGCCTCTGTAGGCTCCACCTCTGGGGGCAGGGCACAGACAAACAAAAGACAGCAGTAACCTCTGCAGACTTAAATGTCCCTGTCTGACAGTTTTGAAGAGAGTAGTAGTTCTCCCAGCACACAGCTGGAGATCTGAGAAAAGGCAGACTGCCTCCTCAAGTGGGTCCCTGACCCCTGAGCAGCCTAATTGGGAGGCACCCCCCGGGTAGGGGCAGACTGACACCTCACACAGCCGGGTACTCCTCTGAGACAAAACTTCCAGAGGAAAGATCCGGCAGTAGCATTTGCAGTTCACCAATATCCGCTGTTCTACAGCCACCACTGTTCTACAGCCACCGCTGTTCTGCAGCCACCGCTGTTCTGCAGCCACCGCTGTTCTGCAGCCACCACTGCTGATACCCAGGCAAACAGGGTCTGGAGTGGACCTCTAGCAAACTCCAACAGACCTGCAGCTGAGGGTCCTGTCTGTTAGACGGAAAACTAACAAGCAGAAAGGACATCCACACCAAAAACCCATCTGTACATCACCATCATCAAAGACCAAAAGTAGATAAAACCACAAAGATGGGGGAAAAAAGAGCAGAAAAACTGGAAACCCTAAAAAGCAGAGTGCCTCTCCTCCTCCAAAGGAATGCAGCTCCTCAACAGCAACGGGACAAAGCTGGATGGAGAATGACTTTGATGAGTTGAGAGAAGAAGGCTTCAGACGATCAAACTACTCCAGGCTACAGGAGGAAATTCAAACCAATGGCAAAGAAGTTAAAAACTTTGAAAAAAAAATAGACGAATGGATACCTAGAATAACCAATGCAGAGAAGTCCTTAAAGGAGCTGATGGAGCTGAAAGCCAAGGCTCGAGAACTATGTGAACAATGCAGAAGCCTCAGGAGCCAACGTGATCAACTGGAAGAAAGGGTATCAGTGATGGAAGATGAAATGAATGAAATGAAGTGAGAAGGGAAGTTTAGAGAAAAAAGAATAAAAAGAAACGAACAAAGCCTCCAAGAAATATGGGACTATGTGAAAAGACCAGATCTACGTTTGATTGGTGTAACTGAAAGTGACGGGGAGAATGGAACCAAGTTGGAAAACACTCTGCAGGATATTATCCAGGAGAACTTCCCCAATCTAGCAAGGCAGGCCAACATTCAGATTCAGGAAATACAGAGAACGCCACAAAGATACTCCTCGAGAAGAGCAACTCCAAGACACATAATTGTCAGATTCACCAAAGTTGAAATGAAGGAAAAAATGTTAAGGGCAGCCAGAGAGAAAGGTCGCGTTACCCACAAAGGGAAGCCCATCAGACTAACAGCAGATCTCTTGGCAGAAACTCTACAAGCCAGAAGAGAGTGGGGGCCAATATTCAACATTCTTAAAGAAAAGAATTTTCAACCCATAATTTCATATCCAGCCAAACTAAGCTTCATAAGTGAAAGAGAAATAAAATACTTCACAGACAAGCAAATGCTGAGAGATTTTGTCACCACCTGGCCTGCCCTAAAAGAGCTCCTGAAGGAAGCACTAAACATGGAAAGGAACAACCAGTACCAGCCACTGCAAAAACATGCCAAAATGTAAAGACCATGAAGGCTAGGAAGAAACTGCATCAACTAACGAGCAAAATAACCAGCTAACATCATAATGACAGGACCAAATTCACACATAACAATATTAACTTTAAATGTAAATGGGCTAAATGCTCCAATTAAAAGACACGGACTGGCAAATTGGATAAAGAGTCAAGACCCATCAGTGTGCTGTATTCAGGAAACCCATCTCACATGCACAGACACACATAGGCTCAAAATAAAGGGATGGAGGAAGATCTACCAAGCAAATGGAAAACAAAAAAAGGCAGGGGTTGCAATCCTAGTCTCACATAAAACAGACTTTAAACCAACAAAGATCAAAAGAGACAAAGAAGGCCATTACATAATGGTAAAGGAATCAATTCAACAAGAAGAGCTAACTATCCTAAATATATATGCACCCAATACAGGAGCACCCAGATTCATAAAGCAAGTCCTTAGAGACCTACAAAGAGACTTAGACTCCCACACAATAATATTGGGAGACGTTAACACCCCACTGTCAACATTAGACAGATCAATGAGACAGAAAGTTAACAAGGATACCCAGGAATTGAACTCAGCTCTGCAACAAGCAGACCTAATAGACATCTACAGAACTCTCCACCCCAAATCAATAGAATATACATTTTTTTCAGCACCACACCACACCTATTCCAAAATTGACCACATAGTTGGAAGTAAAACACTCCTCAGCAAATGTAAAAGAACAGAAATTATAACAAACTGTCTCTCAGACCACAGTGCAATCAAACTAGAACTCAGGATTAAGAAACTCACTCAAAACCGCTCAGCTACATGGAAACTGAGCAACCTGCTCCTGAATGACTACTGGGTACATAATGAAATGAAAGCGGAAATAAAGATGTTCTTTGAAACCAATGAGAACAAAGACACAACATACCAGAATCTCTGGGACACCTTCAAAGCAGTGTGTAGAGGGAAATTTATAGCACTAAATGCCCACAAGAGAAAGCAGGAAAGATCCAAAATTGACACCCTAACATCACAATTAAAAGAACTAGAAAAGCAAGAGCAAACACATTCAAAAGCTAGCAGAAGGCAAGAAATAACTAAAATCAGAGCAGAACTGAAGGAAATAGAGACACAAAAAACCCTTCAAAGTCAATGAATCCAGGAGCTGGTTTTTGAAATGATCAACAAAATTGATAGACTGCTAGCAAGACTAATAAAGAAGAAAAGAGAAGAATCAAATTGATGCAATAAAAAATGATAAACGGGATATCACCAATGATCCCACAGAAATGCAAACTACCATCAGAGAATATTATAAACACCTCTATGCAAATAAACTAGAAAATCTAGAAGAAATGGATAAACTCCTGGACACATACACCCTCCCAAGACTAAACCAGGAAGAAGTTGAATCTCTGAATAGACCAATAACAGGCTCTGAAATTGAGGCAATAATTAATAGCTTACCAACCAAAAAAAGTCCAGGACCAGATGGATTGACAGCCGAATTCTACCAGAGGTACAAGGAGGAGCTGGTACCATTCCTTCTGAAAGTATTCCAATCAATAAAAAAAGAGGGAATCCTCCCTAACTCATTTTATGAGTCCAGCATCATCCTGATACCAAAGCCTGGCAAAGACACAACCAAAAAAGAGAATTTTAGACCAATATCCTTGATAAACATTGATGCAAAAATCCTCAATAAAGTACTGGCAAACCGAATCCAGCAGCACATCAAAAAGCTTATCCACCATGATCAAGTGGGCTTCATCCCTGGGATGCAAGGCTGGTTCAATATACACAAATCAATAAATGTAATCCAGCATATAAACAGAACTAAAGACAAAAACCACATGATTATCTCAATAGATGCAGAAAAGGCCTTTGACAAAAGTCAACAACCTTCATGCTAAAAACTCTCAATAAATTAGGTATTGATGGGACATATCTCAAAATAATAAGAGTTATCTATGACAAACCCACAGCCAATATCATACTGAATGGGCAACAACTGGAAACATTCCCTTTGAAAACTGGCACAAGACAGGGATGCCCTCTCTCACCACTCCTATTCAACATAGTGTTGGAAGTTCTGGCCACGGCAATTAGTCAGGAGAAGGAAATACAGGGTATTCAATTAGGAAAAGAGGAAGTCAAATTGTCCCTGTTTGCAGATGACATGATTGTATATCTAGAAAACCCCATTGTCTCAGCCCAAAATCTCCTTAAGCTGATAAGCAACTTCAGCAAAGTCTCAGGATACAAAATCAATGTGCAAAAATCACAAGCATTCTTCTACACCAATAACAGACAAACACAGAGCCAAATCATGAGTAAACTCCCACTCACAATTGCTTCAAACAGAATAAAATACCTAGGAATCCAACTTACAAGGGATGTGAAGGACCTCTTCAAGGAGAACTACAAACCACTGCTCAATGAAATAAAAGAGGATGCAAACAAATGGAAGAACATTCCATGCTCGTGGGTAGGAAGAATCAATATCATGAAAATGGCCATACTGCCCAAGTTAATTTATAGATTCAATGCCATCCCCATCAAGCTACCAATGACTTTCTTCACAGAATTGGAAAACACTACTTTAAAGTTCATATGGAACCAAAAAGAGCCCGTATTGCCAAGTCAATCCTAAGCCAAAAGAACAAAGCCAGAGGCATCACACTACCTGACTTCAAACTATACTACAAGGCTACAGTAACCAAAACAGCATGGTACTGGTACCAAAACAGAGATATAGATCAATGGAACAGAACAGAGCCCTCAGAAATAATGCCACATCTCTACAACCATGTGATCTTTGACAAACCTGACAAAAACAAGCAATAGGCAAAGGATTCCCTATTTAATAAATGGTACTGGGAAAACTGGCTAGCCATATGTAGAAAGCTAAAACTGGATCCCTTCCTTACACCTTATACAAAAATTAATTCAAGATGGATTAAAGACTTACATGTTAGACCTAAAACCATAAAAACCCTAGAAGAAAACCTAGGCAATACCATTCAGGACATAGGAATAGGCAAGGACTTCATGATTAAACACTAAAAGCAATGGCCACAAAAGCCAGAATTGACAAATGGGATCTAATTAAACTAAAGAGCTTCTGCATAGTAAAAGAAACTATCATCAGAGTGAACAGGCAACCTACAAAATGGGAGAAAATTTTCACAACCTACTCATCTGACAAAGGGCTAATATCCCTTTGTCAGATGAGTACAATGAACTGAAACAAATTTACAAGAAAAAAACAAACAACCCCATCAAAAAGTGGGCGAAGGACATGAACAGACACTTCTCAAAAGAAGACATTTATGCAGCCAAAAAACACATGAAAAAATGCTCACCATCACTGGCCATCAGAGAAATGCAAATCAAAACCACAATGAGATACCATCTCACACCAGTTAGAATGGCGATCATTAAAAAGTCAGGAAACAACAGGTGCTGGAGAGGATGTGGAGAAATAGGAACACTTTTACACTGTTGGTGGGACCGTAAACTAGTTCAACCCTTGTGGAAGTCAGTGTGGCGATTCCTCAGGGATCTAGAGCTAGAAATACCATTTGATGCAGCCTTCCCATTACTGGATATATACCCAAAGGACTATAAATCATGTTGCTATAAAGACACATGCGCACGTATGTTTACTGCGGCACTATTCACAATAGCAAAGACTTGGAACCAACCCAAATGTCCAACAATAATAGACTGGATTAAGAAAATGTGGCACATATACACCATGGAATTCTATGCAGCCATAAAAAATGATGAGTTCATGTCCTTTGTAGGGACATGGATGAAAGTGGAAATCATCATTCTCAGTAAACTATCGCAAGGACAAAAAACCAAACACCGCATGTTCTCACTCATAGGTGGGAATTGAACAATGAGAACACATGGACACAGGAAGGGGAACATCACACTCTGGGGACTGTTGTGGGGTGGGAGGAGGGGGGAGGGATAGCTTTAGGAGATATACCTAATGCTAAATGACGAGTTAATGGGTGCAGCACACCAGCATGGCACATGTATACATATGTAACTAACCTGCACATTGTGCACATGTACCCTAAAACTTAAAGTATAATAATAATAAAATTTAAAAAAAGAAACTATCATCAGAGTGAACAGGCAACCTACAAAATGGGGGAAAATTTTCGCAATCTACTCATCTGAAAAAGGGCTAATATCCAGAATATACAATGAACTCAAACAAATTTACAAGAAAAAAACAAACAACCCCATCAAAAAGTGGGTGAAGGATATGAAAAGACACTTCTCAAAAGAAGACGTTTATGCAGCCAAAAGACACATGAAAAAATGCTCATCATCACTGGCCATCAGAGAAATGCAAATCAAAACCACAATGAGATACCATCTCCCACCAGTTAGAATGGCGATCATTAAAAAGTCAGGAAACAACTGGTGCTGGAGAGGATGTGGAGAAATAGGAACACTTTTACACTGTTGGTGGGACTGTAAACTAGTTCAACCATTGTGGAAGTCAGTGTGGTGATCCCTCAGGGATCTAGAACTGGAAATACCATTTGACCCAGCAATCCCATTACTGGTTATATACCCAAAGGATTATAAATCATGCTGCTATAAAGACACATGCACATGTATGTTTATTGCAGCACTATTCACAATAGCAAAGACTTGGAACAAACCCAAATGTCCAACAATGATAGACTGGATTAAGAAAATGTGGCACATATACACCATGGAATACCATGCAGCCATAAAAAATGATGAGTTCATGTCCTTTGTAGGGACATGGATGAAAGTGGAAACCATCATTCTCAGCAAACCATCACAAGGACAAAAAACCAAACACTGCGTGTTCTCACTCATAGGTGGGAACTGAACAATGAGAACACATGGACACAGGAAGGGGAACATCACACTCTTGGGACTGTTGTGGGGTGGGGGGGAAGGGGGAGGGATAGCATTTGGAGATATACCTAATGCTAAATGACGAGTTAATGGGTGCAGCACACCAACATGGCACATGTATACATATGTAACAAACCTGCACATTGTGCACATGTACCCTAAAACTTAAAGTATAATAATAATAATAATAAAAATGGAGGACCTAAATCCAAATATAAAAATAATAACATGGAATATAAATGATCTAAACACACCAATTAAAAGATTTAAATTGTCATAATAAATAAAAATAAAATCAAAATCATAAACTATCTAAAACAAGCCCATTTTAAAATGATGATATGGATGAGCTAGGCATAGTGGCATATGTAATCCCCACTACTTGGAAGGCTGAGGTGTGAAGACCACTTGAGCCTAGAAGTTTGAGGCCAGCCTGGGCAACAAAGTGAGACCTCTTCTCTAAAATAAATAAATAAATAAATAAATAATTAAGTAAAGATATGGTTAGGACAAAGGCAAAATAATAGAGAAGATAACTGCAAACAGTAATGGAGAAAAAGCTTATGTGGCTATATAAATATCAGATAAAGTACACTTCAGAGTAAGTAAAATTACTAGGGATAAAGAGAGACACTACATAATGATAAAATCACAGATAAACATAATAGCCTAAGCATTTATATACCTAACAACATAATATCAAAATAAAGGTAAGAGAGATAGGAGGAGAAATTATAGTTAAAGACTTTGACATCTCTTTCAGTAATCAGTAAAAAGGTAGAAATAAAATCAGCAGGGAAAAAGAGGAACAAATATAATACCACAGCCAAATGGATTTAACTGATACTTATCTAACAAATGGATTTAACTGATACTATCTAACAATAACAGAATACACATACCTTTCAAGAACACATGGACATTTATCAAGATAGATTATATCCTTGGTCATAAAATAAACTTAACAACTTAAAAGAAATAAAATCAAACAAAGTATATTTTCCAACCATAATGAAATTAAATTAGAAATCAATAACAGGAAGACAATAGTAAAATCTCCAAACTGTTGAAAATTAAATGATATACATCTAAATAATAAGTCAGAGAGGAAATCCAAAGGGAAATTAGAAAAATGGAACAAAAATTATCAAAATCTGTGGGATGCAGTTAAAGCAGTGTACAGAGGGAGATTCATAGTATTAAATAACCATGCTAGCATGGAGATGTCCAGAAACCAGTTTCTACTTAAGGGATTGCTCTATCAAATAGAGGTCAGGAGCAAACACATGGAGGAACTCAAGTTGTATATTCAGGCTCTGTCAGATTACAGGGAGTAAGAGCAAGCTTAGGGAACCTCACTTAGTGAGAGTCTGCATGGAGAATTAAAAAAAAAACCGTTAAAAAAAAGTTAGAAACACATAGCATTCCTTCATTGGAATCTAGTCTTTGTTCACCATCATCCAGGGTGTAACAAATGCATGGGCTTTGAATTCAGGCATATTTCGGTTCTGATCCAGGATCTGCACTTACTAGTTAGATGATCAGAGGCCATATACTTGAGTCTTTGGCATACAGCAAGTCCTTAATAAACTCCCAATAATAGTGGTGGTGGTAGTAGTAACAGTAGTAAGCAATAGCTTTAGAGATGCAACAGCAGCCCCAGCAGTCTGTGTGCTATTGATTCAGCTCCTACATTTCTGCCTTTCACTGCTCCTTTCTTCTTCATTTATTTTTCCTCCCCTTAGACCTGGTTTTGGGGTCCTTCAGGATTCTGTTTAAAGGATGAGCCAGGGTTCTGTGGTTTAGCAGCACTAACAGCACAGGGAGAGAGTGTTCCACACTGAGCATTTATTAGCCCATTTGGTTCCTACCAGGACCCCACTAGGTAAAGGGTTTTATCTCAGTCTTACCAGTGATGAACAGAGATTCAATTTGTAAGAGAATGAAGTTGACCAACTGTCAATCCTGTGCCATCTTTCTTACACCACACTATTTTTGGGGAGACTTCAGATAGATGGCATTCCTTTTACTGTGTTTATTAAGCAGGCTCTTGTCCCTCTGAGTTTTAGGAGGCCACTTCCTATAGCAGAGCTGCTAACCTATAGCAAAACTGACTTGAGTTTTTCTCTCCAGTTTCCATTTACCATCACTTGGTGGAAGTGCTAAAAGGCAGTGAAATGATTAAAAGTAGGTAGAAAAAAGAAGCGAAGGGTCACGGAAATCCACCAACTGGAACATCCTTTATTAAATACTCGAGAATAGACTGCTTGCATGCATGCTCTAATTTGGATTGTTAGGGAGTTCCCAGGGGAGCCGTCAGAGGATTATTTAAACCTAACAGGCTCTGTTTGCCTCATTCCCTCAAGTCCTCAATGTTTTGGCAAACCACGTATTAGAAACTGTTCACGTCTGCTTCCTTCGGTGGAGTTTGCAGAGATACCAGGGACTATCTCAGGGAAGCAAGAAGAGCTCTGAGTGCAATGGGCCGCACCCCAGGAGACAGCTCCCTCTGGCCTTCCTCAGCTTCTCGTGATAATCCATTTTAGTGTCTGCATCTCAAGACTTTCTTGGCAGAAGGATCTCCTTACGATAACCTGCATCCCCTGTATTGCCACTTAAGCCCACATCCTCTGGGAGAGGGAGAACAGCTGGTCACCCTTTTCTGCATAACTATCCCTCAGGAAATCAAGCACTTGCTGGTATTTTTAATACGTGTTGAGATTACTGATGCTGCCAAGATTCTTGTTGAAGGGTGTTATGTCTCTTTGCTTTCTATATCCCAAAATGACACTGCTGGTGAGTTGTTTTCCACGTGTGTCAGGAGAGCTGAAATAACAGAAAATGTCTATATTTTGGAAGATATCTGTATGCATATTGTCCGTAGCCTGGTGGTAGAATCTGTTGCCACCTAGGGCCCTGCCTCTAGACCTTGCAAGATTATCTAATGCCTTTGCTCAAACGTTCTTTTGTTCTGTGCCTTGTCCCCTTCCAAATCTCTAGGATTGCTGAGTTGCAGGAGCCTCTCTCTTCTTCAGTTCCTGAGTGTTGCTCAGTTATACCACATCCTTTGAAAGGGCTTCCCTCATCGTCATCACATTTCATTAGCCTTCCTGGCTTGAGTTCTTCTGCTACAGCTGCTTTCAAATCCTGGGGTCAGTTTCTATTCTGTCCCAATTAACGGGCTGTTCTTGAATTGTGGTGGCTGCCTACACTGTTGAAATTTAGCTACCAGCCTTACCTTAAACATTTTGCTCTTTTCAAACAGTGGTCCTTAAACTTGAATACACAGTTAAATTACTTCTGGAGCTCTGGTAAAATACAGATGAACAAGCACAATCCCACACCTGTCGAATCAAAATGAGCAGAGAAGAGATCCTCATGCAGATTATTAAGAGAAAGGTTCTATCTGAGGTTCCGAAGTGACCAACGGTTAAGTGATTCTGAACTATCTCTAAATAGCAGTGGTTCTCAGCTTTAGTGTACTTCAGCATCACCTAGAGGGCTTGAGAAAACACATTACTGTGTCCCACCCTGGAGATTTGCTTTAGTAGGTCTGGGTGGCATCCAACTATTTGCCTTTCTACCAAGTTTCAAGCTGGTATTGATGCTGCTGTAGGATCACACTTTGCAAATGACTCTTTTAGAGAATCTTTTTACTCTCTGGTTTACAGACTTAATACTTTGTACAAGATAAAGGAGAACATAGGTGTCACAGACATGTTTCATTCCAAGTGAATTTACTTGACCAGAGATAATGACTGTGACCCAGGATTGATAAGTTAAAAGCCTAAGCAGGGAGGCACCCCACCAGACATGATGTATGCATGAACGGACCGAGTGACATTGGTTTATTTCAACCTGCCCGACATCTCTTCATTTATCTTCCATTAAAAATTAAATTGATAAGATTTCTCTTATCAATAACATATTCCATATAGATCGAATGGAAATAACTCCTTCTTCACTTCCATCATGGAGTGGACACATGTCCTCGACCTAACCCATTATAATTCTGCATTTCTTTGTCATAGTTTTTGGATTAGGGGAGGATCCATCACCAAAGTTAGACAGTGAGTGCTCTTTCTGAATTTTGCTGAGATTCTCAGAAAAGAAGCATTCTTTCCTTCCACCTTGTAGAAAGAGCCTATTTGGGGGAAACAACAAAACAAAGCAAAATCAAACAAAAATAAAACCAGAGAAAAGAAAAGCTGAAAGATGGAAGGGGAGAGAGAGAGAGGACTGAGGCAGTATGTGAGGCAAGTCCTCTGCTTGAGCCCCTGCTCAGTCACACACCCCAGCTCCTCAGCGACATGAGAAGAGCATTTTGGTTTTAGTTAAGCTATTTTGCATTGAATTTGTATCACCTTCAGCCCTAAGAGTTCTGTCTAATACAATGCATACTCCCAGATTTCTACCATCCTAAGCAAATTCCTGTCCCATAATAAACTGAGGTTTTAAAACGTGCAAAGAATGAATGTACTTTGTGTAACATTATGGTGTACAAAAGGGTCCCAGTGGTCAAATACATTTGGATAATACTTCAAATTATATCACTCATGTAAAACTGCATTTCATATATTGGTATATTTAAGAACCTCAGAAGTTCTGAAGTAAATAAACCATTTATTTTTTTTTCAAATTTAGCATTTCCCTAATATATTTTACCATAAAGACTCTTTTTGTGGAGCTGGCTACCCATTATCCCTAGCTTTCATTTTACTTCTGTGATGAATTTGAGGAAATTTTACAATGGTCTATAGGCGAAGTATCATTCTTACATATAAGCCATACCTCCAGAAAGCACATTACACCCATTATAGAAGAAATACTTCTTGAAAATAAAAGACATAGGGCCCCTTTCTTGGAAGAATCTCTCTATAAATAGTATTACTTTTTTAGCTTAGACTATGAAAGATTAAGTGACATGATCAAAGTTAGGGAAAGATTGTCTTTCTTTGATTTGGAAAGAGACCTGTATTTTCTCAGCAGCTGGCCTCTCTTTCCCTTAGAGTTTTGGAGCTTGGCCTCAAAATCTCTCTGGCGTGGTGAAAGGGCTTTTGCACTGGTTCTTTGCAAACCTGTAAAGATAAGCATGTGAGCCTAAAGGTCATTACTTCCTGGGGAAGAAAAAAACTCATGACTTGAGGTTAGGAGGAAGAGCAAACCGAAGGCACATTCTCTTTTCCTTATATTCCTGCTGGCACAAAAGCAATTCTCTGATTCCTATCTACTCTGATTCCCTCAGCTACTTTTAAACAAAGGGAAAAATAATTCTGATGAGAACAAAATATTTATTTCTTCCACTCCAGTGTGGTCAGGGGTAACTCAGAAAGTTGGCTGAAACTTGAGTGCTGAGTGATGGTCTCTAAGCATCATCCAGCTCTGCCAAGTCCCTGGCCCTCGGGGCCACTCTGCCGGAGCTGAGGTTTCCTCTGCACTTCTTATACTGCAGCCCAAGCTCCAAGGGCCAGTGCTTCTTTCTGTTCAACCTTTCTGTTCAACCAAGCTTCACTAAGTAGGCACTCTGCCTTCTACAGCCATCCACCATCTTGGTCACCACATTCCTTGATACCAAAACCTTACCAGAGTCAACACATTGCCAGAATTGCATAACATTTATTGTGTGGCACTGAAGGGAGAGATGCCTCTTTCCCTTTCATTTTTGTGTGTTTATGCCCCTTCAAAGGGATTGCGAAGCAGCACTGTATATGACTGATTTCTTAAAGATACTTCTGTGAAATAACTCAGAATAATTTTGGTTCCTGATTTCATGAGGAAGAAAAGGTAAGTTTGATGAAGTTGTGATTGGAAAACAAATTTCAATAACTGAAACCGAGCTGTACTCAGAAATGCCCCTTGGTGGCAGCCAACACTCTGTTACTGAGGTGAGCCCTGTGTTCCTGACTTGGTCTTGCCCCAAATGAAGTTCTCCAAAGATGCTCCTCAGTCCCCATGAAAGCAGGCTTCTAGAGCTCTCACTTCCCCTGCCTGGATATACCTGAGTCCCATATTCAAGCCAGAATGCTCAATACAAGGTCACCAAATGAAATAGCAAAGATAGCAAAGGTAATATGAAGAGAATACCATCTTGAGTGACTGGTATTCACAGAGGTACAAGCATAGTTTCCATTTACCTTCTTCTATGTCAGGGGCTGGAAAAACATTTTCTTTAAAGGAGCAGACGGTAAATATTTTAGGCTTTGCAGGCCATCTGGTTTGTGTCTGAATTACTCAACTCTGCTAGTGTAGCTCAAAAGCAGCCATAGACAATATGCAAATGAACGAGCATGTTTGTGTTCCAATAAAGCTTTATTTACCAAAACAGGTGGCAGGCCAGATTTATTCTGCAGGTTGTAGTTTGCCAACCTCTGTTTCATGTGATTGAGGTATTTCAAGATCTTCTATCTTTGAAGTGTAAATGAAATGCTTGTAATTCATTTTGCTGATCTACATATTGAAAAAAAGCATTTGATTGATATTTTCTTTTGTTGTTGTTGTTCTTGGTCTTCCATTTAAATGTTCAGTGCTTTATAATTATGAACTGTTGAAACATGCCTTTAAGGTCTCGAATTGCAGTTAACTTGGGAGCTTGAGATATGAACAGTCTGGGAAATGTTTATTTAACTCAGTCATATTGCCAGAGCTAAGTAGGTATTTCTCAACCGCTCTCCCAAATACAGAAGTTAAACACAGCCTTAATGCTACTTCATGTGCACATGAAAAGACAGAAGAGGTACCTGATTCTTCTAAGACATCTATCAGCTTCTTCACTCCAACCCATTCCCAAGTAGTTTTAAGGCCACGATTATTTCACATCCACTTTCTGTAGCTGAGCCAAGACCATGCTATACACTTGATCTTAGCCAAAAGACTGAGAAGCAATCAAGACTACACTGTACAAACTTTCTCCTACTTTGTTTTCTGCCCTCTCTCCTTTGCTTTTCCATCCCTAGTTCCACCTTTTTGCAATTATGCCTTCAATGAGTGTCTAAAAATCGGCATATGCAAAATTAACATCAGGATTAAGAAAAAGATATGAAGAAATAAATATAGATGCACTATAGTTCCATGTAAGAGGATCTCAAAGTTGGAAACATATTTCACTTTCTATTTCAAGAATAAGTTAAATATTCTTGCTTTTATTCAACAAACAAGCATGGAACGACCAGTATGTGCCTGACACTGTGTCTTGCGTTTTGCATGGGTTGTCTCATTTAGACACTATTAGATTGTGCTGCCTAGTGACCCACTCCAAAACCTAGTAAATTCAAACAAGAAATAGCATTTTCATGATTGTATGCACTATTAAAAGGCAAAAATGGGCTTATCTGCAAATATATCCCATTGGTTACTCTGCTCATGAAACCACAAGAAGATTTAAAAGTGAAATCTATCAACAAGAAATTAAGAATGTCATTTCACTGAGAAATGATACTAAATAGTATTTTAAAAGTTTTCTTATTTTTAACTTTTCCCAAATATCCATTTAAAGGAAGAGAAAGCTGAAAGGGCACAAAACGCCTCTGAGAGCTCATGTCACAATTCTGCAGGTACCTCTTGTCTGGGACCTCATATGGGATGGCTGCTCAGCCCTCACCACCAGGTCCTCACCCTGAAGCCCACCATCCTGGGCTTGTCACCTAGTGGCAGGAGGCTACTGACAGCAAGAGAGCAGTCACCAATGTGCAAGCACTTTCAAGCCTCTGTTTGGATTACTTTTGCACTTGTTGCATTGGCCAAAACAAGGTACTGGTCAAGGAGTAGAGAAATAGACTTCACCTCTTGTAAGAGAATCAGGAAAGTCACCTTGCAAAATGTCATGCATACAGAGATGTGTGAATACATTGGGGTCATGATTACAACAACCTATCCCAGCCAACTCAATCTATCCAGTGCATCAAACCACAAACTCCAGTATGGAATACAAAGGGAAAGGTTCAAGAAAAATCATCATACTCTTTTCTAATATGAGTCACTGTCATGGTGCCAGGGAGATGCTGAAGGAAGAAACACAGTGAAGAGGTCAAAGCTAATTGTGGAGAGAAACTAAAAGCCATCACAAAGAGAAGAGGGGAAAATTGGTATAAAGAGCTTCTGATAGAAGTCACCTTAAGGCACTATTTGTCCCTAAGAGGAATGTTAATTTTTTGACCTTAGAATAGAAAGGGAACAAGGAGAAGAAGAGATTAGAGCCAAAGAGAAGAGAAAAGGAATAAAGAAAAACAAAAGAGCTCATTGAATATAATGGGAATGGAAGAAGGGAGATATTTAGAGTAAAGGGGGTAAGTGAGAAGGCAAGAAGGAGTGAGTGAGTGACAGAGAGGGAGAGAGAGAGAGAGAGAGAGAGAGCACTCCACAGGGACCCTATTTAAAGGTCAGATGCACGACAGAGAGTTTATAAACATTTCTCAGACTGGTAGTAATGAGAAGGAGGAGCTTTGATTCTGAAACTTATTTTCCTTCATTAGTTAGTTTATCTTAGTTGAAATCAAACGCCAGAAGCAAATTCCCTGTAGACCGCAGCATAATAAATAGGTTTTTGAGGTCTTTTCTGCAAGCCGCTGAATAAGTATCCTCCGATCCTTTTATTATTTCCTCCTAAAAGAGAATTAGAAAAGGGTGCTGCCAGCACACAAGCCATAATATGACCACCGATGCTGGCAAACAGGAAGGCCCGCAGCTTCGTTGCCAGGGTGTGGGTGCTGTAACCCCGGGGCCTCACAGAATGGCTCTGCCAATTATACTGGGGTGGAATTATGGCTTTCTACCTTGTATAGCTGTCCCACCGGAAAAACAACGAACAAAAAATAATAGGGAAAAAAAACAAACCCACTCTGCACTTACTGTGGGCCCCAGAATGATCCTGTATTTAAGAACTGAACCCCTTATTTGGAGAATGCTTCTTCCTTTTAGGCTTTGATTGTAATAGAAGAAAAAGTTAGCCTCCTCTGGTGCCCCAGTGAACATCAGGACACCACATAGTCCTGAACGCTTGGCAAGAATTTTCAAATGCACATAGAAGGTAATGTCATGAACATAAAGTCATTATTCCTCAGTGTACTTCCAACAGGCACGTTGGATCCTACAGAACTGAAGAGCCAAGAAAGGAATGAGATATGTGTTGCCTCTGATACGAGGAGTAGATGGCGAGTGTATTGCAGGAATTGAGCAATGTACAGGAAACGCTGAACTCACAAGGGCTAAAATCTAGTGGCTGTTTTCATTATAATTAAAACTTTCAGGCTGCTTCTGAAACTCTGGATTTTAACTTTTTGCAGGAACCAGACCTTCCAGTTAGATTTCTAGCACTTCTTGCTCCCAGTTAGTGTTAAGCGGAGACCACAAAACAAAACAAAACAAAACAAAATAAATAACTATCTTCAGAGTTTGGAGGAGGGGAGGGAGTGGGAGAGGTACTGCGAGTGTGGATCTCTTTGCCAGTCATGGTCCAGTCATGGTCCATCCAGGAAAGAAGATACTACTTTTACTCTTTCACATAGAGAGGATTTAATGCTTGGAATTGGTTACTCAAGCGATAGAAAAGCTGAAAGACCAAACAAAGGAAGATGATGCAATCAGAGATTATCAATAGCAAGAAGCTGCTCACATCCCAGGTAGCCAAGGCCAGCTGACAAGAACATGCTTTGGGACCTGGAATCCCAGGAGGCCCTGCAGTGGGAGCTGGAGCCACCCATATGCTGCTGGTGGAGATGAAGCTGGAGTGTTGTGCCCTTTCATTTGGGGGCATATTATTCTTTAGTTCACTAACTGTGTTTCTTAGAGTCTTCTGAAGATTCCTCTTTCTCTGACTACCTCCTAGGGATCTCTCCGTGGGTCCCTGGTCACCTCACTCTTCATACTCTTCCTGGGCAATGAGATCCACACTTGAGGCTTTGCTTTCTACTCAAAAGTTGATGATTCAGAAATGTCTCCACCCCAAAACTCTCTCCTGAGCTTTGGACTCCAGTAGTTAAACTACTACTATATATTTTCACTCAGATTTCCTCAAAATGTATCAAACTTGAAAACTACAAGCAAAACAACCTCATGTTCCTTCCCGTGCACCACTGCTCCCCTGTCCAGATCAACGGTACCTTGGTGTATCCATCTATCTAAGCAGAAATCTGGATGTCAGCGTTGAGAGTCCCACCACCTGGGGAAGAAAAACACCATTCATCTTCTTCATATCACACTTGGAATTTTCCCACATCTCTCCATCTCATGGCTTGCAACCTTTGGTTCAAGCCATCATCATTCTGTGCCTAGATTGTTCCTACAGTTTTCTGATCCATGTGCCTGTATCCTGTCTGGATCCTTTTCAGCCCTTCTCCACACTTCAACCAATGCAATATTTCTAAAAGGTACGTCCTTTTAATACCTTTCAGTGCCCCCTCACTGCCCTTAAGACAAAGTCTAAAGTCCTTAACATAGTTTATGAAACTATCAGAACATGACCTTACTTAACTCTTCATCCCAGTCCTCAACTTTTCTTCACTTCCACTCCTAACTCTCATCTCTTCTCTTTCCTTTTTCTTCTCCTCATCCTCCTCTCCCTTCTCTTCCCTCCTTTGCCCAACTCCCAGCTCAGGTTATGTGTAAACAATTGCAGTTTTCTTTTCTTTTTTTTTTCAGAAGGAGTCTCAGTCTGTTGCCCAGGCTGGAGTTCAGTGGCGTGATCTTGGCTCACTGCAAACCTCTGCCACCCGGGTTCAAGCAATTCTCCTGCCTTAGCCTCCCGAGTAGCTGTGATTACAGGCACCTGCCACCACACCTTACTAATTTTTGTATTTTTAGTAGAGAGGGGTTTCACCATCTTTTCCAGGCTGGTCCTGACCTCGTGACCCACCCACCTCGGCTTCCCAAAGAACAATTGCAGTTTTCTGAACATGCCATTTCTCTCATTTGCAAACTATCCCAGTAACCTCTCTTTTTGGAAGACCTCTTCCACACCATTAAGTTCTGCCCAACGCAACAACACAATGACCACCGTCATCAGGCTAAGTCCTACACACCCTTCCCTTACCTCTCTTCCTTACCTCTATGACTTGTTTAGATGGCTTTCCTCTTTCCCTGTAGAACTGCACTTTTTCTTTCGTAGCATTTAACATGATATACTCTATTATCTTGGTCCTGTTATCCTATCTTTTTCTCCAAAAATAGCTCCTTGAGGATGTAGCTATTCCTTTTTCCCCACTGTATCTCTAAGACAAAGCACAGGGCTTGGCAGAAAGAATATCTATTTACTGAATAAATAAGCTCTTCTGTTTTAAATTTATTAAATATTTGCCTATAACAACTACGACTATTTTTGCTCATGAATTCACACTCTTGAAGATAATTATTACCTTTAAAATGACTATATTTTAAAAGGCATTTCAGTTTTGTAGTTGTACTGCTACATACCAAGCCTTAGGATGTTTGAAAAAACTGTTCAGTTATGTTCAATATATGAAAAGTATAATTTACCAGAAAGAAAATCTGATGGATAAAAAAGACTCAAAACTATACCAATGTCTTTTTATCCAAAGAGCAACTCAAAAATTTTTAACATTTGTCTTTATGAAGACATGAAATTGTCTATAAAACAAAGGCATAGACCTAAGACCAATGAATGGAAAGTATAAATAAAGCAGAGCTTCCTGAGAGTGAAGCTTACCCTCTGAAGGCATGGAATGAGGTGTGTCCCCCCATCACTAAGTAATCCAAGTGTGGATCAGATCAAATCATCAGATGGAGGTGGACTCCTCACCTGATAGTGAAGGTTCTTTCTAACCCAGCAGTATGATTTTGATTCTGATGATTTATAAATTTACCTCTGATACACATACAATTTTAGACCTGGAAAATATCTGAGAAGTTAACACAGAATCTCAGGGTAGAAACCTTGAAGAAAGTTATTGCATGAGCCTTTGAGTATGCCTGTTTGGTTGAATAGCTAGAATTTCTATTATTTTAGGAGAAAGTCCATTTTTTAAACTGAGATTAAGTAGTTTTCCATTTAGGATATTTTTAAATGATTATCTTTGAATGACAAACCTCTAACATATTAAATACAGTTTGAAGTAGAATTCCATAAACATCAGTTTTGCCTCGCAGCTGTTGACTGAGTATTCAGTCGGCAATTGGTAGTGTGTACATTTGGGTTGTTATCCAGCCATCACAAAACCATGAAGTTGCAAAGTTGACCTTTGTTGTCATTTGGTACCCCTTTTCTGCCCAAGTCCTACACCTACCTTATCTCTCAGGGCTTTACAGCTTTCTCCATGATTCCCAGATTCTTCCCTCTGTGATCCTCATCTGTAACCACTCATCCAGTTAGTGTGCCACAAACCTGTGGGTACATGCCAAGTCACCTCAGTTTCTCCAGTAGACTGGTTTTTGGAGACAGATTTTAGACCACATATGTGTAGAGTCACATTTGGGTACAAGCATGCACTTCTGAACGGGGCTGCCACATTCAACATTCCAAGAGTACAGTTTTTGACCATCAATTTCTTTTGCATTACAATTTATAAGGCTTGGACTCTAGGAAATAATCCCAGGACCTTTGTAATTCCTGCTGGGCTCTCTATTCCTGGTTTTTCACTCCATGGTATTCTAACTATTGGCCTATCCCATGCTGTGTTGGTTAGATAAAAGTGTACAAACATAAAAAGTAACAGAAAAGGCTGGAACAATTTACCAAAGACACATCAGTAAGTAAATTAATTCTATATCAAGTAGAAATCCTTGCTTATAGCATTAGCACTCCAGAATTTGTGCAACCCTTCTCTCTTACCTAAACTACATGTTTATTTCTCATTTCCTCAGGGCTCTGCTAAATGAATCATTATCTGATCTCTGAAAAGTCATTTCATTAGATTATTAATGCTCAGCATTATTTAATATCTTCTCCCAGAAAATATTTGCATTTTGAGAGGTTCCCTCAGTGTCTTAATCAAAATATTGATCAATAAGTTAATTTTAGGCATCATTCTGGACATTTAGGAAACATATTAAATCTTAGAGAAAGCCACCTATGCTTAGTCCTATTCTAATTTGTGGTTCTGATCATTAGGAAGTTTTTGAACCCATGCCCAAGAAAATGTTCCAAGAGTGGTTAGTGAGGTACCTGCTTTAGATCCAGTGGCCACAGTTCAGCTTCCAGACTTTATACCCCATGGCATTGTAACCCTGGACGTATATATTGGCCCTCTCTCTAAATGATTCTTGCCATGGCAAGAAACATCATTAGAATTTGCCGTAAGTCATTTGTTACAGATTGGAAGTGCCCCACTGAGAAACCCCTTAAATATGAAATATTTATTTACTAAGAAATGCCTGCGTTTTTCAACTACTCATTACAATGGGATTTAGAAAAGTCATCCTGTTGTTGATGACAAAGGAAGTGACACACAGAACGGGTGTGGATAAATACCAGCAAGGGCTTTGCTCTCTTGGAGTTGGCCTAGTGTTGTTATTTGGCAAGCTTTCTTTTTTTCCCTAGCTGGTTTATTCATCTTCTGTTTACAGAATCTTGAGCCTCTATTTATACTTTAAAGGCAACAGAACTTTACTTAGTTTCTAAGGCAGCATTGCCTTAGGAAGATCATAGAACATATCCTGAGTGTGGCATTCGACCTTTAAAGATGGATTTGTTGTTCAACCCCAGAGGTGGATCTCTGCAGCATATTATTTTAAAGAGGGCAGTGTAGTCCACTTCACCGCAACCTAGAAAATAGCAAGCTATTTGCTCTCCGGCAGTGACCATTTTTTCCTAAACAAATGGAGATAATTGTCTATTTAATTTATGACTTGGGGCAAGTCACTTATTGCCTGAAAATGTTCATTGGAAAAGCCTGGCATTTTCAGATTAAAATATGCTATAATTTGGGCCACAGTTGGTTATTTATTTTAATCTAATCATCTTCTTTCATTTTTATATCATCAATATTGATTAAAGATATATATTTTTAAAAAACAGCTTCTTCCTCTTTCTACTAAATTACCTATTAAAGGCCCAGAAAAACATAAACATTCATAACAACAGAGAACATTAGAACTTACAAACAGCCCATTGCCAGAATATGCGGTAAATTTCTACTAATTACAAGGATGAAATAACTAGTTTGAAGTAAAACGACCTTGATTAGGCCAAAAGCCAAGTGGTGAGTGTCAGAGATTAGGTTTCATGAGTCTGTAAGTAAGAAAAAAAAAAGGGTCCCACCTAAAGCAATACAGAACATCAAAAAATGGAGAAGCATTTTAGGTTAGAAACTTTTAAGGAAAAACAAATCTTATGCAGTAGCAACAACAGGTTTGGAATAACAAGAGCATTCACTAGATATTTGGCAAAATTTTTAATAAATGAACCTATTAGCCAGTCATTGCTAACAATATCTGGTTTTTGTCCTGCTTTACCTGAGGAAAGTTAATGAAATTGATCTGAAAGAAGATTAAGAGTCTCTGAGAGATACCATCTACTCATCCTGTCAACACTGCAACTTACTATTACAGTAAGAAAATACAAAAGCATCCCTGAGAATAGAAATAAATATATTCCTTAGGTTTAAAGATTGCTAGGAAGAATCTAACGGCATTTTCTTAATATATGTAATAGTTTGGAATATTTTCCATTCTTACTCTAATTAACATTTATGAAATTAACAGGTTAGAATAAAAAGTTCTGAGGTTTCTCCTTCAAAAATCATGTCCTAAACTTCAAGTTTAAAATTGACCCTCATGGTAGCCCATGACAAAGCTTCTCCAAAATGCCTACTAAATACCCCCAAAGAGGAATTCCACTGAAAGTGATAGCAGTGTAGGTTGTTTCAGATCAACAATCAGGCAGAATACAAGTCGAAAAATGGACAAAATACTTTAAAAAATCTGCTTGAAAGTATCAGAAATCTGTCAAGGTAATGATAGTTTCGAGATCAAGATTTGAAAGAAAAGGGAAATCAAGTGATTGCCAATTTCAAAACGAAAAGCTGTATGTGAATGGCCAAGAGGCTGAGCAGGTCTTTGGCAAATACAATGAGGTAGAAAGACAAAAGTTGCAGTTTAGAGACCAGGAAAGAAAGACCCTGGTAAAAATGCCAGCTTTTCACTTACTATCCTAAAGGCTACATCTTAGAAGTAATGGTAAAATGGAAAGAAGAGTCCTCACAAGGACCGAAACCAAAATTTGAGTCTTCTAAGTTTCTAATAGATTAATATAATGTGACTCTAGTTTAGTTGTCTACCTGAAGCAAAAGTAAATCCTATTATTCTTAATGGAACATCATATAACACCTTAAAACTCCATTCTATTTTCTACAACACAATGTCTATACACAAACAAAAATAATCAGGCATACAAGAAGATAATAATTAATCAAAGCACAGCAGAAAAACATACAATAGAAATAAATCAGTAGGAAATTTGATTTTGATAAATGATATTTGATTTATCAGACATGAACATTTAAATAACTATGCACATATACTGTGTGAAATGGTAAACTGAATATACTCATTGCCCAAAATTGATAAATAGATTGAAAAACATACCAATCAAAATATCAGTAGGCTTTTTGAATGGAAATTCATAAAATACATAAAATATGTATGGAAATGCAAAGGATCTAGTATAGTCAAAATAATTTTGAAAAAGAAAAAATATTGGAGTATTTATACTACATAAACAGAATAGAGTATGGAAATATACCTATACTTTGTGGCCACACTTATTTGACAATGTGCCAAAGAAACTCAATAAGAGAAAGAAAGTGTTTCCAATAAAAGGTTCTGAGGCAATTAGATGTCCACATGGAGAAGATGAACTTCAGTCCCTATCTCACACCACATACAAATCTATTATTTATTTATTTATTTGTTTGTTTGTTTGTTTTTCTTTTATTTCAATAGGTTTTTGGGAAATAGGTAGTATTTGGTTAAAAGTGTAAGTTCTTTAGTGGTGATTTCTGAGATTTTGGTGCACCCATGACCCGAGCAGTGCACACTGCACCCAATGTGTAGGCTTTTATCCCTTACCACCTTCCCACCTTTTCCTCCGGGTCCCCAAAATTCGTTGTATCATTCTTTATGTTCTCATAGCTTAGCTCCCAAGTGAGAACATACAATGTTTGGTTTTCCATTCCTGAGATACTTCACTTAGAATAATGGCCTCCAACTCCATCCAGATTGCTGTGAATGCCATTATTTTGTTCCTTTTTATGGCTGAGTAGCATTCCATAGAATATATGTACTGTATTTTCTTTTTTTAAAATTTCAATAGATTTTTGGGGAACTGGTGGTGTTTGGTTACATGAATAAGTTCTTTAGTGGTGATTTCTGAGATTTTGGTGCACCCATCTCCTGAGCAGTATACACTGTACACAATGTGTAGTCTTTTATCCCTCATCTCCCTCCCATCCTTTCCCCTGAGTCCCAAAAGTTCATTGTATCATTCTTATGCCTGCCCGTCCTCATAGCTTAGCTCCCAGTTATGAGTGAGAACATACGATGTTTGATTTTCTCATCCTGAGTTCACTTAGAATAATGGTCTCCAATTCCATCCAGGTTGCTGCAAATGCCATTATTTTGCTCTTTTTTTTTTGGCTGAGTAGTATTTCATAGTGTACATATATATATATATGGCACATTTTCTTTATCCACTTGTTGATTGGTGGGCATTGGGGCTGGTTCCATATTTTTGCAATTGTGAATTGTGCTGCCATAAACATGTGTGTGCAAGTATCTTTTTTGTATAATGACTTCTTTTCCACTGGACAGATAACCCAAGAGTGGGATTGCTGGATCAAATGGTAGATTTATTAATACTTTTAGTTCTTTAAGGAATTTCCACACTGTTGTCCACAGTGGTTGTACTAGTTTACATTCCCATCAACGGTGTAAAAGTGTTCCTTTTCCCCACATCCACACCAACATCTATTATTTTTTGATTTTTTGATTATGGTCATTCTTGCAGGAGTAAGGTTGTATCACATTGTCGTTTTCATTTGCATTTCCTTATCATTAATGATGGTGTATTTTCATGTTTTGTTTGAAGATTTAGGACTCTTTTTAGCAGTTCTTCTAGTGCTGGCTTGGTAGTGATGAATTCTCTCAGCATTTGTTCATCTGAAAAAGACTTTATTTTTTCTTCATTTATGAAGTTTAGTTTCACTGGATGCAAAATTGCTGGCTGATAATTATTTTCTTTAAGAAGGCTAAAGATAGGACCCCAATTCCTTCTAGCTTATAAGGTTT
Source organism: Pan troglodytes (assembly GCF_028858775.2). Lineage (NCBI taxonomy): Eukaryota > Metazoa > Chordata > Mammalia > Primates > Hominidae > Pan > Pan troglodytes. Next base: position 46,822,992 of record NC_072404.2, read on the forward strand.
CTGCTGAGAAACCTGCTGTTAATCTGATAGGTTTTCCTTTATAGGTTACCTGATGCTTTTGCTTCATAGCTCTTAAGATTCTCTCCTTCATTTTGACTTTAGATAACCTGATGACTATGTGCCTAGGTGATAATCTTTTTGTGACAAATTTCCCAGGTGTTCTTTGAGCTTCTTGTATTTGGATGTCTAGATCTTTAGTAAGGCCAGGGAAGTTTTCCTCAATTGTCCCCTCAAATAAGTTTTCCAAACTTTTAGATTTCTCTTCTTCCTCAGGAATACCAATTTTTCTTAAGTTTGGTCGTTTAACGTAACCCTAAGCTCCCTGGAGTCTTTGTTCTTTTTTATTATTATTCTTATTTGTTTGTCTTTGTCAGATTAAGATAATTTGAAGGCCTTGTCTGCAAGCTTTGAAGTTCTTTCTTCTACTTGTTAAATTCTATTGTTGAAACTTTCCACTGTATTTTTGCACTTCTCTAAGTGTGTCTTTCATTTCCAGAAGTTGCAATTGTTTTTTATTTATGCTATCTGTTCCTCTGGAGATTTTTTCATCCATAACCTGTATTAGTTTTTAAAGTTCTTTAAGTTGGTTTTTACCTTTTCCTGGTGCCTCCTTAAGTAGCCTACTAATTGACCTTCTGAATTCCTTTTCTGGCAATTAAGAGATTTCTTCTTGGTTTGGATCCAAGAGTCCTGTGATATATGATCCATCTTCAGGTCTCTCAGCCATGGATACCAACACCTGCTCCAGTGTGACTAACAGGGGAGTGAAGCGGACTCTGTGAGAGTCCTTGGTTGTAGTTTTGGTTAGTGTGCTGGTTTTCTTGAATGCTAGTTGTGCTAGCATTGAAGTTGTAACATGAACAGACTCAGGAACTCTGGTTAGCCAAAAAGTTACAGGTGGAGGAATCAGCTGTTGTTTTCTCCTTCCTTGGAGCAGGATTGTTCTACTATGAGTTGCTGTAATGGCTTGAGTTGGTTGGCCTCCAGCCAGGTGGTGCTTTCAAGAGAGCATCAGTTATGGTATTACAGGTGGGGTACAAGCTTGCCTTAAGGCCACCTGGATAAGTATTTTGGTTTCTTAGATGACGGGTGGGGCCATAGAGCTCCCATGGGTTTATGTATTTTCCCTTAGGCTACTGGGGTGGGTAGAGAAAAGCCATCAGGTTGGGGCAGGGTTAAGTGTGTCAGAGCTCAGACTCTCCTTGGGCAGGGCTTGTTGTAGCCACAGTGGAGTATGGAGTGTGGTTCTCAGGCCAATGGAGTTATGTTCCAAGGGGGATTATGGCTGCCTCTGCTGCTTCATACAGGTTGCCAGGGAAGTGGAGGATAACTGGTAGTGACAGACCTCACCCAGCTCCCATGTAGTCAGCAAGGCTAGTCTCACTACTGCCATGCTCCCCCAACAGCCAACAGAACCAAATTAATATCCACGCCTCCAGTGCACAGGGCTGAGATCTTGCCCCAGGCTATAAGCCTCCCCACCGCAAAAGCAAGAAGGGCTTTCGGGCCTCAGCCCTCACTTCTGTGCTCATATCTGTAACTCCTGTTCACCCCCTACTCTCCCTACATCTCCAGATTCTGCACAAGAAAATTCGTGCTCAGTGAAAATTATTACAAAGATAAGCTGGAAGTCTTCTCCAGTTGGACCTTCCCCAACTCCACAAGCTGCCTTTTCCAAGGACCCCCATGACATAAAGTCAGAAATGGCTTCCCTGGGGGGACTGTGAATGCCTCAGTACTAAACACTGAGTACACATGGACACAAAGATGGACACAAAATAGACACTGCGGCCTACCTGAGGATGGAGGTGGTGGTTGGAAGGAGGGTAAGGATTGAAAAACTACCTATTGGGTACTATGCTCACTACCTGACTGATGAAATAATTTGTATGCCAAACCCCAGTGACATGCAATTTACCCGTGTAAGAAAACCTTCACATGAACCCCCTGAACCTAAAATAAATAGTGGAAGGATATACTTTTAAAGAGATAAAAATAGAAATGTCAACATAGGTGAGATAAATGCAAACATAATCACAGCTGGGACATCTTGCATGGCCACAGGCAAGACAGAGCTTGTGTAGGGGAACTTCCCTTTACAAAACCATCAGATCTTGTGAGACTTAATCACTATCATGAAAAAAAGCACGGGAAAGACTCACCCCCATGATTCAATTACCTCCCATCGGGTCCCTCCCACACATGTGGGAATTATGGGAGCTACAATTCAAGATGAGATTGGGGTGGGGACACAGCCAAACCATATCATTCCCCCCAGCCCCTCCCAAATCTCATGTCCTCATATTTCAAAACCAATCATGCCTTCTCAACAGTCCCCCAAAGTCTTAACTTATTTCAGCATTAACTCAAAAGCACAGTCCAAAGTTTTATCTGAGGCAAGGCAAGTAGCTTCTGCCTATGAGCCTGTAAAATTAAAAGCAAGTTAGTTACTTCCTAGATACAATGAGGGAACAGGTATTGGATAAATACACCTGCTCCAAATGGGAGAAATTGGCCCAAACAAAGGGGCTACAGGCCCCATGCAAGTCCAAAACCCAGCGGGGCAGTCAAATCTTAAAGCTCCAAAATGATCTCCTTTGTCTCCGTGTCTCACATCCAGGTCACACTGATGCAAGAGGTGGGCCCCCACAGCCTTGGGCAGTGACACCCCTGTGACTTTTCAGGATGTAGCCCCCCTCCTGGCTGCTTTCATGGGCTAGCATTGTCTGCGGCTTTTCCAGGCACATGGTACAAGTTATTGGTGGATCTACCATTCTGGGGTCTGGAGGACAGTGGCCCTCTTCTCACCACTCCACTAGGCAGTGCCCCAGTGAGGACTCTGTGTGGGGGCTCACACCCCACATTTCCCTTCCACACTGCCCTAGCAGAGGTTCTCCATGAGGGCCAAACTCCTGCAGCACACCTCCACCTGGATATCCAGGCATTTTCATACATCCTCTGAAATCTAGGTGGAGGTTCCCAAATTCTTGACTTCTGTGTACCCACAGGCCCAACACCAAATTGGAGCTGCCAATGCTTGGAACTTGCACTCTCTGTGGCAAAGACCTGAGCTGTACATTGGCCCATTTTAGCCATGGCTGGGATGCAGGTGACCAAGTCTGGAGAGGTTGCTATGAAGACCTCTGACATGCCCTGGAGGCATTTTCCCCATTGTCTTGGTGATTAACAATGGGCTCCTCATTACTTTTGTAAATTTCTGTAGCCAGCTTGAATTTCTCCTCAGAAATCACATCATCAGGCTGCAAATTTTCTGAACTTTTATACTCTACTTTCCTTTTAAACATAAGTTTCAACTCCAAACCATATATTTGTGAATGAATAAAAGTGAATGCTTTTATAATAATAATAATGCTTTTATTTTAACTGTACCCAAGTCACTTCTTGAATGCTTTGCTGCTTAGAAATTTCTTCTGGCAGATGCCCTAAATCATCTCTTTCAAGTTCGAAGTTCCACAGATCTCTAGGGCAGGGGAAAATTCTACCAGTCTCTTTGCTAAAGAATAACAAGAGTCACCTTTGCTCCAATTCCTGACAAATTCCTCATCTCCATGTGTGACCAACTCAACTTGGACTTCATTGTCCATATCACTATCAGCAGTTTTGTCAAAACAATTCAAGAAGTCTCTAGGAAGTTCCAAACTTTCCCACATTTTCCTGTCTTCTTCTGAGCCCTTCAAACTGTTCCAACCTCTGCCTGTTACCCAGTTCCAAAGTCGATTTCACATTTTCAGGTATCTTTACAGCAGCACTCCACTCCTGGTAACAATTTACTGTATTAGTCTATTCTCAAACTGCTAATAAAAACATACATGTAACTGGATAATTTATAAAGGAAAGAGGTTTAATTGACTCACAGTTCCACATGGCTGGGGAGGCCTCACAATCATGGTGGAAAAGCATGCGACATCTTGCATGGTCACAGGCAAGAGAGAGCTTGTGTAGGGAAACTCCCTTTATAAAAGCATCAAATCTTGTAAGACTTATTCACTATCACGAGAAAAAGCATGGGAAAACCCCCCGCCCCATGATTCAATTACCTCCCACCAGGTCACTCTCATAACACGTAGGAATTATGGGAGCTACAATTCAAGATGAGGTTTGAATGGGGACACAGCCAAATCATATCAGAACATAAATAGTTTTGGCCAGTTGCCATGGCTCATGCCTGTAATCCCAGCACTTTGGGAGGCCAAGGAACGCAGATCATTTGAGGTAAGGAGTTTGACGCCAGCCTGGCCAACATGGCTAAACCCTGTCTCTACTGAACATACAAAAAATAGCTGAGTGTGGTGGCACACACTTGTAATCTCAGCTTCTGGGGAGGCTGATGCAGGAAAATCACTTGAACCTGAGAGACAGAGGTTGCAGCGAGCTGAGATCATGCCACTGCACTCCACCCTGGGCTACAGAGTGAGACTCTGTCTCAAAAAATAAAAATAAATAAAAAACAAGAACTTACATAGTTGTAATGATTGATCCTTAAAAATATACTAAGACCCACTAACATCACCATGAAATATTTTTTTATTAAAAGAGATGAAATTTATAGAGTATAACTATTGCTTCAAGCTGTTATACCAATATCTGTATGTTTTTCCTCCAGAATATTAGCTACAGGTTGCAACAAAGTAGAGAAGAATAAAAGGGAACACATATAATGTTAGCAATATTCCTGTTAAAAGTTCTTCTTTTTTTTTCATTTGCCGGCTTCTTTCATGTATTTGTTAGAGAAAAAAGAGAATCATCTCCTTTAGTGCCTCAAATGGAATAAAAGCATCATGATTGCATGTTTCCATTGAACTTTCCCAAAGCATAATTTTAAACAAGCTTGTCAGGAAAAACTCTCTAGTAAGATTACATTTGAATGAAGACTTAAGAGAGTAAGCCATGCCAATGGCTGGTGAAAGTGCTTCAGGCAGAGGAAAGGTCAAATTCAAAGGCACTAAGATAGGCCAGGGAGGGAGGGGTGTACAGTTCATATTGGGCATTATAGTTCATTTGGTCTTTACTATGAGTGAGATGGGCACTTATTGAAAAGTAAATGATCTCCTTTATCTTTTAAAAGAACTACTCTGGATGTTGTATGGAAAATAACCTTGAGACAGGGTGTAGGTGGAGTAAGAGTGGATGTAGGAAGCTCAGTTATGAGGCAACTACCATAATCAAGGTGAGAGATGTTCATGGCTTGGCCCAAGGTGATGTTCTGTAGAATGATGAAAAGTGCTCAGGTTATGTATATATTGGAAAGGCAGAATCAACAGAATTCACAGACAGGCTGAATATTGAGAATTAGAAAAAGAGGAATAAAGCTTATTAATTTTACTCAACTATTTTTCAACCTACCAAAACCAACAATACAGTGATCCCACCACCTTTTAAAACTTTCGTCTTTTTTTGTCTTTTGTCTCCATTCATGGGCATATTTTCCTTTTGGCATAACAGTGACTTTGTGCCTATGATTATAAATGATCCTTTGTATATACTTCATCTCCCATGTATGGCTCCCCCACCATTGAACTCACCTGGAACTCACTTGCCTTGTTAATTCAAGTCTTGGCCTAATGTGTACTTGAATCTAGAGCTGGCATAGCTAGAGAAAAGCGTGGGTTCATGCTTACTGATCTCACTTTAAACTTATTACTGACGACCTCACGCTAGACATTAGAGTTGCCAGCAATCTTACAATACCCTAATCCAATCAGTTTTACTTCCCATATTTTCCAGATGCCACAACATTTCTTTCCTCAAAATTCCATCAACCCCTCTCCTGTTGTCTTTCCATTGATGGCCTTGCTTCTTAAATTCCTGAGAAAATAGAAGTGATCAGAAGAGAATTTCCACAAGCTGCAACTAACCCTACCACCCTCCTATCTATATCAATATCCATATTCTCTGCCTTACTTCCTATTACTATAAATAAACGGTCCAATTCCTTATTAAAAGCCAACCCATCCCCTTGAACACTGATTCCCATCTTCTCTTTTATATTCAAAGACATGTCTTGGTCTTTTTTCCTACATTATTAAATTTCCCTGTGTATCAGACCATTCCCACCTATATGCAAATAGATATTGCATAATGTTTCCTCGTCTACTAACATTCCAATTCTCTGCTTCCCTTTAAAACAAATCTCTTCCAAAAATTATGTTTTATTGGTTCCATTTCTTCTTTTTCCATTTCTCTTGAACAGATTACAAACAAGTGTTTCTTTACATCACTTCATCACAGCAGCCCTTCTCAAGATCCTCCTTCCCCTCCACATTGTCTAGTTCAGTGATGAGATGTCAGTCCAAATCTTAATCCTACTTGACCTATCAGTGGCATTTGATGGCACTGAACACTCTTTCCTTAAAATAATTTTTCATACAACTTTGGGAACTTTTTTTTTTGAGTGGGGGGCTCTCTTCTCCCTTCACTGGCAGTACATTCTTTATCTTTTTATTGGCTCCTCATTTCCCTGAACTCTAAACATCAGATGGCCAGGACTCAGTCCTTAGGTGTCTTCTCTGCATTCACTTACTTGGTGATCTCATCTAGTTTCATAGCAATAAATAATACTTATATTCTGATGCCTCCAAATTTATATCTGAGATCTCTTCCCAGAACTTTATATTTTCTTCCCAGATCTCTTTATATTTGCTTCCCAGATCTGAGATCTCTTCCCAGAACTGTATATTGCTATTTGGTTTGGGTGTCTAGTTGGAATCTCAAACTTAAAATGGCCCACTCAAATTGCTCATATGCCCTGTGCCACCAAACCTGCTTCTCCCACATTCTTGTCCATCTCAGTGAATGAAAATACCATTCTTCCAGTTGCTACGACAAGAAATTCAGAGTCCACCTTAAATTTTCCCTATGTCTCATACCGCACATCCCTGGGAAAATTCTATCAGCCCTATCCTCAAATTATACTCAAAATTTGGCAAATTTTCACCAACTCCCCAAATACCACAATAATTTTAATTACCAATTATTGAAGTAGCCCCTGGACTGGTCTTCCCCATTCTGTCCATGGCCCCCTTCTGAGTATTCATCACACAAAGAGCTAGAGTGATTCTTTTAAAATGTAAGTAACCTTCAGTTCCTTCAAAAATCTCATTTGCAATAAATGCTAAGTCCTTAAATAGTGGGCTAAAAGACCCTACACATTTTGGCCTCCTTAGTCCTTTTTGAATTTCCTTTATTTCATCCTTTTTCTCACCAAAACAGCCAAACACCTAATCATGTCCCCACTGTATTAGTCAGTGTCCTCTAGAGAAACAAAACCAATAAGATGACAGACGGATTGACTGATCAATTTATTATAAGCAATTGGCTCACAATTATGGAAGCTGGAAATTCCAATGTCTCAGTTCAAGTTCAAAGGCTGAGAAGATGCTATAGAACCATGAAGAGTCTATATCCCAGGTCAAAGGCTGCAAGGCAGGAGAATTTTCTCTTACTTGACAGAGGGTCAGCCTTCTGTACTTCAATTGGTTGGATGAGGCCCACCCACTACTGGGGGAACCAGTCCCCGATATTTCAACGTAGGTTCTTTTCTATTTTCCCTAAGTGTTGGCTGGTCTGAGAAATAAAGGGAAAGAGTACAAAAGAGAGAAATTTTAAAGCTGGGTGTCTAGGGGACACATCACATGTCGGCAGGTTCTGTGATGCCCCCTGAGCCGTAAAACCAGCAAGTTTTTATTAGCAGTTTTCAAAGGGAAGGGAGTGTACGAATAGGGTGTGGGTCACAGAGATCACATGCTTCACAGGGCAATAAAAGATCACAAGGCAGAAGGTCACGGCAAGATCACAAGGTCAGGGCAAAACTAGAATTACCAATGAAGTCCCATGTCCCACTGTGCATGCATTGTCATTGATAAACATCTTAACAGGGTTCAAGAGCAGAGAATTGGTCTGACTACAATTCACCAGCCTGGAATTTCCTAATCCTAGCAAGCCTGGGGGCACTGCAGGAGACTAGGGCATGTTTCATCCCTATCTACAACTGCATAAGGCAGACACTCCCAGAGTGGCCATTTTAGAGGCCCCCCTGGGAATGCATTCTTTTCCCAGGGCTGTTAATTATTAATATTCCTTACTGGGGAAAGAATTCAGTGATATTTCTCTTACCTGTTTTTGGCAATAAGAGAAATATGGCTCTGTCCTGCCTGGCTCCCAGGCAGTCAGACCTAATGGTTATCTCCCTTGTTCGCTGGACATCACTGTTATCCTGTTCTTTTTTCAAGGTGCCCAGACTTCATATTGTTCAAACAAATGTGCTTTATGAACAATTTATGCAGTTAACGCAATCATCACAGGTTCCTGAGGTGACATACATCCTCAGCTTACAAAGATGACGGGATTAGGAGATTAAAGACAGGCATAGGAAATTATTGATTGGGGAAGTGATAAATGCCCATGAAATCTTCACAATTTATGTTCTTCTGTCACGGCTTTGGCATCAGCAGCTCCCTCCATTTGGGGTCCCTGACTTTCTGCAACAAACAACAGGGAAGGCAGTCTGTTTCACTCAGTCTTCCAATTTAAATGTCAATCTCATCTAAATACACCCTCACAGAATCACCTAGAATAATGTTTGACCAAATATCTGGGTACCTCATGGCCCATTCAAGTTGATGCAAAATTAACCATCACACCTGTGAAGGACTTTGGTGTTTTCTGTTCCTTATTAGAACATTCTTTCCCTAGCTATGCACATAGCTCTCTCCTTGACTTCTTTCAGGTCTCCTCTGAAATGTTGTATTATCAGAGAGGTGTGCACTCTGACCCCCCACTGCATCACACTGACACTTCCTGGTCCCCCTTCCTACTGTTATTTTTTCCCTTAGCACATGCCACCACCTGTTGTAGTGTGTATTTATTTATTTATTGACTATCTTTCCTTCCTCCACCCCCATTTGCATGTGAGCCACATGAAGGCAGGGATTTTGTCTATTTTATTCACTGCTGAGTACCCAGAGCCTGGCATATGGTAGTCACTTAGTGAATATGTGTTGAATGAACTAATACTTGATTACAGCCATAAAAATGACCTCACCAATACAATGCAGAGAAAAGAGGGGGAATGAATACAATTTACACTTGCCAAAATGATAATGTGATATCCTCTTGAGTTTTAGTATTCTGAAGGATTTTCCTCTAGCTCCTTGCAAATATATATGTAATATATATTATATATAATAAATGTAATACATTTATATATAAATATATATTTATATGTACGCATGTGTGTGTGTATTTAAGGGTCCTGCCCATGTATACCCTGTTATGTTCTTGATTCTGCCTGTGTCTGAACTGCAAAGAAAATAACTGTTATATCAGAATTCAATTTTGTTCCTCAAGTCTTAAAAAAATATGCAGTAGAAAGGAATACAGGTTCATGGGACACATTAGCATCATTAATTCTAGTTGCTTTAGTTGCATAGCAGGTCAGTCTATGGCAGATTCAACACAGGCACTCTCAAAAAGTTGTTACTATGTTATAAAGCAGAGTTTGACAAACTACGGACTACAGGCAAATTTGTTTCACTGCCTATTTTATTAAAAAAAGTTTTCTTGGAACACGGTCATATTCATTTATTCATGTATGGTCTATGGTTGCTTGCTCTATAATGGTAAAACTGTAACAGAGACCATATCACCCACAAACAAATATTTACTATCCTGTTCTTTACAGAAGAAGTTTTTTGACCCCTGCTCTAAGGAATATGGCATAACATAAAGCAGGCATCCCCAACCCCCAGCCCACATACTGGTACTGGTCTGTGACCCGTTAGACCAATACCAGTCTAACACAGCAGGAGGTGAGTGGTGGGTGAGGCAGTGAAGCTTCATCTGTATGTACAGCCTCTCCCCATCTCTCACATTACCACCTGAGCTGTGCGTCCTATCAGATCAGCAGTGGCATTAGATTCTCACAGGAGCACAAACCCTATTGTGAACTGCTCATGCAAGGGTTCTAGATTGCACTCTCCTTATGAAAATCTAATGCCCGATGATCTGTCACTGTCTTCCATCACCCCCAGATAGGACCATCTACTTGCAGGAAAAGAAGCTCAGGGCTTTCACTGATTCTACATTATGGTGAGTTGCATAATTATTTCATTATATATTACAGTGTAATAATAATAGAAATAAAGTGCACAATAAATGTAATGTGATTGATCATCTCTAAACCATCCCCCAACATTAGTCCATGAAAAAATTGTCTTCCACAAAACCAGTCCTTGGTACCAAAAAGGCTGGGGACCACTGACATAAAGGATTGACAATAGGACAGATATATGAATGGGGTTAGGAGGATTGGGAGGAGGGAGGCCTTGCATAGTCGACTAGGCAATGTGGGATAAGGGAAGTAAGACCATGATCATAGAGAAAGCTGGTCAAATGTATGGAAAAAGATAAATATTGGCAAAAGAGTGTTCCTCTGCAGGGAATATGATCACCAAAGAGCAGCAACTGCAATGTTGCAAATAAGCTGTGCCAGTTGGACTGGAGTTTGTTGAGTCAGTCTACTTATAAATCATATGTAAATCCTTGACAGAAAGAGACCTGCAACAGAACAAGAATGATATCATAGCTCAATAAAAATGTTTAGCAGAAGAGAAAAATGGAAATGCCTCATCTTTTTTAGGCTTGGGAAGAAAAACAGGTTGTTGGTAGCACAGTAAAGGGAGGAGAAAGACCTGACAGGTCAGAACAGCTACTTCTTTTTCTGCCAGATCTTGTTACTGCTTATTCCATCTACACCTCAAAGTAAACACACATGTTCATACTGGTCTTTAGTGAAGCTGATTCTTTTGAGGATTATCTATTGGGAAAATACTTACGTTGGAGCAAAGAGAGGTGATATTAACCGTAGATGTCTCAGTTATAGGTGGGCAGAACTGAGCAGGTTTTGGTAGGAGAGGGAGTTAGAGCATTCAAACAGTAGTTCCCACAGGAATGGGGACAGAATGAAAGAGGTGAAGCCACTGAGGCATTAGGAGCCACCACCAGTACCCCTTTAGACCTCATGCGTAACTGCACAAAGCCCAAGCTCCAGCTGCCTTTGTCTGCTTAGTTCAAGGGCACAGAGAGTTGGAAGTCCCAGAAAATACTAATACCACTGCTGCTCTGTCCTGCCTCCCACCCACCAGCAGCCCTCCACAAATGACTAAACGGAATGGGCAATAAATACCCCAAATCTTATATCTCATAAGGGATAACTCTGAGGCAGGTGCCCTATGTTGTTCTCCTGGAGTCCTGTGGGACTGTGCTCCTATCAGCCACAGTGACAGGTGACTCGAGAACATGCTCCTTTCTGTCTCACTCGCCCGTTCTCTCCTTCCATCCTGGGAGCACTTAGAATCATTGTCTCCAGATCTTCTTTTAGAGGCATCCAAATTAAGAAAGCTGTCTACAATGAGGTGAGAGGCAGCGCAAGAAAACTTACATGAGGATATGTCCAAATTGGTTTTGGATCATAATCCCTAAAGACACAATCCCAACTGTCGGAATTCCTAAAGATCAAAATCCCTAAAGCCTAAAATTCCTAATGTCTAAAATCTCAAAAATTACACTCACAGGATCACTACATCATATTAGATGGAACTATTACCTTGTTACTGTCTTTTTGCTGAAGAAAATTGATTTCAATGGAATCCCCAAACCATAATGAGAGATTTGGAATTAGGCTCCAGTGAGGATTCTAAAAGTGAATTTCAAGCTATTACCCATAAAGTTGTATTTTTCTGTTCAGTCCAATGCATTTGGCAGAAAATTCAGGTGAGTGGATTGGCCATATGATATGGCAACTATGAAAACTTTAGTTTAAAAATGAGTCATTTGCCTACATTGCATTCCTTCCAGCTGATGACATCCCAGGATCTTTTAATGAATTAAAGCTACATTTGCTTGAAGAAGCCAGTTAAGTTACCAAATGGTTAAAAAATAATTATATGCATGGTACTATAAGAAAATATTTATGAAACAGTGCTGCTCCATCATCAGTATTGTTTCCACCAAATTTATGGTCTGTATATGACCATATGTGGAATTGATTTCCAAATACCCAAAACAATATGGAAGCATCACACAGAAGATGGGAAAACTTAATAGGAAATGCTCCTGTTGGCATATGTTAAATCATAGAAAAAATTTCAAAAAGAGCAGCATCATGTGGAAAATGAATGTGAACATATTCTCCCAGGAGAGTCATATTTTAAACCAAAAAAGGCAGCTATTCATTCTGATGCAAGACTTCAAAATATAGTTAATGAGTGCAAAAGTCAGCCAACTCTTATGGACTATCTCTGTGTAATTACCCATAATCTACCCCGTAATACACTTTTTCATATATGGAAATTTCTTTTTAGTATTTTTCTTTTCTTTTTTTCAGCTTTTTTTCCCACTATTTGAAATTGACAGAATTATTTTTTACAATGTGCTATGCTGTGTATTTCATCTTCACATCATTTTCAATACTGGAGGTATAAATTGGATGGAAACTTTTAGAGAGTTGTCATTTGTTTTATGCATGTTTTTTGCAAATATGACCACATGAAAGTGTGTTATCACCATGTTAACTTCGTGTATGAGCAGTGTGCAAGTATTTATAAACATTGAAACTTTCTCAATAAATAAAGAGATGTCCTTTATGTACATCTGCATTTGTGAAAGATAAAATTTCTTGAGATGTTGGCTCTTGGGAGATCAGATTCTCACAGACCTGAAGAAATCAAATATACATATCTCTATTGCAGTATTCATGCCAAAAATATTTAACCTAAATGTAGTTATGAGACAACAATTAGTCAAATCCAGATTATGGCACATTCAATGACACAACTTACCTGGACTCCTCGAAAATGCCAAAGGTATGAAAAATAAAAAACAAGAACCTTCTAGAGTAAAGAGGACTAAAAGGACATGACAACCCAAAGCAGGGACAGTCCTGAGTGCATCCAGAATTTTAAAAAGCAAAGAAAAAAAAAACAGCCTGTAAATGTCTGACTCATTTTCCTTTGAGATGACTTTTTGCCTGGGGCTCACAAGCCAGGAAAAGTACCAGTCTTTCTTTCCAAAACACCATTTCCATACTCAATTATACATTTAAGGGGTGGGGGTATTTCTGATAACCAGCCTTCTACGTAAATATTTCTCCATTTTAATTCTTTTATTCTTTCCTGTTCGTTCTTTTATTAGAGCAGAGGGTTGTACATTTTTTTTCAGCAATTTGTACTTAAAACAGCATTAGTTTAAATTATTTCAATTAGAATTTTCCCCATAATCTCAGACCCACGTAGCCTTACCTTAGTAATAGTTGTAACATAATGTTTTTATTTGTTTAGGCTTTGAGTATGTTAAATCAGGAAGGCATAGGTAAGAATTCATTTAAATGGAATCATTGAAGCTTTAAGGGAAATAGCCAACCTTGAATAGAATGTTGGACAGTATTGAATATGGTTTATAACTATCCTGGTTTTTGAGTTTTTTGTTTTCTAGTTTTTTTTTAACTAAAATACATTGAGGTATAATTTATATGCAATAAAATTCACCCATTTAAAGTGTGTGGTTTGATAAATTTTGATGAATGTATAGTGTCATTTAACTACCACCAAAATCAAGATAGAGAACATTTCCACCACTACAAAAAGGGTCCCTCATGAGTCATGACCCTTTGTAGACATTCCCTTCTCTCCACTCCTAGTCCCTGGCAATCACTGATTTACTTTCTGTCTCTATAGTTTTACATTTGGAAGAATGTCATATAAATGGAATCATATAGTATATAAATTTTTGTGTCTGGATTCTTTCACTTAGCATATTTGAGATTCATCCATGTTTTAACATGTATCACTGGTTCGTTCATTTATTTTACTGAATACCGTTTCATTTTGTGGATGGACTATATTTTGTTTATCCATTGATTGTCCAGTTAATGGATAGTTACATTGTTTCTAGATTTTTTGATATTATGAAAAAGCTGCTATAAACAGTCACATGCAGGTCTTTGTGTGGACATATGTTTTTATTTCTCTTGGATAAATACCTAGAGCAGAATGGCTGTCAGATGGTAAGTATATATTTAATTTTATGAGAAAATGACAAACTGTTTTGCAAAGTGGTTGTAACATTTTGCATTTCCACCAGCAATATATAGATTTCTCAGATGCTCCATATCCTTACCAAAACTCAGCAATATCAGTTGTACCAATCATATCCATTCTGGTGGGTGTGCAGCGGTATGTCATTATAGTTTCGTTTGCATTTCTCTAATATCTAACAGTTTTTAACATTATCACATGTTCTTGTTTGACACCAACTTATACAAAACAGAATGCAAAGATTTTTATTGTGATTGTGTTGAATTTACAGATTATTTGGGGAGAGAATTGACATCTAAGTCATATAGAGGCTTTCAAGCATGGGAATAACATCTCCTTGGGTTCTGGTGAGACCTTAGGAAGCTCTTAGTCATGGTAAAAGGGAAGGGTTTCAGAAGCATCACACAGTGTGAGAGTAAGTAAGAGAGTTGAAGGTGCCAGACTATTCTAAGCAATCAGATCTCACATTAATTCATTAACAAAGAGAGGCCACTGAGCCATTTGTGAGGGGTCTGACCCCTAACTCAAACACCTCCTACTAGGCCCCACCTCTAAAAACGGAAACTACATTTCAACATGAGATTTGGAAGGGACAAACATGCAAACTATATCAATATATTTACATAACATTTTGCTAATGTTATGAATTACAGTGACTTATTTTTTAATGTTGAACCAAATTCATATTCCTTTACTAAACCCTACTTTGTGATGATTTACTAACTTTTCTGTACAATGCTGGATTCAATTTGCTAATATTTGGCTAATAATTTTTGCTTCTATGTTTGTGAGGGATATTGTTCAGCAGCTTTCTTTTCTTAAAATGTCTTTGTCCAGTTTGGTTATCAGCATAATGCTGGTTTCATAAAATAATTTGGGAAAATTTGCATCCTCATCAATTGCCTGGAAAAAAATGTGTTCAACTGATATTATTTATTCTGTAAATGTTTTGTAGAAATCACCCGAACAGTTCCCTCAGCCCAAATTTTTATCTATCTATCTATATCTATCTATCATCTATCAATCATCAATTTTTTGTGGAAAAGTTTTAAACTATATATTCCATCACTTTAATAAATATAGTACTGTTCAGGTTATATATTTCTTTTTGAGTGGGCTTTGGTACATTGTGTCTGTCAAGAAATTTATATTTCAGGGGCCCACTTCCTCAGGACATTTTGAGACTGTTCCTCAGGCTGTGGTCACTCATATTGGCTCAGAATAAATCTCTTTAAATATTTTACAAAGTTTGTTTTTTCCATTAACAATTAATTGGCACCCAATGTGGGGACCTTGGAGAAACTCAAGACCCTCTGAAGGAGGCACCCAAACTCAGAGCTAAGGCATTTGTTTCATGCAAAAGTAATTGCAGTTTTGCCGTTTTGCGATTATATTTGCACCAACCTAATACAAGTATGGGCCCGTTGAAAGCCCTCTGACTTTGAGTTTCTCCTTACATAGAACTGGTAAGTCCTCCTGAGCCCCAGGCTTCATGCTTGGTTGATGTTCCTTTGGTTTATTCTTAGCTGGTTCTTTTCCTAGGAAGTTATTGTTTGGGATCCTAACTCTGATTCAGAGGTGCATTCTAAAGGGTCTTTTGTGTTGTCTTTTTCTCCCAAAGTTAATCTAATTTGGCTCCTCTACACATTTATGGAAGAAACACAACTGTCCTTTCTGTAAATGAATGAGAGACTGAGCTTCTCAACTCCACTACACTGAACCCCAGACTACAGTTCCGTTCCTGCCTTTAAAAAAGGAAATGAATCCTCTAAGAATGAGAAAAGACAAGGAGAAAGACCCCCTTTGGGCACGCTGGTTGGTTTTATGGTGCCTCTACTCACAAGTATTTGTGTAAATGAGAAAATTTGAAGCCATGTTAGGTTTTCTAGGACTCCAGTTGGTTACATATTATGGTCTGTTCTTGTACACATTTTTAAACACATGGGTAAATTACATCAGGAAAAATTCAGAGTGTAATAGTCGACTTGCAACTATAGAGTTAAATATAGTCTCTTAAGTTCTCTGTCTCTATTTTCTTCTCTGCCTGCTTTAAATCCACTGTTACTTTTCTACCAGCATTGAGATAAAAGCCACTGTTTATGGCATTACTAACTCAAGGCTACTTGGGAGACTTTGTTTTTCTTACACAGTTCAGCCGGTTCTAGCTAAAATGTAAGCATTAAGAATTTAACCCTAAATTTACTTTAAAAAGAGTGAAAGAGGTTTTAAAATCAAACTTCTATGGAAAACGTTTTACCTAAAATTTTGGTCCACAGCCTTTATTGCATTACCAATCAGGGCAACTAAAGTTTAGCTGTATGAACAGGCCCCAATCTTGCCAGAAATAATTTGAATCCAGTCATCTTTTGTAAGCCAGTAAGTTTGTACTGCTATCCCATGGCTAGGGTCCCAAAGTAAAAGTCTCTCTCTCTCTCCCCCGCCCCCTGAACTCTGTGTGTGCGTGTGTTTGTGTTTAGATGTGTTTCTATGGATATACATGTATTATGTTGTGTCTGCCTGGTTCCAAATTGGCTTATAAATAATGAAGTACTCATAAATTAAGTAAATAAGCCCAAGTGCCTTTCAAGTTCATGTAACTTAAGTAGATCATTAATAAATAAGCTGGCTTTAAAATTCTTGGTAAAATAAAACTAGACATGTATTCAGAATTGTCAGCATACATTTTTGCCTGGGTTTATTGCTCATGTAGTTTTTATATTTATATTTTAAGGTGCCACGATTTGGCACAAAGGTTATAAAGCTATAAATCCAGGCTATAACAGAATGGTTTTTGTTTGTGTAATTTTTGATAAATAAGACTAATTTAATGTTGTTGATTTAATGAAAACAGCTAAATCCTCTGAATTATCAGCAAAAAATATCCATATGTTTAACTTCAAGGTTCTGATTAAGGTGAACACCTGATAGTCACAGGCTATAAAACTGGTGAGCAAGGAAATAACTTTAAATGATGACTAGCTTTGTCTAATGCCTTAGTTCTCATAAGTAATCGAGGTAAACTGCTGAAAATGAAGAAATTGAGTAAATGTAAATGTGATAAATGCTTATAGGTGAATTTTTATGTAGTTTAAAATCTCAAAATTATTTTGGATTAAGTAACAGGTACTCATTAATTGTCTGGGTCATTTCCAATTAGAAAAGAGTTATAGTTGAAGAATCATATTTCCAAAAATTATAGATTGGTTTCATCTATAAAAAGCTAACATTTGCTAGACAGTTTGGGATTTCTTGCTTCCTAGGTTTTCACTAAAATTCAACACTACCAAAAATAAAAATTCTAGTTGGCATATAATTCTATGTGTAAAATATACCAAAGAAGATGTGTTTTTAATAAAATAAGTAAATTATAAGAAAGACATGAAGTTGTATTCTTATTGAGAAAAAGAGTAATTTTGTGCAATTCAGAAGTTATTGAAAGGTTATTTATGAAAACATTAAAAAGGAACCAATAAATAGGAGAGAGTGAAATGATGAAAGTTATAGATGTGAAGATGTATTTTTCTTGCTTGGTTGATGTTCCTTTGATTTCAAAGAATCTTGTACGGCAAATTTTTGTCCTAAAGTAAAACGACTGGTTATTTTAAAAAGAGGGAAATTTAAGACAAAACAGAAAGTCCAAGCATGTTGTAATTGGTCTGTGTAAGTTGTGATAAGGTTCATAAAAATAGAAATTATGAAAAAAAATTTTGTACATGATTAAGTTGGCTATAACTAAAAGGAAAGTATTTATAACATTCTTCCTAGATATTGAACTTTGATACTAAAAACACACTCATACAAAACTAAGCAACAAGATTAGAACAAGTTTTTCTTAAAGTATTGACTTGCTTTTAAGGAAATTGCAAAATACTTTGATTTTTAAATTCCATAATCTGTTTCTTTTAGAAACTTCTCAGATTGATATATCAGAAGCTCAACTTCTGCTGTATCTTGCTGCCTTCAGCTTTTTCTCCCTTCAAGAAGGCCTGAGATGGAAACTTTCTCCTTCAACTTTTTGTTGGCCCCTGTAACTTTTTTTCTCCAGTTCTAAATCTGTTGTTATGGCCTGATGCTGAAATATTTTATCTTGAAGTTTTAAAAGGGCAATGTTTTTCTCCAGTATAACTTAATTCTATACTGTTGG
Organism: Pan troglodytes; assembly: GCF_028858775.2. Lineage (NCBI taxonomy): Eukaryota > Metazoa > Chordata > Mammalia > Primates > Hominidae > Pan > Pan troglodytes. The sequence goes on from NC_072404.2 coordinate 46,841,247, forward strand.
CTTTTCTTAATATGTTTAGGGGCCAGGAGCCCTCTAAAGTTTTGCTGAAAAATCAACTCACAAAACACAGATTGGTTAAAGAGAAGGCATGCAGATTTGTTTGGTGTGCATATGCAAGAGTCTTCAGAAATGAAGAACTAAGATACAAAGAGAATTGTACACTTTTATGCCTAGGTTCAACAGAGTATGGACATTATATAAAAATATGATTGAACAAAAAGTCATAATCTAATGCTAGTAGATGAAGTGGGGAAACCCTGCAAGGCCAATCTGTCTAGATTCCTCTTGACCTCTCTGAGATGCCTTCCTTCCTTCCTTCTGGGTATGGGGTTGTTATGATCTAGAGTTGAACAAGGTAGGTCAGATATTAGTAATTTCTTTATGGCCAGTTCTTATGCAGAAAGGAAGAGTGAAAATTGGAGTAATATTTTTAGGTTTTATGGCTGGCTTTGAGAGAAAAGGGTTCTGTTTTTTAGGACCTGCTTTGAGGAAGATAGATTCTAGTTTCTATGACCAGCCTTGAGGGAAAATGGGACTGAGAGACAGAAGGACAGGAGACAGAGAAAGAAAAACTTTTACTTCTGAGGCTGCTTGTGAAGCTTTCAGTTTGGTGTATTGTTTTCAGAGCCCCAACATATGACCAAAGTGTTCAACAAGGCCAGGAAACCTCCCATGCTGTGACTAAGAATCACATATCCCCTTGCTGAAGGTACTAGTTTTCCAGTTTCCTCTACAACGTAGTGTTCACACAGGAACCTGGACACACTCTTCCCGTGTCCTACTAATTTAAGTACCCTTTTCATCAGGTTTGACTCTCAGGATATCCAAATCCACTTCCCTAAAGGGGGAACAGTCCCATTGCAGAACATTTTTCTTCACCGTTTTGATAACTAGACTGAGAAACAAAGGTTTTAACATAATTCCTGTATTGTTTAATTATGTTTTCTGATTATTTAAGAAAACTGAATATTAAAAGGCTTAAGGTTTTTACATACATGTAAATTTTTTATTGCTTTTGAAGTCTTGATTATCAATCTGCTAAAATGAATAACTGTTATTTTACAGTGACCTGTGATTCCATTTTAATCAAATGTTTTCAGCCTTTTCTTAGCTTTCTTTTGAGATGGAGTCTTGCTTTGTTGCCCGGGCTGGAGTGCAGTGGTATGATCTCCACTCACTGCAACCTCTGCCTCCCGGGTTCAAGCAATTCTCTGATCTCACCCTCCTGAGTAACTGGGACTACAGGCACTCATCACCACACCTGGTTAATTTTTGTATTTTTAGTAGAGACATGGTTTCATCATATTGGTCAGGCTTGTCTCGAACTCCTGACCTGAGATGATCCACCCACCTCGGCCTCCCAAAGTGCTGGGATTACAGGCGTGAGCCACTGTGCCTGGAGCATTTACCCTTGTTAAATGGTTTTAACAAACTGCTTATGTTTTATACAGCTAATTGCTACAAACCTGTAACTAAAACCAAGATTAGAGTAACTTAAGGCATAAGACATAAGTCAATATTGTAACCTTGCCTTTTGGCTTTTAGTTTTTGGCTCCTACATTGCTTGAAATGTTTTAAGGGCTGATGAGTGCCTGCTCACCTCCATTCCTGTCTGGCCTAAAATATTTAATTGGTTATAATCCTTTTGGCTTGAAGTCACTTGGCCATAGGGGTCCCATTGAGGGACAGGATAGACCCAGTGTAAGTAGCCATACCATACCACCAAGGATATGGGACAGACAAAATAAAATTTGGCTATCAGTGCTGCCTCTAGCAAATCTTAGCCAAAAAGGAGAGAATGCAATCCAAAAATAAAATCCTAAGCCCCTAGAACTGACTGAATGGAACTTCTCTTGGCTAAGAGGACCCCAGAGAAACATGAAAAACTTAATTCCCAGACATGATGTGAAGGGAGAATGGACATGTCTTGTTATACCCTTTCCCTTTTGGAGCTTAGGCACGACTAATCAGCATCAACATTAAAATAGAGATCATAAGATTGACAAAACAGAAAACAGACTCTGTGGCAATAAGATACCAATTTTTTTTCTTTTTCTTTTTCTTTTTTTTTTTTTTTGAGATAGGATCTCACTTTGTTGCCCAGGCTGGAATGCAGTGGTGCAATCATGGCTCACTGCAGTCTCAACCTCCCAAGCTAAAGCGGCCCACCCACCTCAGCCTCCCAAGTGGCTGGGACCACAGGCATGCACCATCATGCCTAGCTAATTTTTGAAGATACCAAATTTCAAACTGACTCTGGTATAGCATCACATGAGAGAGAGCAGACCCTGAAGGAAATAAATATATTTTATCTCAAAATGTATTTTTTGAATTTTTTTTTTTGAGATGGAGTCTTGCTCTGTTGCTCAGGCTGGAGTGCAGTGGCATGATCTCAGCTTACTGCAAGCTCCGCCTCCCAGGTTCATGCCATTCTCCTGCCTCAGCCTCCTGAGTAGCTGGGACTACAGGTGCCTACCACCACACCTGGTTAATTTTTTGTATTTTTAGAAGAGACAATAATTTTGTATTTTTAGAGTTTCACCATGTTAGCCAGGATGGTCTTGGTCTCCTGACCTCATGACCTGCCTGCCAAAGTGCTGGGATTACAGGTATGAGCCACCATGCCCAGCTTTTTGAATTTTTTTTTTTTTCTGAGACAAAGTCTCGCTCTTTTGCCCAGGCCACAGTGTGGTGGCGCTATCTTGGCTCACTGCAAGGTCTGCCTCCCAGGTTTATGCCATTCTCCTGCCTCAGCCTCCCAAGCAGCTGGGACTACAGGTGCCCACCACCATGCCCAGCTAATTTTTTGTATTTTTAGTAGAGACAGGGTTTCACCGTGTTCGCCAGGATGGTCTCGATCTCCTGACCTTGTGATCCACCCATCTTGGCCTCACAAAGAGCTGGGATTATAGGCATGAGCCACCACACCCGGCCGCCTTTTGAATACTTTTAAATGGCCCTGCAAAGCTGTCTTTTGTGGGGGAAATTTGTATTTGTAGAGAATCTCTATTAATGGACCCATGCCTTTCCTTTCTGGGTATTCTTGGATCTAGGAGAGATTAACTAAGAATCCGGCACCTTTTGAGGTTCCAAAGGAGAAATTTACCACATATTCTTTCTGAAACCTGCTATCTAAGAGGCTTCATCTACATAACAAGAACCTTGGCATCCACAACCCCCATCATCTTAACTCAAGCATTTCTTTCAGTTGACTTCCAGTTTTTTTTCAACAAATTGCCAATCAGAAATCTTTGAATCCACTTTTGACCTGTAAGACCCTGCTTCAAGATGGCCCATCTTTTTGGGCAGAGCCAATGTATACCTTATATGTATTGATTTATGTCTTTGCTCATAATTCCTGTCTTCCTAAAATGTATAAAACCAAACTGTAAGCTGACTGCCTTAGGCACAATTTCTCAGGACCTCATGAGACTCTTCCCTGGGCCATGGTCACTCATACTGCCTCAGAATAAACCTCCTTAAACTTTTTTTTTAGAGAAGAAAGAAACTTTATGTCAGTTAAATTATATTTATTGGCAAAATATTCTTCATAATGTTTCATTAATATCCTTTTACAGTCTGTAGCATCTGTAGTGAGGACTAAGCTCTGATTTTTCCTCATCCTGCCCAAATTCCTATCTAAGGGGTCTAGGGAGTCATGCCCTACAAACCATAAATTGTCATCAGATGGGTTTATTTAACCTGATATATTGTGACTTACTTTCCAATCTGACTCTGGCATAACATTACATGACAAAAAAGAAAATAAAAATATTTTACCCCAAAACATGTTTCTTTGCCACATTTTGAAGTGGCCCTGCAAAGCTGTCCTTTATGGGGGAAAATTTACATCTGTAAAGAATCTCTATTAACATAGCTAGGTCTTTTTCTTCCAGGCCTTCCCAGTCCTGAAGAGATTACTTGTCTAGCACCTTTTAAAGGACTGAATAGGAAACATTTGTCATCTATTGTCTCTAAGGGCAGCCACTATGAGACTTCAAAAGAACCTTAGTCTCCACAATCTTTTATCTTAACCTGAACATTTCCTTTCTATTGACCCCAGGTCTTTAGACAAACTCAACCTAATTGTCAACCAGAAAATGTTTAAATTTACCTATAGCCTGGCTGCCCCTGCCTTGAGTTGTCCCACCTTTCTGAACCAAACCAATGTATTTCTTAAATGTATTTGATTGATGTCTCATGCCTCCCTAAAATGTAGAAAACCAAGCTGCACCCTGACCACCTTGGGCACATGTTCTCAGGACCTCCTGAGGGCTGTGTCATGGGCCATGGTCACTCATACTTGGCTCAAATAAATATCTTCAAATATTTTACAGAGCTTAACTCTTTTCATTGACAGTAGTGGTGTTCCCTTTCTTATTTCTAATATTAGTAATTTCTTTTCTCTTTCTTAATCAATCTGGTTAGAAATTTAGCAATTTTCTTGATATCTTTAAAAAAACCAGATTTTCCTTTGGTTAATTTTCTTTATTGTGTTTCTTTTTTAATTTTATCTATATCTGTGATTATTTTTATTGTTTTCTTCCCACTGTATGTTTGTATTAATCTGCTCTTCTTTTTAAAGAGTATCATAGATTTGAGTCCTTACTTTTTTTTTAATGCACTAAAATCTATAAATGTCTCTCTAAGCACTGCTTTCACTGAATCCCACATATTTTGATATGTTGTGGGGTTTTTTCATTCAATTTAAAACATTTTCTAATTTATATTGTTAATTTTTTAACCTATACGTTCTTATGGCAGGCAGAACAATGGCCCTTTAAAGACATTCACATTTTAATCAATGGAACTTGTGCATATGTTACCCACCATGACAAAAGGGACTTTGCAGATGTAATTAAATTAGGTATCTTGAGATAGGAAGACTATCCTGGATTAGCAAGGTATACCTAACATAATCATGATAGTGATTAAAAGGAAAAGAGTTAGGCAGAGGAATGAGAGATGTGATGACAGAAGCAGAGATTGGAGAAGTGCAGCCATGAGCCAAGAAATGCAGGCAGCCTCTAGAAGATGGAAAAGACAAGGAATGGCTCTCTCCATGGGGCTCTCTCCAGAAGAAATGCAGCCCTGCAGCTCCTTGCTTTTAACCTGGTGAACTGTTTTGAACTTTTGACTTCTAACACTGTAAGATAATAAATCAGTATTGTTTTAAACCACTGAGGGTGTGGTAGTTTGTTACAACAGTAATAGAAAACTAACACAGTTAAACAGAATTATTTTCAAATAAATATGTAGACTAACAAGATGATTATTTTAAAAGATCTCTCTCTCTTTCTTCCCCTCTCTCTCCATCTCTCGCTCTCTCTCTCCCACACATACACACACACATACACATGTCATGAACTTGCATTATACCCATGTAACCCCCACCCATATCAAGACACAGAACACACCCTTTTAAGCAGCAGGGTTTAGTGTATCTTATAATGTCATTACTGTCAACATTTATTTAAACATATACCTTGAGGAGATTGCAGGTTTAGTTCTAGACCACTGCAATAAAGAAAATATCACAATAAAGCAAGTCACAGTAATTTTTGATTTCCCAGTGCATATAAAAATTGTTTTTATACTATACTGTACTCTATAAGTGTGCAATAGTATTACACCAGAAAAAGCAATGTAAATACCTCAATTTAAAAATGCTTTATTGCACTTCATTGCTAAAAAATGCTAATGATCATCTGAGCCTTCAATGAGTCACAATATTTTTGCTGGTGGAGGGTCTTGCTCTGATGTTGATGGCTGCTGACTGATCAGCGTCATTATTGCTAAGCATTGGGTTGGCTGTGGCAATTAAGACAACAATGAAGTTTGCTGCATCCATTGACTTTTCATTTTATGAGAGTTCTCTGTAGTATATGATGCTGTTTGATAGCATTTTACCCACAGTAGAACTTCTTTCAATCTTGTAGTCAGTCCTCTTGAACCCTGCTGCTGCTTCTTTAACTAATGTTTATTATGTAATTTTACATTAAAAGTATGTAATTTTCTAAATGCTGTGTTGTGGTTTCAACAATGTTCACAGCATCTTCACCAAGAGTAGATTCCATCTCAAGAAACCACTTTCTTTGCTCATCCATAGTAAGCAACTCCTCATGTGTTCAAGTTTTATCATAAGATTGTAGCAGTTCAATTGTATCTTCAGGCTTCATATCTAATTCAGGTCCTCTTGCTATTTCTACTACACTTGAATTTATTTTCTCCACTGAAGTCTTGAAGCTTTCAAAGTCATCCAATGAGGATTGGAATTAACATCTTCCAAACTCCTCTTCATGTCGATATTTTGACCTCCTCTCATGAATCAGGAAAGTTTCTAATGGCACCCATAATTGTAAATCTTTTCTGAATAGTTTTCAATTAACTTTTCCCAGATCCATCAGAGGAATCACTCTATCACATCTATAACTTTGTGAAATATATTTCTTAAGTAATAAGACTTGAAAGTCAAAATTGCTCCTTGATCAGTGGGTTACAGAATGGATGTTGTGTTCACAGGCATGAAAAAACAAGTATATTCTTGCACATCTCCATCGAAGCTCTTGAGTGACCAGGCACATTGCCAATGAGCAGTAATTTTGAAAGTAATCTTTTCTTCTGAGGAGTAGGTCTCAACAATGGGCTTAAGATATTCAGTAAACCACGCTGTAAACAGATGTGCTATCACCCAGACTTTCTTGTTCCATTTGTACAGTTCAGGTAGGGTAGATTTTGCATAGTTCTTTAGGGTGTTAGGGTTTTCAGAACAGAAAGTGAGCATTGGCTTCAACATAAAGTCACCAGCTGCATTAGCCCCTAACAAAAGAGTCAGCCTGTCCTTTGAAACTTTGAAATCAGGTATTGACTTCTCTCTAGTTATGAAAGCTTTAGATGGCATTTTATTCCAAGAGGGGCTGTTTAATCTACATTGAAAGTCTGTTGTTTAGTGTAGCCACCTTCATCAAAGATCTTGCCTAGATCTTCCAGTTAACTCGCTGCAGCTTTTCCATCTGCACTTGCTGCTTCACCTTACACTTTTATGTTATGAAGATGGCTGCTTTCTCCAAACCTCATGTACCAACCTCTGCAAGTTTCCAACTTTTTTTCTGCACCTTCTTCGCTTCTCTCTGCCTTCATACAATTTGCAGAAGAGTGTTTGGGCCTTGCTCTGGGTTAGGCTTTGGCTTAAGGAGATGTTGTAGCTGGATCTACCATCTATCCAGACCACTAAAATTTTCTCCATATCAGCAATAAGTCTGTTTTGCTTTCTTATCATTCGTGCACTCCCCAAAGCTGCACTTTTAATTTTCTTCAGGAACTTTTCCTTTGCATTCACAACTTGTCTAACTGTTTGGTGCAAGAAGCCTACCTAGCTTTTGGCCTATTTTGGCTTTTGATATACTTTCCTTACTGAGCTGAATTATTACTAGATTTTAATTTAAAGTGAGAGACTTGGGCTCTTCCTTTAACTTGAAGATTTAGAGGCCATTGTAGGGTTATTAATTGGCCCTATTTCAATATTGGTGTGTCTTATGAGATAGAGAGGCCTGAGGAGGAGAGAGATGGGGAAACGGCCAGTTGGTAGAGCAGTGAGAACACACAAAACATTTATTGATTAAGGTTCCATCTTATATGGTTCATGGCACCCCAAGACAATTATAATAGTAACTTCAAAAATCACTGATCACAGATCAATATAAAAGATATGATAAGGCTGGGTGCAGTGGCTCATGCTAGAAGTCCCAACACTTTGGGAGGCTGACATGGGAGGATTGCTTGAGGCCAGGAGGCTGAGATGAGAGGATCACTTGAGCCCAGAAGTTTGAGGCTGCAGTGAGCTATGATTATGCCACTGCGCTCCAGTCTGGGCAACAGAGGTGAGACCCTGTCCCCCACCAAAAGAACAAAATATCTAATAATGAGATAATAATAGTAAAAAGATTTGAGGCTGGGCATGGTGGCTCACGCCTGTAATCTCAGCACTTTTGGAGGCCAAGGCAGGTGGATCATGAGGTCAGGAGTTCAAGACCAGCCTTATCAACATGGTGAAACCCTGTCTCTACTAAAAATACAAAAATTAGCCGGGCGTGGTGGCACATGCCTGTAATCCCAGCTACTCGGGAGGCTGAGGCAGGAGAATCACTTGAAGCAGGGAGGCAGAGGCTACAGTGAGCTGAGATCATGCCACTGCACTCCAGCCAGGGTGACAGAGTGAGACTCCATCTCAAAAAAAAAAAAAAAAAAAAAAGGTTTGAAATATTGTGCAAATTACCAAAATGTGATACAGAGGCACAAAGTGAACACATGCTATTAGAAAATTGATGCCAATAGACTCATTCTGTGTAAGGTTGCCACAAACCTTCAATTTGTAAAATCGATCAATCAATCAATCAATCACCGTATCTGCAAAGCATAATAAAGCTAAGAACAATAAAATGAGAGGTGCTTGTATGTATCTGTGCACAAAACACATTTATGGATGGATAATATTTAGGAGAATGGTCACTAACTTATTAGTATTCAACACTATAGTGAGAAATAAGTTGATTTCACTCTCACTTTTTCACTTTCAGGTATTGTTAGAATAATTCCAATGAATTAGAATATGAATATTTATCTAAAGCTTTGAGTACTGGCCAGACCTGGTGGGTCATGCCTGTAATCCCAGCACTTTGGGAGGCCAAGATGGGCAGATCACTTGAGGCCAGAAGTTCGAGACCAGCCTGGCCAACATGGTGGAACCCCGTCTCTACTAAAAATACAAAAATCAACTGGTCATATTGGCTCGTGCCTGTAATCCCAGCTATTCAGGAAGCTGAGGCAGGAGAATCACTTGAACCTGGGGGGCGGAGGTTGCAGTGAGTTGAGATTGTGCCACTGCATTCCTTCCTGGGCAACAGAGTGAGGCCTGTCTCAGAAAAATAAAACAAATAAAATAGTAAAGATTTGAGTACTTTATTGTATGGAAATAACATAACATTAATTAATTTATCTTATTTACCTTAAAAAATTGTCTTTAGCCAGGGGCTTGAGGAGAGGGAGGGAGGGATAAATAAATAGCACACAGGGGAGTTTTAGGGCAGTGACACTATTCTATATGACACTGTAATGGTAGAGACACATTACTATGCCTTTGTTAAAAGCCATAGAATGTACAACACAAAGAGTGAACCTTAATGTAAACTATTGACTTTAATTAATAATCATGTCTCAATATTAACTCACAAAGTGTAATAAATATACCACATGAATGCACAATATTGATAATAGGGGAAACTAAAAAGGATTGGTAAGGGGACCTATGAGAACTCCACTTTCCACTCAGCTTCTATGTAAACCTAAAACTTTTCAAGAAAATAGTTTATCAATTTATAAAAGTTGTCTTTAATTTGTGTAAAGGATCCTTATAAATTGAAACATGTTTTACCAATATAAGTTTATATTATGATTATTACAATTATTTATGGTCAAGAGGCATTTCAAATTGGGAGACTTCAGGGCAGCCATACTTAGAGGGAAACATTGGCATTTGAGCTTTCTCTCTATTTTAAAAAGTTTTTATTTAATGCTTTTTCTAGTAGCTGTAGCCTCAATTTGTTTTTCTGGGAAAATTTTCTATTTTCTTAACTTTGAAGGTCTAATGTATGGACAATTCTGGCAGCATATACTAGGGAGAACATTACGGAAGGCTGGAAAGATGTAGATTCACAATAAACATTGACAAAAATGCTTATAAAATATTTCCTATTATAACTTAGATGGCAGAGTATGCAGTATGTACCTACTTAGCTTATATTCTAATATAACAGGTAGGAAACAGGATATGAATAGTGTGCTGCTGTTGTTTTTTTTTTATCTTCAACTTTTATTTTAAATACAGGGGTATATGTGAAGGATGTGCACATTTGTTATATAGGTAAATGTATGCCGTGGTAGTTTGCTACACAGATCATGCCATCACCTAGGTATTAAGCCCAGCATCTGTTAGCAATTCTTCCTGATGCCCTCCCTACCCCAGAACTGCTTACTTCTGACCGGCTCTGGTGTGTGTCATTCCCCTGCTCATGTGTTCATGTGTTCTCATCATTCAGCTCCCATGTATATGTGAGATCATGCAGTGTTTGGCTTTCTCTTCCTGTGCTAGTTTGCTGAAGATAATGGCTTCTAACTCCATCTATGTCCCTGCAAAGGACATAATAGCATTCCTTTTTTACAGCTGCATAGTATTCCATGGTGTATTTGTACCATATTTTCTTTATCCAGCCCATCCTTTATGAGCATTTAGGTTGTTTCCATGTTTTGCTGTTGTGAATAATGCTGCAATAAAGATACATGTGCATGTATCTTTATAACAGAATGATTTATATTTCTTTGGGTATATACCCAGTAATGAGACTACTGGGTCAAATGGTATTTCTACCTCTAGGTGTTTGAGGAATTGCTACACTGTCTTCCACAATGGTGGAACTAATTTACATTCCCACCAACAGTGTGAAAACGTTCCTTTTTCTCTGCAACTTCACCAGCATCTGTTGGTTTCTGACTTTTTAATAACTGCCTTTTGATTGGTGTGAGATGGTATCTCATTGTGGTTTTGATTTGTATTTCTCTAATGATCAGTAATGTTGAGATTTTTTTTCTTTTTCTTTTTCTTTTTTTTGAGATGGAGTTTTGCCCATGTTGGCCAGGCTGGAGTGCAATAGTGTGATCTCGGCTCACTGCAACCTCCGCCTCCCAGGTTCAAGCGATTCTCCTGCCTCAGCCTCCCGAGTAGCTGGGATTACAGGTGCCTGCCACCACGTCTGGCAAATTTTTTGTATTTTTATTAGAAACAGGGTTTCTCTATGTTGGTCAGACTGGTCTTGCACTACTGACCTCGGGTGACCTGCCTGCCTCAGCCTTCCAAAGTGCTGGGATTACAGGTGTGAGCCACTGCCCCCTGCCTGAGATTTTTTTTTCATATGTTTGTTGGCTGCATGTAGGTCTTCTTTCAGAAGTGTCTGTTCATGTCCTTTGCCCACTTTTTAATAGGGTTGTTTGTTTTCTTCTTGTAAATTTGCTTAAGTTCCTTGTAGACTCTGGATATTAGACCTTTGTCAGATGGATAGATTGCAAAAATTTTCTCCCATTCTGTGGGTTATCTCTTCACTCTGATGATAGTTTCTGTTGCCGTGCAGAAGCTTTTCAGTTTAATTAGATCCTATTTAAATGATCTCATTTATCAATTTTGCTTTTGTTGCAATTGGTTTTTGGTGTTTTTGTCATGAAATATTTGCCCATGCCTATGTCCTGAATGGTATTGTCTAGTTTTTCTTCTAGGGTTTTTATAGTTTTGGGTTTTACATTTAAGTCTTTAATCTATCTTGAGTTGATTTTTGTATATAGTGCAAGAAAGAGGTCATTTCAATTTTCTGCATATGGCTAGCCAGTTCTCTCAGCATAATTTATTAAATAAGGAATCCTTTGCTTATTGCTTGTTTTTGTCAGATTTGTCGAAGATCAGATGGTTGTAGGTGTGCACTCTTATTTCTGAGTTCTCTGTCCTGTTCCATTGGTCTATGTGTCTGTTCTTGTACCAGTACCATGCTGTTTTGGTTACTGTAGCCTTGTAGGATAGTTTGAAGTCAGGTAGCATGATGCCTCCAGCATTGTTCTTTTTGCCTAGGAATGTCTTGGCTATTCAGGCTGTTTTTTGGTTTCTTATGAATTTTAAAATAGTTTTTTGTAATTCAGAGAAGAATGTCAATGGTAGATTAATGGAAATAGCATTAAATCTATAAATTGCTTTGGGCAGTGTGGCCATTTTCACGATATTGATTCTTCCTATCCATGAACATGGAATGTTTTTCTCTTTGTTTGTGTCTACTCTGATTTCTTTGATCAGTGGTTTGTAGTTCTCCTTGAAGAGGTCCTTTACTTTCCTTGTTAGATGTATTTCCTTGTTAGATGTATTTTATCCTTTCTGTAGCAATTGTGAATGGGAGTTCATCCATGATTTGGCTCTCTGCCTGTCTGTTTTTGGTATATAGGAATGCTACCAATTTTTGCACATTGATTTTCTCCTCTGAGACTTTGCTGAAGTTGCTTATCAGCTTAAGAAGCCTTTAGGCTGAGACAATGGGGTGTTCTAGACATAGAATCATGTTATCTGCAAACAAAGATAATTTGACTTCTTCTCTTCCTATTTGAATATCCTTTATTTCTTTCTCTTGCTTGATTGGCCTGGCCAGACCTGCCACTATTACGTTGAATACGAGTGGTGAAAGAGGGCATTCTTGTCTTGTGCCAGTTTTCAAGGGGAATGCTTCTGGCTTTTGCCCATTCAGTATGATATTAGCTGTGGGTTTGTCATATATGGCTCTGATTATTTTGAGATATGTTCCTTCAATACCTAGCTTACTGAGAGTTTTTAACATTAAGGGATGGTGAATTTTATTGAAGGCCTTTTCTGCATCTTTTGAGATAATCATGTGGTTTTTGTCTTTAGATCTGTTTATGTGATGAATCACATTTGTTGATTTGTGTATGTTGAACCAACCTTGCATCCTGGGGATGAAACCAACTTGATCATGGTGGATAAACCTTTAAATGTGCTGTTGCATTCAGTTTGACAGCATTTTATTGAGGATTTTTGCATTGATGTTCATCAAGGATATTGGCCTGAAGTTTTCTCTTTTTTGTTGTATCTCTTCCAAGTTTTGGTATCAGGATGACACTAGCCTCATAGAATGAGTTAAGGAGGAGTCCTTCCTTTTCAATTTTTTGGAATAGTTTCAGTAGAAATGATACCAGGTCTTCTTTGTACCTGTGGTAGAATTCAGCTCTGAATCCATCTGGTCCTGGGTGTTTTTTGTTTTTTTTTTTGGTGATAGGCTATTTATTACTGCCTCAATTTCAGAACTCATTATTGGTCTATTCAGGGATTCAATTTCTTCCTGGGTCCATCTTGGGAGGGTGTATGTGTCTAGGAATTTATCCATTTCTTCTAGATTTTCTAGTTTATGTGCATAAAGGTGTTTATAGTATTCTCTGATGGTTGTATTTCTGTGGGGTCAAGAGTGATATCCCCCTTATTATGTCTGATTGAGTCTGTTTGATTCCTCTTCCTTTTCTTCTTTACTAGTCTAGCTAGTGGTCTATTTTATTAATTTTTTCAAAAACCAGTTCCTGGATTTATTGATTTTTTTGAAGAATTTTTCATGCCTCTATCTCCTTCACTTCAGCTCTGATCTTGGTTATTTCTTGTCTTCTGCTAGCTTTGGGGTTTGTTTGCTCTTGGTTCTCTAGTTCTTTTAGTTGAGATGTTAGGTTGTTAAATTGAGATCTTTCTAGCTTTTTGATGTGGGCATTTAATGCTATAAATTTCTTTCTTAACACTGCTTTAGCTGAGTCCCAGAGAGTCTGGTATGTTGTCTCTTTGTTCTCATTAGTTTGAAAGAACTTCTTGATTTCTGACTTAATTTCACTATTTACCCAAGAGTCATTCAGGACCAGGTTGTTCAATTTCCTCGTAGTTGTGTGGTTTTGAGTACATTTCTTAATCTTGAGTTCTAATTTGATTATGCTGTGATCTGAAAGACTGTTATGACTTCAGTTCTTTTGCATTTGCTGAGGAGTGTTTTGCTTGCAATTATGTGATCAATTTTAGAGTAAGTGCTGGGTGGTAATGACAAGAATGTATATTCTGCTGTTTTGGGGTGGAGAGTTCTGTAAATATCTATCAGATCCACTTGATTCAGAGCTGAATTCAGGTCCTGAATATCTTTGCTAATTTTCTGTCTTGATGATCTGTCTAATATTGTCAGTGGGGTGTTAAAGTCTCCCACTATTATTGTGTGGGAATCTAAGTCTGTTCACAGGTCTCTAAGAACTTGTTTTATGAATCTGGGTGATCCTGTATTGGGTACAGGTATATTTAGGATAATTAACTCTTCTTCTTGAATTGAATCCTTTACCATTATGCAATGCCCTTCTTTGTCTTTTTTATTTTTGTTAAAGTCTGTCTTGTCAGAAACTATAATTATTGTCCCTGCTTTTTATCTGTTTTTCATTTACTTGGTAAATTTTTCTCCATCCCTTTATTTTGTGTCTATATGTGTCTTTGCACATGAGATGGGTCTCTTGAAGACAGCATACCGATGGGTTTTAGTATTTTATCTGACTTGCCATTCTGTGTCTTTTAATTGAGGCATTTAACCCATTTGCATTTAAGGTTAGTATTGTTATATGTGAATTTGATTCTGTCATCATGATGCTAGTTGGTTATTTTGCAGACTTGTTTATGTGGTTCTTTCATAGTGTCACTGGTCTTTGTACTTCAGTGTGTTTTTATGGTAGCTGGTAATGTTTTTCCTTTCCATATTTAGTACTTCTTTCAGGAGCTTGTGAAAGGCAGGGCTGGTGGTGATGAATTCCCTCAGCATTAGCTTGTCTGAAAATGATCTCATTTCTCCTTCACTTAGGAAGCTTAGTTCGGCTGGCTACGAAATTCTGGGTTGATAATTCTTTTCTTTTTCTTTTCTTTTTTTTTTTTAAAGTGGCAGAGCCATTTTTTAAACTTTATTTTTATGCATCAAAGAGCAGGGGAGAGTTTTGTAACTTAGCCTTTCTTTCTTTTTTTTAATTTTTAATTTTTTTATTATTATTATACTTTAAGTTTTAGGGTACATGTGCACAATGTGCAGGTTAGTTACATATGTATACATGTGCCATGCTGGTGTGCTGCACCCATTAACTTGTCATTTAGCATTAGGTATATATCCTAATGCTATCCCTCCCCCACCACCCCACAACAGTCCCCAGAGTGTGATGTTCCCCTTCCTGTGTCCATGTGATCTCATTTTTCAATTCCCATCTATGAGTGAGAACATGCGGTGTTTGGTTTTTTGTCCTTGCGATAGTTTACTGAGAATGATGATTTCCAATTTCATCCATGTCCCTACAAAGGACATGAACTCATCATTTTTTATGGCTGCATAGTATTCCCTGGTGTATATGTGCCACATTTTCTTAATCCAGTCTATCATTGTTGGACATTTGGGTTGGTTCCAAGTCTTTGCTATTGTGAATAGTGCCACAATAAACATACATGTGCATGTGTCTTTATAGCAACATGATTTATAGTCCTTTGGGTATATTCCCAGTAATGGGATGGCTGGGTCAAATGGTATTTCTAGTTCTAGATCCTTGAGGAATCACCACACTGACTTCCACAATGGTTGAACTAGTTTACAGTCCCACCAACAGTGTAAAAGTGTTCCTATTTCTCCACATCCTCTCCAGCACATGTTGTTTCCTGACTTTTTAATGATTGCCATTCTAACTGGTGTGAGATGGTATCTCATTGTGGTTTTGATTTGCATTCTCTGATGGCCAGTGATGATGAGCATTTTTTCATGTGTCTTTTGGCTGCATAGATGTCTTCTTTTGAGAAGTGTCTGTTCATATCCTTTGCCCACTTTTTGATGGGGTTGTTTGTTTTTTTCTTGTAAATTTGGCATGGGCAAGCACTTCATGTCTAAAACACCAAAAGCAATGGCAACAAAAGCCAAAATTGACAAATGGGATCTAATTAAACTAAAGAGCTTCTGCACAGCAAAAGAAACTACCATCAGAGTGAACAGGCAACCTACAAAATGGGAGAAAATTTTCGCAACCTACTCATCTGACAAAGGGCTAATATCCAGAATCTACAATGAACTCAAACACATTTACAAGAAAATTTTTCTCTTTAAGAATGTTGAATATTGGCCCCCAGTGTCTTTTGGCTAGTAGGGTTTCCACTGAGAGGTCCACTGTTAGTCTGATGGCTTCCCTTTGTAGGTGATCTGATCTTTCTCTCTGGCTGCCTTAACAAATGTTTTTCATTTAAACCTTGGATAATCTGATGATTATATGTCTTGGGGTTGATTTTCTCATGGAGTATCTTACTGGGGTTCTCTGCATTTCCTGAATTTGAATGTTGACCTGTCTTGCTAGATTGGAGAAGATTTCCTGGATGATATCCTGATATACGTTTTCCCATTTGGTTCTATCCTCCTCATCTTTTTTGGGTACCCCAATCAGTTGTAGGTTTAGTCTCTTTACATAATCTCATATTTGTCAGAGGTTTTGTTCATTCTTTTTCATTCTTTTTTCTCTATTCTTGTCTGCATGTCTTATTTCAGACAGATAGTCTTTAAGATCTGAGATTCTTTCCTCTTCTTGGTCTATTCTGCTATTGATAGTTGTGATTGCATTGTGGAGTTCTCATGTTGTCTTTTTCAGCAAACATGACAGCCTGCTCCTTCCTCTTGAAGCTCCATCCCATGAGTTACTGACCTGAACTGGCTGGCCTGAACATGTCTGTGGAAGGGGGCTGGAGACCCCTGTTGGTAGGTCTCACCCAGTCAGGAGAAATGGGATCAGGGACCTGCTTAAATAAGCAGTCTGGCTGCATTTTGGTAGAGCAGGTTTGCTGCATTGTAGGGGACTATTTCTCATCTGGACCATTTGTATTCTCCAAAGCCAGCAGGCTGGAATGGCTGAGTCTACAGAATGACAGAGATGGTGGCCACCCCTTCTCCCAGGAGCTCCATCCCAGGGAGAGATCAGAGCTTTGTCCATAGAACCCTGGCTGGAGTGGCTGAAGCCCCTGCAAGGAGGTCCTGCTCAGTGAGTAGGAATGGATTGGGATTCCACTTAAAGAAGCAGTCTGACCACAATCTGATAAGGCAGATGCATTGTGAGGGACCCTTCCTTGTCTAGATCATTTGTATTCTCCAGCACCAACAGGCTGGAACAGCTGAGTCAACTGAACCACAGAAGTGCAAGCTGCCTCTTCCCCCAGGAGCTCCATCCCAGGGAGAGATGAGAGCTCTGTCTGTAGAACCCTGGCTGAAGTGGCTGAAGCCCCCATAGGGTAGTCCTGCCCAATGAAGAGGAATAGATCAGGAGCCTGCTTAAAGAAGCAGTCTGGCCATGATCTGGCAAAGCAGCTATGCTGCATTGGAGGGGACCCTTCCTTGTCTGTACCATTTGGACTCTCTAAAACCAGCAGGCTGGAAAAGCTAAGTTGACCAAACTGCAGAGATGGCAGCTGCCCCTCCCCCTGGAATTCCATTCCATATCAGGCAGACTCCAGCCTGTTGCCATTGGCTGACAGGAATTCCAAGCAAATGTGTCTTAACTTGTGAAGTGCTCTGGAAGTGAGGCCTGCGGAACAATGCTGCCTGGCTCCCTGGATTCAGCCCCCTTCCTAGGGATATGTATGGTCCGATCTCCCTTCTTGCTGGGGATCCCAGGCCTGGAGTATGTAATCCTTGGTCTCTGTGTGTGCCTGAGCAGCTGCTTTGCTGAGACTCCACACAGCTCTGTGTATCAGACCCAAGGCCCTGGTGATGTGGGCACTCAAGGGGACATCCTGATCCATGGGTTGCAAACATCTGTGGGAGAAGTGTTGAGTTGATAGAGCAAAGACATAAAGTGGATTTGAGGACTATGTCCTAAAAATGGTAGGTGTGGGCTGGGCACAGTGGCTCACACCTGTAATCCCAGAACTTTGGGAGGCCGAGGCGGGTGGATCACCTGAGGTCCGGAGTTCAAGACCAGCCTGGCTAACATGGTAAAACCCCATCTCTACAAAAATACAAAAAGTAGCTGGGTGTGGTGGTGGACGCCTGTAATCCCAGCTACTCAGGAGGCCGAGGCAGGAGAATCGCTTGAACTCAGGAGGCAGAGGTTGCAGTGATCCAAGATCATGCCATTGCACTGCAGCCTGGGCAACAGAGTGAGAATCCATCCCCCTCCCCTTACAAAAAAAAATGGTAGGTATGGTTATTAGCATGTGAAACTGACCAGATGCAAACAGGTCAGAACTTTTCTAAATTTTTGAGGGAACTGGATTGTCAAGTATACCATAGGACTAGATTAGGAATGCCTTTTACTGTTTGAGTTTTATATTAACCCTTGTCCCTGTCTCCTCCCTCTTCCAATCTCCCATAAATAGGAGGCAGCTTCAAGGTTTACACATCTTCTAAGGAGGGCATGCTACACAATCCTCACCTAGATACAGTTAAAAAAACAAAACAAAACAAAACAAAAAGTCTTGAAAAGGCAGAAGTCTCCCTAAAGGTGGAAGAAGGACCCATGGAGAACTATCGATAAAGTAGTTCCTCCCAGGAAGCAGATTCTGGGTCTCATCAAGGAATCCCCACATTCCACTGTGGTCAGCCTTCACTCTATCTGACAGAGGAATTTCAGAATTGCTATGGGCCAGTGACTACCACGGATCTATCATCCTTTACTTTGAATACTGGAACATAAAACAACTCCAATTATTTTGTTTAAAACAAAAAAAAAATGGTTTCTTTTTTTCTCTTTTGTATATCTCAGCAGAGGAACTCTGCCCCCTGTAATCACTTCAACGCCAGGTTTAGGAACACTCAACTGTCATATGATATTGCCATCTCAATACGTATCTTTGGTGTTCGTCATGAAAGGGAAACAAAACATTGAGCATCTCTCATAGCCTTTTAAGTGTGAAAGTCATTTCTGCTCACGTGGTCATGTCTCAATCTAAGGAGAAGATGACCAAAAGAAAGGAGAAGCAAAAATCCTTGTGAGCACTAGAAAGATATAGCATAGTTGTCTGACTTTCAAATTTTAGTTTGCAAATTCAACTTTTGTGGAAATTCTTTCTGTACCCTCCTCTCTCTTTCCATCTCTCATCTTCTGTCCTACTAACCACTTTGTATGTAAAACTTTTTTTCCTAAACCTATTCTCCTGAAGCACTAAGATAAAACCCAATATATTTGCAGCTAGTGGAAATTATTCCATAGAACTATTGCAGACAGTAGCACTGAGTCAGTAGTTGCCTTGACCCATGTTTGGAGTTCACCATTAATTCCGTGTGATAAAGAGTCTGACTCCATTATTTTTTGTTCAGCTGCTGATGGCTTGTAAGCTTCACCCCTCCCTCTTCCCCTTTCTCCCCACATCTGAGCAATCCAGTGAGAAAGCCTGAGTGCTCCCTCCTTTGATGCTGGCAGGAGGTTTGAACCATGCAAGTCCCTGCCCACACACTGGAACGCTTGCCCTGGCCCCATACTCTACCCATCAAAAAAGCCCAAAGCCTGTCTCCTTTCTCTGCTCTCTCAAATCATGAAGGGTCTTGGAAAATTTGTACAGATTTTCAGGCTTAGCCTGCAGGCCGTGAGAAGTCATTGTAGGATTTTAAGCAGGTGAGTGGCTTGATCTGAATGACAGGTTAGGAAAATTTCCATTGGCTATAGAACAGCCATGGGATTGAAGTGGGAAGAACTGGAAGCAAGGATAGCAGCTTGGGGTGTGTGGCTGTCATCTAGGTAAGAGGTGAGCATTGACTGTACTTGGGAGGAGGCAGTGGAAATAGGGGAGGCTGGAATAATTCAAAAGCCATTTGGGAAGAAGAAGTAACAGAACTTGTGAACTGATTATACTCCTGAGGTGGGAAAGAAAGAGAAATCAAACAGTGATGAACAAGTTATAGATATTAAATAATTGGGTAAATCATGATGCCATTCATTGAGAAATAAAATGTAGGAGAAGCTGGCCCCATTGACAAATTTTATAGGGGCAATGAGAGACAAAAATTGTCATTTTACTTTAATGATGTCACAAATTGCGTACATCCCACAGACTGGTTATAGACAGAAAGAAGGGGGAAGAGTAAAGATGTCACACAGCAAAGGACTGAGATGCATCCAACCAAGTTTGTCCTTCATAAATTCTTTTCAGTGGCCAGCATGGTGGCTCACATCCCTTATCCCAGAGCTTTGGGAGGCCAAGGCAGAAGGATTGCTTGAGGATTTCAAGGCCAGCCTGGGCAACATAGCAAAACTTCATATCTACGCAAAATTTTTAAAAAATAGCCAGGTGCAGTGGCTCACACTTATAATCCCAGAGCTTTGGGAGGTTGAGGTGGGAGGATCACTGGAGCCCAGGAGTCTGAGGCTGCAGTGAGCCATGATTGGGCCACTATACTCCAGCCTAGGCAAAAGAGCAAGAACCTGTCTCAAAATAAATAAATAAATAAATAAATAAATAAATAAATAAATAAATAGATAAATAAATGTTTTCAGAAGTTCCATCAAATGAATTTCACTTACATTTCTTTAGCCAGTACTGGTTATCATCCCCTTTCCTGAAAAGGAATCTAAGAAAGTATTTTGAAAATATTGTCACCTTGACCAAGCTGAGGTCTTAATAGTTAGGAATATTGTGTAGACAATTAGCAGCCTCTGCCAGAAATTATCTGTGACATGTCCAAAAATAGGAGACTAATACTCTGAATATATAAATAGAGCTCAGGGATGAGATCTGGACTGGAAGTAAAGATTTGAGAAGTCTTAGTATTTAGATGGTAATTTAACCCACTGGTGTGCATGCAAGCAGAGCTGCTAAGGGACTAAAATAAGCATGGTAAGAACAGAGAGGAAATTCATAGAGCTAGTAGTTTAATTGACTATATTTGGTGATTATCTGGAAAAGGGGAAGAAGCAGGAGTCTAGAATAATTCTCATCTCTTCTAGGTCAGATGGGTGCATGCAATGCCATCGTGATGATAAGTGGTACCTGAGTAGGAACAGGCTTGTGGGGAAAATGACCAGAAAGATTTGAAAATGTTGAGTTTGAACTATTTGTGGAAAACCCAGGTGTGATTTCCTGGAGGGAATTCAAAATAAACATTTGTATGTCAAAAGGAAATTTGGGGATGGAGACAGTGATATAGGAGACATCCATGGGTACATGTGAGATTCTCCAAAGAGAGTGGGTAAATGAGTAAACAAAAAGGCCAAGGATAGAGCCTTGAACTACGTTAAAATGTAAGAGGAAATTCTATCGGCCTGTACATTTTCTCAATAGTTCCATGTTTAGACTCATTTTCCCTAAATAAATTGTAATCCCTTTGAGGATTAAACAAAACAAAACAAAATACCCACCCCCAAAAGACCAGTTTTGTCTCAGAGTGCCTAATAGTTTATTTGACATCTAATAGATGCTAAAAGTTCAAGTCAGAAGACAGAATACATACATGGAAATTATTTATGAGTTCACTCAGGACAGAACTTTTAAAAAGCACATAATAAATGGAAATAAAATGGATAATTAGACTCAAAAATTATAAAAATTGGGATCTCTCCAAATCTACAAGTTATAAAATAACTAGTATTTACAATGCTCATTTTCGATTTGGCTGAGAAACTCAGTGTGGATGAGAAATGGACCTTGATTTTAATCAAGATTATTGAAACTCTTACTTTCACAAAACCTCAGTTTTAACAAATTATTGTGTGGTCCTGCTTCTAAAATAGCTTGCTATGTTTTTAAAGATTATACTGTCATATAAGAATCACTTGGGAATCGATCATTTTAACTGGCTATCCTCTGTCCTCAGTCTGTCGAACCTTGGGGTTCAATATTCCGGGTCCTTCGTGTGTATAGTTTTCCTCTACTCAGGAGTGCCTCCTGGCTCTCGTGGCTTCTCTGGACAGAGGCACTCTAAAATTTCCCAGATTCCTCCGCCGATTCAGCCACCACCTGGGCTTCATTTCTTTCAAACACACCACCAGACCTAGAAAAGATTTGTCAGCACTATTCGTGGGGGTTAAGGATTATTTTTTCTTAGATAAGAGGTCAAGCGAAGAAAGTAGAACATATTTGCTCCTTTTGAAACTAAGGACAAAAGGGTCAGAGAAAATGCTTTTGCAGCTCCGTTTAGCCATTCTATTTTGTTATGAGAAAGTTGTTTTAAGCCTGCCTCTGCTCCAACCAAATCCCTGTTTAGATATCAGAGTCATAGCTCCCTGATCCGACTACCCGAAGCCTGCATTAGCTTCACCCTCCACTAGTGCCTTGTGGTTGCGAAATGAACCACTCAGAACCATACCACTCTGACAGAGAGCTTAAAGGCAGCTCAGCCAGGCAGAGTCAAAGGGGGCGTGCTAGGGCGCCCCGGGTCTGCCACGCTACACTCAGGCCTGTGCAGCTGAGCTGCTTAATTGGGTTCTTGCTCCTCACAAGCCTCCAAATAGCCATTTGAGTCCCGGAGTTGGTGGTGGAATTTTTTTTTTTTTTTTCATCTGGCTAATAAGATTTTCCAAGTCACCAAAGCCAGAGGGGTTTGGGAAAGAAAGCCTTCTTTGTTAAGCAAAGCAAGTTCTATGGGACTTCCTGCGTTTGAATTTAGGGAAACCGACCCAATTAAGTTGTGAAATGATTGTGAATATTGAGGCATCTTAGTGGAAAAGGCAGCCTCTGACCCTGATGAGCATGGGCTAGGAATATTGGTTTTAGTGCAAATCCCTCCTTTGAAAGAGACGAAGGCTGGGACTTTGTTCCAAAGAATCGAGAAACATCACAGAGTCAAAGGCAGCAATAGACTCTCCAAAGAGTCTGAGAATTTAAATGTGTTTGTGTTTCCAGCCATCATGCTACAGATTTAGTTTTTATATAAACTCAGAAAGTAGCCAGCATTGGCAGATGAGTAGAAGTCAGTGAAATTTCTTTTAAAGCTGAGTGAAGTATTCCATTAGGTATTAGTTAAGGCTTCTAAGCCAAGGTAGAGGTCTAGAATAATATATTTTATGTAAATTTATAAGAAGCTTGATTTCCTTCTCATATATCCATATTTAACACTTTAATATACCCTATTAGAAATAGATAGCAAACAGTAGGAAATGATCTCCATTCTAAGTGCTATAGCAAAGGAGGCCTTTCAAGTCAACGCAGCAAGGGAGTGATAATCCTAAATGATTAGTTGTGTAACCCAGACATACTTCCAATAGGCTTTCAGATTTGAGTTTGAGCGTGTCTGATTTCTTGAGCATGAAGGAAGCTGGAGGGAGAGGCCGAAGGGAGGGGAGGACGTGCCTATCTAAAGGAGGCAGCAGCTTTCTGTCTCCAGCAGATGGCTGCCAGGTGGCAAAGATGCCCAGCAATGTCAGTTATTCTGATTTTTCTAAAGAAGCTGGAAATCCAGATTTATGTGTGAAATCTTCTGATATAAGAACACGGCAGCATCTAATTTAAAAAATGTAAACAACTTGTGTTTGGCAGGGCTAAAATTATGTCTTAGCATACAAAGATCTCAGATGGCACGAAAAGACATCTCTTATTGAAACAACAGGTGTCTAAGATTGATACAGTCTACACCTGTGTATTTCTAGGGACGTGGTTCTCAAGGTGTAGTTGCAGAACTAGCAGCATCATGACCTCACCTAGGAACTGGTTAAAATACACATCCCTGGGCTTCACCCCAGACCTACAGAATTAGGAAATCTAGAGGTACAGCCCAGGGACCTGTGTTTTAACAAGCCCTGCAGTGCTTCTGATGCAGCTGAAGTTGGAAACCTTTGTTTTTGGATATTGTCTGTTGAGTTTCACGACTTCAGTATTTTTGTTTCATTTATTTTCCAAATGTTTTAAGGAGGGCAAACGTTTTTTTCACATTTTATTTGAAATATTAGTAGATACAATGCAAACCAGAGCTTCCATAGGGGAAGTGGAGATGGGGAGTTTCCAGTCCCAGTCCATTACACTTCCTCTTGTCTCCTCTCCACTGAGGTTCCCACACCACCCCTGACCCCTGACCTGAGTAGTCGGCCAACCATTTGTCAAATATGCTTCATCTTTCTTTTTCCAGAAAAGAGTTGAAACGTTGAAATGAAATAACTCCTTATCTAAGAGGAGACATTTGCTGAGAATGAGATCTTATGATTTGTCAGTTTAGCAAAACATTAGTCAAAGATTTGAAGCATAATATAAAAGAGCACCCAATATAAGTATAACTTAAAAACTCATCAATAAATGAACACTGACCTCTTAACAGCAAGCACTGAAAATTCTAATACAAACAAAAAGACGTCATAATGGGGAAGACAAATTAAGGAGCCAGAAGGACTTAAATGCTCTTCCTGACTTTTCCTAGGGCTTATTTGTTAGAATCATGGATGTGACATCATTGGTAAAGTCTTCTTGAAACACAGCCTAAGATGAGCTGACTTTACCACTCTTCATATATCCCTCACTTGGGGAAACCCAAAGTTTGAGTTAAAGTTCTATTGGATACCAGGCTTTTTGGGGAAGCATATGTAAGCAAAAGATAATTAATTGCTTCAAGACATGTTTTCACCCTCTATTCCACTTACCATCTGAAAGGTAGGCCATCTTTTGATTATGCCAGCCCTTAATAAAAGATTTTGGAATAAATGAATCAATATCCAACTCTCAGTTGAATAATCCTTTCACTAGCTCTTTGGTGCTGTTATCTTTAAGAATACTTTCATAGCAGATGAGGAAGGGTTGGCTAGAGCCACTCACAGTCTTTATCTGGCTTCTTTATCCATTAACTCTTGTTCCAATTCAGAATGTGTAATGTTTTGAAGGGAACTGCAGCTCAGTTTTGAAAAGTAGAAACACAGGGAAGGGGCAGAAGGTGAGAGATGGCAGTTATTCTCCATCTGAGATCATGTATCTTTCATCGCAGGTACCAACTCCAATGTATCCGCCTGAAACCATGCACAGGAAGTCAATCTTAGGCAGAGCACTGTATCTGCCCCAAAATGTTACCAGTGCCAAGGCTGAGAAACACTCCTCTGTAGGACAAAACACTCCTCTGATGTAGGACATCAGAATCACTCAAGATGTTGATTGAATAAATCTAGGATGAAGCCTGAGAAACTTTACTTTTTCAAAATCTCCACAAGGGATTCTGATGTCCAGCCTGAGGTAAGAATCATGGCTATAAGCACATGTCCAGATTCCAGGAAGGAGTGCTGAAATCTGAAATCTATTAGTGATGTCTGCCTGGGATGTCAGAAGGCAAAGTAAAAGTATGTGCCTCCCATATTTTCTGACATGGCTTTATAGTTTACTCATTTTCCTACAAGACACAATCATTTAAGCCTTTATTATTACTAATCTATCAGAAAGAATCTTAGGGGAGAGAAAGAAATGCAAAGGAAAAGGACGCTAACAGGGAAGAAAGAGCCACAAAAACCAAGGCTCTCTAATCTTTGTATTTCTTAAGAACTTACACTTTTCTACAAAGTAAAGCCACTGAACCACCAAAAATTATCTCATATATCCAAAGTTTTCTATTTCTAAACTAAAGAACAAATCAAAATTGGTTAGACCTAAAGGGAACTCACAGTGTCAAAATCAAGACGGCCCCAAATCAAAGAGAAGCCCAACAAAGAAAAATTTGGTATTAGTAAGTTTTCATAGATAAATTCATATACACATCTCTCATTTCCTTAATATTTCTATCACATAAGAATCAGAAAGATGCTATTATACCTTGTGACCTAAAACAATCAAGTCTGAAAGGATATTGGGGTCACCTAGGTTAACCCCCGACCTTACAAATAAGGAAATTAAGGCCCAGCTGGGATGAATGACTGTTCTGATGCACTTCCAAATTTTTCCTCAGTAATTCTCACTTTACCTACTCCTCATACTCGTAGTGACTTTGAATCTAAGCTCTCTACCTTCTCTATATCCATCAATTCTCTCTCTTGTACTCATTTCTTTCACCATCCAGTTTACATTCCACGTCCTCCACTTCAATTTCTCTCTTGCCAACATCCTCAGCTTCTACTCATCACTCGACTTCCTTGAACTCTCTTGAAATCTGCAACCCAAGATCTTTTGAATTGTCCACATTCTTCTAGCTGGGCTGTCCTGTCTGGCCAGACAAAATAATGTAGAAATGAATATAAATTCATTTATTTCTCACCTCACTGCCTCCTAGCTTCTGCCCAACTATTCCACAAAAATTATTTTCACTGGCCATCAATGGCAGTCTTGCTGCTAAACTCAGGGCCACTTTTAGGATTCATTTCTATTGCTCTCTTAGCTGCATTTGCCCTTAGTGATCACATCTTTCTTACTGAAACACGTTTTCCCTTTGCTTCTGTGTTTTTGTCTACTCCTCTGACCATTCCTCAGACTCTTTTATGGGGTTTTCTTTCTCCTCTTGGTACCTAAATGATGTACTTCAGTGTTTTAACCTTAGACCTTCTTCCTCTCGTTTCTATAGTCATCCATTCTCATGGATTAGGTACTATCCATGTCAGTGGCTCTCACCTGGGGGTGATTTTGTCCCCTGGGGACATTTGGCAATGTCTGGAGACACGTTTCATTGTCATGACTTGGACACGCTACTGGACCTAGTGGGCAGAGGCCAGGGATGCTGCTGCACATCCCACTGTGCCCTGGACAGCCTCACAACAAAGCTGTATCTGTCCCAAAATGTTACCAGTGCCAAGGCTGAGAAACACTCCTCTGTAGGACAATGAATCTCAAAACTGTTTCTCTCCTGGGGGGTCCTCAGAGTCAGAGCCACATTTCTAGCCATCCACTGGGTCTTTCCACTTGATGTTCCTCAGGCATGACAAACTCAAAATGTGTCATCTTACTCTGAAAACCTTGCCCCCTCCGGTGTTCATTGTTAATATTAATAGCACCACCCTTCACCCCCTCACTCATGCCAGAGCTCAGAGTGCTGTCCTTCATTCATTCTTCCCCTCACCACTGAAATACTATCGTCAATAAAATGCTGACAATCTACCACTTCAATATCTCTGAAATCCATCTACCACTCCTCTTTGTTGGACTTCTACTTCAGTCTTCTTGACATTCATCCCCCGCTCTATCCTGTAACAAACATGTTGGAAACCTTCTTTATTTTAGTTCTACCGAATACAGTACAGCTGGTGTGTGACGTGCTGCTATTGGCCACAGAAGCCAGCATATTCCGCTCTGTCTGCAACAGTTTGCATTTGTCTGAGATCTCTTTCTCCATAAGCGTGTATGTGTGCATTCTCTCTCTTTCTCTCTCTCTCTCTCACACACACACACACGCGCGCACACACACACACACACACTCTTTATCTGATGAATTCATTCAGGTCTCAGTGTTGGATGTCATTTCCTCAAGGAAGCTTGCTGTAAGACTTAGAGCCTGCGTGTCCCCCTTCTACTGTCCCATGGCACCCCATTCTTCCCTAACATAGTACAACAACACTGTTTGGATAACTTGCCAACTCGATTGGAATTTCTATTTCCTTTTTATGTTACTGATGCTTATCACATTCCCTGCACATTGTGGGCACTGGATAAATGTCCAGTAAGTGAATAAGTGAATAATCCACTGTTCATTTATATAGTTAGTAACAAATTTAGGTCCTCATGAATGTTCTTTCTCAAACAACTGTTAATAAAAATTTGGCCACCTTAAAAATGTTTTTTTGGTTAAGAGCAATTTAATTTAAGACAAAAGAAATTAGAAATTATATCACACTTTATATATTTGGTTATTTATAGATGGATAATATGCAAATATTTTGTGAAGAATTGAGCTTCCATATAAAATTGTATCAGTACAATTGATACTTACTTTCATACCTTTAGTGACAATTTATTCCTAAATTGGTATAGAACATATGCATGCTCTCTGAACTGACTACAAAGTGTTGGATAATAAACCAGAAAAGTTAACATCATACTTTTATTTGATCTTTTGACTCAAATAAGGTGCACAAACTGTTTACTGGCACCTGCATTTGATCCTCATTTCTTAAATGTTCAACACTGCTTACACTTAGCTTCCCAAACAGGATCATTCTAAAGCCACCCCACTGAGCTTTCTTTGCAACTGTGCTTAAGGGTGATATTTATACACAAGTGCTAAGTCTAAGTAAGTTCTATGGTTGGAAAAAAATCCCAAGAAAGATAAAAATGAAGACCAAGGTGAATCCCCAGCACTGCCTCCATACTTTTTGGATCTTAGATACTGCACCATTCTTGCCACACAAAAGCAGAGATTACTGATGAGTTTCAGCCTCCTACTGTATTAGGTTACACTGTGTAAAACAAATCTACCACCAGGATGTGAACAAGGGGATGCAGGAAATGACATTCCACAAGGTTTGGGCAACTCTATGGATTAAACTTAATTCTTCATCCTGGGGATAT
This sequence comes from Pan troglodytes, assembly GCF_028858775.2. NCBI lineage: Eukaryota > Metazoa > Chordata > Mammalia > Primates > Hominidae > Pan > Pan troglodytes. The sequence continues at coordinate 46,869,247 of NC_072404.2, forward strand.
GTGAGCTTAGACCTTAGTCATTATTCAAACCTTTGTGGAATGAAAATCCCTTCATCATGGTGTAATATACGGTGAAAATGAACTTCTTCCTGGAATATAAAAGAAAGTAAAATACTTTTTGCTGATGTTGTTTCATAAACTCTATACAGTAACTGCAGAAATCAAATGATTTACTCTCTTAGGCTTAATACATTTTCAAATCCCTAGACCGTTTGATGGACCTTCTGCTACCTGGCCTTCTGTCAAACTGTAACTTATCTGTGACACCATTAGAAACTCATATTAAAATGGAAGCTGTAGAATTCAGTTGGCTGATACCATCATGCCCTTCCCTTCATTGGAAAATGGCCCAAAATGTTTCATCTCTGCAGTCCTCTAAGGTAAGGAAAAAAGTCCATGAAGAGGAGTAGTCCTCATTAATGAATTCCTCATATGGCATTCTTCTGGGTTGTTTGTGAGCCATTTCAAAATTGAAAGAAAATTAGTCATTCAAAGAATTTAACTACCCATACTGAAGGTCAGCCTCTATAAACTTTGGGTACATCATACCTGAATAAAAGCATTCAAAGCTTAGTAGGGAAAGCAGACATGTAAAAATAATTATAGCAAAGTATGATAAACACTGTATTAAAAGTTACTGGGTCCTTGTCACTTGCCAAATACTATTCTAAATGCATGATATGGATAAACCCATTTAATCCCTGTAATGGCCCTATGACGTAGGTTTTATTCTTACACCTTCTTCCCACCCATAATAAGTATGATGGACTTTTAACATGTCAGTTTTTCTAGGCTACAGTCTCCAGTTATCTAGATTATAATCTGGGTGTTGCCATGGTTGTACCTTATAGATGCAATTAAAGTCCATAATCAGTTGATTTTAAGTAAAGGGGATTATCCCAGATAATCTGGGTGGATATGGTTCAATCAGTTGAAAGACCTTAAGAGCAGAGTCGAGGCTTCTCTAAAGAAGAAATTCCAGTCTTGTACAATAGTTTTTACCTGTGCCCCAGAGTTCCAGCCTGCCTTTCCTGACAGCCTGCCCAGTGGGTTTTGGACTTTGACAGCCTTCACAATTGTATAAACCAGTTCCTTTCAATAAATTCCTTACTGTATATCTCCTACTGGCTCTGATTCTCTAGTAGAACCCTGACTTATACAATAGGTGAATAAACAAAGCCAAGGAGGCTAAGTAACTTGTCCAAGCTGATAGGGCTAATATGTGATAGAAGACAATTTTAACTCCTTAAGTCTGAGTGCAAAGCCCCTGGGTTGACACAACCATATTTGTGTATCTGATAGAATAACATGTTTAAAAGAGGCACAAATAAGAGATCCTTACTTCTAATTGATAGGATTGGTGGTGGTGAAGAAAGGCCTCTCCTAAGGAGATTTAAGGTGGAGGAAATGCTTAAACTGGGTTTTCAGGGATAAGTTGAGCTTTGCAAGGTGACTAGGATATGAAGACACACAAGATGAGGATGCTAGAAAAGCTCTGCGTGTGGTGCAATGATACATGGAAACACAACACATGCGGGAATCAAGCATTTCATGTCACTGCCTGGGATCTTAGTCTCCAGTCTCTCACCCTTGAAAAGTTGGAGTGGATGGTCTCTAAAGCTTACTGTAAGGAATAAATAGACAACCTGTGTAAAGAATCTTACAAGCTCCCTGGCACAAATAAGTGTCTATAAAATCACTTCCTTTCTCCATCACACCAATGTCTCCCTCCCCTCCAAAGTTACCTCCAAGTATCACATGTTCTGATCCTGATGATAAATTAATATGGCAGACATGCCATTATATTCCACCCCTTTCTCTGTAGAACTAACAGAATATACCCACTGTGTGCCAAGAGCTGGCTTGGCCATGGGAGAAGTCATAATAAAGAAAACAGATTTGGTCTCTAACCCCAAATTGTTTGCAATCTAGTCTGAATGGCATAATTTTAAGGGGTCTATAATAACTGATATAAAGAGAAAAATACACCAGGCTAAGACAGCAAACAGGAAGGGGCCTTAACTCAGGCTGGGGTTATCAAGGAAGACTTCCTGGAGGAAGGGGCATCTCAACTGGAACTTGAAAAGTGAATAGGAGTCCGCTAAATGGCTGTTGTTAATTAGTAGGAAGAGTCCATGTGAAGTCATAGTTCATAGTTGAAGAAGTGAGCGGCGTAGGGAATTCCCAAAGCACCCCTTACCCACTCCCTGCTTAAAGATCATCTGTGGACCGACAGGTTAGTTTGGTCAGCCTTTTGGCTGGCAGTGCTCAGACAGTGAGAGGGACCCTTATATGGAATCTCTTTCCATCCTGTACAAGCCAGATGTGAAAATAAACATGCCTGAATTCAAGTTCACTCCATTGCACATTTTCCTGTACTTCTACTGAAGGTTAGAATGCTAACTCACTTGGCATTTCAACCAGACTCCAGCTTCTGCCTAGCTGACTGGCTTCCAATGCCAATTTAATGGCCTGTGGTGTGACAACAAAAATTTAGCTTCTGTAGTAAAATGGTAGGTAATAATTTGAATGGGAGGGGAAAGTGCAGCCATTTTCCTGTGGTGTTACAGAAACTTTTCTAGCCACATTTGATCAATTTTAATCTTATTTTTCCCTTATAGGTCTTCTATTTTTTTCTTGTTATGCCAAAAGAAACATTTTATGAGAAAAGTCATAGGATTTATATGTTCTCTGAACTAGAGTTTTACTAGAAATTTATGTGAAATCCACCTATGTGTGGACTCTTGGGACAAGATCACGAATGAACAGTCCTGATGGAACTGAGTATACCAGTCATTCAGAGAAAAGGGCAGAAAGAGGTCATAATCAGACACCTGAGACTCATTTAAATAGGAAGCCCAGACCTCAGGAAGAGCTACAGCAAATGTTTGCTATTAAAAGAGGGTCCCAAGGACTTCAGCTACTTGGCATAGGCCTGCATCCCACTCCACACACACAGGGGAATGACATTTCCCAGAGGGTACTGCTGAGGGGGCCTTTGTCTCAGTTCTCACTTAGAGAGCTGAAAGTCAATAATGTGGGACACTTCTCAGAGGTCTCAGTAGCATGGAACATTGTGTCAAACTGGGTGACCATGTACAAGTAGTGGCCTGAAGTTATTTGACTGAAGGAATCCCTGCTCCCCGGTGAAGTCCAGTTACCACAAAGACAAGACCGCCCTGTACCAGTCTGGGGTAAATGAAAGGCATCAGCAAAGCTGGAGGTTGTAGGTCAGCAGCAAGTCCCAGGAAAATGTGCCTGGAAGTCACAGAATATCAGCAAGGTCAAAGGGAAGCAGGAGCTGGGCCTAAGCAGAGCTGTGCAGAACTAGAGTGGCTTCAGAAGACGCAACAGCAAAGACCCAAAAGGACATCAGTATGCACCCACTGGTGGAAATGGGATGACAACTTCATTTGTGTGCAATGAAAAGGCCGTGGTCCTGCATGCATGCACCTGGGTGCACACTGTGGGGTTGGGGGGTTGTGGAGAACATTTATTCTCCCCCCATTTTGACAGAGACAAGGAGGTGGCAGAGGCCCCATCCTGGCACAGAATCAAGAGCCTGTGGATCAAGTCTCCGAGGAAGGCATGAGGAGAAGAATGTTTTCTGTGCTTTGTCAGAGTTCATGCTCACTCCTTGGCCATCTTGAGCCTGAACTATTGTGGAATAAAATACCCGGAAAATGACGGAAGAGATTTTGCCCAAGGTTAAGGGGACATGCCTGCTCTGATCATATCTGGCCATGGAGGGAATGCCTATGAAACTAAGAGGAAAGTGACTGCTTAGAAAAGGAGAAACAAAGAGAGAGAGAAAGTGAGAGAAAGAGAGAAAGGATAGGATTCTCCTTTTAGATAAACCAGAATTACTAGGACAGACTTATATGAATTTCTAAATCTCAGCAGCTCTTCTATTCTTGCATTAATTGAGTCTTTTCTTGTTACAAAGAATAAAGAGAAACTTCAATGACACTTCAGTTGAACAGACATGAGATAGGTAAGCTAGAACATAAATAAAGGCAACACATTTAGAACTGGGGTTCACAGAGAAATAGATGCACCTGCATTTGGAAATCAGGCCTTCTAGAGAAGTAGAATATCATGAAACATTCACCCAGTCCCAGTAACCTGGATATCCAGTGATCTCTTTAGCAGCTGTCAATCATTGCTGCTGCGTGCTCTCCCTTTCCGGCTCTCAGCTACTTGCTGGCCAGCACACATGGACTGATTGCTACTCACCTTAGGGCTTCTGCCAACTGTGGCTTCCACCTATTCGCTTATCTCTGCTTCTCACTTGCTGTTCCTTAACTGTCTTCCAGATGTTCTTCCCCAACTGTCTTATAGGTGCTTTGAGATGCTGCCAACAGATGCTGTTGCATCTATTCAAACTCCCTAAAGTGCAGATCTGAACACTCAATGGCAAAGTTTGGAGCCATCACCAACTCATCCTGCTCATTCACTGGGGGCCAGTCAGGACAGCAGGGTTATAGCATTTCTAGAGCTGTTTGCAGTTGCTTGCTGGAGCAGCAGGGGCCTGGGCATATCAGTCCATGGTCTCTGCATTAGGAAGACAGCATAATGCATGGGAATGTAGATATCATAGAAAATAAGCAGATCAGTGTCACATGCTCAGAAAACACTATTACAGTAAGAGAGAGTATCATCCTCCCATTAGAAAGAAAACACACACACACACATACACACACTTGATAATAGAAGGTGATATTCCAAGGATCTTGGTGTGGATAGAATTGCTGTGTACACTACAGAGAGGAGAAATTTTCTGGTTCCTTCAGAGATGGAGGAGAAGGAAAAGAAAGGGAGTAGAAGACATGAGTAGTATTACCAGACTCACAAAATGTTTAGCGTGAGAACTCTGTGAAACTGGTGAAAGACTTGAGTTCACTTGAATTCACACCTCATTTGATGAGAAGAAACACATACAGAAGCAGAAATAGAGACAAAGAGAAAGTATTTTGAACAAACAGTGTTATACTTAACAATTTGACAAAGTAGAAGGCTCCATAAGACAGAATATTTTATTGAACACATACTGATTACTCATTAAGCATCCAATCCTCTAGGACATACCTTACATTCCTTGTCATAGGTAATTCTCTTAACCCCATGAGATACAGATCCTGAATTTACAGAAGAATCTGAGGCTCAGAGCAGTTACGTAACTTGCATGAGGTCACATAGCTGTAAGTGTTGGTGCTGTCTTTATTTGTGTCATTAAAGTTCTTTGGCATATGGACTCACTAGAGATGTCTTTTTTTCTTTGCCTTTTTAATGATATAAAATTTACAGCTGAGGCGCAGTGGCTCATGCCTGTAATCCCAGCACTTTGAGAGGTGGAGGCAGGCAGACTGCCTGAGCTCAGGAGTTCGAGACCATCCCGGGCAACATGACAAAACCCTGTCTCTACAAAATATACAAAAATTAGCCTGGCGTGGTGGTGCACACTTATGGTATCAGATACTTGCTGAGGCATGAAGATTGCTTGAGCCCAAGAGGTGGAGATCGTGTCACTGCACTCCAGCCTGGGTGACAGAGGGAGACCCTGTATCTTAAAAATAAATAAATGAATAAATATAAATAAATAAATAAAACTTACTTTGAGTGAAATATGCAGATATCAGGTGAATGATGTGGCGAGCTTTGATGAATGTGTCAACCTTTGTATCCATCACCACAAACAAGATGTCGCACATTCCCACCACCTCAGAAGGTTTCCTCATGTCCTTGCCAGGGCTCCTCACTTCCCACAGGCAGCCCTAGCTCTCAGTGTCTATCCTGCTGGGTTAGTTTTACCTATGTTTGACCTTAATTGGCCTTAATGGAATTGTACATTATATGTCTTGTGTAAGCACAAGCCTCTTTCAGTCCGCAGTAAGTGAGGTTTCTATGCCTTGCATATATCAGTAGCTCATTCCTTTTTATTGCTCAATAGTATTCCACTGTAAGAATAAACCACAAATTGTTTATCCATTTTTCTACTGAGACACATTTGCATTGTTTCCAGTTAGGGGCTATTATGGACAAATCTTACATAAACATTCATGTAAATGTCTATTGTGGACATATGTTTTCACTTATCTTTGGTAAATACTTAGGAGTGGGATTGCTGCTTCTCATGTAGATGTATGTTTAACTTTATAAGAATAGCCAAACAACTTTCCAAAGTGACTGTACCACTTCACACTCCCCACAGCAATGTATGAAACTGCCTGTTGCTCCATAATCTTACTGCATTTTGCATATCAGTCTTTTTTATTTTAGCCATTTCATGGATGCAAAGGAGTATTTCCTTATGGTTTTCCTTTGCATTTCTGATAACAAATGATGTTGAGCAAATTTCCCTCTGCTCATTTGCTATTCCTGTATCTTCTTTGGTGGGTGTCCAATTTTTTGCCCTTTTAATTGAGGTGTTTGTGTTTTATTGTTAATTTCTAAGAGTTCTTTATATAGTCTCCATTTAAGACTGCTTTCAGATATATATATTGTAAATATTTTCTCTCAGATGTGACTTGCCTATTCATCTTCTTTTTTCTTTTCTGATACAGGGTCTCACTGTCACCCAGGCTGGGGTGCAGTGGCACAATCATGGCTCACTGTAGCCTTGACATCCCACGCCCAAGCAATCTTCATATCTCAGCCTCTCAAATAGCTAGGACTACTTGGCTACTAGTAGACATGAGCCAACATGCCTGGCTAATTAAAAAAAAAAATTTTAGAGGTGGGGTCTTGCTGTGTTGCCCAGGCTGGTCTTGAATTCTGGCACCAAGAGATCCTCCTGCCTTGGCCTCTCAAAGTGTTGGGATTACAGGTATGAGCCACCACAGCTGGTCTGTGTTCATCTTCTTAGTTCTGCATTTTGCTGAGCAGAAATTTTTTATTTTCATGAAGTCCAATTTATCAAAATTTTAAATGTTTACTACAGTTTTTGTCCTTTAAAAAATATATTTGCCTCCTCAAAACCATTGACTTATTTTCTTGTTTTCTTCCAGGAGCTTTATAATTTTAGACTTTACATATAGGTTTATGATCCATCTTGAATGGACTTTTGTGTGAGCTATGTTTCAAGGTTCATTTTTGCCCTCAACATTTATCTAATTGCTCCAATACTGATTATTGTAAAGACGTTCCTTACCACATTGAAATGCCTTGGTACCTTGCCAAAAATCATTACAAGTATCTATATTGTTCTATTTCTATATTCTCTATTCTTGTACCATTGATCTATCTTTGTATATTTAATTTATTAGCATTCTGTCTTATTTCATAGCTTTACATTAGGTCTTGAAAACAAATAAGGTAAATGAATCCTCTAATTTTGAAATTATTTGTCAAGCTTATTTTGGAAATTTTAGTTACTTTGCATTTCCAACTTTAAAAAAGTGTGCTGAGACTTTTAGTGCTACTGCATTAAATCTATAGGTTAATTAGAGGATAAATGACTAGCTGTAACATTTGCACTATAATTCTTACTGGAGATCAAGGGCAGTCCAGAAGAAATAAGAGAGGAGATAGCGGAAAGACCAAGGTTGATATAAAATCACTGACAGAAGAGAAAGTGCACCCTAAGTTGTTCAGATTGAAAAAGAATCCTGATGGATGAGTACAAATTACAGGGAAAGAGGCTTAAGAGACTCAAGGAAGCAGTCTTGCAAAGGCAATGCTTCAGAAGAGAAAAGAGTAAAATGAAAGCAATAGCAACCCTTTGAAAACTGTGCAGTAAAGAGAAAAAGAGGCAAGAAACATATTTAGGATCTTTCAAAACGAAATAATGTCAAATATCCAAGGACATAAGACCATCCCCCCCATTTTCACTACAGAAGCCATTAGATAAATAAACTGTACATTGCTCTTCTGGCAAGACGGTGATTGTGAACTAGTAATCTTATAGACCACTCTATACTAACAGATCTGAACTCAAAATGCAGGCATAGGTACAAGAAATATTCATTTATTACAAAACTAATATAAAAATAAAAAATCAAACTGAAAATCAAATATAACAGAAATTAAAATCAAAACTTCTCTATTGGTAAACAGTTTCCCTCACACACACACAGAAACAATAACAAGGCAGAAGAAAACTATGACACAACACTTCAGATTTAATTAAGTACTCTCCCATAAGCATTTGGGAGTATAAAAAAAATCCCACCTTGAATCAGAAATGTAAAAACCAAGAAAATAGATATGCAAAAAGCAGCACAAAAGAAAATTATATTTGATTAAACTTCTGAAAGATACAGAAGAAAAATCCAAAATCATATTAAATAAAGAAGAAATTACAATGTTCCCAAGAAAGAATGAATTCCAATGAAAATTTAATAAAGGGCATAGGAACAAAACAGAAACATAACCAAGACATGAACATAGAATAGAGAAAGAAGTAAAGATGTTCATGTAGAAAGTGTTTGAAGTGGAAGACAAAGAAAGAGGATCCAGCTTATGTATAATTTGAATCTCTAAAGACAAAAAACAAAACCATAAAAAAGTAACATGTGAAACTATAATCCAAAAGCATATTATAAAAATAAAAGAAAAAATTACCAAAATATTAAAAGGACTCACCAGGTACCCGGGAAAATTGGCCCACAAAAGTCAATCCATAGATATGTCCCAGTAGACCATCAGATCTTAAATAGAATAAATCCTCAAAGCCTCCTCTTCATAAAAAGAACACATATGCAAGGCAGCAGTCAAGATGCATTTTTAAAAACTCAAGGAAAAAAGTATGAAGCAATAATTTTATATCCAGTCAAGGTGTATTCTAAGTATCAAGGCTATAGATAAGTAGTTTTAAATATGCAAAGAATTAGGAAATTCTATAACCACAAGCCCTTCATGAACAATTTTCTAGAGTACGAGCTTCCTCTAAACAAGAGATCACTGGGAACCGTTTAACAAAAAGACCAATGGTGAGCATTTAATATGTATAGTAATAGATCTAAAATTAAAATAGAAACAAGGATAAAAGTAAAATTATAATGTTCTATGCTGTATATTATGTGTTATATGCTGTAGTAGCATCATATTAACAAATTACAATGGCATTTAATCAATTAATTAAAAAATATTTACAATATGGCTCACAGAATATAACCCAATATTATATAATGTATACATGTTACTCATTTAAACAAAGACTTTCAGAAAGACTAAAACTAAAGGAATGAGCTGCTGCCACTGCCACCTGTCACTAAGGCTAGCACCACAGAGCATGTCACAATTAGGGGCATGGGGAAGCTGTCCAAGAACCAATTAATGGGCTACCTCTCCAATGCTCAGAGGGAGAAAGAAGAGGTAACACAAAATTAAACTGTCATTTCTTCAAGGTAAGGTGAAATATGTGCACTGCACCCTGTCTCTCACAATAAATGCAGCTCTAAAACCTAGATCAGCAGTGAGTTTCACATTTTTTTTTCACCAGTATTCCACAACCTGATCTCAATATAAACCAAAACTCGAAAGTGTGTCCTAGACACAAACGGACATCTCCAGGAGAAGCCCTCTGGAACTCCTCTGCTTTGAGGTGTAGAGAAATAACTACTAACACATAGACAGTGTGAGGAAAAACACTGTTTTTCTCTCAAGTTTCCTTTTATGGCAATGGTGGCAGCAACAGAAGTAGCACTGGATGCCATAGTCTTTATAAGAGGAGGAGCCTTCCTCTGTGATCCGAGGAGTTTTGGTTCCAAGACAGTCATGCAAACTCATTGCTCCTTCTCTTTCTAACCACTTACTGCCTGGTTTTGCATATGGATGCAGTCATGGGACATGCATATCAAAATGGTGAAACTAAAATTCAAGACTTTTGTCTGGAAGACTGAAAAAGGGAGCTCCAGGGAAGCAGAAGTTACCGGGAACAGAGTGGAGAGAGAGCACCTCAGAAATATGACCATGAAGTTGGTGCTGAATTCTTGGGCTCACCCCAGAACTGTATGTGTGTGGCACACATGGGACAAATTTGAACTTAAGGCTTTAAAAACTGAGTGGGTATTAAAACCACAATCCACAGGAGACTGGTAATAACTTGCAGCCTAAATCAAATAAGGTTGATTGCCTGCAAAAACAAAAAGTAACATTCTCTATAGGATTTGAATAAAGTTCAGGGTATCATAATGTAATATTCAAAGAAGGCAAGACACAATTAAAAATTATGCATCATAAAAACAATCAGGAGAATCTCACTCATATGGCAAAAGATAATCAACAGACTCCAAAGTGGAAGGACACAGATGTTGGTATTATTTGACAAAGACTTTACAAAGCTATTATTAAAAAATGGTCAAGAAGTAATGAAATGAATGGAAATATTTTAAAAGTCTCAGCAAAGAAACACTAGATATAAAGAAGAACCAAAGGAAATATTGGAACTTAAAATTACAGTAATCAAAATTTAAAACACTGAGTAGGTTTAAATAGGATCAATACCAGAATGGAGATGATGGAATAAAGAATTAGTGAACCTCAAGATAAATTAATGGAAATTATCCAATATAAATGGCACAGAGAAAAAAGCAAAAAAAGCTTCCCAGGAAGCTGTTGGAAAATACCAAAAGGTCGACTTTTGTGTCATTGGAGTTTCAGAAAGAGAGGAGAAAGAAGACAATGCAGAAAAACACTTAAAGAAATAATAACATAAAATTTCTCCAATTTGTCAAAAGACATAAATTCAAAGACTCCAGAAGCTGACTTCACTCAGGATAAACCCTGTGTGCACGTGCACATACACACACACACACACACACACACACAAATAATGCCCAGACATATCATAATCAAATCAATGTAAACAAAAAACTTCAAAACAGCCAAAGAAAAATGATATATTACTTATAACAACGTTTGAAAAACTGTGCTTTCTTCTATTCACAATAGCAAAGACTTGGAACCAACCCAAATGTCCATCAATGATAGACTGGATTAAGAAAATGTGGCACATATATACACTATGGAATACTATGCAGCCATAAAAAAGGATGAGTTCATGTCCTTTGTAGGGACATGGATGAAGCTGGAAACCATCATTCTGAGCAAACTATCGCAAGGACAGAAAACCAAACAACGCATGTTCTCACTCACAGGTGGGAACTGAACAATGAGAACATTTAGACACAGGCAGGGGAACATCACACTGGGGCCTGTCATGGGGTAGGGGGAGGGGCGAGAGACAACATTAGGAGAAATACCTAATGTAAATGATGAGTTAGTGCGTGCAGCACACCAACATGGCACATGTATACATATGTAACAAACCTGCACATTGTGCACATATACCCTAGAACTTAAAGTATAATAAAATAAAAAGACTAACCAAAAAAAAAGAAAGAAAAATTGTGCTTTCTTGTAAGACACCATTTATTCCAGAGGAATTGAGATAATATTTTTGAAGTATTTAAAGAACAGAATTAATCACCCAGAATTCTATATCCACCAACAATGTTTTTCAGAAATGAAAGTGAAATAAATACATTCTAAGACAGTCTCAGCTAAGAAAAACTATAAAAATTCATTGCCAGCAAATTTGTTCTAAAATATTTATAAAAGGAATTTCTTTAGACAGAAGAAATTACACCAGAACATCAGTAATGAAGGAAGAGGAACAGAAATAGTAAGTACCTAGGTAAATATGACTGACTATATTTTTCTTCTAAGATTCCTTAAAATGTTTGGATTATGAGAGTAAAAATTGACATTATCTGATAAAGTTTTTGATATATGTAAGTAATATATAAGACAACTAAAACATAAAATGGAGAGGGTATAGGGATCTATATGTTTGTCAAAATTTCTACATTATATTTGACATGGTAAAAATTGATTCTAAGTAGACTTGGAAAAGTTAAACATGTATATTGTAATCCCTATAACAAATACTAAAAATTATACAAAGAAATAGAGTACAATACAGATTTTTTTTTAAATGGAGTACTGAAAATACTTCAGTGGAGTACTTAAAACCATTCAAAGGAAGATAGGAAAAGAAAACAATGCAACAAAAAAGAGAGGGAACAAACAAAAAATAAATATTAAGACAGTAGACATTAATCAAAACATAATAATTACATTAAACACAAATGATCCTACACACCATTTAAAAGATAGATTGTCAGAATGACTATATATTCTCTATAAGAAACTCACTTGAAATACAGCAAACTACGTAGATTAAAAGGTAAAGGATGGGTTTTGGTGTGTCTTACACACAGTAACCAAAAGAAAACTGCAGTGGCAATATTAATATAAGACAAATTAAACTTCAGAGCAAAGAAAATTACCAGAAATAAAGAAAGACATTACATATTTTTAAAAGGTTGAATTTACCAAGAAGACATCAAAATCCTAAACGTATTTGTAGTAAAAAGAGAGCTTTTAAAAATGAAAGAAAAAGCTAAAATAAATGGAAAAACCCATGGTTAATGTTGGAAACTTCAAAACTCCTCTTCCACTAATTGATAGAACTAAAAGGCAGAAAATCACAAGGATATAGAAGATAAGAAAAATGCCACTAACAAGCTGGATGTATTTGATGTTTATAGAACACTCCAGCCAACAATAGCAGGATATATATTCTTTTAAGTGCATATGTAACATTTACCAAGGTAGATGACATAGTGGATCATAGAACAAACCTTAACAAATTTTTAAAAACTTTAATCATATAAAGTATGTTATCTGACTTTAAAATATTTAAACCAGATATCAATAACAGAAAAATAAAAGGGAAATCTTCAAATATATAGAAATAAAACAACACTTCTAAATAATCAATTGGTCAAAGAGAAGATCGCAAAGGAAATTTGAAAATATTTTGAAGTGGACAAAAATAAAATACAACATCTCAGATTCTGTGGGATGCAGGTAACCAATGCTTAGAAGAAAATTTACAACATTAAATGCTTATATTTGATAACCTAAATAGTAGATATATCGCTATATGAAGTGCTTCTGAAAAGCGTTATAGTCCTTTAATGAAAAAGGTGAAAGGAATTAACATTTATTGACACCTTATCTTGATCCAGACACTGTATTAAGCATTTGCCCATGCTTTCTTATTTCACTATCATGATAAACTGGAAGGTAAATATTCTCATTATATTCATTTCACAAATGAGGAAACTGTAGCTTAAAAAGGCTAACTTCCCCAAAGTCACACAAATCCATTGTCAAGGCTGATTTAGTTGCTCAGTAAAGCAGTGGCTAAATCATTAAAACACTAAACAGAAAAGCAATGCATGAATGGAGGAATGGAGGGATAGAGGGATGGAGGGACATGCTGATCGATGAAGAGATAAATAGAAATATGTAGATAAATTTTGTTTTACACGGTACAGCCATGACTCAAATGTACTGTATATAAATAAAACCGGTGGGAGAAAACACAGTCTTTCCACTATAAGGATAGTTCCAAAATTTAGTGCATCATAACCATTATCTAGAATGCTTGTTAGAGCTACAGATGCCCAACTTCCCTCTTAGGAGAGCCCAGTTACATGGGTCTATGAAGGAAAACAGGAATCTGTGTTTTTATCAAGCTCCTCAGGTGAGTATGCCAAGACAAATGGTGGAGATGCTGTAATACACCAAATTCCTAATAAAGACGTAGTGGATGTAAGGAACTGCCTCAGTCTTCTGAGTGATTAGTTCAGATCACATCAACATAGAAAAATGCACCAAAGCCCATACAGCAGGAATTTTATTATATAATTAACATAGCAGTACCTCATATAAATGGAGATGGGTTCAGTGATCAGGGGATGAACTGTGCTAGTCTGTGAAGATGTGAATCACTGCCAAGGTCATGAATCAGCTAAAGGAAGGAAGAGGTCAGGATAAGGTCATCTGTTTTTGTGTCTCAGGCCCTGTGTGTCTGAGTCTGGGAGAAGGCCTTTGGGATACCTTTCATCATTTTATTCAAAAAATATTTTTGGAAATGTAATAATTTAAATTTTCCTGAAGCATGCATTTGAAGATTTTTGGTGGGTACATAGAATGAGCATTAAAGGAACCCAGTCAACCATGAAGAATTTGCTTTTCTTCACTCTTTAGTCCTACAACATGAATTTTGTGGAAAAATACTAATTTTGTGCCATGATGTAACCCACCCCCTGAGAGAAATTTCATCATCAAAGTCAAAATGTGGCTTACTCATATTTTAAAAATATGAGCAAGAAGCCCCAAGAAGTATATTTTAGAAACAAACCCAAAGATTTTATATTTAACAACGAACCCAAATAATTATATATTTCCAAATCACAAATGTCTGTATTTGTGAAAGGTCCTGGGTTCTATCCCTTGGGAATACTGAAGGTCTGTAGACTATACCTCTTTTCTGCATAACATTACACTTAAAAGTATTAATTACAATAGATGCATGTTGGAAATATCAACCGGAGTTTGAGGGACAAGCCATGATTATTTAATATATAAAATTAAACTTTTGAAAGCTTATTAAGACTGCATTAGTTTCATCAGTTTTATGTGAATAAAATAAAACTTTGAATACAATGATCTGGCTTCAGACTAAGAGCATAGTAAGTATTATGTTCAATGCAGAAAATTTGCTCTGATAAAAAAAATGGGAAGAATTAATCTGCAGCCTCAAGGGATGATGAGCGACTGCTTTGCAGTATGTTCTTTAGTAAGTGTGCCGACAATGGAAAGGGTCATTCTTCACTCATGTATTAATGGTGCAATTCCTACAACATAGAATAGGTCCAATAGATGTACATTAACTAATTCAACAGGGTCTCATGGATTCAAAACTGATGATATGCTTTCACATACTAAGAGAAAAATAATAGATCACATCACAGCTCCTTGGAATTTGGTAGTGGCATACTTTAAATTCAGGATGATACATATTTTGCATGTTTTGCAATATTTTTCCTTTTGAGCTGATGAAAAACATCATTAATCAGTTATAGCTCTGTAATACTCAGTTCAGGAAGCCACTGCCAAAATTCAAGAAAATCTTGATAGAAGAACCCCACTTGCTAAACCTGCTAAGAAGCTGCTTAATTATTTTGGAAAGAACTAAGTTCAAGGAGGAAGAGTCATGGTATGGACCAAGGACAAAAACGAAAGAATACAACCACTAGAATGTTTAAAATTTTAAAGGCAATACCAATGTTGGCAAATAGGTGAAGCACTTGGAACTCATTCGTTGCCATTTAAAGTAGACTTCTCCCACTTTGGAAAACTGTTTGGCAATAAAACAAATATATACTTACTTTTTGTTGCAACAATTCCACTCCTAGGTATATATAAGAGAAATGATTGCATGTGCCAAAAAACATGACTTGTACGTGAATACTCAGAACAACTTTATTCATAATAGCCAATGTACAATTATATAAGAACAGGTAAATCAATTGTAGTCTTTCATATAATAAAATATTGCATACCCCACCAAATAGAACAAATTACTTACATATATAACAACATGGATGAAATATCAAAAGATTGAATACTACTGGAATCCATTTATATGAAGTTCAGGGAACTTTCTGGGGTGATAATAATTTTCTAGATCTTGATCTGGCTGGTGATGACATTGCTGTATACATAGGTAAAAATTCACCAAGTTGTACATGTAAGATTATTGTACTTTATATAAGTTATTCCCCAATAGAAAATAAAATAACATAAAAAAATAACAAAGAAAGAGCAGGATGTGTTCATGGCTTGGAGATTACTGTAGGAAGCTCAAAAATGTAACAATTTTCCCCCCTCTTGGTTCCCTTTTTTGGCTTTTGTTGCTCACTTCTGTAGCTCCTATGTAGCTGGTGTGTTAAGGGAATGAGCCTCTTTCTTGGAAAAAGCATTCCCTTTGTTTAGAAGTTCCAACAGGACTATTCTGGGGCAGGAAAATGGAAGACTAAAGCAGGTTTGTCAATCAGCTTCTCAAAGTACAAAAGTAGCCCAACCTAAGTAATAAGTAAAGAATACCATTTAGGCAGGCATGACCATTGCTTTGATTTTTAATGGGTATTCCTGGAGTTCCTGGAGAACTCTCTTGAGAGTGTCTCAGGGATCTAGTGGGGAAAATGTAACCACAAGCAGCAACTGGTAAGGATTTGGGGATTTGGGGTTCTATAATCTGTTTTCTTAAGCAAACACGCAATCTTCTCAAGGTTTTTATTTGTTTTTTTGTGTGTGTGGTGGGGGGGTTTGGTAATATTTTGGTTACAAGGAACGGAAGTATACATAAGCTAACTCAAGTAAGAAGGAAGATTATTAAACCACTGAAAATGAATCTCACAGAATCGAAACATAAAGTATAGCAGGACACCACAGGAAATAAAGTGGGAATTGGAAAATAAATCAGAAACAGAAACAGAGGTGCGTTTTCTACTCCTTTCTCTCTGTGTCTTGTCTCTCCATGTCCATTATTCTCCTACCACAGAGCTGCCTTGTCAGCATACGATCTGTTGCTCAACATGACTGTGCTAACATGGGTGACAACATGGCAACTTCAATCCCTAAGTGTGACTTTCCATATGTAAAAAGTTTACTCTCTGTCATTGTAGGTTCAGTTAATTAAAGCCTATGAAAGCCTTTTAAGCTTTCAAGATCTGTTTGTTGGGCTAATTCTCAGGGGCTTCTGAATCAAAATGCGATGTTGAACACAGGATAAAATTTTACCAACTCATACAAATGCTATGAAACCAAATATATGTCTATGTACATTTCAAAAGTATGCATACACACAAAAACCCAAACACAAATAGTTACAGCAGTTTTATTTATAATTGCCAAAAACTGGAAGGAACAAAGATGCCCTTCAATAGGTGAATGGAAAACAAACTATGGTACATCTATGCAATGGATTACCATTCTGTGATAGCAAGGAATTAGCTATCAAGCTACACAAAACTAAGGATGAATATTGAACACATATTACTAAGTGCAATAAGCCTGTCAAAGAAGTCTGTATACTGCATGATTCCTTTTATGTGACATTCTGGGAAATTATAGAAATAGTAAACAGAGCAGTGATTGCCTGCGGCTTGGGGAAGGGAAAATGTTGAGTAGGTGAGGCACAGAGGACTTTTTAGGATGCTAAAACTATTTTCCATGACACTATAATGGTGGATACATGGATCTATGAATTTTTCAAATCCTATAGAACTTTACTGCACAAGGAGTAAACCTTGAAATTGTGAAAAGAGTGGACTTTAAGTGTTCTCACTACAAAGAAGATAAGCATGTGAGAGAATGCATATGCTAATTAGTTTGTTGTAGCCATTTAATAATGTATACATGTATCAAAACATCATGTTGTGTACCACAGTATATATAGCTTTTATTTGGCATTTTAAAATAATTTTTAAAGCAAACGAAAAGAGAAAACAGTGAACCTTAATGTATACAATTTTTAAAAAGTCATTTAGAAGGTCTAGGATTCCAGGTCTGGGATGCAAACTGCGACATAAGAATCTAACTGTGCTACCTGTGAGTATATAAAATAATATCGTTGAAAAAGATGGGAGAAAATGTGCTGACCTTAGTAACTTTGGAAATGAGTAGAGATTGTAAGACTGAAGGCAAAGAAATTGCACATAAGCTCTGTACTATAGTTGATAAAGTTATTTTCCATGGGGATATGGATTAACAATTCTAAAACTACACTATACATGTTTACTGAAACTATACAATTAAGTAAATTCATGGTGGACGGTAGGATCCAGGTAGCAGGTACAAACATGCAGTAGGATGCTAGAATGATCCACGTAGCAATGGATTGGAGTTGGAGGCATTCAGTATGAACTTATGTTAGTGTAACATAGAGATACATTAAATATAGAAGTAGTTATAGGTAGGTACATGTACATTAATGGATTAATATACACACATTTTCTGTAAGCTAAAATGGCTTAGAGGCAACAAACTCCATTAGCAACACGCACATCTAGTGCCCCAGATCTTCATTTCTACTACTATTATCCAATAATAGGAACAATCTACATTTGGGGAAATGGTTGATTCTAGGACTAAGAGAATATGCAGCACGAGTCTGAAGCATCTTGTGTTGCAGAAGGTAAGTAAGTGCTCAAAAACAACAACAAAAAAGTATATGCACACAATGATGGGGGTATGTCAAAGAGACACAGGAGCCAATTGAAAGTGCTCCCAATAGCCAAAATTGTAGTGTTTTAACAATAAAATAAGCAATGAGAGTATTCAATGATAATCTAAAGTATAAAATAAATATCCATGAGTCTATACTGATATGATTGAATTAAGAAATCAGTACACAGGGAAGAACAGACAAAATTTTCTGTGCAGAAAAATTCCAAATAATTTATGTAGATTCTTTCCCTCAAGGAGATGGAGCACAGTTCTCCATTCCTTAAGTGTGAGCTGTACTTAGTGGCTTTCTTCTCAAGTAAGCCCCAGGATATTTCTCACTTTCCATATCCCCTTATGAGACATGCTACCTCTATCTCTCTGGTCTTCTTTCCAAAAACTCATGACCTCAGTTTAATTATGAGAAAAATATCACGCAAATTCCCAGCTGAAAGACATTCTATAAAAATATCTGACTAGTAGTCCTCAAAACTGTTAAGGTAGCTGGGCATGGCAGCACAACTGTAGTCCCAGCTACTTGGGAGGCTGAGGTGGGACGATCATTGAGCCTAGGAGTTCAAGATTGCAGTGAGCCGTCATCGTGCCATTGCACTCCAGCTTGGGTAACAGAGCAAGACTTTGTCTCAAAAAAATTTTTTTTAAGTTTTTTAAAATTAAAAACTTGTTAATGTCATCAAAAATAAGAAAAGCCCAGAAAAGCATCACAGCCAAGAGAAGCCTAAGGAGACATGACTATATTTGACATGATGCCTGATATTTTTCTCATAATTAAACTGAGGTCATGAGTTTTTGGAAAGAAGACCAGAGAGATAGAGGTAGCATTAAGAAAAGCCCAGAAAAGCATCACAGCCAAGAGAAGCCTAAGGAGACATGATGACTAAATGTCCCGGTACAGAAAAAGAGCATGGGTAAAAACTAAGAAAATCAGAATAAAATAGGGATTTTAGCTAATAATGACATGTCAATATTAATTCATTAGATGTAACAAATGTAGCATACTAACATAAAATATTTACAAGAGGGGAAAACGGGCATAGGGTATATAGAACTCTGCATTATCTTTGCAATTTTTGTAAATCTGAAGCTATCTATAATAAAATTTTATTGAGAAAATACATGTACTAACTTAAGAGTACCAAAGGGATATTTCCAAGTAAGAAAAATGAAGGGGAAATCTATATAGTACACAGAAGCAAAAGATGTGTTGCCAAGGTGAGTGGTGCAGAATGTAAGTAAGTGCTCAAAAAAGAAATATTAATAAAACACACACACACACACACACACACACACACACACACACAATGATAGGGGTATGTGACAGGCCCAAGAATTGGACATGGGGATGCCCAATGACAAATGCCAGCTGAGGAGCCGGAATTGGGCTCCCCACGTGAACTGGGGAATATATTGTGAGTTCACAAATAAAAATCCAGATATCCTTACCCTCCAGATTGGAAATTAGCCTTCTGCCCCAGGTAATGACTGTGAAACATGTTACTTGCTTGAGCTCAGAATACCAAGCCTACGTGTGGCTAGATACAGACCCTGAGTCGGAGCTGTGTGTGTAGTATAAACCTTAAGAAGATGCACTTACATAAAACATCACTGGGAGCCAATGAAATCCACAGGACCAGGCACAGGCAAGTGTGAAAACAATCCATTAGGAGGTCCTTATAACCCAAGGCACAAGATGCAAGATGAATTCATAGTCAAAAATTATAAAGCTTTTGAGGAAGTTCAACATCATAACAGTCTACAGACTCAACTAATGAGGGAATTTACATTTTAGGAGTTAGAAATAATGGAGCAATCTAAAAGAGATCTAAATATACCTGTTTGAAATGTCCTATGGAAGAAATAGCATGATAAAAATAAAAACAGTGTTTATGAAAGAAGAGTCAGTGGATTTTTTTTTTCCAGTAGAAATGCTGAAAAAATACAGTCACTGAGAAAAAATTCTTAAAAAAAAAGTTTTAATCAATGGTTTTTAACCTTGGTTACGCATCATAGTTATTGATGTCCATCTCCTGACCCACACCAATTAAACCAGAAACTCTAGGGGTGGGACCAGGCATTGATATTTTGTTAATCTGCCAGGTGATTCTAAGCTACAGCCCCTAGGTGAGGTACTCTGTTAACATATTAGACACAACTGAAGAGACAAGTATTAACAACAGCAACAACAAAACTAGACATAGCCTGAGACAGAAAAGAGGAGAAAAAAAAGAGAATGACAAGATGATAAACAAACAAGTTAAGAAACATGAAGGACGTAATAAGAAAAGTCTGATTCCTACACATAATATGCATTCCAGAAGGAGAGAATAGACAGAATTGTGGAGGAGAATTCGTCAAACAGAAAATGGTTACATCTTTTCCAAAAATGATGTAATATATCAAAAGTTCCATTGGATGCTGAGTAGATAAATAAAAATAATCCAGACCTAGACACATGATAGGGAAATGTAAAGAGGAAATGCTGGAAGTAGGTGTGGGTGGAGGGCAATGAGGCATCTCTAATACTGATGTAATTGTTGCAAGAAAAAAAATTAAAATGTAGTCGTAGTATCGGAGCCTATTCTAATGTGCACTCATGCGCAAAGTAATGCAAGGTTGTTTAGTGAATACTGACTACATGCCATGTGCTGTCCTAAGAACTGGCAGACAGAAAGATAAATAAGACATGGTGGAAGAACTCCAGGGAAGAGGAGAAAGGCATGTATACAACCATGGTGGATCGTATTAATAGCACCAATACTTCAAACCTCCCTGTGTCCAGTGATTTTTTTTTGTGACTTTACAGTTCTTTCCAGAGTTTATTCTCCCATTGCCTTAAAAATTGGCTGACCTTGAACTTTCTTTAGACTAGAATTCACTGGACTTGATGGTAAGTTAATTCTGAGACTAGGTCTCAAGAGACCGCGAGTATTTCTGCTGTGCTTCTGCTTTACTCTGATGACATGCCCAGGCTAGCCTGCTGGAGGATGAGAGGCGTGGGAAGCAGAGATCAGTCACCCCGGTCACCCCAGCCAACAGCCAGCCATGAATGTAGGTGATCTCAGCCAAGATCAGTAGAGCCAACCATCCTACATGTCTGATGAACAAGTGGCTATTATTGCAGGCCATACAGATGCCATTGATACGCCAGCTCCCCATAATTCAATGTGACGGAGCACACAGAAACAATCAGCAGGAAAATAACTCCAAATTTTAATTTTTTTTCCCCTAAACCATATTACACTTGTTTCCTTGGTTTCACAAAGTTCCAGCTTGCTCCGTCTGGTAAATGTGTTGGTGGCAAAAGCTGTGAGACATGGTGGCAGATGAAATCTCTTGCCCTTAAATAGCTGTCAGCTCAAAACTATAAACAGTAAATACTGTGAAGCCTGTCTTAAACCGCAGCCCAAGGGAGCCGCAGAAATTGGATGCCTCATAGAAATGATCTTTAAGTAAAGGTTGAATACAATAGCCTTGGGGATATTTTCAAATGGTGGCTCCAGACAGAGCTGTCTGATGGGAAGCGTTCGCCAGCCCGGGCTTCCTGGAGTTTGCCCGCTCTGAGACACATAATGAAAAAGAGAGCTTCAGGGTTCATCAGGGGATGGCACAGAGGCCAGGAAAATCCAAAGTATTTTATAATGTCCAGGTAAATGCTCTACTTGTGGATTCATTAATTAGACTTTCAAAGATAAGAAGCCAAATAAAAAGCTGAACTTTTTCCTCAAAGCTTGCCTTCATCTCACTGAGCAACATGCAAAATGCCCCTCACAATAAATCGTTTCCCCTTCCCAGGTAGAGCCACCTGCATTTGGTGTGTGTGATTTGGGGTGTTGAAAGCTAGCCAAAGCAAGCAGGAACGAGAGGGCTGGTTAGCAGCTCTGCTCCGAAGTGTGGGAAGTGGTTAGGCTGCAGAGGGGGCACCCTAATGCATGCCTTTTGAAATCAGAGCAGCATAAGCCCTTGAGAGGGGATGTAGGGACCCTGGGGTCCCAAGGGGAAAGATCTTGCAGCCCTGATAAGAATGGTTGCCTGGCAAGGCTAAGCTGGAATGGGAATCTCCAGGCGTGGAGAGCGTCCAGTCTTGCTGTGGTCAGAATCAGAACGGAGAATGCGGAGCATGAGACAGAGGCTTTCCGTAAACATGGCTCATTCTCAGAGCACTTCAGGGCTGGGTTCCCAGAGGGCGGACATTCCTAGAAATGGTGCAGATGCACAGCCCCTCCTTCCAGGGCACCGCCCCCGCAGCCCGGCAGAGCAACCGCAGACATTTATTTTCCTTCTCCGAATAACACCGCCGCGCTGGGTGGAAACGAACCCGAGAGCCCACACTTGGCCAGCGGCCGCGGGGAGTGGGCGCCAGCAGTAGGTCCCTGCTGGGGCTGT
This sequence comes from Pan troglodytes, assembly GCF_028858775.2. NCBI lineage: Eukaryota > Metazoa > Chordata > Mammalia > Primates > Hominidae > Pan > Pan troglodytes. Next base: position 46,891,738 of record NC_072404.2, read on the forward strand.
CGCTCAGCTTCTCCCTGCGGACCTCGGACACAGCCCCCACCAAGCTGCATGCGTCCCGGCCTCCTCCCTTTCCAAAATCCGGCTGCTCCTACTGTCAGGCACCTGAGAGGGAGCTTCCCTTAGCCTTGGAATCGCTGCCAAGGGGTCGAGCAGACTTTTCAAATTCTCTCCCCCTCCCCGGAGCCCCCACCTTCACTTAGACATTTGTGGGTCACTATTTGTTTATTTATAATTTACTGATTGATCTTTAAAATTTAATAGGCATTAGAATCACATGACATCATGCTAACAGTTCCTGATGTGAAATCTGTCTGTTTCAAGATTTTATATAAAATATTCCATTATGTTATTACACTTGTAATCTGTAGACTCACTGCGTTTGCATAGTAGCATCCTCAGCAGGGCGATGCAGACCCGGACTTCTTGTTGAAGAGAGGGAGGAAGCTTCCTCATAAAAGGCCAGAGGGCTCCGTGTGAATCTGTCTCCACACTCACGGCTGTCTAATACTGCATGCCTCAGCGTTCTCATCTATGAAATATGAATATTAGTAGTACCTATCTTATAAGATTTGTGCTATCAAAATATAATCCATATTAAGTGGATAACTCAATGCTTGGCACATAGTGAGTACCCACTGTTAGTATTAGAATTGTTTCTGTAAATACTATTGCTACTATTAAAATTTTTCTGAATCAGCTCTTAATTTGTGGATGACATGAAACCTTTTCAGAAGTAATTTAATGTATCTTATTACAAGGCAAATTCTTTTGGTTTTCATATTTTTCTAATAAATACAAGAGAAGCTGACAAAAACAAAATGATAGAGCAAAGATAGAAAAGCGAAGGCAGGGAGATCAATTTTAATATCAAATAAAGCAAAGATATTGAGAGAGAGAGATTTTTGTGTTCATTGCAGACAACATTCCCATTCAAGATATAGCAGCAGAAAACAAACAGGCATACTAACAATTTTGTGTTTCTGACTTTGTACTCTTTGTCTAAAAAGTGACTCCTAAAATTGTATAAAATTCAGGGCCACAAATCTGAACTGCCCCTGAAAACATGTAAAGCAAAAACTGTTAGGAGTGTAAGAAAATTAACAGCTTCCATATATTTGATTAGAAACAGTTGTAGAAGAATATTTAACAACACAGGAAGATGTTCGTGATATATTACATACTAAAAGATTAATAACAGTTTCATGTACATATGTCCTGAGGTCAAGGACAGGTTTGCCAAACAGACCAGTTCCCCTTGGAGAGTCACCTTAAAGTCCTAATTAGCCTATTAAAGGCTCTGAGAAATCCAAACACCAAGTTTAACTCTTAAATATAGTGGTTTCTACCACTTTTATTTGAGAATGCAGAACTTTTTCACAATACTCATATTAAACTTCTTTTGAACAATTTTTAATATACACCTTTTTGGGATATGCTATCCTAGAAGCACGTCCATTAGAATCAAGTTAAAAAAAAAGAAAAGCCAACTCTATCAGGTGTGAGTGTGTGTGTGTGTGTAATATAAATTGTCTAACTATGTAAATATGATATAAAAGGCTACTGGAAAGGATACCAATTATCACTTTTACAGATGACATGATACAATTTTCTCCTTAGACTACTCAAGATTAAGATTGAAAAAATATTAGAACCATATTTTAGTGTATATACAAAATAAATATATTAGAAACTGATTTGACTTACTTTTTATCTGCTACCTATCTACACTGCCTGAGTTTTTGCTTTATCATGATATTATTTTTACAATTTAAAAAGTCTTCTTTAAATTCATGAGGCATTAGGCTCTTAGAATGAAAGATACTGCCTCATTTCTTGATAATTAGAAACTGTTAAAAAGTCACTTAAGGAATCAGCAGTATTAGTGTCTGATAAAATAAGAACCTCTCAAAATTTGATGTATTGCGTGTGCAGGGCTCACTCCAATTTCCTGGGAATGATCTGGCACTAGAGGTCCCATCTCCCTGGTCTCCCAGGGGCAGGGCTACACCCAGCTCAGTTTCCCTCAGGACTCTGGATCTTCCACGTCTTTAGACTCTGAGCTGTTGGCATTTCTCAGCATCCCTCTAGACAGCTGGCATCTGAACTCAGACTGCCCGATGCTTAAGCTACAAGTGTTAATTCCTGCACACCAAGGTCACTGGCACACTCGTTCCATTTGAAGGAGTGAGCAGCAGGGGAAATGGGGTGTCTATTCTGACTAATACCCTGGGCACTTGGGCCCAAACTCTCATGGACAGGACCTGCATGCCTGCTGGTTTTCTGCCCACAGTTCTAGCCTATCTTGGGATCTTGCCTGGTGTCCACCCCAAGCTGTGCCTCAACAGGTGCATGGGACAGGTCATTCACATGGAGTCTCATGGAGTGGGATGTGCAAATGAGTTAATTTTATCTCAGCAAAAGTGATTGGGTGCTTTATGACACCATTGCCTCAAAAATTAAACTTTACATCTGGTTGTAGGTACACTGAACTCAAGGCATTTGTTTTGTTTTGCTTTATTTTGTTTTGTTTTGTTAGGGTATGCATTTTGCACTAACTCAGTAATTCTCAAGTGAGAATTTAAAACGGACTTTCAAAGTGATGGAAATTGCTTTGCCTTTATTTATGGGGGTGGGGAGAGGAGGAACAGATTGGCTCCAGGGCACTGACTTAGACATTATTAGCTACTGAGCTGGGTGCATCCGTTGTCCACTCCATATTCTCTCTTGTAATTTGTTTCATAGATGAACAAGGAGCAGAGCATTGGAGTAGAGTCTTCCTTGATGGATCAGTGAGTGGAAAATAGTAAATCTTCTTTTTCCCAAAGCTAATGCTTTACGTTCTTACCAAGAGCATTATCCTATAATAGATACAGAATTAAATTGTTTAAAAACTCAAGGTAAGCAATTCTCCCATTTGCAACTATTTATTAGGTATATTTAAGGGATGAATAAATTCATTTTCACCACAAGTAATTTGAAAACCAATCTACTTATTTGTGTGAATTCAGTGATTCCCTATGAACTTTCAGAATATATATATATATCAAGATCAGCTACTTATCTGTGAAGGGTGACATATTGACCGAACAACTCATTATTTTTAAGCTCTACAAATATATCTCACCTGCCTATTTACTCAAACTAAACCATGCATTTCTTAAGAATATTGTGTGGGTCTGGTAATAGCTTGTCCAATGAATGTGCAAAAGTTATTACAAGCAAGTTCAGTAAGATCAAAGTAAACAGTTATAAGGCTAAGCATGACAACAGGTGCAGCTGAAAGCACATGACTGAAAGGAAAATGGTAATGAGGGGTGGAGTTAGGTGCCTCCACCCTGTGGATCAGACACATGTCTATCACACAGCCACCCAGAGGAGTTTGGCAGGAAGATATTCAGGGCTTGGGGATATGCCGTTTGCTGTCTCTAAGGGATGAGTCGATACAGATCTCAGGGGCGATTTGCTAGCTCTTCCCTTGCACATTTCCAGGGCACAATAATTGGCCCAATGGCTTCTAGAAAAAGCCCCCGAGAAAAGTTACAATTGGCAAAGCATTTTAGACTAATGGAAACCTGGATGGATTTTTCTTGTATGTTGCCTTATATTTTATATTATAGGAAAAAACTAAGAGAATATACTGTTTATCGAAAGCCACTATTTAGCTCTTTTTAAGGCAAATAATTATCAAGAGACCGTAGTTTTTTTGTCATTCTAAATCCAATGAAACAGATGCTCACATGACCTCTGGAGGCTGCACCAGCTGAGGCTTGGCATGGCAAGGCAAGTGAATCCTCCCATTGTCATAACCTCTGCCTGTCCTTCAGTTCCTCTCCCAGGCCTGGGTCCTTACCTCCTGCACACATGCACACTCTTAAAACAGCTTCTTAGCACAGCTCCAACCACTCAACAGGAAGCTTGTCCAAACTAAGAAACCAAGATCTTGTCCTGCATTCCTTCCTAACATAAAAGTTCCAAACCTTTTTTAGGAAGGCAAAACTTGTATCATAGCCAGATGTACACACTAGTCTAGCTAGATGGATAGCAGGCACCTACTACCCAATGCCTTGCCAGGGATTTCTATAGTGTTTTTTTCCCTTTTATTGTTTTCATTTGGATCTGTGTCCAATGAAAATGTTTTCATAATCCCTTAATGTTACTACCAAATAAGTATGTGAGAAATTAAGGATTTCTGAAATTATGTACCTCACATATACAGCATATATATGTGTGGGTATTATATATATAAGCTTATATCTATATGTATATAAAGTTCAAAATGCTATCTTAAAGCTTGAAAATGAGCCATTGGAAATGTATTTTCACTTGAGAAATGACTCATGCAAGAGCCCACTTATACAGAGAACCCACCCAGCAGAGTCACACAAGAACTGAGATGGTGGAGTAAATGAAGACAAGATTGACGTAGAATTCCCACCCGAAGTATCCTCAGGACAACCTTCCTGTCCTCCATTCAGCCTCAGGCTGTCATTTGTAGGAACTTCAGTAAAGGATCATCTTGTGGAAAATGTCAAAGTGTAGAAGAGAAGGGACATAGCTCTTGTATTATTGATTTTAAATGGTGGGTTTGACTCTGGGGTTTTGAAAAGCAGCAAGAACAAGATAGTGTGTGTCACCATCATGATGGATAGGGTTCATGGCAGCAAACCAAGTGAGCAATCATTCCAGTGGGATCCAAGGGCTCAAACCTAGGTCAGGCAAGCCAGAAATGCAAGGAACCAGAAGGTACAGGAAGGCACATCCTCAGGAACACCAAGAGTGGCTGCTCTGCCAAGTCCCAAGGCAAAGAGTGGATGCAGAGAGGCAACAAGACCAGGAACCCCAGGAAACAGGGGCTGCAGAATCGAAGCAGGTTGTGAGGTGAAAGGAGAAAGTTGAACACAACAGCATGAAGACACAGGAGTGTGAAGCCAAGTACTTATTTTGATTGACACCCAAACCATGGTACTTGCATGGGTGGTTTGGGCTGATTTAAATCACATATCATGGCAAGCTGGTGATCTGTCAGACTCTGCTTTGAGTTTTCATCAATTCTTGCCCAATCCTTGCCAATAGAAGGATGGAGTGCCTTTAGGATGCCTGGGACTACTTTGGAATGGTAAAGAGAAACCCACAGGAGACATGCACAAAGGAAGGTGAGAGGACTAGGGAGAACACCTGGACCAAGAGGACAGGAACATGGCTAAGGCGCAGCTGCACTGGGCTGTGAGGATGAGCAATGCAATCACCCCTTCCCTGCTGCTGTTGACTGCCCCTTCCTTTCAAAAACTTGTAAGTGAAAGGATACGAAATTTCAGTCAGAAGAAATAAGTTCATATCTATTGTACATGACTGTAGTTAATAAGAATATATTATATTCTGGCCAGGCACGGTGGCTTATGACTGTAATCCCAGCACTTTGGGAGACTAAGGCAGGCGGATCACGAGGTCAGGAGATCAAGGCCATCCTGGCCAAAATGGTGAAACCCCATCTCTACTAAAAATACAAAAATTAACTGGGTGTGGTGGCATTAGCCTGTAGTCTCATCTACTTAGGAGGCTGAGGCAGGAGAATCGCTTGAACCTGGGAAGCGGAGATTGCAGTGAGCCAAGATTGAGCCACTGCACTCCAGCTTGGGTGACAAAGTGAGACTGCGTCTCAAAAAAAAAAAAGAAAAAAATATATATATATAATATTCTTCAAAATCACAGTGGATTTGATAGCGGATTTGAAGTGTTCTTCCCACCAAAAAATGGTATTTGAGGAAATGCATGCTACTTAGCTCAGTTTAAGTATTCTACAACATACACGTTTCAAAAGATCATGTTGTATATGACAAACATATAGAATTTTTTTTCTCAATTTAAAAATAACTGATTGAAGCTTGTTCTTTTGGTTAGCATGTAATGCTACTCTCCCAGTCATGTAGGCTTTCATGCATTCTCTCTCTTTACTTTATTGATTCCAATTTCCCTACCCAAGCCTTGTATTTTAATTTTTTCCAGAGTACACTGCTAGGCCTGCTGCTTTTCTCATTCTATGTACTCTCGCTACTTACTCAGTCAAAATTTTGAATGACTATATCACTCATGGGATAAAATCTAAGCTCTTTTGCAACAAACCCAAGACCCTTCAAGATCCATGTCCTACGATTTGCCTTACCTCATCATCTCTACACTTCCAGCTCCACCCCAACATGTAACTTAGTCAAATTACACAACTCAGTAGATTTTACATTTCCCATTCTTTTACATTTCCATCTCTTACTACTCCATTTGCTTAAGAAACTTTCACCCACTTCATCACCTAACTTGGCCAGGACCAGCTACTGCACATAATTTTGGAGGTCCAGTATAAAATGAAAATACAGTCCCCTTGTTTAAAAAGTATGAAGAATTTCAAGATAGCAAGAGTAGAGCACTGAGCTAAGCATGAGACACTGTAGAAGCTGGCTTTAGGTGACATGTGCATGCCATGAACCCAGCCCTGTCCTCAGCTCAATTTTTCCTTCCTTGTAAATTTTTCCCATTTTCTCCCTAAGAGATGTACATTTCTTCTCTATTCCCCCTTCACCCCACAAAGTTTCCATGTTAACATTTACTCTGTGCTATTTTTATTTTTGTTGTGCATGTTTCCTCATAAGCCTATAAGTTCCTGAGGACAAAACTAGGCCTTGGTTAATGTTGTATAGTCAGCATCTAGCACAACACATGGTACATAGGAGGCCCTCAAATATGTCTGTTGAGTGAATGAATGAACAACTGCAGCTTCTGTAACTTGTTTTCTGTGTGATGCTGCTGTTTTCTCATGGACATTTTATGTCATTGGAGAATCAGTTATTTTGTTTGAGAAACAGTTCTAGACGACTACAAGTACCACAATGCCTCAGTAATAGAATTTCTAGAGGTTTGTACATAAAAGGACCTTATCCAACACGGAATATTTTAAAAAATCATTTAAACATGGATGTTGATAGGGCAGATGCAGTGGCTTATACCTGTAATCCCAGCACTTTGGGAGGCCAAGGCAGGAGTATTGCTTGAGGTCAGGAGTTGGAGGCCAGCCTGGGCAACACAGTGAGACTCCATCTGTGCAAAAAGAATTAGCTGGATATGGTGGCACGCACCTGTAACCCCAGAGACTCTGGAGGCTGAGGTGGGAGGATCCATTGAACCCAGACCCCAACTCAAAAAATAAAAAGAAAAAGATGTTGAAAAGAAAATTAAATAACAAGTCATAAATCCTCTTATCACTTATATTTCTCTTTATGTATTTTGATACATGCATTAAAGTTGTATTTTTAGAGAGTTTGAAAATGGATTGTTCTTCAAACAAAGCCATGGGACTACAATAAAATTAAGAAAGCAGCTAAACGTATTCAGCTTCTCTTTTACAAACCTATATTGAGATTGGTGCTTTTGAATTCCTCCCACCCCCTCCCCCACCCAGCTCCCAAGTACAATTTCTTCAAAAGGTAGTTCATCCAGAGGAAAAATATGTAGAAGGTAAATGCAGATTTCTCTCCTAGAAGCAGAGGTGGGATTGGGTCATGCAGAGCTTTTTCTTACCAGTCCGAGCTCCTCTCCCATCTCCTGCCACACAACTGGTCTTGAAGATGGAGGGGGCTATTTTATATGGATGCATATGTAAACACTTTTGATACATATTTTCACTTTTAATAACAATCTCTTTAGGACCCAACACAGAAATCGAATTCATCTAACTCTTACTTGAGGTGAGCCAAGATTGCTCATCTAGTCAAAGTTTCTGAGTAGAAAATCAGGCTATGACTGTGTGACATTTCCAAACCACAAAATTTGGTAGGGGTACAAACAGCCTTAGTCATTGGAGCATCTGACATCTTGGTCTCAGGATAGCTATTCAGCCATCCAGTGTTCATGATAGTTGGTTAGATGCCATAAAGGACAAGCTGTTTAATCTCAACAGCCTCTAAGTTTTCTCTTAAAAAAAAAAAGAGCCTTTAAATGGCCTTATAAATGCTAAAGTACACTCTTTCCCAGTGGTTGCACATTCAGAAATCCATCTGAAAACAATCATTCAAAACATGGACTAAATGTCCATTACATAATTATTTATATTAGCCTAATATTGTAAACAAATGTTTAACACTGTGGAATTATTGAGTATATTGTAAGTGATGAAATTCCATTTGGTGGACTGTTGTGCCACGATTAAGACTAATGTTTACAAAGAGTTTTTTAAAGCTTGGAAAGATGTTTATATTACGGTGCTAAGTAAGTTATGAGGCTTCAGCAACATATATCCCCGACGATCTCAACTATTTCTCAACATGTACAAAGGAATTAGGATAAAACAATACATTTTAACCATGATGATTTTCCTCTAAGTATAGATGATTTTTTTCTTTTTACTCTTCTGCTGTCTCTTATTTTTTTCAATAAGCATATATAACTTTTATAATAAGAACACTAAAAACATTTCTTTGGAAGGTGACAGTCACAAGGCAGCACCTGACTTCACTGTGGTCCTTTTGCACATGAGTTAACCTGTCATTGAAAACAGAGGGACTCAGAGCTATCTTAACAAGATATGTGGGCCAGCTAGGACCAGAGCTGAGAAAACTCACAGGGAAACTTGAAACGATGAAGCCAAATTTGCAGAAGAATGGCAAAATGGGGACTACAATTTGTGAAAAGCCAAAAAACTCATAATGAATTTCCAGTTACTATTTCGTTATGCTACTTTCTAGAATCCTAGGAAGCACCACTTCTTCATTTAACACAAAGAGGCAAGAAGAGTTCAGAGCCTAAATCTGTGATAAAATTCAATATTCGAATGTGGAAAAACACATGACTGAGAAATAAAATAGAGCTAACTTTTGTGGTTGCAAGTTTCAGAGACTCAAGTTAGTTCAATTAAAAGGGCTGCTTATTAAGAATACACATAGAGTAAGAAGGAAGATAAAATCTCATGAGGGTGCTAAGAAGAGGAGTGGGTGAAGACAGGAGTTATAATTGGAGCCAGCTCCTTGTGGACACTAGATTTGAAGGGTGACCTTGAGCCTAAGGATATTCTGAAGACTTCAGTAGCAACAATCCACACCTCTGCTCTACTGCTCTTGTATTAATACAACTGAAACATTCCAGGCATCTGTTTTTTCCTGTTCTGGTATCAACTGATTTCTGTGTTTTCTACTCTGTTTTTTGTTTGTTTGCTTGCTTGTTTGCTTTGCTCATTTTTTACTGCATCTCTTTTTTCTGTCCCTGGCCCACTTCAGTGCCTATGGCTCACTATGGCCACCCTAAATTCCCTCTATACATGACATCCTGTGAGTCTCAACTCTCATTGTCAACTGCCTCATTCTCTCTGTATTCCTAGTTCAAGAAGGAGTTGAAGTGTCTCAGTGGTTCTGTTTACAGTAAGCCACTTTGTAAGCCCCTGATAAGCCTATGTAACAGCTGGTCTGGGTTCGCATGTCCCCTTCTCGGCCATGAAACAAAACTTCTCCCTGTGACTGCCCACTGGGAAAGGTTCCTGGGCTAGGTGATTTCACTTAGAATAGAGAGGAGAAAAAAGTGAATAACGTAGGATGGCACAGGACACTTTATGACTAAAATCTTGTGAACAGCTATTGATTGAGGAATAATTTTTTCCTGATGAACATTTAGGGTGAAGAATCCTGGTTCTAGCATGTTGACATGTCTGCCTCCAGTTAAGTCAACATCATCAAGCCCACAGAACAGGATGGCTATATAAACTAGTTTGTGCCCTTTTGCTAACAGATGTTTAATGAATGTTTTCAGGTACAGAAAAAAAGTATGCAGTTAACATATTTAGCTAGAAAACAGACTATATTCTTGATAATTTATTATGTTTCACATAGATACATCATTTTCTATGTTGGTCATATTAACAAAGGGGGTGGTAACATCCAGACTGCTGTATATTTCAAGCACAATTTTGCCTAAACACGTTACATTAATTACTTGAGATATTGATGCCTATTTGTTCAGAATCCAACATAAAATAATGAGCATTCTCTTTCTCATTTTCACAACTTACAGGCAAAACTGTAAGCAAAAAAAGAGTGAAAATCTTGCCTTTGGTATCTATATGTGTTTGTCAAACTAAGAGTCTAGGATGAAAATAGTTGAAACAATGACCTTAATGGTGGGGCAATGCCAAAATGTGCCCTAATGGCTCTTCTATGGCAGAACTGGCTGTTCTCAATGTCCCTCAGCCCCTATTAATCTATTATTTCCATAGATTGATAAGAAAATGTTCATATTGTCATTTGCTGCTTGAGGATTTCAGGGACAGACTTTAATATTTATGGAGTGTGTACTATACCAGGTACAGTACCAGGTGCCTCACACACACTTTTCATTTCAGCCTCGCAAAAATGTTGGACATTAGGTATGATGTCTGCAATGTCTCAGAAAACAGGCTTGGAGGGTTAACCTTTAAAAAGCCTCATCAGATGAGCTAGGATTACTCCTCTTTGTCTCCACCTTGATCATTGTAGATTAATCCTAAATATTACAATCATCATGTCCTCCCAATAGAGGTGGCATCAAGCTGTTCAGAATGTGGCCTGTGCTAGCAGGGATTGGACCTTCCTGGTGGCAGGGAGCAAGGCTGGAGCCTGATGAGAAGCGGAGAGGGAGGTATTAAACACCACAGGTGGTAAGATGGCAACACATTCACGCAGCAACAGGCTTCCTGTCTCACTGCCTTCAGTTGTGCAGGTCTTCAGCTGCTTCTGTCCTTGGTTGCCAATTTTACCCAGTCATCAATACCTGTTTGTTCAGAATTCCCAACAAAATAACAAGCATCCTACCATATTTGAGAAATGCATGAGCAGTGGGGAATGTAATTTTCTTACATTATGGTTGCTCTCTGTCAAAGGAGAAAAAATATTTTGCTTAGAAAAGTAAAGCCTTCTCTGCAGTTACATGGTAGAGAAGACTTAAAAATAACCTTGGTTTTAGGCAGGAAAGAGCTAACTTCAAGGTTGAATGCTACTAGACTTTCCCCTTTTTTCAGAAATCCTTTATTCAACAGTTGCTTCCTATACTTGCAGTAAATGCCCCATGCCGGGAGAAGACAAGGTTAACATTTTCTTACTTCCTGCCTTGTTGGAATTTTGATGTTCATTGTTTCATAGCTCCTTACATGGAAATTTCCTGCATTTGCACACCCACATGAGTGTTCATGAATCTCTTTCAGAAGTTTAGCCAGGTGGTTGTATTGTGTTTCACTGACCTTTTACTCAGATGTCTTGCATTAGAAGTGAAGCCTGTTCATACTTTATGGTAAAGTTCAAAATCACAGGAACTATGAATGACAATATTATAAATCAGCAGGGCCACCAGGGAAGGAATTACTGATGAGTGGTACATAGAAATGAAGAATCCAGTTGTAGCCTTAGTAATGTGTAAGTTGAAGGAACCAGGCAAATTACTGAATCCAAAAGGATACTTTAGGTCAGTGTCTAATCACTTGGGCCAAGCAGAAGGAACACAGGGAAATGACCCCTAAGTGGATGAAAAGAAGCTAGTGAGACTCAAACTGAGCAAGAAAACACAAGGGGAAACAAACTTGTATAAAAAGTACCTGGAACATCAAGGTTCAAACTGGGCAGAAACATCAGGGAGGAAGTTTCTCTAAAGGTCTCCATTGACATGTAACATATGGGTTAGCAAGTGGTTCTCAGACTTGAGTGTGCATCAGAATCCTCAGAGAGCTCAGTACACACAAAGTACTAGGCCTCTCTCCAGAGATTTTGATTCAACAGGTCTGGGGTGAGACCTAAGAATTCGCATTTTTAAAAAGTTCTCAGATGATGCTAATCCTCCTGACCTGAAAGCCATACTTTGAGAACCAAGAGATTAGCAGGTGCACCAACCAGCATGGTGAAGAATGTCTATTGTCCCTGGGCAGAAGCCGTGTGTCTTCTTACCGGAGCCCTCCTCCTGCTGTGCACACACTGTGCCTACAAGGGGCCAAGGCGGCCCACAGCAAGATATCACACCTGCTGTGTATTTGGTGGAGTTGATTTCTGTAGCTGACCTAAGGGTCAGCTAAGTAAACCATATCCTGTTATTGTTTTTGCTTTATTTCTCCTCTGCTTCCAATTTTAAAAAATGTAAGAAAGCATATAATAAATGATTCAGATATTAAAACTTAAAATGGAAATAGGAGAAAACATGTAGAAAGAAAAGAAAGCAAACATGTCAACAAAAAACTAAGAGGCCAAATAATATGCATTAGTTTTAGCCCTGATTTTTTTAAGCAACCAAGGTAGGAATCGGGAAAATAATGGGTTACATAGTTCTCAATTTATAGAAAATACATGCAGAATTTTTCAGGAGAGACTAATGTAAGTGAGATTTTGAATAATAAGGAGGAGCGTAAAGCACAATTGAGGAGGGTGGTATTCTGTGCACAGTTTTTTAAAGATTGAAGGTGGAGTTAAGAAGGGCATATGTAGGGGACAGTATGGAGGCTGTTTGAGGATGAATGAGAGCTAATTTTGAGGATGAGTGAGCAAGAGTCTCAGCCCCCAACAGACAGACACTCTGGTGGACAATGTTAGCTCTAGAAGACCTCGGGCCTTCAGACATTTTGCAAAATCAGACCCTGAGCTAAGCAGAAACAAAGACTCTTGAGCTGTCGCTTGGTCACTAAGAAAACCAAACCAACTTACCCCGAGCCCAGGCACCAGTCAGTTCTACTCATAAAAGCAACAACTTATCGATAGCCTAACAGGGGTGCAGCCATGTCTGGAAAAAGGCCAGAAGGGATTCTCCGGGAACTTGAACAAGGTTACCCGCTATAAAACAAGCACCAAAACATGTAGAAAACGCCCAGGAAACACACACAAAACAAACTCAACCCCTTTCCTCTGCCCACAGGGTTTTGTGAGGTGTCTCGTGGCTCCAGTTCAAATTTCTGTCGTATCGTCAGACTTTCCAGACTCCTAGGACATTTGGCTAAGGCAGGTGTTACATCTTCTGTCGAGGGACTCTCTCCTGCCAGAAAGGGTGGAGTGGCTGAAAGGGAATAATCCAGTCGGGTCTTTTCCATTCCCACTTCTGTGGTCTCCTTTTGACTCTCATCACATCATCACATGAGTCAAAACAATCTTGACACACATAGCTATGCTAATGTCTGAACATGCCTTTTGTCCCTAGTGGCATCTTTCTCAGGAAAAGAAAAAAAGACAGAAAAACAGAGTACCCTAAATAACCCCATTTGCTTGGGAATGATCAGGAAGGATCATGAAGGGTCATTTGCACAGTCCTGTGGTACTTTGTTTATGCTCAACTATTAGGATAAGCATCTAAAGTAAAGGTATGTGAACCTAACTTTTTCTAGCCTGGGCTTATTGTTTACTTTTGCCTTACTGTCAAATCCATCATAAGCTTCTCGTATTATCTTTCCCATAAATACACCAGATTCAGTGGAAAAGAGAACATTCCTCTGGGCTGCTTAACAAGCAAATTATTTTTCAACTGCTTCATCCCCTTCCTCCCCCACCCTTTGAATAAACATTTGGGAGACACAATCCTGTGGCCTGGCAATTTGCAAAGATACTCTTTGTCCTTGCAAAGGCAAAACAAGACGGACGAGGTTAATGGAGGATATGAGTTATCTTGGGTAATCAGTTGAAACAGCCACATCTCTAATTCAAGGCTTCCTTTGATTTATCAATGTCATATTTCACATTAAGGCCCCCAACGTCCATTTTCTTCATTTCCTTTCTAATTATTGCTTCCCAACTCAATAATTTGCTGTTAAATAGTTTCTGAAGTCTTGCATCTAGTTTGTTCAGCATCTTGGAATGTGATGAGAAAAATGGTCTCTCTGTTGGAAAAACCATACGGACTTTTTGTTCTTTTCATTTACACTTCGTATCCTCTCCCACTTGTGAGTAAGTGGATCCAGACTAGTGGCTAATGATGCAGGAGAATAAGAGTAAATAGCTTTCACCAGATCCTTGGGGGAAGGGTCGGCAGCATTTCTACCCAGTGGAGGATGCGATTCTATGAATAAGTGCCCAACCTCCTACTATCTGGTGGGATAATCCAGAGGTGAATTCTACATGGATCCTTAGAGGCCTCAAAGAAATTGAACCCACTGGGCACAGCAGTGAGCAGCTTGTGGATGCACCTTCTCTCCCCCATCTCACTCTTCCCCACTCATTTACTTCTGCACTCTGGGATTGTCTTTCCAATCTCAGCGCTGCATTCCTTTATAACATTTTAAGGTGGAAACCAAAAGGAAATATCCATGTCCCCTTTCAGTTTGATTAGCAGAGGAACTAGAAAAAGGTACTCTGAATTCTTGAACTCAGACAAAAATGTCACCTCCTCCCTTTCCCAACTGTAGCTGATTCTGAGAATAGACACCCAGGGATATCTATTACTAACAGCAAATATGGGGGCAAAACTGAAAGCATGTGTCCCACAGGGTAAGCAATATGGCTTTCTGAAAGTATTCATGAAATTCCTTCCTGTTGTTAATTCCAGAGTCGGACACTGTTATTCTCAAATCAGGTCGTGCTTCCCTCGGTTGAGTACGGCTTGCCGCCTCCGCTGGGGCCTGACACTTGGAGTTCTGCGTTCACTCTGCAGACTATGAGGAGCTGGAAAGAGATCAACCATTCCCCTGGGCATCTCAGAGACTCTGGAAGGAAAGGGAGGAAGCTGGTCTCATCATTGTTTGGAATAGGTTTTTTCTCTGGGAAGGAAATCTCCTTTAGGGTTTAACAGAGAATCAGGAGGATGACTCCATGTATTGGTTTGCTAGGGCTACCATAACAAAATTCCACAGATTGGGTGGTTCAAACAACATAGGTTTACTTTATCATAGTTCTAGAGGCTGGAAGTCTGAGATGAAGGTGTCAGCAGGTTTGGGTTTTCCTGAGGCCTGCCTTCCTAGCTTACAGATGGCCACCCTCTCACTGTGTCCTTTCATGGTCTTGCTCTGAATGCAACAGGTGTCTAGTGTCTCTCTACCATGTGCCCAAACTTCCTCATCTTTTAAAGACATCAGTTAAATTGGATTAGGGCCCACCACTATGACCTCATATTACCTTAATTACTCTTTGAAGGCCCCATCTCTGGTGTGCCAGACCCCTATTAACCTCAGTAGGGAAGGCACCAGGTTCAAGAGGTCAAAGAAGAGACTCAGAGCCAGCAAACGAGACATGGGCTTTTGTTGACATACAGAGGAGAGAGTCCAGTGGTGGTGGGTTGGACAGGAGAACCACCTTACATACAGAAATGGTCCAGCGGCTGTGGGCTGGGCAGGAAAATCACAACTGCTTGCAAACTGCAGGCAGTTTCTATAGCATTCTCACTTAACACCCTCCCACTAACAGCCTTCCCCTGGCAACCCTCATTTAACCCCAAACTCAGGGCCTCAATCCCCTGTATGGCCCATGTTCCATAGGATCAGCCTAGGCTCAGATGTTCCTCATAGACAAGTAATGAATCTCTGGGTTGTCCACTTCCAGATTCCCTAGCTTGAAACAACATTCAGGTGCATATGTCATGCAGGGTCATTCTAAGGGTGTGCTTAAGAATAATCTCCAAATATAGTCACAATCTGAGGAATTAGGGTTTAGGATTCCAGCATATGAATTTTGAGGAGACACAACCCAGCCCATATCAGGTAGAGAGAGAGAATTGTTGAACTCGACATGGCATTGTCTGGCTCTCTCACTCACACCCAACCTTAGAGTCTGCCCCAAACTCAACCTTTTCCAGAAAGGTATCTTAGGATCATGAGCATCCCTGGATAAGTCTTTCTACCACAGCCTGGTGTCAGACACCCACTTTGTCTTCTGTCCTGATCTAACACCCTTAGGCTGGTCTGGCCTCATGGGCTGGCACATGGGCATGTTTCCATTGTCCCCACTGCTGCCTCCTGTGGGGCACCCCTGATCTTTCTGTATCCAACATGTATCAGGCCAAAGCCACTCTGCTGGAGTAGGCAGAGCCCTGTCCTTGCCCTGTGGTCCCCCATCCTGGCATACTGGTCCCAACACCTCACAGAGATGGTGAGTGACATCCACCCTGCCATTACTGCTTCAGGCAGTGCTCTAAGACCCACTCACAGTCCTTGGAGTAGCCTCAGAGACAGGCGCCATGCTATCTTCAAAAACCCTCCCTTCAAGGGCACACATGCTCTTTTGTCAACAAAATCCTTCTCTTCTTCTCCCTCCTTCCCATCACCTACAAACCCCCCATGGTTTGTAATCAGCCTGTTTTGAAATTTCTCCTCACATGAAAGGGCCCTGAGTTGCAAGATCTGGATCAAGTAGTATTTCAAGAGTGACTCCTTTAGCAAACTTCCAAGTATAAACCTATTGAAAACTTTAAAAGATAATTAAATACTTCCTTAGATTTGTGTAGCATTTCAGAGTTTATTAAGATATTTGATATATTCATCACATTGATTGTTCAAGAGACCTAGAAAGAGGGCATTTCTTCATCTTCACTAGTAAATTGAGAGGCAGAAGTTGGCTTGATGTGGCCATTCTCCACAAACCATGAACTAGAGCTTGTATCTTCACATGCTCATTTCAATGTTCTTTCAAAATTCCTGTCATTCTCCCCAAGACCCCTTAGGACATTGTGCAAAACCCCTAGGTTAATATTTATCCAAGATGAATGAGAAATACCCACGTGAGAGTGGACACCATGTGACAAGTAACTAAACAAGCACTTTTCACCTTCTTAAAATGTCAGCTGTTAGCTTCTACTGAGGTCCAAGGGGAGTTGGTGGGGCAGCGTGTAGCTGGAAAAACCCTAGAGGAATCATAGACAGTTTTGACATGGCTTTTACTCTCTCTCTCTGGGTATGAGAGAGCCATGGACACAAGCAAGATGTGGGCACAAACCCAGGGTGTGAGCCTGGGTGCAAGCTGACCTGGGTGCAAGCCAAATTACAGCATCAGCAGGGTAATTATACCTTTTACAGGCAATAGTCATGCCAAGCCAAAGATGAGCTCACGTGAGTGGTTACTTAAAGTGTCTCACAAGGCATGGTTACATAACATGAGGAGTTGTACACCTGCACTCCAAACCCACTGAGTCACACTGCACCAGAAAGCCGCCTTGGCCTACTCCTGACTAAAGCACAGCCATCTCCCTTACACTAGCCGTGCTGAACCAATTTACTATTATGACAATCCAGGTGGCTTTTTTACATCCCTGAAAGGTATTGCATGTTTTTCCTAGGGCTGCTATAACCACATACCACAAACTGAGTGGTTTAAAATAACATAGAATTTATTTTGTTACAGTTTTGGAGGATGGAATCTGAAATCTAAGTATCTGCAGGGCCATGCTTTCTCTGGAAGTTCTAGGGGAAAATTCTTCATTGCCTCTTTTAGCATCTGGTCCTTGTAGGCAATCCTTGGTGGCCCTTGGTTTGTAGACACACCACTCCAATCTCTTCCTCCATCTTCACATGGCTGCCTACCCTCTGTGTCTTGTCTCCCATTCTTATAAGGTCACTAATCATTGGATTAAAGCCCATCCAAATCTACTATGACCTCATCTTAACTTGATTACTTATGCAATGACCCTATTTTCAAATAAGATTACATTCACAGGGATTAGCATTTGAGCATGTCTTTTTGGGAGACACAATTCAATCCACACTTGTATAGAATGCTATCATATCATTATCGATATCCTATAGATGAGAACATTGTGAGGCTTAAAGCAGGTCAATCTCTCTAAGCAGGTTTCTCCAAGTTCAGTCCAACAAGCATCTACATCACAGCCACCTGTGGGATTGCTATATTGCAAATGCCGTGGCCTCACCACAGAGTTGCAATATCAGAATCCAGAATCTTTGCATTAAGTGAAGGCCACAGGTGGCTCTTAGGCACACCTGATTTGGGGAAACCCCTAGATTAGTAAGCGCCACCAGGGACTTTGTGAATAAGTGGTAGAAACTGAATGCAAGCCCAAGCATTCAGACCGCAGAACTTTATTTCCTTAATTGAGCACTTCATCTTTTATTCCCTAATCCAAGAATCTGCTTGATTCTTTGCCCCCAGACTCTTGTGAATGTCAGTCTTGCTTGGTCGGCATGTGTGTCCTTCCCAGGCCTGTGAACCTTGTGGTACAAGTTGGCGCTACACAGACACACATGGGAGCCCCAGCCTTTCACCAACCCTTTGGTGTGCCTCACGTTAGTCTTATTCTTTCCATATCACCTAACGTTACTCTGACGTCACACTCATGTGGAAGAAAGCTAGTCCATGCTTTGATGCTTACAGCATCTTCATGTCTTCAGATTTTTATACCACATACATTTTCTTCCTAAGGATTATGCCAATTTTCTCTTAAGAAATGTTTTCAAACCACTGGGCAGTTTCATTTTAGACTCTCTTTCCAAGATATGATACTTATTTTGTCACGTTCATCCTCTTTTCAAGGAAAAAAAGGACTACTAATTATTCTCCTCTGGAGGGATACAATTATTGTACCCATTTTATGCATGAACCAAGTAGATCTTAAAACCAAGGTCAGAACCAGGATTTGAACCCAGATAATATGCCTCCACATTATATTAATCTGCCTAGGTAAGTCAGCCTCAGCTCTTTGTCTTGCATTCCTGGAGCTCCAGGGTAAGGCTCCTCCTTCCCACCTGACACTGTCTGCCATCACCATCTTCTCTTCTTTATTAAGCTACCCCAGCTACATCCTTCCACTCTCAAACACTGCCCATTTCCATGGCCTGATCTTCCAAATACATCCAATTTTGGCTATTAGCATGCAGTGTTTCATACTGTCATTATTTACAAACAAGGACAAGGTTATGTTCTCATCACTCATCCGACTAGGAAGACAGTAGGCACAGAATAACCACATCCCGAGGAATGAAGCCAGTCCATCCTGGGAGTGACACATCTTCACACAGTGGAAACTCTGTTCTGAGAATCAAAAGCTTGCCTTCAATCCTTGACTCTGTTACTCCTTAGAATTATGTCTGGGCATGTCAGTTCATCTCCCTGGCCTGTACAAAAAGGGTTGGGCTACACATCTTCTAAAATTTCCATCAGGTCTAACACTCTCTAAATCTAAGTCCTACTTCCTCCATAAAGACACCACTATAACTTCAGCTGATACTGATCACTTCGATTCTTAATCAAGTCTACATTTCATTCCAAAAATTCAAGACCCAATGTGACAGAAATATTTCGTACTACTTCTGGATATGAAAAGCAAGAATGCTGCTATGCCTGGGAGATTTTGGTAGAAACAAAGGGGCAGAATATTTAAAAACGGTACTGTCCCTAAAAATACAGAATGTGTGTTTAGTCCTCACAACTTACACATTTTTATTCCTCATTGAATACCTTTTTTTTTGTACCTTTACGTATACTTTTCTTTCTTCTTAGCTCCTCTACCAGATAAATTCCTTGAGACTAGAACAACTATCTGGTGTTCTTTTCGTTTTTTCCACAGCTCTTAGCCCAATGCAGCCTCCTAGTGAAAGTCCAATATATACATATATTCTTGAAAATAATAAAGCTAGAAATACAATATAAAGTATAAGGATTAAGCATTAAATATGTGATACAGATGGTTAGTAAGCTAGAACTCCAAGAAAGGGATAACTTCATTCTGGTAGAGTTTGGAAAGGAGTCAACAAAAAGGTAGGGCAAATGTGTCGCTTTAGGTGTTCCATATTCATTCATTCACAGCCACTAAGAGCTTGCTGTGACTTTTAATACCTCATCAGATCTAAACCATAATTTTATATTCACTTCATTTTTTCCTTTCTTGATGGCCATAATCAACTTGTATCCAAACCTATATGAATTAGGGGGTACAAGAAAATTATCTGTTTCTAACCATGGATTCACATAGACATAGAAGGCTCCTGTGTGAAGAGATGGTAAAGACCATCTGGTTCTAGAATTTGAGGATTAAAAGGACTCTTAGAAATGACCGAATTTACCATCTTCATTTTGTCTATGAGGGGAGTGTGTGCCAGGGTGAAAAGGCAAATTGTCTAAGGTCCCAAAGTAGGTTAGAAGTTGAGGTAGAGAAGGAAATAAGCCTCCTGTCTTTTAGGCTGGTGTCTTTTTCACTAGATATATTGAGATTTCCTTTTAAATAGTACCATAAGCATATTTATTTAGCTGAAATTATTTCTCACTATCACCCTCCCCCACTCCCTGATTGAGCTTCCAATTATGGTTTAAGACCAAGGTAGAGGCCCCTAAAGAAAGATTAGTCTTTTATTCCAGAGTAGGGTGATCCCGACATCCTGGTTTTCCCAGGACTTTCCAGGTCTTTGCACTGAAATTCTCACAGCCGGGGAACTTCTTCAGTCTCAGACAAACCAGGACATCGGGTGCCGTATTCCAGAGAAAGCATGTATTCCACACTGTGCAGTTTCCCGTGCTGGTTTGCCAAAGAGAAACTGTCGTCCATGAGCGGCAGCAGGAAGGTGTTGCAAGCCCCACTGTTCTGATCTATTTAACACATGGGTTTCAAGTGTGCGACTGTCACCTGCTCCACACATGACAGGCTCAAATCCTGGTCCTGTCATGAGTATTCAGTTACCCCTTGCTTCAGGATCTTTCCTTTAGGTCAGGCGTTGGCATACTATTTGTGGACCAAATCCAGTCCTATCACCTGTTTTTCTTTGTAAATAAAGTTTTATGGAAACATGGACATACTAATTTGTTTACATATATTGTATACCGCAGAATCAAGTAAATGTGACAGAGACTGCAGGGCCGGCAAAGCCTAAAATATCTACTATCTGGCCACGTACAGAAGAAATTTGCCAACCCCTGAGCTAAATCACCATGATCGTGGATAAAATACTCATTACTAGTGGAATTTTCTATCACTATTATCAAATATATTGATATGACTTTTTAATTTATAATTGTTGCTTTATTTTGAGATACGCAGATGATAACGAATGTCTAGCTTTTGACAAGTGAAGAAAGTAAGTCAAGGGTCTAATAGAAAATGAGAAGCCAAGGGGGAACTGATATTCCTGCTTAGCACTTTGGTAAGAAGCTCCTCCTCCTGGTCAGGGCTGGATGAAAAAGTGACAGATCACAACGAGGAACAGCCACAGGGCTATTTTCTTTGTCATTGCCAACAAAACATCCCCGGGAACACCCCTAGCCAGAGTACAATGATTAGGTTGGTTATGATCAGATGGACTTGATATCCCAATAGATTACTAATTGATCACACATAGGCAACCAGATCTTTTAAAGGGGCAAATGGTATACCTAATAGAAAACAGCACATTAAAAAAAAAAAAAATCTATGACTTAAACAAGATAGACATTTGTTTACTTCATTCTCAGGCAAAAACCCAAAGGAAGGACTGATTTGGTGAAACCACAGTCTTTAGGGTCCCAGGGTTCTGTGTTCTGCTTTGTCAGCCCAGCATGTAGCTTCCAGCCACAACATCATCTCATGGCTCAAGGTAGATACTGCAGCTCCAGCCATTGTTTCCCACTTGCAATCTAAAAGAAGGAAGAAAGTGACAAAAAGGGTATTTCCCCAGCTGAGTCAACACACTTCAAGAAGCCTTCTAGGAAATAACACCTAACACCTCAGCTTCTGTATTAGTCATGGTTCTCCAGAGGAACAGAACAAATAGGAGATGATAGATAGATAGATAGATAGATAGATAGATAGATAGATAGATGATAGATAAATAGATAGATGATAGATTGATCGATCGATCAATAGATAAGGAGATTTACTATGGGAATTGGCTCACGTGATTGAGAAGTCCCACTATGGGCCATCTGCAAGCTGGAGAACAAGGGAAGCCAGCACGATGGCTCAGTCCAAGTCCAAAGGCCTGGCAACTAGGGAAGGTGATGGGGTAACTCTCAGTCTGAGGCACAAGACCTGAGACACTGAGGGGCCTTTGGTGCAAATCTCAAAGCCAAAGAACCTGAAGTTCTGATGTCCAAGAATGAAAGAAGATGGGTATCCCAGTTCCAGAAGGGAGAGAATTCACCTTCCTTCTGTCTTTTTCTTCTGTCTGGATCCTCAGCCGATTAGGTGGTACCCACCCACATTAGGGGAGGATGGATCTTCCACAGTCAGTCCACTGATTCAAATGCCAATCTCTTCCCAAAACACCTTCATAGACATATCCAGAAATATAGTAGGTCCCCCATACTCACAGTTTCACTTTCTTCTGTTTCAGTTACCCACAGTCAACTACAGTCTGAAAATATTACATGACTGCTCTAACCGCTTTGGGGTCATTATTAAGCAAAATAAGGATTACTTGAACACAAGCACTGCAATATTGCAACAGTTGATCTGATAACTGAGAAGGCTACTAAGTGGCTAATGGCCATCCAGGTGGGACAGAGCAAGACTGCATGAGATTTCCTCACACTACTCAGAACATCACACCATTTAAGATGTATAAATATTTTGGCCAGGCATGGTGGCCTGTAATCCCAGCACTTTGGGAGGCCGAGGTGGGTGGATCACGAGGTCAGGAGATCGAGACCACGGTGAAACCCCGTCTCTACTAAAAATACAAAAAATTAGCCAGGCGTGGTGGTGGGTGCCTGTAGTCCCAGCTACTCAGGAGGCTGAAGCAGGAGAATGGCATGAACCCGGAAGTCAGAGCTTGTAATGAGCTGAGATTGTGCCACTGCACTCCAACCTGGGCGACAGAGCGAGACACCGTCTCAAAAAAAATAAACAAATAAAAAGATGTATAAATATTTTATTTCTGGAATTATCCACTTACATCACAATGTTTACATCACTCATTTCACTCTATCTCATCACATAGGCATTTTGTAATCTCATATCATCACAAGAAGAAGGATGTGAACAGTACTATAAGTTTCTTTGAGAGCAAGGGAATCACATTCACATAACTTTTATTAGAGTACATTCTTATGGCTGTTCTATTTTGTTATTAGTTATTGTAATTATCTTACTGTAACTAATTTATAAATTAAATCTTATCATAAACATGTATATATAGGAAAAAATATAGTGTATACAGAGTTTAGTACTATCCATGGTTTCAAGAGTTCACTGGGGGGTCTTGGAAGGTATCCCCCATGAATAAAGGGGACTTATTCTGTAATGCTGTATCAGCTATCTAGGTTTCCCTTAATCCAGTCAAGTTGACATCTAAAATTAACCTCACATCTTCCATCTCATTGGCCAGGACATAGTCATGTGGTCATACCTGGCTGCAAGTGGAGCTGGGAGCTATAGCTTTTTACCTGGGTATGTGGACTTTAGAATACAGGTGGAATTCTGTCATTGAGGAAGAGGTGGAGGGCAATTAGCAGTCTCTGCCTCCTATTGGCACTTGGAAACTCCCAGGAAGAGGCTCACTTCCCTAGATTTACTTTCAAAAAGAATTTGCTCTGACTCTTGTGCTTTGTCCAGTGAGAATGAAATAGCTAAAAAATAATAGCATTTGCATTTCATGCTCCTCATTTCACCATGTATTTTTTTCCTAGGAGGCTATCACCTGAGGGAATGTGATCAAAGCCAATGTCCATCGCTGAGAGAGGGGATTGTTCCCTGCCTTGTTTTCATTCTCCAGAGAAAGGAAAGTCCGAAAAAGTCCGAAGAAGCATGTTGTGGGTTTGGACTCCTCCTATCCATCATGCTTCAGTCTCATTTGAACTCGTTTCCCTCAAGGGAGAGGAGAATTAGTCTCTTGTCAGTGCCTGGGTATGTGGCTCTGCCTGAGTTGCTGCTGCACAAGGAGGAGCACAGCCTTCACGTCCTCCCCCGCCCTCCAAAACGCCACTGC
This sequence comes from Pan troglodytes, assembly GCF_028858775.2. NCBI lineage: Eukaryota > Metazoa > Chordata > Mammalia > Primates > Hominidae > Pan > Pan troglodytes. The sequence continues at coordinate 46,915,541 of NC_072404.2, forward strand.
ACGGCATGCAGCGGAGGGCGAGCATGGTTCTTGCCGAGTTGCACTTGCTGTGTAAATATGGAGCTAAAATAGATCCTCAGCCAGGGCAAGGGTGTTATGAGGTGAGGCGCCCTGAAAGGAGGGCTGTCTTGAAGAAAGGAGAGACTAGCACTTCCTCAAATATCTGCATGGCATTCCAAGTGTGATTTCTAAGTCCTTTTCCCTTTCGAACTTCCCTATGCAGTCTTAAAAAGAAAGAAATAAAGAAAGAAAGAAAAAGGAATAAGAAAGTACAAGGCACTCAGGATAACAAGATGCTGGGGGAAGCCACGACATTGGAGAGGACACAGAGGGTCTCGTGGTGTGGTCAGGACAGACATGGCAACATCGTGAGACAGCAGCCTCAGGGTCGCTAACCAAGACTGTGACCTCCCACCCCCAGAGCCTGCTTCTTCAACTCATATTCCTCAGACTTAAAAGTCTGGCCTTTTGGAAAGAAGTGAATAGCAGCCCCTGCTGCAAAAGAGGGACCTGATTAGCCCCCTAGAGCCAGGGGATTCCACGCCTGGCCAAAAGTCACCCCCATCTACCTCCCTGCAACACCTTAGCCACTGTGGTGGTCTTGCTTTCTATCGCTGCACTTGTGATCTGGCTTTCCTGCCCACTTAAGAAGAATTAAAAGAAAATGGGAGATAACTATACAACGTTTTCCCCAGCAATGTTAAAGGTCACTTTTCAGGGAAGCTGAGTGTTCTGCCCTGATGGGCTGCAGGCTCCATGACAACTGTCTCTTTTCCAGGTGGCCATGCACCATGTGTTGAGCATACTTTTTCCCCAATTAGAGGCTGTGCCACAGTATGTTGACAGAAAATGCTAGATTGATGACCTATGGGTCCCCAGCCCAAAATCTTGCTGTATTTGAAGGCATTTTTCTGATGTGTCTCATCTTTTGGCAAATGGCCTGTGCCTCCAGCCTTCCTCCCACCCTGCAGAATCCACAGCACTGCTCTCCCAGGACACATGTGTGCCGGCCTCCAGAGAGACACAGGCCTGGTCCTGACCGCAGATGCACTGAGCCATATTCTCATAGCACTTCACCACGCTCTCCAAGGCCCGATAGGTTTAGACTGAAGAAGCACAACGACCACATCTGCACCATGGGCCTCTTAACTGCAGGTTCCAGACCATTAGCAGGCAAACAGTGTGAGGCCGTTCCCGGCTGGGCTGTTTTGTCCTAAAGGATGGGCCCTCACTTATAAGAGATGTCGAACCCTAAACAAGTTTCAACTATGCTCCAATAATGTTGGCCACCCGGTGGTTAGCACAGAGAGCTTCCATTTGATGTTTGACTCCTCCTAAATATGAACTAAGAACACGAATCCTACCAGTAAGTAAATTGCCACATTTGGATTATAATTGAACTGTTTTGCTGCCAGCATTGCACTTGGAAAATTACAGCTCTATCGCAATAAGGAGCCAGAAGGGGTTAATTCACCTCCGAAGCAAGCATAGTTGGTTCACTCCTTCCTCTCCAGAAGGAGCAGATCAAGAGGTAATTATAAATGACTGACAACCTTATTTATAGTTTTATTGAGCTGTAATTAAACATTAGAGTATTCATCCTCATTATTCTAGTGATTCTACTTTGGTTGCATCCTCAGAAGGAGAATTTGGAAGTAATAGACTAGAATCTTCTTACGAAGTTTAGCATCCTTTAAAGAATAAAGACTTCCATTACTAAGGGGTGAAAATTTGATCTAAATTAGCAAGACCTGTTCCCAGAGTCCAATGTCATTTCCAGTCACTGCTTATCCATCTCAAGGTACAAGGACCACAGAGAGTTTACACTGTCCCACAGGCTTTCCTCGGTGGCCAGGAACTAAAGACTCATTTGCAGGGCTCAAGAGCTGTTTTCAAATGGATATAAACAAGCAGGTCTAGACCCTCAAGGAAAGAACATTTAAGTTCATATTTAAGGACTTCTAAACAAGGAGGTTCTCTGAAAAATGTTGGCTATTCACTCACTAATACATAAAACAGACCTATGACCTGTCCTTGCACAGCTCCCAGTTTGAGTAGGAAGAGGGTAAGTGCATAAAAATCATGTTTTTTAACTATGGCAAGTGACATGATTGAAGGAACATGACATGGGAATAGAGGATAAAGGGGGATGGGAACATGCTTAGTAAAGGGAGTCAGGTGCAGCTTCTCTGAAGAGGTGATTGATTATCCAGACCTGGAGGCTAGAGGGACAGGAGAGAGCCTGTGTGAAAGCCCAGGGTAGAACAAAGAGATTTGTCCCCTTCTGATCCATCTGGGGAAGATGAGTTAAGAAGGAAAATCCGAGCAGTTAAGGCTGAATAGATATGTTTCCTTTTTTCTTTCTTTCTTTCTTTTTTTTTTTTTTTTTTTTGAGATGCGGTCTCACTATGCTGCCCAGGATGGTTTAAACTCCTGGGTTCAAGCAGTCCTCTCGCCTTGGCCTTCCAAAGTGCTGGAATTACAGGCACAATCCACTGCACCCGGCCTGGAGAGAGATGTTTTCAAGTAGCAACTGGTCAACCACTTGTTGGAACTATTATATTGGAAATGTGTATGTAGAGGATAGAACTAAACTTTATAGACTTTCCCAGTTTGGGGATGCTTAATTTGCCATGTAACAGGGGCTTACCTCATGGTAAGCCACATTCTGGCCCAGGTAGCAAGAAAGCTAGGTAGGCTACCCCATGTAATTGCTTGGTGTTACAAGAACACAAACACATGTGCACACTCTGAGCCCAGCCTGAGCCTGTAGCTCTTGCCCTCAGATCCTGCCTAGCTCAGCGGACCCCCACTTGTCTCCCAGCCATTCCTTCACCTCTCTAATTCGTTCTCCACACTGCACTAGAAGAGGTCTTTCTAAAGCCAGATTTGATTAGATCCTTTTAATAAATAACGACATTTACCATAATCGACACAATAAAGGACAAGCTAAAGGCCAAATTCTTTCTTACCTTCATCTCTTGCTAGTTTGTGCTCTAATAATCTGAACTACTCTCAATCTTCTAAACTCTGTTTCCCGAGCTCTGTTTCCTTCGGCATTTTTTGCAGGCCCCTCATCTCCAAGTTGGACTTTGCTCTCTACAAAAGATGCCCACAGCCTGCATCTGACTGCCTCTGAGAATCTTCCTTGGCTCCACCCGTCCTGCAAATGTGAGATGATAATAAGGCTTTCCTTTGCTTTCTTGGCCACTCTCCTCATAGATAGATTCACTTCCTCATGGCTGCATGGACCATGATTGCAAGCCCACTATATTTCCTTACAGGCCCACCCAGACTGGGCAGTGCCCTGGAGGATCGTAGGCAAATACTGATGCCCATTGTGAAGTTGGGGCTCTTTGCCTTTGCTGTTCCTTTTGCCTGGAACACCCATCCCCCGTTTCTTCACAAGCTATCCTGTTTTGACTAGTTAGCAAGTAATTTAAAGTGTATTGCCCTCAGGGGCCATCCATAAACAATCAGCCTTATCTAATTATTCCTCCTCTCTTCTCAGTATCTTATATATACCAAATATATTCAAATTATCTGTTAGTGGGTGCATGTTCCGCATTGTAAATTATGCTCCTTAAAGTTAGCTCTGTGTCTCATTCTATTCTCCATATACCTATACCCTATTTCATCCTTCTCTGCCTGGCATTCAGTAGATGCTCACCAAATGCTTGTGAGACTTTTGAACTGAACAAAGAAAATAATGAAATAGGGAGCCAGTTGTAAAACAAAATCCTTGACTCCCCAGTCCTACACAGTGGCATGCACTGAAGACTTTCAAATTGTCAGCTTAGCCCATCTAATCCCTGAACATGTGCATTAGAGGCCCAAAACTATTTAGGTTGGGGGCCTAAAAGTCTTCTAGGGTTGAACTTATTCTTAATTCTCATAGTTATTTATCTGAACTTCTCTGAGGGCACTTTCTGCTTTCTACCTGTACATATTCTTTTCTTTATAACTTTATAGCTCTTTATAGCTAAAGTATAAAATAATTAATGGTTGTACCTAGCACCTAGTAGGTACTCAATACATCATTGGTGAATAAATGTCTTTTGCTGCATCCACATCCCTTCTGTGTCCCTAATGATTTATATGTTGAAATCAAATTCAATATAAATTCCAACCTGTGATTATCTAACATGTGGTGAATGCCAGTATGTGCTAGCTGCTACTGAGGACACCAGTACAGATCCTAAATCTAATACTCACATCATAAAAAATAAAAGCCTAGGAAATAGAGAATTTCTCAAACACGTCAGAACTATATCATTTTAACATTGGGTTTGTGGCTATATTGGGTTAAATGTTTGCACATAGAGATACACTTTAGACCACTAATATTTATTTTTAAAATAATAAGACAGATTACATTCAAATAATTGATTTCAAATAAACAATGGCAATAAACACTCTCACACATACATACAATAGGCACTCTGAGATTCAGATGATGTAAGAATCTGTTCGGCCTAAAGGGATGATCTTAAGACAGAAAAAAGGGTAGAATGTATTATATATGAAATACTAACTGCACAATTTGCTTCACATCACAATAATATTAATGATGACTGACATTTCGACTTCCATAGAACTTTTTGTCTAACATGATTACATCATAGGTGCAAGTAACCATATAATTGCTCTAATGTGGGCTTAGTTTTAGTCACAAAACCAAGGTTTGATCTTGCACAATTCACCAGACCATTACCCAAAAGAGAACTTATAAAATGATAAATTCAACTACTAGAACCCTCTTCACTCTTGGTCATGGGCAATAAAAGTTGAGTCTCAGTTGATGAGACATGAAGAAGGCTGGAAATCTTACTTTCAAGGAATTTCATATGCTTCATCTGTGGGATACAGAATATAGTGCATATCAAAGAAAATCGTGGTCAATCTTGATTTTTTTAAGACAGTACTGATTGAGTGAGAAAAGAAAACACTCATTATGTTGTAGTAATGGAACAGTTACATTTAAAGCTTGAATATTTTCTAAGCATGTCCCCGAAAAGTTTTCTGATTCACAAGTTATCCTCTTACTTTTATTTTTATTTAAAATTTTATCAATTTTTATTTTATTTTTTATTATGCATCCTATAATGATGCATAATAAAACATCCCATAGGATCCTATAATGATGCATGTCAACGTGTGCCCACGTTTAAAAGTAATCCATTTACATTTATTGTACTAACTAATGATGTGTAGTACTTCTCCTGTTATCTTGCTTTATGCTCTATGTGTTTTATTCTTCACAACTGCTCCCTTGATGTTTTTCAGTCTTTTGTTATGTAGGAACTGTTTTCTAACCTTTCTGCAACCTGATAATTTTGAAGATATATATTATTCTGGTTATACTGATAGTTAACATAAACTTTAAAATGCTCCAGTGTACATTTTCTCTCAGGAAGGAAGCAGGATGACCATTTGCCCCTAATAAATAAGTGGAAAAAATAAGCATTATTTTACTGTTTTTCCTTTTTTCCTCCTTGCTAGTTTCCCTGGAATAGGGGCTTCTAATATTTATAATGATCTTTACAACATGGTCAGCCACACTATTTATATGTTCCCTTCATTTTTAAAGCATTTCCATTCAATGTTCTAATCACATTTATAACCACAATTATTTAGACTTAATATTATCTGGCTTCCATAAAATGACTACTTCCCTAGTTTTGGATGTTTAACATTAACTTGTTTATTGGTCAGTTGCCACATGTCTTTGAGCATTTTTCAGAATGAGTATACAGGTGGTTTATTGACAAGCTTCTCCTACAGTACAAGTAAATCTTTATTCAGAAGTCCATCTTCTTTCTATATCTCAACATTAATGATGCATTTCTTTTACTTTTCCATTGGCTCTATAGGTGACTTTTTTTTCCAGTTTACTCATGCTTGAATGATCACAAGGTTCTTCATACCTGAAGCTTGCCAATATTTACAATGCAGGGAGTCACATGATTCCCAGCAATGACCATATGAACACTATCAGAATCTTCCTCTAAAATCCTGGAAGGCTGCCTCCTTTGCAGAGCCCCATTTGAATGTTTAGTCTTTAAAAATCAATTGTATATTATGGTCACTTTGAATTGATGACGGGTCTGCCTCCCCCGTCTGATCATCTTATAGTGAGAAACACAATGTATTCACAGATGATTTGATAGTCTATTTCTTTCTTTTTAGGATGCAGGCTTATGCTGCAATTTCCACAGCATGCTCTTTTCACTATTTTCCTGTCCCCTCTATTTATCATTGTCAGTATCCCATACCTGCATTCTGACTATTTCCGGCCTATTGCATTACCCAGACTGTACTCCCCAAACAGATATCAAAAGAAAAAAAAAAAGTGCCTGTGAAAGGGTTTGGTTGGGTAAAATGACCTTAGCCAAGACAGAAAGCAGTTGCTTCACCATTTAATTGGTGAAGTCTCCAGATTCTAGAATACATAACTCACTAAGATGGGGTGAAAATTTCCTAACGTCTTTCTGCTTGATCCAGCTTGCCTATCTCAAGCACCATCCAAGCTTTAGTTGGTAGAAATTCCTCCTGGCATCCAGCAAATCATTAGACTGTATTCCTAGCTTTCAGTACCGTACAGGCTTTTGTCTCTTATTCCATTTCCATAATTACTGCAATGAAAACTTGAGAAGGTATATAACATGCCCCTACCTAACTGCCATCTGACATGGGAAGTTCATCTTTACATGGAACTGGCAAAAGGAAGGTCAGTCTGACCCCATGTTGAAAGGAAGTTGTGCCCCCTTGGTTTTTCTTTACAGTGGTGACAACCTATATAAAAGTGGAATACAAAAATAATCATAAGCAAAAATAGGCCACTGATTCTATGACCCTGCCTCTTTCCATGACCATCAAAGTAGGCAAGGGTCAGTGCCCGGGGAAAACAAACATCTCTCATCATGGGCATTTCTCAACAAGGAAGAGTTAACCAAAGCAACAGCTGAACTAAGAAACCAAGGCTGCTGAGGACAAAGCAGAGGGGGCTGCTGCAAGAGAGTCTTGGTCTGAGAAGGAGTGCCAAGTGGGAATGCAAGGCTACGGAGCAGAGCTGAGGATACCGGCTCTGGCCTCTGACTGCTTGCTTTCAAATCCTGGCTCTCCTGGCAGATTAACTGCAGGTCCATAGGCTAGGCAACATGTCTACACTTCCGGTTCCTTATTTTATAGATGGTACCTATCTCAAAGGGTAACTATAAGAAAAAAATGACATTATACCTGCAAAATGCTTGTAATATCATTATAAGCATTACAAACAATAGTACTTGGCCCATGATAAGGGCTCATTAATGTTAGTTATTATTATCATCCTCGCGCACATGTCTTGAACATAGAGAGATCAGATATAGACAAGGCAGAGAACAGCTAGTAGATACATCCTTGAGCAAAACATGCAGGTAATAGAGAGGGTTGTTCTTTCCCCAAGGTCCTGGTGGCTCTGGAGGGGGAGCAGCCTGGACTTGGGAAAGGGGAACTATTGAGGCTGCAAGGACAGGAAGCCCTGGGCTAGAAGTCAATGATCTATATACTCCCTTAGGACAGTAATGTTGCCATAGTTTCCTTGAAATCTCTATATTCTCTGTATCTAGCCTAGAGATGCGTTTTAATAAAAGGCATTTAATAAAAAATTGTTAATTGAATGCAGCAGCACAAACCTGGACCAGAGAAGACCGGAGGCAGCATGAATGCCAAGACAAAGCTTCAGTGGATAGTCACAATGTTAGTGTCCTGAGTGATAGGTTATGCTATTTATTCAGCACCTTCAATGGTCCTGGAAAGGCACTTTACACATATTACTTTCTTTTCAATTCATACCAAAAATTCCAGTTTTTGAAATGAAGAAACTGAGCCTTTGGGAGCTAAGTAATTGGTTCAATCACTGTACACCAGGGTGTGTCCAAGCCACAGTGTGAACCCAGGCTGGCCTGAAATCAAAGCTCACAATCCTTCCCCAAGCCCCAGCTTTTCTCAAAGTCCTCAGGCAAGAGAGAAGCTTCAAGTCCCTGGGAAAGGAAGCCCAGCACATAGGGTGCTGGGAGGCTCCACCAAACAAATATCCACCTCAGAATATGGCTTGAGATAGAGAGAAAGGAAGAGCACTGAGCCCACCTGCACCTGAAGATTCATCCCGGAGGCATAGAAAGGACAGATGGCAGCTTGAGACCCAGGGAATCCACATGGGACCGCCAGCTGTGCCAAGCCTCACACTGTTTTGATCAGATCTTAGCTGTTAGTAGAAATTGAAATAATTGGAAGAATAAAATATTCCAAATATTCCACTTTGTCTTTTTGTTAGCCTACTGCAGCATCCAAAGGGCAATTCTCATGCCAGTCACAAGGAAAAACTGTGCATTTGGAAATTGCTGGGCCACTGTAAGGAGGGAGATGATGGACATCCTGAATGTGACTATTATTACCATATGATTTGAATTCACTCCAAATAAAAGTCATATATTTAAAAAAACCGTGAATGTTGCAATAGAATAAGTACTATACATCCTAAATTACTAACCTCCTACTTTTTTAACCTCCCAAACGACCTTGATTATGAGTCTGACATTTTCAGCTGATGACTCAAGAAAGAAAGGCCAACAACTCTGCTGCTACAGGGCTCTGTGAAGGGATTCTTATTTGCATTTTGAAGAAAGTCTTCTTGTAACAACTGGACAGCCTGGAAGTACTCTAAGGCTTTCTGTGAACAGAAAGGTGCTGACCTGCAGGGCCCTCCCAGCCTTCCTCGCACTGGGCCTGCAGCACCATCGTTTTCCCGATGAACCCAGACTGGAAGCCCATGGGGAATCAGTTGTCCCTGAAAGTGATGCTTTTGGCATACCTCGGCCAGTGGGTTCTGCCATGCTCTAGGGCCACCAGAGGTCCCACAATTGCCCCATAGAAGGAGAGACTTCCCAGTTGTAAAACACGTGCTGCCCACTGGTCAGAGTCCCTGCCCATTGTCAGAAGAGGAATGATGGTGGCCACCCTCATGTCAAGCCTGCATGGCTGTCCAGCTGCCATTGCAGGAGAGATCCTGCCAGCTCACTAGGACTTGCCCCTATGTCTCTCTGCAAGAGAATGTATGGACAAAATCAGCAATGTCTAGGTCAGAAAGCTGGATGGGGTAGTGCCTGCCTCCTCTCCTGTGAGTTGATAGATGGGTGTATTCCTTAGATTAGAAGTTAGAAACAGCTAGAATCACCATTGGGTGGTGGGCAGGAGAGACAAGAGGAGGTTCAGGGAACTATAGACCCTAAATCATGTGCCCAAATCCACCACCTTTCACAGGACATGTGGGGACTGGAGCAACTTGGAAATAGGGTTTCACAAAGACAACGTCTGAAGCCAGGAATTTTCACTTGGGGTGACAGAGGATGGCACAGGAAAACATTCAGAGCCCCATTATCCAGGCAACCAGACTCGAAGATGTCACAACTTGTCAGAGGCCAAAGCATCCTCCTTATTAAGGTGGTCTCAGAGCAGGGCTCAGGGAGATGAGGACAAGGGTAAGCCCCCATAGGAGGAGGGGACCAGAACCAGGGGCTGCAGCCAGCCCATGTTAAAGAGTTCAAGCCTCAGAAAATATCAAATTGTGGCCCAACTGTATAAGAATTACCTAAATTGACCAGGCATGGTCAGTTACCTAAATTAACCAGGCTCACACCTGTAATCTCAACACTTTGGGAGGGTGAGGCAGAAGGGTTGTTTGATTCCAGGAGTTCGAGGCCAGAGTGAGCTATGATTGCGCCACCACACTCCAGCCTGGGAAATAGAGTAAGATCCTATCTCAAAAAAAAAGAATTACCTACATTACAAGTCAAAAATGCAGATTCCTGTGTCCCACTCTAGGCCTATGCGCTGAGGCCTAAGGGTTTATCCTGGAGGTTAGCCTGACTTGGAGGTTAGCAAGATTTGAAGGCAGAGGGCAAAAAAGGGAGGGAAGACTGATCCAAACTTATCTCAGCAGAGGTTTCCTTTATTTTCCCAGCCTTTGCCCAGGTCACCACCACTAGGTCTGGTCTCTTGAGCTTGAGCACACAGGACAAAGTAGCCTCAAAACTGAGACTTGACTTGGTTTCCTGCAAGGTTCATTACCCCTTGGTGTTAATCCCCAGCTTCTCACCTGCTGTGCTAATGAGCCTGGCATCATTTGTCCATTCCGCCAGGGCGACGAGCCCCAACTCACCCGTGAACACAAGCAACAGGCTCAGAGCTTCACCTGAAGCCCAGAGCCTAAGCCCCACTGCGTTCCCCCAGCCTTGTCTTTCCAGCTCCCTGGGGCCAGAGCTGCTGCATGGAGCCAACCTCAGGCCACATTTGGTACAGTCAGGAAAACAGTGACAGGCCCAGAACAGCTTCTGTCTTCAGCAGTTCCAAGAGGATCAAAAAACTACCTGCGGCCTCCACCTACTTTCTGGTGTGGTGCAGAATTAAATTCTCCTGACGTTCACCTGGAATCTCCTGGCTGTGGGGCCTATGATGGCAGGCATATTACAGACACTCAATAAAAAGTTATTTAATGCCTAAAAATATGCTACTCCAAGTCACAGACTACCTCCCTCCTGCCTGCTGTGGTAGCCCAACGCATGGGATGGGTGTCCACCTCCCCCTTGGGTGTGACCTGCCCAGTTACCTTTTCTCAGGAATAGGTAATTTCCCCTAAACCGTAGGCTACTTCATTAAGGCCGTAATCAACTGTTTCTCTTCTCCTAGAAGCTGGTCTTACTCCGTGTGCTCCCTAGACTAGATGTAGATTCACATAAAGCAGGGATCAGCACACTTTTTCTGTAAAGGGTCAGGGAGTAGATATCTTAGGCTCTGTGGACCACATAGTCCCTCTCATACTGACTCAACTCTGCTGTTGCAGGGCCAAAGCAGCTATAGACAATAGGTAAACTAGTGAGCATAGCTATATTCCAATAAAACACTAGCTACAAAAACACAAAGTGCTCCAGATTTGGCCCATGGACCATAGTTTGCCAACCCCTGGCATAGAGGTGAAAAGGGAAAGCTCTAAAGATGGTTGGGTTCAATTTCAGGCTCCAACAGTTACCTAGCTGTGCAGCCTCAGTCAAATTACTTGACTTCTCTAAGATACATCACTATTATCTATATCATGACCTTCCTACAAGGTTTAAGTGACATTTATGCATATGAAGTGTGTAAGAGGGTTTCCAAGCACATAGTAAACAATCAATAGCTCATCGCTCTTTTAATCCTTCAGACAGTGACGATTCTGCCCAGCACTTCCTAGCAACTGGCTGCCGCTTCCCCTGCTGCCTATGGGGTCCCCTGTGCTAGCCCTTGCCCTACCTATGCCTGAGTTTACTCCTCTCTGAGCATTGTTTTATTGATTGCTCGGCTGTCCTGGCTGCAGCCATCCTCTGTAAATGGATTGCACTCCATGGCTCACTCCCCTACACTACTGAGCAGGGCTCCTCTTAGCTCCCATGCCCTCTATCTCCCCAGTGCTGCCACTTGGTTCTAGCATACCTAATGCAGAGCCCTTGTGGCTCTCTTAGCTCCCCTCACAGCTCGCAGGCCCACTGGGTGCCCAGCAGGCAGGGTAGATGCCTCAGCTAGCTCTGCAAAATTGCAAATCCTCACAGAGAAAGAGGGATGACCTCATGGCTGCTGCTTCTGGGAGAGGCGACTTCTAAGAAGCTCTCTCCTGGTCTTCCTTTCTATTCTAAAATATGAGTGCAGCCTCCCAGTCTCCTATTTCCCAGCACCCTGCCCTCTACTAGGCCACATTTGACCAGGTCTGTGGAGAATGACACATCCGTAGAGAATGACATCTGTCTCCAAGTTACCTTCTTAAACCATCATAGCTAGATAAGCTATGAGATCATCTTCTCATATCAGTGCTTCCCAAAAGTGTCCTGAGGAATAGTCATTCTGTGAAATATTAACAAGTGCTTGCAAAAGGGAAATGTGTTCCATGGCCAAATACGTTTTGGGAACACACAGAGAAAGACAGTTTAAAATATTTCTTTCCTACAGGTCTTCTCAGGGCGGTTCATAAGTGAGTATGCACTGCTCATCTTCAGGAGAAGAATGAAAAACTCTGAAGCATTTCCAAAATTTATTTCAGTGTGGAACAATTTTCAAGGGCCACAACACATGATCAGGATTCTGAGGAACCCATTCTGGGAATTGCAACTGTGGACAAAGGGCTATGTATCTCTGCTCTCTCAGTTGATTGATGGCAAAGGTTAACAGAGTGTGCATGGTAGAGAAATCTTTAAAATCCTTCCTGTTCATTATACTTGTGTTCATTTCTCATCACAACTTGCTCAGCACATTTGTACCACGGGCCCTGCTTGCCTGCCTCAGGGAGGTGGGCTTGTTCCCTTCTGTCAGCCAGACCAGCCAGATCTATAAAGAATTCCCTAAGTTAGTGAAATACAATGCCCCTTCCTTCCTGAAGCCACCCAGTCACCCCAATCTGGATCTTTCCAAATGTTATTCTCTTTGACTCTTAAAAGAAGTGCAAAGCAGCCCACAATTCATGTCAAATGAACTGGCCTGCAGTTTCCTAGTTTGTCCCCATGGGATCCTTTATGAAACCATGGCTTTATTGGTCTTAGTCATCCCATCTCCTTAGAGGCCTTTGCTGAACTCAGTGAACTTATTTAAACATCCCCGGGGCTTCTCCTATTTCCCTTAGCCCCCTTTCTGTGTGCCCAGAGCCTGGTGGCGCTGACCTAAGGAGACATTGTGGAAATACTAAATCTTTCTAACAATTCCCAGATTGTAGGAAAAACTGCTGTTTGCATTCTTCACCCTCCATCTGTGTCCACAGAGTCACAGCCTCTGTCCTTGTTGCCCAAGTGGAGTCTCACTTTGTCTCGGAGGGAGATGGAGCTAAGACCCTTGTCCCAGAGGCAATCCCCACTCCTCCCTCAGGGTTAACCCTGGTTCATTGACAAGTGACTTCTCTTTTCTTCTTTCTTTTTTTAATTGCAAATCTGTAGTAAAAGAACTTACAGTCAAACAATGTCTGGGAAGTACCTTGAAGTCTCCTGATGAAAGGTGCTACGGAGGTCCTACATATTATTATTTCTGCAAACAAGGGAAATAATAGCTTGTTGCTTCATCTAATTCTCCTGAGTGGGCTTGGGCTCTGTAATTACCTGGGTTATAGGGCACTTGCTCAGAAGGCTGCATCCGAAGACACAGGCAGCCAGATGGCCCCGACAGGGTTTCACAACATGCTCCCTGAGTGCTCACTCAGGCGTATCTTCTGTGAGGCCGACTTGGGGATGAGAGAGTTAAGCCAGATTTTTAATATGTGGAAATTGACTTTAATGGGAGAATCTACAAACCCGTGAGGCAAGTTAGTGCCAGTTCCTCCCTAGGTCTGAGCACCCATGCAGAGGGAACAGATGTCTGTCTTTCTCTAGTTGGGGCTGAGACACTGAAAGGATGGTCTGGGAGGGCCTGAGGAACTCTCACCAACTCAAGGTGGAAGGTGGCCTCTAACTCGGTTTTCTTCCTTTCTCCTTGGCAATCCTGCTTCACTCCCCTCATTTTCAAAATGAGAGGGTTGAGAAAGCCCACTGTTTCCAGAATGCTCCTCCCTGGCTACGGTGCTTCAGGGGACCCCCTGTGACCACTCCATGGCTCAGAAAGAACCCCACTGGGGCGAGAGGTCTTAGGCATCTGGCCCCCATTTCAATCAGATCTGCTCTCCCATTCTCCAGTTATGGTTCCTCATGAGATTTTGTTTGGGAAGAGAAAGGGTTCTTGCATGTGAAAATGATCAGGTTAAAACATCATCAAGGTCTTTTTAACTCATAATGTCCTTTGATCCCCGTTCTAAGCATCTCCCACTCAGCTGCTCACCTCACAGCCCAGATTTTCATTCCCCATGTTTTCTCTCCTAGTCACTCAACTGCAGGTGAAAATTATGAGGATGTATTTCTGGGAATTAATTAAAGGTATGTTTTGCTTTTGAAAAAATCGAGTTGCCTGGCAGAAACGGAATTCCATCTTTCAGCTTGGTAGTTGTCAGCAGTATTCATGGGGATTTTCCCCATTCCCCTTGTTGGCACAGTGCTTTCTGCAGTCCTTCCACTTTTGCAGGTGCTCCCACCAGCCCAGCAAGGATGTTGATGCCTCGCCCAGCATCAAGCCAGAAATTGCTGGCCTCACAGAGCTTCCATCCCTATTCTTACAGTGTATCCATATGTTTCTGCTCTGCATTGGGTTTCGCTTTTATCAGGGTTCTCTGCACACATAGCCTGTGGCAAGGGGCCTCCCTTTTACACTTTCCCACTCTGGCAGTCTTGCTGGCAGAGAGACCCTGCACCAGCTCGGGGCTCACACACGCATGCACACATGCCTGAGCGCCGCTTCTCAAAGAAAGCACAGAGGACCCATCTATGGCTCTCATTCATCTGCTCTGGTGCCTAACCTCCACCTTGTGCCACTGTCTCTGTGAGCTGCTCGCTAAGTGCTTCTATCTAAGCCTTAAGAAGTCAGACCTGCCAGCCTTTTTCTTCCCTCCTTGGAGCCAGTCTGACCTGTTTGGATCCATCAGAACTTTCAAAAGTACTGATTGGCCCTTCCGTAAGTGTCCATGAGAGTCAGTGGAGAACTTTGGAGTTGCTGAACCCCATGGCACTCTTGAAAACGACAGAAAAGGGGCTGAAGCTGGGCGCCTCATGCCTGGGTTTACCAAGGACTTTACCTGGCTCTCACAGATAGTGCCATTGTTCTCTTGTCTCTGACCTACGGAGTCTCTAGCTATGAAAGTCTTAGCCTTTAACTCCTTCCACTGAGACCCCAAGGGTCCCATCCATCCCCTGTGGCTCTCTTAGTTCCCCTCACAGCTGGCAGGCTCACTCAGTGCCCAGCAGGCAGGGTAGATACCTCAGCTAGCTCTACAAAGTTGCAAATCCTCACAGAGAAAGAGAGATGACCTCAGGGCTGCTGCTTCTGGGAGAGGTGACTTCTGAGAAGCTCTCTCCTGGTCTTCCTTCCCATCCTAAAATACAAGTGCAGCCTCCCAGTCTCCTACTTCCCAACACCCTTCACTCTGCTGGGCCACATTTAACCAGGCCTGTGGAGAATGGCATATCCGTTGAGAATGACATCCCTCTCCCAGGTACCTTCTTAAACCTCATTTGGGCTGAGATTTCACTCAGTTCTTGGGTTCCTCCTTGCTAAGACCTGTGCAACAAGGCCATTGGTTAAGATGTTTCAAAGCACAGTCTGACCCCACATTTCCCTGACGTATCCTTGCTTTCTTCTTCTTCTCCCAGCCCCAGGCCTCCCGCAGGTAGACTTCTCATCAGAGCCGGGAGGCTGAGAGCGGAGCTTTCCTCTCTGATCCCTTCCCTTTAACAGGGCCCACCATGGCCCATGGCAGCGCAGAGTCTGAGCAGCATCTGGCTTGGGCTGGTCTGTAGAGATCTGGAATCCAAACAGTCTTTAAAGAGTTATGACTCCAGGAACTACGGATGGCAACGTTTTCTATTATTAACAGTTCCAACTTTCCCATCTGGCTGTTTTCAGAATGAAGCTGGAGATTACTGTCAGCATTAATTACAATCAGGTGTACTTTTCTTCTACTCCATTTTGCCCCAATGGTTTCTTACACAGCGAGAAATCCTTAAAATGCATGTCTTTTGAAATGTGGCACATAAATCCTTGCTGCTGGTGAGAGCGGCTGTCAGCCCGTTGGGCTCTTGCTGGATCTAGGGGAACCTCACGGAGTTCATGGAAGCTTCCTTGGGTTTAGAAGCTCGTCTGAGCCCCTCGGACCTTCAAGACAGGAAATGTCAAGAGGATCTGCTTCCTTGCAAGATTTCTGGCACTTCCTGCTTCTAGTTTAACCAGAGCTACCTCAGAAACAGTTGTGTGAAATGTCTGTGTTGAGGGCCCCAGCTAAATCACTGAGGGCAAAGTTGCAAAGGAAGAAAACCAAAGAGGCTGAGCCGCGGTCCACACAGTTCCTCCAATTCCCCACCCAAGTCTCTTTCCCATGTCATCTCTTTCGCGCCCTCTCTCCCTACCCCTTGCCCTATTTTTAGTCAATGTTTGAACAATATTGTCTCATTCTGAAATATTTTGTCTCTCTCCATGTTTCTCCCTATATGCATATTTACATATATGCTACTTGTCTTATATTTTCTGGAAGTTACTTTCCATTACTCTCATTATTTTCCTCCATAGACATCCCACATATATTCATCTTTAGAATTAATGAAACATCAGGACCATCTTCCTTTTGTAAAGACATTTGAATTTAAATCAGGTAGGCCCTTCTAGTATTTGTATTATTCTTTCATAATAGTAATGCTATTTAAGCCACAGCACTACCATTACTATTTGAGGGACCCTAGTAAGCTGCTTAGACCCCCTGAGTTTCTGTTTCTTTGCCTGCAAATGACAATACTATGTCTTTATAGGGATGCTTAGGGGATTCAGGAAGACAATGACAGCTCCACACAGGCAAACGGCAGGTGTTACCTGCTCACCTAGCGTGTGCTCCATGATTCCAGGCACTGGAAGAAGGGACAAGGAAATGACTCTTAAACATTCTTTAGAGGACAGCTCTCACCTTCTTGGAGGGTGAGGGAAGGGTTGTTGACATAAGACTGCAAATGTGTAAGTGACATAAAGCCATTACTGTTATACCCCCATATTTTTCATCATAGAGCACAATCTTCATGAGTTTCACTTGTCCCATGTGGCTTATTCCATTTTCCAACAGAATGAACCACCTTACCTAGTCAGCCTGTGATTTGATTTTATCCCTGAGCAATTGCAATATAAATTTCCAGTGTTTGAAAAAGAAAACCATTAACCTAGAACTTTGTCCCATCCCTGCCTTCCCCAGACACACTACCCACAAACTAATAAACTTGGGGGAAAAGGGGAGGGGAGAGTGGATAACTTTTAAAGAGCTAAGCAGAGTAGGGCCTATTTCCTTAATAAAAACTGAATAGAGGAACTTACCACAACCACATTGGTTGTACTACTAAATCAGTCCTGGCCATAACTTGACCTAATTCACTGCTTCCGTCACTTGCCCCTTTGAGCTCCACAGTGGTGCTGGCTCTCCCTCATTCCGTTCACCATTGGCTTCCTTCCTCAGCTGCCCCAGAGACCTTCTGCGGTGGGTATTTACCGCAACTCCCCTCTGAGTTCCTGCAGCCATCTTTCAGATTCATTCTCCAGCTGCATTTCATAATCTCAGTAGAATAAATGAAGTTTTTGACAGTTAATTTATTTCCTTGATATATTTCAGATGTCTCTTTAGACAAAGCTCTGGCTTAGTCATGTTGGTTGTCTTGAATCGGATATTAGGTGAGAACACTTCCTGGACACCCATTATTGAGATGTGCATTAATTGTATTTGCATACAGTCAGAGGGCTCAATGACCTTCCGAACTCCTAATTTTTCTACTTCATTAAACTCAATGAGTGTGCTGAGATTCATAAATGAGACAGTTATGAATGTCGTTGCAACCGCGTGGGTCTGCTTAAAATGGGTATGCTCATCCCTGTACTTGTGAATATACAGAAATCATCCATTACAAGCAAAATTAAGGGAAATATGTTATGTAGACAGATGGTTTAGTCAAACACTCTGTTTTCCAGATTTTAAATGTTTTTTACAAGTGGTTTTTTATTGTTAAAGTTGGCAAGTCCTATTTCTTTCTCTGTGCTATAAACTTCTCAAGGTAGTGTCTCCACTTCAGCCCCTTTCCCAGACACAGGCTTTAGGAAATAGCAAATAGCAAGGTAAATTACAGATACCCTGGGGACAAAGGAAAGATTGTGGGTTGAATGAACATGGAATTCTGGGTGTGGCTGTTAATTCCTGTTTCCCAAACCCATGACATAGGTAGCTCCTGCATGGGGAAAGCCACCATCATCATTGGGACACTGCTGTCATTGGGGAACCCTGGGAATACCCAAGCGCATGGCTTTCACTTCAGGGTGGTATCCGTGCGCCAGTGATCAGGGTGAAAATTTCAGTCGTGGCCCTGCTACTTACTAACTCTGGGATATCAGAATGCTGTCTAACCTCTGGGACCTCCATTACTTCATATGTGCAATGAATTTATAGCTATGTTAAGGATTCAAGAAGACAATGAATATAGAACTCTCAGTACAGTTTCGATGCCTGGCACAAAGAACATGCTTCATACATGCTAGCTTTAGATCCAAACTGAAAAAGGGATATAACCCACGTGGGATCCATGGACTCTCCTCTTGCCAAGGGTTACCTCTGTCTATTCCAGTGCCTAGAATATCCCATTGTGTCAGTCTCTGTGCTGCCTAACAAGTGACAAAAAGCTTAGTGGCATAAAATGACAAATATGTACTCTCTCACAGTTATATGGGTTAGGAGTCTTGGCACAGCTTAACTGGATCCTCTGTTTAGGGTCTCACAAGGCAGTGATTGAGGTATCAGCTGACCTACATTCTCATCTGGAGGCTGGACTGGAAATAAATTCACTTCCAAGCTTATTCAGGTGCTGGCAAATGAAAACTCCTTGCAGCTATAAGACTGGGGATCCCAGCTTCTTATTGTTTGTCAGCAACTAGAAGCCATTCTCAGTTCCTGAGGCTGCCCACAGCTCCTTGCCATGTGGTCCTCTCCATACCTCCTCACCACCTGGCAACTTGCTCCATCAAAGACAGCAACAGAGGAAAGGAGTGAATTTTCCAGCAAGACAAAGTCTTGCATAACATCATCTTAGAAGCAACTTCCTGACACTTTTGCCATATTCTATTGGTTAGAAGCAAGACACAAGTCCCATCCACACTGAGATTGTACAAGGGGACACTAGGAGGAGGAGATAATGGGAGTGACCGTAAGTCTATCTGCCACAACTAGAAAAGGCTTCAGAGGGTAAGAGGTACAAGTAGGGTCTACATCAGTGGTTCTCAGAGTACAGTCCCCAACCAGCAGCAGCATTGGCATCTAATAAAATATGCCTAGTCTCAGGTCCCACTCCAGCCTTCATGTATTAGTATTCTATTGCTGCTGTAACACAGAACTAAAAACTTCATGGGTTTTTAAAATCACAGTTTTATTATACTACAGTATTGGCAGGCTAAAGTCTGAAATGGATCTCACTGGATTAAAATCAAGGTGTTAGCTTGGCTGCATTCCTTTTGGAGGCTCTAGGGGAGAATTCACTTTTCCTGGCCCTTTGGAGCTTCTAGAGGCCTCCCTTCATTTTTGGCTCTTGGCCAAGTCACTCCATCTTCAAAGCCAGCAATAGTTGGTTGAGTTTTTCTCACATTACATTACTCTAATCTCCTCTTTACCCTCCCTCTTCTACATTTAATTATCCTTGTGATTATATCAGGCCAACCTGGATACTCCAGGATAATCTCTGTATTTTAAAGTCAGTTCATTAGCAACCTTAATCCCACCTGCAAACTTAATTCCCCCTTGCTATGTAAGGTAACAACATATCCACAGGTCATAGAGATTAGGATGTGGATATCACTGGGGACCTTTATTCTGCCTTCTGCAGATACTGTATCAGATGAGGGGGTACAGGTACCTCTGATTTAACAAGTGCTCCAGCTGACAATGATGTACCTTCAAGTTTGACAGCACTGGTCGACATCAATATTATTTGAATCAACTAATTCATAGATTAGAGATGCCAATACTTGGTCACTGGAGAGAATTAAGAATCAGGGGATTGCTGTGATGGTTAAACTGTGTTAGAAAAAAACACAAAAGAGTCCACCAGGAATAAGTGACAAGGGTTCTTTTTCTGCTTAGAGTTTCTGAAGTCTGTACTCTATCCACGAAATCTTAGGTGCAGTAAGCCCCCTCCCTTCGTGTCAATGAAGTGGAAAGAGAGCCCCAGAAGAGATGGCATTGGGAGATTAGTCGTAGCCACTGATGTCTTGCAGAGATGATGTACAAGAGGGAGAAACATCTCATGCCATTGATGATGTAAACCATGAGGCACTACAGATAGAACACTTCAAAATTCTTTGTTGTTAGTAATGAAAGCCCATGGGCAGACAAAGAGGAGAAAATTCTAACAATGTGACTCTGAACAGGGTAGGGTACCATACAGAGGCTATAAACAAAGGACGCTTCTGTGGAGAGAAATATTCGCCTCAGTGGTACCTGGCTGAGGTGTTACTAAGTACCTTCTAGGAATGATTTGAAGTCAGTCATATCGGATACTGCGTATGGTTTGTTGCATATTGTATGAGCTAAGTGGCTAGGAAAACAATGAAGGTGCTTTTCTTTTTTCCTTTTTAAGATTATTACTTTCTTACTAGCCCAGGATAGTCGCTTATTTGGGGGGATAAAAGAAGATGTAGAGAGGTTAGGATATGTTGCAGAATTAGCTCAAAATTTGATCTCTGGCCCTCAACATATAAAAATTATGCAGGATAGTTTTTTCCTGCCCTTTTAATACATTAAGGGTTAATCATTCATTTCTCTTTACAAGGAAAAAAACATCAATTTTTTATTAAAGCCTAGCAATGAATGAGTAAGGAAGACGGAGGAGATGACCTCAGTCAATTGTTCTCAAACATTAGCTGCATCAGAATCATCTGGATAACTTGATAACTTACAGATCCCTAGGCCCTACTCCAGATATTCTGGCTTTGGAGAGGAAAATTTGCCTTTTTTCCATCCTGGAGTGTATGGGAAATAAGAAGGGCAGAGGTAGAAAGTGATAGAGCTGCAATATATGTCCCAATCTTCCTCTTTCCTAGGTTTGACCCAGAGAAGCAAAATGAATTAGACAAATTAGGGCAAGTCAGAGGGCAGAGGGAGAAACTATGTCCCCAGATTCCCCACTCATGATGGTTTAAGATCTGTGCTCAGAGCCCCATGCCAATAAGGTGCATCCCAGCCTAGATAAGAGAGCACAACAGCAGGGTAGGGGAGGCAGATGCCTTAGTTGGTGTCTCACGCTTCCTGTAGCCCCTGTAGTGGGGTTTCAGTGGGCCTGCATAGCACAGAGGGCTGAGGCCAACCACCATGGTGGACTACTGGGCTTGGGACTGGATGGGGGTGTGGCAGAGACTTGGTATCCACAGCCATCTGAAGAGAGAGGAGACCCTTCAGCCATAAGAGCTGATTGATGACTCCAACAGAGCTTCACCTGAGCCAAAACAGCAGACCACAGGTTTCCTAGTCATAGACTTCAGGCTTGGGTGCTAACAATGCCAGTGCCACCCAAAGACAAAGGATGGGTGAACAGTGAATGGAGGGGCCTCCAAAGACCTAATTCCACACAGTCACACAAGCCAGCCCACCTCCCCAGACACACAGACACCCCTCCAAACACAGCCAGGGAAGGAAGGAGACAGAAGACTAAGAATCAAGAGTGTCTGAGTGTAAGGATAACTGAAATCACTGACTCATGCTGAGTTTAAAACAGGTAGTCTACAAGTTCATTTATTAACAGTAATCAAGACTTTATTTTATATGCAAATGCCGGTAAAATGGATGGTCCAGCTTGTGTCAATGTCTAGACAGCAGTGGCTGCCTGAAGATTTGAAAGTCTCTAGAGGGGTTGGTCACTTAGCATTGACCACCTGAGTAGGAGGGGCAGGGGACAGCCCCTGTGCTCCACAGTTGCCATCCCTCAGATATGCTACATTTTCCTGTTTTAGTTAATGAATGTAAGCACAAATTCACAAAACATGGTCAGTCTTCCTTTCCCAGGCCCTAGAAATGTGTCTGTTAATGATAGAGATAAAGTGAAACATCCAACTTTAATTTCAATCCTTAGCAATTTGGCCATGTAATTGTCATTATCCTGTGGAGACTATGGCTAAAGTGATGCACCCAATCTCTTTCTCTGCTTCGATGGACATGGACAGCAGAGAAAGAAAAAGTTAGCAAATTTTCTACAAATTTGTGCTGAAGACCGTCATACGTGAAACTCCATACTAGGTTCTACGTGTAACGCAAAACAAGTATGATGTGACATTCTCTAGGAATAGTGCTATGTTATTCTGACCAGCAAGCCTTTGAAATGTGGGCTGCTTATGTATTTGTCAAACAGGTTAAAATGGCAAGAGCAGTGGCAAAATACCTTCTATTCCCCACTGTGATCGGAATCCAAAATCCCTGAGAGAAATGCATCCCCAGAGAAGAGCCAGTATGCAACATGGTTGACTAGATGCAGCCAGGAAGAGCATCTCCCACTAAAAGACCAGACCATCAAGAAGACTGGTACACTCTGAGCAGATCTTCAGAAGGAGGGCATTGAGAGGGAACAGAAGGAGGAGAAAGATTCTGGGCTAAAAGAGTAGGAAGTTGGGAAACCTGCACCAGGCTGCCAACCACCAGGGATCATTTCTGGCCCCCAGCAGCTCCTGGGAAGTGGTGAGTTAAATAGGAAGGGAGTAGCCCACTACTACCACGGACCTCCTGGATTCTAGCTGCAGGAGACCCTATGCCTCCTACAGACATTTAAGCTGACAGGGAGAGCTTCCTGGAGGAGTGGTGGGAACAGGACTCCAGCCTGTATGGTGCCTAGAGGATTTGGCATAGGAATGGCTACAGTGGAGCACAGCCACAGACACCCATCTCCCAAGGCTGGCTGTGCTCCTTGAAGTCGCTTTGGCCCTTGTTGACCATCAGACCTGAACATAGCAGGGCTGTCTTGAGATGGGGCCAGACTGATCTGAGAGCCCCTTGCCTGTCAGCCTCTCCTAGGGTCCCTGCCTGGCCATACCTGCTTGCAGCTCAGCCTTGGATGCCCAACCAAGGCACTTCCTGACAGCCACCGCCATAGCTCCTTCACTGGCAGACCCCATCTGATGGCTGGAGAGCTTTAGCAGATGAATACCCACAGCCTCCTCCCACCACTTTGCTGGTGCACACATGCAGACCTCATTGCTCCACTACCAGTTGTGCATGTGCATACAAACGCTGCTGCATCACTGTCACCCTGCCATTGCCAGTGCACACATGCAAAATACAGACGTGATGAAGCACTTTTCCAGCATCCCCCATCAAAGTGTTGTTACCAGCAGACTGGAAAAACTTCAGCCCCTCCAGTGCAACAGGTGTTTAGCCCCAAGGGGCCGGAGAACAAAGCTGTGGGCCTGGCCCCAGACCCTGCAGGATTAGAGAACCCAGCACTGGAGTGCTGAGCTGATCCTTGGCCCCTGAAATCATCCAGAAGTGAAACCAGTCGACTAAAGCCAACTTATATCACAGAGAAACTCTCAAGAGCATCAAAGAACATAAAAGCAAAAGCCCCATCCAAAGAACAGCACTTCAAAGGCTAAATGAACATCAACCTACAAAGATAAGAAAGAACCAGTGCAAGAGCTCTGGCAACTCAAAAAGCCAGAGTGTCTTCTTACCTCCAAACAACTGCAGTAACTTCCCAGCAATGGTTGTTAACCAGGCTGAAATGGTGGAAATGACATATAGAATTTAGAATCTGGATAGTAATGAAGATCATTGAGAATCAGGAGAAAGTTGACACCCAATCCAAGGAATCTAAGGAATCCAATAAAATGATACAAGAGCTGAAAGATAACATAGGCATAAAAAAAGAAGCAAACTGATTTGATGGAGCTGAAAAGCTCACTACAAGAATTTCATAACATAATAGGAAGTAACAGCAGAATAGACCAAGCTGAGGAAAGAATATCAGATCTCAGAAACCAGTACTTTGAATCAACTCAGTCTGACAAAAATAAAGGAAAATAAATAAGAAAGAATCAACAAACCAAATTGAGAAATATGGGATTATGTAAAGAGACCAAACCTATGACTCACTGGCATTCCTGAAAGAGACCAAGCAACTTGGAAGACATATTTGAGGATATTGTCCATGAAAATTTCCCAAACCCTGTTAAGGAGATTGATATTCAAATTCAGGAAAATCAGAGAACCTCTGCAAGATACTATACAAGATCTCCAGCCCCAAGACACATTGTTGTCAGATTCTTCTAGGCACATGCAAAAGAAAAAATATTAAAGGCAGCTAGAGAGAAGGGACAGGTCACCTACAAAGGGAACCCCATCAAGCTAACAGTGGACCTTTCAGCAGCAATTCTGCAAACCAGAAGAGACTGGGAGCCTATAGTCAGCATAATTAAAGAAAAGAAATTCCAACCAAGAATTTCATATCCAGCCAAAGTAAGCTTCATATGCAAAGGAGAAATAAAATCCTTTTCATTTTCAGACAAGCAAATGCTAAAGGAATTTGTTACCACCAGATCTGCCTTACAAGATGTTCTTAAGGGAGTACAAAATGTGGAAACAAAAGATCATTATCGGCTACCAGAAAAACACACTTAAGTACGTAGGCCGTTGACATTATAAAGCAACTACACAATCAAGCCTGCATAAATAGCCATCTGCACACATCAATAGTAACCTTCAACATAAACAGGCTAAAACCCCACTTACAACGTACAGTGGCAAGTTGGATAAAGAAGCATGACCCATCCATCTGCTCTCTTCAAGAGAACTACCTCATATACAATGACAACCATGGGCTCAAAGTAGAGCAATGGAGAAAAATTTATCCAAGCAAATGAAAAACAAGAGCAGGGGATGCTATTCTAATTTCAAACAGAAAAGACTTTAACAATGATCAAAAAACACAAAAGGCATTATATAATAATAAAGAGTTCAATTCAATGAGACAACTTAACTATCCTAAATATAGATGTACCCAACACTGGAGCACCCAGATTCATAAAACAAGTTCTTAGAGACCTATGAAGAGACTTACGTAACTTAATAATAGTAGGAGATTTAAACACCCCACTGACAGTATTAAACAGATCATCAAAGCAGAAAAGTAACAAAGGTATTCAGGATCTAAACTTGACACTTGGCCAATGGAACCTAACAGACATCTACAGAACACTCCACCCAAACAACAACAGAATATACATTCTTCTCATATGTACATGGCACACACTCTAAAACTAACCACATGCATGGCCATAAGACAATTCTCAATTAACTCATAAAAACCAAAATCATACTCTCAGTCCAGGGCAGAATAAAAATATAAAGCAATACTAAGAAGCTATCTCAAAGTCATACAATTACAAAGAAATTAAACAACCTGCTCCTAAATAACTTTGGGGTAAATAATGAAATTAGGCAGAAGTCAAGAGATTCTTCAAACTGATGAAAACAAAGATACAATATACCAGAATCTCTGGGACACAGCTAAAGCAGTGTTAAGATGAAAGCTTATACCACTAATATTCTACATCAAAAAGTTAGATCTCAAATGAACAACCTAACGTCACACCTAGAGGAACTAGAAAAACAAGAGCAAAACACTTCAAAGCCAGCAGAAGAAAAAGTAACCAAAATCAGAGTTAAACTGAATGAAACTGAGATATAAAAGCCATACACAACCACAAAACCAAAAGTTTGTTCTTTGAAATAATAAACAAGATTAATAGATCTCTAGCTAGACTAATACAGAAGAGAAAAGATCCAAATAAACATATTGAGAAAGGACAAAGGGGACGTTACCAACAACCCCACAAAAATACACAAATCTCTGAGACTATTAGGAACACTTCTATGCACACAAACTAGAAAACCTAGAAGAATAAATAAATTTCTGGAAATATACAGCCTTCCAAGATTGCACCAAGAAATTGAATTCCTGAACAGATCAATACAAATTCCAAAATTGAATCAGTAATAATAATAAAAAAAAAACATCAACCAGAAAAAGCCCTAGACCAGACAGATTCATAGCCAAATTCTATCAGATATATAAAGCAGAGTTGGTACCTATCCTACTAAAACTATTCCAAAAAATTTACAAAGAGGGACTCCTCCATAACTCATTCTGTGAGGCCAGCATCATTCTGATACTGGTATCTGGCTCAACACCCAGTGAAAAAACAAAACTTCAGGCCAGTGTCCTTGAAAAACATAGATGCAAAAATCCTCAACAATATATTAGCAAACCAAATCCAGCAGCCCATCAAAAAGCTAATCCACCATAATCAAGTAGGCTTCATTCCTGGGATGCAAGGTTGGTTTAACATACACAATTCAATCAATGTGAGTCATCACATAAACAAAACCCAAAACAAAAACCACATGATGATCTCGGTAGATGCAGAAAAGACTTTTGATAAAATTTAACATTCCTTCATATTAAAAAAATTCTCAAACTGGGCATATAAGAAACATACCTCAAAATAATAAGAAACATCTATGACAAAGACATAGCCAATATTATGCTGAAAGGGCAAAAGCTGGAAGCATTCCCTTGAGAACTGGAACAGGACAAGGATGCCCATTCTTACCATTTCTATTCAACATAGTACTGGAAGTTCTAGCCAGAGCAATAAGGCAATAGAAAGAAATAAAAAACATTCAAATAGGAAGAAGAAGCCAAACTATCGCTCTTTGCAGGCACTATGATTTTACACCTAGAAAACAGCATAGTCTTTGCCCAAGGCTCGCTGGATCTGATAAATAACTTCAGCAAAGTTTCAGAATACAAAATCAATGTACAAAAATCAGTAGCATTTCTATACACCAATAACACCAAAGCTGAGAGCCAAATCAGGAGCACAATCTCATTCACAATAGCCACAAAAAGAATAAAATACCCAGTAAGAAAGTTACCCAAGGATATGAAAGATCTCTACAATAAGAATTGCAAAACATTGCTAAAAGAAATCAGAGATGACATAAACAAATGAAGAAACAGTCCATCCACATAGGTAGGAAGAATCAATATCATATTAAAATGGCCATACTGCCCAAAGCCATTTATAGATTCAAAGCTATTTCTATCAAACTATCAATGATATTTTACACAGAATTGGAAAAAACTATTCTAAAATTCAGATGGAACTCAAAAAGAGCCTGAATAGCCAAAGCAATCCTAAGCATAAAGAGCAAATCTGGAGGTATCACATTACCCAATTTCAAACTATATAACAAGGCTATGGTAGCTAAAACAATATTATACTGGTAAAAAAAAACAAACAGATACATAGACCAATGGAACAGAATAGAAAGACCAGAAATAGGGCCACACACCTACAACCATGTGATCTTTGACACAGTCAAGAAAAATAAGCAATGGCGAAGGACTCTCTATTCAATAAATGGTTTTAGGATAACTGGCTAGCCATATGCAGAAGATTGAAACTGGACTCCTTATTTATTTTCACCATATACAAAAATCAACTCAAGATGGATTAAAAACTTAAATGTAAAACCAAAAACTATAAAAACCCTCGAGTGAAACCTAGGAAATACCATTCAAGACATCGGCCATGGCAAATATTTCATGATGAAGATACCAAAAGCAGTTGCAACAAAACAAAAAATTGACTTATGGGACCTAACAAAACTAAAGTGCTTCTGCACAGCGAAAGAAACTATCAAAAGAGTAAACACACAATCTACAAAATGAGAGAAAATATTTGCAATCTATGCTTTTAATAAAGGTCATTAGACCTCCAGAATCTTTAAGAAATGTAAAAAAATTAACAAGTGAAAAACAAGCAACCCCATAGGCAAAGGACATGAGCAGACACTTCCCAAAAGAAGACATACATGCAGCCAACAGACATGAAAAAAATGCTCATCATTAATCATTAGAGAAATGCAATTCAAAACCACAATGAGACATCATCTCACACCACTCAGGATGGCTATTACTAAAAAGTAAAACAACAACAAAAACAACAAAAGATGCTGGTGAGATTGTATAGAAAAGGGAACACTTATACAGTGCTGGTGGGAATGTAAATTAGTTCAGCCACTGTGGAAAGCAGTTTGGAGATTTCTCAAAGAACTTAAAACAGAACCACCATTTGACCCAGCAATCCCACTACTGGGTATATACCCATAGGAATATAAAACATTCTACCATAAAGAGACATGCACATATATGTTAATTGCAGCATTATTCACAATAGCAAAAACATGGAATCAACCGAAATGCCCATCAACAGTGGACTGCAACAAGAAAATGTGATACATATACATCATGGAATACTATGCAGCCATAAAGAGTAACAAAACTCTGTTCTTTGCAGCAATATCAATGCGGCTGGAGGTTATTATCCTAAGTGAACTAACACAGGTACAGAAAAACAAATACTGCATGTTCTCACTTATAAGTAGGAGCTTAACAAAGTACATATGGACACAAAGAAGGGAACAATAGATTCTAGGACCTACTTGAGGGAGGAGGGTGAGGATCAAAAAGCTACGTATTGGGAGTTGGATTAAGATGGCAGACAGGAGGCAGGACTAGCTTGCAGTGCCCACTCAGATGAACAGAGCAGCAAGTGGAGACTCACATCATGAACTTTTGCTCTAAGAACTACCAAAGGAACATACCAGGAAAGCCAAGAGAATCCACAGACCCTTTGAAGGAACTGGATCACCACTGAAGGCACCTTGAGACACCAAAAAACTGTGAGTTGGCCTACTTTCTCAACGGGGAGGCATGCGGTCTGGGACAAGCTCTCAGCCTTAGTCACCAGCTGCCTGGAAATAGACTCAGTGCTATTGTAGGGGGCATGGTGGAAGTGAGACTGGCCTTTAGGACTGTGGACTGCATGGGAACGAGGTGAGGCCTGTAACTGCCAGCTTTCCCCCACTTCCCTGGAAACCTGTATGACTCAGCAGAGGCAGCCATAATCCCCCTATAAATATAACTTCATTGGACTGGAAACCATACCCCTATCCCCTACAGCAGCCACAGCAAGACCCACTCAAGGAGAGGCTGAGCTCAGACATGCCTATCCATGCCCCAACCTGGTGGTCTTTCTCTACTTGCCTTGGTAGCTGAAGACAAAGGTCATAATTTCTTGGGAGTTCTATGACCCTGCCCACCACCTGAGAAAGCTGAATACTTAAACAGGTGTCATTAGGGCAAGTTTGCATCCTCCCTGTAGGACCATAGCTGATGCGATCTTGAAAGCGCCACCTCCTGACTGGAGGCCAACCAACAACATAACCAGCACACTAAACAAAAACACAACCAAGGATCCTCACAGAGTCACTTCACTCTCCTGCTACCTCCAGCAGAGCAGGTGCTGGTATCCACAGCTGAAAGATCTGAAGACAGATCTCATCACATCACAGGACTATTTGCAGACACTCCCCAGTACCAGCCCAGAACCTGGTAGCTCTGCTGGGCAGTGAGACCCAGAAGAGCAAAAATAATCACTACAGTTCAGTTCTCAGGAAGCCCCATTTCTAGGGGAAAAAGGAGAACACGACATCAAGGGAGCACCCCATGGAACAAAAGAATCTGAACAGCAGCCCTTGAATCCCAGATCTTCCCTCTGACATAGTCGATCCAAATGAGAAGGAACCAGAAAAACAATTCTGGCAATATGACAAAACGATCTTCTTTAACACCCCCAAAAGATTATATCAGCTCATCAGCAATGAATCCAAAGCAAGACAAAATCTCTGAATTACCAGAAAAAGAATTTAGAAAGGTCTATTATTAAGCTAATCAAGGAGGCACCAGAGAAAGGTAAAGTTCAATTTAAATAAATCAAAAACATGATACAGGATATGAAAGGAAAACTCTTCAATGAAAAAGGTAGCATAAGTAAAAAACAATCACAACTTCTGGAAATAAAGGACACACTTAGAGAAATGCAAAATGCACTGGAAAGTCTCAGCAATAGAATCAAACAAGCAGAAGAAAAAACTTCAGAGCTCGAAGATAAGATTTTTGAATTAACCCAATTCATCAAAGATTAAAAAACAGAATTTTGAAAAATGAACAAAGCCTCCAAGAAATGTCCAAACCTAAGAATAATTGGTGTTCCTGAGGAAGAAGAGAAATCTGTAAGTTTGGAAAACATATTCGAGGGAAAAATCAAGAAAAACTTCCCTGGCCTTCCTAGAGATCTAGACATCTAAATACAAGAAGATCAAAGAACACCTGGGAAATTCATTGCAAAAAGATCATCACACAGGCACATAGCCATCGGCTTATCTAAAGTCAAGATGAAGGAAAGAATCTTAAGAGCTGTAAGGCAAAAGCATCAAGTAACCTATAAAGGAAAACCTATCACATTAACAGCAGATTTCTCAGCAGAAATCCTACAAGCTAGAAGGGGATGGGGTCCTATTTTTAGCCTCCTTAAACAAAACAATTATCAGCCAAGAATTCTATATCCAGTGAAACTAAGCTTCATAAATGAAGGAAAGATACAGTCTTTTCCAGACAAACAAATGCTAAGAGAATTTGCCACTACCAAGCCAGGACTACAAGAACTGCTGAAAAGAGTTCTAAATCTTGAAACAAATATTTGAAACACACCAAAATAGAACTTTCTTAAAGCATAAATCTCACAGGAACTACATAACAATAACATAATTAAAAAAATAAAAAACAAGGTATTCAGGCAACATATAGCATGATGAATAGAATAGTATCTCACATCTCAATACTAACATTGAATGTAAATGGCCTAAATGATCCACTTATAATATACAGAATGACAGAATGAATAAGAAACCAACTAAGTTTCTGCTGTCTTCAGGAGACTCACCTAACATATAAAGACCCACATTAACTTAAGGTAAAGGGATGGAAAAAGATTTTCCATGCAAATGGACACCAAAAGCTAGCAGGAGTAGCTACTGTTATACCAGACAAAACAAACTTTAACACAGTGGAAGTTTAAAAAGACAAAGAGGGACATTATATAATGATAAAAGGACTAATCTAACAGGAAAATATCACAATTCTAAATTTATATACACCTAACACTGGAGCTCCCAAATTTATAAAACAATTACTATTAGGCCTAAGAAATGAGATAGACAGCAACACAATAATAGTGGGGGACTTTAATACTCCACTGACAGCACTAGACAGATCATCAAGACAGAAAGTCAACAAAGAACAATGGACTTAAACTAAACCCTACAACAAATGGACTTAATAGATAATTACAAAACATTCTACCCAACAACTGCAGAATATACATTCTATTCATCAGCATATGGAACATTTTCCAAGATAGATCATATGACAGGCCACAAAACAAGTCTCAGTACATTTAAGATAATCAAAATTATATGAAGTACTCTCTCAGACCACAGTGGAATAAAATTGGAAATCAACTCCAAAAGGAACCCTCAAAACCATGCAAATACAAAGAAATTAAATAGCCTGCTCCTGAATTATCATGGGGTTAACAATGAAATCAAGATAGAAATATAAAAATTATTGAACTGAATGATAATAGTGACACAACCTACAAAAACCTCTGGGATACAACAAAAGTGGTGCTAAGAGGAAAGTTCATAGCACTAAATGCTACATCAAAAAGTCTTAAAGAGCACAAATAGACAATTGAAGGTCATACCTTTCGAAACTGGAGAAACAAGAACAATCCAAACTCAAACCCAGCAGAAGAAAACAATAACGAAGATCAGAGCAGAACTAAATGAAACGGAAATTAAGCAAACAAACAAACAAAAAAAACAACACAAAAGATAAATGAAGCAAAAAGCTGGTTTTTTAAAAAGACAAATAAAATTGATAGACCATTAGTGAGATTAACCAAGAAAAAAAGAGAGAAGATCCAAATAAGCTCAATTAGAAACAAGATGGGATATATTACAACTGATACCAAAGAAATATGAAAGATTATTCAAGGCTGCTATGAAAACCTTTACATGAATAAACTAGAAAACCTAGAGAAGATGGATAAATTCCTGGAACTATGCAACCCTCCTAGATTAAATAAGGAAGATATAGAATCTCTGAACAGATCAATTATAAGCAATGTAATTGAAATTGTAATTTTAAAAATTGCCAACAAAAAAAGTCCAGGACCAGTCAGATTCAAAGCTGAATTCTATCAGATATTCAAAGAAGAACTGGTATCAATCCTATTGAAACTATTCCAAAAGACAGAGAAAGAGAGAATCCTCCCTAAATCATTCTTTGAAGCCAGGTAATTTGGTATTACCCTAATACCAAAACCAGGGAAGGACATAATAAAAAAAAAAAAAACTACACACCAATATCTCTGATGAAAATAGATGCAAAAATCCTCGTTACAATATGAATGAAAGAAATCCAACAACATATCAAAAAGATAATCCACCATGATCAAGTGGGTTTCATACCAGGGATGCAGGGATGGTTTAACATACATAAGTCAATAAATGTGATACACCACATAAACAGAATTAAAAACAAAAATCACATGATTATCTCAATAGACACAGAAAAAGCATTTGACAAAATCCAGCATCGCTTTATGATTAAAACCCTCAGCAACATTGGCATAGAAGGGACATACCTCAAGGTGATAAAAGCCATCTATGACAAACACACAGTCAACATTATACGGAACGGGGAAAAGTTGAAAGCATTCCCCCTGAGAACTAGAATGAGACAAACATGCCCACTTTCACCACTTCTTTTCAACATAGTGCTGGAAGCCCTAGCCAGAGCAATCAGAAGAGAAAGAGGCAAAGGGCATCAAAATTGGTCAAGAGGAAGTCAAAACTGTTACTGTTTACTGATGATATGATCATATACCTAGAAAACCCTAAAGACTCATCTAAAAAGCTCCTAGAACTGGTAAATGAATTCAGCAAAGTTTCAGGATACAAAATTCATGTACACAAATCAGTAGCTCTGCTATGCACCAACAGCGAAGAAGCTGAGAATCAAATCAAAACTCAACCCCTTTCACAACAGCTGCAAAAAAATAAAGATAAAATACTTAGGAATATACCCTAACCAAGGATGTGAAAGACTGCCACAAAGAAAACTACAAAACACTGCTGAAAGAAATTACAGATGACACAAGCAAATGGAAACACATCCCATGCTCATGGATGGGTAGAATCAATATTGTAAAATGACTATACTGCCCAAAGCAATCTGCAAATTCAATGAAATTCCCATCAAAATACCACCATCATTATTCATGGAACTAGAAAAAAACAATCCTAAAATTCATATGGAACCAAAAAAGAGCCTGCATAGCCAAACCAAGACTAAACAAAAAGAACAAATATGGAGGTATCACATTACCTAACTTCAAACCATTCTGTAAGGCCATAGTCACCAAAACAGCATGGTACTGGTATAAAAATAGACACATAGACCAAAGGAACAGAATAGAGAACTCAGAAATAAAGCCAAATACTTACAGCCAATGGATCTTTGGCAAAGCAAGCAAAAACATAAAGTGGGGAAAGGACACCTTATTCAACAAATGGTGCTAGTATAATTGACGAGCCAAAAGTAGAAGACTAAAACTGGATCCTCATCTCTCACCTTATACAAGAATCAACTCAAGATGAATCAAAGACTTAAATCTAAGACCTGAAGCCATAAAGATTATAGAAGATAACACTGGAAAAACCCTTCTAGAAATTGGCTTATGCAGACTTTGTGACCAAGAACCCAAAAGCAAATGCAACAAAAAAAAGATAAATAGATGGGACTTAATTAAACTAAAAAGCTTCTGCACAGCAAAAGAAATAATTAACAGAAGTAAAAGACAACCCATGGAGTGGGAGAAGATCTTCACAATCTGTATATCTGACAAAGGACTAATACCCAGAATCTACAAAGAACTCAAACAAATCAGCAAGAAGAAAACAAACAATCCCATCAAAAAGTGGGCTAAGGACATGAATACACAATTATCAGAAGAACATATACACATGGCCAACGAGCATACGGAAAAATGATCAACATCACTAATTATCAGGGAAATGCAAATCAAAACCACAAGGCGATACCATCTCATTCCTGCAAGAAGGGCCATAATAAAAAAAAAATCAAAAAATAGTAGATGTCGGCATGGATGCAGTGAAAAGGGGACACTTTTGCACTGATGGTGGGAGCATAAACTAGTACAACCACTATGGAAAACAGTGTAGAGGTTCCTTAAAGAACTAAAAGTAGATCTACCATTTGATCTAACAATCCCACTACTAAGTATCTACCCAGAGGAAAAGAAGTCATTATACAAAAAAAAATACTTGCACACACATGATTATAATAGCACAATTTGCAATTGCAAAACTGAGGAACCAGCCCAAATGCCCATCAATCAACGATTGGATAAAGAAAATGTGATATATATATGTGTGTGTGTGTGTGTGTGTGTATATATGTGTGTGTGTCTGTAATATGTGTGTGTATATATATATGTGTGTGTGTGGATATATATGTGTGTGTGTGTGTGGAGAGCTATCTCTCTCTCTCTCTCTCTCTGACAAAGGACTAATATCCAGAATCTACAAAGAACTCAAACAAATCAACAAGAAGAAAACAAACAATCCCATCAAAAAGTGGGCTAAGAACATGAATAGACAATTATCAGAAGAACATATATACATGGCAAACAAGCATACGGAAAAATGATCAACATCACTAATTATCAGGGAAATGCAAATCATATAATCATTATATATATATATTTATATCCACACACACCGCACACACACACACACACACACACACACACACCATGGAATACTTCTCAGCCACAAAGAGGAACAAAATAATGGCATTTGCAGCAACCTGGATGGAATTGGAGACCATTATTCTAAGTGAAGTAACTCAGGAATGGAAAACCAAACATCATACGTTCTCACTCACATGTGGCAGCTAAGCTATGAGGACACAAAGGCATAAGAATGATACATTGGACTTTGGGGACTCAGGTGAAATGGTGGGTGTAGTGAGGTATAAAAGACTATATATTGGGTACAGTGTACACTGCTCGGGTGATGGGTGCACTGAAATTTCAGAAATAACCACTGAAGGGGGCCAGGCGCGGTGTCTCACGCCTGTAATCCCTGCACTTTGGGAGGCCGAGGAGGGAGGATCACGAGGTCAGAAGATCGAGTCCATCCTGGCTAACACGGTGAAACCCCGTCTCTACTAAAAAGACAAAAACATTAGCCGGGCATGGTGACGGGTGCCTGTAGTTTCAGCTACTTGGGAGGCTGAGGCAGGAGAATGGCGTGATCCTGGGAGATGGAGCTTGTGGTGAGCCGAGATCGCCCCACTGCACTCCAGCCTGGGCGACAGAGCAAGACTGTCTCCAAAAAAAAAAAACAAGAAATAACCACTAAAGAACATATTCATGTAAGCAAACACCACCTGTTCCCCAAAAACCTATTGAAATATAAAAATTTTTTTTTTAAATTTTAAAGTGAAAAAAAACTACCTGTTGGGTACTATGCTTATCACTTTGGGTGACAAAGCAATCTGTACATCAAACCCCTGTGACGGCCAATTTACCCATGTAAGAAACGTGCATATATACCACCTAAAACTAAAATAAAAGTTGGAAAAAAATAAAAACTAAGAACTACATCCCACTTTGGAACCAGAGCGATCACACCACAGGAATTTCAGGGGCACCAGGTTTCTTTGCCAAACACAACATGAAGTTTCTGCAAAGCTGCAGGGAAACATTTGTTTGGTAATAACAGTAGTTGTTTGTTTGTTTGTTTGCTTGCTTGCTTGCTTGTTTGTTTTAGAGTCCACCTATTTAACCTATTGAATCATCCCAGTGAAGAATAGAACCTCTAAGCACTGGTGACTGGTAGAGTGGATAAGTGAAGCCTTTTTCTGCTGGTCATACCTAGTGCAAACATTGCAGAATTGTCCTGCCAGTAGTAACAACTGGGTGAAAATGTGTTTTTTCCTGTGTATTTCTTCCAGTTGTTAGATTACTTTTTCCATATTTCCTAGGTTTCAGATATTTTTAAATTTCCTGAATGTATGCTTTTACAAAATAAATGGTGTTTGCTGAAATGTGTATGGTCTAAGTGCACAGTTAAACTCTTGGTATCTAGAATCAAAAATAAACTCCTTTAGGTCCGACCTATTTACAAAATGTATTCTGGGCCTATTTTTTTTCTTTTAGATCTACACAAAATCTGTTATTAAATCATGTTGGAATTTTAGAGATTATTTACAAATAACTTCTGTTCATGCTATGGTTTAATTAAAAATATATAACATTCATGTATATTAAACATTAGATAGAAAAATTGTGGTGATTAAACTTTAGTTTGTCATGCCCATTTTGAAGAAACTGTTCTTTCTGAATATGTGGCCCCCTTTAGTTTGGCTCCATGTGATAATTTGCCTTTTCTAGAGGATTCAATAAATGCTACATAATTATGATTTCATATTTAATGTACATGCACCAGAATCTAATGAATGTGCGGTGCACCATCAATTAATCAAAGTGCTTGAGAGAAGGATATTCCTTCCAGATAATTGAATTTACTGGTAAATTCAGGCTTTAATGGCAAATCCTTTTACTTTTATCCTTGTTAAGAATCTGCCTAAAATGCATTAGTTCACAGTACAGTGTACCAAGGATTAACATCTGATATTCACCAAAAAATTGTCCTTTACGTGCCTTATTTTTGTCAGTCTAAACATCAGTTCTCCTTACAGAGTATTGGAAACGCAGAGATGGCTGTGCTTTGAGTCTGGGATGTATAATTTGCTTCTTTCTCCTTAACAATGAAGTAGAGAAAAATATCTCCGTTAATTGGAAGTCTTTATTAATTGGATCGCTCTTTATTGTCTTTGCTAGAATAGTTTTTGCAAGTTCCAAATTGTAACAGGGAGTTCTTTTTTCAACAAAAAGGAAATTCCCAGGTAAAAGCATTGTGCCTAATGAACTTTCAAACAGGTGCTTCTGTCAGGAGAGAGCCTCATTCTTGAAAGCTTTATGGCCCAGGCTAGAATTACAGCCAGTGATAACTTGAGCCTCAGCCCAGTACAGTGTTGTCATTCTTTTCAGATGCTTATCTTAACATGGAGTAAAGTCGAGTCTATAAAACAGGGGTGGGAATTTCACTAGGGCAGATTTGGGCTGGATCATAAACTGCCAGTCCTGTGCCCACACTGCTTGTGTGTGAGCCCTCTAGAGAATCTTCTAGAAATGTGACCAAGAACCTCAATCTCCCTTGTGTATGTATGGCAGGGGGAGGGGATGTGCATTTTTAATATATCATAATGGATTAAAATTTATGAACATTAAGTGAAGACGTATTTTATGTTTTCAACTCCACTATCAGAGGCTGAAGGGATCTGAAAGTAGTTACAAAAGTTAGCCCTTGTGCTCAGAAACATTAATCTTCTGGGTTAATAAAAATGGGCCAATGTAATATCACCAAGGAACATTTAACTACTGGAACTGTGTCTCTAGAAGTGGTGCTCACAGATTTATCAACACCGAGACCGGGAGTTGGGTTCATAATCTTTGTAGCTAACTAAGAAAAGCCATGTTTTCAAATACACATTGGATTACATAACTCCCCATAACATAAAACCTTCTTCCTCTTTCATTTCAGACACATTTTGCATTCCATGGGGTTCTATGTGTCTGTCTGTCTATGGATCACAGAGTCAGACTCCTTTAGGGCCACCATCTACCCTGTTCCCTAGTTCAGGTCACACTGGCTTTTTAAAAAGTTCTGAAAATATCAGATCCCACCCCACACCCTATTTAAGAACCTTCTCAGTTGCTGTGTTCTGTACCTGTGACGTCCTCACCCTGTTTGCCTTGCCAACTTTCCATTAGATGTCACACGAAATGTCAGCTCCCACAATCCTCCCTTGACTGCCCCCTGCACTCATCCATTGCATGCCAATTTTCCTCTTATGGTTTTTCTTTATTAAACTTCTCAGAAATTGCACCTAAATATATGTTTGAGTAGTTAGGATTTTTTGCTCCCATTAGCCTATCTATATAATCCATGAAAAGGGGAACCACATCGTTTTTGTTTACTTCTATGTTCTCAGTCCCTAGCACACTTCCTAACATATGGGAAATATTTAATAAATCTCTGTTGGATGAATAAAAGACTAAATCAATAAACAAAACACAAAATAACATCAGATAAGCAGACATAGACTGCATGTGCCCTTAAATTATGCTGTTAACAATAAACACCTTCATCAAGTGATTTCTCTCACTTGTTAATTTATTCATTAAATATTTATTGAGTGCCTGCTATGTGCTGGATATTGTGCCAGGTATTGAGAATTCATCAGTAGCGTTAACAGGGCTCTGGTGCTAAAATCCTGGCTTTAAATCCTGGCTCCACCAATTACCAGTCATGTGACTTTGGTTACTTAAACTCTGGAGACCTAAATTTTCTCATATACAAAAGAGAATAATATAACAATATGTGCCTTTGATAGTTGTTGTGAGATTTTAAAGAGTGGATATAAGTAAAGAAATTAGAACAGTGGCTAGCACATATAAATGCTGTCTATGTGTCAGTTACTCTTGGGGAACAAGGTGATTGTCTACCAGACTAGCTTAAGATGCTGGAAGGAACAGTAGGCCAAAGGGTAGCAGGCTGATGTTTTCGTTCTCATTTAGTCCTGTGCTAGCACCGGGTCTCAGTTCCCAAATTCACAAATTGTAGAGCATAGTATCTGCCATCCACGAATGAGAGGGTCTCCAATGAGATAGTGTAAACTGGAAAATACAATGCTGTTATAAACTAGCATTTTTTCATGGGTAACACGTTTATTTCTCTTGGCTTATCTTAAAAACTCAGGGTTTTCTAACACCATCCATTCTTTTTAAGTGCTCATTATACTTTATTTGGTGGTTTTAAATGTCAAATATCATATTGGGGCACTGTCCATCTTTTTCCAGTGTTTCTTTTTTCATTTTCTATGAAAATCTAAATAAGAGTTGATATCATATCTGTAATATTAGGCATTACAATATTTTGAGTTTGAAACGGAGCTCAGCTAGATTTTCAATAAAGTATGTGTTTTCTCAGCATCTTTTTATAAGTCCATTATTATTATTACTATCACTACTATAATAGCATTCTTCTTATCTAAAATTGTGAAAAGTGGGCATATATTCAAACTCTTGGACAGAATTTTTAAGGGAATTAGTCACTGTTACCTATTGCTCAAGTAAATTAAAATGTAATAGTCTATATTATCCCACATGGGTTATGGAGAAAATGCATAATTTCCCAGGAGTGTAAGGGAGGGTGGGAGTATTGGACTAAATAATCTTGTTTTCTAGATGTAATCCGATACTTTCTCATTGGAGTTTATACTGTGCACCCCACCCCACCAGTAATACTCTGTACTCTTTTTCAGGTTTTGGTTGGTCGTTTTTATTTGTTTTTGCATTTTACTCATATCACTATAATACCCGAAATTAAAAATTTAACAGTTCTGACCCATATCACTTATCACAGAGAGTAGTTCATAAGTAGACATTTGATAAATTCAGTTACATTTATAAAACTTTCTACTCTTTTGGTATACAGAAGTTTTAGGTAGTGAGAAACGTCACACTCTTACTCATCGTTTCCTACCTTGCCTTCTATGCAAAAAATACTGGGTGAGCTTTTAGGGAGTCTCACCTCTAAGTTAATTTTATGTGCCCAAAAAGTAAGAAATCTGTTGTTATATTATTATTGGCATCCTTGTCATTATTTATAGTAATTATCTTAGGAAAGAACTTGCCATTTCTGGATGGTCTATAATCCCAAAATAATAATCATAGCAACCGCCATAATAATGAGCAATATAATAACCATTCATTAAGACAGTGATTCATAATCTCAACCATTATCACATTATGTTTAATTATGATGACAGTGGTGAAAATTACTATTTCCAGCTATTGAGAATGCAAGGAATTTCAGAACTCAAGGGAGGAAAGTAAAAATAAAAACATTAATGAAGCCTTTTTTCTTAATAATCTCTAGAATAAATTATTGAAAAATTAAGCTTACAAATTCAAAATTTATCTTGATTTAATTCACATTCATCTGCCTGATTTCTGATAGAGAGGCATGAAGTTTTCAGGTTGTTTAAAAACCTATTTGTGTGACTTTTTCCTCTCAAATTTCCACCAAAAACATTTTGCCCTGTTCCAAACCAAAAATAATTAGGAACAATCCTGACAGGAGAATGAGCCTGATTTTTCCAAGTCATTGCATGTGTTTATGACAAAGCTGGAGGACTGTGTTTGGCTTGGTCATTGCAGGAAACATCACATAAGAACAAGGGAAGACAGACATCTTGGCTTACCAGCGAGTTGTAAAACCTTAACGGCCTTGTCTGGGAAGAAAACAAAAGAGAATGTTTTGTACTGTTGGTAGCTGAGAGTCCTTTTAGGCATGACATAAAAACCGCAACTATGCAATCATGATTGCATTATTTAAAATCTACATGTGACTATCATATATATGTAATGTACATATCTATTGTTTATTTACAATTAGCATTGATTACTGATTTGGTAATAAAAATATGTTGGAAATTATGGAATCTGAGTGATGCATATAGCTTTCCTGCTCCCCACCCAGCCTCCAGTACCAAATTCCTCATCTAGGGAGAAGTGGAAGAAGCAGGGTTTTCCTGTGTGCCAGGCATTCTGACAGGCAGTGAGAATACAACAGTGAGCAAGGAACTGCCTTAGTAAACTTACAGAGTGTGAAGAAAATAGATAATTAAACATGAAATCACAAGCCACTGGGAAATGTGCCGCAGCCCCAGCCCTGAGGACACTGGAGGGTCTCATCAGGCTTGGGATGGCAAAGAAGCCATCAAGGTTGGGACCTGGAAGGAGGACAGCAGTTTTCAAGCAAAGGGAAATCAACTACGTAGCAGAGATTTCAAGGGAAGGAAGCAAAAGTATTTGGAGTATACACAGGAGCCTGATGACGGGCATTAGGAGAAAACAAAGGAGTTTTTTTTTTTGCCCTCAGTGAGATAGTTAATCCAGGAAGGGACTGGGTGCAGTGGTTCATGCCTGTAATCCTAGCATTTTGCAAGGCCAAGGAGGGAGGATCGCTTGAGTCCAGGAGTTCAAGACCAGCCCGTGCGACATGATGAGACCCCATGTGTACAAAAAAATGAAAACATTATTAACTTGAGAGGCTGAAGTGAAAGGATTGCTTGAACCCAGGAGGTTGAGGCTACAGTGAGCCGTGATCACGCCACTGCACTCCAGCCTGGTGACAGAGGGAGACTGTGACAGAGGGAGATTGTCTTTAAAAAAAATTTTTTTTAAAGGAAAGAAAAAGAAAATCCAGGAAGGGTTTATTTGGGGAGTGATATTATCAGATCTGTGTTTTAGAGAGACAAACAAATCTGGGCACGGTAAAGAATGGAGCAGACTTCTGTTTCTGACACCATGGCTGACTAGATATTTTCGAGGGTCAAAATAACTAGATGTTGCATTCAAAGTAAGTTTTCTCATGTGTTTGTTTTGTTTTAGTTGCTGTGCTTTCAGAAAGTATGGAAAAGGAAAAAGAAAACTTACCATATTTTAGATCAATGGTTCTCAAAATACGATTCATGGGCTTCTAGTATTTCCCCTAAATTTTTGAGGGAATCCAAGAGTTTAAAACTATTTTCATAATAAGCAGTCATTGGTTCCCCCACTGTGTGAACATTAGCAGTGACTGTGCATAGGCAGCTGTGGATGACAGGGCATGAAGGCTATGGGGCAAACCAGGAGTCTTCATCTCCATACACTCACAATTAAAAAAAAAAAGCCAAATTCACATAAGAATTAAAACCTTTTGCCTTGATGAGGCAAAAGATTAATTTTGTTTATACCTACCCTGGAGAGTCAGTCTTTTCAGTATTCTCTGCGATGACACAGGAAGTTTGCAGAAAGCACTTCTATTGCTCACACGAGTAGGAACATTGTCTTCAGGAAAAATACGTGAGATTCCTTCAGTCATGAACTGAACTAACCACTTTTTTTCATAAAGTGTCATTTTTACTTGAAAGAACAACTGAAAAACTGTAATTACCCAGACCTGGGTATTTGTCAGACATTTTCTTGAAAGTGAATGAGGTGAGCTTGTCACTTCAAGAAAAACAACTGACAATACTTGTTGCCAATGATAACCTGAAGTTTTCAAATAAAAATTATAATTTTGGGAAACTTGTACCCCCCACAGTGAGCTTGGCAGCTTCTTGATAATTAAAGACTTTGATGATGCAAGCAGTGAGTTCTTAACAGATGTGCTTTTTTATACTATATAATAAAATGTGCCAATATTTGAAAGGTCTGCATAGCTCAATGAAAACCAGTATTGTCCAAATTGACCAATACAGGAACTATAAAGTCACACACAGGTAAAAGATCCATCCAAATTGTAAGATAGACCAAATGTATTTTAATATAACAGAACAAAAAATTCATTGATAAAAGTACAGATTTTACATTACAACTAACCTTTAATAAACTACCACTTATGGAGTTCTGGTATTGTATCAAAGAATATCCACAATTACCTGGAAAGGCTATTGAACACTCCTCCCTTTTCCAACTACATCTCATCTGTGAGGCTGGATTTTTTTTCGGATACTTGAACTAAAACAACATTTACAAAGACTGACTACAGAAGCAACTGTGAGATGCTAGCTGTCTTTTATTTAGCCAGATATTTAAAAGATTTGCAAAAGAATAAGCCAATGCCACACTTCTTATAAGTTTTTTACTTTGTTCTGGAAAACAGTTTCTTTTCCATAAAACGTTATTTATATTGACATGGAATGAATTTACTAATATATTTAAATGAATT
This sequence comes from Pan troglodytes, assembly GCF_028858775.2. Lineage (NCBI taxonomy): Eukaryota > Metazoa > Chordata > Mammalia > Primates > Hominidae > Pan > Pan troglodytes. The sequence goes on from NC_072404.2 coordinate 46,958,127, forward strand.
TATAAATGAATGCAAAAATTTCAAATTTTCATTTTTGGTGTTGTAAATATCAATAAATATAGCTCACATTAAGAAGCTCTTTGGGGTCATTAGTTTTAAAGATCATACTCTTAAAGTATAATCATGAGGACCAAAGTCCTCATAAAAGGATCCTCAAAAAAATATTTAAGGGTCTTAAAACCAAAATATTGAAAACTGTTGTACTGTATATCTGAATAAAATTATTAAAATTGTATGCTATATTGTATATATTGTATAGCTGATCCTCAAAAAAGGATTTTAAAGGATCCTAAAACCAAAATCTTGAGAACTGCTCTATTGTTAATCTGAATGAAATTATTACATTCCAAGAGTCATAGTCTGAAAACACAGCCCAAGATAAAGACTTGTGTGGAGATATTTTTTTGGCAATGAGATATCAGAAACACAGAGAAAGAAAACCAATCAAATTAGCACTCATAGGATCTCAGGGGACATTCTGTCCAGCTTTATGAAATACAGCTTTATGAAATACAATTTGGTCAGTGATGGATTGCATATATGACAGTGGCCACGTAAGATTATAATGGAGTTGAAACATTCTTATCACCTAGTGACGTCATAGCCCGTCATAACATTGTAGCACAACGCATTACTCATGTGTTTGTGGTGATGCTGATGTCAACAAACCTATTGTGCTGCCAGTCATATAAAAGCATAGCACATCCAGTTGCATACTGTGCATAATACTTGTTAAGGATGATAACTATGTTACTGCTTTGTGTATTTGTTATACTGTACTTTTTATTGCTATTTTAGAGTGTACTCTTTCTACTCATGAGGCAAAAAAAAAAAAAAAAAAAAAAAAAAAAAACAGTAAATCAGCCTCAGGCAGTTCTTTCAGGAAGTATCCAGAAGAAGGCATTATTATCATAGCAGATGACAGTTCCATGCGAGTTAGTGCCCCGAAGCTCTTCCAGTGGGAAAAGGGGTGGGAGTGGAAGACAGTCATACTGGGGATCCTGGCCCTGTGTGGACCTAGGCTAATGTGTGTGTTTGTATCTTAGGTTTTAACAAAAAAGTTTAAAAGATAAAAATAAAAAAATTAAAAAATAGAAAATAAATTATATAGAATAAGGCTATAAAGAAAGAAAATATTTTTGTTCAGCTATACAATGTGTGTTTTAAGCTAAGCATTATTACAAAAGAGACAAAAAGTTTAAAAAGTAAAAATATTATAGTAAGCTAATCTACTATTTAAGAAAAATCATTTTTAAAATAAATTTAATGTAACCTAAGAGCATCTTGTTTAAGAAGTGTACAGTAGCATATGGTAATGCTCTCAGCATTCACGTTCACTCACCACTCACTCACTGACTCACCCAGAGAAGCTTCCAGTCCTGTAAACTCCATTCGTGGTAAGTGCCCTATATAGGAATACAATTTTTTATCTTTTATACCCTATTTTATTATACCTTTTCTATGTTTAGATATGTTTAGATACATAAATACTACTGTGTTACAATTGCCTATAGTATTCAGTACAGCAACATGCTGTGCAGGTTTAAAGTCTAGGAGCCATAGATTGTACCATGTAGCCTAGGCGTGTGGTAAGTTCTACCACTTAGGTTTGTGTGAGTGCACTCTATGATGCACAATGACAAAATTGCCTAGTGACATGTTTCTCAGAACCTATCCCTGTTGTCAGGGGCATGTGGTAGTCATAGCTTCAAGTTCAAAGGAACATCATACTTTGTCTCCTGGTGGAAGCATCCACCCCAACCCCAACCTGGGGATCCAGAATATCTAATCTAGCAATGTAATATTCTGCAAGTTGGGGAGCCAATCCCACTTCCACCTCTAGGTTCCTGAGCTCCTGTGTTCTAATAGGATTATAGCACCTTAGATCAGCCATTGGTTTACTGCATGTACTACAACCTAGAGGACAGTGTCCAATCTGCAGGGTCCTCAAAGCAGACCCTTAGCTGAGTGTTTAAGAGGTTACTCCAACTTTCTGTAAATCTTGTTGATTCTGTGCAATGAGATAAAACAAGTGGATCCTTATGGTCACGTATCCATTTTTGCAACTACAGGATAATGAAATCAGTCTCTTGGTCCAGAGCATTATATAAGATTCCATGGTGAGATACTTGGTATTCTGTAAGACACTGGATTGCAGTGATGGCAGAGTCAAGGGGGACTACTCATATATGGTATAGAAGTCACACCTGCATCCCAGATAGAGGGATTTAATAGAATCAACCTGCCACTAAGAGTCTAGCTGGTCTCCTCGAGGAACGGGACATCCTTTTGTTGAACCTTGGCCTCAGTTGAGGTCTGCAGGATAAACATGCTCCCTTCCAGCAAGGGGAGAGAGGTTACATCTGCCAGCCAGAGGGGCCCAAGGGGAAGTTTGAGATTCAAGATTCTCAGGCTCATCCACTCAGTCATTCCATCCTGGGTCTCCAGGTCCCACTCATTTCTTATCAGGACGCTGATTCTGATTTGGAGACCTGTGGAGGTTACACAATTTGTTTTCTTAATTGTGGCATTTAAACAAATTAGGTTTGCTGCTAGAATGCTTGTGCTTGAATTTTGTCTTTTTTTAAAACACATTTTAGTCTCTTTATAAGTAATATTAACTCTTTTATTACTTATAGAGACTTATACTTACTCTATTAGGTTTTATTTGTGATTTTTAGGTAGGTATAGATTCTATTATTTGATGGTAGTAGTAATAATATTTTCAAAATTGAATTTGGAATAATATTTATCTGATTGGCCAAGTAAAAATCTAATGCATATTTTCATATCCCCTTAGTAAGATGGATAAATTTATTATGCCTTTACTCTTTATTCACTCACTTCTTGGTTTTTGTTGACATAATCTGAGATTTTAGGAACAGAATTATTATTGTTTCTAGTATTGTTTTGATCATACGATATTCATTTATCAAAAATCAATTTGTATCTAGTTTTTAAGTCTATTTAAAATAAATATTTAAGCATTTATGTTTAACAGATTTCAGTGCTTATTATCTGACATATTATTCATATATGATTCACACACATACATTTTAAATTCTTAATTCTTAATATTAATTTGCATCTCAATTATACTGAGATTGCTCCTATGTCTTATCTTGTTTGTTTCTTTATTCATACATGTATTTTGCACTTCCTAAAACTGTTAATCTTGTTGCCTTCAAACATTACAAGGTTTGCATCGAATATACGATTTGGGGGCACAAACTTTCCTCAAATACGCTGTGGTCTTTTCTGTATGTTCTGGCATCAGAGTTACAAATAAGTCTGAAAGCTGCCTAACTACTGTTCTCAAATGAAAAACAAACAAAACAAAACAAAAAAACCTACTTTCCTTATTTTTCTTTATATTTGAAGCATTTTTGCCAAGACTTCTCTAAATGCAAGTCTCTTTTTATCAGCTTTGTCTTATAAAAAGTATTTGAAATCTACATATGTAGCTCTTTATTCAGCACAGGAAATTTTCTTCCATTATGCATATATTTATTTAATACATCTTTCTCTTTTTTCTAGTTTCTTAAGGAATTGTTACTATTCATGTGCTATGGATGACAAACAAACAAAAAATCCCTAAATCAATAATCCTCTCTCTTTTTTTCTATAACCCGAGGGAACTCCAGTTTATCCTCAACAGTTGTCGTTTCCTTTTCACAATGTCCATTCTCTTCTACATTGCTTCCAATGCTAATTTTCATTCCACTATGCCATTTTCGGTTTCCCAGAAGTTTTTAGTTCTCTTTTCATCTTAGATTTAAAGTTTAGCCTTTCCAAACTCAGTCTGTTCTTCTGAAATTATTTTCCCTTTTTTCCCCCACATTAAAGAATTTTGGGGGCTTGCCATTCATCTGAATCATCAGTATAATCATCCCTTCCCTTTTACTTCAATATTTTCACTCAGGATCCCCATTGCCTATGACAGCAATACACCCTGGGTAATATGAGAATGCAGAGAAAGAGACAGGCTAACAATCATGAAGGGGCCAGGGAAATTTTCTGAAAGAACAGAGGTTTCGCCCCAGCCTTAAACAATTAGATTGAGTGGCCCAGAGGAAGACAGAGGTGTTTTAAGAAGGAGACTCACTTGTTCCCACCTATATTTTAGATGGATAACTCTGGCAGTTGTAGGGAGGAAGTGCTCAAATCAGGAGCACTCATGAGGAAGCTGCTGAAATTGGCAGGTGAGAGATGAAGTTTTCAACAAGGTCCATGAAAGCAATGCTAGAAGAGAGGGCAGCTTCAAAAAAATATGTAAATGGTTAAGTCACAGAACTTGATGTCTGATTATAGGTGCTCGTGGAGAAAGAAGGAATGCTCCAGAATGACTAGAAAAGGAGCAGGCTTGTGGGAGGACACGCACCATTTTTATACATTGCAATATATTGCATTTATTATTCACATGGAATTTCCAAGTGGAGATGTCTATATTAAGTCTGAAGACTCACCCCAGCCTGGGCCTATGCTGCTTCAGGCACCATGGTGCCCACCCATTTGGCCCTTTAGACATGATGTTTTTAGTTCTTCTTCCTCCATCAGAACGTGCTCTTTTCCTTGATGGACTCTGCCTTGGCTTGTCCTCTTGGGTTTCTGAATCTACTCCTACATCGGGTAGCAATGCCTGCCATTGTAATAGCTCCTTCTATCCAAATTGCTGACTATGGTTACTGAGACATTTGTCCAAGTCAGCCCTTCTTCCCCGAAAGGGGCATCTGGGCAGAACCTGGCATAGAGTGAGAGATCAGAAAAGAGTAGGATATCCCTTGATGTGCTTTTCCAGTCCATTTTATTAGGTCACAGTGCTGGCCTGAACCAAACAACTCTCCTTCTGCCCCCAAACTTGTTCATCAGAGCTGGACAGTAGGATGAGGGTAGAAAGAAGTTATAGGTGGACCAGAAAGTCTGGAAGTTCTGGAAGATCAGGCGGATCTCCGTGGGCAAAAGCGATTAAAAATGGAGTATCATACTACAGAAGCCCTGGGTGATTTGAACAGCCTTTGACTTTGCATCAGAGAAGGCTATGGGAGCAAAAGGACACCAAAGCTAACTTTGTGGTTTCTCGGGGTGCTCTATATGGTGTGCTTGGTCTGGGCTCCAGAGGCTTCTGGAGGAGCTTCTTAGCAGCCTCCAGATCATCTCAGCCCCACATGGCCACTGGGATGCTGAGAGGAGGCAGGAGAGGAGGGCAGATACTGGGTGAGGATGCAATGGGCATTATGATCTCCGAAGGTCAGAATCCTACTGATAGCAATAGTGCCAGGAAAAGGGGTTCATTTTCCCCCAAAGTAAAAGTTTTCTTGTAAACCTTCTGAGAGGTAGAATAAGAGGAGGAAAAGAAAATTAGGAAAAGTACATAAGTAAAACACTGAATTATGGACTTTTGTGTCATTTTAAGTTTTCCTAATTCTAATCCAGAATGACGCACTGTGCCCCAGTGAGGACTCAGATGAGATTCTGCCCTACTCGCACTAAAATATTTTGTAAGGTTTGGAGTTTTCTTAATGTTTCTTTGGATATTACCTATAATATAGTTTTATCTTTAATTAGCCTGGACTCAAGAAATTTAATGTTGCCTGCAGAGGGGAGGGAAACCTTCTTATGTCTTGATTAATTTAGTCATTCAGAATATAGAATATGATGGCAATTGTAACACAGTAGTATTTATGTATCTAAACATATCTAAACATAGAAAAGGTATAATAAAATAGGGTATAAAAGATAAAAAATTGTATTCCTATATAGGGCACTTGCCATGAATGGAGCTTACAGGACTGGAAGCTTCTCTGGGTGAGTCAGTGAGTGAGTGGTGAGTGAACGTGAATGCTGAGAGCATTGCCTATAGTATTCAGTACAGCAACATGCTGTGCAGGTTTAAAATTAGCTGGGTGTGGTGGTGCACACCTGTAGTTCCAGCTACTCAGGAGACTGAGGTAGGAGGATTGCTTGGGCCCAGGAGTTCAAGGCTGCAATGAGCTGTGATTGCACCACTGCACTTCAACTTAGGTGACAGAGCAAGACTATGTCTCTAAAAAAGGGGGAGGGGGGAAGCAGAAATTTTCTTCAATATTTATTATGTTTTCACCTGTTCTACATCCACTAAAAAATAAATTAAGATATCTAATTAAATCCTGGAAACATAGCAAGATAAGACAGAAGTAAGAGTGAAAACACAAAGAATAAACAAGGTAATATTACAAAGTGAAAACGAATTCAGTCAGTGTGAAAAAATACATACCATATCATTTTATATTCTTGCTAAAATCAGGAGATGTAACATGGCTCCAAGAATTATAAAACCCAACGAAAGAGAGGAGTATGATCAGTTACATCATTCAGAGTGTCCTTAGAACAATGCAAAGCAGCCACTCAGGAGAGCCTCAGCTTGTCCTCATGCTAAGGCTGGGAACACATTTCCCCCAGAGTCGTCAGAAAGAGGATAAACAGTAGTGTAACAAGGAATGCCCCTATAGCAGTGCTGCAATGGACAACGTGATTCATCTTGGTGGGGCTGTTCTTGTACTTTCTCCTAATATGGGAATACACCACCATTCTATAAAAACTACTAAGTGGAGAGCCAGTTCATGCAGTCCAGGAACATGGCTCTCTAGCAAACTGCCTTTAACCAAGAGGAGATTTTGCAGAGGTTGCAAACAGACTCCCCTCGAGCTAGAATTTGGCCTGAAGTATATTTTGTTTGGCCACAATAGTGGGGAGTTGAAATTAAGCAAACATAAAAATTGGACAATTGCACATAAAAATCCAGATACTTCAGCATTCCTTAAAGAATTGTAAGACCTGGCAACAGCGGATTCACATGGCTGCTATTAGTTGGCACCGAGTACCAGGCTGCCCCTTTGGGCCAGGGGATAGACAGTAGATTGTCCAGTCTTCACTAATCTGCATAACTCATTTACATTACCTGCCTGGCCCCCACTTAGGCATTTTAATTTGTGATCAATATTTAGACTGTCTTGCAGTAATTCTCACAGCTGGCTCTTCAACAAAGACATCCATGGAGATGTTTAACAATGCTGATACCTGGGATAGCTCTAGACCTGCTGAATCAGATTCCCAGTAAAAATTCCATTGAAAAGCCCAGCAAAAGTCCAGATGTCTATATGTTTACAAATGCCCAGGTGATCTAATGCCCAGCCAAGGTTGAGAAATATGAATCTAGAGAAATGATTTATTAAGGCAGCCCTCTCTAAATGCTGTTTCTCTCAACTGAGCTGCTGATAGCCATTGAAAATCCATGAGTTTCATGTTAGCCCTCAAGAACAGTTATTTTATGCTGCCAGTTAAATAGAGCCATGAGCTGTAACAAACTGATTACATAGGCTGGGGATGATACGGGTCAACACACCTCTAAAGAGAGTGCCTTGTCACATCTTCTTGAACCCAAGAAAGCACCTGTAAGAGTCAAATTTTCTAAGACATAATTTGGAGCTGCCTCAAAGCAGGGACATAGAGAAGTTACCTACCCATTCTCCCCCTACAAGGAACTTGAACACATTCCAAAATCAAAACCTGCTGGGCTGGCAAGAATTCATCACCAGGGGCATTTCCTGCTCTGGAAGATACACTGACAGATGACTCAAAGAAGAACCATCCCTCCCAGTGTTCCTCAAAGTAGAGTGATTTTGTCTTCTCCCCATCCTTGCACCTCTCATTTCCATCCAGTCCCTATTAGCTATGGCACCTGGAGATATTAACATGGTATGGAGACCAGGGTGCTCCAAGCTACCCCTTTCCACTATTTTCCTCATTTCCTCTAAAAGTAGAACTACACCATCAAAAAGAAATAATATCCTCCTAGTAAAGTTTGATTTTATTCATTAAGTCAACCCATCTGTTGAACATCTACCATGTTAGATGCTGGGGAGACCACAGTGAACAAAGAAGGCAGAAATTCCTGCCTTACTGATGGGAATATTCTAGTGGAAAGTGGGAAGAAGGATGATAAGAAAAAGCCAGAAACAAAAACTGAAAACGAAAGGGGATAGTTAGAAAGCATTAGGAGGAGGAGTTGATTTTGGGTAGTGTGGCCAGGGAAGGCCTCATTAAGAAGGCATTTTAGTGAATATTTGAATTAGCTTAGGAATGAATGAAACATGCAGACATGGAGGTGAGGAGCGGTGAAGAACACCCAGGACAAATAAATGCAAAGGTAAAGACCACACGCAGGAGAGCATCTGCAATTTCAAGGAAGAGCAAGGAGGCACTCAAGACTTGCAAGAATTCGTGTTGGAAACATGATGTCTGGATACCAAAGCACTGATATGTAAACCAAAACTGTGCCACATGGGCATTTTGGGTCATTTGATCTCCATATTGGCTTTTTAAAACTACTTATACCTCCCATCATCAGGAAAAAGTTTCAAAATCGATTTTTGAAAAATCTTTTAAAAATCCCATAGTAGGCAATTCTGCAAGCCTAGGTGTTTGTCACTGATGACCTAGATAAAGCACCTACACTTCAAAGTCACAGCAATATGAACCACATGCAGAGGAACATCTCATAAAATATTACTCCACCTGGAATCTGCAAATGGGCTATCAAAAAACTTCAGTAAACCTTAAGCAGTCTTAGTTGTTGAGGCCCTCTCCACATCATAGTAAAAATGTGGATAGACACATGCATCCCATATGAATTTTCTGCCCCAAATTTGAACACATTTTTATGAGTTTGATTTTAGGATTATTTTTTGTATTGATTTGGTCCTTTCCTTTCATATTTTCATATTTGACATGATTCATTTTTTAGTTCTCAGCTGTTTTTGTTGCTTTGTTTTGTTTTTGTTTTTTGTTGTTGTTTTTTGGTTTTTGAGACGGAGTCTCACTCTCTTGCCCAGGCTGGAGTGCAGTGTTGCAATCTCTACTCACGGCAACCTCCACCTCCTGGGTTCAAGCCATTCTCCTGCCTCAGCCTCCCGAGTAGCTGGAACTACAGGCGTGCATCACCATGCCCAGCTAAAGTTTTGTATTTTTAGTAGAGATGGGGTTTCACTATGTTGGCCAGGATGGTCTCGATCTCTTGACCTCGTGATCTGCCTGCCTTGGCCTCCCAAAGTGGTAGGATTACAGGCATGAGCCATTGCACCCGGCCCCCCATTTTTACAGATCCTTGAAAAGCAGCTTACCAAGGACAATGTGTCTTCAGGCTAAATGCACCTGGTCTACACCAGAGGGGCTGCTCCATCTCAGGGAGACTGCTGACTCCCTTCATAGGAGAATGCCCTGCCTGGGATCTAGTCCTTCTCCAAGAGAAATGAAATGAACCATTAAATATAATGGCTGTCCTCATAGCTAGACAGCAATGCTTTTATCAGTACCTTCAACTGATGTGAGACACTTTGTCCACCAATGGGTGATGTGGAATCTTACAATCCATAAGACCTGACTGCACACAGAGAATTTCCCTCCAGACCATGAGGCTGTCTGCAGTGTCTGACAGCTGCCACAGCAAAAGGTCATGGCAGCAGTTTTCAAACTTTTTAATCTCAAGAGCCCTTTATGCTCTTAAAAATTATTGAGGCCCACAAAGACTTTTTATTTATGTGGGTTACACTATCAATATTTTTTGTGTTACAATTAAAACTAAAAAACATTAAATATTTATTTACTAATTGATTTACAAATAACAATAATAAATCTGTTTCAATTTAACATAAATAACATGAAAAATAACTATACAAATGAACTTTAGAGGGAAGATTGATGTTGTTTTACATTTGTGTTATCTCTAGGTATGATTTGATAGAAGACAACTGGATTCTCATATCTGCTTCTGCATCAATCCGCTGTGGTATATTGTTTTAGTTAAAGTATATGAAGAAAATGCTGCCCTGCACAGACATATCACTGGAAAAGCAAGGACCTCGCAGGCAGTCTGAGATGCTCAGCAATTCCCATGGGGGTCTCAGGCCACAATAAGCACTGTTGTTCTAGGTGACAGGGATGAATTGGAAGTGTTGTGTATGTCAACAGGGTAAGTTTTACAGTACATTTAGGTTATGTGAGAAAAAGAAATTGGAAAACAACATGCACAGCATAATGGTCTGCACAGCTTTCAAGAGAAGAAAAACAAAAATGGATTTGTAGCATTTGCCAATTTCTGTGGTGTAAATACTTACACTGTGGTTCCCACCCATAATGGCTGTATTTCGCAACCAGCTCACAGAAATCCCTGAAAATTCAACAGCAATTCTGAGGAGCTGGTAGGAGCTGGTTCCAGCACACTGGAGGAGACCTAACATCAACAGAGTGTCACTGAAGAGGAACTCTTCTTACCTCTGATCATTTAATAATGTGAACTCAGTTGTGCATTATTTGTATAATTAAATAAAAAAATGAAATGAACCATTAAATATAATATGCAGAAAATACTGCAGAGGCTTAATCTAAATTTATCACTTTTGAAGACATTCAGAAGAAGAAAATAGACTTCGCTTTAAGCAGGTGAATCAGTCTTTCTTATTGCAAGCAACAGAAATAGGCCCTATTTACCTTATAAAGTCATACGGGGCTCATTGGAAGCATATTTGGTTTTTAGAATTGACAAAAGGCTGAAGAGCCAGGCTTGGAAAATAAACAGGTCCAGAGGCAGAAAGAGAAATCATCCTATAGGGAAAAAAAAAAAATTTGGGCCAGAACACCATGCTACAAGGAATGGATTGCTTCCTTGAAAGGAATGATATGGGACATAGTCAGATGTGAAAAGTGAAAAGGGATTATCAATTGACACTGGGGCAGATGATAGAAAGAAAGAGTGCAGAGAGGACAGAGATATTTCTTAAGCCCCAATTGGCCAATGATTTAATTTGTACTTAGTGAGAATGATTCCTTATTTCCACTCACCGCACATGGTTCATTCCACAGAATAGATCCTCCGTATCTACGGGTTCTGCACCCACAGATTCAACCAACCAGGGATGGAAAATATTTGGAAAAAAATGCATGGCTGCTGTGCTGAACATGTACAGACTATTTTTCTTGTCATTATTCCCTAAACGACACAGTATAACCACGGTTTACCAGCATTTGCTTTGGATTTGGTGCTGTAAGTAATCTAGAGATGATTAAAAGTATACTGGAGGATGTGGGTAGGTTACATGCAAATATTATGCCATTTATATCAGAGACTTGAGCATGTGAGAATCTTGGAGATCCTGGAACCAATCTCCCACAGGTAGTGAGGGATGACTGTATTGTCCACCCCTCCCTTTCTGATTTTTATAGAAATCCAATTTAACATAGGTCTTTTGGGTATCGTTAAAGAAATGTAGCACTGCATATCAATACTGCGTGAATACAGCTCTTTCCTAACCAGTTGCATCACATTATAATTAAGAATTTTAAAGAGTAATAAATGTTTGGGTGGAGACAAAAGTCAAAGTTAAACTTGTGTGATATATTCTGAATGACTTTTTTCCATGCCTGTGATTTGAACTCCGTATTAGGTCTTAGGCCTTATCTACAATAGAAAAAAAAGGAATGTTTTTCTAGGGAGGACCACTTACAGAGAAAGAATTAAACCATAGCTAATAATTAAGGGCCACACCTTAATTTCATTTTTAGGTTTTCTTGATAGAACAGTTCAGTTCTTTTTTTTTTTTAAGGTTAAGAATGGGCAATACTGCTGCTCTCAAACAATAAGCAGATATTGTGTTAAATAGCTGAATCTCATAGGTTGACCAGCAAACAGAAGGGGAAAGAGAAGGGAAAAAGCGGGTGTTAAATTAAGTTTAGCCTAAATCTGCCTCTTCACATATTTTAAGTTCAGCCTAAAGGTTTCTCAGTACATAGTGAACTGCAACCTAACTGGATGTGTCAACAGACTATAACCTACTTTTGTGCCTTGAGTTTTGGCCAATCAAAGATAACCAACTATTCAAACTGTGTTCAAATAAGGCAAAAACCAGCTGTTGCTATAACCCATTTCTGTTTTCTGTAGGTCACTTTCCTTGTTCTGTCCATAAATGTTTTCGGACCACACGGCTGTGCTGGAGTCTCTCTGAACTTATTCATGTTTGAGTGCTGCCCGATTAGCAAATCATTCTTTGCCCAATTACATTCTGTTACATTTAACTAGTCTAAGGTTTTTCTTTTAACATAAGAGACAAATACAAAAGGAGATCGGGACCTGCGGAGATGGAGAGAGCTCAGTGAAGGAGAAGGCAGGAAGGAAAGGAAAAGGCCCAAGAGGGTGTGCTCCAGGCCTTGGAGGCAGGATGGAGAATGGGCCTGGGCCCATGCACGAATGCCCAGTAGAGCTCTGCTGTTACCCTCCCCTACACTGCAGAGGGTTCTTCCTAAGACCCGCCTCCAAGGGGCTTTGCACTCAGGCACACCAGCCCTGGAGGCTCCAGACTGAAAAGTAAATGCACTGTGAAACAGGCATTCTTCCATGGAAGCTAAGGCTGCAGGGTTTTTCGTTCTTATTTTTTTTGGCTATTGGTCTTGCCTGGAGAAAATGGTATGTGTCCACCTGCCTTTCTTTCTTTCTCAAGGACGCCTTTGTGAGCAGAGGATTTGCAGTAATTGGTTAGGGTGAACATTTCCGGACTTTCTTGGAACATAGTCCTACACCTGCCCTGAGCTCTGGAGCTCTGCATGGAAATTTCCCATAAAACCTTTTCATGGTGCAATCTATAAATCACCCTGTATGGCAATATTAAATTTTAGAAATCAACTTCCTACCTACGAGTGCTTGCTGGACAAACCTTGTCCATATCTTGTCAATGTTTTCTCTTTAGCTGTGTATGAAGGTTACTTCCCTCTTAAAAATACTAAATTATAGTTAACTGATAATGGCTCGTCAGCTTCTTCTACTCTTAGCTCCTGAGTTGTCCATTTCACTGTTACCTTCAGACAAGCGTAAGACTTACTGTAAATATGTTCCTACAGCATCCTGCACCCCTTCATAGCTGCTGGGATTGTCACACTCAGCAACTAAAAATATAGAGTGGCCAGTTAAATTTGAATTTCAGACAAACAGTACATATTCTGTTAGTATAAGTAAGTTTCAAATATTTATCTGAAATTCAGATTTAACTGTCTGGTATCTTACCTGACATCCCTAATTATAGCACATGTTACACTTGTAATTAATTATGCATTTGTATAATTATTTAATGTCTGTCTTCTCCCAGTAATCTGTGGCTAAGACTCCATTGGTCTTAGTCACAGTCATATTCTCAGCATTCACACCAAGGTGGCCTCATGGTAGGAGTTCATGAGGAATTTGTGGAGCCAATGAACATCTACTCTGAAAGGCATGATTATTGCATGTCACTGGGAGAATATTATCCCCTCAACTGTTCAGTCAGTGACAAACACAATATTACCTTAAGATTCAAGCCAAGTAGTTGATTTTGTCCAAAGCTTACTATTGCCCACTTCTGAAGTAGTTACGTTATAGCTACACAAAATATAAAGAGGAGAGACACTGTGTTTAAGTCCTTCCTCACAAGTGCGTATGTTATGCTACGATGGCAATGAAGGACCTGCAGTGCAATCCATGGCTCTCAGACTAAAAGGAGTGAGGAGAGATTACAGCACTATCTAAAACCCTGGTGCCAGGTGACAATAAACAGTGAGTCCAAGGTCCTGGGTGCCCGAACCAGCTAAGAGAAGAAAGTCTGCCTTTGGTTTGTTACAAGCAAGCACAAGTGGAATTCAGCTTCCTGATGCTTCCCCAGGAAGAGTCCTGGCCTGCCCTTAGGATAGTAATAAGAGAGAGGCCAGCTCACCACATCCCTGTGCAGGGAGGGGAAGCTTGCCATGTGGAGGAGGTAACCAGTCACGAGCTTCCTGACTCTTCTTTCCGGTCCGTGCACTTTTTCTGTGAGTAGATTCCTCTTTGAAGTCCCCAAAGTGCTGAGTTAGAAGAAGTATAAAATGGATCAAGGCCACAAAAGGTAGCCTATAAATCTCATATCTTACTAACTTTCAAAACTTCTCTTGATTTAACTAAGCAAAACCAGCTCCATGGTAATAATATCTTACCATCTCAGGGCCCTGAGGGGCTTTTATAATTGCTATCTGCATAAGTGCATTACAGTTTCCAAAGCTCTTTTACATGCATCGTTTCAATTAATCCCCCACAGCAACCCTGGGAGAAGGGTACTCGTTTCTTTCACAGAAAAGGAAACTGAGGTTTATGGAAGTATTTGCTACTTAGCAGACACTACTACTGCAGGACTCAAACAGCATTTGGACTCCTGAATGCTTGGTTAGTCACTACGCAGCAACCCTCAGCGTCTTTCTGCTCCTTTCATGTGAACAGACCCAGTTCTCACGCTCAGTTCTAAGGAGCTTTTCCATGCCTTGAGGTGGCAATCCTCCGGGGACAATCTGCAGAATACTGGTAGGAAGACATGATAAATTGCAACCATTATCATTTGAGTATGGATTAGTTCATCCTTTTACCAAGGAAGAACAAAGGGTAGTTTTGCCGCTGTTTTCTCTGCGGCTCCTTTCCTCCTCCATCTCCCATTATGTATGGAAACAGAACACAGACTTGGAGAAACAGATGGTGAGAGCAGCAAGAGGTGATGCTTGAAGACAGGAACTCTGGGGAGGAACTTACCTCCGGGCAATTGGACTTTGCCAAGTACGCTCAGGGCCAGTGGAAGAAGAGGCTGAGCGACAACTTCCTGTGGAGGCAGAATTGGCAACCAGGTACAAAAGCCGTGGGAAAGAGGCTCCCAGTCCCTGAGATCCAGTGAGGAATAGAGGCGCTCATGCGGCCCTGGCTCTCCAGAGGTAGTCCTCCCACCTCAGGGCACCCTGGGGGCCAGATAAATGGTAAACCCATAAGAAATGGGAATGCTCCCAGTCCTAACTCAGAGTCAGCCTTGTGGAGGGCGGTGCAACTTTCCCACTTCTCAGGAAGAGGTTCAGGATGGCTCCCCACCACAAAACAAAACAGTAACCAAAACAAACCAATAACAGCGTTGTAAGGAGGGAAAGCGGATGGGTACCTCGATCTAGGCAGGCTCATCCTCCAGTGTGCTTCTTTAATTTAATTTGTTTAATTTTATTTATTTAATTTGTTTGATTTAATTTATTTAATTTTATTTATTGTGCTGCTCCGCCCGTGGTTCCTGTTTGAAGCAGGGAAGGAGAGAAAAGAGAGAGGGGGCGGAGGGCCGGATGGCACTGGAAGCCTGAGCCTACATGCACATGGGTCCCGGGGTACTGTGGGGTTAAGCAACCGATACTCGTGCCCCCGCGCCGCCTTCGGTACCTGCCGCCAGGAACGCAGCACACACCTCTCAGGGCGCACAGAGACGCAAGCAAACTCGGAAGCAGAAGCACCCAAGAGGGGAGGCGACACCTTTTTCCCTACTCTCCTCCCTGTCCCAATACCAGAAGATGGAGAAATGCAGAGGGAAAGGAAGGAGAAGAGAATGAGCAGACTGCTCCCTCTGTACTCTGAAGACTCAGAAGCCTGCACCCAGAAGGCAGGGCATGCGTGTTAACTCCAGTAAGATCCTGAAAGGGCTTCCGCCTCATCAGTGGTTTTCTGTTTTATTTAATAAATAAAATAAAAATAAGTATAATTTGCGTTTTTTTGGTGATATTTTAATGTTTTGTTTATTGTAATTTAGTATGCATATGTTAAGAATGTTAACTACAGAATACTTTTAAATTTTTGTGTTAAAGAAATTTTCGAGCATATTTAAAAGTGGAGAATATGTAACAAACTCTCATGTTCTGTCCATCCATCCTCCAGCTCCCCATTGCCAAAGCACACCAGTCTTACTTCACTTTCACCCTCACCCAATGCCCTCCAGACACTCCTCCCCTAGCATGAATTATTAAAAAGGGTGGGAAGGAAGTGTAGGAAAAATAGCCTGTGTGAAGAGGAAATAGGGAGTGAGAAGTTTCAATGGCTGAAAAGTGTCATCTAAATAGAAACAGTGGTTTGCATTCAGTGGCAAGGATGTTGAGCAATGTTTATTTCCTTCTTTAATCTTCTGTTCTCTTTCTTATTTTAAAATCAGTATGCATTATTTATGTAATCAGAAAAAACAATACCTCTATTTTAATTTTAAAAATAATGAAGTCTTTATGGTAGGTGGATTTATTATTGCTATATGAAGGGAACCCCAGGCCAGTGGTGGCAGCATGAACAGTGAGACTTCTAAAACAAAGCAGAACAACATGATGCTTTCTACATGCCACTGATTCTCTGTTTTAAACTTCAAGACGTTGGGGATTTTAAAGAATATTAAATTTGCATATTTCTAACTCAATTAGTATGAAATCTTATAACTGTTCTTTTATTGAAGCGTCCTCTGATGTCTTTAAAATCTTTTGAATATTTTTCTTGAAATAAGTTTTACATTTCCACTGATGAAAATTAAATAAGTCCACACTATACCACAATATAAAGGGCACTTTCTTTCTCTTTGATTGTAAATTGCAGAGAACATTTTCTCTGTTGCTTTATATATGCAGTTGAGAAATGATCATGTACATCATCTCTGAGAAAGAACAGGGATTTAGAGTGAAATGACAGGCATTCACATTTCAGATTCATCATCTGCTGGCAGGTTACTTCTCCCTGAGCCTTGGTGTCCTCAAGTGTGAAGATACTTACGTCAGAGTGTTGTAAGGATCAAGGAGCCCCATGTGTGAAAACCCTGGGGACAGAAGCAAATCTCTGCATTGGTGAGGACTGTCAGCTGCAAGTGCCAAAAACCAACCAAAACTGGCTGAAGCAAGCCGAGGAATTTGTTGACAAATCATGACTGAGAACAGAGCTGGAAGGACCCCATTAGGACCTCACCTCTATCTCTCCAGCTCTTGGCAGGCCTTCATCATGGTGGCCCACACATTTTCAAGCTGATATCCCATCAGCTTAGTGAGACCCCTTCTCTAAAAGTGCCAGGAACTTTTTGGGCCGGGCTCTTGCTGGTCTGCCTAGGGTCATGTGCGCATCCTGTGGTTTGAGGGTGTGGGGATGTGGTGCTCTCATTGGCTAGGCTGGTTATGTGCTCACCCAATGTGTCAGGGGTGGGTTTATATGATCCAGGAGTGGAGAGGCCCTAGAGGAAAATGAGCATGTCTCACTGGAGGGGAAAATAATACTATACAAATGAGAACATTAAATACATTTAATCTCAGTTTTATGTGATAATTATATAGCAAGTATTACTTTTTAAACCATTTTTAAGTAAGTTCCATGTAGCTGACTAAAATTAGATTACTATTCAGTACTCCTTGGGATGAGGTGTCCAAGAGTATGAAATACAGTATCCTTTCTCTGAGAACCTTAATAACCAAGAATGATGCACCATCTCCAGTCAGGAGCCCCAGAACCAGGCCCTGCACTGAAGGTTTACGTGGTGCAAGCTTATTAGGAAATACACTCAGAATCACCACCTGTGGGGTGCAAAGGAGGCAGGCCTGCTTTAAGGCAGCGGTCAGCAAACTTTTTTATTACCGACCTGATACTAAATGTTTAGGCTTTGTGGGTCATATGGTTGCTGTGGCTACTATTCAACGCTGCTGTTATAGCACAAAGGCAGCCACAGAAAATACATCGATGAATGAGCTTGGCTGGGTTCCAGTAAACTTTCACTTATGGACACTGAAATCGAATTTCCTATCATTTTTAGGTGTCACGAAATATCATTCTCCTTCTGAATTTTTTCAATCATTTAAAGATGTAAAAACCATTCTTAGCTCATAAGCCTTGCAAAAACAGGCAGCAAGCCAGATTTGGCCAGTGAGCTGTAGATTGTTGATCCCTGGTTTAGAGGAAGAAGTTGAAAAGAGATACAGCAGCAGCAGGGCCTCTGCCTATCTCATGAGTAGCTCCTGAACTGGATGGCCCAGCTGAGAGCCTGAATCAGGGCTTAGTTGCCCCTAAACCGGGGCCTTAGATACAATATGTCCATGGGACAGGGGAATGACCTCCAATAAAGTGGCTCTCTTCAACAAAGGACAAGTCCCAGAAAGGGACTCAACTGAGAGCTGTCATCTACAATACTTTTAGCATCTGGGGTGATGAGTTGCTCAGTCCTGAAGTGGCAGAGACCTGTGATATGCCAATGACTAGGCCCATTATAACTGGGCCCACAGGGTATTTGCATTTTAATTTCAACCAAATTTCATTATTATTTCCAGTGTGCAGTCCCTGCAAGTGACATGCAAATGAGGCTCAATTTTCTACAGAAAACTAAGAAATTAAATACCTTCTTTGGGGCTGTCATCTCTTCAAGTCTCAACTCCAATCAGCAGGAAGTGCTACTAAGTACGTATGGTCCCCTTCCAGTGCCACCTCATTAACGTGGGTTGTTCACTCTGTACCAGGGTGGTGTTAGAGTTTTCCATGTTTTGAGGGAATAGACTAGATTTGAAATCTGGTCTCTATAACGGGTATATTGAGGAATCAAACCTGCAACAGTTTTATTTCTTCTAAGTACTGTTCAATATCTCACCAATAAATCCCCAATTTAGGACCCTTTTAACAAGAGGTTGGCCCAACTCTGTGTTTTTTCCAGCCACCAGGAATCATTGGAACAATATGCAATTTGGGAATTCAATGCTATTTTCTTCTCCTTTCCTTAATGGAGGCTGTGTCTGTGGTCAGAGAGTAGACAGAACCAGGCTCTCCCTCAGCCTGTTATAGGCACAAACTTCTCTAATTGTGAGAAGCAAAAGAGGGAAAGAGGAATGGGCATATGTCGCTCTCTTGAAGACATATGAGAAGACCTGGGAGTGGCCCTAACAAACCCAGTTGATAAAGGTCTCACTCCTTTGCACTGGTTACCCCTGGTGATTGGACTGCATCTCCCACTGGAGGCATCACACCACACCTGGTACTGGTACCCTGAATCCCAAACATCTAGCATCTACTCCTCATTTCAGTAGGATCCCACTTCTATAACCCTGGCCTTTTCTGTACCTAAAAGTCTATCAAAATGACATCTCTCCTCAATTTATGTATTTGTTTATCTCTCTTTCTCTCTTTCTTTCAGACAGGGCCTCGCTATCCTGCCGTAGCTGGTTTCAAACTCCTGAGCTCAAGCCAATAGCTGGGATTACAGGCTTTTTCTCAATTTCTTTTAAGTTCCAACAGCCTTAGTAGTCCTGGGAAAGTCAGGAGGTACACTGGCTAAACATTCCAGCCAGGGTGAATATCTTGTCTCCGTGTCTTGCAGGAACTTTATTTCTGAGCAATTCTTAACTCTATTTTTCCCATGCTTGCAAGAGAGGAACTAGCAGGAACTCAAGCCCCATTCCCAGTGCAAGGGTTGCCAGGGGAAATCATCGTGTTTTCACAAACTCAGGATTCTCCTAATTTGCCCTTTTCTCCAAAGCCTACCCTTAAAGTGATGGTGAGGGTGGAGGGTGGCAGTACTGCCCCCTCTCTCTTGCCAACTCTCTGGCAGCCTTCTGGTGAGATGGCTGGCCAAACTACTGACAGAGCTCTAACTTAGAATTTCAGAAACTTAGTACCACTTGTCCATAATTTGGAGCTTAACTGTAGTCTCTGCCAATAAGGAAGAACCTATTTAACATTCTCTGATATGTTCTTGTTTTGTGTTGTTTGGGTTAGATTGTGTTGGTTTCACTATTGTCCTTGTTGTTTGGTTTTGCTTTGTTCTAGCAAGTAACAATATATACTAGAGATTTAAAAACAAAAACAAAAACCCTTCCCCCGGTAAAGCCCATCTTCGCTTTTCTAATCCCTTCTTGGCAAGTCCTCTCTATTGCATTTAATGGCTGTGTTTACAGTGCCCAAGTATAACTTGGGAAGAGCAACATCATATTTCAGAGCTGATAATCATCTTTCAAAGTTTCTTATATCACGACTGTTTTTGAACTTAAAATGAGGCATTTGGACGTAGGGAGATACAGCTTTCTTTTTCAGATCTGTCATAGAATTCTGCATTGTAGTCTACTTATGAAACTGGCCATTGCAGAAAGGCTGGTACATACAATTAGGCAGCAGTCTCTATTATGGACTATACATAAATATTTATTAAACATGGGTCTGTGCACATAGATCTGCACATACATGATTCCCATGTACATTTACACTAACCTGCTTTCAGAAGGATCAGAATGGAAAAGAGCGAATTTCAGTAGGATATTAACACATGTGAGGCAGTAGCCAGGAGAATGGAAATGGAGCTCAATTACATTGTTGCTCTAGAGAGAGTTTTCCAATAAGGGATCTACATGTTCAGATACACAAGACTCAACTGCCCTTAGAATCCAGACAAGCTTTAAAAGACCTTTGATGCAAAGTGGACCCACCAAATAGAAAGAAGAAGCTTTGCACGCTTTCCCTGCCTGCTTTGGGGAGGTGGCAAAAAACAAAGCAGAGAGCATCTTTTTTCATCAAGCCACTGAACAGGGGAGATATTTAGTCTTTTCAGTCCCTCACCTCTTCGTACACAACAGCTTTGAAAACGAGAAATTATGTCCCTGTTTACTTTTTCTAGAAAAATTATTACATAGCCTTCTCTTTTGTAACACTGGAAAAAGCAATGCGCCATTCGGTTCTGTCCAACCAACACAGAGAGCCGAAAGCATTATCGCTCAAGATCTGTCTGAGGGTAGGCCTTTGCCAACAGCTCCTGGAATCTCTCCAGAGGATTCTTCGCTTTCCTGTTTGATGCCTGCTTCAGGTAATTCTAATCTAGCCCAGAGATCTAAAAGGATGCTGACACTAGCCCAGCAAAACAAGCAGGGGGCATGTTAATAAGTCATACCCCCTGGCTTTCTCCTGGAATCAGTCCTTTTCTCTGGCCACCATATGGACTTGATTCACCCCCTGGAGAGGAGGCTGCTGCTCCTGTCCTGCAACTGCTGGGAATTGTATGCCTAATAAAGGCTTCATTAACACACAAGCATGATTAAGCCTTATATGTAATATCTTCAAGGTCTATAGGTTTGGTATATTTTACATTAAAGTGTGTACATTCTTTTATCTGTGTTTTTCTTTTAAAAGAGAAAATAATAAAAATATGTTATTCTCAAATGATGAGTCTACTCGCATCTTTTTATAAATAAGACATCATATTGAGAGCATCTTGCGCCTAGATGTGAATGTATTTAATGAACAGAAATTTAAAAATTGTCAAACTCTGTTAGTATGGGCCTCATCTCCTTCTCCAAACAATCTTTGACATAGAAAGCAGATTCCAGAGAGATGGGTTGTTCCAAAGACACAATGTGTACATTGCTGGCTGCACATTAACCAAGCTGCAGATGACCTTATGCAAGTTAAACAATGCAGAGATGATCTTGGTGATAATTTCATTCTGGGTCTCACCAAATACTTTCGATACTTCTGCCAATGCCTACATTTTGGTCTCCTTGAATGATCTGCTTCTCAGGCTCAGAAACAAGATTCTTTCGCATTAGCTTTTCTCCCATCTCCTCATTAACCCTTCACTTTGAAAATAAAAGAAAAATTGGCAGCCTCAGAAAACATTCTGTTAGGGCTTTTGTGTGGTACTTACAGGATGCCTAAATTAGCCCTGAGACCTAGACTGGCAATCTTTATGACATCTATTGTTAATTCATCAGTAGACCAAAATTGCATAAACCAAGTTTTCTGCTCCTTAATTAGTCAATGGTTTCGTTTGGTGGTTTCTTCAATCAACTAATTGCAGCCTTCAAAAGAATGATATCACTGATTGGCTAAAAGAAAAGTTAAACAAAAGCCATTTTCAGAGATGACTGAAAAGGGAGAAAATGAATTTAAGGTATTAAAGAGATCATGCTGCCAGTTTCAGGGAGACAGTGAATCCACAGGCTTGGAGTTCTCAGATTAATCTTTAATACTGTGCTTCCTTGGCTACGTTGTGGAAACATGGAGTTAGGGACATCAACAACCTAGAAGGAATGTTAGCAACAATCCAGCCCAAACTCTTCAATATACAAATAAAAAAGTCAAGTCTGTAGATCAAAATCACTTGCCCAAAGACTCAGAAAAGAATTACATTAAAACCTTGGTCTCTCTAAGTGTCTTCTGAAGCAATGTATGGAGCTCTGTGTTTTAATCAAATCAAATCAAGCGTAGGGAAAGACGAATCTTCTGCTTATTTGCATGTATTCACAGTCATTTTAAGCATAATAATTAGTCATTACTGTATAGCAGTTTGCAGAGGTGGCTCTGATTACTATAAATTTCACAAAGCCAAACCAGAATTTCTGTGTTTTCACGTACTTTATTGGTTCTGTGGCACGTGCTATCAGTGTAAATGCCTTGTTAGCTTGGACCATATAGAATTTACACAAAGGTACCCTCAGCACTGCTCACTAAGGTCTGACAATTTCAAGGTGGTGGCTGCTTTGGCAACATAAGCTTTTGAGTGTCTCCAATAAACGGAGCTCCCTGCCAAGCCTTGAAGGGAATGTAGCATGATCAAAAAATATACCTTTGTGGTTTAAGCCATGAGTTTTGGGGGATTATTTGATACATGATTAAAATGTTCCAATCTTTTCCTTTTTTTTCTTTGTATATAATTTAATACATCATTTTCTCTTCTAATGCCATTCAGATATTACCTCATACTTTCTTTTAAGAGTTTTGTTGTTTTGCACAATCTGAAATTTAGTTTTGCTTATGGAATGAAGAAGGATCTAATTTTATCTTTATTGCCAGCAGAAAACTCAATATTTTATTGGTTGGTCAACTTGTTCCTCACTGATTTATAATGTCACCTCCCTCATATCCTTCTCAAAGGTGCATATCTGGGTTTTTGCTGGGCTTTTTATTTTATTCCTTTGGTTTATTGTTCTAACCTAGAACTGATACTACACTGTTTTAATTACTCTTGCTTTAAAATAAGTCTTCATATCTAGTATAATGTGTCCCTCTTTATTTTTACTCTTGTTTTAAAACTGTCCTAGATATACTTGACCATGTGCTATTTGTATGAAAGTTAGTATCAACGTTTAAAGAAAAAAATCCTGCCAGAATATTATTGGTGATTACACTGAATGTATGAATTTATTTTGGGAGAATATCTGTTGAATATTTCCTTCTCTGGAAAAAAAAAAAAAAAAACCTGGTGTAGCTCTCCACTTATTTAGGTTTCTTTTTATTTTTTTAAAAAATATATTTTCTTCCTCATTACCCTACAGCTTTTGTTTCCATAGTAAATTATGTCTCTTTATTTGCATTTGCAATCATTTTTTATTGATATACAGCCATGCTATTGATTTTCACATGTGGCTATTTTACCTAGAAACCTTTCAGAGGTACCATATTATTTCAAATAATTTTTCTGTGAGAAATGGCAACTTTATTTCTTTCCTTTCTGTTGAAATTGGTTCTATTGCAGTGCCTGGACCTTCATATTAACACTGATACTGGCTATTCTTGTCCTTTCCCAGATATTAAATGAATTACTTCTATGGTTTTATATCTACAAGTATTTATTGTAGGTGTTTGTTTTTTTAAGTGCTTTATCAGGCTAAGGAGGTTCTTGTTTCATCACAGTTGTTAGAAAGAGAAGGAAAATCTTCCGTAAACTTGTCAATTTACCGCAACCCAGTTTGCCCCAAACCATTTTGAATCTCAGGGAGACTGAATTGCTAAAGAGCATCACTGAAGAAGTTTTGTATTTGCCTGTTCTATGTGGCTCATGAGTAGCAAACACTCTCAACCAATTCTTACATTAATGCCTTGGTTGGTGATTTTTCACCCTTTGAAGGTTAGGATTCCAATTCGGGTGAGAATCAGTTTTATTTCTCACAAGAATTTGTGTTTTTGCATCAAATTCACGACATGAATAGGCTTTCTTGTCATCCCCCAAGCCTAGGAAGCCTGTAAAGAAAGTTCATTATTCCCCTTTCTCCAGGGTTGCAGGTCTTCTAAAGTATTGGCTTTATGCAAAGGTGTCCCGTCCAACTCCCATTTATGCAGGAGCAAGGAACAGGAGCCCTGTGAGGGCATTAAAGCTCAAACCCAGAGCCCTAACTGGATCACTAGCCCCATGGGATGGCTGCTGCCTGGCTCATGGCTGCACTGCCCTGGCGGTCCCTTCTCAGTTTCAGAAACACTTTCAATCGGTGGTTCTCTAACTTTTTAGTTTCAGGACCCCTTTACACTTGTAAAATTAATTGATGACACCAGGTGGCTTATATCCACTAAGAGTTACTGTATTTGAAATTTAAAAATAAATCAATACTTGTTTAATAATTCATTTTAAAATCCCAATAATAAATTCTTAAAATGTTAAGATAAGTTACACATTTTTATTAAAAATATGTTTTCCAGAAAAAAACACATTTGTGAAAAGAGTTGCACTGTTTTATATTATTATAAATCTCTTTAATGTCTGCCTTAATGGAAAATGGCTGGATTCTCTTATCTGTTTCTGCATTTCATCTGTTGTGATACGTTATTTTGGTAAATATATAAAGAAAATCCAGCCTCACACAGATAGGTGGTGGGAAAAGACAGGAGTATTTCAGTAGCCTTTTCAGATAACAGTAGATATTCCTCTTTCATACCACACCAAAGTTCAACAAGAGGTAGTTTCTTAGAGGTTGGTTGCAATATGAAATCTGAAGCCATGATGATGACCTTTTCTTACTCTGTTACATTAAAACACATTTGGTCTGCCTTGTGACTGAAATAGATCTTGCATTCATGATTTTATTCGTTTAAAACATATTGGTTTGCTGACTTTTGCAAATCTCCCAAATGCCAATACATTTCATGTTACAATATCATTCTACAGTAATAAAACACTTTGATTAATATCACTAGCAATTTCATAAATATTATTATGAAAATGATCTAGCATAAACTCCTAAAAGGGTATCTTTGGGGTCTCTAGACCACACTTTGAGAACCAGTGCCTGAAATAACATAGTTATATTTTAATCACTATCTCTGAGGTTTCAGCTCTTCCATTTCTGCCATTTTTCTTGAATTAGAAGCCAGAAACCTTTCCTGTCGCCAAAGAAATTTTCCACAGTGGAGAATTGCAAAGAGCTGTCAATGATCTCAATAACTTCTTTAAGCACGAATAAATAGTAAATTACTGCCTGTCTACCATGAGGCAAGCACCATTCCAGGCAACCAACTATTAAGTAGGGGAGAATGAATGAATGAATAGTTTTATTGGCTTCCATTTGAGGTGCAGTTTTGTTTCTCTCAAAATAGTCCAGCTACTACCTACATCAGTAAATATCATTTATCAAATAATTCACACTTATGTTTTACAAATACAAGCTGCGGAAAGTTGT
This sequence comes from Pan troglodytes, assembly GCF_028858775.2. Lineage (NCBI taxonomy): Eukaryota > Metazoa > Chordata > Mammalia > Primates > Hominidae > Pan > Pan troglodytes. The sequence continues at coordinate 46,983,381 of NC_072404.2, forward strand.
ACAGAAACTCTGCATTATCTTTGCAACTTCTCTGTGAGTCTAAAATTATCGAAAATGAAGTATAGGGTGCTTCCATTGTTTTCTTGAGTCATATGTATTGGATTAGGAATTGGTTTAATTGCATGGTCTCCTGTATAAGTAGAGGCCAAGCACTGGGTACTCATAGACATAAAGATGGTAACAATAGACTGTGGAGACTGATAGAAGGTGAAGGGAAGGAGGGGAGCAAGGGTTGGAAAACTAACTGTTGGGTACTATTCTCAGTACCTGGGTGATGGGATCACTGGTATCTCAAACTTCAGCATCACGCAATATAGCCAGGCAACAAACACATGTACCCTTTGAATCTACAATAAAAGTGGAAACTATTTTCTAAAAAAACACAAGAATTGGCTTAAGCTGGTAGTTTCTCTTGTATAGGTAACTTGATTTTATTTAGAAATTTCACTTCCAAACCAGAATAATAAATTTGATTGTAAGGAAGGAATGAGCTTGGAAGGAGTATAAAGATGAATTCAGAAACACTATAAATTAGTAAAAACAGATTATATTACATTAGTATGTGCACCATGCCTTACTCTCTTACTCTATATCAGGCTCTAAGCTAAATGTGCTTCTTTTTAGCAATAATCCTCTGCATTGGGCACTATGAATTTCCACCCTTTACAGAACAACTTCTTTTTCAGTGGCAAAGCCAGAGCTAGAAGCTTGGCCCCTTCAGGTGCCCCTGCTCTCAGCCTCTTGGCTCTACTTCTCTTACTGATGTGATTTCCAGAAATGGAAAAATTTCACAGTCATTGAAGCCACAGCAGTGAACAGAGAAATGCTTTCATTATTGTTGGAATGAGTCCCTAGTTTTCATGCTACTTTTACCCTTGAGCCAATTATAAAGATGTGACTGCAGATTGTCTGGTTGGGTGTTTGTAGTATGGTTTTAAACTAGGTGTCTTATATATATATACATTGGATGATAAATCAAGATATCCAAGAGCAGAGGCCCAGAAATCCAGAGCTGTTCTCAGAGAACAAAAAGGGATGGATTTAAGATATTTTCCTTACCAGAAGGGAAATGAAACAAATAAATTTAGTCCAATTGATTTTTACTTTTGCTTACTTAATGCCTTTTAAATTTTATAAGCATTTTATTCTAGAGATTTTGAATTATACTCAAAAGCAGAGAGAATAGGCATATAAATCCTAATCAACGAGTTTAAATAATTATCAGCATTTTGACAATCTTGTTTTATCTTTCACCCACAAATGTTCTGGGGAGGATGACTAGAGTATTTTAAAGCAATCTCATATTTTGTATCATTTCCTCCATAAATACCTTGTATCATTCTCCAGTCCAATAAGTACAATTTTTAAAATAACCAGAGTACAACCATCTCATTTAGCAAAATGAACAATTCCTCAATGTCATCTAATGCTCAGTTTGGATTTACAGTCTCATTTTGTCTTAAAAACATCATATGGTTAGTTTACTTAAATCAGGATCCAAATAAGTTCCATATGTTGCATTTGGTTGATAAGTCTGTAAGGTTTTCTTTTCATTTCTAACAGTCTCCCTTCCCCTGTCTTCTTTTATGCCATTTGTTTATTAAAATAACCAGGTTATTTGTCCTGTTGTACCTCCTATGTTCTAGATTTGGTTGGTTACTTCCTTGTGATGTCATTTCACATATTCCTTAATTTCCCATATTTCTTCTAAACTGATAATCAAATGACAAGATTTGATTAGATGCTGGCTTAATTATTTTGCCCAGAATGCATGATAGATATTCCATTCTGGGTGATGCTATATGTTAGGATTAAGTCTGTAGATTCTAGTATGGTCAGCATGGTCCAGCCGTTATTGAGTTCCCCATCAATCTTCACTTAATGATGTTAGCAGGCAATTTTTATAGCTGCCTAGATCCAGCCTCTCATTGGGGTTGTAAAATGATTATCTAATTCTATCATTTCTTCTGTACTTTTTTAGCTGGAATTCTTCTACTAATATCACCTGAAAGTTAATGTGTACATATCATCCCCTCAAAAAATTAATTATATATGTCTTTACTACTTATTCAGAATAATGTGATGGTGCCCTAGAAACTTCCAAAGATTACCAATGTGGTTAACATCATTTGAAATCACATATTTTTACCTACTTAAAATGTTTCAAACCGTTACAGTCATTATTTTTGATGCTGAAATTGTCTTACATTTAGCTAGAGAAGTCTCTTCAAGTCCCCTGTATCCTCAAGATAATCGAGGCTTATCTTATTTATTTCTAGATGCAGGAGTCAGATCTGGAATTGGTGATTTCTCCAAGAATGACTGGTTCCCTTACATAGGAAAAAGTATTTGGAGAAAACAATCTGGGTATATCATAATTTTATGGCTTCAGATAATTAAATTGTTGTTTGTTTGGCTAAACTGCCTTGGTAAGAAATTATGCTAACTTTACCTACAATTGCCAGTAAAAACACAAATAAATGTGTAGAGAGAAATGGCATTGTGAGAACAGACTGTGAAACAATGTTGACATTTTTGTGGCAGCACTTTTTACATAAGTAGGTAAAATGGTTGAACATTTGGCAATAGAAAACAGAAATCACTAAATAGCTATACTACAGATTTGAAATGACTATCTTGTTATAAAAACGAGGAGAAGAAGAAACTAACATGGTTATCATGTTAACCATAAGGTGCTCATGCTGGAAGTATGTTTTGTCCCTGGGCACCACATTTGCAATATTTACCAGTTAGCGCACAGCTACACTGCTGCATCTTGACTACGGGACCACATCTTGTCATTCATTTATTTACCAAGCACACACCACGTGCTAAATACTTCATTACCAACTAAACTTAAAGATGCTAATAAAGTTTCATTTTTTGATTAGGGAGAGATATGCTAACGGAAAATGTATACTTTGCTCCTTATGTCTTTAAGGCTATGTTTTTTTTCAGTTTTGGTATAGTTCAAACTTACCTACTTCAAGATACATTTTCGTGTGAGATTTAGAGGGAAAAAAAAAGAAAGCAAAGCATAAATCAGGTCATATTTACTTGCCAGATTAAATGCTAAAATCATTAAAAGATAAATTATTTGAAACAATGATTACTCCTCAGGAAATCCATAACAAATACAAAGAACGGTAGAGAAAGTACTTTTAATATATTATCTTTCTTTTTTTTTTTTTTTAATTCTCCAAGCCTTTGTTCCTAAGGAAGCAAACCGCTGTTTCACTTCCCTGAAGCCACCAATAAAACCATGCGAGAACATCAGAGAAAAAACGAACCCGAGATAGGTGCCAAGCCCAAGGGAAAGCAGCGCTTCTTTGTTTTGTATTTCCATTGGAAATCTGTAGATTTTGCATGCAAACATCTTATTTCATGGCACTGCTTCTCAAATTGAGAGATTAAATCTAGCTCCACATAAAGGTTTTTCAATAAAGTAGGTTGCACAGTCTTCTGTTTATGGAAAATTGATGCGTCCTCTGATATGCTTTCAATTGCTAACTTTTGTTTCACAAAAGCTGGAAGGAATTTCAACCAACCATTATCTAATCAAGAAAATATTTCCTACCTATCTTGTCTTCAACATAACTTGCTTCCAAATGTAGTTTCGACTATTGTAAATCACCATGCATTTTAACAAGCAAAACAGACTCTCTAGTTTTGTTAGAAAAGGTACAAATTGTAGAAACTATCCATCATTATCAGTGGAATGCCCCCAAATTTTTTATGTGTCACAGAATGACTATTATATGACATAATTTAATGTTATGTTGGTTATACTATTTTATTTAAGTAGAATTTTTACAATCTTGACATGCAAACAGTTAGGTATTACAATAATTTCACCGGGTTTTCCCATGTTTACGTTCAACTCTTACTACAGAGTGAAGCCTGAAATTTGGACATTTATTTAGCTGTAAAATTGACAATGTCAGCCAGGCATGGTGGCTCACACCTGTAATCCCAGCACTTTGGGAGCCCGAGGCAGGCAGGTCACCAGAGGTCAGGAGTTTTAGGCCAGCTTGGCCTACACGGTGAAACCCCACCTCTACTAAAAATACAAAAATTAGCCGGGTGTGGTGGTGAGCACTTGTATCGCAGCTACTTGTGAGGCTGAGGCAGGAGAATTGCTTGAACACGGCAGGTGGAGGTTGCAGTGAGCCGAGATCACACCATTGCACTCCAGCCTGGGTGACAAGAGCAAGACTCAGTCTCAAAAAGAAAAGAAAAGAAAAGAAAAAAATTGACAATGTCTTATAACATCAAAATTCCTCCTGAGTTTAACATAAGATAAAGTGCAAGAGGAAGCAAACTAAATAGGAGTTGTGGTTTTTTTGTGGATTTCAAATTAAAAAAAAAGTTATCCCGCTACCAATTCCTCATGGGCACCAAATGTGCTTGAGAAAATACACCTTAGCCTAAAGGTGGCTTCTGTCTCCAGGAATGTTTGTACCTGGCTCGATTCAAAGGGACAGCAATGTATGCTTATGACAGAGGACCCAAGCTGAGGAAGACTTTCAGGAACGAACCCTGGAGTCTTCTGAAATGCATGTTCAGAGAGGCAGGGAGGGGACTGCTGAACACTCAGGTCTGCCTAGGCACCCCTGGCCCTGTAACCTGAGGTGAGTCACTTTATATCTTTGTGCCTGTGCTTCTGGAGAATGGAAAATTTTTTTCAGTGAGAGAAGGAGTAAAGTGCCTGAAACAGGGCCTGACACATGCAAAGTGCTCGACTGATGACAGGCATTGTTACTCATTGTAGGAGCTTCATCGCAGACCATGAACTGCCACCTATGTTGCCCATCCATTCATTCAACACTCATGTATTCATGTTTACAGTGGAGATGTGTTATATGCACTTTCAACTTATAGGGTTGCAACTATTCAGACTCAGGACCATTTAAATTGCACAGTCCCAGCTGTTCACTGCACCTGTGATTGCCCAAGAGAGAACTGGAAACCCTGAAAGGGAAAGACACTTGCTATTCCCTCAAGTGGTCCTCAGTCCCCCTGGATCTCTCCTCATGTAAGCAGCAGACTGTGACTCTAGTGTTTGAAGCATAACCACAGCCTCTTGTGACCACTGTCTAAGCAAAAGCAGGGATCTGTTTATTCCTAAACTGAAAAAAATTCAGGCTGTGTTGAGAGGATGGACACACACACACACACACACACATACAAATATGGGCCTTCCTAGGGATTTGCAAGCATCATGTTCCCATACCTGTGATCATGTCCTTATCCCCTTTCTCTGGGACCTAATCCTCTGTATGGTGATTCCTGTGTGGTGTGTGACAGATGGTAAAGACAGTCTTGTCAAGAGCATACAGTTGTCCTCAGAAGCTAATAGCCTATTGTGGTCGTCCTCAAACTTAGTGTACATAAGAATTATCCGGGGTGCCTGTTATAGTGCAGACTCTTGTGTCCTGTCCCTAGAGTTTCTGATTCAGTGGTGCTGGGATATGACTTAACTCTAACCCCACGCTGAATAAGCATCCCAGGTGTCACAGGTGCATGCACCCCCAGCCCACAACCTGGTCTGATGGTCAAGAAGACTTTGATTCTAAGGAGCACTTTGTGGAAAAAGAAACAGGAATGTGTCATGGAACCTACAAGCCCGAGTAGAGCAAGATCTAATGAGGGAGTTGAACCAGAAGAGAACAGAGCTATAGCACAGCTGCTATGAGTGACAGCAGAGGTGGAGCACGGGACAGCATCCCACCCAGCTGCAGCCCTGGCATCTGCAGACCCCTCCACTTGAGAGCCCCGGAGCCGCTAAAGGAGATTCATTCAGGCCCAGGTTCCTTATCGTAGTGGGGCGCTCTTGTTCATCTGCTGCAGGAATCAAGCCCAGAGGAACCTCCAGACAAAGGGGACTTGCCTCCTCCCTGTTAGCACTGGTTAAGGACCCGGTCATGCAACGGCCCAACAGAGCTGACCGGCAGAGCAGCATGGGCCGGAAGAGAAAGGGTCTGACTCAGGATCCCTCACCCCTCATCCATGCATGGCAGGCTCACTACTTTGAGGACCTGTGAGCTGGCCATGGGGCCTGTGCTGGCAGGACAAAGTGATGGCACTGCAAAGGCAGGGCCAGACTCCAGTAGGGTGTGTAGGACCTGTGAGAACTGAAAGGAAACCAAGTCCATAGGCAGGGCCACCAGATGCTCAGTGTGCCAAGTAGGACAGGCCCAAGTTCAACATATGTAGACATGAGCCCCAGACACCAGCAAAGTAGTCTGGAATGAGTGCAGAGCAGTCACTGAGCCCAAGATCTTGAGGGAGGGGGGAGCCCTCCCCTGTCCCATATGATCGTCTATCACAGAGAAGAATCTGAGACTGAACAATTTTCCTTCCAGTGGGTGAATTCACTCTCAAAGGTATATTTACATTATTGACTAAAATGACCTTTTTAAATATCGAGACCAGTGGTTCTCAAAATGTGGTCCCTGACCCAGAAGCATGGCATAACCCAGGAATTTGTTAGGAAAACAAATTCCTGGGTCCCACCCCAGACTCCTGAATCAGAAGCTCTGGGAGTGGGGCCCAGCAGCCAGTGCTTTAAGCCCTTTGGGGGATTCTGATGATGCTAAGCTTTAGGAACCACCAGTCTAGACTTGAGGTTCCCAAACTTGTCCACACATTAGAGTCACCTGGGTAGCTTCCAAGTCTCCCAATGCCTGTGTCCCAGCCCCAGGGACTATGATTTAATCAGCTCAGGTGTGGCCTGGACTCAAATTTTTTTTAAGATCACAGGTAATCTAATGCACAGACAGGTTTGGGAACTCCTATGCAAGACTGATTTCGTTTTTCTACTGTACTAGAGGAAAGATGGTAGTAGAGGATTACAGAGAGGAAGGCAGCTCCATTTCCTCTCCACAACTGACAGAGTGCAGGTAATCCTATAGCCTTTTCATGGCTTTTGTTTCTTGCTCTCTCTAAGGGTGTTTCTCTTCTCCTCCTAAAGGGCTATTCTATCCTGGCTATAACCTCCTCTGCATCCATGTTGCCTGTGGGCCTTTCTTGAGCAGGGGCTGTGCTTCCTACACTGTATTCTGGTGAGGCTGTCCTGGAAAAGGCTGCAAAGAGTGGGGGTCTTCCCATGACTCAGTGGGTTTTCCCCCGGCTGCCAGTCATCTGGGGGAGGGAGGGTCTTCAGAAAGGACCCTGCGGCTTTGAGGGAGGGCCTCTGTCCAGCAGAAAGGTAAGTTAGTCATGGCTCATTCTCTAGGCTTCTTCCTCTTGGGCCTGAACACAGGTTTAAGCCAGCATAAGCCACTGTGTGATGGGGCAGTGATCCACCCCCTAAGACCAGGTGGTGGGGGTAGCAGCAATGTGCGCAGTGACATCCCAAGGTGACAGTGAAGCTGAAGTCCAGGATCTGGACATTGACGTTCAGCCACATCCTCACTGCATAGCTCGTTCCTCAGATGAACTAGATTTAGTTCTGTTAAGAGAATTTGGGGCTTTCTTACGGAGACCGAGAGCTCCTGGGCTCTCTTGAGGACCACATGGCTCCCTGCCCAAACCTGAGAGCTGATTTCCTCAAGATACCACATTCTCCAAACTCACCTCTCCTCTCTCCTTTTTCTCCATTCTTCAAATCCCATCCCCTCAGGAAGATGTGAAAGGCCTGATGATCCTCACAGAATCGTATTTGCGTATTCTCCAAATCCATTGCCATGTGTGGAACATGCATCCCTGAGGACACGCTGATGCTGCAGGATCATCAGGTGATGCTCAGTGGTCCCTGACAGCTTCCCGGGAGCAGAGTGGAAAGGGCGTGTGAGGTAGGTGGTGGTCAGAGATCTGATGCCCAGACACTTTTTGTTCCATTTAAACACTACAAATGGATGATGGCCGCATATCTTGGCAACCACTAAATCCTGGGAACACAGGCATCTATAAGAAGTGGCTCTGGTCCTCAAGGAGCCTTTAGGTCTGGTGCATAAGACAGCACAGGTCCTCATCAGGAATAAGGATGGTAATAGGAGAAGCTGTTCGGTGACATAAACTAAAATATATTTCTGCATATAAAAATAGCCCTCAGGAGCTATTTCTTGCATAGGCAAGACTTAGACTTGGGACATTAAGCAGGTGTTTGTGGAACTCCAGAGCTGAGACCCTGAGGGCAGAGGGAGGACATGTCTTTCACTTTGTGCCAGAGGGGACCAGGGAAAGAACTGGCCATGAATGGTGTCCTTGGCTGCATTTGGTGTTATTGACAATTGAAGAGCTGTAATGATAGAGCTTGATTATCTGCCCAGAGGTTTAGGACAAAACTGTACCTACAGAAGGGGATGGGTGTCTCCTGAGAGGGACTTTCCCTCCATGGGAAAGAAAGGCGCACAGGTCTGAGGAATAGTAACTAGGGTGGGACATGCTGCTCCCCAAAGAGCTGATGTCTCCTCCCACGGAGAAGCCATCAGTGTGGCGGCCTTGGCTGTGCTCAGCCACCACCTCTCTGCTCTTACAGCAGTGACACCGACTGACGCCAGCACAGCTGAGGGAGTGATTCCAGTTCTGGACTCAGGATGGGAAACTCACTTGGTTCCAGATATAAGCTACATTCTTCAAGTTACACTATCAGTAAAAAGAGATGATATTTTGACTTCCATCAGCTAATATTTTTGTCTAATTTCTCAAATAATTCATGACTTAGGCAGCAAACAGCACCATACTGCATTGGACCCTCTCAAACCTACATGTACAAAATGGGTACTGAAAAGGGAATCACATGAACAGAAAGTGAATCCCCCTCATGTGTCTATACTGGGCTGAATAGTGTACCCCAAAGTTCATGCCCAACCAGAACCTCAGAATGCGTACCTATTTGGAATAAGGGTCTTTGCAGGTGTAATTAGTTAAGGTAAGATGAGGTCATACTAGATTAGGGTGGGCCCTAAATCCAATGACTGGCATCCTTAGAAGAAGGCTTTGTGAGGCCGGGCACAGTGGCTTATACCTGTATCCCAGCACTTTGGGAAGCTGAGGCAGGCGGATCACGAGGTCAAAAGATTGAGACCTTCCTGGCCAACTTGGTGAAAGCCTGTCTCTACTAAAAATACAAAAATTAGCTGGGCATGGTGACACGCAGTTGTAGTGCTAGCTACTTGGGAGGCTGAGGCAAGAGAATCACTTGAACCTGGGAGGTGGAGGTTGCAGTGAGCTGAGATCACACCACTGCACCCCAGCCTGGCGACAGAGAGAGATTCCATCTCAAAAAAAAGAAGGCCATGTGAAGACTCAGAGAGAGACACACAGAGAGAACGCCATGTGGCAACAGAGCCAGAGACTGGAGGGAGCCACAGTCTCTGGCAGCCCCAGGCCAAGGCAGGCCAAGGATTGCTAGTGGCCGCTGGAAACTGGGAAGGGGCAAGGAAGGGTCCCTCCCTAAAACCTGCAAAGGAAGCATCATCCTGCCAACACCTTGATTTCAGACTTTTGCTACTTTTGCAGAACTGTGAGAAAATACATTTCTGTTGCTTTCTTTTTTAAGTGAGTTATGGAGAAAATGTTCTGTAATTAGACGGCAGTAATGGTTGTACAACTCGGTAAATCTACTCAACGCTGAATTGTTTGCCTTTAGATGGTGAATTTTATGTCATGTAAATTATATCTTAATAAAACAAAATACATTTTGAAAAAGCTTTAAATGTGAATCATAGATTGGGATAAGGGGATCGGGGAGTCTTTCCCTAGGAGCTTCCAAAGGTTAGGCCCAGAATCTCAGGTGAGGAGGCACCAAAACTCTCCCAGGGCTCAAGGCAAGTGTGGTCACTGCAGAGTGAAGGTTGGCCAGAGTGTGGGCTGTGGGGATGCTTTTTTTTTTTTTTTTTTTTTTTTTTAGATGGAGCCTTGCTCTGTCCCCTAGGCTGGAGTGCAGTGGCACAATTTCAGCTCACTACAACCTCCACCTCCCGGGTTCGAGTGATTCTCCTGCCTCAGCCTCCTGTGTAGCTGGGATTTCAGGCCTGCCACCATGCCCGGCTAATGCTTGTATTTTTAGTAGAGACGGAGTTTCAACATGTTAGTCAGGCTGGTCTTGAACTCCTAACCTCGTGAGCCTCCTGCCTCAGCCTCCCAAAGTGCTGGGATTACAGGTGTGAGCCACCTCGCTAGGCCAAGATACTCCTTAGGTCCCCCAGGCCATGCCTTTGTATGTAGGCTCTTTGCATGTCCATATCTGGCAGTTGTTCTTAGTTAATCCTTGTGATGTTACCTTTATTCAATTATGAAATTTAATTGATGTCTCATAGAAAATTACAGTCTGAGTTTTTCTATCAATATAGGCAATGAAGAAAAGGGTCCATGCTCACGATGGAAACATAGTAGCGAGCAGGGAGCAGTGTGCATGAGGCAATGGTCTTGAGACTGCAAGAGGAGACCTGTGGGAGAGGAAGCTGTGTCCCAGGAATGACAAGAACAGTGTGTGAACCCTGACCATTGGCTGAGGTGCTGGCAACAACCACCAGGAGTCCCCAAAAACACCCAGCAAGAATCCTCTCAGAAAAGGCTGAAATGTCTATAACCTAAGTAGTCATGGGAATTTGAGCCATTGCTATGCTGTTATTTGGGCATGAAAAGGAAGTGTTCCCTTAATTTTCAGTCACATGCACGTGAAGCCAGGTCACTTGCAGGATGTATTTATAATTTCGATGTAAATTTAATTTATACTATATTGACCTTTTTCTGAAATTTACATTTTTTCATAATAGCAAATAATATGGTAAATAATTTCCTACATTAGTAAATATTAATAATTATACTAAATCAATAAGAAGAATATTAAATATTCTCTAACATAATTTAGATGGTTATATAATTTGCCATTATGTGGGACTACTATAATTTAGACAATGAATCATGTATCATGTGACATATTATTTTTATAAACAAAATTTTTTAACTGCATCTTTGCACAATTTACGTTTGTTTCTTTAGCATATAAGAAAAGTCTGCTTTTACCCTATATCCCTCATCTTAGAGGCTGTTCCCATGTCCCCTTCTCAGAGAGTTTGCTCCCATGGACACTAAGGTAAAGCAAAGGATGTAACAAGAGCTGCCATGTTCCTGAGGCCTCCCAGATCACAGTTCCATCTCACGCATAATCTCACACATTTCTCTCTAAGGTTCTGAGTTGGTATCACAAGTTTCCCCTTTGTTGGGTCAAATAAGTTTCTGGGTTGTTGTTTTGCAGTGTTTTTTATTGGTGCTTGTTTGTTTTGACAATAAAGTGATCATGATTGGACACTTATGATATAGCCTGTAGGAGGAATTGTTGGATTCAAGTGAATAAAAGCATTCACAGAGAGTATATTCATGTACACATGTACACATACGCAACCCACACTGGTATTTTTGGTCAAATACCAGTCCAGTTGCTGCTGTGAAGATACTTTTTGGATTTGGTTAACATTTAAATTAGTAGACTTTGAGTAAAGCAGATGACCTTTCACAATGTGAGTGGGGCTTGTCCAATCAGTTGAAGGTCTTAACCTTAACATCTACAGGACATATGCACACATATTGAATACTGCCCTCCAAAATGGTTTCACCAGTCTCCATTCCTGTACACATTTTCTAAATCTATTAGCAAGGGCATCATTTTCCCAAACTTTTAGGTGAAAAAAAATAGTATTTTAATGCTCTTTTATTTGCAAATTTTTACAATTAATGAGGTCGAATTTTTTCCAACACAGATATGGTCATTTGTTTCTTCTTTCATAAATTGCCTCTTTTTATCCTTTATTTTCCTATTTTGATAATTATGCCTTTCTTATTGATTTCTAGATAATTTCCTCACCTATAGTTTGCAAATATATCCCATTTTTGACTGTTAATGTGCTCAAGTATATCAACAGGTTTACAACTCCTGCCTAAGTGTGATATTTTTAAAAATCTTCTTTATCCCAAGATTATGTTTATATTTATGAGTATTTTCTTTCATATTTTGTATACTCTTTTTTTATATTTACATTTTTAATTTCTCTGGAATCTATGTGGTTTATGGTCTAAGTCAGAAAATTAAATTCATATTTTTCAAAATGCTTTGTCAGTTGCCTCAACACCTTGTATTCATTAAATACATTCTGTCTTCACTTATTTGAAATTCTACATTTATCATATATTAAATTCTTAAGTATATTTGCTCTCTTTTTGAAATCTGGTTTATTTCTTTAATTTGATATTCTAGTATTATGCTGTTTCTAAATCTTATGTCTTCATAAATATGTGTGAAGGTCTTGATAAAGCAAGTTTTCCCCTCTGCATTAATTTCCTAATATTTACTTTCAATATTTTTATTTCTTTATTTTTTCAGGCCAACTTTGAGATCATATGGGCATTGGGTCCTTCCACACCCATAAAAATCATCAACTTCTCTTCCTTTGTCTCCTAATCATCATTGTAATTTTCATCCTGGCGAGCATTTCACTGAATTTATCTTAAATGTTTAGAATTAGAATAAGGAGAAGAGAATAGATATACTTGTATCAGTCAGGGACCTCCAGAGAAACAGAACAAATTAGAATATGCATGTCTATGGAGAGAGGTTTATTTTATGGGATTGGCTCTTAAGATTCAGAGCTGACAGGTCCTAAATCTGCAGGACAGGCCAGCAGGCTGGAGACTCAGGGAAGATCTGATGTTGCCCAGTCAAGTCTGAAGGCAGTCAGGAGGAGAATTCCTTCTTCCGCTGGGGACGTCAAGCTTTCCTCTTAAGACCTTCAACTGATTGGACAAGCCCCACTCACGTTATGAAACGTCATCTGCTTTACTAAAGTCTACTAATTTAAATGCTAATCAAAACTAAAAAGTATCTTCACAGCAGCATCTGGACTGGTATCTGACCAAAAACTAGGTACCATGGTCTAGCCACATTTACATAAAATTAACCATCACAATAGTCATAAGATTTGGTTTTCTCTTACTGAAATGTGGTATAATTGGGATTTATTCAAATCTTCTTTTATATCCATTCATAAAGTTTTGTAATTTTTCCTTATTGGCCTAACAATTCCTGTAAAGATTATTTGTAAGTAGTTAATAATTTTTGTAATCATGATGAGTTTAACACTTTTATTTTATTACATGTGCTCATATGTTGTTGCTGACACTAAGAAAGCTATAGGTCAAAAGATGCAAACTAGGGCCACATGAGCACGGCAGCACCCAGCCAGGACTCTGCCGCAGCTGCCGTTTGTAGATGGAGCTCTCTGTCTCCAAAGAAGCACAGGCCTGTTGTTCTTCTGGTTGTGCTACAGTAAAATGAACTTGGGTTTTCTGAACACGTGGTTGAATGTCAGTTGCTACCTATCGTTTCACTTGTGATATTGATTTTATTAATCTTAAAGTTATGTGAATGTTAACTATTTCTCATAACTATATTTTATTCAAAATCTGGGAAAATAAAAGACTAAGGAAAATAAATCTTTTTTTTCTAAAGAGAGAATGGTTATTTTTCGAAGGGAAGAATATCATTTCCAGTGTAATATGAAAATTTAATTAAGATGTCATTGTACAACCAACCAGAGTTTGAATATATATATGTATATGTACGTGTGTGTGTGTGTGTGTGTGTGTGTGTATTAGTCCATTTTCATGCTGCTGATAAAGACATACCCAGGACTGGGCAATTTACAAAAGAAAGAGGTTAATGTACTTACAGTTCCACATGGCTGGGGAGGCCTCACAGTCATGGCAGAAGTCAAGGAAGAGCAAGTCACATCTTACATGGATGGCAGCAAGCAAAGAGAGAGAGTTTGTGTAGGGGCACTCCCATTTTTGAAACCATCAGATCTCATGAGACTTATTCACTATCATGAGAACAGCACAGAAAAGACCCACCCCCATGATTCAATTCTCTCCCCCAGGTCCCTCCCACAACACGTGGGAACTATGGGAGCTACAAGATGAGATTTGGGTGGGGATGCACAGTCAAACCATATCAGTGTGTGTGTGTGAGTGTGTGTATATATGTTTGTGTGTGTGTATATTTATAGATTTGCAAAAGATAAGTGAATTAAATCTTAATAAACTGAAATGGAAACCAAAAATTTGATTCAGAATTTGAATAAAATGGTTGGGCTGCAGTAAAATGAAGTCATATGTTAAATAGAAAAAATTCCCTGGGCATTGAAACATTTTCCAGATAATGAGTTTATATAGGAGTACCTATTCAGTGCAGCAAAAATTGCATGTCTCTAACAAATAAGCATTTACAAATTAAGTCTGCTGGGAAATACTATGCTGGACAAGACTCCATTCCCCAGCCTCCTTTGTGGCAATGCTGGCCACGTGATTAAGCTGACACCAATACAAAGTGCAAATGTATGAAATGTGAGCAAAGGAGATGGATCTTAATGCAGTATCACTTGCTAAGGAAAATGCCTGCCTTATACTTTAGCAATTTCTCTTTCTAAAGATGGATTCCTAGAACACCACTTCAAATATGTGGACAAGTTAAACACCCCAAGAAAAGCCAGAACAAGATGGAGCTTGGGTTTCTAAATGACTGCAGCAAGCAGTGCAGCTCAGCCAGCCTAGTCCCCACACACCTTGAAACTATTACGTGACAGTAAAACCAACTTCCTTTTTTTTCCTTTTTCTTTCCTGCCACTGTAGTTCTGGATCTCTTCGTTACAGAAGCTTGAATTTTTGCCCAAATATCCTCAGTTTGTTGAAAATATGGCTAAGAACTTTGAGAAGAAGTTGCACAGAATTGTAAAATTACTTCTGGTATTTTCTGTCATAGCTGATAACACACACACACACACACACAAAATACCACTTTATTAGCTGTTTTAAGTTGTCCTTGAGAAATTTTATGAACCAGAAGAAATTTTGGAGGAAGTATCCATGGCAACACAAAACAGAGAATAACTTATTTTTGGTGTCTGAAGAATTTTAATACAACTTGCCCAAATTGGTAAGTCTACCTGCAGATGATGCTCCTTCCATGCCAGGTGTTAGCACCCTATTGCCAGGAAATCTACACCTTGCCAGGAAAATGAGAGGTGGAGACTTTTCATTTTACATGTTGCTGCATTTACTAGGACACACTTTGAGCTTGAAAAAGTAAAAACAGAATATAGCATGCATCTCGGGTTATTAACACCATAATCTGGATATACTCAAGTGGCCTGACCCTTGGACAAATGTTCACTGCTGTTCTTGATGCCTTCAATACACATTACAGTAATCTGCTTTTCTGTGCAGAGGGAAGTAATTTAGCAGAATATTAGAAACAAACTGACTTGTTGGGTCACCCAAGGAATATTCTCCACATCAGTTCACAAAGACTCAACCAAAGACTTGGCCTTTGCTTTGACAAATAGTCCTACATACTTTGAAAATATCCTATAAGAGACTCCATAGACAGATACCCAGTTATTGTTTGACACGCTTAGACATGATGAAATTGGGTCTGGTGGATTTTTCTACATTGCAATCAAATTCCAAAGACAAAAATATGCTAGCATGAACTATATTCCCTAAATAGTGAGGTTTAAGACTGAATTTAAAAACAGGTTCTTTTAATAATTAACACAATGGGCTTACAATGCACTGGGCATCATCCCAAAATTTTACATATTTAATTTAATCCTTCCTCTAATGTAGGTGCTGTTATTGTCATCACCTTACAGACCACTTTACTGAGGCCCCGAGAGGTTGAGAAATTGGTCCGAGGTCACAATTCCTAAGTGTTGGAGCCAGGGTAGAATCCAGGCAGTGTGGCTACAGAGTTAATGCTCTTAACCTTGAAACCATATTGTTCATACAGTCCACTATATCCTAACTTCCGCTTTTGAGAAAACAACTAAGTGATCCCTTCACCTTTATCAGAATAAGACTGAAGAAAGAGCTACAGATGAAAGTTTCTGAGCTCAGTACAGTACTGTGGTACATGTTTACAACATTACATCAGAATTCCACAATTCTACAAATATCTGGGTGTGATTTCACAGAATAGAAAAATCATTGTGTAAGTATTCTGTTAGGTTAGGAATTTCCTAAATTTGTGAGCAGCTGTTTTCAATTATGAAATATGAAACTATATAAAACAAAATATTGCTCCCAGTTAAAGAACTCAAGGTTGAATTCTGTTCTGCACATTAAGATGGAAACAAAAAACTTGGTATTTATATCTTAATACACAATGTGTCATATTTTTCAGATTTAAATCAGCATTCCCCAAGTGAGAAAAAAATTATAAAACAAAATTGTTCCAATTTATCAATTTGTATTTTTCTATTTCAAATTTAAAATATAATCTTCAGTATCACAGATGTTTATATTGCTTGTTTAAACCAAAATTCAATAAAAGAAAAAATTTGTATTACCTTCCTAACAGTTTATTTTCTTTCATTCATTTTCATTATGGGAAAATGCTGCAAGCATTTGAACTGTGACCCTGGTTATAGATCAGCGTGGGCTTATTGATTAACTGGCAACCTTACTAAACTCTCCGTAGTTCTAATATTTTCTTCAATGAGTTTTGGGGATTCCAGAGGAAAAATGATAAGAACAAATAAAATAACATTACATCTTTCTTTCTAATATTTATAAATCCAATTTAGTTTTACAGCTTATCTTAATAGTTGGCCTTTCCAGATTAAATTTCAGTGACAGTAAAATAAAGATGATAGTGGTGGATTTTTTGCCATTCAGAGGTATAATTTTTATACAGTGCAATTAACAGATCTCAAGTGTACAGTTCAATGAGTTTGGCAAACCCATACTCGACATAAACCACGTGTCAGTCAAGATATAGAACATCAAGAAGAGGGTATGTTCTGCTGTTGCTTGTTCCATTCAGCTGGAAGACAGCTGTTGCAGGTTCTGTTGCCATAGGACATCCCCCAATCAGAGGAATATCAGAGTGGCATAAAAGGCCTGCAGAGCCAATGGAACCAGATGTGACAACCAGCCCTGGCCTTTGGCATCCACTATACTTCTTCCCCCTCCTGAACTCCTGACCTGATGGGGTGCTTGTTCTTTGGGTGGGTTTATAGATGACTTCTTGGACAAAGGGTTGACTGGCGCAGAGGCGGCAAAGAGGTAGTGATCAATGGAGTTCTGTGGGTTCACTCCTTATTCTCCCTCTTCCAAACTCTGTAGTATGATGAGAACTAGTGTGTGTGTTTTGACCCTGCCTGTGCATACATTACAGCATAGGGCAGCTGATATTCCCAGGGAGATTTAAAGTCATAGGTCTAAAGAATAGATAAGAGAACAACACAACCACTTAAAAAATCACAAATGCAAAAAACAGATTGCAGAAAGGAGAGTTATTAGATCATTGAGCAACGAATTTTAAATAAGCATAATAATACCTCTAAGGCATAAGGAAGCATATTAATATGAAGCAGGAAGAAGTCATAAAAAGAACCAAATGAAATATAAAATATGAAAATTATAGGAGTCGAAATAAAAAACATAATTCAATGCAATCTGAATCAAAATTCTGACTGGAAGTTTTGTAAAGGACTTGATAGATTTATTTTAAGTGTCTATTGAAGAATAAAGGTCTATGAATAGCTAAGTTAACTTTTAAATAGGAGGCAACTTTGAGAGGAAGAACTTGCTCTCCCTAATATTAAGACATACCACAGTAATAGCAACAGTATAGGACTGGCATGGAAACAAATAAAACATGACTGGGAACTTGGAGATAGATCTACCTATAAATGGAAACTAATGCATTATAAAGAAGAAAACTAAGTCAAGGAGCTAAAAAGAAGGTGATCACTATGCAAAGAAAAATAAAACTGGATCCTAACCTAAAATCATATACAAATGTTATAAGTAGATAAAAGACCTAAAGGTGAAAGATAGAACTAAAATGTTAATAGAAGTATTATAAGAACATATCTTCATGCCTCAAGGATAGAAAAATTATTCATTTTTGGTTTGTTTGTTTTTAATACCACAAATTAGTACTTTATGCAAAGCTTACACATATATACAACTGTGTAACTATTACAAAGATCAAACTATATATAGATATTTGCCACCCCAGGAAGTTCCTTTGTGCTTTTTCTCAGGAAGTAAAGAATTCCAGCCATCATTCAGGCAACTATTAGACTAATTTTGACTATTCTTGAACATTATAGAAATGTAATTAGGCAATATCTCCTCTTTTGAGTCTGACTTCTTTTGCTTAACAAATGTTTTTGAGATTAATCTACGTTGTTGTGTGTGTCTGAGTTCTTTTTATTGTTGTACAATATTCCATTGCATGGATGTAGCACAATTGTTTATCCTTTCTCCAGCTGACATTGGAGTTCTTTTCCAGCTTAGGGACCATTATGAAAAAAGTTGCTATGGCCATTTCGCACATCTCTTTTTGTAGTCATATGCATTTATTTTTCTTGGGTCTATACCTGGGAGTGGAATCACATGCCTATAGGATAGGCATATATTTAGTATTATTAAACTGCCAAACAGTTTTTCCAACATGTTTGAACAAAGTTACATTTCCACCAACCATCCATGACCATTTGCAATTTGTTCTACATCCTCACCAACACTTGATATTTTCTATCTCTTTTTAATTGTAGACATTCTGATGGATGTGTAGAAGTATCACACTGTGGTTTTAATTTGCATTTCCCTAGTGATTAATAAAGTTGGGCACCTTTTAATATGCGTATTAACCACTTAAATTCCCTCCTTTGTGAGGAGACTATTCAAACTTTGCTCCATTTTTAATAAATAGCTATTGATATGGTTTGGCTGTATTCTTACCCAAATCTCATCCTAAATTGTAGCCTTCATAATTCCCACATGTCGTGGGAGGGACCCAGTGGGAGATAATTGAATCATGGGGGCAGGTCTTTCCCATGCTGTTCTTGTGATCGTGAATAAGTCTCATGAGATCTGATGATTTTATAAAGAGGAGTTCCCCCATACACGCTGTCTGTCGCCTGATACCATGTAAGACGTGACTGTGCTCCTCTTTTGCCTTCTGCCATGATTGTGAGGCCTCCCCAGCCATGTGGAACTGTGAGTTAATTAAACCTGTTTCCTTTATGAATTACCCAGTCTCAAGTATATCTTTCTTAGAAGCATGAAAAGGAACTAATACATCTGTCTTTTCTTTTTTGATTGTAGAAATTCATTATATAATCTGAGTACATGTTATTTGACAATAAATTTATTGTGATTATCTTCTCTTAGTCTGTGACTTGCCTATTCACATTCTTAATGACATTGTTTGATAAACATAATTTCATACTAAACCAGAGTTAAAATTACACTATGTTTAGTGCTTATAGGATGCTGCTAGTGCTGGCTTTGCTACCCCAAGGTTGTTAAGATATTGTTCTATATTTTCTTTGAGAAGATCTAAGTATTATTTGGGTATAATCCACCATAAATTAATTTTTGAGTATTGTGTAACATCAACAGTCAAGGTTCATTTTCTTCTTTATACAGATATAAAATTGCTCCAGCATTATTTTTTTAGAATATCGTCCTTTTCCTACTGAATTACAGTAGTGTCTTTGTTGTAAATCGAGTGACAGAATATGTGTGAGTCTATTTCTGGACTAATATATACCAATGGAATATTTGTCTATTGATCAAGTGCTAATTGTATTTATTTATTTATTTATTTATTTATTTATTTTTTAGATGGAGTCTCACTCTATCGCCCAGGCCTAGTCTCGGCTCACTACAACCTCTGCCTCTCAGGTTCAAGTGATTCTCCCACTTCAGACTTCCGAGTAACTGGGATTACAGGTGTGCACCACCACGCTCAGCTAATTTTTGTATTTTTAGTAGAGACAGGGTTTCACCATGTAGGTCAGGCTAGTCTCAAGCTCCTGACCTCAAGTGATCTGCCCACCTTGGCCTCCCAAAGTGCTAGGATTACAGGTGTGAGCCACCACGCCCAGCCTGCTGATTGTATTTCAATTACTGTAGCTTTATAGCAAATTTTGAAATCTGGTAGTGAAAATTTCCTGTTTTCTTCAAGATTACCTTGCCTCTTTTAGGTCCTTTGCATTTCCCTATAATTTTAGAATTTAGAAATCTGCCAACCTCCAAAAATTTTGCAGAAGTTTTGATTGTGATGTTCTGAATACATAGATCAATTTTAAAATAATTGCCAGATAAACAAATAAGTCTTTTAGTCTATGCACCTGATATATGATCATGGCTTCCATGATCCTTACCTCCTGGGGTACATTCTTTTCTATCATCCCCTTCTTTTGTGTGTAGGTGGGACCTGGAACTTGTTTCAAACCAATAGAACATGACACAGATGATGGGCTGTCACTGCTTTGACTACATTACATTATTATAAGGCTCTATCTTACTATTAGTTTTACTTTTGAAGCAAACTGCCATCATGTAAACTGCCTAAGGAAAGGGCCACACGGCAGGGAACTGCAAGCAGCCTGGAGAAGCTGAGCATCACTTCCAGCAGACAGCTAGCAAAGAGGCACACAGTTCTACAACTACAAGGAAATGAATTCTGCTAACAACCTAAGTAAGTGTGGGAGTGTGTTCTTCTCCAGTCAACTCTCCAGTTGAGAGCCCTGCTACCATCAGCTAGTTTGCAAACTGGTAAGAACCTGAGGCAGATAACCCAATTTAGCTGTGCCCAAGTTTCTGACCCACACAAACTGTGAAATAATAAATATGTGTTAAGTTACTAAGTTTGTGGTAATTTTATACACAGCAACAGATAAATAGTACACCATTTATTTAGGTCTTCTTTAATACCAGCAATGTTTCATGATTTTCAATGTAGAGGTCCTGCATATCTCTCAGTGTATTATAAATGACATTTTGTCTGATTTTCTAATTGTTTATTGCTAGTATTCAGAAATAATATTGTTTTTATGCTGACCTTGAATTCAGAAATCCTGTTACATTCACTTATTGACTATAATAGTTCATTTCTAGATTCCTTTGAATTTTGTATCCAATGTTATCTGAGAATAAAGACTGTTGTACTGTTTTCCAGTCTTTACATATTTTGCTTCTTTTCTCACTTCACTGAGCTGATTAGAACATCTACTATAATACTGAATGTAAGTGGGAATATGGGGCATCTTTGTTGCATTCCTAAAATCAGGGAGAAAGTCTTCAATATTTCTCCATTAAGTATATCACTATCAGTAATATTTATAGATATTCTTTTTAAAATTAGAAAGTTCTCTCTTCCTAGTTTGCTGAGGGTTTCACAATGAATCAGTGTTACGTTTTATCAACTGCTTTTTCTTCATCAAATCAGATTTCATAATTTTTCTCATTTGATTTTTAAATGTGGTGATTATTGAGTTCAGAATGTTAAAATAAATTTTCATCCCCAGAATGAGCTCTACTTGAACATGATTTATTATCTCTTTTTTATGTTGCCAAATTTTGGCTGCTAATAATTTGTTCCTGAGAGACATCAGCTTTTATTTTCCTTTGTTCTTATGTCCTTATGTGGTTGTAGTATCAAGATTATATTCACTTTGTAAAACAATGAAAAGATGTTTTCTTTTTTATTCTCAGAAAGAATTTATGTAAGATTAATAAATTTTGTATTAAATGTACAGGAGAGGTCACTGAAAGAATTTATGTAAGTTTAATAAATTTTGTATTAAATGTACAGGAGAGGTCACCAGTAAAGCCATCTGGTCCAGAAGTTTTATTTGTGGGATGATATTTGATTCATTTTATGAAGATATTAAATACTTAAATTTTTGTGCTGCTTGTGTTCGTTTTGATAAGTTTTTTTCCCCAAGGAATTTGTTCATTTCATTTAGATTTTCAATTTTAATAGCATAAAGTTCTTTAGAATATCCTTGCATCATTCTTTAGATGTTGTCAAATCTGTAGTAATTGTTCTCTTTTAAACATAAGATGGTAATTTGTGTTTTCCTTCTCTCTTGTTTTTTTTCTTGTAGCATCTTACCAGTGATGTATCAATGTTTTTTAAAAGAACCAACTTTTGACCTGGTTGATTTTCTCTATTATATGTCTGTTTTCTTTTTCATTTACTCTTATTTTAATTATTCCCTTTCAGCTCAGAGTAATTACTAAATTCTATTATAATTGCTTCTTTGATCTATGAGTCATTTACAAGTGTGTTTTTAAAAAAAATTCTGAGAGATTTTCAATTTATCTTCCTGTTTTTGAATTATAATGTAATTCCTCAGTCTCTCTCTCCTCTTTCTGGGGGGACCCCACTTACACTTCTGTTAAACCTTCTATGTCCTACATGGCTTTTACCCTCTATCTCTAGGATTATGGTGTTTTGTTTTTCATTTTTTTTCTCTCTATGCTTCCATTTAGCTATACCAATCTCTTTTTGAACTCATTATTTCTGATTTCTACTCTGTCTCTCCAGCCCAAGGTTAATTCATTCACTGTTTCATTTATTTCCAATATTTCAATTATTAGATGTCAATTTGATTATTTTAATTCTGTATTAAAATACTTTTTGGTTCACCCATCTTATCCATCTTTTCCTGAGTTTGCTTTAGCATATTACCGAGAGTTACATGAAGTCCTTCTCTACAGGACCAACACTAAGATGCAGCACATGAGGCACCCAGAGCACATCATCAAACGAGGTCTTCATTCTGAGTCATGCAAGTTTGCACCCCAAGCACTTTCCCCCCCAGCCCTAATTTTTCAGAAACTTGTTTTATTTCTGGAGCCTATCCTTCCTCCTAGGGTATGGCCTTCCTGGGTTCTCAGAAGTGTTTACCAAAGTCCTTCCACTCCGACTAGCCAAAATTTTAACATATTCCACTCTGACCTCTAAAATATCTATTCAGCTTTTGGCCTCTCAGTGCTGTTGAGTTCTGCCTTCTACAGTCCCATCTTGGGCATGCACAGCTTTGGAGTTGGCTGAGGAAACAAGCAATATTTTCAAACAGATTTTTTTGAGCTTCCTTTCTGCAGCTTCCTCTCATCCAGTGCCCAACCACACAAATCCCAGCCACCCTAGCAATCCAAACTCCCATCTTTGTTTATTTTATTGTATGAAATTACTGCTGTATGCGGGGACTCTATTTTTCTGTGCCATGGTTTGGAAAATGCCCTTAGGGAGTAAGTCTGAGTAAATATGGAGCTCACCTCCCATGCTTCTCATTTCTCCAAAAATATAGCACTGTGTTGGTTGCTGTCCAACACTGGTGAGCAGTTTCTGACTTTTTACAGTTTATACAGCTGTGGATAGCAGGTCCAGATAACAGGTATCTGCAAAGGCCTTCTCAGACACAATGCCAAAAGCATTAACAACTGGAAAATTTTGATGTGTTTCTTTATCTTAAATTTTATAATTTCCATTCAAAACAAGAGGATTACTGGGGAGTAGGAATGTGAATAAGGAATGGAAGGGGATGGATAAATAAGCAAACAGTCAAGACAGAGGGCTTTCCTGGACAACAATGTGAGTGTGCCACAAATTCATCCCTCCACATCTATTGCACATAAAAGGTGTCTCTGCTGGAACATGGAAAGATGGCCATAAGAATTGGGATGGCAGTAATAGATTGGAGGTATGCTAAAATAGCAGTCTACTTGCTTTACAAAGTAGCACCTGAAGATTAGCAAGGAATGGCTGCCTTATTACTGAGAGTTACATGAAGTCCTTCTCTACACAGGGCCAACACTAGGCCCTGCTGTTTGGTTGAATCTTTTTCTAGGTCTTTGAGTAAGTAGATAAACAAAGATGAGAGAGAAAGAAGCAACGGGGCAGATAGCATGCTTGTCAACCCCTCAATCAGCATCTTAGAGGCAGAAGAATGAATGCGCCATTTCCCTTTTTAGCACAAGCCCTAAATCCTTGCTTCCTGGTATGCATGGTGGAGGAGATGCAAAGCGCCCCCCACTCTTTGCTCAGACAGTTTCCGCTTCATTAAACAAAGCCAGGATTTTCCATGAGATAAGCCCTGCTTGCCTTTTTCTCAGTCCTGTGTCATCTGACATGTAATTAGTGTCAATTCCTCTCAGAATCTAACATTAGGTCAGCTGACTGTCTTAGCTTTCCTGTGTCTTCATAGATATTTTAGGGACCCATCAAGGGAGAATACACTGCAGGCTGCTAGCCAGTTGCCTATTCAAATAGATGTCTCATTGGAGTCATTTATTATTTTAGAGGACTTCATTTTTCAAATCTTCCCAAACCTTTCTCAGTTATAGTTTTTTCCACAGCCTCATAGCACAGAATCATTGATAACTTTTTATTTAAAATTTTTCTGAAATTAAAAATACGTTTATATACTTTTAAAAGTGAGGGGGTTTGATTCAAAGATAGAAAATAACTAAAATATGTAAGAGTAGCTAATAAGAAATATAAAGACAAGTAAATAAAAATAACTAAGTCCTGAATACAGACTTTTCTAAATACATTAGCCTTGTTCCTAACAGCTAAAATGCTGCCAGTCCCTAAATTACAGTATAAATGAGTAATGCCATTCTAATCAAAATCCTAGTGAAATTTTAAAATGTTATTTCAAAATTTACCTGAATTAACACAATCAAATATCTCACATGTTTTTTAAAAGATGAGTTGGGAGAGGAGAGGAAGAATTTATCTTACCAAATTTGAAATATGATTTGTTATAAAAATAGCTGACTCACTGAGTCATAATGGCCCATGAACAGAACCTAAAACACATATGACTTTTTTTCTTGCTCTGTCACCCAGATTGGAGTGCAGTGGCATGATCTTGGCTCACTGCAATGTCCACTTCCTGGGTTCAAGCTATTCTTGTACCTCAGCCTCCTGAGTAGCTGGGAATCACAGGCCTGTGTCACCACACCGGGCTAATTTTTGTATTTTTAGTAGAGAAGGCTAATATGGTTTGGCTCTGTGTCCTCACCTAAATCTCATCTTGTAGCTCCCATAATTCCCATGTGTTGAGGGAGGGACCCAGTGGAGATGTTTGAGTCATGGGGGTGGGTCTTTCCTGTGCTATTCTCATGCCAGTGAATGAGTCCCATGAGATCTCATGGTTTAAAAAATGGAAGTTTTGGAGTTGCTTCCAAGATGGCCAAATAGGAACAGCTCTGGTCTGTGGCTCTCAGCGAGATCAACACAAAAGACTGGTGATTTCTGCATTTCCAACTGATGTACCTGCTTGATCTCACTGGGACTGGTTGGACAGTGGGTGCAGTCCATGGAGGGTGAGCCAAAGCAGGGCAGGGCAATGCCTCACCTGGGAAGCACAAGGGGTCAGGGGATTTCCCTTTCCTAGCCAAGGGAAGCCATGACAGACTGTACCTGGAGGAATGGTACACTTCTGTCCAAATACTGCACTTTTCCCATGGTCTTAGCAACTGGTAGGCCAGGAGATTCCCTCCCTAGCCTGGCTCGGTGGGTCCCATGCCCATGGATCCTTGCTCACTGCTAGTGAAGCAGTCTGAGATTGACCTGCAAGGCTACAGCCTGGCTGGGGGAGGGGCATCTGCCATTGCTGAGGCTTGAGTAGGTAAACAAGGTGGCCAGAAAACTCAAACTGGTGGAGCCCACCACAGCTCAGCAAGGCCTACCGCCTCTCTAGACTCCACCTCTGTGGGCAGGGCATAGCTGAACAAAAGGCAGCAGACAACTTCTGCAGACATAAACGTCCCTATCTGACAGATCTGAAGAGAGCAGTGGTTCTCCCAGCACAGCATTCAAGCTCTGAGAATGGACAGACTGCCTCCTCAAGTGGGTCCCTGACCCACATGTAGCCTGACTGGGAGACACATCCCAGTAGGGGTTGACAGACATCTCATGCAGGCGGGTGCCCCTCTGGGATGGAGCTTCCAGAGGAAAGATCAGGCAGCAATATTAGCTGTTCTGCAATATTTGCTATTCTGCAGCCTCTGCTGATGATACCCAGGCAAACAGGGTCTGGAGTGGACCTCCAGCAAACTCCAACAGACCTGCAGCTGAGGGACATGTTAGAAGGAAAATGAACAAACAGAAAGGAATAGCATCAACATCAACAAAAAGGACATCCACACCAAAACCCCATCTGTAGGTCACCAACATCAAAGACCAAAGGTAGATAAAACCACAAAGATGCAGAGAAACCAGAGCAGAAAAGCTGAAAATTCCGAAAACCAGAGCACCTCTTCTCCTCCAAAGGTTTGCAGCTTCTTACCAGCAATGGAACAAAATAAACAGAGAATGACTTTGACAAGTTGACAGAAGTAGGCTTTAGAAGGTTGGTAATAACAAACTTCTCCAAGCTAAAGGAGCATGTTCTAACCCATCAAAAGGAAGCTAAAAACCTTGGGGAAAGGTTAGATGAATGGCTAACTAGAATAAACAGTGTAGAGAAGATCTTAAATGACCAGATGCAGCTGAAAACCATGGCATAAGAACTTCGTGATGCATGCATAAGCTTCAATAGCCGATTTGATCAAGTGGAAGAAAGGATATCAGTGATTGAAAATCAAATTAATGAAATAAAGTGAGAAGACAAGATTAGAGAGAAAAGAGTAAAAAGAAACGAACAAGACCTCCAAGAAATGTGGGATTATATGAAAAGACCACATCTACATTTGATTGGTGCACCTGAAAGTGATGGGGAGAATGAAACCAAGTTAGAAAACACTCTTCAGGATATTATCCAGGAGAGCTTCCCCAACATAGAAAGGCAGGCCAACATTCAAATTCAGGAAATACAGAGAACACCACAAAGATACTCCTTGAGAAGAGCAACCCCAAGACACATAATTATCAGATTCACCAAGGGTGAAATGAAGGAAAAAATGTTAAGGGCAGCCAGAGAAAAAGGTTGAGTTACCCTCAAAGGGAAGCCCATCAGACTAACAGCAGATCTCTCAGCAGAGAGATCTAAAAGCCAGAAGAGAGTGGGGGCCAATATTCAGCATTCTTAAAGAAAAGAATTTTCAACCCAGAATTTCATATCCTGCCAAACTAAGCTTCATAAGTGAAGGAAAAATAAAATACTTTACAGACAAGCAAATGCTGAGAGATTTTGTCACCACCAGGCCTGCCTTACAAGAGCTCCTGAAGGAGGTACTAAACATGGAAAGAAACAACTGGTACCAGCCACTGCAAAAACTTGCCAAATTGTAAAGACCATCAACACTATGAAGAAACTGTATCAATTAATGGGCAAAATAACCAGCTAACATCATAATGACAGGATCAAATTCACACATAAAAATATTAACCTTAAATGTAAATGGGCTAAATGCCCCAATTAAAAGACACAGACTGGCAAATTGGATAAAGAGTCAAGACCCATCAGTGTGCTGTATTTGGAAGACCCATCTCATGTTCGGAGACACACAGAGGCTCAAAATAAAGGGATGGAGGAAGATCTATCAAGCAGGGGTTGCAATCCTAGTCTCTGATAAAACAGACTTTAAACCAACAAAGATTAAAAGAGACAAAGAAGGCCATTACATAATAGTAAAGGGATCAATTCAACAACAAGAGCTAACTATCCTAAATATATATGCACCCAATACAGGAGCACCCAGATTCATAAAGCAAGTCCTTAGAGAATTACAAAGAGACTTAGACTCCCATACAATAATAATAGGAGACTTTAACACCCTCATGTCAATATTAGACAGATCAATGAGACAGAAGGTTAATAAGGATACCCAGAACTTGAACTCAGCTCTGCACCAAGTGGACCTGATAGACTTCTACAGAACTCTCCACCCCAAATCAATAGAATAAACATTCTTCTCAGCATCACATCATACTTATTCTAAAATTGACCACATAATTGGAAGTAAAACACTCCCCAGCAAATGTAAAAGAACAGAAATCTAACAAGTTATCTCTCAGACCACAATGCAGTCAAATTAGAACTCAGGATTAAGAAACTCACTTAAAACTGCACAACTACATGGAAACTAAACAACCTGTTCCTGAATGACTACTGGGTAAATAACGAAATGAAGGCAGAAATAAAGGTGTTCTTTGAAATCAATGAGAACAGAGACTCTCCGTACCAGAATCTCTGGGACACATTTACAGCAGTGTGTAGAGGGAAATTTATAGCACTAAGTTCCCACAAGAGAAAGCAAGAAAGATCTAAAATTGACACCCTAACATCACAATGAAAAGAACTAGAGAAGCAAGAGCAAACACATTCAAAAGCTAGCAGAAGGCAAGAAATAACTAGGATTGGAGCAGAACTGAAGGAGATAGAGACACAAAAAAACCTTCAAAAAATCAATGAACCCAGGAGATGGTTTTTTGAAAAGATCAACAAATTAGATAGACCACTAGCAAGACTAATAAAGAAGAAAAGAGAGGAGAATCAAATTGACACAATAAAAAATGATAAAGGAGATATCACCACAGAACCCACAGGAATACAAACTACCATCAGAGAATACTATAAACACCTCTATGCAAATAAACTAGAAAATCTGCAAGAAATCAACAAACTCCTGGACACATACACCCTCCCAAGGCTAAATCAGGGAGAAGTTGAGTCTCTGAATAAACCAATAACAGATTCTGAAATTGAGGCAATAATTAATAGCCTACCAACCAAAAAACAGTCCAAGACCAGACGGATTAACAGCTGAATTCTACCAGAGGTAAAAAAAGTAGCTGGTACCATTCCTTCTGAAACTATTCCAAACAAAGGAAAAAGAGGGAATCCTCTCTAACTCATTTTATGAGGCCAGCATCATCCTGATACCAAAGCCAGGCAGAGACATAATAAAAAAAGAGAATTTTAGACCAATATCCCTGATGAACATTGATGTGAAAATCCTCAATAAAACACTGGCAAACTGAATCCAGCAGCACATCAAAAAGCTTATCCACCACGATCAAGTTGGCTTCATCCCTGGAATGCAAGGCTGGTTCAACATATGCAAATCAATAAACATCACTTATCACATAAACAGAACCAATGACAAAAACCACATGATTATCTCAATAGTTGTAGAAAAGGCCTTCAACAAAATTCATCAAAGCTTCATGCTAAAAACTCTCAATAAACTAGGTACTGATGGAATATATCTCAAAATAATAAGAGCTATTTATGACAAACCCACAGCCAATATCATACTAAATGGGCAAAAACTGGAAGCATTCCCTTTGAAAACTGGCACAAGACAAGGATGCCCTCTCTCACCACTCCTATTCAACATAGTGTTGGAAGTTCTGGCCAGGGCAATCAGGCAAGAGAAAGAAATAAAGGGTATTCAACTAGGAAAAGAGAAAGTCAAATTGTCCCTATTGCAGATGACATGATTGTATATTTAGAAAACCCATCATCTCAGCCCAAAATCTCCTTAAGCTGATAAGCAACTTCAGCAAAGTCTCAGGATACAAAATCACTGTGCAAAAATCACAAGCATTCCTATACTCCAATAACAGACAAACAGAGAGCCAAATCATGAGTGAATTCCCATTCACAATTGCTACAAAGAGAACAAAATACCTAGGAATCCAATATACAAGGTATGTGAAGGGCCTCTTCAAGGAGAACTAGAAACCACTGCCCAAGGAAATAAAAGAGGACAGAAACAAATGAAAGAACATTCCATGCTCATGGATAGGAAGAATCAATATCATGAAAATGGCCATACTGCCCAAGTTAATTTATAGATTCAATGCCATCTCCATCAAGCTACCAATGACTTTCTTCACAGAATTGGAATAAACTACTTTAAAGTTTATATGGAACCAAAAAAGAGCCCACATAGCCAAAACAATCCTAAGCAAAAAGAACAAAGTTGGAGGCATCGTGCTACCTGACTTCAAACTATACTACAAGTCTACAGTAACCAAAACAGCATGGTACTGGTACCAAAACAGATATATAGACCAATGGAACAGAACAGAGCCCTCAGAAATAACACCACACATCTACAACCATCTGATCTTTGACAAACCTGAGAAAAACAAGCAATGGGGAAAGGATTCCCTATTTAATAAATGGTGCTGGGAAAACTGGCTAGCCATATGTAGAAAGCTGAAACTGGTTCCCTTCCTGACACCTTATGCAAAAATTAATTCAAGTTGGATTAAAGGCTTAAATGTAAGATCTAAAACCATAAAAACCCTAGAAGAAAACCTAGGCAATACCATTCACACATAGGCATTGGCAAAGACTTCATGACTACAACATCAAAAGCAATGGCAACAATAGCCAAAATAAACAAATGAGATCTAATTAAACTAAAGAGCTTCTGCACAGCAAAAGAGACTATCATCTGAGTGAACAGGCAACCTACAGAATGGGAGAAAATTTTTGCAATCTACCCATCTGACAAAGGGCTAATATCCAGAATCTACAAAGAACTTATACAAATTTACAAGAAAAAAAAAATCCCCATCAAAAAGTGGGTAAAGAATATGAAGAGACACTTCTCAAAAGAAGACATTTATGCAGCCAACAGACACATGAAAAAATGCTCATCATCACTGGTCATCAGAGAAATGCAAATCAAAACCACAGTGAGATATCATCTCATGCCAGTTAGAATGGTGATCATTAAAAAGTCAGGAAACAACAGGTGCTGGAGAGGATGTGGAGAAATAGGAATACTTTTACACTGTTGGTGGGAGTGTAAATTAGTTCAAACATTGTGGAAGACAGTGTGGTGATTCCTCAAATATTTAGAACTAGAAATACCATTTGACCCAGCAATCCCATTACTGGGTATATACCCAAAGCATTATAAATCATTCTCCTATAGACACATGCACACGTATGTTTACTGCAGCACTATTCACAATAGCAAAGACTTGGAACCAACCCAAATGTCCATCAATGATAGACTGGATTAAGAAAATGTGGCACATATACACTATGGAATACTACGCAGCCACAAAAAAGGATGAGTTCATGTCCTTTGCAGGGATGTGGATGAAGCTGGAAACCATCATCCTCAGCAAACTATCACAAGGACAGAAAACCAAACACCACATGTTCTCACTCATAGGTGGGGGTTGGACAATGAGAACACATGAACACAGTGTGGGGAACATCACACACTGGGGCCTGTCAGGGGGTGGGGACCGGGGGGAGGGATGGCATTAGCAGAAATACCTAATGTAAATGTTGAGTTGATGGGTGCAGCAAACCAATATGGCACATGTATACCTGTGTAACAAACCTGCATGTTGTGTACATGTACCCTGGAACTTAAAGTATAATAAAAGTTAAAATAAAAATAAATGGAAGTTTCCCTGCACACACTCTCTTCTCTTGTCTGCTGCCATGTGAGACATGCCTTCCACCTTCTACCATGATTGTGAGGCCTCCCCAGCCACGTGGCACTGTAAGTCCAATAAACTTCTTTCTTTTGTAAATTACCCAGTCTCGGGTATGTCTTTATTAGCAGCATGAAAAGGGACTAATACAGTAAATTGTTACCAGTAGAGTGGAGTGCTGCTGAAAAGATACCTGAAAATGTGGAAGCGACTTTGGAACTGGGTAACAGGCAAAAGTTGGAACAGTTTGGAGGGCTCAGAAGAAGACAAGAAAATGTGGGAAAGTTTGGAACTCCCTAGAGACTTGTTGAATGGCTTTGCCCAAAATGCTGATAGCAATATGGACAACAAGGTCCAGGCTGAGGTGGTCTCAGATGGAGATGAGGAACTTGTTGGGAACTGGAGCAAAGGTGACTTTTGTTATGTTTTAGCAAAGAGAGTGGTGGCATTTTGCCCCTTTCCTAGAGATTTCTGGAAGTTTGAACTTGAGAGATGATTTAGGGTATCTGGGAGAAGAAATTTCTAAGCAGCAAAGCATTCAAGAGGTGACTTGAGTGCTGTTAAAGGCATTCAGTTTTATAAGGGAAGCAGAGCATAAAAGTTTGGAAAATTTGCATCCTAACAATGTAACAGAAAAGAAAATCCCATTTTCTGAGGAGAAATTCAAGCTGGCTCCAGAAATTTGCATAAGCAATGAGGAGCTGAATATTAATCCCCAAGACAAGGGGAAAAATGTCTCCAGGGCATGTTAGAGACCTTTGTGGCAGCCCCTCCCATCACAGGCCTGGAGACCTAGAAGGAAAATATGGTTTCGTGGGTCAGACACAGGATCTCCATGCTGTGTGCAGCGTAGGGTCTTGGTGCCCTGCATGCTGTGGCTTAAAGGGGCCAATGTAGAGATTGGGCCATGGCTTCAGAGGGTGCAAGCCCCAAGGCTTGGCAGCTTCCACATGGTGTTGAGCCTGCCAGTGCACAGAAGTCAAGTACTGGGGTTTGGGAACCTCCACCTTCATTTCAGAAGATGTAGGGAAACGCCTGGATGCCCAGGCAGAAGTTTGCTGCAGGGGAAGGGCCCTCATGGAGAACCTCTGCTAGGGCAGTGCAGAAGGAAAATGTGGGGTTGGAGCCTCCACACAGAGTCCCTACTGAGGCACCACCTAGTGGAGCTGAGAGAAGAGAGCCATCATCCTCCAGACCCCAGAATGGTAGATCCACCAGCAGCTTGCACTGTGCATCTGGAAAAGCTGCAGACTCAATGACAGCCCATAAAAGCAGCCAGGAGGGAAGCTGCACCCTGCAAAGCCACAGGGCTGGAGCTGCCCAAGACCATGGGAACCCACCTCTTGCATCAGTGTGACCTGGATGTGAGACATGGAGTCAAAGGAGATCATTTTGGAGATTTAAGATTTGACTGCCCTGCTGGATTTCGGGCTTGCATTGGGCATGTAGCCCCTTTGTTGTGGCCAATTTCTCCCATTTGGAATGGCTGTATTTACCCAATACCTGTACCCCCATTGTACCTATGAAGTAACTAACTTGCTTTTGATTTTACAGGCTGATAGGTGGAAGGGACTTGCCTTTTCTCAGATGAGACTTTGTACTGTGGACTTTTGAGTTAATGCTGAAATGAGTTAAGACATTGGAAAACTGTTGAGAAGGCATAATTGGTTTTGAAATGTGAAGACATGAGATTTGGGAGAGGCCAAGGGCAGAATGATATGGTTTGGCTCTGTGTCTACACCCAAATCTCATCTTGTAGCTCCCATAATTCCCACATATTGTGGGAGGTATCTGGTGAGAGAGGTTGAATCACGGGGGCAGGTCTTTCCCGCGCTATTCTTGTGATAGTGAATGAGTCTCACGAGATCTGATGGTTTTAAAAATGGGAGTTTCCCTGCACAAACTCTCTTCTCTTGTCTGCTGCCATGTGGGATGTGCCTTTCACCTTCTGCCATGATTGTGAGGCCTCCCCAGCCACGTGGAACTGTAAGTCCAATAAACCTCTTTCTTTTGTAAATTGCCCAGTCTCAGATACATCTTTATCAGCAGTGTGAAAATGGACTAATACAATGGTGTTTCACCAGGTTGGTCAGGCTGGTGTCGAACTCCTGACCTCCAGTGATCTGCCCGCCTCGGCCTCCCAAAGTGCTAGGATTACAGGCATGAGCCACCACCGCTGGCCACATACAATTTTTGAATATAATGAAAGTGCTATTATAAATTAGTAGGAACAAAAAGATGATTCAGTTAGTGTTGTAAGAAATTAATATTTTCAAAAAAAGTAACTCTCTACCTTACTACTCATACAAAAAATGAATAGCAATTGACTAAAAAAGGAATGTTAAAATATGCATATATACTATCAAAGAGAGAAGAACATATTTTAATAAAAAACAAATGTTTGATAGAAAGGATACATTAAGTCTATATATTAATATTAAATATTGGTAATACTTATGATGTGGATGGCAGGTTAAATCTTCATATTAGAAAGGAATATTGATAATGAATAGACAAAACTCTCATTTAAAATGGACAAAGAATATGAATAGATACTTCATAGAACAGTAAATTCAAATAAAGTAAATAATTGAAAGAATAAACCCAATAAACAGGTGGAAATATTCTCCACCTCCCTCACAGTGAAAGAAATTACAAATTAAGCTAACAACCAGATATCACTTACAACCATCAAATTGGTAAAAATCAGTAAGAAATAATACCTACTACTGGCATGGATGTAGGAGAAAAGAGAATTTTTATTAATTGCAGTTGGAAATATAAATTGTTTCAGCCC
Source organism: Pan troglodytes (assembly GCF_028858775.2). Taxonomy (NCBI): domain Eukaryota; kingdom Metazoa; phylum Chordata; class Mammalia; order Primates; family Hominidae; genus Pan; species Pan troglodytes. The sequence continues at coordinate 47,017,355 of NC_072404.2, forward strand.
ATTTTGGAAAGCAATTTGACAACATCCATGAAAATTAAAAGTAGACAAAGCCTTTGACCCAGCATTGGCTCCTGGAGATCCAGCCCATAGATATGTAAGCATAAATATGGAAAAAAATATGGGATAAATATACTGATTACAGATCTGTTATGAAAAAAAATTGGAAGCAGCATGAACTGTTGCAGGGAAGGTTTGAACAAATTTTGGAATATCAGCATAATAGAATCTTATACAACCAATAAAAGGAGTAGGTTCAACCTCTGTCAGCATACTTGGAGGAACTTACAGAATATACTGTTAAGTGACTTGGGTGGGAGTGAGAGCGGGCAGGAAATTCTCTCAAAGCTGGAAGGCACAGGGAAGTTGCAAATGGCAAAAATACAGTGAACAGAGAAGATAGGTTTATTCTATACATGAATTATGTATGTATTTCTGATGCCTTGAGACTGGGGTGAGAATTTAGAGCCAGGGATAAGGCCAAGGGGAAAAGACGATTTCAATTTCAAATACATTTATTAATCTTAATTCAAAACAGGTTGGATGGGAAACTCCAGCTGGAAGTGATGGAGCAAAAGGAGAAGCTCACTGAATGTCGGAAGCATGTTCATTCCTGTAGGATCAAAGCTGGACCAGGGTGGGAATCGCTGCTCAGGAGGGGCACCATGGGTGAGAAGTGCAAGGGAGTCAAGATGCTCATGTTTGTAGTTTCATATCTTATTTATCTTGACTTGAGCTTACGCATGGTCTTCACAACTTCACAGGACTGCAGAGCATTGGAAATCTTTATAAAGAGAGATGCTTCTGTTTTGGGGTCTCAGGAAAGAAAATTCTTACATGCTCCTACTCCCACTCCTACCTCACTAGGATTATGGTGTGACCCATTGGCATAAAGAGGGTCATTTGATCTGTTCAGCTCCCGTCCTCCCTGCTGCCTGCCATCAGCCACAACGCTTGTGGCTGAGATGGGACTGTGAGTGATAGTCCACTCCTCAAGAGATGTGACCAGGAATCAAAATCTTTCTTCCAGTCAGGGTCCCATTGCCGTGGTTGTTGTTGTTGTTATCTTAACTTGTATTTATGTATTTATTTAAGCTGTAGTAGCAATATAAAATAAGGAACACTGGACTTCAAGCCAATGGATGTGGATTAATGTCTCTCTGTGCCAGCTTTGTAGGATGAGATGAACCCTAAAGGACTGCTGTAAAGATGAAATAAAATCATTTTTCTGAAATCATGCTGTAAATGCTCAAGTATAAGCAAGTAGAAAATGCTATTAAGTATTTTTTTACAAATTTTTTTTATTTTTAAATTTTTATCCATTTATTTATTTATTTATTTAGAGGCTGGGTTATGAGACTTGCTATGGGGAGATATGTAAGCAGGGTACCTCTTTTTTTATTTTTATTATTACACTTTAAGTTCTAGCGTACATGTGCACAACGTGCAGGTTTGTTACATACGTATACATATGCTATGTTGGTTTGCTGCACCCATCAACTCTTCATTTACATTAGGTATTTCTCCTAATGCTATCTCTCCCGATAGGCCCTGGTGTGATGTTCCCCTCCCTGTGTCCATGTGTTCTCATTGTTCAATTCCCACTTATAAGTGAGAACATACAGTGTTTAGTTTTCTCTTGTGTTACTTTGCTGAGAATGATGGTTTCCAGTTTCATCCATGTCCCTGCAAAGGACATGAACTCATCCTTTTTTATGGCTGCATAGTATTCCATGGTGTATATGTGCCACATTTTCTTTATCCAGTCTATCATTGATGAGCATTTGGGTTGGTCCAAGACTTTGCTATTGTGAATAGTGCTGCAATAAACATACGTGTGCATGTGTCCTTATAGTAGAATGATTTATAATCCTTTGGGTATATAACCAGTAATAGGATTGCTGGGTCAAATGGTATTTCTAGTTCTAGATCCTTGAGGAATCACCACACTGTCTTCCACAATGGTTGAACTAATTTACACTCCCACCAACAGTGTAAAGTATTATTTATTTTAATCATAAAAGAAATATTAAGCCAAATAAGAGGATAAACATTCAAAAAATGAATCATTCTTTTAACTACTCAAATTATTATGAGTTGTGAAAGATTACCAACTGAACCTATTTATGAAGTGTATTTTGGAGAAATAATGGCCCCTTATCCTGTGTGAGTGCATAAGTATTAGAAAATATTCTGTCTATGTGTACATTGTATTTGTAGAAATGGAAATCTGATTAGTTAGTCTGTAGCCCCAGACTAATAGTTGCCTTCTACTTACCCATTCCAAAGTAAAGGGCTGATCATCTAAGCATCACCATAGAGCTGGAAAGGAGGTGGCCAATAACTAACTTTGTGACCATTTGCTCAACAGCCTCCTGATGCTTGTAAAAGTCTGAGGTTGGAAATTCTAGAGAATATTACTGTACAGAGACTTGTCAGAAGTGCTGTGATTTATGCTCCTCCTATGGGGCAAGATGCTTCCCCTAACCTCAAGCCTAGTGAGAGAAGCTGAAAGAAAACCCATGGAGAGAGCTCAGGGCTTCCTCCAGCAGCCTTGGGCAATAGAGGGCTATGGTTGGTAAATAACTAAACTCCAACCTACAAAGAGTAAAATGCACATGTTTCCTATGGACCAGATGTGTGCCAGGAGTATGTGAGGGAAAGAGCCAGCCTGGCATCTTTGTAAAGGATGAACCCAAGTGGGTCACAGGGGAGGTAATGGGACTTCAACAGAGAAGGTCTGAGTGGGTGGGGTCAGCAGAGAACCAGGAGGCAAAAGGAAGGGTATAGGAAGCCATTTGGGTATGAATGGCCCATGCCAGGGAACTCATTTCTATGAGACCTCTTGTAAGCACCCACATGTCACCTCTTAGAGAAAAGAGCCACTTGAAACATGTCCAGAAGCCAACACCAAGTTGGTGCCACCGGAATACGACTGGAATCGCTCATGGCATCTAAGGACAGGAAGCATAGCAGAACCCATTGGAGGGTTGATTTAGAAATGAGAACCATGGGCAAGCTAGGTGATCAGGCAGGTCTCTCTCCTCACTCCCTCTCCCTTTCTTTGGCATTCTACTTGCCTGCTGGCCCCATCCCCCACCCACACTCTCTCTCTAGCTTCTGGGGATACTTTTGAATATATTTGCACCTTGGCTTTTATTCTTTTCTTTCTCCTCAGTTTCCACTATGAATGGTGTGAAGGCTCAAACACAGCTCCTATGTATATATTTTCTTATTTCTTGAGAGAACCTCAAACTGACCAGCACATAAAAGGTCCCAGTCCAAATACCTGAGAGAGAGATTTTGATCAGCCCAGAGTCAGATGTCTACCCAGTTTCACTCAACCAGTGCCAGTGTTATAGATTATATTATACAAATATGGCTGCCAAGGACTCACTCAGACAGGTGTGAGAGCATTCTTAGGCAAAGGGGCATGGCCTGAGAAGGTATCCCAAGCGTTGTCTACCATATATATACTCCAAAACACTGAAGGACATAAATGCAAATAAAACATAGTTCATGTAGCAAAACACAAAACAAGGAAACCAAAATGTAAATAGCAAAAAAAAATAAAAAATAGAAACCAGACCAAACTTACCAAATATGTCACTGATCATAAGTGGTCTAGATTACTTACTAAAGGATAAATGCTCTTGGGTGAATCTATAGAGAAATAAAATAAAACCCAACACTGTATCTACAACAAGTAAACAAAATAAGCCAAAAATAGAGTCAAGCACTTATACAAGACAAATAGTAATATAAACATCTGAGGTCAAGATAATTCCAGACAATGTATAATTTATGTTACAGGTAGTAATGAGACACAGGGGTCATTTTATATTGGCAAAAGTACAATATATTCATCATAAAGGTTTATGTGACAAATAATCTTATGTCGAAGTATTAAAATTAAAAATGGAAATAAAAAATGACAAAAACGCAGTTGTAGAACAAATGAACACATCTCTCAGCCTTTGTCAAGGAAGTAGGCAAATATTTTAAAATATTAATTTTATTAACATAAGGGGTTTGGATCATAATCCTAAAAGACATAATCCAGAATGTTGAAATCCTGAAAGATGAAAATCCCTAAAGTCTAAAATCCCTAACAGCTAAAATCCCCAAAATCATAATCACAGGATAGTTGCATCATGTTGGGTGGAACTATCACCTCATTATTGTCTTCATGCAGAAGAAAATGGATTTCAATGGAATCCCCAAACCATAATGACAGATTTGGAATTAGGTGTGATCAAGGCTTCTAAAAGTAAACGTCAAGGTGTTACCTATAAAGTTGGTTTTTTTCCATTCACTCCAACGCATTTGGCAGAAAATTCAAATGAGTAGATTGGCCATGCCATATGACAACAACAAAAACTTCAGTTTAAAAATGTGTCATTTGCCTGCATTGCATTCCTTCCAGCTGATGACATTCCAGGAGCTTTTAATGAATTAAAGCTGTATTTACCTGAAAAAGCCAGCGAAGTTACTGAGTGATTCAAAAATAATTATGTGCATGGTAAGATAAGAAGACATGCAACATTGTTGCTGTACTATCACCTGTATTGTTTCCACCAAATCCGTGGTCTACAATGAGTGTACCCAGAAGGAATGGATTCACTGGCGTTGGCTTCTGGACATGTTTCAAGTGGCTCTTTTCCCTGAGAGGTGACATGTGGATGCTTCCAAGAGGTCTCACAGAAATGAGTTCCCTGACATGGGTATGGGACGTGCATCTTCAAATGGCTTCTTACACCCTTCTTTTTGCCTCCTAGTTCTCTGCTGACCCCACCCACTCAGACCTTCTCTGTTGAAGTCCCATTACCTTTCCTGATGAATGGATTCCCACATACCTGAGACAACATAGAAGCATGGCATACAAAATGGGAAAACGTACTAGAAAATGCTCATGTTGGTGTATGTTGAATCACAGAACAATTTAAAAAAGGAGGCCGGGCACGGTGGCTCACGCCTGTAATCCCAGCACTTTGGGAGGCCAAGGTGGGCAGATCACGAGGTCAGGAGATTGAAGCCATCCTGGCTAACACGATGAAACCCCGTTTCTACTAAAAATAGAAAAAATTAGCCGGGTGTGGTGGCAGGCGCCTGTAGTCCCAGCTACTTGGGAGGCTGAGGCAGGAGAATGGTGTGAACTCGGGAGATGGAGCTTGCAGTGAGCCGAGATAGCGCCATTGCACTCCAGCCTGGGTGACAGAGCAAGACTCTCTCAAAAAAAAAAAAAAAAAAAAAAAAAAAAAGGAGCAGCACTACATAGAAAATGTGAACATATTCTCCCAGGAAAGTCATGTCCTAAAAGAAAAAAAGCCCCTATTCCTCATGATACCAGACTTCAAAATATGCAAGTTAATGATAGTGAAAGTCTTATGACTTTCTTATGAAGAAAGATAGTTCCTATGAGGAAGATAGTCCTTTTGAACTATCTCTATGCCCATTATCTATCCCTTTAATATACTTTTTCATATGCAGGATTTTCTATTTAGTTTTTGTTTTTTTTTTTTCCTTTATCTTTTTTAGTTGTTTTTTTTTTTTTTTACTATTTTAAACTGTCAGCATTTTCTTTTACAATTCGCTATGCTGTATATTTCATCTCATCATTTCCAATACTTGAGGTATAAATTGTGTAAAGACTTTGAGAAAGTTCCAATTGACTTTATGCAAATGTGACTCTATGGAAGTGCATTATCACAACATTGACTTTGTGAGTAAGCACTGTGTGTATATGTAAAATTGTTGAAACTTTCTCAATAAATGAAGAGATGTCCTTTATGTACATCTGCAGTTGTGAAAGATGAAATTTCTCGAGATCTCAAGTCTTTGAGCAACTGGTGTGGTGGTGACCTATCAGGTTTTTGTTCAATTTTGTGTAAAGATTTGGGTTGTTCATCACAGTATTTCAAATGACTGCATTATCAATCTGGGTGCACACAATTACCAACCATAGTGATATGCATTTATACATTTTGCTCTTCAACCTATTTCTTTATTATAAATAGGGTTCATTCGCTCATAGCTGTTTTATCTGTTAGTATACCTGAATGTCGATGCCTGCAAAAATATGTATGGTTTTAGGCCGGGCGCGGTGGCTCACGCCTGTAATCCCAGCACTTTGGGAGGCTGAGGTGGGCGGATCACGAGGTCAGGAGATCCAGACCATCCTGGCTAACACGGTGAAACCCCGTCTCTACTAAAAAATACAAAAAATTAGCCGGGGCGTGGTGGCGGGCACCTGTAGTCTGCGCTACTCGGGAGGCTGAGGCAGGAGAATGGCGTGAACCTGGGAGGCCGAGCTTGCAGTGAGCGGAAATCGCGCCACTGCACTGCAGCCTGGGCGACAGAGTGAGACTCCATCTCAAAAAAAAAAAAATGTATGTATGGTTTTATTGCCTATGTTATTGTGTAAAGTGCCCCATGAAGTGGTCATTTGTGTTTTTATATGTTTCTCAAAAAAATCCCCTTTTAAAATGTAGATAAATATCTGTTGAAGAGTTAACTTTTTTCCGTAGTTATATATTCAGAATTTTCATCTTTTGAGATTGTGATTTTTGAGATTTAGACTGTAGGGATTTTTGATCTTTTGAGACATCAACACTGAGGGTCATGGCATTCAGGATTGTCTTTTGGGATATGATTGGCTCCCAATGTAATGAATAACAATTATTTAAAATACCTGTTTTTGGCCAGGTGCGGTGGCTCATGCCTATAATCCCAGCACTTTGGGAGGCCGAGGCGGACACATCACTTGAGGTCAGGAGTTTGAGACCAGACTGGCCAACATGGGGAAACCCTGTCTCTACTAACAATACAGAAAAAAAATTAGCCTGGCATGGTGGCGGATGCCTGTAATCCCAGCTACTCAAGAGGCTGAGGCATGAGAATTGCTTGAACCCAGCAGGCAGAGGTTGCAGTGAGCTGAGACCATGCCATGGCACTTCAGCCTGAGCAACAGAGTGAAACTGTATCTCAAAAAAATAAATAAATAAATAAAATACACATTTTTAACTTTTTACCTTACAAATATAAATTATTATTTTGTTTGCAGTGTTTATTAGTAGCTTTTAGAAAATAATCTTATTTTAATCCACAAATTAAATCTCAATTTATATGGGAAAAAACAGAATCTCTGCCTTCAATAAAATAAAATTAGAAGTAACAGTAAATGTTTAGATATAGAATTCCACAAGTTAGAAATTTTACAATGGTCTTCTACAAAACTACTGGGTCAAAGAGAAAATAAAAGCTGTATATACTTGTATAAATAATTTGTTCATATTGGCTTTTAAAAATATCAATATCAATTTCTGATGAAGTAAATATTTTAAATCACAAACAGAAAAAAGAGAACATTTATATTAATATGATAATGCTAATATTAACAAAAGCAAAAGCAAAACTCAAAAGGTTAAATATTGGAAGATCGAGAGTTTCTCTGCGGCTAACTGTGGATCCAATTGTGATCACTGCAGACAGAGTTAATAAGTGGAAGAAAGAACAAATTACTCAATATAAAGCCAATTAACACCTCATTCAATCAGAATTGAGACAGGACTTCCACAGTAGCCTGGATTTGGTTGTGGTTATTTTCACTGATGCCATTTCCAAAGACATATAAGATACTTAAGGCCCAACAGGATAGATTTTCTATGAGTCAGCCAGGTCAACTATCTCAGACTCATTACATGTGTGCAAAGGCTTGTTTGCTTGTTTTTAATAGAGTTTTTTTTTTTTTTTTTTTTTTTAGCAGTTTTAGGTTCACAGCAAAATGGTGGAAAGTACAGAGATGCCAAGGTCAAATGATGTCATCAGGACATGGGCTGACTCCTGTCTCTCAGCTCTAGTTTTCTCTTTGTTGGTTTCATGGTCAGCCAAGCTCTTCTCACTTGATAGCAAGAATGGCCCCTAGGGTAGCACTAGGCTACCTTATGCCAGTCCTTTCCTCCTGTAATACCCCTTTCAGAGTAAAGTCTTTGTTGAACAGAACCCTTGATGGGCCATTGAGAGTTGGAAGGACAGCCTGGGGCTTGGCCAACAGGGCTAGAAGTGGAGGGATTATATATTTTATTATCCAGACCAGGACACTTTGGAGGGTCAGAGGATCCCTATTAATAATTTCACCAGGATGACAGGCATAAGTTGGTTTGGTTCCCATAAATCTGAGTATCTGATCTCCTTTTGAAGAAATGAAGCCACTCTGCATTTAAGAGAAAAGGCCTACCACGAGATGGCTAACTTTAAAGTGACTGACTATACATCAAGTGTTGGTGAGGACACAGATGAACTGAAACTCTCGGAAGATTATATAACCACTTTGGAAATGAGGGTTAGGATGAGATTTGAAAGGTGAATAGGAAATGATGCCCTAATGCCCAATTCTTCAATCCTTATCAAGTAATGCCCCATTTACCTAATGAGATTCAGTCAGGCTGCTGACAGTGACCTTGAACATTGGTGCGTTGGTCAAGCTGGATGTTGTCCTGAATATAGGTGTGATAAAGCAACATCTCCTATTGGTGTTACCTCAAGAGAGAGTTATCACCCTCTTCCAAAGAAGGCTCGCTCCTCGTGTTCCCAAACTAATGAATCTCCAGGCATTGGCAGTCCACTTGCACATTCTAAATCAAATCCTGGTTCATTGGAAGTTGTGGCAGAGGATGGCACAGAATGACCACAGACAGGCACCATGGACAGTGGTAATGAAGAGACAAACCTTCAGCCTCCACACACAGGCATGGAATTCTGCTTTCTCTTTTACTCCTGTGTACACTCAGCCAGGAATCCCACCACCAGGAGCATTTTCTTCCACTTCTCTAAAGGAGTCCAGTGATCTGCTGCATAGCAGTGTGTGATAGACTGTACATGGGTGCCCAGTGGGTCCAGCCTCCCCTCACTCTCCTGCCTGTGTGATCCCTCCCTACATTGACTCTGGAGTTGTCCATGTGATTTGTGAGAATTAGGCAAGCAGAAGGATGACAAGCACTCATCCATTCCTCCTGAAATGTTCCCTGCTGGAACCCAGCTGTCACACTGTTGGGAAGTATTGACTCTCCTGTTGTGATTGAGAGGCCACAGGAACAAGAACTGAGGTACCCAAGCCCTCAGTCAGCACCAAGGCCACAGAGTGTGAGAGAATCCTCTGGGATCTTGCAGCCCAGTTTGGCCCCCAGCTGGATGTCCTCACAGGAGTGAGCCCAGCAGAGACCACAAGGAGTGGGACAACCACCTAACTGAGCCCAGCCATACACAGGATATGAGAGTATACACCAGGATTGTTTGAGGCTTATTCACATCGGAGTGGCTGTCTCACAGCAGTATTTACCATACAGATGTAGCCCTCAGGCCTTGTTTCCCAGCAAGAAGAGCCATCACCACAGCTCCAGAGAAGGCCCCTTTACAGCCATTGACAGTTATCTACTCTCAGGATGCTCTCCCCTGGCTTTGATTTCCCTTGAAGGATGCGTTTTAGAATTTTTTTTCAGAGGGTCACAAAAGACTTGTGAAAGACTTAGGGTCCTTCTCTTGCAAAGTTACTGAAAATGCTTGTGACAACTATAGCAAGGCCTTTTCTTTAACTATTATATTTAAACCTAATAAATTAGCAAATATTTCCATTTATTGATTATGTTTGTTTATTTCTATAGAAATTTCTCCCTTTCCCAGTAAAAACAGAAGACAGAAAGGAGCAGGGGAGAGGAGAAGAGCCCCAGGGGAAGCAGTCCAGTCTCTGAAGTTCCCGTAGCTGGGGCAGAGAATCTTCCCTCCATGCTTGTCCCCAAGGTGGCTTCTGGCCAGGCTTTCAGCTTAGTACCTACCTTGGAAACAATGCTTTCAAAGGCCTTGGAGGTATGGGATTTCCTCCTAATCTGATTCTATTGGGCAAAGCCTGGCAGTTTGCACACCTGCATGTCCAGTACAGGATGTCCTCTGAACCAGGCAGACTGTGCACAGCAGCATGTGCTCCCTGCTGGCTCCCACCTGCAAATGTTTGCATCCGGCACAAGCCCATCTCCTACACCATTTTGGGCTGTCTGGAGCTCAGGACCTCCCTGCTTCATGTAAAGTGCAAGGAGCTGGCTTCACCTCCCCTCATGCTTTCCTGTGTTCATTGCTGCCTTGCTGCCTACCATCTGAGGTTTCACTGTCTCCACTCTGCTTTCAGCCTCATGCTGGTTCTTTCTGGCTGACCTGGAACATAGGCCTCTGCAGAGGAAGGTGGACAACCTCCCTGTGGCCACTTGCCAGCTCTGGCTGTTTCCAGAAGGAGAGACTGGGGTCATATCTTGGGCAAATGCTGCTGGTCCTGCACCTGTCCGAGCTGCCCAGAATGTCTTGGTTTCCTTTGAAGGAGACACCCTGGGAAAAGTTGGCTCCATTTGGGGCTCCATCACTGCTGCAGGCTTGTGGGTGGAGGGGCAGGTTCTAGGGCCTCACTGTGGGGCTGTGCAGGGGTGGGTGATCCTCTCTCCAAGCCGGGTAGTGGACTGGCAGGCTGGTTAGCTGTGCTGCTGGCTTCTGCTCTGGCTTCTCATGCTCCTCAGGCCTCTGACTCCTGTGTCCATAAGCTATTCTCAGAGTAGGAATTAAAGGTGGGAATAGCAGGCTCACTGAACCTCTGCTGCTTTGGGTTGGTAGAGATGATATTCTGTACCTTGTGGATGGAGAAGGAGGGCAGCTGGTGGTGGGATCAGCTGAAGGTGGATGCTTCAGGGGAGTGGTATAGCCCTCTAGCTCAGATCTCTTATAGTTCCAGAGCAGATTGGTGGCCAGCGCTTCATTGTACTTCTGGCCCTGCAACTAGTCCTGGATCTCTTCCTATGCACAACCCATGGACACCATCAATTCTGCCTTCTTAGGGTCTTTGTAGTCAGGAAGTGACTCAACGCAAGGCTTCAGTTTCTCCTTATGGCCCACATTCATCCATGGATTCCTCACACATTCCTCTAAAGAGCCCCTCTTGCTGGACTGAGGATGAAGATTCTCTTGAACAGGTTTTCATACTCCACGGAGAGGTAGAGGGGAATATCAACTGTTCCCCTCAGTTCCCACTACTCCTGCAGCTCCTTGGAGTTCTGTCCATCAAAAGGCTGGTATGCGATGACTAGATACACAGGCTGCCCCTAGGCTCCACACCTCCCACCTGGGGCCATTATACTTTGGCCCTAGAAGAGTTCTAGGCAGCACAAGAGTCATTGCCACAGAAGGTACCCAGCCAGCTTGTTGCCAAAGAAGCCCAAGTCTACAATCTTGATGTTCATGTCATCATCCAAAAGCAGTTATTCTGCCTCCAGCCCCTTATGGGCAATACTTTCTGGTGGCAATATTATCTTATAGCACAGCCCGCACTATCTGGTGGAACTTGATTCAGGCCTTTTGCTCTTTCAGGCTGCCGCAAGCCACTAGGTACTCAAACACCTCTCTGTCTCTCACTAGCCTACTCCATGACTAGGTAAAGTGTTTCATTGATCTCCATCGAGTAATTTCACATTGTTGGGGTGATTCAAGACCTTCATGATATGGCCTTCACAGGATAGTCTCTGGAGGCTTGAGTTCGACTGAGTCTAGTTAATGACATTCACAGCCATCTCTGTCCCAGTCAGGATGTGCTAGGCCAACTTCACCTTGATGAAGGTACCCTTGGCAATGGTCTTGAGATGTTGGTAGTTGTCAATACGGATCTCCTCCTCAGCAAAGATGGCCCTACAGCATGTTGGATTTACTGCTAACAACACTAATTAACAATGTTAACAAATGAAAAAAATAATGAGAAAAATGAATAAAGTAAAAAGAAATCAGAAATAAAGAAAAACGAGGAAAAGAAAAACTATAGAAAGAGAGAGAGAGAATTCCCACTTGTATTATTTTCAGATTTTTTTCTTTTTTTCCCAGTTTTGGAAGTTTCTATTAACAGATTCTTCAGCTCAGACATTCTTTTCTCAGCTGTGTGCAGTCTCCTAAAGAGCCTATCAAAGAGAATCTTCATTTCTGTTATACTGTTTTTAATTTCTAGCCTCTCTTTTTATTCTTTCATAGAATTTCCATCTCTCTGCTTATATTATGCACTTGTTCTACTTTTTCCATTACAGTCCTTAGCATATTAATCACAGCTATTTTAAATTTCTGGTCTGATAATTTCCCATCCCTGCCATATTTCACTCTGGGTCCGATGCTTGCTCTGTCTCCTCAAACTGTGTTTTGCCTTTTCATATGCCTTGTAATTTTTTGCTGAAAACCAGACATGATGTAGTGCAGGGGTCCCCAACCGGTACTGGTCCATGACCTGTTAGGAACCATGCTGCACAGCAAGAGGTGAGCGGCAGGGAGCAAGTGAAGCTTCATCTGTATTTACAGCCACTTTCCATCAGTCGCATTACTGCCTGAGCTCCACCTCCTGTCAGATCAGCGGCAGCATTAAATTCTTATAGGAGCACGAACCCTGTTGTGAACTGCACACGTGAGGGATCTAGGTTGCATGTTCCTTATGAAAATCTAATGCCTGATGATCTGTCACTGTCTACCATCACCCCCAGATGGGACCCTACAGTTGCAGGAAAACAAGCTCAGGGCTACCACTGATTTTACATTATGGTGAGTTGTATGATTATTTCATTATATATTACAATGTAATAATAATAGAAATAAAGTGTTCAATAAATTTAACGCACTTGAATCATCCTGAAACCATACTCACCCGCTGGTCTGTAGGAAAATTTCTCCCATGAAACCAGTCTCTTGTGCCAAAAGGGCTGGGGACCACTGATGTAGTGGATGACAGAAACTGTGGTAAGTAGTTATGCTGTGAAAGGATTTGGGGCAGGGAAGGCATTTTGTAGTCCTATAATTAGGTCTCAAGTCTTTTAGTAAATCTGTGTCCCTAGACTGTGAACTTCACAAGTGCTTTTCAGTTCCCCACCCCAACCTTAGGTGGGGCAGGATGGTGAGAGAAGGCTTGAGTTGGGTGTTTCCATTCTCCCATGTCTGCTGGGCTCTAATAAAACCTGAAAAGGTTAGGCTTTGGTAAAACAGTTTCTCTTGAGGGAAGGCCTTGTTAAGAGCACAATACTGTGATGTATTTTAACAGGGGTTACTTATCCCCTCCTCCTGATGGAAGCACTAGGGAAATTTTCTCTGATCTTCACAGTGAGGACTTGAAAATCTAGAACAAAAGTATGACTGTGTCCCCTAAGACTGGGCCCCTCTAGAGTTCCTAACTCCTGTATTTGTCTACACTGAGCTCCCAGCTATCTGTCAATCACAGCTCAAGTTTTCCCATCCTCATACTGGTTCCCATGGAGGTTTCTGCTCAGGGGTCTCCACTCCAGTCAGTTGCAATTCTTTGTATCTGCCTGTCTGTACCTCCAATTTGGGGGCAGTGTTTTTCCCTGTGACCTCAATTCACTGATGAATCTAAAAAGAGCTATTGATTTTCGGTCTGTTCAGCTTTTCACTTGATAGGATGGAGTGACAGTTTTCAGCCTCCTTGCATGCCAAACTGGAAACTGAAATTCAAATACTTGTTTTATCATTCAGAGTATGGTTTTTTTGATACACATTTTAAACTATTTGTTTACTATATCAATAGTTGGCTTTATTTTTTTTTCCTATGGTTTCTTTCTTAGAACAATTTTCCTAAGGCTACTATGCCTTCTGCTGCAAATCTTGAGTTGATTATAGGCTCTACCTGAAGGCAGATACCCACCAATTTTAATTCTATAGTTGGAATTTTCTATGCCACAGGAAGCCACTGTGTAAGATGATCTTTTAACAGATGCAGAATTTGCCAGCCTGGCTAGTAATGTCCTCAAGTGGAAGTGATCAAAATACATGTCTTGCCACAGTACCTACACAATTCTCCCACCTGAAAGTGGGCTTCTTTTGCAGGTGGAAATCAGAAATAAGTACAGGTGGATTCCACCCCTTCATCTCCTTCAGCTTCACAAGATGGGATTGGTGGCTACAATGAGGTAGTGTGGATAGATTCAATCCATCATCTATTTTTTTATTTGCCCTTCTTCCTCCCTCAGCTGATTTCTCTGATGAAAAACACAGTCGCAGAATAACTGTAGAGGTGCTGATAATAGCTTTGGCTTGGGAATAAAGAGATAAAATGACTCCCATTGCTTTGGAAAGTAGAATTTTCACAGGAAGGAACAGGTACTGTTTATATAGAAGTTTAGACTTAAATATCCAAGTATATTAACTAGAGTAATATCAGCTGCCACAAGAGATAAACTCAAAATATCGGATGTTTAACACATTAGAATCTCATTCACAAATCCATTTGACAGTTAAGTGAGGAAGGGAGTGAGGAGGAAATTTCTGCTCCACACAGTCATTCAGGGACCCAGGCATCCTCATCTTGTGGTTCCAACATCCTCTAGAGACTAAGAGTCCTCTCCACTCAGTGAGCAAATTGGAGGGACTGGGAAAAGAAAGTAGAGAATCATGCAAGAGGTTTTAACAGGCTAAACTTGGAAGTTGATGTATTATTGCCATCCATGTGCTTTAAGTTAGAATTCAGTCACATGGTCACAGCTAACGAAAAGGGAGGTTGGAGAATGTAGTTTTAATCTTGATGGAAAGAGAAAAAAATGGCTTTGATAAACATCTAATCAGTTTCCCTTATACCGAGATAAGAGTAGACAGTAGCAGCTGGCCAAACTCTATTACTTCCTACTTCCCATCAAATTAGCTATTGTGGTTTAGGATATTAGTGTACATTAGTCACTGATTGTATTTCTCAGCATATCCTTATCTAAACTGTAATTGGTCAAAATTTCCCATGAGAAAACAATGTTAGCACATATATCTTACAAGGAATTTTATCCTGAATATATTAATAACTCCTAAAATCAATAAGAAAAAAGAAAACTCATTTTTCTAATCTTCAAAAGATTTGAAAAGATATTTCATAGAAAATATCCAAATATCAAACAAGTGTATGGAAATGTAACCAACATCATTTCTTATCAGGGAAATCTAAATTAAAACCAAAATGAGATACTACCATAGACCTCCCCAGAAAGCCTAAAGTTAAATTTTAACTGTTGTTTTGAATTGTCGTTTTTAGACAAATGTCTCCCTATGTTGCCCAGGCTGGACTCAAACTTTTGCTCTCAAGCGATCCTCCCACCTCAGCCTCTGGAGTAGCTGGACTATAGGCATGCACCATGCCCAAATTGGTGCTTATATTGTTATTTTTTAAAGACTCAAAATACCAAGTGTTGGAGAGGATGTAGAGCAATTGGAATTCTCATATATGTTCATGGGATAATAAAATACTGCAACCACTTTGGAAAATATTTTGGCAATTTGTACCAAACATGTATCTAGACTGTAACAGCAATTCCTAGCCTCAGAATTGAGTGGATTCCAATTCCAAAATATTCAAGGGCCTATATTCACAACAAGCCTTGTGCCTGAGTTTTCACAGCACTATATTTATTACAGCAAAACCTGAGGTTAAAACAATCTCCATTAGTAAGAGAATGGACAAACTAATTGTGAGTGGGGTGGTAACTACACTGAAGATTTGTGCATTTTACTGTATGTAAATGTTTTTAGATGAGAATTTTTAAAAGTCAGGCCTATTGAGAAACAATTTATATATACTAGAACTTTTCCCTTTTGTTCAGTTCCATGCATTTTGACAAACGTGTACACCACTACAATCAAAATATAATATATTTCTATCACCCTAAGAAGTTTTCTCATGGCTCTTTGTAGACAATTCACTTCTTCCACACTCTTGGCAACCACTGATCAGATTTCTGTTTCTATAATTTTGTCTTTCCCAGGATGTCATATAAACAATACCATGCTTTATATAGACTTTTGTGTCTGTCTTCTTTTACTCAACATAATGGCTTTTCAGATTCATTCATGTTGCATATTTTAATAATTTGTTCCTTGTTATTGTTATATAGTATTCCATTGTATTGTTGTATAGTATTGCATTGTAAAAAGGAATGTATTTTAATATTTTGTTCCTTTTCTATTGTTGTGTAATATTCCATTGTGTGGATTTAGGACACATTGTTTATCCATTCACCAGTTGATAGATATTAGAGTTGTTTCCAAATTGGGACAATTATAAGTAAAATTGCCATTAAGATTTACACAAAATTGCCATAAATATTTACATATGACATATGTGTGGACATATGTTTTCATTTCTCTTGGATAAATATCTAGGAGTAAGATTGCTGGATCATAAGTTAAGAGGATGTTGAACTTTATAAGAAACTGCCAAACAATTTTCTAAAGAGGCTGTAGCATTTTTCACTGCTACCAGCAGTGAATGAGACTCCCAGTTGCTCTGCATCCTGCCTAGCACCTGGGGTTGTCAGTTTATTTTAATTTTAGCTATTCCAAAGATAGGTAGTACCAGTTTGATTTTAAGTTGCCTTTACCTAAAAGTAATGATATTAAACATTATTTCATTTCACTTATTTGCTGTCTGTAAATTTTTTTGGAAGTGACTGTTCCAATCTTTTGCTTATTATTTATTGAGTTGTTTGACTTCTAACAAATAATACATAAATGATCTTACATATTTTTGTAAATAAACTTTTTCAGCTTCCGAGATCAGATGAGATCAGACATGTTCAGAATGGTATGGCTGTAGACTATAAACCCTTTTTCAGATATGTGTTTTGTTAAACAAACAAACAAACAAAAACTGTCTTTTCATTTTCTTAATAGTGTCATTCAAAGAGCAAAGAATTTCGATTGTAATAAGGTCCCATTTATCAATTTTTTTCTTTTATAATTTGTGCTTTCTGGGTCCTAAGCTAAGAAATATTTGGTTAACCCAAAGTCACACAAGTTTCTTTCATGTTTTCTTCTTAAAATGATAAAATGATACGTCTGTGCCAGTTAACAATTTGTTACCTCTCAGCTTCAAATTCATACTGTTTGCCTGCTCTGTGAAAATGGATCTGAGACCATTTGATATTTTCCTCTGCCTGATGGCACTGGAGCCTTGTCAGGAGAGGGTGCTCAAGAGACATTGCGGGAGGAAAACGCTTTTGCTTTCTGGTTCTAGAGTGCCTGCTCAACAGGCTCCTCAGTGCTGGCCCCTGAAGTGCTCATCGGTCAGAGCTCCCAGCAGCCAACATTGTCCCCTGGCACACCCGGGGCAGTTGTGTAGGAGAGTGCCTCAAGCGAGCCGTCCTCCCATGAATAAGTTCTAGAGAAAGATTCCAGAATGTTTCACCGGCACAGCACCTCACTGACTTCTCTGCCATCCAGGAAGCCACAGGCATGCCCTGTCCAGCGAGGTCTAGCTCTCAGCCCTGGGGACAGGAGCCTCTTTTGGGACACTCTGTCTTAGCCTTGAGAGTAGCGGCTGTTCCTTATGTCTGGTATTCCTCTCTCTTCAGGTATTTTATTTTTTACAAGCCAAACCATTGTTATTTTAACCTCCTGTTAGCATCAATAATTCTTTATATTAAACTTATCTTGTTTTTGTACGAGGGAAGACATTAGTATAAAATAACATGTGGGTATCCCTTGTCCTACAACCATTTCAGAAAAGATTATTTCTTCTCCATTTAATTATCTTGGAATCTTTGTCAAAAATCAGCTCACTGTATAAGTATGGGTCTATTTCTAGGATTTACATTCTATTCCATTGATCTATTTGTCTATTATTTCATTGATACTATACTATCTTAATTATGGTAACTTTATACTAAATATTGAAATCATCTAGAGTGAATCCTTCAAATTCATTCTTTCAATATTGTTTTGGACACATTGACTCCTTTGTTTTTCCATGTAGAATCAGCTTATCAATTTCTACCAAAAAAAAAAAAGGATGTTGATTGATATTACCTTGAATCTACAGATCAATTTGGGGTAAACTAGCATCTTTACAATATTAAGATTTGCAATCCATTAACATGATATAGCCCCCATTTTATTTAAATCTACTATTATTTATTTCATGAATGCTTTGTAATTTTGGCGTACCTATCTTGCACATATTTCATATAAAGTATTGAGTATTTGAGTTTTAAGAATTTTGTTTTGTTATATAAATATGGTACTTCAACATTTTTAAATTTTCAATATTTTGATCTTTTGATGTTTGCTGTGTATCCTATCATCTCACTAAATTTACCTACTTTTAGAAGCTTTTTTGTAGATACTTTGGGATTCTCGACATAGGCCATCGTGTAATCTGAAAATAAAGACAAATTTATTTCTTCCTTTCTAACATGTATGCCTTTTTTTTTTTTACTTTTTCTTTTCCTATTTTGTTGGCTAATAACTCCACTAAAAAGGTTGAATAGGTGTGGTAACAGCAAACAACTTTGCTTTGTTTACAATCTTAAAATAAAAGCATTCATTCATTAATACATAATCAGAAATATCAGCTACAAGCTTGTACTACATGTCTTTCATCAGGTTATAGAAGTTCTTATTCATTCTCAATTTCCTGAGAGTTTTATCATGGCTCTTGAATTCTGCCTTTTATGAATTTATTGAGATGATTATATGTTTTTCTTCCTTACAGTCTGCTAATAATGGTGAATTCTACTTCTTAGTTTTCTAACATTGAACCAATCTTGCATATCAGAGATTGCCAGCCTTTTGCTTAACCTGAAAGTCCTATCCTTTGTTCCCAGGGAGACAGCATTCTTATTAGTTATAAACACATAATCAGTTGTTATTAGTTATGACTAGTTATGACACAGACTTCGAAGTTCATTTATTCATTCCTTCAACAAGTATTTATAGAGACCTGCTATTCTCCTGTATTGGGTAACTAAGGAAATCTATGCTTAGCTTTCTCATAAGACAGTCTTGGCTCTACCAGTTTTTACCTACATGACTTTCAGCAAGTCATGTAACTCATCAATGCCTCATTTTTAAAATCCATCAGACAGAAATAATTTCACTTGCCTTTCCCACAGGGCTCATCCCCTCCCTCATTTCAGTCCTACTTCATGGCTTCCTCTCACAGAAGACTTCCATTATCACCCCATGAAATCATAGCCCTCCCCTGAGCCCCTTACTCCCTGTTCGCCTTAGCCAGGCTTTTTCCATGACACTCAGATATAGTATCAATTCCTAGTTTACCTTTTGAGCCCCTCCAATACAATTTAAGCTCCAAAAGTTCAAAGTTGTCTTCTGCCTTGACCACTAGTTTTGCAAAACCTAGAATTATGGCTGATATGGAGATATGATCAAATCGTATGCTGAATGAAGAATAAACTAAATGAGATTGTACAGGTAAAGCATGTAAACCCTGTCTAGCCCAAGGTAGATGTTCATTCAAATTAAGTCTTAATATAAACACATATTCTTCATTGGGCTTTCTCGTACATGTTCCTATCATGACTCATCATGTCCCAGCAGATGTCTACACTCAAACAGCATATTTGAGGAGATGAATAAATGGATTCTTTACAAAAGGTAACTTGGGGTGGAGTGGAGTGGGGTTAAGGGAAGATGATGCCCCTGGGACTAACAACACTAGGGAGCACTTGTCCTGTTGGTCTAAGGGGTAAGGAGAGGTTTCTCTGCATGTAGGTAATGCAGAAGTGGCTGTAGCTGGAGGAGAAGGTTCTTTCACAGGCACTGCAGCTTTGGTGGAGGAACGCTGCACAGAGGAAATGAGTACCCTGATACCATTGTTCTCTAACCGTTGGCTGATCCCAGAAGCCAGAGGGCAGGGGAATCCCAGGGAGGCACCCCACAAAACTCAGCCTCTCAAGGAACAGAGCAGAGTGGAAGATAGGAGAACATGGAAATGGTCTAGCTCCCGTAACACAAAAACCAAAAGCACAAGGTCAAATTCTCAACATGCAGGAAACTTTACAAAGTGCTACCCTTCTAAGCCACCTCCCAGAACCATCTTTTTGTTCAGTCCTTTCCCTTCCTGATCTACAAGCATCAGAAGAGTTGCCTGGCTGCTGGAATGTATGCCTTGGGTGAAAGTGCCTTATACCTCTAAGATTCTGTGAAGAGCACACTCATGCGGAGTGGGGTAGTGCTCCTGGGCAATTTCCTGATTCAGTTCTCCTGATCTGCATCTCTTGCCATGCAAAATAAAAGAGAGCTGTTAGCCCAGCAGCCTCCTGTGTTCACGCTGCGGTACAGTATGTCTGTGCATTGTTAAGCAGCTGCCACAGTTTCCCCCAGAGGTTGCTACATTTCAGAGCTGGATGAGGTAATGGGGATATTTAGCCCAAGTTAAGCTTATAAAAGTGCTTTGGGAATCTTTGGAATGAAAAGAACCATGCATACCCAAAGAGTTTGTTATTAATTACACGATGTATGCCTAGAGTTGGAAAAAGATCTCCGTTTGGGTGTCTCCCACTATTAAAAATTACTACCTCTTTGCATGGACAAGATTAATCTGAGAACTGAAATGCAGTAAAATAAACTTCAGGCCATGATTAATAGTGGAAAAACTTCAGATCATTTCCCTACCTATAAGATGGGAATACTGATTATTATTACATCATCAAGACTGGGGGAGGGTATAATGGCAATAATGTGTATGAATCAATTTATAAGAAGTCCTTTTGAGGTGTCAGATAATCTTCTTGGAATGGTAGCTTGATTGTTACAAGGGTTCTTGAAATGCAAGGCTAGTCACAGAGCCATCCCTGTGCAAACTAAATGCAACTTCTCCCCCTGTCTGGGCTATATCTTGGAATACAGCCAGGCATGACTCAATTAATTGAGTAGACTGAGGAACTTGAAGACAGTGGGACTGAGGAGGGGCCAAGACCTTAAAACCAGCCCTTCCCTCCTGGGGTGGGACAGGTGGTAGGCAGCTTGACCCAGCTGCTGATGCTTGGAGGAAGTCCAGGCCAACAGGCAGAGTTTAATAGCCAAGAGAGATGCAAGAGAACAGGCCAATAGTCAATTTCAGATGGTCTAACAAGAAGTGTCCTCATGGGGTAGAACAACAGAAGAAAAAAACTTAGGAATGGCAGATACATGGATGTCCAAGCAGGCAAGAGCCACCATGGATATCCTTCAGCAAGGACTGTGGCTATCAACATGGGACTCAAGCTCAGATTTTTACTCTACAGAAGGAAGATTAGCACTTGCCAGCCAGGGACTGGGATAAGAGGCAAAAAGTCTATTGGAAGAGACATGGTTCAGCAAACAGGCCCAAGCCAGAGGTAATTCATCATTCCAGAATTTCTATATAAAGCATATTTGGAGAAGGCAGTATGGGTGGCAGGGCAAGAATGAAACCACGCTGACACAGAACTTTGCCTATGGTTGACAAGATAGCAGTTTTTTTATGTAAAAGAATGCAGTAGTTATGGAAGAAAACGGACTAACACCCTTCTCACATACACGCAAACACACACACTCAGGCAACCTCCACACACCACTACTATTGGCCCCAAACTAGCCATCAGAATTAAAGTCCAAAATTAGAGCAGACAAGCAGGCAGCAAGATTGTGGTCAATATCTCAGCCTAGTCAGCTCAACCAAGCTCCAGGTGGTGCCTAAAAGGCCCATCCTAATGCAGATGCTCCTTGACTTATTTTGGGGTTATGTTATGATAACCCATCATACATTGAAAATAACCTACTGAACATCATAGCTTAGCCTAGCCTACCTTAAATGTACTCAGAGTACTTACATTAGCTTACAGTTGGGCAAAATCACCTAAAGCGAAGCCTATTTTATAATAAAGTGTTGACTATCATGTAATTTATTAAATACTAAAAGTCAAAAATAGAATGGTTGTGCAGGTTCTTAAAGGACAGTTTCTACTGAATGCATATTGCTTTTGTACCATTGTAAAGTCAAATCATTATAAGTTGAACCATTGTAAGTCTGGGACCATCTGCACACTCTTTGTATTTCTGAAGTTCACTCCTGAATGGCCGTTTTCATTCACATACACAATACAAATGAAAGTCTTGTCGAATTATCATCTTTCCAGCATGTTCTGAGGCACAGTGCCATGAATACGGTAAGTGATCAATAAATATCTGAAATTACATACTTGAACAGAATAATGCATTCAAGGCTCTTCACATCCAATATACCCCATCAACCTTCTCCCTTTATCACTTTCCCCAGTAATCAATGCCAAATGGCTTTTTGGCCTGAGGATGTTTCTTGAACCCCACTCAGTCTAACGTTGTTGGTTTGGAGTTTTTGGGTTTTCTTTTTCCAGAGTGCCTAGCAAAACATTTCTGACCTCAGCGTCTCTTTTCACAGGTTGAATCAGTTATCTGCACAAGCATTTTGGCTGAGGGTTCAAACGCTGAGCCTCAAGAAGTTAGAAAACACCAGCTCCTGTTTTTGAGCTGGTCTAATGTTACAGTGTACATTGGCATGTTTATCTCCTGCAGAATTTTACTGAGCTCCCATAAGACACTTCCAGGACATTCCTAAATCATGGACTGTGCCCGTGCACCAAGATTACCTGTAGAGCTGGAGATAAATATAGGTGTCTCACATTTGGAGACTTGATTCTGTAGACCTGAGGTTGTGTCTGAGCACTGTAAAGTGATTCTTATGAACCAGAGGTAGGAACGCAGTCAAATTCCAGGTGACAGCCATGTAGAAATGAAGATTCCTGAAAGCTCCAACAAACTGTATTTGTTCCGATAAAACAAAGAAGAGAATCCAAATCCAGAGAACATGTCCCTCCCATGGTATTATGTTCCATATGCAAAATTGTGTAGCCCTTCACACCATTGCATGTTCTCAGAGATTTTCCCTCTCAGTGTTTGAAATCCCAGTGACTGGGATGTGATTAATATCCGTTGCTGGCTTGGCAGAGGCCCTCCTTAACAGCAGCCCTAAACAAGAAGGCTCTGGCCCCGTGTTGTGTGCAATTTCAGGGATCTATCCTGAGTGTCAACTAAATTCATCTCGACCTCAGAACAGATGTTTCCACTTAATTTTTCAGAACCATAGATGGTAATCAACTTACAGCAAGTCTTTGACTCAAATACAGCCACCTGGCTTTCCAAAGCAAACCCAGCAGCATTTTAGCAAATCTCTGGGCAGAAAACTGAGAAAAGCGAGAAATGGAATGCTTTGTAAATGCCAGTTATTATAGGTGCACAGAAAGAAAACTTGATTTAGATCAGAAAGATTAAAAGATACAGTCTGTAATCAAGGACCTTAGAGGCCAAACAGGATTTGCACATCAGGATCCCCTCAGGAGATAAAGTTCAGACACTCGGAGATAGTGTTCCTCAGATTTTAACATGCATACAAACCACGTGCAGCCTCCTAAAAATACAGATTCTAATTCAGTGGGGGGCCTGAGACTCTGCATTTCTAAAAGTGTCCCAGATAACCCTGATGCTGCAGGTCCAAAGGCCATGTTTTTGGGTAGCCAGATCCTGTACTGCTGTGGGCCTCTGAGCTGAGCTCCGTAGATGAATTATCAGCTCTGGTCAGGGCAGGGCTGCACTAGAAGCCATAAGGACTTTAAGGCACAAGAGAAACTTGACCCTCATCAGGTCATCCAGGGGACACTGACCTCTTATCTATTGAGATGTGAAGTAATTTTATATCCTGTCTCCCTCTCTTTCTGATGAGACCCCTAGACAACTTCTCTTGTAGACTCTGGGGTGTTTTGCAATTGTGATTAAGTGAAGGTGATGCTGAGATGATTCCAAGTGAGGAATAAAAATGATGTCTGTTTCTTATGCAATGTTTAATTCACAGTCTCTCAATTGGTTTGTGGGGGTTGAGGAAGCAGAGTTTGGAATCAGCAACATAGTCACTGTCACGCTTTTTACATTCAAATGAAATTAGATTTTAGTGGGAACTGGGTGAGTATTCAGCTCCGTGTCTCTGCCATATTCTGTACTCAGATCTGCTTGTGACAAAGGGTGTGTGTTTTCAAGGGGGTTGCCTCAGGTTAGGACAGCTGCCTGTGCTCACAAGCCCAGACAGGGCTTAAACCCATGACTGGGGTGCATGAGATCAGCGACGGTAAAGCAGAGCCATTCAATAGAAGTGACTGACAGGGAGAGCCAACTCGGTTGAAGCAGGGCCTCAGATCCCTGGGCTGAAAACCTGGTGTTTAACACTACCAAAATATGACACACAACTTCTCAACCCATTTCTGAAAGTGTGGAACCGTGGCAGTGGCGTTTATGAGCCTACCTGGGCCTTTCCCTCCTCCTGCTGTGATGATACACAGACTGTGTTATCCCCCTGACCATGGTATTTTTAAAAAACAGTCAACATTTAATACATATTTGTTCAGCAGCTTTTTCACTGTCATCATAAAGAGGAAAAATGATTCTTTCCCAAAAACCTCACTAGGATTTATAAATGGAATCCGTGATTTATCAGAATCAAGCTGGTAGAACAGACCACGTGGCCCATCCCCCCTGGTATGGGCATGACTAATACTTAAACACCCCAGATTATTAAGACTTTTTAGGATATTTTTAATAAGCATTAGAGAAAAGAATTCTCTAACCTTCTTAAAGAATATCCCTTAAAGTTAAAAGCATTCACAGTAAGGAAATTCTTCTGCCACCTGACTGCATTTCTTTGTACTAAGAGCTTAAAAAGAAAAAAGGAAACAAAAGGTCGCAATTCAGCTACCATGAATTCCACTTCCAGCATCACACCTGTTAGTGCATATCTTTCTTAGCATATTCCCTTGTGGTCCTAGAACAAAATGACAAAACTACTACTAGGTCTTACAAACAAACTCTGGTGAGCAAAGCCACCAAGTTCCTGGCACTAACAGTTTTCAGGTATTCCTTTTGACCAATATAAATGTGGTTTTAAAAATTCTATATGTATATATTGAAAATATAGGCTTGCATATTCAAAGAGATAGACCTGTGCTTCCTAACATGCCAACCACAACATCATGTAGCTTTTTGCATATAAATCTAATTGCAATTACATTATACTAACAGTTCAATTCTTCAATCACACTGCCCACATTTCAAGAGTTCAATAGTTACAAACGGCTAGTAGAAATTAGCATAGCTACAGAACATTTTCATCATCGCAGAGAGTTCTGTTGGATGATATTGGTCTAAAAGGATATAACCCACATTAATAGTAGTAGCTGTCACTAGAAATTGAGATCAAAGGGTAGTAGAAAGGGAGTTACTAGTTTTTTTAGTTTGTGTTTCTTCAGTTTTTTTTTTTTTTTCAGAGTGTGGTTTACTTTTTTTTAACATGAAAACCATGGAAAACTTGAAGTATTGGCTGGAAATCTTTAAACTAAATATATTTTGGGGCCACATTTGGTCAGTGTGCACATGTATTTAGGAATTAAGTTATGAAATATTTAATTGAAATATTATGAAATTCATTCACATGAACACTGTTCCATAATCAAAGCAAAATCATTCTCACTGTTTTTTTTTCACATTTATAGATAAAGGAAAGGAAAAACATGAACTTCAAAAGTACATCTCCAAGTCGACTTAAGTTTAGCTTAATTTAATAAACACATATGGAGCTTCTATAGTGGTCAGGCCCTATGTTAGGTACTGGAGGAAAAGGATAAACATAACCCTCCAAGAGCTTACAGTCTAGTAGGAAGACAGATCTATAAATAGATTATTCCAAGCCAGAGAGGCAGGTGTGATGAAAGAGCTGTGTTTAGCAATTGGTTTGGGAATTCAAGAAGGTCCATTAGCCCAGCTCTGAAGATCAGAAAAGTCACAGTTCAACTCACTTAGAAAAGAATGAGTACATCTTAATTAGGTAAAGAAGGAATACAGGGAGATTGAAGCACATGCTTGGAAAATAAGAGCAAAAGCATCTTAAACCAGAAGGGAGGTTGTGCTTTCCCCAGAGGGAGGCCAGTAGAACAAGCCACACCTCAGCTGATGGACTAATTTTCTGTGTGACTTGGGAAAGGGATGGGTGCTGCACTGTTATAGGAAACAGCAAGAGCTGTCATGTGAGACAGCCCTGGGTCTGAATCCTGGCTCCTTTGCTTCCTAGCCATTGAATATGTAAGCCACTTCACACATGCAACCCACTTCACATATGCCTAACAATACCCACCTGGCAGGATGGGGTGAGGATTGAAGGAGCTATGGTTTAGTAAGCCCAGAACACTGCTGTTCCTGATGCCCCTCAAGGCTCTATCACTTTTCTTCTTTATCACAACTATATTATTTAATAAAATGTTACTATCAACACCATCAATAACTGCCTTATACTGAGCACTTACTGAGTTCATTGTCCCTGTGCCAAGGACAATTGCAGTACCTATTTTCATCCACCTCGCAAACCCCTGAAATAAGCATTATTTTCCCCATTTTGTAGAAGAGAAAGCAGAGGCTTGGAAAGGTGAAGTAACTTTCCCAAGATCCCATGCCCATCTAGAAGCCCAGAACTTGACCAAGGCTGCAAAGCTGCAAGGCTGTCTGGCAACCTCTCTACTCTATGTTTCTCCAAATGGAGCAAATGAGAATCTTTGTGATGTGGCTGCTGATCCACATTTCAGCAGAGTTTTTGGGAAAAATTTGAACAATGAAGAATTATCATCCACAGTGTCAGTCTGTTGAAGGCCTGCACACAGGACTCTGTTTTGAAAGAACACAACGCTTTTTTAAATAATATGCCCATGCAGCTTTATTCTTTCTTAATTCCAAAGAGCGACCTTATTCAGGCAGTGTCCCTGAGCAGTTATACTCCAGCAAGCCTTGCTAGACTCCTGC
Source organism: Pan troglodytes (assembly GCF_028858775.2). Classification (NCBI taxonomy): domain Eukaryota; kingdom Metazoa; phylum Chordata; class Mammalia; order Primates; family Hominidae; genus Pan; species Pan troglodytes. The sequence goes on from NC_072404.2 coordinate 47,044,028, forward strand.
TCAACCCTTCCAGCCTCCAGGGGCTCTAGGTGGCTGCAATGTGACTTTAGGAGACCAGTTCCAGACTGGAGACTCCAGTCAGTCAGATGCTGATCAAGGAATAATTTAAACAATCATCATTTAAATGATAACTGCAAGCAGTGGATCCATTCAATCATAGCCAACACATGCACATCTTCGAACCTCCAATGCCCAGCCTCATGCACTGACCCAGGCCAGGTATGGCCAAGAGCTGTTGGGCTCTGGGCCCACAAGATCTACAACCAAAGAATAAGGATGGTGCTCCTCAAGTTCAAGCACCAGTCTGTGCATAATATCTGAGTCGGCAAGACAGGGCTCAAATTGAGCTAAAATACACACTGCCCATCCCCACCCCCACCCTGCTCCTGGGCTGCCCTTTCCTGTCACCTTCCTGAGGCCCTCTGCTTCTGGCCATTTCCTTGTTTAGAGAGAGAACAGAAGGAGCTGCAAACTGGGAAATACATTTTTAATCAGTTACCAGACTCCTTTGAACTTCAACATGAGCACCCTCAAGGTGTGCTTCAAATTTAGAGTGGAAGTTGCCCAGAGAAGCCATCTGAGATAATCCAAACCAGAATGGCAGTGGCCAAGTTCACGAGTGTGTTGGTCAGGCCCCTGAGCCCTGTCTTACTGACTGAGATGTTATGCACAGACTGGTGCTTAAACTTGAGAAGTACCATCCTTACTCTTTGGTTTGCCCTGTAACTCTGGTTACAGAGGTGGGCACTCCCACTGGGTCCTTACTGGGACCAACGTAGTTCTGGGACCCCAAACCCAGTGGGTTTCTCATCTGCAAGCATGAAATTCTGATTATCATTCTTAATATTACTGTTTATTATTTGCATTCCTGTGCTAAATAATTAATCTGTGCCAGCAAGCAATGTCCTAAGACTTTACCAATAGTACCTCATTTAGCCTTCACGAAAACCTTGGAAGGTTAGGTTTCTTCATCTGTCACTGTACAAATTAGGAGACTGAGGTTCAGAGAAGTCAAATTGTCCCAGGATACACGGTGGTGAGAGGTGGGACAGGGATTACTAAGGACATGTTGGGATTATTAGGAATAAGGGCTGGAGAGCAGAAACCTGGCTTTAGAGGAAAGGATGTTAATTACTTTTAAGTGACATCTGTGCAATTAGCCCGTATGCTGAACTGATCTTAATTTCCTCTGGGCCACAAATCTCCCATCAGGAAAATGGGACTCATTGCTCTGCCCCGTAAAGACTGCCTCACTAATTAATTGACTCATCTGTATCCCCTAGGTGCTAGGTTCCGACTCTTAATTGTGAAGCACTTAAATCTATCTGCTCCACATTACAAAGAACACTTTACAAAAGGCACGCAGGCTGTGTGGCGTGCCTGCGCACATGGGTTAAAATGCAATGTCTGTTTAATGAGCGTTTTCCAACTCAGGCATTGTGCTGGATAGTCTGGAAGCCAAATTTAAACAAATGATGGGGAAGCTGAAGAGAATGCATCTCTTTAGAACAAACAAGGAGATCTTTTTCTGACTGCTCATTTATCACAGACTTTATCTCAGTCTGCTAACAAGTAAAAAGGAAAAGGTGGCAACTGAGTTAGCCTTGTCCATCTACAACTTTAGCCAGCATGTGCTTCTAATGAAGCCAAGCCTTTCTGCTCACAGAATGTTCTATCACCTCCCCTAATTGAAAAGTAATAAAAACATCACAAACAGTGTCAATTACCCATTGAAGGGTCTCTTTCCTACTACTTACTTTTTCAGACATCAAGTGGTTCTGGAAAATACTCCAGGCTGCTTCCCCACTTCCCACTCCAGTAATACTTCTTTCAGAAGTGACGAGAAGAGACAGCATCCCTTGTTGGTGTTGGATCATTAAGTGTCTGTCGGAAAATATGACTTAGGTTGGATCCAGACATTCAAACACAGAATGGGGGAAAAAATCAAAATAACTGCAAAAAGTGAGTGTTGGTTAATTACGATCTGAAGTCAATAAAGTCATCTGATGGCAGATTTAGGGGAACTCATTAGAGAGTGGAATTCAATTGTGGAGAACTGCAAGCTGCTACAGCTCTGAAACCAGCACATTTCATTAGGGTCCTCAAATGGGATGAGAGAAATACCTCCAGGGCAGGAGCTCTCCCCCTTCTCTGCAGCCTCACAATGGAAGATCTGTAAAGCATTTGCAGCAGTAGTAAGTAAAGAATAAGATATCCAGGTGTCCCACAGAAGCCACTTCTTTTGCATTTTTCAGAAGGAAATCACAGAAACTCTCAGCTTACTTTTTAAAATGCCAGCCAAACTTAAGAGCCATAAGGATTTCACTGGACACAGCAGCCACAGCCTTCTGCTCAGCTGGCCTCAGGCATTTTAAAGCCGTAGGCTCCAGAGGCTGAGTTGTAGGACCATTTTGAGCATGGCTATTTATAGGAACTTGAGTAGTGTTCAGCTGCAAGCGATGACTGTGAAAACTCCTAGTGAACCATACAAAATATATTTAAGTGGGGAATTCGCTCCACCTGCCCTGAAACTTAAGTCTCCTGAAGTAAAGCTATAAATTAGGCAATGTTTACCTGTGTTTTTTTTAACTTTAAGTTCTAGGATACATGTGCAGAATGTGCAGGTTTGTTACATAGGTATACATGTGCCATGGTGGTTTGCTGCACCAATCAACCTGTCATCTGGGTTTTAAGCCCTGCATGCATTAGGTATTCGACTTAATGCTCTCCCTCCCTGTGCTCCCCGCTCCCCAACAGGCCTCAGTGTGTGATGTTCCCCTCCCTGTGTCCACGTGTTTTCATCGTTCAGCTCCCACTTATAAGTGAGAACATGCGGTATTTGGTTTTCTGTTCCTGTAGTAGTTTGCTGAGAATTATGGTTTCCAGCTTCATCCATGTCCCTGCGAAGGACATGAACTCATTCTTTTTTATGGCTGCATAGTATTCCATGGTGTATATGTGCCCCATACCTGTAGTTTCTTACAGGCAGAATACTTCCCTTTTGGGGGCCCTCTGTCCCCTGCTCATTTGTCCTCATTGCTTAGGACATGCTCTCAGTCTCTTAACACTTACCCAATAATCTCTTACATATCAAGCACCTATTTGTGACACCTTGCTAGGCCGGGGTTTGCTAATATTGTTGGAAAAATTTAAATGAACATACGACAAGCACCATCCTATTCTTTTGGAGATATTGCCTAAAAGAAAAGTGCCCACCACGTGAAAACAGAAGACAACCATCTACAAGTCAAATTAACCCTGCCCTGATACCTTGATGCCAGACTGCCAGCCTCCAGAACTGTAGGAAAATAAATTTCTGTTGCTTCCTTTTTTTTTTTTAAGTGTCTTGTTCTTCTCATTTATCAGACAAGGTGATTTGATGTGAAGTTCACAAAATACGACACCTGTACATATACCCAGATACTCATTCTAAAAAAAAATAAAAAAATAACAACAACAAAAGCTAAACACAAAATAGCATGAAATCAGAGCATCTCTTAAAACAATCAGACCCAGAAAAAGGATAAGGAAGAAGGCTGCAAATTATACTGGTAAGTTAATACCGCGGGACTTGTTTACATGGGTGCATTTTTATTGTTCAACCCCTAGAAACAAAGTTTTCTCTGCCTTAAAACATTGAAAGGAAGAACTGGGATCGCATTCTTTCTCTGAAAGTGTTACCTTCCCTTATAGACAAGAGTCTCACAAATCAATATGAAATGGATGGGCCCCAAAATGAAAAAGAAAAATGGGCAAGGGAAATTCAAAAAAGAAGAAATATATGCAAATGTCTAAAGCACATTAAAAGAGAGAAGAATTCAACTTTCTTAATACTCAGTATAAATTAAACAACTATAAGTTGTCATTTTTCATCTGTTATTAATGTCTGACACTGGTGAGGGTTGGTGAAAAGGGGACTACAGTTTGCTGTTTAGTGGAGGTGTAAATTGTTACAATCTTTTTGTGGAGCAATTTTCTAATTAGTAATCAGAAAAATGTTCACAGTTTGGGGCCTGATCATTCTCTTTTCAAGAGTGTATCCTTAGGAAATAAGCTGAGATGCATTTGAGGCTCTGAGCACAAAAACATTCATCACCCGCTGCCCCTACCCACGTCCCCGTCCTGTGGCACGGCTGGGTTAGGGTTAGGTTTCGGGTTAGGTAGTTGGGCTGTCGGTAAGCCCCATTGCAATAGCTTCCCCCCGGAGCAGCTCACACTTTTCAAACAGGATGAAGGATTCCAGATGTTCTCCTGACCTCCTGATGGTCTAACCTCATGTCCAGCCCTTGCTCCTTTAACCTAAGGGCTATTAACAGGGTTCCATCTGTGTCTCTGCACTCGCTTTGTCTGCACACTGCCCCTCTTCCACTTAGGGTGAGTCATAAGTCCGCCTTTTCTTTCGATTCATTCTCATCTAACAGAAATTGTTGGAGATTCTGTGTGCAAGTTCAGGCTTTCCAAGTGTCAGCACTGGAGCAGTTTTTTCTCTTATTTTTATACCTATCGGTCATTTTAATGGGGATCTGGAAGGAGAGGAATTAGACACTTGTGCTGACATCACATTCTTACCCAGAAGTCCTAGGTTGCTTTTTTAAAACAAAAGAAAATCAGAGGCAGAGAAAGGCAAGGAGTAAGGCGGGAGAGAGAGGGCCCAGGGGAGGGAAAGATCCGTTTGTGAAGCGCCCCTCCGTAATTGTAGATAACTCCCTGCAAGTTTGTCTTCTAGTGTGAATTATTTTAAACACTTTGCCATTTGCCTGAGTCTTAATGAATGAGGATCTTGTGGGAATGGAATTGGGGGTAGGAAGGAAAATTACTGTAAAATAGCAGATTTCTGGGGGAAGAAGAAATTTAAGTGTGATACTATAGTATAGGAATGGGCCTGGCCTGCCTAAGGACTTCTAGAATCTGCAGTCAAGATAACTGGCATCCTGAGAAGCCAAAAGGGAGTGAAATGCACCAAAAAGTAGAACAGGAGGAAAAGTCTAATTGATTTTGTACTCTGTGCAATTTTGCCTACAAATTTGGTGACAGCAACTGCCTTATTTGCAATCCCTGAATCAAATGTTTACCTTGATGAATTGCACTGAGATGTTTGGCTACACAAAAACCATTTCCTCATGGAGAGTTTAATTTAGTTGGCCATTTCAAAAGTGAATATTGAATAGTCACATGCTTTCAAAGTCATGTGTGGATTTGACAGAATACAACCACAGTTTTTTAGTGCCAGAGTTGGTGTCACAAAGCCCTTTGGAATATACTGAACCATGCAGTTGTAGTAACTGTATTAATATTCAACTGAGAGTGACAGCTCTCTCCTCTTCTCTGTCTTCAATGTGGCATATATTTGATATTCTCCAGGTGCTCTTTGATTCTATACAGCACGTCATAGTGAAGACATCCATGCAGACATGGAAAATTCAGGGTTTCTCTGCTATTATTTTTGAATCACTGATAATCCTCACAAAATTGTCATTCAGTTCAACAAAATTTCTTGTTATAACATTCATAAGATGAGTGTGTGTGTCTGGTGTGTCTGCATGTGTGTATGTGTGCATGTGTGCATAAGAAACGTTTCTCAAAACCGGGCTAATTGTAATTGGGAAATGCTTAAGGAAAAAAAGGAAGCTGATCAAGGAAATTTTGGTGATGTTTGACAGCTGTTTTGTGGGTACATATCTGTTATATTTTTTAGACCACAATTAAATGTGATTTTAATAGTCATTTGGTATTTAAATAATATGCTATGATTGTCATATGGAATTTTAATTAAATGCACATTTTCTTCTAAAATATGAAGCGTTACCACTGTGAAAAGACCTTTTCTCTCTTAAGAACATATTTAAAAGTAATGTTCCCTGTGATTCAGTAAAGAAAAAATTATTTTACAATATTATTTATTCTTCTACATTACTCCAGCGTTCGATGAGTCTTGAGGGAATGAAAGGCAAGAATTTTAAACTGAGTAAATATTCCCCTAATCTCCTAATGAGGATAATGAAAACAGCACACAGAAGGATATGTTTAAGATAAAACACACTTCAAGTAAATAGCATCTAAGAAGCAGCAGTGACTCCTATTCTATCTCTATTCTGGGCATTTCCTGCATGCCATGTTTGTGAGGCAGTCTCATTTCATTTCTTTACCTTTGTTCTCATTTTCTTTAGGAAACTTTATATCTCATACTCTCCACCCCTCCTCCGGCACGCAAAGGCTGAGAACTTAGATCTTAGTTAAAAGAGAGCTTGTATTTATACATAAAACTTTGCAAATCACCATTCATTCTTTCCACAGACTTTGGGGAATTTCAATGTTTTGGTGCTTACTCAAGTGACATTTTAAAGACCTCTTTGCCTGCTATCATTTTATAGCATTGTTTTTAAAGCATCCTTTCTGTAGTGTTTTCCTTGTATGACCTCTGCTGCCTGTTCACTTATTCTGACCTGTGCTCTCCAAGTGTCTCCTTGTGACCACAAACTAGGATAGGCCCATGAGGGAAAGATTGCTGTTCACAAGCCAAAACCCTCATACACTCAATGGTGTTTGAAAAATTAAAAACTAAAACCCAAAAATGTGCAGCCCTGCCCCTTTATTCCACCGCAACAGCTCTGGCAGTTGCTTTCTCTTTCTGTCTCTGTTAGCTTTTCATCTTCCTGAGAGTCCAGAAGCCTCCCTGTCAGAAGTGTGTTAACAGCAGTTCAGCCCATTTCAGGGTGAAGGACAGTTTGTCATCTAACTGGTGAGTACAAGAAAACTTCTGGTTATTTTTTAAAGCCAATTGTTAGCAATAATAAGGGGAAATCATTGAACCTCTAATTGTAATGAAAATGCCAACAAGTTTCTCTCAAATATATTTAACCTTTAAAAGCCATCAGAAGGTCACCTCGGTTTCTAATATTTCTGGTCACCACTTTCTAGCAATAAAAAAGTGTATTTTCTAAGGGTTGTGGGAATTACATAACATACAATTGATTGATTGATTGATTGATTTTTTTTTTTGCCCTCAAGTTTTAACCCTCTTAGGGAGAAAGTACATAGACTGAAAAGAATTTGACTGAACGAAGACTCGATCACACGCTGTGTACCCGACCCTGTGTAGGTGAACTCAGTGCAAATATCTAATTGGAATCCTGAATGACACCAAAACCCTTTGCTGGAGCTGGGAGCAGAGAGGGAATTATGAGGGGGAGGCAACAGGAAGCGTCACCTGGTCAGGAAGGACTCCCTGAGCCTCAGGTAACAGGAAGCGTCACCTGGTCAGGAAAGATTCCCTGAGCCTCAGGTCAGGTGAGAGAATGTCTCTTCCCTATGGCCTAAGGAATTCGACACAGGCTGAGCTGAGAGAAAAACAAGAAGCTGGTGTCTGTGAAGCATGGAAGGGTTGCCCATCGAACCAGCAAATGGAGGGGACATAGCAGATATCATGGGGTGGGGTGTGCAACCAAGGAGCAGAAAGCCAAGGAGACAAGGTCATGGAATCGAGTGCCAGAGTGCTCCAGAAGGGAAGCCAGAGCCCTTATGATGCCCTCCAGGCTACCGCCATGGCCACCAGGGCTGAGGGCCGGGGGGGCACGGAGGGCAGTGTCTGGGAAGCAGTGACGAGCACAGAAAGCTGGGTGGGAAGGTATCTCTGGACCTGCAGGGACCACAGAATCATATGTGGGGCATGGGCAGATGTGCATAGAGGTCAAAGGAGAGTGAAATAGATCCTGTATATTCCTCTACTGCTTAGATGGTTATAAAGGGGATGCTTTACAATGTAAATATGCTTATAAAGGGGATGAAAAGTGTGTGGAATAAAATATAATATGCCTTCCTTCTTAGCCCTTAGTGAACATTAATAATAGACTATAGAACTCTCAGAACAGAGTTTCAGAATTCTTTTTAACACAGCCAACTAAATCACAAGCAACTGACAAGATATGGCTCCCAAGTTAAACCAATTTGCCATCTCTGCTCCCTCTGTTCTTTGACGTTTAGGAAAATAGCCCACGCATCCTTACCACTTCCAGTTAGTGGCTACCAATGAGTGAGACAGTCACCCTGTGCTGAAGCATTTCCAAGACTCAAAACTCACTCCTTCCTAATTATCTTACTATCATTTATGCCTTGGGGTTGTTTACATCTCCCGTCTCTGTCTGCTGGAAATACTATTCAACCCTCTGCCACCACATGGCTCTTCTTCAGTCCACACCCAGTGGCAGCGCTGGTAGTTTGAAATTAGCCAGCGTGTAAATATCCTGAAATAGGGAAACACTATAAATCAGGGCTTTCTCCCCCACCTGACCCTCAAGAGAGCCAATTATTAAACATTTACCGATACATCACTGGAGACAGTAGCACTTTGAGGCATGGAAAAAGTTGAAGAAGTAGAAGCCAGACATTTGAAAAGATACTATCTGAGGGGAGGAGTGCAGAAAGACTTTCTGAGAGGACTGGCATTTATATGCTCATCTCTGAGTGCTCCATGGCCACATCAGCATCATTCGCAGGGTCAGCGAAAGGGTAAATTGTCAATGCTTCCGAAAGCACCATTAATCTTACCAAATGAAGAAATAAATGCATCTCAAATGATGGATTTTTCTGTAAACTATCATGGAGAACCCTTGAGGTGATTCTCACAGGAGATATGAATACAGTACAGGTGGCCAGGAAAGGAAAAAAATAATATAAATCAACATGCAGGAACTACAAGAAAAAAAGAGGAATGGAGGTACTACCCATGATATTAAAAAGAGGTCCGTGGAAGATTTCAAAAGTAAGTTTTTTAGAACAAATATTAATGCAAATGAAAAAATCAAAGCATGACATCACTCTTTTTTATAAACAGTGTTTAATAGGTTAGGCCAGTGAATTTCAATTGTGTCTCCTACATAATTGGGAATCTAGATCAGATACTAAGAAAGGGATCAATCTGACAGAAGACCAGTTTCCGCTACCCCTCACCAGGGCAACTAATTTTTCTTGTTTCACATTTAGTTTTCTAATAAGATTCCATTTGAAGAAAGGCTACCTCCGCTTTCAAACTGTGGGGGAAAATAATAAAACGAAAGATTGGTCTATCTGTTTAATTGAAATATAAGTTTATAATCAGTCATTACAAGAATACCATCAAGAATTATCACTGAAAATATATTGAAGAATTTATTTTAAACACAATAATTCTAAATTACCTACCTATTCATGAAATCTTGAAAAATGTTGTGCTTCATGTATAGATATTTGTAAGAGACATTAAAATACATAATCGGTTTAATAATTTTTTGCTATCTTTGTTGATTTTTGCTATATTTGTTGACTTTTTTTTTTTTTTAGCAGAAATCAGGTGTTAAAGGTTGAACAAGCAGAAAGGGGCCAGAATATGTAGGATCCTCTACAATTTGAGTCTACGGGTTCAGTTGAGGGTGACATGATTGGATTAGCATTCTGAAAATGCACCCTGATTTAAAGTGGAGAACGTGGAGATTTGAAAAAGCTGTGAATGGATATGGGAAGATTAGTTAGGATACTATTAAAACGGTCCAGACTTACTATGGTGGTGAGGTAGAGATGTATAAAAGTGGATAAAAGAGATGCCTGGGAAGTAAGATGAACAAGTAGTTAAAAGGAGGGAAGTTTAAAGAATGGCTCTCAGGTTTCTACAGTATGCAACTGAATGACAGACTGCTTTTTGCAATTGAGATAAGGAATTCTGAAAGACGTATGAGTGGAAAAGAGGTAGATAATGAATCCAAATGGAATATACTGTTGTTGAGATACCATTGAGGTATCCAAAGAAGATTTCAGGTAAGCAATTGGATAGTATGCCTATGGAGCTCAGAAAGAGATATGATTATCATGGCACATTTATATTTACATACCATAATTCACCCATTTAAAGTGTACCATTTAATGGTTTATAGTACATTGACAAAATTGTGCAACCATTACCACAGTCAATTTTAAAACCCTTTCATTACCACAAAAAGAAACCCTTTACCTATTAACAATCACCCTTTATCTATTAATCAATTTCTCCTGCACCCTATCCCTAGGGACTACTAATCTACTTTCTATCTCTATGGATGTGCATATTCTGAACATTTCATATAAATAGAATAATATATTATGTGGCCTTTTCTGTCTGGCTTTTTTTACTCAGCATGTTTTCAAGATTCATCCATGTTGTAGCATACTTCCTTCTTTGTTATAGCTGAATAATATTCCATTGGAACATTAGATATACTAGATATACCATATTGTGTTTATCCATTCATTAGGTGATAGATATTTGGGTTGTTTCCTCTTTGGGGCCATTACAAATAAGCTGATATAAACATTCATGAACAAGTTTTTGTGTGTACATATGTATTTATTTCTCTTCATGATATAGTTAGGACTGCACTTTCTAGGTTAATGACAACTCCATGTTTAGCATTTCAAGAAACTGCCAAACTGTACTCCATAGCAGTTAAACCATTTTACTTCTCTTAAGCTGTGTGTAAGGGTTCCAATTTTACCACATCCATGCCAACACGTTATTGTCCATTTTAAAAAGTATAGCTACACTAATGAGTGTGAAGTGCTGTCTCATTGTGATTTTTGATTTGCATTTTCCTAATGATTAAATATATTAAGCATATTTTCATGTTCTTATTGGCCAATTGCATGTCTTCTGTGTAGAAATCTCCATTCAATTTTTTCCCATTTTAAAATTAAATTATTTGTATTTTTATTATAAACATTCTTTACATAGTCTGGATACATGCCCCTTTATCAGACATATAATTTACAAATATGTTTCTCACTCTCTGTGTTCTTTTCACCTTGATAGTGTCCATTGATGTGCAACATTTTTTAGTTTTGGTGAAGTCAAATTTTTTTTCTTTGGTTGCTTTGCTTTTGGAATCATATCCAGAAAAAAAAAATCGCCTAATCCAAGGTCACAGAGATTCACACCTATGTCTTCTTAAGAATTTTATAGTTTTTGTTCTTATATTTAGGTCTTTGATCAATTTTGAATTAATTTTTATATATGATGTGCAGTAACAATTTAACTTTTTTTTTTTTGCATATGACTATCAATAGTTGCCCAGCACTATTTGTTGAAAGGACTGGACTGTTTTTTCCCCATTAAATTATGTTGATACCCTTAAAGTAAACCAACTGACCATAAATATAAGATCTTTGTTTCTTGATTCTTAATCCTATTTCATTGTTCTATAAATCTATTCTTATGCCAGTACCACACTCTCTTCTTATGAAGCTATCATGGCTTAGTAGTAAAATTTGAAATCAGGAAGTGTGCATTTTCTCTGTTCCTTTTAAAGACTGTTTTAGCTATTCTGGGTTCCCTACATTTCTCTGTGAAGTTTGGAATCAGCTATTAATGTCTGCAAAAAAAGGCAACTGGATTTTTATAGGGAATTCATTAACTTTGTATATAAATCTGGGGAATGTAACCATCTTAACAATATTAAATCTTCCATGAACATGAAATGTCTTCCTATTAGGTCTTATTTAATTTCTTTCAACAATGTTTTATAGTTTACAGTGTGCAAACCTGCATTCTTTTGTTAAATTTATTACTAATTATTTTATCCTTTTTGATGCTATTTTTAATGAATATTTAAATTATATTTTGGATTGTCCATTGATAGTGCATAGAAATATAATTTATTTCAAAATTTAGATCTTGTATCCTGCAACATTGCTAAGCTTGTTTATTAGCTAGCTCTAATAGTTGTGTAATGGATTCCTTAGGATTTTGTTTATAAAAAGATAACATAGTCTGAAAATGGAAGTATTTTTACTGCTTCATTTCCATCTGAATGCATTTTTTTCTTTGCTTAATTACCTCGGCTAGAAATTCCAGTACAATGTTGAGTGAAAATAATAAGAACAGATATCCTTGTCATTTTCCTCCCCTTCATTTTGAAGGATAGTTTTGCTGCATATAGAATTCTTGGTTAACAGTCTTTTTCTTTCAACACTAAATACATCATTCCATTTCTTCTGGCCTCCATGATTTTTGATAAGAAATCAGCTATTAATTTTATTAAGGCTTCCTTGTACATGATGCTTCTCTCTTGCTGCTTTTAAGATTCTTTCTTTGTCTCTTGCCTTTGTCAGTTTATGATGTGTCTGGCCGCAGATCTCTGATTTAGTCCTACCTGGAGTTCATTGAACTTCTTGGATATGTAGATTAATGTTTTTCATCAAATTTGGTAAGTTTGGGGCCATTATTTCTTTACTTATTCTTTTGCCCCTTTTCCTATATCCTCTCCTTTTGGGACTTACATTGTGCATATATTGGGACTCTTTATAATGTCTTGCAGCCCTATGGGGGTTTTTTCCTTCATTCTTTTATTTTTCTTCAGACAGCGTATTCTCCATTGACCTGTTTCCAGATCTGCTGATTCTTTTCTCCATCTGTTCAAAGATACTGCTGAGACCCTCTAGTGAATTTTTTATTTTCATTATTTTACCTTTCAACTGCAGATTATTTTTAATTCTTTTTTTATCATTTATAAATTTTATTGACATTCTCTATGTGGTGAGACATCATTATTACACTTTCTATTAGTTCTTTAGATGTGGTTTACTTTAGTTCTTTGGACATATTTAAAATAACTGATTTAAAGTCTTTGTTGCCCAGGTACAGTGTAATTCCAGCACTTTGGGGGTCCGAGGCAGGAGGATCACTTGAGGCCATCAGTTCATGACAGGCCTGGGAAATATAGCAAGACTTCATCTCTACCAAAAAAAAACCTTTTTTTAATTAAAAAATTAGCCAGACATGGTGGTGTGTGCTTGTACTCCCAGGAGTTTGAGGCTGCAGTGAGCCATGATTGCACCACTGTACTCCAGCCTGGGTGACAAAGTGGGACCCAGTCTCTAAAAAATAAAAATAAATAAATAATAAGGTCTTTGTCAAGTAAGCCCAATGTCTAGGATTCCTTGAGGAATTAACTGGTTGTATTGACTCTTTTTCTTTTCTTGCATATGAGCCATATTTTTTCTTCCCATATCACAATTTTTGTTGGAAAAATTGGACATTTTAAATCAGAAAATCAGATCTTTCTTCCTCTCCAGGGTTTGTTGCTGTCTGTATTGCTATTTATTGTTGTTGGTTTTGCTCTCCTGTTTTCTGGTGAATTCCCTGAACTAATTCTGTAAATTCTGCATTCTTTCTCATGTATGCCACTGAAATCTCTGCTTGGTTGGTTTAGTAGTTAGATAGTTATTGGAAAGAGGATTTCCTTAAATGCCTGGAACTAATAAGTCTCCCAGTCTTTGTCAAGGACCTCTGTATGTATGTTGGAGTAAGCCTTCACTACTTAGCTAGGCAGTTTAGAATTGTGCCTTAGCTTTCACTTCCTGCTTGGCAGAACCTGAAGGTTAGCCAGAGGTCAGAACTTAGAGTTTTTCCAGATATTTTCAGAGCATGCACACAGCCCTACACATGCATGTAGCTTTCTAAATTCCCAAGAATATGTCAGAACTTTTTAAAGCCTCCTGTAGAATTCACTACCCAGTCTTTCCTTTTAAATTTTCTGAATAGCTTGTTGTTTACCCCAAATATCTCCACCTCAGGTAGCTCTGATGATAAACAATCACTATCAATTGTTTCTGATAAATGCCCCCATAGAAAAGGTTATTCTAGTGGGTGAGTTTTAAGTCAGGTCAAGAGAAGACAAACTGTAAAAGTGGGGTTTCCAGGGAACTATCATACAGGTCAAATAATGATACCGCTCTGAAATGGAGCTTTGAAAGATCCCTAACACTTTTCTGACCACTCCAGTATCTGCTAGACTGCTGGTTTTCCAGTGGTTGTTTGTTCGTTTGTTTGTTTGGAGACGGAGTCTTGCTCTGTTGCCAGGCTGGAGTGCAGTGGGTCAATCTCAGCTCACTGCAACCTCCGACTCCTTGGCTAAAATGATTCTCCTGCCTCAGCCTCCCAAGTGGCTGGGATTACAAGCACGCACCACCATACCCAGCTAATTTTTGCATTTTTAGTAGAGACGGGGTTTCACCACGTTGGCCAGATGGTCTTGAACTCCTGACCTCGTGATCCGCCCGCCTCAGCCTCCCAAAGTGCTGGGATTATAGGTGTGAGCCACTGCGCCTGGCCCCAGTGTTTTTAAAAAGTTAATTTCGACCATGTTTTTCCAGCGTTCTCATTGCTTTTATGGAGAAGAGGCTTTTCAGATGTTTTTCTTCCACCATTTTTCCTGACAACCACGAGGTCATTCTTAAATCATAAAGCCCTTTGGGCATATTTGCTTTAAAAATAGAATATTTTGGCTGGGCACGATGACTCACACCTATAATCCCAGCACTTTGGGAGGCTGAGGCCAGCAAATCACAAGGTCAGGAGTTTGAGACCAGCCTGACCAACATGGTGAAACCCCGTCTCTACTGAAAATACAAAAATTAGCCTGGCATAGGGGTGCACGTCTGTAATCCCAGCTACTCAGGAGGCTGAGGCAGGAGAATTGCTTGAACCTGGGAGGCAGAGGTTGCAGTGAACCAAGATTGCGCCATTGCACTCCAGCCTGAGCAACAGATCGAAACTCCGTCTCAAAAAGCAAAATAAATAAATAAATAAGTACAATATTTTTTCACAGACTTGTGAAACATTTCTCTTTCAGCCTGGGCATGGTGGCTCATGCCTGTAATCCCTGCACTTCGGGAGGCTGAGGCAGGCAGATCACTTGAGGCCAGGATTTCAAGACCAGCCTGGCAGACATGGTGAAACCCTGTCTCTACTAAAAATACAAAAAAAAAAAAAGTAGCCAGGCATTGTGGTGGGTGCCTGTAATCCCAGCTACTCAGGAGGCTGAGGCATGAGAATCGCTTGAACCTGGGAGGCAGAGGTTGCAGGGAGCCAGGATTGCACCACTGCACTCCAGCCTAGGTGAGAGAGTGAGACTCCATCTCAAAATAAAAAAAAAAAAAAAGGAAGGAAGGAAGGAAGGGAGGGGAAGAAAGGAAGGAAGGGAGGGAGGGGAAGAAAGAGAGAGAAAGAGAGAGAGAGAAAGAAAGAAGAAAGAAAGAGAGAGAGAAGGAAAGAAGAAAGAAAGAGAGAAAGAAAGAAGGAAAGGAAGGAAGGAAGAAAGGGGAAAGATTTCTCTTTGATTATATGTATTACACTATCATGTTTGTTGAATAACTGAAAACTTAAATGCCTTTTAATGGACTTTATATTGGCAGGTCTTCCTGTGGTCCCCTTTGGGTTTAGAGAGCACATTTCTATATTTATAATCTTAAAATGGACCTGATTCATTATGACTTCTCAAATATTTTGCGAGATTAATAGTAATAAGTAAATAAATGCAAACATAGTATAACTATATTAACTCAGATATCTGATAATCTAATTTCAATATTAATTTATTATTAAGAAATTATAAATACCAAATGTGAAAGGAGAAGAAAATCTGGTAATAGAGGTGTTAATTATAATTAATTAATAGTTGTGCCCTTTGTAGATAAGCTTGATCCAGATTATTTTATTTGCCACATCTAAGGTCCAGGATCCAGTGGACTTTTGTTGTCATCTTCATTTTCTTTATTATATCAAATCTGCTATGTGAAATGTAGAATTTGATCTTGGCTTTTAATCAGGTTCTTCACTTAATAACACTAATACTGGTTTGATTAATTAATTGATTTGTTGGCATTATTTCACCCTCACAAAACTTCTCTGGGATGATTTTACTTTCATTCTATGAAAGCATATTTTACCCTTTTTTTGTGTGTTAAACACTGATGAGTAAGATGCCCTTGTAAAATGGTAACTTTAAAATATAACATTAAGTTTGCTATGAAAATCTCATATATGGAACATTATAGCTTTCTTAAAAAAAGATATATGAAACACCTACTTTAAAGCCTTCCTACCTAAAAGGCTCTCTCTTTTCAATCTTTCTAGGGCTTGAATTTCTCATTCATTTGGTAGCTTAGAGTCCCAGGATTAAGATATGGTGATGCATGGAGGGAGAACCCCACTCTGGGAAGAGAAGAGCAACAGCATCTCCTGTCTCCCTCAGTCCAGGCTTTGTGCCAGTTTATCTCACAGATCCTCACAAGTACACAGCCTAGGTTGGTATTCTTAATACTGTTCTCAAATAGGGACGCTATTGCTTAAAAAGTTGTATAAACTTGGAAAAGTTCAGTAAATGGTGGATATAAGATAAGAACCAGGAATTTTTTACTTCATAGTCTTCAAAAACATCACACACATTTCAACATTAATCTGCAAAAACCAATGAAGAAGGTAAAGAAGAGTCTATACTTGTTGAGGCCCCATTATGCCACATATTAGTCAATATTTCAAATGTTATGTCAGTCCATCTTATCAACAACATTGTGAGGAATCAGAAATATAAAGAAGTTAAGTAATTTGATAAAAATCACACTTCTAGCAAATGCCTGGCACATAAAAGATGATTAATATCTATTTATTAAGGAGATAAATGAAAGTAGGAGAGGCTGATTTTAGTTCAATGGACTGCCCTCCTGTACCTCCCTAGATTTCCTTAGACAACTTTTTTACCTTTTTTTGGCCTACTCAAGAACCAGATCCTAAAATAATTAGATCCTTGCTTTTGTATGGAAAGGAGATTAGGCAAAAAAAAAAATGGATATTGCAGAGCCAAGAGCAATAAGCAGGATAAGAGCTTGAAAAACCCTATGAGGCAAAGATAGGGTCTGTGGCAGGCAAAGTCCATGCTTTCCACCTACATCTACAGACTCCAAAAAATTCACCGTTTTCTTAGTCCTAAATTTGACTGGTGATTTTGCAAAAATATTTTTTACTTTCATGATCTCAAAAGATTAAAGATTCCAGAGAAGGTGGGGAGAGAACTTCAAAAGTTTGCCTCACAACTCTTTTGGATCAAAGGGATTTTATTTTCCTGGCACTGAAGAACTAAAAGATACATAAAACGGCACAATATTTTATAAGGTTCCTTATGGATGGGCTATTCTTTAAATGCTGAGGAAAGAAACAAATAATGCACCAGACTATTTAATTAAACTGTGTCTAAAATATGTGTTCCGCTGTATTAGAGGCACCTCCTCAGACTTGTAAACCAGTGGGCCAAAGTCAATTAAGAAGGACATGTCTACAAATGTTTCAACGATTACCAGTTACTTGCCTCTGACGCCCTCGCCTAATCTCCAGGACATAAATGGTGAACGAAAAATCAGTCACTTGATTTACCTCCAAGATCAATCTGAAGGACAAGTTTAGCACTTAAAACAACTGGTTTTGAAGAAGTGGTGACTTTCAGTTAGTAACAATATAGGATACCATGGTGAAGAAGGGAGAGAAACCAACCCAGGATCAGAGTCAAAGCCCTTCAAAGCTAGTCCTTATCTACCTCCCTGGCCTATTCCCTACCACCTGGGGTATATACTTTCTCTATCTTCTGTGGTTCCCAAGCCAGGGACAACAGTCACAAAACACTGCCTGCCTTCGCACACAAAGTTCCCTCTGGAATTTGAGGATGTGACTTTCTTCCAACGATCTATTCTAGTTTGTGCTCCCTTCCTCCCTTCCATGAGCCCTCTGCTCCCCAAACTATAAAAATGCCTTGTCCCTCCCAGCCTGGGTCTTTGTAGATGAGGCTATCCATTCCTTTCAGCCTCTTTACTCTGGCCTCATCCCAGAATAAGAACCTAAGACACTTTCTCCCTAGAAGTCTTACCAAATAAGTCCTACTCACTTGCCTTAAATCTTTAACCTCTGAGGACACAGGGCATTTTCTGTTTCATCCATACAGTTTCCTCTAACCATTTTAATTCAAGTTGCATGCTTCCTTACTATAGGTTTTAGGTACAGATTTAACACCCTGTCAGTTCTTCTATTGCCTCTTTCCAGGGTCTTATTTTAACTTTCTGTGATTTAAAAACTCTCTTTGTCATTCTGAGCCCATGTTTCTTTGTATAAGAATTAATTATGAGAAATGACTGATAAAATCACTCATTTTTGAATGATACAATGGTAATTTATAATCATGGTTGAAATGCTTGAGGTCACATTCTACTCCAGGCTGAAATGATCTGGTTCTTCTTAGCATATTTGATTGTGTAATTAATTTTATTTATTAGGCTCATGTTGGTAAGTTATATTTAAAAGTAAACGATTAAAACTTATGATAAAGTCCAGAACTAACAGCTATACCAAGAAACCATTCTGTGTTATACCTGCAATCGATGCTAGGGAAGTTAAGGAATGTAACCCTTTGACAAAACTAGAAATGCATCCATCTGTACCAGCTGGAGTTTTAGAGGAATCCAATAAACAATACTTGTTGTGGACTGAATTGTGTCCTCCCAAAATTTGTCAAACTCCTAACCCTCAGTACCTCAGAATGTGACTGCTTCTGGAGACAAGGTCTTTAAAGAGGTAATTAAATTAAAATAAGGTCATTAGGGTGACCCTTAACCCAATGTGACAGGTGACTTAAAAGAAGAAGAGATTAAGACACAGACAGATACAGAGGAAAGATTACATGAAGACTCAGGAAAATGACGCCATCTACAAGCGAAGGAGAGAGGCCTCAGGATAAATCAACCCTACAGACACCTTAATCTCAGATTTCTAGCCTCTAGACTTGTAAGAAAATAAATTTCTGTTGTTTAAGTGATCAGTCTGTGGTGCTTTTTGTTATGGCTGTGCTGGCAAACTAATACAGTGCTCCTTCTCTTCTTTCAGGTTCAATCAAGTGGAAGACAGTGATAGGAGTCAGTCGTATCAAGAGGAAAGCACTATGTCTATGAGATAACTGGTTGAAGTTCATGCCTTTAGTTCTATGGTTCAATGGGCTAGCCTATACCTCCTTTCTAAATTAGACAAACTTTCCTACTCAGTTACTCGTGGAGTCAGATAACCTCAGGCCAGAGTCAGGTCCCTTACTGTGTGGCAGAGAACAGACCAGAATGTGTTCCTGGAAGATACAAAAGAGAAAGATGTTGTTGAGCTCACTTTTTTCTAGCAAATTTACCATTGACATGGGACTGAGGGGTACAGAGAGAGGCCAGGAGTGTTACTAGCAGAAGTAACTAAGAATGGAAACTCCATTCTTAGTGGGGGATAAGTGCCAGCTATCACAATCTGCAGAGCTTTTGTTCTCTTAAGTCATTTGATGTAACCTCAGTGACTGTGGTCACCCAGGGATATGACTCTTCCTCTTAGAAGAGGAAAAGAGCAATCTAACTTCCCAGTGCTGATTTTATCTGCATATGATCTCATTCCTATAAATTCTATAGAAGATCATCTGGGTTATCTGGAGAAAGAGAAGACATTCTGTCTCACCCAGAGGCCAGTTGATGTCTATGGTTCAGAATGGAAAGTCAGGAGGTTAATTGTGGAATTGTGTTCAGCATATCTGAAGGGGGTAGTGAGAGTGAATCCTTCTATGCTACTCTCCCAGTGAAGGGCAGCTGTGATATTTTAGCTTTCTTACATAACTCAGAACTTTGTATCAATGGCGTCCCACAAGCTTAAGGTGTCTTTCTTTCCCACCTGCTGAATCCAAGACCGTTAATGCTCATTCCATTTACAGTTTTCTATTGTTGGTCCTGAGTGCAGGCTCTATCCAGTGATTTTATTTCCCATGCTCTGGAGTTACTCACATCCACAAAGCCTACTTCCTGGGATAATTTTGCACTGGTCCCTATATTTGCTTCATGGGGTCAGTCGACCCAGCAGGTTCTTAAACTGAAGGTGCTATTGGCATTTCTGAAGCCTGACTTCTGAACGCCTAGTGTTGACCACTACATATCTCTGCCACGTGTACCTCAGTTTTTAATATTACAGTAATGAAGTAACATAAATTTCTGTTACTCTTTTTATGCAGTAGAGTCCTGTGTGTTCAATGTGAATTTCTCCAATTTTTTAGGAGGAACTTTATTCGAACAACTAAGTTTGTTGCTATCTTTTTTCTCTAGCATATCTCTAGTTAGCACATTCGATGGATCTGAGTGGTTTTTTTTTTAATCTCTCTGTTTTTTTCTCCCTTTGCTCTCAGACTGAGACAGTGAGTTTTTGCTTGCTTATCTGTTCGTTTTTAAATATGCTTTTTGTTGTTGTTGTTTTTGTGGTTTTTTGTTTGTTTGTTTGGTTGGTTTTTATTCAGGAGGTACATGTGCAGGTTTGTTGCACTGATGCTGAGGTTTGGGCTTTAATTGAACCCATCTCCCAAATAGTGAACATAGTACACAGTAGATAGTTCTTCAACCTTTGCCCTCTCTCTCCCTCTTTTGGAGTCCCCAGTGTTTATTGTACCCATCATTATGTCCATGTGTACCCAATGTTTAGCTCCAAATTATGAGAACATGCAGTATTTTGTTTTCTGTTACTGTGTTAATTCACTTAGGATAATGGCCTCCAGCTGCATCCAGCTTGCTGCAAAGGATATTATTTTGTTCTTTTTTATGGTTACATAGTATTCCATGGTGTTTATGTACTAAATTGGGTAAATTTTCTTTATCCAATATACTGTTGATGGGTACCAATGTGGATTCCATTCCTTTGCTATGTGAATAGTGCTGTGATAAACATGTGAATGCATTTGTCCTTTTGGCAGAATGATTTACTTTCCTTTGGGTATATACCCAGTAATGGAATTGCAGGTCGAATGATAATTCTATTTTTAATTCTTCAAGAAACCTCCAAACTGCTTCCACAGGAGCTGAACAAATGTTTGCCTGAGAGCTAAGACTAAAGATAAGCCCTGCCCACAAACACAGAATTAGAAGTTGAAAATTGAGGGGAGATGGTGATTGGGGAAAAAAAAACATGTAGAAAGTCATATAGGAAACCTTTCACAAGGTTTCAAATGGACAATAAGATCACCAAATATTTGAAAAAAATCAAATACAAAATAAAAGACAGATATTCATATGCAATTACTGACTATGAGAAATAGGTATTTATTATTCAAATATAGGATGAAAACATTTTAGAAAATATAACTAATATCATCAGGAAATGTCAAATATAATGGATCTGTAAAATAGAAAGAGATTTCATTTTTTTAAATGAGCATCATAGTATCAGAAAGAGTTTATGGAAATGCAAGTATAATCCCGAAGTCCTAAAAATTAAAGCCAAAGAAACTACCCTGAAACTAAAATAAAAATATCAGAAAAAGAAAATATAAAAGAAGAGTTAAGAAACATCAGGGATAAAACCAAAAGTTCAACATCTGTCTTATAGGAGTTCCAGAAAAAGAAAACAGAAAGGAGGAAATATAAAGAGGGAGGAGGAAGAGAAGAAGGAAGAGGACGTGGGAGGACTAGAAAAGGGGGGAGGAAAAAAAGATTTCTTAAAGCCTAAGAAAGACGCTAGTGTTTACATCAGAAAGATAGTAGAACAAGAGGTCACCAGCCCATGTCCCACCAAAAAAAAAAAACAAATATTTGGCTGCTATCCTTGGAATGAACTGTGTTTTTGGAAACTTTGGAATCTAGGTAGAAGGTTGCAAAAGCCCAGTAGAGACCAAGACCAAGGAGGGTTGCTTTGAGAAAGCAAGTCCATGCACCACTAGCAGGCCTGCCATCTGTGGTTCTGGCTACAGACCAGAAGCAGTCATATCCCCCTGGCCAAGGGACCCAGGAGTATCCAGGCCTCTAGGTTACAAGCATGCTGACTTCAGACCCAACTGTGTTGTCTGAGAAAAGTCTCATGACTTTACTCCAGCCCCACTCTACATGGATCACAAAGAACCAGGCAAATGTGACACTACCAAAAGAAACTAATAAAAGCTTTAGTAACCAACCCTAAAGTAAAGGACTGATTGACAAAGAATTCATGAACTGATTGACAAAGAATTCAAAATAAATGTGTTAAACAAACTCGATGAGCTACAAGAGAACAGAGATAGACAACTAAGTGAAATTAGAAAAATAACACATGAATGAAATAAGAAGTCTGTCGAAGAAATAATAAACATTAAAAAGATCCAAATAGAAATCCTAGAGCTGAGAATAAAATGATTGGCCTGAAAAATGTAATAGAGAGTTTCAACAGCAGACTCAGTCATGAAGGAAAATAAACAATGACTGAACTCAAAGACAGGTTATTTGAAATTATTAAGTTAGAGGGAAAAATGATTAAAAAGGGTGAGGAAAGCTTATGTGACTAATGGGAACATTAAGTGAACCAATATATACATTATGGATGTCCTAAAAGAAATAGAGAAACTGAAGGGAAAAGAAAGCTTATTTAAAGAAATAATGACAGAAAACTTCCAAAACCAGAGAATAGAATTGAACATCCATAGTCTTAGTGCCCAGAAAATCCCCAATAGGCTAAACATTAAGAGATCTGCAAATACAATGCAATTCTTATGAAAATTGCAGTGGCATTTTTCAAAGAAATAGAAACAACAATCGTAAATACATATGAACCAGAAAGACCCCAAGTAGCCAAAGCAATTTTGAGCAAAAATAACAAAACTAGAGGCATCACACTTACTGATTTTAAATTATACTATAAAGCTACAGTAATCAAAATGGTACAATACTGGCAGAAAACCAGACACATAGATCAATAGAATGAAATTAACCCAGTCAACTAATTTTCAACAAGGGTAAAAGAATATGCTCTGAGGAAACGATACTCTCTTTAATAAATGTGCTGGTAAAACTGTATATCCACATGCAGACTAATGAAATTTCACCCTTATCTCACACACAATATAAAAAAATCAACTCAAAAAATGAATTAAAGACTTAAACATAAGACCAGAAACTGTCAAGCTCCTGGAAGGAAACAAAGGGGAAAACATTGGTTTAGGCAATGATTTTTTGGATATTACCCCAAAAGCACAGGCAACAAAAGCAAAAATAGACAAGTTGAACTGCATGAAAATAAAAAGCTAAGCACAGCAAAGGAAAAAAATCAACACAGTGAGACAACCTACAGTATGGGACAAAATATTTGTAACCCATGTATCTGATAAGGGCTTACCATCTTAAGTAGATGAGGAACTCCCACAACTCAATAGTAAAAATTTTTTTTAAAAAGTTAAAAAGTGAGAAAAGGACCTGAATAAACATTTCTCAAAAGAAGATATACAGATATGAAAAGGTGCTCAGCACCAATCATCTTGGAAATGCAAATCAAAACCACAGTGAGGTAATAACTCACACTTTCTAGAATGACTGTAATCAAAAAGACAAAAGGTAACAAGTGTTGATGAGAATATGAAAAAGGGGGAACCCTTACACATTGTTCGTGGGAATGTATATTGTTACAACCATTACGGAAAACAATATGCAGTTTCCTCAAAAAGTTAAAAATAGAACTAACATGATCCAGAAATCCTACTTGTGGGTATGTATCTAAAAGAATTAAAACCAGGACTCAAAAAAATACCTGAACTCCTAAGTTCATTACAGTATTATTCACAATAGCCAAAATATGGAAACAACAGAAATGGCCATCACTGGATGAATGGCTAAAGAAAATGTGACTTATATATGCCATGCAATATTATTCCACCTCAAAAAAGAAGCAAATCCTGACATATGTGAAAACATGAATAGATCTAGAGGATATTATGCTAAGCAATGCATGATCTCACTTATATGTGGAATTTAAAATAATCAAACTCATGGAAGCAGAGAGTAGAAAGGTAGTTGACAGGAGCTGGAAGTGGGAGAAATGGTGAAATGCTGGTCAAAATGTCAGCTATACTGAATGAGTAAATTCCGGAGATCTACTGTATGGCATGGTGACTGGAATTAATAATACTGTATTATATACTTGAAATTTTCTAAGAGAGTAGATCTTAAGTGTTTTCGTCACCAAAAAAGTGATATTATGCTAGGTGATAGATACATTAATTTGCTTGATTGTGGTAATTATTTTACTATATATGTCTATCAAAACATCACATTGTACACCTTAAGTATATATAATTTTATTTGTCAATTATACCTCAATAAAGCTGGAAAAGTAATTTAAAAAAAGAAAGATGCTAGTCTCCAAACTGCAATCAAATCCCACTCTTAGACACATCTTAGACTTAGGATAACAAAAATTTTGAAATATCCTTAAATCTTCAGAAGAGAAGTGGTGTCCATGTTTATTTACAAATGAACAGCAAGCAGATTACTAGTGTCCTTATGAGAATGCTAGATGGAAATAAGCCAAATTCTAAGAGATATGAGTTTTGTATCTAAAATTCTATGGCCAGCACAACAGTCAGATTTTTGTTTTATACACCCTTTCTGAAAAGTATTCCTGTGAATGAAACTGGATCTATGAAAAAAAGAAGCATGAGGTCCAAGAAAGAGGGCAACTATGCTACAAAGAAAATGAAATCTCAGGGCAACAGCTGTTTAGTCAGTCAAAACTGGAAATGAAGACTAAGGGTTCTGAAAAAGTCACTTTAAGAAGAAAGTGGATATTATTCAACAAGCTGAGAAAAAAGCGATATGCCAAAGTTCATTTTTAATAAGTGAACATTCACTGGCAGAGACTGTTTTGCTATCCGAACAGAAAAGATCTGAGTGTGGGTATGTGAACGTGTGTGTGTGCCTGTGTGCACACGTGCATGTACGCACACTTCTCAGAATAACAAAAGAACATGCAAAGTGTATCTGGGAAATCAGTGCTAGCATTAGATTAACCTGTAAATTTTATTATGTCCTGTAATCAGTGTAAAACCTGAAGCTTTAAAAATGGACTTAAAGTGGTAGGAAAATGAAATGGCATAACAGCACACAAAAGCAACAAGTCGAAAGGAAAGCTAATAAGAATTTTTATGTAGGCCCATGGGAAAGTTGTTAATATTTGTTGAGCATTTGTGATTTATTGTTAGTTACCTTATGAGCTGTTTTTCAGTCATCATCAGTTTAATCTTCACAACAATATTTTGAAGTGGTTATGATTATCCCAGTTTTGCTTATGAAGTGGTTGAGTAACTTGCCCCAGGTCACAAAATGGTAAGTAGCAAAATCAGCCTTCTTGAACAGGCCTGATTATTATTAAAAATTCCAGGCTTTCTCTTCTCCATTCTACCTGCATAAGGGATACATAAACTTAATTTAGCACATGGGAGGCTTTAATTATGACTGATGAAGGACACAAGAGTCATTTCAAATACTTCCCTAATAGTTTGAAATCCAATATGACTCATGCTGGGGCATCCTCAGGAAAAAGAAATATTTCCTTTCCTTTGTACACAGCAATAAAATTTCATCTAAAATTCTTATCCATATACCTCAGGAAAAACTTTACAAAATCAGAGGAAGATCAGGAAAAGGCAATTAAAATGACCAAAGGGCTAGATGGGCCATTATATAAAGTTAGATTGAAAGGATTGTGAAATGATTGGTATAAAGAAAATCCTTAAGACTGTAAACAAGAATGTTCATTAGATCAAGCAGATGTCTCAAAACGCTTCTCAAAAGGGAAAATTTAGAAAAAGTAAAGGAAGAAATAACCCAATTTTAAAAGGACAAATGACTTAGCATTGTTCCAAAGTTATACAAAGGACCAAGAAACCCATGACAACATGTTCAACATCATCAGTTTTCAAGGAAATGCAAATCCAAGCCATAAGGAGATAACACTTCATAACCAGTAGGATGGCTATAATAAAAAAGACAATAACAGGTGTTGGCAAAGAGGTACAAATATAAGGACCCTCATTCTTTGCTTGTAGGAAAGTAAAATGGTGAACTCACTTTGGAAAACAGTTTGTCAGCTCCTCAAAAATATAAACATAGAATTATGATATTACTCAACCATTCCATTTTCACATGTACATCAAAATGAAATGAAATATGTTCACAAGGAAAAATTGCACATTAATGTTCACAGTAGCATTACTCATAGTAGCCAAAAAGTGGAAACAAGCCAAACATCCATTAACTGATAAATGTCCCCTTTACTATTCCCTTTGCTTTTCTCAAGTGGGACTATCTCCCCATAGCCCCCACAGCTGTGAACATGCTGGATCACACTTGAAGTCAGCATGTCTCAGAGTCTCTTTCAAGGCCCATGGCAAGTACTACCTCATTACTGCTGCTGATTATTCAGGGCCCAAGGGCTCTTTAGTCACAAGGTTATGAATCCTGCCAGGACTGGGTCCTCCCCTTCAAGGCAGTAGGTTCTCTACTGTCCCAGGGTGTGTCTCGAACTATTATCCAGGAGCTAGGGTCTGGAATAGGTGCCTCATGACTCTGCCCAGTGCCCTATCCCATTGTGGCTGAGTTTGTATCTAAGTTGCAAGATAAAGTTCTCTTTGCTCTTCCCTCTTCTCTGCTTAAGCAGAAGGAATGAGTCTCTTTCAGAGGTGTGAGCTGCACCGCCTGGGTTTGGGAGTAGGGTGGCACAAGCACTCCCTTAACTGCCCTAGTTCATGTCTCACTTTGGAAATTATGCCCCCCAAGTCCACTGGCTCCAAGCCCAGCCCAACACTAGGACTTGCCTAGGAGTTGCAGTCCTTGTGGCTTAGACCGCCTTTCAAGTTTATTTAGAACCCAGAACACTTTAGCCCACAGTGGTGAGGCTTGCAAAACTGAAGTTCCAATGGCTAGGATGGGCGATTCTCCTCTAGTAGGGCTTGTCTAAATGCTCCCTCCTTAAGCATCAGCTGTGTTCTGCCCAGTGTTGGCAGCAGTGAGTTCTAACACAAAGTCCCACAATCACTGCACTCTCCCTCCCCAAAATGCATAGATTCTCTCTCCACGCCACATGGCTGCTGCTGGGCTTTGGGGGAGGGGTAGTGTTGGCAAATCAAGGCTGTCTTTCCTACCCTCTTTAGCATCTCTTTCAGCGCTATGAAGTTAAAACCAGGTAGTATGGTCACTTACCTGATTTTTGGTTCTTATCATGGCTAACCAAATATCACCAAAATATTCAACCTAAATTTGTTGTTTCTGCAGGAAGGATGACTATGAAGGCTTCCATTTGGCCATCTTGCCCCTCTCCACTTTCTGTTTTTAGTTTTTAAAGAAATCTTCTTACTTTTTTCCATAGTGGCTGTACTAGTTTAGATTTGCACCAACAGTGTATAAGAGTTCTGCTTTCTCCATATCCTCCCCAACATCTGTTATTTTTTGTGTTTTTAATAATAGTCATTCTGACTGCAATAAGATCTCATCGTGTTTTGATTTGCATTTCTCTGACAATTTGTGATGTTGAGTATTTTTCCATATACCTGTTAGCTATTTGTGTGTCTGCTTTTGAGAAATGTCTATTCATGTCCTTTGCCTACTTTTTAATGGGATTATTTGGGATTTTTTTCATGTTGACTTGAGTTCCTTGTGTATTCTAGACATTAGCTTGGATATTAGTTGAATTAAGAGTTTGTGAATATTTTCTCCCATTCAACCAGATATCTCTTCATTCTGTTATTTCTTTTGCTGTGCAGAAACTTTTTAGTTTAGTTAGATCCTATTTGTTTATTATTGTTTTTGTTGCCCATGCTTCTGAAGATTTAGTCATAAATTCTTTGCTTAGACCAATATCCAGGAGAATTTTGCCTAGGTTTTCTTCTAGTATTTTTATAGTTTTGGGTCTTATGTATAAGTTTTTGATCTGTTTTGAGTTGATTTTGGTTTATGGTGAGATAGGTGTCCAGTTTCATTTTTCTGTGTTTGACAAACTGATTCCAGAGTATATATGGAGAGTCAAGAATATCCAACACAATATTGGAGGAGGAAAATAAAGTTGGAGAACTGACATTACTCAACTTCAAGACTTACTATAAAGCTACAGTAATCCAGACAATAGGGTATTAGCAAGATAACAGACAGATAGGTCAGTGGGACAGAATAGAGAGCCCAGAAATAAATCCACATAAATATAGTCAATTGATCTTTGACACAGGAACAAAGGTGATAAAATGGAGCAAATGTAGTATTTTCAACAAATAGCGCAGAGACAACTAGGCATCGAAATGCATAAAAATGAATATATTCACAATAGCCAAGATATGATATCAACCTAAGTGTATATCAGTGGATAAATAGATAAAGAAAATGTGGTATATATATATAGTGGAAAACTATTTAGCCTTTTAAAAAAGAAAAACCTGTAGTTTGTAACCTGGAAGAACCTGGATAACATTATTTTAGTGAAATAAGCCAGGCACAGAAAGGCAGTTAACATATGATCTTACTTATATGTGGAATCTAAAACAAACTCATAGAAGCAGAGAGTAGAATGGTGATTACCAGAAGCTGGGAGTAGAGGGTAGATTGAGGAGATGTTAGTCAAATGATATAAAATATCAGTTAGACAGGAAGAATAAGTTCAAGAGATCCACTGTACAACATGGTGACTATAGTCAATAACAATGTATTGTATATACTTGAAAATTGCTAGGAGAATAGATTTTAGGTGTTCTCACCATAAACAAAAAAATAAGTATGTGAGGTAATGCAGATGTTAATTGGCTTGATTTGGCCATTCTACAAAAAATACATATCAAAACATCAAGTTGTGCACCATAAATATATACAATTTTTGTCAGGAAAGATAAATATAAAGCAAATCCAGATATAGAGCATGCACCCTTCACAAAAATTAATGCAAAATGGCTTACAGACCTAACTGTAAAATATAAAACTACAAAACTCCTAGAAGATAACACAGGAGAAAATCTACATGACCTTGGGTGTGACAATGACTTTTTAGATATAACATCAAAGGCATGATTCATGAAAGAATTGATATGCTCTACTTTATTAAAATTAAAAACTTTTCAGCAAAAGACTACCAACAGATGAAAAGACAAGCCACAGACTGGGTGAAAATATTTGCAAATACTGAGAATTCTAAAAGTATTTACACATAGAATTCGCAGCAAAATGAAAACTATCACAATGCACATAAAACAATCAAAAGAAATATTACAGTCCTTACTCCTAACAAAAACAAAACTCCCACAAGCACACACCCAAGACAAATTTTATGTGAATGGAAAATCAGTTGTTCAAGTCCTTTAAAAAAAAAAAAAAAAAGAAGTCATTGCAATATTATTTCATTGATGTTGAGAGATGATGAGCAATTGTTTGTTCAATGAACATTCAAGTAGCATAGTTTATCAAAGAGTCTCACCACAGTGCAGTTTTATGTGTGCTGCACAGCTGGAAGCAAAAATGCACACAAAAGAGAAAAAACAAACCACAGAACTATTCAGCTGAGACAGTCAAGCAGCAATGAAAGCAGTCTGGATTTTTTTTTTTCCTTTTCCACATAAAGATACCATTTGGTTGAATAAACAGGGCATTCTCTGCATTTAAAATAAACTTAATTTTCAAACAGCAGAGGGAAAGGGGGAAATGAAACTAAACCAAACATAAAACAAAACCAGAGATCGCTAAGAAAGGGACTTCAAATCAAATTTTTATTTTAATTAAGACAACACCCAACAATAGAAATCTGAGAAGGACATTGATACAAAAAACACCTTTTTCTTCAAATTCAACTAATCAATTCATGAGAATGGCATCCAACTACCTACATATGGAAAAGATCTTTGTGTGCCCAAGTGGACAATGTGACAAGGGAAGCTTTTGTTGTTGAGGAGTTGTGGTGGTTACTTACAGAAAACCTAAAAACAACGTGTGCTTCCCTTCTCTCTAACTCATAACTACAACCCAGGAGGTTATAAAAACAAATGCACATTCTTCCGAGTCTAAACAACTCCTTTGAAGTATCTTGTGCCACAAGAAATGCACCTCTGTCCCATTCTGCAAAGAGGGCATAGGAAGATTACTGGAAGGACTCCTCTGAGGAGGGAAAGGCTTTCTTGCATATTTTAGAAATCCGTGGCTGCCTCAAGGGATGTCCATTATTCTAATCTTGCCAAAACCTCAGTTGCTTCTCAGGCTCTGGCCAAAAGGCAAAGCTTCTCCAACATGTTTTGATTATTGGATTAATCTTTGCTCACTCAATCTTTGTTGATTCATCACCTTCTTTAGCAAAGGATATCAGCACGAATCAGACCAAACTATGACCACAATCTGCCTCTTTTACCTTAAGGAAATGTAACTTTCCAAAGCTAGACAGTAGGGGATAAACAGGAAATATGACCAACTTGAAACTGGGAGGTGAAGCACTTCCAGCAAGTGAGCTAAGATATTTATGACTGCCCCAATTCCTATAGCAATGAGAGGCTAAAGAGAAAGCAAGAGCAAGCCCAAGAAAAGCAATGCTCAGATTTCTCCTCTTCTGGCTGTATGAACTTCTTTGAAGCTTTAAGAATTAGCTAGAACAAAAGGTAATGGCTCTGAGAAGTGGAGATTTTTCTGGCAATAGGAAAAAGAAAAACTGAGCCTAAAGAACAGATGAATTTGTGAATGATTTGTTTCTAGGAATATAGACTTAATGATTCCTTCCCTACTCTCTACCTTTCTCTTTTGCTTATGTAACACTGAAAGAAGGAAGAAGAGCT
Organism: Pan troglodytes; assembly: GCF_028858775.2. NCBI lineage: Eukaryota > Metazoa > Chordata > Mammalia > Primates > Hominidae > Pan > Pan troglodytes. The sequence continues at coordinate 47,074,441 of NC_072404.2, forward strand.
AAGGATTTTTTTAATTAACAATTTTTAAATTTTTAAAAACAGAATGTATTTGCTTAAAATGGAGGGAACAGCTTAAAAGTTCTGTAGTATTTTTAATAGTCTTACAGAATTAGTAAAACAGAGATTGGAATCTAGGGCTCAACAAAATGAGATGGCCTTGGCAAACCCCCAATGCTTTGTTTGAGAACTCAAAGAGTTAATCTTAGAATTAAAAATAAAGGGATGTAGTCAGCTTCTTGCAGAAGATTTGTCTCAGCTTGGAATCATCATTAGATTAAGATAATCCCATTTTTCTAAAGTATCAGGCTTCCTAGAGTGATAGCCTCACACATCTGACAAACATAAATTCTCTGTGGCAAAGAATAACCTTATGGTAGGCTTCAAATTATTTTTATAAACTACTTTAAAACTATATTTTTCAACACAGTTCAAAGTAACCAAACATACCAGGAGACAAGATATCATAAAAAGAAAGGCAGCAGGAAGAAAATGATAGAAAGGCCGGGTGCGGTGGCTCATGCCTATAATCCCAGCACTTTGGGAGGCTGAGGCGGGCGGATTGCTTGAGCTCAGGAGATCGAGACCAGCTTGGGAACACAGTGAAATGCTTGAATCTGGGAGGAGGAGGTTGCAGTGAGCCAAGATCGCGCCACTGCATTCCAGCCTGGATGACAGAATGAGACTCTGTCTCAAAAAAAAAAAAAAAAAGAGAGAGAGAGATCGAGGCCATCCTGGCCAACATGGTGAAACCCATCCCTACTAAAAATACAAAAATTAGCCGGGCGTGGTGGGGTGGTGGTGGTGGGCGCCTGTAATCCCAGCTACTCTGGAGGCTGAGGCAGGAGAATCGCTTGAACCTCGGAGGCGGAGGTTGTAGTGAGCTGAGATCACACCACTGCACTCCAGCCTGGTGACAGAGCGAGACCCCGTCTAAAAAAAAAAAAAGATAGAAATAGATTATATATGTTGGGGTTATACAAGGCGGGTTCTAACATAATGCTCCTTAATAAGCTTAAGGAGATAAAAGTAGGATAACCAATTCATTCCAATTTGTCTGGAATTTTCTGAGTTTTGGTATTGAAAGTCCTGTGTCCCAGGAAGTCCCTCATTCCTGGTAAACCAGGAGGGTTGGTTGGTCACCCTAGAAAAGAAAATGTTGAGAATTTCAGCAAAGAACTAGAAAATATAAGAATATGTAAACTCTATACATGGAAAGTACTATAACCGAAATTAAGAACTTGATAAATGGGTTTAATAGCACATTAGGCACTCTGAATAGAGAAATAGTAAAATGAAGACAGATCAGAAAAAATATCTAGAAAGAAAAAATATCAAAAAGGAAGATAAAAGGAACAAAAATACTAAGAAGAGGACAAGGAGTATAGAGAAGAGGCCTAAAATACATGTAATTCAAGTTGCAACAGAAGAGCGGAGAGAAACTGGGTCAGCCTCAATATTTAAAAACATAATGGTTGAGAATATTTATGGTTTGATTAAAGACATCAAGCCATAAACAGAAAAGCGCCATGAACCACAAGCAGGAGGAAATAGAAGGCCCATCATCGCAAAAGTGCTGAAAACGAAGGAAAAGAGAAAATTTTTAAGTTGCCAGCAAAAATAAGAGAGGACTTATTGTCAATATATAGGCACTTTACCTGATATCTAACTTCTAAAAAGAAATAATAAGATTCAAAACAATTTTAAAAACATCCCTGAAGAAATAAAAGATAAAAACCTCCAGGATATCTATAGGACAGTATCGGTCACCTACATCTAAATCTTTTAATAAATCCTTCTAAAACTATACAGAAAAACAAGGAGAGCAAATGAATTGACATGTAACTATGCTTAGTGCATGACAGAGGATATTACAAACATACAGTTCCATGCGAGTTGGAAAACAAACACTTCAAATCCAGCAGAGCCAGCTTCAGTGCACGTACTACAGTAGCAACAAAGGAAGTCTGAAAAATTAAATAAATAAAGTGCATTATGATGTTAACAGTGATGAAAATTAAATCACACAATCTTCCAAAAATGAGTTCAACACTGAATGGAGAAATTCTTAGAACAGGTCTGAGACCTGGCAGATTTCCCTGAAATGGGGGTAATAGAAAGAGAAAAGAGTGTCGAATCAGGGGTTGGGTTCTCAGGAAGGTACAACTCTGAGGTCAGAGAGAACTTCAAAGTGGTGGTAGTACTTTTTAGTCTTGGTGACCATGGGAAAGAATTATAAGCAGTGAAAATTAAGGTCCTACCAAAAAAAAATTCTCAAATTCAGAAGACATACACACTTTTCCAAGCCACACCTCCTCCTCCACAAAAAAGGACACCATCTTTTTTAAATTGCACTTTATTATACCAACGAAGGATGTTCATAAGAAACCTGGTAATCCACCCAGACCCATCATATCTGCCTACTATTGTTTGGCAGAAATAAATACATTTTAAAATGCACAGAAAATAGCAACAATATCTATGCAAGTTAGTATTAGAAAAAAAACAGAAAGTGAGAATCAAGTATTTCAGCTGATAAAAATTCTCACCATAAGACATCCATAAAATACAACACCTTAAACTGAAATAAATATCTTTAAGTGAGTATTTTCAGATGTTTTTAGGTTGTAGTAGAACATTTTAAAAACATAAAGCAAAAAAGACATAAAAACATAACCATAAGAAACAAGAGTTGACAGAACTCAGAAGAAACTAAGAAAAGACAAAATTTTCTGAAAATGAAAAACCTGGAAGATGTCAAAGGGAGAATAGATCCAATGAAGCTATAATAAGAGGAATTGAGAAGAAAAATGAGAACAACTGAGTAAAAAATAACATAATCATGTCAGAAATACATAGAATCAAGCCAGACATGGTGGCTCACACCTGTCAGGTAAAACCCGGTCTCTACGAAAAAACAAAACATAGCCAGTTGTGTTGACACTCACCTGTAATCCCAGCTACTCAGGTGGCTGTGGTGAGAGGATCACCTGAAATTGGGGAGACTGAAGCTCCAGTAAGTTGTGATCATACCACTGCACTTCAGCCTGGGTAGCAGAGTGAGACCCTGTCTCAAGAAGAAAAAAAGAAAAGGCAAAAAAAGAAAGAAAGAAAGAAAGAAATAGAATCAGACAGAAAGAATTGGATATAAAAGACAGGCAAAGAAGATCCAACAGATATAATGGGAATCCTAAAGAAAAAAAAATGAAAGCAATGGAACTGAATAAATACTTAAAACCACAATAAATAAAATTTCTGTAAAGAAAAGAATACCAATCTATACTTGAAGGAGCCATCCATGTTCCTAAAAATTTTACTTGCCAAGATATTCCATAATAAAATTATTAGACTTAAAAGAGAAAAGTGATTCTGTACCAATAGACAAAAGACCAAGTGACTTACAAAGGAAAGATCTGTAGGTTATTGAAAGATACTGCAACAGAAACATACAAAGAAAGACATCCGTCGTGCAATATTTTCAATAAAGGAGTAAAGAAAATGTGAATGAAGAACTTTATATCTGACCAAGCTGTCCATGAAATACCAAGGCTATTTTATATGTGCACAGTCTCGGGATATATTGTACTCACAAGCTATTCTTAAGGAAGCTACTAAAGGACAAGCTTTATATAATCAAGAGATAGCCAGGTAAGCTTTAGCAAAGGAGTGATAATAATCGAATATGTTTAAGTCTAAGGCTAAAAGAAAGATGGGAACAAAGAAGAAAAAATAGTACAAAATATTATATGTTATGACAAAGTAGGAACAGCTAAAATAAATGGAAAGACACAGAAGATAAAAAGAATAAATTAGAAAAGATAAAACTATTTCATGGATAATTTGTGGGAGGCAAATAATATCATTTAAAATAGACAAAACTGAATAGTAGAAGTCTAAGTAAATAAAACTAAGTACTAAGGACATTATATAATATAATAGCAATAGTAATAAGATAACTAATATGACAAATATGACACCAGACACCAAAGTTGCCAATACCTTCATCTTGGACTTCCCAGGCTTCAGAACTGGAAGAAATGAATTTCTACTACGTATAAATTGCTGAGTTTATGCAATTTTGTTATATCAGCAGGAATGGACTAAGATACGCCTGAACTGAATAAAACAATAAGTAATGTTATAAAAATCCTAAACAATAATCATTAAGGTAGTACATTGGGGGTATGTATTGAAACTTTCATATTTATGAAGTTTTGTTAACTTTTTCTAAAGCATAAATGGACCAATCACAGAGACATACTATATCTTATTAGAGCACAAAGAAAATTTCAATACATTATAGGCAAGTTCTAAGGAAAAATTAATAGCAAAATTCTAAAGCCATTAAAAATGTTTTTAAAAACCTCTCTACTAAACAACTTATGTGAAAAGTGAAAAAGATTGAAATTGCGGAATGTCTAGCATATGATAATAACACTAAATATTGGATATATAGAATACAAATAAATAAGGAAAACTGATAGCCTTAAACAATAGCCTTACAAAAATAAAAATTAAAGAATAAAGGTGTAAATATTAAATCATAACCTCTGCTGAACTAAAGAAAAATGTAAACCAAAAAGAACAGAAATAAAATAAAAGCAGAACGAATATGGTAGAAAATAGAGAAATAATACAACTAATGAATAAATGAAAATGCTTTTTCATTGAGGAAAAAAATCATCAATATAGACAAACTACTGGGACACATATTTAAGGAAAAATAAGAAATGCGCTGGGCGCGGTGGCTCACACCTGTAATTCCAACACTTTGGGAGGCCGAGGTGGGCGGATGACAAGGTTAGGAGTTTGAGACCAGCCTGGCCAATATGGTGAAACCCCATCCCTACTAAAAATACAAAAATTAGCTGGTCGTGGTGTTGTGCACCTATAGTCCCAGCTACTCAGGAGGCTGAGGCAGAAGAATCTCTTGAACCCAGGAGGCAGAGGTTGCAGTGAGCCGAGATCGCACCACTGCACTCCAGCCTAGGCGACAGAGTGAGAGTCCGTCTCAAAAAAAAAAAAAAAAAAAAAAAAAGAAATGACAAAGGACCAATAACCATTAAAATAAATGACATTTTCAAAATTATAGGCACTACTTTGCACTACTCTGTAAATAAATTTGAAAACCAAGATGAGCTGAAATGCATCTTGATCATGGTGAATGGTCCTTTTAATGTGCTGTTGAATTTAGTTTGCTAGTATTTTATTGAGGATTTTTGCATTTATGTTCATCAGGGATATTAGCTTGCAGTTTTCTTTTTTGTCATTTCCTTGTTGGTTTGAGTGTCATGGAAATGCCGGCCTCATAGAGTGAATTTGGAAGTATTCCTTCCTTCTCAGTTTTTTGAAATAGTTTGAGTAGAATTGGTATTCTTTAAATATTTGGTAGAATTCAGCAGTGAATCTGTCAAGTCCTGAGCTTTCTTTGATGGGAAACTTTATATTATTGTTTTGATCTTGTTATTCATCACTGTTCTGTTCAGATTTTCTATTTCTTCATGATTTAAACATAGCATGCTGTATGTGTCCAGGATTTTACCCATTTCTTCCAGGTTTTACAATTTGTTGGTGTATAGTTAGTTGTTCATGGTAATCTCTTGTGATCCTTTGTATTTCTGTGATGTCAGCTGCAATGTGTCCTTTTTCTCTCTAATTTTATTTAGTTGAGTTTCTATTTTTTCTAAGGCTAGCTAAGGTTATGTCAATTTTGTTTATCTTTTCAGTAACCCAGCTCTTTGTTTCATTGATTTTTTTCATATTTTAGAACCTATTTGTTTGTTTATGCTCTAACCTTGTTAATTATTTCCTTCTTTTCTCTCATTTCTTGATTGTTCTTACTTTTCTGGTTCCTTGAGGTGTAATGTTAGGTTGTTTATTTAAGATCTTTCAACTTTTATGATGTAGGTGTTTATTGCTGTAAGCTTTCCTCGTAGCATTGCTTTGATGTATCCATAGGTTTTGGTATGTTGTGTTTGCATTCCCATCAAAATACCAATGGCATTCTTCACAGAAATAGGAAAAATAATCTTAAAATTCATATGCAAATACAAAAGACCCTAGACAGGCAAAGCTATCTTGAGCAAACAGAACGAAGCTAAAAGCATCACACTACCTGACTTCAAAAGATAGTACGAAGCTATAGTAACCAAAACAGCATGGTACTGGCATAAAAATAGACACATAGATCAATGAAAGAAAATAGAGAACCCTGAAATAAATCCGTTCATTTACAGCCAACCAATTTTCAACAAAGTCACCAAGAACATGCAATGAAGAAAGGGTAGTTTCTTCAATAAGTGGTATTGGGAGAAAACTGGATATCCATATGAAGAAGAATGAAAATAGACCTCTATCTCTCACCATTTACAAAAATCAACTCAAAATGAATTAAATACTTAAATGTAAGACCTGAAACTATGAAACTACTAGAAGGAAATGTTTTATGAAATTGGATTGGGCAAAGAGTTTTTTAATAAGACCTCAAAAGCATAGGTGAAAAAAGTAAAAATAGACAAATGAGATTACATCACACTATGAAACTTCTTCATAACAAAGGAAACAATCAGTAGAGTGAAGAGGCAATGTACAGAATGGGAGAAAGTATTTGCAAACTATGCACCTGATTAATATCTAGAATACATTAGGAACTCAAACAACTCAATAGCAAAATGACAGCAACAGTTCTTTAAATTTTTATTTAAAAATGGGTGAAAAGCCTGAATACACTGGGTGCAGTAGCTCATGCCTATAATCCCAGCACTTTTGGAGGCCAAAGGAGACGAATCACTTGAGTCCAGGAGCTCAAGATCAGCCTGGGCAACATGGTGAAACCCTGTCTCTACAAAAAATACAAAAATTAGCTGGACATGGTGGTGTGCAGGTGCAAGGACTGCTTAAGCTCAGGAGGCAGAGGTTGCAGTCAGTCAAGATAGCACCACTGTACTCTAGTCTGTGTGACAGAGTGAGAACCTGTCTCTCAACAGTGAGCTTAAAATATTCAGTAAACCATACTGTAAACTGACGTGCAGTCATACAGACTCTGTTGTTTCAATTATAGAGCACAGGCAGAGTAGATTTGGCATAATTCTATTTTCTTGTATTAGCCTTGAGGGTCCTACCATTCTGATTTTTCAGAATGGTAAATGAGCATTGGCTTCAACTTAAAGTCACCAGCTGCACTAACCTTAACAAGAGAATTAGCCTGTCCTTTGAAGCTTTTGAGCCAGACATTAAAAGTCCTAGACAGCATCTTCTTCTAATATAAGACTATTTTGTCTGCCTTGAAAAACTGTTGTTTACTGTCACCATCTTCATGAATGATCTTAGCTAGCTCTTCTGGGAAACTTACTGTAACTTACTGAATCAGGACTTGCTGCTTCACCTTGCACTTTCATCTTACGGAGATGGTTTCTTTCCTTAAACCACATGAACCAGCCTCTGCTAGCTTCCAACTTTTCTTCTGCAGCTTCCTCACCTCTCTCAGCCTTTATAGAAATGAAGAGAATTAGAGCCTTGCTCTGAATTGGGCTTTGGGTTCAGGAAATGTTATGGCTGGCTTAATCTTTTATCCAGACCATGCAGACTTTCTCCATATCAGCAATAAAGTTATTTTGCTTTCTTATCATTTGTGTGTTGTGTATTCACTGGAGTAGCACTTCTAATTTCCTTCAGAAACTCTTCTTTTGCATTCACAACTTGGCCATTTGGTGCAAGAAGCCTAGCTTTTGTCCTGTTTTTGCTTTAGAACATGGCTTTCTTACTAAGCTTAACATTTCTAGCTTTTATTTTAACATGAGAGACAGGCACCTCTTCCTTTCACCTGAACACTTAAAGTCCACTGTAGGGTTATTAACTGTCCTTTTTTTTTTTTTTTTTTTTTGAGACGGAGTCTCGCTCTGTCACCCAGGCTGGAGTGCAGTGGTGCGATCTTGGCTCACTGCAACCATCACCTCCTGGGTTCAAGCAATTCTCCTGCCTCAGCCTCCCAAGTAGCTATGACTACAGGCGCCCGCCACCACGCCCAGCTAATTTTTTTATTTTTAGTAGAGACGGGGTTTTACCATGTGAGCCAGGATGGTCTTGATCTCCTGACCTCATGATCCACCCTAATTTTTAAATATTAAAAATATTTAGTATTTAAATATTTTTAAATATTGTGTATCAGGCAATAGGGAGGCCAGAGAAAAGGAAGAAACAGTGAACAGCCAGTTGGTGGAGCAGTCAGAACACACAACGTTTATCAATTAAGTTTTCCATCTTTCATGGGCAAAGTCCCCCAAAACAATTACAATAGTAACATCAAAGGTCACTCACTGACCACGGAGCGTCATAACAGATATGATGATGATGAAAAAGTTTAATTCAATGAAAAGAGAATTACAATTCCTGCAATATTCATGTGACACAGATTCATGTGTCATTTTCCTGTGACACAGAGACATGAAGTAAGCACATGCTGTTAGAAAAATAGCACCCATAGACTGGCTAGGTGCTGGGTTGCCACAAACCTTCAATTTGTAAAAAACACAATATCTGTGAAGTGCAATAAATGAAAGTATCCCTGTATGTAAAATCTCCATAATGAAAATTTCAAAATATGTATAAAATACAAAAGTGGACATGAATAAATGGAAAGACATCTTTTGTTCTTGGGGAGTATAAATCAAAATTATAAACATGTCAATTCTCCCCAAGATGATATGTAAATTTAAAATGATCCCAACACAAATATTAAACATTTTCTTTCTGGAGCTAGATAAGTTGATTCTAAAGTTCACATGAAAAATTTTAAATGCAAGAAATGCTTGGAACTGCTGGAAAAAAGAGAACAATTGGAGAGACTACCCCTGCAAGACAATAGGGAAAATTAAAACAGTGTCAAACTGGTGTAGATCTGGTTCAAGATCCAGAAACTTATCCAAGAGCATATGAAAACAAAGAATTTATGATAAAGGTAGCATTTCAAATTACTAAGAAAATGTTAAGGTTTGAGTAAACGGTTTTGAAACGAATGGTCATTTGGAAAAAGATAAGATTGAATCTATATATCATACATGAGAATAAACTCCAAATGCATCAGATATCCATACATAAAAGAAAAAATCTTCAGTAGAAATGCTAGGAAAAAAAATGAAGAATTCCTTCAACACATGGATGTGGGAAAAGCTGATCTAACTATGACCCAAAATCCAGATGAAGTTTTAAAGAAAGGATGATATATTCTAACACATTTTTGAAGAAAACTTTTGCATTATAAAAACAAAAAGGAAACCATAATAAACAAAATCAAAGAACAAATGACAAAGTGGGAGGAGATATTTGCAAAAGATAATGAGCTAATTTCCCTACAGGAAATTCTTAAAATCAAATAAAAACCAAACACTATTTTTTTTTAATGGGTAAATGACATGAACAGAGAATTTATCCAAACAGATGTACAAATGACCCTTAAAACCTGCTCAACTTCCTTCACTGAGAAAATGCTAGTTAAAACAACACTGAGCTGTCATTTTTCTCAAACCACTGGATGGACAAAATATTCAAGTCTAACACTATTAGCAAAGCTGTGAAGACACAGATACCCTCACAAATTGACAGTAGGAAGGGAAAATAGTAAAATCCTTATGGAGGAGTGTTTGGCAATACAGCCTACTATGTGCACATTTACTGTTTGACCCAGAAATCCCATTTCTAGGAATTCATTCTAAAGTTATACCTTGACAAACACAAAGCAACATGTACAAAATTACGTCAATGTCTATTCAAAAGAGAGAGGTTGAGTAAACGATAAGGCACCCACACAATGGAGTTTTATGAAGCTATTTAAAAAGAACAAACAAGACCTTTATAAACTAATGTGGAGTGTTTTTTTCAGGTATATTATGTGAAAAAACAAGGTATCAAAGAATAAAGAATGTAGTGTGCCACCTCTTGTGTAAAAAAGGAGACATTCTACGTAGAAATAGGAAAAGAAGTGAGATTTTGCAAAGTTTTGACTTTTGAATCAGGTAAATATTTGCATATTAAAAATTAAATGTAAAAGGATAAAAAATTAAAATTATCTATAAGGAGAACTTGACTGATTATGAATTTTATAATACAACCATATGGGAAAAATATTATTTCAAGTAATACATATTTTAGGAACTGAAAGAACTGCACAGAAATCTTGAACTTTGTTTAGTAAACTTTATTAATGGGTGGTAGTTTGGTGTCATAATTCTAAAACCCTTGTTTTATATTGTAGAATGGAGTTCACAAGTCAATACACAGATATGGTTGGGAACTGATGTTCTCAATGTGATAGAATATAAGACACATGTATCTTCTTTATTTTCCATATATACATATGGTAAAGAAAATTACTGCAATATTAGCTTTAAATAGAATCAGTATGAAATCATGACTTCTAAAATTGTAGTTCCTAGCTGTTTCCTATAACAGCCTAGAAGCGATGATGTTGCAGCAGCAATGAGCACAGCTGAAGCCAGATCTTGGTTTGTGTGGTAGGCAGAATGATACCCTTCTTCCAAAAGCAGTTCACATCCTAATTCCCAGAACCTGTGACTATGGTATGCGCTATGGCTCTTAATTAAGTTGTGGATAAAATTAAGTTTGCTAACCTTGGATTACATTGTTGGGCCCAAAATAATTGCAAGGGTCCCTAAAAGATGACAGGAGAGGCAGAAGTGTCCATCGCATCAGAGTGGTGTGAGGTAAGAAAGACTTGACCAGGCATTGCTGGTGCTTTGAAAATAGACGGTGTCAACAAGTCAAAGATTATGGGAAGCCTCTAGTAGGTAGAAAAGAAAAGGAAATGGACTTGCCTTTAGAGCCTTCAGGAAAGAATGCAGCCCTGTTGATATCTTGGTATTAGCCTAGCAAGATCTATTTCAGACTCCTGACCTTACAACAATAAGATTTAAAACGTGTTTTGTCTTAAGTCACTGAATTTGTGGTAATTTGTTGCAACAGCAGTAGGAAGCTAGTACAGTTTCCAGATACTCTTCCCTACCAAAATGGGCAATAGCTAGCTGAAGAAAAGGCTGATTTCCAGTGCTGGGGAAGCGATAGTTCCTGATAAGCCAGGAGATTTCACTGTAGCACAAAGCAAGAGGTCCTGAAAGAATGATGAAGGTCTTCAAATGGACACAGATTTGAAGAGGTTCCCACTGGCTAAATATGGGACAATTGGAGCATCTAAAAGAATAGTGATAGAAATGGTTTATAATATGATGAATAAAAAGAGTATTGATTAATTCATAGAGGCACTAAAAGAAAATTAATACAGAAGATCGTCAGCTAAAAAATATAGAAATAATTATAGAATTGGAAAGTTACACTTGACAATCGCCACGCTAGTAGTAGATTTAGGTTAAGAGTCATTAATGGCTGCTAAAGCAATTTGGTGAAAGCTTCAGGGAAGTGAACATTCATATGGTCTCAGATTATCACCTCACAGATCCTGCAGATTGCTTATTAATCATAGAGGGGAATCGTTCTGACACAACGAGAAGAACACATGACATCTGTTTTCTTGCAAAAATTTTTATCCTGATTCTTATAAAGAAATAATTCAACAAACTCAGATTTAGGGGCGTTTTACAAAACATACAGCCTGGAATCTTCAAAAATGTTTATACCATTAGTGAGAAAAATATCAGGAAGACTGATCTGGATTGATGGAGACTGAAGAGATGGAGCAACTAAATGGAATTGCATCATCCTTGATTGGATCCTGGACTTTGAAACCCACTTAACACACTCTAATGAGCATTTTTGAGAACACTTGGAAATACTGAATGTTAGGTAATATTAATTCATGATATTAAATATCTTTGGTGTGATAATATTGTGCTTATACAGAATGCCCTGCTTCTTAGAAATACCTTGTTGAAATAAGTGAAAGGTATATGGATATTCATTGTACTACTCTTTGTGTAGCTTTAAAATTCTTCAAAATAGGCTGGGCGCGGTGGCTTGTGCCTGTAATCCAAGCACTTTGAAAGGCCGAGGTGGGCGGACCACGAGATCAAGAGATCAAGACCATCCTGGCCAACGTGGTAAAACCCCATCTCTACTAAAAATACAAAAAATGAACTGGGCGTGGTGGCACATGTCTGTAGTCCCAGCTACTCGGGAGGATGAGGCAAGAGAATCGCTTGAACCCAGGAGGCGGAGGTTGCAGCCAGCCGAGATTGTGCCACCGCACAATCGAAACTCCGTCTCAAAAAAAAAAAAAAAAAAAAAAAAATTCAAAATAAAACATTGGAGGAGAAAAAGAAATAAGCACCCTAGAATTCTTTACCTAGTACAAATATTCTTTAAGAATGACTGAAATTTTAACCTTTTTAGACCTAAAAAGTCCTGAGAATCTTTAATTGGCAGATTTATATCAAAGGAAATACTACAATTGTGTTCAGAAGAAAAATAAGCCCAGATGGAAGGTTAGATGTGAGAAAACAATAAAGAAAAATGAAAATCATAACTATATGGGAATACCTAAATGGATATTTACAGTATAAAACAATAACAATACCTTATGTAGTTTAAAATGCCTATAGAATTAAAATACACAAAGGTCAAGAATTACAAGAGGCTGGTGAATGCAGCTCAAGTTAGTTCTGAAGTCTTTGCATTGTCCAGAATAACTCTGATAAGAATGCATACTGCTATCTCTAAGGTAACCAGGAAAATAGTGAAACATGCATTACTCCTAGGCTAATTGAAGAAAAATAGAATAATAAAAAATATCCAATATAGCAAAAAAGGAGGAAAAATGAAACATTGAGGAACAAGGCAAATAAAAAGTATTTAGTAAGATGGTAATTTAAACTCAAACATATCAGTAACTGCAATAAGTGTAAATAAACTAAACGCTCCAATTTAGATAAGATCAGGTTGGATATAAGAAAATCTAAAATAACCATCTGCTGTTTACCAGAAACATATCGAAAACATTAAGGATAGAGAAAGATTGAAAGTAAAAAGAAGAAGTTTGCTTTCTGACCACAATCCATTAAGCAAAAAATCAATAAGAAAAGCCCCCATACGTTTTGAAATTTAGCACTACACTTTTAAACAACCAATATTCCAAAAAGAAATGGACTGTTGACATGATGACACATCACCCTGGACTGAGTAAACATTTTGATTTCCACGGCAGTGAAAATTAAAACATATTAAAACTTGTAGAATGCAGCTGTGCTTAGAGGAATATTTATAGCCCTAAAATGGATATCTTAGAAAAAAGTAAAAGTTGAAAATCAACAAGATAAAGATTAGTTACAAAACATAAATAAATTAAACTAAAATAAAGTAGAATGAAGTAAATAATAAATAGAAGAGCAGAAATTAATAAAAATAGAAAACAAACAAATATACAATAGGGATTATCAATGAAGCGTTGGAGTGATGAATAAAATCTATAACTCTCCAGAAGACTTTCCAAGAAAAAAAAAAGAGAAGCAAAAAACCAATGTCAAGAGTAAAGGAAAATGGAATCTGGGGGATATCCCCACAAATTCTGCAAACATTTAAAAGATAGTACCTGTATATCAAAATATTGTACCGTATACCTTAAATATATATAGTTTGTTTGCCAGTTATACCTCACTAAAGCTAGGGGTGGGGGTATAATAGTAAGAACATATTGTAAAAAACCTTTTTGCCAATAAATTTGAAATTTTAGTTGAAATACACAAATTCCTAGAAAAATACAGCCTATGAAAACTGACACAAGAATCCACATTAGTTTTACTAAAACTAGTAAATATAATGAGTTCATAATTAGAAATTTAAAACTTTCTTATAAGGAAAATTTCTGGCCCCGACAACATTGTTGGTGAATTCTACTAAACATCTCAGGAAAAAATAATATAATTTTTTAAAAAACTTACCGAGAAAATAGAAGAAGAAAGAATTCTCCGCACTTATTTTATGAGGCCAGATAATGTTGATATCGAAACCTGACACATTGCAGAAAGGCAAATTATAGATGAACTTCATTCATAATCATAGATGCAAAAATTCTGAATGCAATATAATATGGAATCCAGCAATATATAAAAAGGATAATAGAATTCAACCAAGTTCAGTTTAATCCAGGAATGCCTGGTTACTCTAATATTGAAAAATCAATTGATGTAATTTACCATAAAGAAAAAGGAAAAGGTATGAACCTCTCAGCAGATGAAGAAAAAAGCATTAATAGAATTAGCATCTATCTTGATTTTTTAGCACACTCATAAACAAAGAGATGGCTTTAGTTTAATAAAAGTTAACATAAACAAAATCTACAGCACGTCAGCTATCCTTTGCTACATAATTAACCACCCCAAAACTTAATGGTTGAAAACGTAACCATTTTATTTGCTCTAGGCAGGTTTTGTAGATCAGTCCCTTCATCTTGGATCATTCTCTGCCTTCTTTTGCTTGTGGCTTGCTTGGATGTTGTCTAGGGTCACTCACGAAGCCACATCTGATGGCTCAAAAAAAGCCAGTTGGTCTGAAACACTCTTTTTCACAGGGCTGGTGGTCGGTGCTGGCTGTGACAGCTAGAAAGGTAGGCCTTTCTCTCTCCAGTGTGCCTTCTCCTCTGGGAGGCTTGCCAGAGCTTCTTGACTTGACAATGAGAGAATTCCAGAAAGCGACAGCAGAGCTGCAAGGCTTCTTGAAGCGTAGGCTATGGAATCCACACATTGTCATGTATGTTGCATTATTTTATCAAGGCAAGTTACAAGGCCAGCTCTGATTCTGGGAGAACAGATGACTAGAACCTCCCTCTTGATGAGAGGAGTAAATGCACGCTCACCTTGCAAAGGGGCACGTAAATGGGGAGGTTAGAAATCTATGCCCGTATTTTTTGATGTACCACGTATAGTACACATCACATTAATAGTGAAATATTGGAGGCTTTCCTTTAAAGTTTAAAAATCAGAGAAGGATACCCACCATCACCACTTTACTAAAATTATACGGGAGATCCTAGACAGTTTCGTAAGCCAAGAAAGAGTTTTTTGAAAAAATATAGTTTATAAAGAGAAAATAATTGTCATTATTTACTCATAGCACATGTAAAATATGCTACAGAATCTACAGATAAATTATTAGAATAATATTTGAGGTAAACATATAAAATGTAATGGTATTGCTATATGTCAGCAACAAACAGTTTATCAAATTTGTAATAACATCACTTGTCATAACATCAAAATGATCAAACACCCAGGAATATATCTAACAAAGAATATACAAAATTGTAAGCAAAAAGCAAACAAAAAACTATTAAAAATGAGAGTTTAAGAGAATGAAAAGACACACCATAGACTGGGAGAAAATTTTGCAGAATGTATACCTGATAAAGATACATGTATCCAAAATATACAAATATCTCTTAAGCTCAACAATAAGAAAACAAACAACCCAACTAAATAGTGGACAAAATATCTGAACAGACACATCACCAAAGAAGATATACAGATGGCAAATAAGCATATAAGAGACATGCCAACATCATATGTTATCAGGGAGTTACAAATTAAGACAAGAGTGAGACATCACTATGCATTTATTATAATGGTAAAAAGCCCAGAAAACAACATCAAATGCTGGGAAGGATGTGGAGCAACAAGAACTCTCATTCATGACTGGTGGAAAATGCAAAATGATATTTTCCATTTTGGAAATGCAACAGCCACTTTAAAAGACAGTTTGACAGCTTTTATCAAGCTAAACATAGTTTTACCATATATGATTCATTTCCAGGTGAGTTGAAAACATGTTCAACCACAAAGTTGCACGTGAATGTTTATAGCAGTTTTATTCATAATCATCAAAATCCGAAAGCAACTGAGATATACTTCAATGGGTGAATAGATAGGCAAACTATGGGACATCCATACAAAGGAATATTGTTTAGCAATTAAAAATGAACTATCAAGCCACAAAAAGACTTGGAGGAACTTTAAATATATATTGCTAAGTGAAGGAAACCAGTCTGAAATGCCTACTCTGTAATTCCAACTGTGTGACATCTGAAAAAGACAAAACTATGTAAAGTAAAAATATCAGGGGTTACTGGGTTTGGGGGGAAGTAGAAAAGTGATGAATAATTGAAGCAAATGAGATTCTTGGGGCAGTGAAACTATTCTGTATGATAGTTCAATGGTAGATACATTATATTATGCACTTGTCAAAACCCATAGAACTATACAAAACAAAAAGTAAATCTTAATTAAAGCCTGGATTTTAGCTAATAATAATGTATTAATGATTCATTAACTTTAACAAATGTCCCACATTAATGCAAGATGTTAATGATAGGGGAAACTGCACTTGTTGGAGGGGATGCTGTGTAAACTTTCTGTATTAGCAATTTTTCTGTAAATCTAAAACTGTTATAAAAAGTGAAATCTACTGATTTCTTTAAAAACCAAAAAAAATTAGGCTGGGTACCATGGCTCATGCCTGTAATCCCAACACTTTGGGAGGCTGAAGTGGGAGGTTTGCTTGAGGCCAGGAGTTCGAGACCAGCCTGGAAAACAAAGCAAGACACTGTCTCAACCAAGAAAAAAAAAAAATTAGCTGGGCACTGACTGCAGCACACACCTGGAGTCCTAGTTACTCTACACAGAGTGTGGAGGAAGTGGGTGGTTGAGGCAGGAGGACTGCTTGAGCCTAGGAGTTTGAGGCTGCAGTGAGCTATGGTCACACCACTGTACACACACACACACACACACACACACACACAAATAAATAAATAAGATCTAAATAAAATTCATGAATTAAGACTCAATTATAGATCTAAGTTAATGCCAATCAAAACACAACAGTTATTATTTGGGGTAAGATGGGGTGGAGGCAATTTTAAATCTGTAGTAATTACGACAATATGGAATAGTTGCCAAAACAAATAGACCAATGGGATGAAATACTGAGTCCAAAAGCAGACCACATATATATATATAGATGAGTGTCCCTGATCAACTTGAGACCATACGTGTTTCAGATTTTTGATTATTTTGGATTTTTAAATATTTGCATTACATACTTATTGGTTGAACATCCCTAATCCAAAAATTGAAAATGCTCCAGTGAGCATTTCCTTTGAACATTGTTTTGATGCTCAAAATATTTCAGATTTTGGAGCATTTTGGATTTCAAATTTTTGGATTTGGGATGCTCAACTTACATGTAACTGATAAGAAAGGTGGTACCGCAAAATAGTCTAAGGTAGAGGTTCTTTTCAGTCAGTAATGCTAAGAAAAGTTGGAAATCTCTGTGGGAAAAAAAAAAAAGAAACCTAATCCCCACCTCATACCATAACAATGCCAGCTCCAAATGGATTCGGGAACCGCATGCCAAAAGTAAAGCAATCGAGCTTATAGAACAAGAGCTCTTAGCCTGGTGTCTGCACTATGAACTCCCAAAGAGTTCACAGCTAGAATTCAGAAAGTTCATAAACTTGGACAGGGAAAAATAACTGATGTTTATTTTATATAACTTTTCAGACTCAAATTCACGATTTCCTTCAATTATGAATATAGACAACAATCCACAGTAGTGTTAGCAGCACCTGTCCAGTTGGCAGCAACAGTAATCATAGGTATTTTCATTTTACCCTACAGATGTTGCAGATTGCTTTATATATCACTTCCACTCAGTTTTACTTCAAAATTATTGTAGTTATTTGACCCATTGCTAGAACTTGGTATCTAATGTTAACAAAAAGCACATAAATTACTATACAAAATGACTTTTAAAAATATTTTAACAACTGTATTTTGACAACATCTAATGTTAACAAAAAGCACATAAATTACTATACAAAATGACTTTTAAAAATATTTTAACAACTGTATTTTGACAACATTAGCTTCCTTTTTAATCATATGTATTTCACATTATACATTTAAAATGTTTTTCTGAGGTGTTTACACCTGTAATCCCACACCATGGGAGGCCAAAGCAGAAAAATCACTTGAGGTCAGGAGTTCAAGACCAGCCTGGGCAACATGGGGAAACCTCATCTCTACTAAAAATGCAAAAAAAATTAGCCATGGATACTGGCGCATGCCAGTAGTCTCAGCTCCTCGGGAGACTGAGGTGGGAGAATCACCTGAGCCTGGGAAGTCTAGGCTGCAGTGAGCTGTGATGGCACCACCACACTCCAGCCTGGGTGACAGAGAAAGACCCTGTCTCAAAAAAGAAATCCATGGCACAGAAAATATTAAAAATAATACAAGAGACAATCCTCATAACACTGAAGTAAGGAAAGTACTAACCACAAAAGAAAAAAGATGACAGAAGAAAACAAAATTCTCAGAATGAAGAATTTCTACAAACAAAAGAAATTTGTAAGAAAGTAAAACTGCAAGCCACAGAATGAAAGAAAAATATTTGTAACACATGTAACCAAATAAAGCTTTTGCCCAAAATATACAAGGAACGCCTACATTACTAAGACAAGATACACAACTCAAGAGAAAACTGGACAAGAGCCTTGGACAGGTACTTCACAAAAATAAGAAATTCAGGTAACCAATACACTTGTGAAAAGATGGTCAGCCTCACTAATAATCAAAACAATGTTTTTAAAAGTTAAAACCACCATAGTATACTGTTATACACTCACCAGAATGGCTAAAGTGGGGAAAAGACAGAAAAATAAACTGTCATTATGGATGTGGAGCAATAGAAACTCACATACATCACTTGGGAAAATGGCAAAATGGTACAACTATTTTGGAAAACTCTTTGACGTCAGCTACTAAAATTGAAAATACATCACACCATGACCAAAACATTTCACCCTTGATTAATATTTAACAGAAATGTTGCTCCAAGAGGCAGGTACAAGAATGTTTACATCAGCATTGTTTAGAATGACCCCAAACTGTAAGCTGAAATGTCCTTTAATAGTAGATATACAAATTATACTTTATCCACACACTGGAATTCTGTACAGTAATGAAAAGGAACAGAACACAGTTACATGCAGCAACATTGATGAGTTTCACAAATACATAATGTTGAGCAGCAGAAGCTACAAACAAAAGAATATCTTACTAGATTGATGCATTTATGTAGAGTTCAAAATATATGCAAAACTAAACTGCAGTGCTTTGATGGGAAAGAAAAGCAAAGAGGTGATTACAACCATAGTTGGGATCATGGTGATCTCTGGGAGAAGGGAAGGATAGTGCCTGGGTGAGTTCACAGAGCAGCTCCCAGAGTGCAGGCAGAGTACTGTCCTTGCCCCTACGTGGTGGTTGCATGACCGCTCATTTTGGACTATACCACTGAGCCGTACTTTTCTGTTTTGTGCAAGTTCTGCTGGGAAAAGAAAACAGTAGATGTACAGAGTTGGCAATTTATTTTACAGTAAAAATGTTAAAATAAAAAGTGATATATGTTTTTCATAGGATAAAGTTCAGGCAGTGCAAAAGGCTGGATGGTGAAAATGGAACATCTATCACTAGAGATAACTGGTAGTGTTTTTGTTTATCTTTTCAAAGTTTTTCTATGCCTAAGCAGTTAGAGATACAGATAGAGAGATGGAGAGACGATAAGGAAGGGGAGAGGGAGGATATAGAAAGTTGAAAGAGAAAGCAACAAAGAGAGAGAGACCTTCTAAAGGAAAAACATACTATACAAAGAGAAACACTGTATTCACACTGTTCTGCATCATGCCTTTTTCATTGAACTAAATCTCTTGGAGGTTCTTCCATATAAGCACATACAAATGTAGCATGTTCTTTTTAATGACAATATTATACCTGTATAAATTTACCATAATTTCTTTATTATTATTGATAAAAAAAAATTTTTTTGAGATGGAGTCTCACTCTGTTGCCCAGGTTGGAGTGCAGTGGTGCAATCTTGGCTCACTGCAACCCCCACCTCCCAGGTTCAAGCAGTTCTCCTGCCTCAGCCTCCCAAGTAGCTGGAACTACAGCCGGTTAATTTTTTCTGTATTTTTAGTAGAGACGGAGTTTCACCATGTTGGCCAGGCTGGTCTCGAACTCCTGACCTCAAGTGATCTGCCCGCCTTGGCCTCCCAAAGTGCTGGGATTACAGGCATGAGCCACCATGCCCAGCCCATTATTGATAGAATTTAGATTGCTTCCAGTCATTTACCAATACAAAGAACTTTATAATGACCACCTTTATATGCAGTGCACTGATACATGAAAGTATGTGTAGGTAGGTTTCTGGAAGAAGCATTGCTAGGTCACAGGGCATGTTGATAGCTACTGATCTCCAAAATGTTGAATCAATTTACATCCTACCAACAGTGTACGAGAGAATCTGTTTCCCAACACTCTCCTCAATACTCTGTATTATTAAATGTTTTGATCTTTGCCAATTAAATATGTAAAAATTGGCCTCCAGTTTAAATTTGCACTTCTTTTGTTAAAAATAAGTGTGCATCGTTTCACATATTTATACATGTTGCTATTTCTTTTTCTATGAACTCTTCATTTATAGCATTTGCCTACTTAAAGATTTGGAATAGATAATGCATTTCCTTGGTTGAGAAGTCAAAAGATATGAAATAAGACACAATAACATTTCCCTCCCATCCCATCTTCTGCCTACCCAATACCCCTTTCTTATAAGCAACCAATTCCATGATTTTCATATATGCCCTTCCAAAGAAATTCTATGTGTAAGCGTACAAATATATGCATATGTACATGCATGTGTGTTTTTCCCTCTTTTTTTTCCCCAAACGGTAGGGGGAAGATGGGATGGGAGGGAAATATTATTGGGTTATTTTTCCCTGTACGCATTCTTCTGCCAAAGATTTTCAAAGATTTTTGAGGCCTTCCCCAATCCCAGCTGACCAAGTGGAGGCATGCAATAGGCACAATAATTTCTACCATCCAGATGCAGCACAGGAGGCTTCACTGTGGATGGCAGGAAGAAACCAGGAGAAAGAAGTCTGTTTCTAAGAAGTGTTTCTCATAAGGCTCTGCCCTGAAGCTATTTCTTCCCATCAGAAACCACAGGACCGGATAAACAGCCCCTCCCAAAGTGCTGAGAAAAGCGAACAGTGGATGTACAGCAGTGACCTGAGCACATCGAGACGGACACAGCACAAACGTGGGGGTCGTAGACAGCAGCAGGATGAAGGATTGCCAGTCAGGGAGCACACAGGTGAGAATGTAGATAGCAGTTAGCACAGCCAGCCTGGCAGCAAACCAAAAGCAGAACTCCAACCCAGGAAGGTAGCTGCCAGTCCTCTCCCTGGGTACACAGTGATGCAATGCCAAACTCGCAGAGGACAGACAAGCACGAAACAGATTGTGGGAGTGGGACACGGACTTGCATTGGGAAGATGCAGAGTGGCTGACGTTCTAGAAGAGACAGTGAGTCAGGCACTGAGGGTGGGGCTTAGTCCCATACCAGGATCCCAACTGAGACATGGCCTCTGGGCACCATGATTAACCAGTAGGAATTAGTGTTTAAACAAGATCTTACCTGCACTCTGCATATTGTAATTAGCTATGTGCATGTTTAAATTAATTAGGGCACAGTTTTGTATGTACCTTGCCCATAGGATTGTTTGGTTCTGCTCTACTTAAATCCTTTCTTGTTTTTCTATATTCCTAATCAAATAACTTCATCAATTGTTGGGGAACTGAAACCTCTAAATGAATTACCCAAACTGAGCATGGGTTGTGACTATGAATACTTCCATGGACTACCTTTAGAGTCGTTTATTCTTCTAGTCTACTCTGATCAGTACTGTGTTCCAGACAACATGATAGGAGCAGAGGACATGACAAGTGGAGTAAGTACAGTTCCTACACTCAAGGAATCCAGTCTGTTATGGGGAAGAGAGACATAATTAAAATGGATAATTAAAATCCAGTATAAAAAGTTCTGCAATAAAAAATATTAACTGAGTGTCTTAAGAGTGCAATGGATGGAGCCACCAGTTCTGCCTGAAGTTATCAGGAAAGGATTCCCAGAGGAAATGACACTTGAGCTAGGTCTTAAAAGGGATTACAGGAGTCTTCTAGGCAGAGAAGTGGAAGAAGACATTGTTGGCTGGGAGAATAGTGTGTGTATAAAAGCACAGTCATATCTGGGCATAGCATCTCCTGAGAGGACTTAGAAGTTCATGGTAGCTGAGGCAAAGGTGCATGGTGAGAGGAGGTGAGGGAAAAGAGGTACGTAAGGCCCAAATTGCTAAAGCATTTGGGAAACCAACAAACCCAGCCCTGACAGGTTTGACTGATAGGAACTAGTGGCCAAATGTCCACCTAGGAAGGTAATGCAATCAACCTAGGAGAACACTGAGGGCCACCAGTGATGCAGGCACAGGGAATATACAATCTAACTAGGACCTTACTGTAATGGAATTTTGCAGGTTAAATTTTGCACTTCAGTGAGGAGAAGGAATTAACTCTCCCATCCTTACCCTTATAGCGGTGATTCTCAACCAAGGGGCATCGCGACAAAATTGTCCCAGCTGGTGGATGCTGCAGGCATTTATTAAGTAGAGGCTGCTAAACATCCTACCATACACAGGACTGCCCCCACAACAGAGAACTACCCAGTCCAAATGTCAATAGTACTGAGGTTGGGAAACCTGCCCTATACATAATAGAAATATTTTACCCACATATGGATCGCACATTGGAGGCACTAGTGCATAATAGTTACATCCCTTTTAATATCCAAGAAATGTAGAGGAACTGTTTATATCTTTTTCAGTCTTTCCACCTTTTGCCTCCTGCTCTCACTTTTAGCTTCCTGAACTACCATGTTAGCAGCTTCTTCTGTAATACAGTGTCCTCTCTCAAGTTCTTGGCCTCACACCCCTTTACTCCCATGGTAATACCTGGCATTCACATTAATATTGTGCATCACAGTGTCTGACATGCTCTCGCTCATGCTTTGTAATTTTAGCCACACATAAGTGCTATGAAGTAAGTAAGACAGGCATCGTAAGCACAGTTTGCAGGTGAGGATCTCTGGATCACATGGCCAGCATGTGCTCAAGCCAGGCCTCCAATTTAAATGGACTCCTGAATCAAAGCCTCCTCACCCACACGTTACAGCAGGTTGCCTTCACATTTTTTAACTGGGGACTAAAATATGCCTTAAATGTCTGAACAATGTTTAAGCAATTTCAGTGTTTAATGTATTTATGTATTTGATGATTCTTCACTTATACAGCTGGCCTTACCAGGTCTATTTGCTGTATGCTGTGTCTTTTGAAAGACTGTTATAGGTGAGAATGGCCCTTAGCTTTGATGGCCTCCTTTCATCTGGTGGATCTACTGCTTTCTGCAGTAACCACAGTCATGCATAGGATACCTAAAGAGCATCTGCCCAGCCTCAGGATCTGCATGCTTAAGAGGGAGTTCTTGGTAGTCATGATTGACTCCCCCTAGTACTGTAAGAGAGTCGAGGGCCATATACGTTAATCAGTTGGGCCAATCAGAGTGAGAATTTGACATTGAGACTGCAAATAGGATTTAGCCTCCCCCCAGGTGGCTGAAACTATGACATGTAAACATGGGACCTATTGGTTTTCATATCTTTCTAGCATGTGGACAAAAAAATCCAAAACAAAAGTACAAAAACTAGTTTGCAGAAACAGGATAATGAAGCAAATGATTAAAAATAAAAAGAAATGGTTATCTATATACAAAAGAACAAAGTTGGACCCCTTCTTTATACTACGCACAAAAATTAACTCAAAGGGTATCATAGACCTAAATGTAACTGCCAAAATGATAAAATTCTTAGAAGAAAACATAGAAGTAAATTTTTGTGACGTTGGGGTAGACAATACCTTCTTAGACATGACAACAAAAGCACAAGCAACATGAAAAAAATGATAAACTGGACTTCATCAAAATTAAAGACTTTTGTGCTTTAAAGGACATTACAAAGCTAAATGACCCACAGAATGAAACAAAATATTCTAAATCATATGTCTGATAAAAAGAATTGCATCCAGAATCTATCAAGAACTCTTATAACTGAATAATAAAAGGACAACCCAATTGAAAATCAGATTTAAAAAATCTGGATAGATCCAAAGAAGATATTAAAATGCCCCCATAAGGTAAGAAAAAGATACTTAACATCATTAGTCACTATGGATTAATCAGAACCACAGTGGTATACTACTTCCCACCCACTAGGATGCCTATAATCAAAAAAGCAAAAACTAACAAGCATCAGCGAGGATGAGGAGAAATTGGAACTCTCACACGTTACTGGTGGGAATGTAAAATGACTCAGCCACTGTGGAAAACAGTTAGGCAATTCCTCAAAATGTTAAATGCGAAGTTGCCATATGATCCCACAATTCCACTCCTACTTGTATATCCAAAAGAATAAAAGCATGTGTTAACACAAAAATTTATACACAAATGTCCACAGCAGCATTATCCATAAGAGCCAAAGAGTAAAAGCAGCCCAAATGTCTATCAACGGTTGAATGTAGATAAAGGTGGCATATCCATACAATGAAATATTTGGCAATATAAGTGAACAAAGTACTGATAGACGCTACCGCATGGATGAACCTTGAAAATATTACAGTAAATGAAAAAAGCCAGACCCAATAGCCCACAGATTATGTGATTCCACTTGCATGAAATGTTCAGAATAGGCAAATCAATAGAGACAGAAAGCAAATAGTGGTTACCATGAGCTGGTGGGGTTTGGAGGGCCATGAAAAGTGAGCCATTGGGCACATGGGACTTCTTTGGGGGATGATGACATGCTCTCAAATGGATTGGGGTGATGATTGCACAACTCTATGAATATACAAAATACTGTTGAATTGTAAACTTTAAATGAATAAATTTTATGACTTGTGGTAGGAGTAGGAAAAGCTATGATCTTGGGCTTAGCAAAGTGTCAAAAGAGATGTCAAAGATTGAGAAATAAAAGAAAAAATGAGGTCAGGATTCAAACGGATACAAGAATAGAGCACAAAACCAAGTGGGGAGAAGCACTAAAGTAACAGGTGTCTTACTCCATTATTACTTATTATGGAATTCCTGAAAGTGCGAAGTTTGTAAAATAAAGGAATTTATTTCTTACAGTTTTAGAGGCTGAGAAGTCCAAGGTCAAGGAGCTGCATTTTGTGAGGGCCTTGTTGCTAAAGGGGACTCTCTGCAGAGTCCAGAGGCAGTGCAGGGCATCACATGGTGAGGGGGCTGAGCATGTTAAGTCTCTCTTCTACTTCTTCTTATAAAGTCGTCAGTCCCACTGCAGTGATAGCCCATTAATTCTTTAATTCTTTAACCCGTTAATCTAATTATCTATGAATAGATTAATCCTTCTGACCCAATCACCTCTTACAGGCCCCATCTCTTAATACTGCCACATTGGGGATTAAGTTTCAACATGAATTTTAGAGGAAACAAATATTCAAACCAGTAGCAACGAAGTCTAAGTGGAGGGAACGTGAGGGGAAAAGAATGTGGTCTTTGGATTCCCTTTTCCAACCCCAAAGATTCTCCCTACTTGCTTTGAGACCTGGTTGTATGGGTCAACCTCTCTGATTCCCAGTTTCCAAATTGGCAGAACAAAGTTTAAAACCTCCTTTTCAGAGTTGCAGAAAAAGAAAACTAGAAGAATAAACATTTTATTCTCTGTAAAAAGCTAATAAAGTTATATAAGGACAGAGAGTTATTCTCTCTAGTTCACCATGTGGTCCTGGAACATTTCAAAGAGCACACTAGGCTTTCAACAACAAAAACTAGCTATTAATCACCCTGAGAAGCATATTGATAGAAGTACCTGCAAACACAGAGATATCACTCCGTGTTTATCGGTGCTTAACACTCTGTTCTAACTTATCATTAATTTGCTTTAGTTCTTTCTCCCCCACTAGGCTGTGGGTTGTTTGAGGACAGGGAGTTCATCCCAGTTGCCTAGCATGATGGATCCTTTCCCATAGGCAGTGCTCCATAAGGGAATGGTAAATGATTTAAGGAAATTCACTAAATGGACCTTGGATGAGACTGAGGGGAGATAGCATTAATTAAGTTTCAGAGGCAGAGCAATGTAAGTAGACACAAAAGGTAGGATTACATTTTCTTTTCTTTTTGAGATGGAGTCTCACTCTGTCACCTAGGCTGGAGTGCAGTGGCGCCACTTGGATCACTGCAACCTCCGCCTCCCAAGTTCAAGCGATTCTCCTGCCTCAGCCTCCCAAGTAGCTGGGATTACAGACGTGCACCACTACACTCAGCTAATGTTTGTATTTGTAGTAGAGATGGGGTTTCACCATGTTGTCCAGGCTGGTCTTGAACTCCTGACCTCAAGTGATCTGCCCGCCTTGGCCTCCCAAAGTGCTGGGATTACAGGCATGAGCTGCTGCGCCCAACCACAATTACATTTTCCATGCCCAGGATGCTATGGAAGGAATGGGAGGTATCTGTGCTCTGCCTCTATCTGAATCATAAAGGATGAGTTAGGAGTTAGCAAGGGAAACAAGATATGTAAAGGAATCATGGCAGATATTCACATGGAAATGTGAACAAGTGCAAGCAGATACAGCGTGTGGTGCATTTGAAGGAGTGAGGGCAGCAAAGCATGTGCTCAGGAGTGAGGACTTCAGACTTTATTCCACGGAAGGGAAAATTATAAATGGAGTTAGGGTAGAAAAGTGAGTGATATAGTTTTGCCATGAAAGAAAGATTGACATGGAATATGAATCAATGAAGGTAAGATAGAGGGGAGATCAGTTAGGAGATTATTGCAATACTCTTCCTGAGAGGTGATAAGATCCTGAACAAAGCCAGAAGAAGGAGAATAAAGATGGGGCTGATTGGAAAATTCTCTGAGATGATTCTCTAAGGCAGGAACTTGTTTATAAGCACAAACACTTGCTAATGACAGTGAAGTAACATATCAA
This sequence comes from Pan troglodytes, assembly GCF_028858775.2. Taxonomy (NCBI): domain Eukaryota; kingdom Metazoa; phylum Chordata; class Mammalia; order Primates; family Hominidae; genus Pan; species Pan troglodytes. Next base: position 47,101,343 of record NC_072404.2, read on the forward strand.
GAGGAAACACTGTCTTAATTAATTAAAACTATCCCTGTTGAGTAATTGCTATTAGGCTCCTTTTAACTGAGATATAATTTCATGCAGTAAAAGACACCTTCCTAGTGAACAATTCTATCACTTTCAACAAACACAGCCAAATGTGCCACGCTCCTGTAGTTCCAGCTACTTGGAGGCCATAGTCCAGCTCTGTCACCTTAAAAAATTATCCCAAAGCCTTCTATACTCAATTCCTCTTCTCATCCCTAGCCCAACCCATCTGCTTTTGGACCCTATAGTTTTGCTCCTTCCAGAATGTCATATAAATGGAATCATACGGTATGTAACCTTTAAATCTGGTCTCTTTCACTTCTTTTTTTTTTTTTTTTTTTTTTTTTTTTTTTTTTTTTTTTTTTTGTGATGGAGTCTTGCTCTGTCACCCAGGCTGGAGTGCAGTGGCACGATCTCGGCTTACTGCAAGCTCCGCCTCCTGGGTTCACACCATTCTCCTGCCTCAGCCTCCTGAGTAGCTGGAACTACAGGCACCCACCACCACGCCCAGCTAATTTTTTGTATTTTTAGTAAAGACGGGGTTTCACCATGTTAGCCAGGATGGTTTCGATCTCCTGACCTCGTGATCCGCCCACCTCAGCCTCCCAAAGTACTGGGATTACAGGTGTGAGCCACTGCGTCCAGCTGGTCTCTTTCACTTCTAATGTATTTGATATGCATTCATATTGTTGCATATGTAAATAGTTTGATGCCTTTTATTGCTGAGTAGTATTGCAGGCTATGAACATACCATCATTTGCTTATCCATTTACCTGTTTAAAGACATTTGGATTACTTCCAGTTTGGGGCTATTACAAATAAAGCTGTTATAAATATATACATATAAGTTTTTCTGTGAATATAAGTTTTCATTTCTCTTGGGTGGAGTGATGGTAAGTATATGTTTAGTATATGGTTAAGTGTATGTTTAACTTTGTAAGAAACTGTAAGCTGTTTTCCAAAGTAGCTATGGCATTTTGCACTCCCACTAACAATGAATGAGAGTTCCAGTTGCTCCTAATTCTCACCAGAACTCAGAATTGTCAGTGTTTTTTGTTGTTGTTATTGTTTGCTTTATTTGGGGTTGTTCTTGTTTATAGCCATTCTAATAGTGTACAGTAGTATCCCATTGTGGTTTTAATTTGCATTTCTCTAATGCTATAATGTTGAGCATCTTTTCATGTGCCAATTTGCCATTCATATAATTGAGTGACGTATATGATATACTTGAGTGAAATGTCTAGGTAAGCCTTTGCTTATTATTTTAAAATTTGGTTGTTTCTTTCTTTGTCTTCTCATTATTGAGTTTTGAGTGTTCTTTATATATTCCAGATTCAAGGCCTATGTCAGATATGTGCTTTGCAATATTTTCTCCCTGTCTATGACGTGTTTCTCATTCTCTTGACAGTGACTTGCAGAAAATGAAAGTGTTTAATCTTGATGGAGTTCAATTTGCCTTTCTTTTTTTCTTTTATGCTTTGTGCTGTTGGTATCATATCTGAGAAATCTTTGCATAAGCCAGAGTTACAAAGCCTTTGTCCTGCATTTTATTCTGAATGTTCTATAGTTTTAGATTTGATATTTATGTTTCATTTTGAGTTAATTTTTGTATATGATGCCTGATAGCAGGTTTTTAACTACAGCCTAGAAAATGGTAGTTTGTATTCCTAGTCCCAGGAATTTTGCTTGCAAGCTAAAGAAGGAAGTTCTTTCTCTCCAGACTTTTGGTAAACAGATCAAAAGTGGAAGAGATAACATGTGGCTAGATCCCAGATAACCTGCAAAAATATTTAAAAGAATTCTAAAACAGTAGATGACTGGATTTCCTAAACACTACATTGTTTATCTAGAGTAAATAATCAGTGAGTCTACCTTCATCACGATAGCTTGGTTTTTATGATTTCTGTAAAAATGTCCTAGTGTTAAGACTAAGCTTAAGATGACTCTTCAGTTTCTGTTTTTTTAACCTCCAACTTCAGAGTTAGACTCTAGTGGCAAGTTTATTGTTTGTATGTCCCCTGTGCTATTCCCTGATACATTTTTGGTAATTAAATTAAAGCCCTGACATTTCCCACAAAAATCTACTGTGGTTTGCTCTTCTGACCCCAAGTTCTTAGCCCTGGTGATACACTAATGAAGAGAGCGGCAGGTCAGTTTTATTTCCAAAGTGGCTTCTATTTTGATAAATAATTCTTACTAGTTAAGCTAGATCTGCTCAAGATAGCAAAGCAGATAGCAGCGACGGATTTTGTGTGCATGGGTCAACATAACAGCTGAGGTGTCTTTTTGGTTGCCGCTGTTGTTGTTGTTTTTATAAGATATAACTAAGTGCTTCCAATGAGATGAGGTAACATTTGAACCTTGGCTAAAGTGGTGTGTTTGTATTCAGACCAGCATTTACTGTGGAGGACTCTAGAGCATGTGGCTAAATTTATTGGACTGAGAATTGGAAAGGCTTTTAATTGGCATTTCCATTAACAGAGTTAGACTATGGGGCAGGTCACAAGGTTCTAGTCTATAAGGGATGAAAAACACCACTGTGACCTCAAACCAGACTGGAAACAAAAAGAAGTAAAGAAAGCCTTATTTCATAGAGTTCTCATGAAGTTTCTCATGAAGAGTTTCTCATGAAGAAAACTATATGTGATTGGAAGAATTTTTATGGGCCACTTAAAGGGTGTATGGGGCTAAATCTACCAGAATAAAAAAAGAAGGTGGTCCAGGGACAACAGTTTGTAAACTGCCTGCTAAGGAAGGAGAGATAGACAGGTCACCTTCTTTCCTGGGAGGAGCTTGCACAGGAGACCCTGGATCTTTCTCAGGACTTGATGGCAGCCACTCTCAGCCTCTTCCCTAAATGGATGTCCAATATCTCTTTTTAAGACACCATATTAAGGTACCCCCAGATTATTAGCCTACCTGGAGGTTCACATATCTCTGGCTTTGCCTTGACCTAGAAGTAGTGGATGACTTTGCTGACATTTTAATTCAGATAGTCACAGGACTCTGAGAGATATTTAGTAAAGACAGATAGTATGTCATTCAAATTCAGTGTTCAAGCAAAGCTTGAGCAAAGCTTCAGCCTTTTAGGCACTGGTTAAGAGAAATGTTGCATTTGGAATTGAAAGCTGAGGTTGGTTTTTTGGTCGGTTGGTTGGTTGGTAGGTTGGTTGGTTGGTTGGTTGGCTGGCTGGTTGATTCAGGGACTGTGTTGTGGACACCTCCAGAGGCCCCTGCTGAATCTCTGCCCACATCTAATGTCCCCCAAAAGCCCGGAGAGAGTGAAGAGCTGACCTGCTTTTCCTTGCTACCCCTACCCCAGTAGCATCTGAGTTAAATGACTCTGGGAATTAAATGGCCAAAAAGAGAAGTCAAGAGGGCTGGTGAGTGGGGTCTGCACAGATCTGCCTGGGACAGAAATTTATTGCAACAATTGAGTATTGGCTTCAGACATTCAGGTTCATATTAGCTTCAAATCTCCATTCTACAGTATTTCCTTAGCATTGTGGCAGAAAATTCGAAATGTTTCCTTTTGCTCTACATTGGGTGAATTTCCTGAGAATGTACAAGAAGTATACATGACAATTTTAAGGATGACTATCACCCAAGCCATTTGGTAAGGGTGTAATCTTCCTTAGAAATTGAAGCCAGCTTATATTTGTCGTCCATATTTCTGCCAATTCTGTGAGGAAATGTAAACCATGTACTCATATTGTATTGAAATGAATCATTCTCATGACAAAAATCTGAAAGTGTTGCCAAGCACTGGGCATCTGAACCTCCATGGGCTGCCAAGGATTGCAGCAACTGACAGTGCTTGGTGTGGACTTCAGCAAATAACATGCTCCCTGGATGTTTCTTTGGCCCCAGTCATAAAGTGGTGGCATCAACGTTTGCTACTGTTGCCTGCCACTGCCCCAAACACACACCCAAAGCAGGCTCTGAAGATAAATAATAATTTGTTGTGAAGTCAGTGGGGATGAAAGGTACTAAAACAACATAAAGGGGCTTTAGTGAACCAACCTCCCACCCTGCAGACTCTGCTGGGTGAGAAAGAAGCACCCATTATTATTAAATACTGTCCTGGACAGGAGCCAGGGCACCCAAGACTCTTTCTCTCTAGCACCATTAAATGCATGAGAATCAAAAGAAGGCAATTTCCCAGCTATAGTCAGCACTTCATTACAAGCCAGCTCTGGGGGTAATTATCTTCTTCCTCAGAATTATTTCCTGCCCCTGCATCATCTCTACCTTACATCTTCGCTATGACTTATCCTCCAGGAAGCACAATACTCCTACCAGTTCCTCCCTCCTCCTGAGAGACCTCTACACCTCGGATTCCTCTGCTTGTGATAACAGCTATGATTTACTTCAGTCTTTTTCAAGTAGTCCTCCAAGTGCCAATTTTTGAAGGATAGCCTTCTGCTGCTAAGCACACATGCTAATGGACATAAATCTGTAAGCAGTTTTGGGAAGTGATTAGGAAGAAAAAGATACCCCATTTGTTGCAGAGGTGATGAGGCAGAAGACAGAGAGGCTGGGGAGGAAAGCTATCCAGCCAGCTGCTCAGAGAGCCTCATAGGATGCCACCCCCTTAATGGGGTCCACATATTCCAAGAGCTGGACCACAGAAAATGAAAAGTACAAAGTGAATTATCTGTTTTCCACCATGGATCAAACTCAAGGTAAATAACTCATAGTAACCAAACTCATAAAAATGGTTACAAAATAAGAGTTTCAACTCACTATTTTAATAAGGTAAAAGGGAACATCCAACTAGACTCACATGTTTCCATCTGCTATCAAAACATGTTATTCCCTTAAGAAAATCCCCCTTGGAAGACAAAATGATAAATGAATGTTAATGCATTGCTTCTTAGAAGTGTGTCCTCAGATGGGCAGCATCAGTAGCTTGGGGAAGCTTGTTAGGTTCTCTGTGGATATAGCCCAAGAATCAATGCAAACTCTCCCAGGGATCCTTATGCCTGCTGAAGGACCCACTGATTTAATGGGCATGGAACTTGCACAAAAAGAGTTGCACAGGAAATCCATTTATCCAGTAAGCATTAATGAATCCCTCCTCTGTGGGAATGCAGAAATTCAAAGAAGAGTCATTTTCCTAAAGACAAAAAGTCCTCTCCCTAGGAAATAAGTGTGTAGAGATTTTAAATGCAACAGAGGGTGGTAGGATAGAGCTATGTACAGGCTTCTGCTGAACACCAGGGAAGAAACTCCATACTGGATTAAGAAAATGTAAGAAAAGAAAGAAAACTGAAAGACTTTCTATGGGAGGCAGGGATGGGTTGATATCTGAAAGACTTTTAGTGGAAGAATATAAATTAGTCAGCTAGATAAGATGAGAAAGGTGTTTATAATAAAGAAAAATTGTGAACAACTTAAGAACCCAATAATAGAGAACTAATTAAGTCATTGAAGTTGAAATGTACAAGCTTTTTTTTTTTTTTTTGGCTGTGGACAACCCTTCCTGTTTAATATTTAAACAAAATATTAAGCAGGAGCCTTATATGTAAAGCAGCTAAAAGCAAAATTGTACTTTCTGAACTGAAAGTGAGGAGTCCTCAGCTGCTTCCCCCATCTCTCAAGGCACTTTCTGCAGGCTCCCTGGTCAACCTGATATTGGGTTGCAATGCAAAAACACTTGCTGTAAAAGAAAATGGAACACTATGGAAAATTCTCCAGGGTGTGCTAAGTGAAAGGAGCAGATTACTACCTGGGCAGCCTCTTTCCAAGGTCATCTTCTCTGGGTGTTTGCACATCCCCAGGCCCAGTGGGTGCACAAAAGGCAGGTGTTTGGGGTTTGGGAGGCAGGAGATGCACAGGCTGGGGTGTCGCACAAGTGCTTGCCAAGCCTCCCCAGAAGACAGTGGGGGCAGGCCAGTGCTGGGTTGGGCCACAGCTGCTCTCACTTTACTGCCCTACTTCATCACGGAAGTCACAAGAGCCCAAGAATTGCATTTTTGACTTTAGGATTCCAGGATGCTTTGAAGGTTAATGTGTCAAGGTAGATGGACAAAACATATTTTATTCAATAGTTTGTTAGCTTGACTTTTGACTTTTGAATATTGAGACCTATGGTGTGTGGGCCGTCATTTGCATTCTCGTCCAGGTCTTGCAAATATTGGGGTAGACTTATTTTACTTAATATGAAGGTATCGCTCCATGTTTTCTTTCAGTTTGTGTTTGTTGAATAAATGTTGAATGAATAAAATGTTTTATTTTAAACTTTCTGTGTAATTACAGTTTAAGTGTGTCTTTTTAAAAAGCATGTAGTTCAATATTGTTTTTAAACTAATCTGATCATTGATTCTCTTTCTTAGGGAATTTTCTTATTTAGTTTGTCACGGCCAGTGGCTGTCCTTACTTACCTTCTTTTATACTTTCTATTTCTTATGCTTACTTGCTTTTTCTTCCCTTTTCTACGTTTTATTATATGTTCATCCTCCCTCAATGACTTGAACAGTATATATTCTGTTTTAATTCTATTTCATATTATCTTTAAGTTAAAAAAATTCTTCTACCAAAATTAGAAAATGAAAAGGTAGTTGGGCACGGTGGCTCATGCCTGTAATCCCAACACTTCGGGAGGCCGAGGCAGGCAGATCATGAGGTCAAGAGATTGAGACCATCCTGACCAACATGGTGAAACCTTGTCTCTACTAAAATAAAAAAATTAGCCAGGCATGGTGGTGCACGCCTGTAGTCCCAGCTACTCGGGTGGCTGAGGCAGGGGAATCGCTTGAACCTGGGAGGTGGAGGTTGCGGTGAGCTGAGATTGCACCGCTGCACTCCCGTCTAGTGACAGGGCAAGACTCCGCCTCAAAAAAGAAAGAAAGAAAATGAAATGGTATCTTTTGACTATATTGCTTGAAGAAGAAACTTATTCCAGTTTTGTTTCTTTGAAATTTATTCCAGTTTTATTTCCTTCTGTTCTTATTTTTGGAAATATAAAATGAGGTTTTTCAAACCGGATTATTATGTTTTTCATTTTGTGGAATCCTTTTAAGAAATTATTTTTGACATTAGAATTTCATTCTGTAATGATATTTATTCTTTCTACTAAACTATGCTCTTTTTGAGATCTTAATTTTGTGAAATTCTCAATAAGGAAAGGATATTTCAGATAATTTTTCATTGAAATGGTAGTTGAGATAAACTGCACGTAGAGTCACTTGCAGTTGTAAGAAATAATAGAGATCCTGCACAGCCTTTATTCAGTTCCACCCCATGGCAACATCTTGTAAAATTCTAGTACAATATCACAACCGGGACACTGACATGGTTGTAGTCTACAGCTCTTATTTGGATTTTCCTATACTTGTATTCACTCACCGGTGTTTACATGTGTTTAGTTTTATACAATTTTATCTCATGTGACAGTTCCTGTATTCACCACCACAGTCAAGATATAGAACACTTCCACCCCCACAAGGATCCTCCTCTTGCCTTTTTATAGCCATACCCACCCCCTCCTTCATACTCCCCTACTCCATCCAGTTTCTAATCCCTGGCAAGGACTAATCAATTTTCCATTTCTTTTTTTGTTTGTTTTCATTTCAAGAATGTTACATAAATGGAATCCTATAGTATGTTACTTTGGAGGACTGGCTTTTTCCATTGAGTATAATTCTCTAGAGATGTATTGAAATTGCTGGATATATCAATAGTTTGTTCCTTTTTGTGATTGAGTAATATTCCATGCTATGAATGTGCCACCATTTAAGCATCCACATTTTGGAGAACATCTGGCTATTTCCAGTTTGGGGATCTTACAAATAATTACTTGGGGGTCTTACAAATAATGCTGCTATAAACATCCATGTACAGGTTTCGGGTGAACATAAGTTGTTTTTTTTTTTTCCTCTGGGATACATGCCAAAAATCCAGTTGTCAGGTCACATGGCAATTGCATGTTTAGTTTTATAAGAACCTGTGAAACTTTACCAGAGTGGCTGTACCATTTTACTCAAGCAATTTTAAAAAGAAAGATATGAATTTATGCTTTCTGGGCTCTTACTTATCTCAGAATGTCTGTCTTTTGCCTTCACACATATGATAAATTGGCTGGGAAAATATACTCGTTTCACATTAGTTTTTCCTTAAAATTATATAGAATTTCTTCTAACACTTTCTGATAGTCTATGCTTCAAAGAAATCTGTTTCTAGCTTAATTTTTGTTCCTTTGCAGGCAATGAGTTTGTCTTGTTTTGATATTTATAAGATGCTTTCTTTCCTTTGCTTTTAAAATCACGGGGTATATAAGAAAAACAGTTGGCCTTTGTTTTAGCTCAGGAAAAAAAAAAACCTAAACTATGTTTTTGATCATTGAATCTGTTGTTCTGGGCTCTACCATTCTTTGTCTGCCATATTTATTACCTACCCGCTCATCATTTTCTTATATTTGTTCTTTCTTTTTGCATTCTCTAAGAGCATCTCAAGTTTTTCCCTTGCATCAGTGATTTACTTTTCCACAGTGTCAATTCAGCTTTGGAGCACCTTCATCTGGATTTAAATTCTGCTACTCAATTTTAATGCTATTTCAAACCCTCCATATCTCACAGAACTTTCATTTCACATCACTCTGTTGTCTTAACCTCAGAATAGCCTCACTACTTCTCTCTGCACCTAATTCAAGAAGTCAAAACTTCTCACATTCACTTGAAGTCATAGAGGATGCTTCTTTTTAAACTAGTTCTTATAATAAATCATTTTCAAAAACATGGTTTTTCCTAAGTTTTCAAAGTGATGTTTTCTTCTCTTGTGCTCCAGTATTTTCAATTTTTAAAAAGAGGAAAAATTCGTATAACATAAAATTCACAATCTTAACCTGTCGTTGGTGTACAAATCACTGGCTTTTTGTATATTTACACTGTGGTGCAATCACTATGACCACTGTCTAGTTCCAGAACATTTCATCAGCCCAAAAGGAAACCCTGCACCCAGTAAGCTGTCACTTCCCTTTCTTGCCTACTCCCCTGGCAACCACGAATCTGTGTTCTGTCGCCATGGATTTGCCTATTCTGAATATTTCATATAAATGCCATCACATAATATGTGGCTTTTCGTGCCTGGCTTCTTTCACTTAGCATAATGTCTTGCAGTATTTTTTTTCTCATAGACTTTTTATTTTTTTAGAGCAGTTTTAGGTTTACAGCAAAATTGAGCAGAAAGTCCAGAGATTTCTCTTATGCTTCCTACTCCCACGTATATGCAGCTGCCCCCACTGTCAACATCCCCCACCAGAGTGGTGCATTTGTTACAACTGATGAACCTACATTGACACATAGTGATCACTCGAAGTCCGTAGCTTTCATTAGGGTTCACGCTTGGTGTTAATGTTTTCTATGGGTTTGAACAAATTCATAATGACATGTCTCCACCATCAGTATTATACAGAGTAGTTTCACTGTCCTAAAAATCCATCTTATTGAAGTATTTTTTAAGTTAATTTCTTGATGTGATCATTATTCTCACTCACATAGATTAACCTGGCCACTACATTTGTCAAGAGAGAGCATAGCTGAGTTGCCTCACAGGTATTTTCTTGGTAGTCAGAAAAGCCCCTTCTCCATTCTACAGCTGTGGAGCACATAGAAGTGGCAAGACCTTATTCCAGCCCCCAGTGCCTGTGGCTTTCATCTCAGTACGATTGTCTGGATCAGACTTTCACTTCTCCCTCTCATCTCTCACCTCCACTGGATAACTCAGAAGCCTGCATTGTTTTCAGAAAAAGCAGTTGACCAGTTTAAATATGTGTTTCGTAATAATAGCTTTGAAAATAGGCTTCTTCTGAAAAGCTAAGGAGCAAAGAGATGTTTTTGAAATAATAAGAATTCTGTGTTTGAGACAGTTTGTGTAACTAGAAGGCAGAACAGCACAGTGCTTGAAAACTGAGGTTCAGGTGCCTGAGGGCCTCGGTTGTATTCTACTCTGCCATGTACAGAAAGGCCACAGGCACATTTCATAACTGCTCTGTACTTTAGTAGAGGAAAATAATAATTCCTGACACTGTCGTTTGGGGAATTAAATGAGTGAATACTCATTTGCAATGAGTATTACTTTGTCCTCATTTGTAATGGGTATTAAATGAGCAAATACTCACTTGTTAATACTCTTTGCTGCTAAAGTGGCTTTTAGAACTACCTGGTGTATAGATAAAAAAGGATGATAATTTATATTAGAAAAAAAGTTGATAATTGTTCAATTAAAGCATATATTTTCAATCAAACCATATGACAAATAGTTGTTCATGTCCCATATTTTCTGACAATTCAGAGAGCCCACAATTCTTTCAGTTTTCTTTGATTTCAGTGTTCAACATATGGAAGAAAAGGAAAGCAATTCAATATCTCTCACTTCTTTCTTCTAAACACAAGGTTTATTCCTGATCTTCTTCTTCTACTCCCAGAAATAGTCTTGCCCAATATCAACCCTGCCACCCTCAAAATAAGCACACCGTACTTTAAGCTATGATCCCATCACGATCAATGTACCTGAATAAGAAAAATATGTTCTCAGTCAGGGTCTATCTCTGCTTGATCCAATCCTGATCACCTTCCTGGAGTAGGTAGGAGGCAATTAAATCAATCTTTGGGATGGTGATGCTGGGAACCTTTTAAGTTTCCCAGGCGATTCTACCATGAGACCAAAGATAAGAACTATTCTTCTCAATAATAAATTCCTAAAATTTCCTTCCAGTTCTACCAGTTTAACAACAGAAGTCAATTTTTTTATCCTTCTTTTTAACCAGACTTCTTGATTTCTGTCATTGCGGGAAGGAGCACATTGTAGACACCTATTTGTTCCAAAATTTTGACATAGCCACATTTGGGCAAGGGTCCAGGCATATATTCCTTCAAAGAAAAAATATTTTTCAGGATAAAAGTTGACAGTCTTTGGAAATCTAAGGCATTCTAAAAGTATCTTTGTCTTGGGACTCCCAGCAGGCTGAACTGATTCAGATGGTCCCCATTTTAAAGAATGTGAAATGAAAAGGTCATAGAGGCCTTGGGTCTTACACATTAGGAACAAACCACCCACCTACCCTCCTAGTCCTAGAAACAAAATGTTTCTACTGACTTCAAGAAGAGTGACTTTTTCTGCCAAAAGCCGTTTCTGCCTATTTGGGTTTTCAGAGCTAAAAATAGCAAAGATTTTTAAAATATTGTATGTAAGCCACAAATATTATACAATGATCACATCCTGGCCAATTCTCATATCCCATCAGTAGCCTGGTGGGCTGACCATCTTGGCTCTGGTTTTATAAATGGCCAAAAACTTGTGTGTGCCTCAGTTCCTGCCTATATAGAAGTATCTAATTCCAGAAAGTTAATACAGGTGATTAAATAGGGGTTGCCTTTCACTCCCACAAAATGCAACCATCTGGATACCTATTACATGAGAAAGATTACTGAACAGAGAGCTCTAGAGTTGAATCTCACTGTCTTACTTACTGAGCATTTGCTTTTTCCACATTATGTAACCTCTCAGAGATCTGGTTTCCTTAGTGCTTGGCACCTGAATTGTCAGTATCAGTAATTGTATGAATGAACAAAGGAATGAATGAAGAATGACTCTTAGCTCCCCCTACCTATCAGGATTTTGGCAAGTACCATTTCAGAAATGATGGGTCAAAATGTTTGCAAACTGAAAAATATCATAAAAAATGTAAGATGTTGTTATTGTTAAAATCAATAATAATAACAGTAGTAATCTAACACTGATTGTGTAAGCAAAAAGAGCCTTATTTCGTGCAATCAAACACTACCTCAGAATCCATGTGGTTGATTTCCTATATTATATTCATAAAAGAATCAAAATTTTTAAGAGTTTTTACTTACACAAAATCTAAACACACTTAGAATATGCTTTTCTGTTGGTTTGTTTTGGTTTGGTTTTTGAGTCAGGGTCAGGCTCTGTCACTTGGGCTGGAGTGCAGTGGCACGATCACAGTTCACTGTAGCCTCAACCTCCTGGACTCAAGCAATCCTCCCACCTCAGCCTTCTGAGTAACTGGGACCACAGGCAGTGGCCACCACACATGGCTAATTTTTTTTTTTTTCAGCATCAGGGTTTTGCTATGTTGCCCAGGCTGGTCTCAAACTCCTGGGCTCAAGCAATCCTCCCGACTCAACCTCCCAAAGTGCTGGGATTGCAGGTGTGAGCCACCACGCTTGGCCTAGAATATGCTTTAAAACTTAATTCTTTATACAGTAGTAGTTTTTAATTCACATCAGAAGCATCAGTTTAGAAAGCTTGGCAAGATGACCAGAGAAAAAGTGAAAGGTGAGAATTGATGCACTGACAGTGAGAAAGAGGACTGGGGAAAAAAACTATTAAAACTTCTGGATTAAAGGACTAGATTGTGATTATGTAATGTAGATGCAAGTATCCCACTCTTAGAAAACCCTATGGGTATCACTTTATTACAGCGTTTTGCAACAACTGATATTAATAGTGATGACAAAGGCCACATAATTAGTATGAGTACCTGCTAGTTAAAAGCCAAAGAAATGATTAGTGCACATCTTTGGAATAATTTCCAGTAAAAAAAAGGTTCTTAAAAATTTTGGTGCTTTAAAGAGCAATTCTCTATTTGTGGTCCAGGAATCTTACATCATTCTATATTTCATTCCTCATGGGTCAAGTTTTCTCTGCCTTAAAGGTTGGTACTAACTCCAAGCAAAACCTTTCTTTGTCTTCCCTCCCAAATTGAGGACACATCAGCTCAAGGGTTCTCCAAGCATAGTTCTGGGGACCTGCTAACAGACCTTCTCAGAGATATGAAAGTCCACTTGTGAGTTCTTTTTGGTGGCTGACTCATAATTCCATAGAACCTTACCACTTAGAGCTATTTTTTATAACTTCCTAATTGAGATATTAAAGATAACTAAAATTTGATAATTTATGGACTAAAATTAGCAAGTTCTTTGAGTTTACGGAGAATTCTAAATTAGTATCTTTTTTAAATACAGCAGCCACACAAGGCTCTAACTTTACAAATACTCTACTGTGCATACACATACAGACTGGAAACTTTCCATTTGGGGGACCAGGTACTTTGTTATTAATTTTTCCTTTTCGCTATCTTAAATTCATTGTAATTTGTAATTGCTCCCATTTTTTGCTTTTTTAAGTATAAATTACTTCTTGACCTGATCATGTTGTGAGTTGATTGGTTATTCCCACAGCATGGTGAGACAGCTAGATCAGCAATTTTTCTGACATAAAACTTCAAATTGCTGGCCTTTACCACATACATATTTTGCAATTCAAGCATGACTCACTTTCTATTACTAATACGTATATGGAAAATCATCCCACTTTTTGTTTCGTACAATGCCTGTGCATTTGCGTTGTTTATACCATGAAGTTAACTGTAATAACATTACTGGACTATTTTTTAAGTTTACAGAACACAATTTCATAATATAAAACCTTGCATAGAAGTTAATAATTTCACAGTAAATATTAAGCAATTCATATATGCTTCTACCAAGTTTATTTGTGTATTTTATCCTTCCTTCTTTGTTACCCCAAAGTTATTTTCTACTGAAGAGAAATAATGGGAGTTAGGGACAGGGAGGCTTTTGCCTACTTCAGAACGCTGAGATTAGGGCTGTGGGGGAAGGGGAGAACAGAGTCTTTAACCAAAAAACAAAACAAAACAAAAATGCCAGGGAGCCTTAAAAGGTAGTTCTCTAAGTTACCAAAATCATATTGTTCTCCAGAATATATCATTATAACTAAAACAGTGTTGCACATGGAGACCCATCCAAATTATGTTTGCCCATGAGCTCCATAAAGAAGCCAAATATGTGTGACTCTGTTGCCCTGCAACAGGCATCTCCTGACTCCTCTGGCTGGTCATCTCACTATGCAGAGGCAGATTTACATCCAGATCATTTTAATCAGACCAAGGTTCTCCGTTGGCCAAGGAAGTGTGGGAATGTCATTCCCCAGAATGCCGTGCATGGCTTCCTCCCCACCCTGGAGGCAGATTCTAGCTCCTTGCCTCTGTGTTCTAGACTGAGTCACAGGCATCCTCTCAGGCATCCTTGCTCCCTCTTGCTGCTTTTAGTTGCAGTGCACTGCTTTCTGCCTCATGTTTCATTCTCAGCTTTGCCTCTTTATCTTTGACATTATTAACAAAGCAAAACACCTTTCTCTTCGATTCATAACCTTAACTTGGGCCTGTATGCTACCTTGAAGATCTTCCCTGGATAGTCCACTTAGCAGGTGGTTTAATCCACTTTTTAACACCTCCAGCAAAAGATCTGTTTTGCGGGTAAGGGGAATTGCTTCTAGTTGGGCTCTGGTAGTAAGTGCAAGAGCCACCAGTCCTGGGGCCGATTCTCTGACATGTGAATCACCATCACCAGCATAAATAAAAGCCTATCCTGTTAAGTATCTGCTTGAATACAATGTACCACTGCTAGTCTGGTTCTCCATTCCTGCTGAGTATCAGGAAACAATGTAGAAGCCTATGGCAGGGAAGGGCACCCACAGAGTAAAGTGATGGCCCCCAGGTTCTCTGGTTGAGTCAAATCATGGCTCTGAGTCAGGGGTCATAGAGTGGAGAAGAGTTTAAATGTCTTTCATCCTTACTTCCATCAATTTTATGAGCCAGAATGCTGTGTCTTAACAAGGTGGTGGGTGGGCAAGCTACCAGTTCTCTTTCTTCCATCTATCTCCACTAATCTTACAGTTTGTGAAAATTCCTCAAAGATTCTGTCAGCTAATTTTTTTTGAGAACTATTTGTGTTTCTGCATCAAGTTTAGTGAGAAGTTATAAAAGGTCACGACTTTTTAAAGTATGTTTAACAAAGTATTTAAATTGAAAACAGGGACCTCCAATTTTAAAATAAATTTTTGACATTTTTCTCCCACAGTTCTATCACACTGACCAGAAAAAAAAAATTAGGCAGCTCTGAAAACGAGGATCACAGGCAACATTTTGGAAAGTTCTTAGATGTATTCCTAAAAATTACTACCAAGCATATTTAGTTGTGGCTGGATTGAAATGCAGAACAAGTTTGTACATGCTTTGCCCTTCAAAATATACGATTTCCCTTTACAACAAAGTAGGTAGGACGAAGGTTCAAACTTCCCTCACTGTCTACTTCTAGCTGGGACATATGTGTTCTGTAACTGATGGGAAAAAGAGAAAAAGGAAATGTGTATAGCCATTACTGGCGAGGCACTGATTTCTGACACACATATTTATGCTCATCAGATCCATTCAGTGCTCCACGAGTTATCGGCATTCCCTTTTTACATTTGTTTAGAGGTTCCAGTTCAATGGAGAAGCAGATTCGTTTCATGGGCGGAGCTTCCTGCCCACTCCTAAGGGGCAACTGCTTCCTTCAGTTCAGTTCCGGTACTAAGCTGAAGAGCAACGTAGCCCTACAGTCAATTCTCTGACAATGTGAATCACAGGCATCTACACAAACCCAGCCTTTGAAGTGAACTCTTCACATATGTGTTCTGTGCCTAAGTAAGAAGCAGAAGAGAATACATTTTACCCACAGGCAGATAGTTCCTTTCACATAAAATGCTATGGGTAGGAGTCAAGATATAAAGATGCCTGGGACAGGGGACCCTGGGCTGGGAGTTTTCCCTGGATGTATATGTTGAAGAGAGTCTATACTTATATAAAATATACGTGTTTCCCTAATTTTGAGAGAACTGAGCAGAGAACAGGTGAATTTTCCAATTAAATCCAGAAGAATCATACTAGATGAATAATGAGAAAAGGGAAGTAATTGAGTGCATTGACCTGCTCCACTGCCTTCCATCTGGGAGAACTCTTCATGGACCCAAGTGCAGGTGCACAGGACCAAGGGTCTGGGGCAGGGGATTCTCACTATATTTAAGGATAATTAAAGAGAAAACAACCACAATAATGGTGTAGTATCTATGGGGGAAATACAGCACCACAAGGAAAAAGTATTATTTGGAAGTTTGGGAGGCACAGTTCACCTCTGGTAATTATTTTTGACAAGACACACGAGAACATTTCAAAAAAAGGCTGATTGGTGTTCCCAGTAGGACATGCGAATTTAAAGCTCCTGGGAAAAGGAGAATAGACTTCTGTGAAAAGATCAAAGATAAAGAAGAGATATAAAACCAACAGCTCAAGAAGCAGACTGAGAGGTAAATTGATAGTAAAGCAATACTATTGCTTTATTTTGCATATGTATACATATACATATATAATATATAATATATAATGCATAAAAATGGAACAATGTAAGTTAAAATACTAATGGCAATATTAGGATTAATAGTTGGATTCTTCATGATTTTCAGCATTATTTATGTTCTCAAAAGTAAGCATTTTTATAAATAGGAAAAATAAGTGATTAATAATAATGCTGTTTTAATTATAAAGACAATATAATAATGTAATAGAAAAATTTAAAAATAGGAAAAATGTATAACTCAATGACCCTGTTACCATTTTGTGAACCCTCTCCCTTCTTTCATATTAATATTTTATGTTTTAATAATGCGATACATTAATTTTGTGTTTTATGTTTTCAATTTATGTTATTTAAGGATTTCTGTTCATTTTATTTTGCCACACAATCTTTATAAGTGTTTGTGTCACAGCGGCAAGACATTCCACCAAAAAGCTATACAATAATCTGTTTAATGATTCTCTTATTGATGAACATTTAACAGACTTCCAAATTTTTGAATTATGAATGATGGAAAATAAACACCTTTGTATAAACAGCCTTTTAATTCTTTTAGATTAGTTGCTTAATTTAGATTCCCTGCAATAATTATTATTCTTACTTAATCCCAACAATAATTCTTCAAAATTAAATTTTATTATCATTTTCATTTTACAGAAGAGGAAATTCAGCCTTAGAGAAGGTAAGCATCTTGCCCCAAGTCTCACCACTGATGTGTGGTAAAGCCATGCTGACACCAGGCAGTCTGCAAGGTCAGTTCACACTGCCCTATTATTTCAAAGATTATCATTGCTAATAGCCATATCTAAAAGTTTTCACTTTATGGAATCCCTACTAGCTACTGGGTATTTATGTTACATTTTTGATCATTTAACAAGCAAGGGGGAAAATGATATGAAATTTTTGTCTTAATCTCAGCATGCTACACAAAGGCATTGTTTTCTTTATTAAACATTAAGATCATTAAGAGTATCATCTAAATATAGAGCAATTCCCTCTGAACAATGAGCAACTAGACTCACTCCTACTCATCATATTACAGATTCAGGTAAGTAGGATCTATTCAAAACAAAAATCAAAGCAAAGCTGGGGACAGTGGCTCATGCCTATAGTCCCAGTTACTTGGGAGGCTGAGGTGGGAGAATCACTTGAGGCCAGGAGTTCAAGACTAGCCTGGGCAATGTAGCAAGATCCCGTCTCTTAAGAAAATTAAAAATAGGAAAAAAAATCAAAGCAAAATGAAAAAAACACACAGCTCACCCTTGCCATGTGATGCTCTGTATCACCTGAGGACTCTGCAGAGTCTCCACCAGCAAGAAGGCCCACACCAGATGTAGCCCCTTGACCTTGGACTACCCAGCCTCCCAAACTATAATAAATAAATTTCTTATTATAGTTTAATAAATAAATAAGCTATAATAAATAAATATATATATATAAGAGAGAGAGCCCAAAAGAATTTAAACTAAAACTAAAAATTCTTGCAAGAATAAAATTAATGTATTAAGAATAATCTATGTGCCATGTGGATACAATGTTGTTGTTGATTTTTTATTTTTTGAGACAGAATCTGACTCTGTTGCCTAGGCTGGAGCGCAGTGGCATGATCTCAGCTCACTGCAACCTCTGCCTCCTGGGTTCAAGCGATTCTCCTGCCTTAGCCTCCTGAGTAGCTTGGATTACAGGCATGGGCCACCATACCTGGCTAATTTTTGTATCTTTAGTAGAGACAAGGTTTCACCATGTTGGCCAGGCTGCTCTGGAACTCCTGACTTTAGATGATTCACCTGCCTCTGCTTCCCAAAGTGCTGGGATTACAGGTGTGAGCCACTGGACCTGGTCTGGATACAATATTTTAAATATAAATCACTAGACTAAAAAGCTCAACAATTACTTCATGTGGTTATTCTCCATGGAAACCAAGAGTTTCTACAGGAAACCAACCAAGTAATTTACATTTCCTTTGTACTCACCAGTATACAGTCTCATACCAGTAAAATCGGCAGAAGCTCACCAATATTTCATGAAGCAACTTAATATACGTACTTCTTTGCATACTCTTTATTTTTGTCCTCCAAGTCTTTATATCCCTATAGCTACAAGGCCATGATATTAATCTTCAAACGGATGTAGTAGAGTAATTTTTGATTTGCATTATGCCTTTTCATTTTTTGGTTTTGAAAACAGAAATTCAAATATTATACTCCTAGATCGTTAAGAGAAAGAAAAGGTAATAAGCAAAACAGAGACAATAGGCAAGCAAAGGGAGAAACATTTGTGCTTATTTCAATGTGATTCAATAACAACGTATGGAGAAGGGTAAATCTCCATGGGTGCAATGGTTTTATTGCAGAAATAGTAGGTCTCCAGGAGTTCCATTAGTACAAATGCCACCAAGGTCCTTGGGAGAAACTTTAAAGGGAACCATGGCCCAGGCCACTGGATATCTATGTAGGGAAAGAGATTGAGGCTATAGAGCAGTTAACTTTGAGGAGGTCAGAGCTCACCAGACAAAGAAGAAATCTGTGGTAATGAAATCTGCACCAGCAAATGCTGCTGCTGAAAATCACTCAATAATTTTAAAAGCATACAGATAACATGCACAGCATGCATACTTTATGCCAGGCTGTTTGCCAGTGTATTCTAAATGCTATGGCAGGAAGGCATCTTGAAATACAAATGTCTGTACTTTTCTTCTCTTCCTTGTTCAGCTCCCATAGAACCTGAAGGAGAATGCGGACAGTTGAAATCCAGAGAGAAATAAATAGTCAGTGTTGGGTGCTAATTTCCAAAATAAGTTCTTGATCCCAGATCAGAAACAATACTTTTGAAAGCCCAAGTTTTTGATATGCAAGAGGAAGGTTTTTAGGAGAAGAAAAGGCTATTAAGAACCAAAAAGAGAAGGCCTTAGAGGAAGGAGGGCAGAACTTCTGTGCCAGGACAAGAAGCTGAAAAGAAGATGGAGGAAGACCAGACTCCCACGCTCCCCATGTGGACTTCTCCCAGACTCCAAGGCTGGGACATTCCCCAGGAGCAGTTGAAGGGGGCCTGGGAAGGAAACCAGCTGTGCATGCCAAGCCAAGGCCTACAGACCATGAGGATTCAGCAGTCCAGTGAGAATGGAAGCTGGAGACAGCCATCCACTGAGGGCTGCCAGAAGAAGCACTGGGATGGTGGAGAGGAGGGAGCTGTTTTTAACAGCCCATTTGCAGTGGGTGCTGCAGTGACATAGTTGAGGGAGTGGTGCACTCCTTCACTATTGTGTGACTTTGAGCAAATTACTTACCCAGTGGGTTTTAGAAGCAGAGCTTCTTCAAAGCAAGAACCTTATAGGGGAGTTATTCTCAGGTAAATCTGTACTGAAGGAAGCAGAATAGGATAGAATGGGATGGGATGGGATGGGATGGGATGGGATGGGATGGGATGGGATGGGATGGGGTGGGATGGGATAGGATGGGATAGAAGGGCAGATACATGGCTGCAGCTAAAGTTAGCCTTGAGAGACTCCATCACTCACCTGAGAGGAATTTCAGAAGTACATGATAAAGGAAATGGCAGTGAGGCAGAACTTGATAGAGGGAAATGGCATAGAATTTATCAGAATTAAAGACATGAGTCTTCCTAGAACATTAAATGTTTGTGGTAAAAATTAAAAGATAAATACTAAAAATAGAAAGACAATCTATAACTCAACTCTGAAATTAGCAGGGTGAGAAAAGTGAAAAAAAGTATTAATCACTAAAGTAGGGAAAGAAACAGAAGCAAAGGGAAAATATGAATAAAAATACAAAATGAGATAGCAGAAATAAGTCTGAATACATCAATAATCATAATGAATATCTATAAATTAAACCCACCCATCGAAGACACACTATTTAGTTGTCTTGGAAAAACAAAAACCAGAGCCAAATATGTTTCTATGTTCCTTATGTGAAACACTAAAAACAAATACAAATTCAAAAATAATAAGATGGCAAAAGATACACTGGAAAAATACATACCAAAAGGAAACTAGTGAAAAAATATTTGTACGGATACTGGACAAAATAGAATAAGATGAAAAGTCTAACACAGATAAAAAAACATACTATAAAATGATAAAAGAAACAATTTTCCAAGAAGAACCAATAATTGAGAAATTGAATGCACTTAAACACAGAATCTCAAAGTATATAAAGGATTATGAAAGGAGTTAACAAATCTAGAACTAACGTGGAAGATTTCAGGATATCTCTTTCAGAGCATGATAGATAAAGAAGACAAAAAATTAGTAAGATTATAATCAATTTGGAATATGTGATTAGAAATTCTACTCCTGAAAAAGAGAACATTTGGTTCTTCAGGAAACGTACATAAAAACTGACCAATTATTAAGCCACAAAGGAAGACTCATGAATTCCAAGAAATTAATGTTCATGTGTAAGTTTTTTTTTTTACTGAAAACAATTGAATTAGAT
This sequence comes from Pan troglodytes, assembly GCF_028858775.2. NCBI lineage: Eukaryota > Metazoa > Chordata > Mammalia > Primates > Hominidae > Pan > Pan troglodytes. The sequence continues at coordinate 47,122,050 of NC_072404.2, forward strand.
ACCAACAATTAAAAAAAGGAAAAAATACTATCTAAACTAAAAACAAATTTTTAAAACGACATGAATTAAAGAGAAAATCACAATCAAAATTACAAAATATTTAGAACTAACTACGATCCAAGTGCTATGAAGCAAATTTTAAACCGTGTTCTAAAGCAACATTGAGGCCAGGCGTGGTGATTTACACCTGTAACTTTGGGAGGCCAAGGCAGGAAGATCACTTGAGGTTAGGAGTTCAAGACCAGCCTGGCCAACATAGTGAAACCCTGTCTCTACTAAAAATACAAAAAAAAAAAAAAAAAAAAAAATTAGCCGGGCATGGTGGTGCATACCTGTAGTCCCAGCTACTCAGGAGGCTGAGGCAGGAGAATTGCTTGAATCCAGGAAGTGGAGGTGGCAGTGAGCTGAGATCATGCCACTGCACTCTAGCCTGGGTGACAGACTGGGAATCTGTCTCAAAAATTAAAAAAAAAAAGCAACATTGAGAGGGAAAATTCTGTCCTAACATACATGTATGTGAAAAAACAGGAAATATGAAAACAAATGAGCTATGTGCTCAGCTCAGGAAGCTAGAAAAAGAACAGAGTAAGCCCAAAGAAACCAAAAGGAACAAATAACAAAGATACAAGTAAAAGTTTATGAAATTGGAAAAAAATAACAGATGTAGTTTAACAAACTAAAAGGCAGTTCTCTGAAATGACTAATGGGATAATTACCTAGAATCAATCATCAAAAAAAATAAAAGTTACAAAAGTAGAAGGAAGGAAAGATAAAATCACTGAAGCAAAATCTTTACTCTCCCTACTAAAAGCATCAGGCCTAGATGGTTTGAACCCTCTGTAATAGCAAATCTTTAAGAAAAAGATAGTTCTTAATATTCTCGGTATTATACATATTGTGCCTAAGAATAATAAAAGAGTGAAAGTTGTCCACTCATTTTCAGATGCTACTGTGACTTGAATACTAAAGTTTAACAAAGAGAATATTAGGTAAGAAAAGTAGACTAACTTGTTTAAAATGGCAGACGGATCACATACACTTAACTTCTGTTTCTCCTAAAATCTCACTAAAATGTGAGAAAAGAAATGTTATAAAGTATTAACTCCCAAGAGTAAAGTGAGCAGGAAAAGACAAAGCAGACAAAAGGCTAAGTGAGGTAGCTCTTGGGGTATTAACTTGGCATGAAAGCAGTTGTCCTGCAAATTCCCTGAGAGGGACAGTGGGGCTGAGATCCCTGCTGAACACAGAGCATTTGGCAAATACATAGTGGCTGAGAACCTTGGGATCCTTCCATCTAGACACAGCCAGGGGACCACCTTCACCCCCATCCCATCCCATCCCATCCCCTAAAGAAAACCACAGTTTATTTCCTGGCAAATGGAATCTGAGAGGATCTGGATGTCTTAGTCAGCTCAGGCTGTTATAACAAAATACCATAGACTGGGTGGCTTAAACAACAGACATTTATTTTTCACAGTTCTGGAGGCTGGCAAGTCTAAGACCAAGGCGCTGGCCAATTCGCTTCCTCCTAAGGGCCCACTTCCTGGCTAGTGGACAACCTCCTTCTCACTGTGTCCTTATGTGGCAGAGAGAGGACACTTGTCCCACCCTCAGGTCCTCCTTAAGCATAATCACCTCTCAAAGCTTCCTCCTCCAAATACCATTGTATTGAGGTTAGGGCTTCAACATATGAATTTTGAAAGAATGCAAATGTTTAGTCCACAAAATGGACTTCCCAAAAAGAGAATAAGAGAACATACACAAGTCAAGTTCCCCAGATTTTATTAATAATTAAACTCAGAAGTCCTGAAGTCCAAAATGGTTGAGGGAAATGGTCCTTTCCTAACTGAAATAAAAATGAAAACTACTTACCCCTTTCTTACATTGTCTTTCTCTTTCGATTCTCCCTTCACCCACCTTTCTCACTCTCCTCTTGCACTCACTTGCACACCCTCTCTCTCTCCACCCTAGACCCTAGTGGCCAATTTCCCTAGTTAAGTTATTTTTCTTTCCTTTATCTGAGTAAAATTTGTTGCATTGAAATTTATTTTTATGACACTTCAAATTACGTGGAAGAAAACTACCAGGTAGGCACATGGTTACGGTATGTCTCATTACACTGTGTGCTACTGCAAGACAGAGAACATATCTAACACACAGTAGGAGCATAATAAAGATCTTCTTAATAAAGAAATGCTTGGATGAAATAATTCGAGGGTGAGAGGCTGTTAACGCCCATAAATGCACAAAACTTAGTACTGCAGAATTTGCTGTTTGAAGGGCTGTCGGGTTTTTATGTTTATGTGTTCTTACTGGCATATGTGAGTGAAAATGAGAAAAAATACAGGTCATCAGAGAATCCGGTGATTTAGAATTTTAGAGAGAATGAGAAAGCTAATATTAGAAAGCTAATAGAAAGCTAATAGGACGTCCCACCTGCAGCAAGAAACAAAGAACAAGCCTCCAATGACTGTCCTTTCTCAGGAGCCCGCAGGCACTCCTAGATGCCTTCCTTTCTTTGCCAAAAGAACTCTGATTGTATTGGTGTATCAGGTGTCAGTGTTCTCAGGGTTTGAGCCCTAACTGGCATTCATGGTAACTCCAGTGCCCTCTGCCAAGAGGTGGGTGTCATGTGGCCCACGCCTGGCCAATGGACATACTGGGAAGTCTCCTGATAGGCTTCTGAGACAAGGCCCTTCGTGCTTTTGGACATTTTTGGGTAGGGAAGTGCTGCTGGATGCCTGGACAGCCCATCTCATGACCATGAGGAGACAGCCAACACAATCAGAGTGAAGCAAACCCAGCAGCCTCACATTGCTGAGCTGCCAGAGTAAGTGATTTCAGAATTTTTTATCTCCAGATTTCTAGGTAGGTAAGTTAGCAATAATCTCTGCAAATCATTTTATTCAGCTATTCTGTTTTGTTGTGGTCGTTGCTGTTTTTGTTGTTGTTGTTGTATGTTTCATAGCAGAAAAATATCCTGATATATGGGACAAAAAAGACTGATCTAACCCCACCAGACACTTGCAGCCTCTGCAGCATACAGCTAGGGGAATTTCAAAAGGCATCAAGATCTGGTGGGGTGCGGTGGCTCACGCCTGTAATCCCAGCACTTTGGGAGACCAAGGCAGGCAGATCACTTTAGGTCAGGAGTAAGAGACCAGTCAGGCCAACATGGTGAAACCCCATCTGTACTAAAAATACAAAAAATTAGCAGGGCATGGTGGCACACTCCTGTAATCCTAGCTATTCCAGAGGCTGGGGCAGGAGAATTGTTTGAACATGTGAGGAGGAGGTTGCAGTGAACCGAGATCACACCACTGCACTCCAGCCTGGGAAACAGAGTGAGACCCCTTTTCAAAAAAATAAATAAATAAAATAAGGCAAGAAGATGTTTATGATTTCTTGAAAAATCAAAAGGTGCAAGAATGTACACATTGACCCACAGTGTCTTTCAACCCTTCCACCTAAGAAGCATCACAGCTCTCCCTTTTAGTTAACATGGGCACATAAACTTGTCACTGGCAAGGGGGAGGCACTTTCTTGTTATGGTAATGGACATGAAAGTGCCAGTAACTCCCTTTGAGCTCTTGTCATAGCCAGGAAAGAGCCTTTGCTTCTCTCATTTTGTATCTATAGTAAGCACTCAGAAGGCGTACACGAGACCAGCTATGCTGGATCTGCTGTTCTCAAGTTGCCAGGAAAGAGATGCCTTTGCCATGGGTCACCATGGCGATGGCACGTGGCCCATCTGGCATGTATGCCTCGGATAATTACAGGCCCAGGGACCTGAAGAACACTCCTTAGTCTAGTTCCATAGCTCTCGCCAAAGACCACATCCTGTGGTATTAATCATTAAAAAAAAAAAAGTGCAGATATTCTGGTTTGCCTTGCAAGGCACTGCTCTGTCTGGGGAGAAACACTGGGTTCTATCTTCTGCCAGTCAGTAGGAAATGCAGAGAAAATGGAATCCCTCTTAGGTATAAAGATAAATAAAATGTATGTAGCATGAATAATTTAAAAAGTAATGTTAGGAAAGTATCTTCAAAATTCTTAGGAATGGATAAAACAACAAAAAGGTATTTGGGCTGATAAATAAGGACCATTTCCAAAGTGTGAGTTTCTTTAAATTAATTCTTTAAAATGTTGCACTGTCATTATTTATAGAGCCATAAAGTAACTCTTAAACATGCTGAACCAGTGAGAGTCTGCCCCAGAAATTCTGAATTCACTTAGTGACTAGTTAGAAAACAAAGACTGGTCAAATGCAGTGGCTCAGGCCTGTAATCCCAGTACTTTGGGAGGCCGGGGCAGGAGGATGGCTTCAGCCCAGGAGTTTGAGACAAGCCTGGGCAACATGGTTATACCCCATCTCTACAAAATTTTAAAAAATTAGCTGGCTGTGGTGGCATGTACCTGTGTTCCCAGCTACTTGGGAGCCTGAGGTGGGAGGACCGCTTGAGCCTAGGAGGTTGAGACTGCAGTGACCCATGTTTACACCTCTGCACTCCAGCCTGGATGACAGAGTGAGACCCTATGAAAGAAAGAAGGAAGGAAGGAAGGAAGGAAGGAAGGAAGGAAGGAAGGAAGGAAGGAAGGAAGGAAGGAAGGGAGGAAGGAAGGAAGGAAAAAATAAAAGAAAGAAAAAAGAAAGAGGCTGAAAAAAAAGAGCCTAGGAGGTTGAGGCTGCAGTGAACCGTGTTTGCACCTCTGCGCTCCAGCCTGGCTGAGAGAGTGAGAAAAAGAAAGAAAGAGAGAGAGAGGGAGGAAAGAAAAAAGAAAGAAAGAAAGGAAAGAAAGAAAGAAAGAAAGAAAGAAAGAAAGAAGAAAGAGAGAGCGAGAGAGAGAGGAAGAAAAAGGAAAGGAAAGAAAAGGAAAGAAAGAAAAGGAAGAAGGAAGGAAGGGAGGGAAGGAAGGGAGGGAAAAGAAGGGAAGGGAAAGGAAGGGAAGGAAAGAAAACAAAGACTGTTCCTTATGATGCCAGGATCAACCCAGACTTCAACTCACTTTTCAATTCACTTAAATCTCTATCTTTAAAGAATACTTTATCAAAGCCAATCCTCTTTGCAGGGCACCTATAATCAGGCACTGCCTCATCCTGCAGTCTATGGCTTGCTGAATAGTAAGAGCTAGTATAACTACTACACAAACTAATGTACTGAGTATATTAGTAAGGCCTAATATAATTATTACATTCATATAAAATATATAGTCTGACTTATGAAATCTTTCCTTGTTTACTTCTTGTGTAACTCCCCCAAATAAGTTTCATGAGAATGGGACTCTGGTTTGTCATTCCTGAATCTAGAACCCTGGCTTTGCATACAGCGAATGGTTAGTGGATAGCTGAGGATGGATGGATGGATGAGGAGTGATCTGGTTTGGATATTTGAGCCTGCCCAGCTCTCATGTTGAAATGTAATCCCCATGCTGGAGGTGAGGCCTGGTGAGAGGTATTTGATCTATGGGGTGGATCCCTCATGGTTTGGTGATGTCTTAACAATAGTGAGTTCTCATGAGATCTGATCATTTACAATGTGTGGCACCTCCCCGCACCCCATAATCTCTCTCTCTGTGTGTGTGTTGTGTGTGTGTGTGTGTGTGTGTGTGTGTGTCTTGTTCCTGCTGTCACCATGTGACATGCCTGCTCCACCTTTGCCTTCTGCCATGATTGTCAGCTTCCTGATGCCTCCCAGAAGCCGAGCTGATGCCAGCACCATTCTTCCTGCAAAGCCTGCAGAACTGTAGGCCAATTAAACTTCTTTTCTTTATGAATTACCCAGTCTTAGGTATTTCTTTATAGCAATGCAAGAATGGACTAACACAGAGAGTATGCTCTAGCCATGCTGCACACCTTGTAGTTGCCTGAACGTATGGATTGTGAATATATAAATAGCACCACCAACTACCCAGTTTCTCAAGCCAAAAACCAGGAGTCATCCTTTATTTCACTCTTTCCCTCTCACTCTGCCCCCTCTCTATCAGGAAAATTGAGATTGCTGTCTCTACATGCAAAATGTACTCAAAATTCATTCTTTTGTTGCCATGTTCACTTCATTTCACTCAGATGCAAGCCAACATCACCTTTCATTGAGATACATCTTCTTGCCCTTCTTGTTGTTACTCTTGTCCCTGGCCCTTCATTCACTACGTTGTAGTTAAACTTTTAAACATGTAAATCAGACATACCACTTGTTTTGTTAATTATATAATAAAGAAAATGAACATTCTCACACCTTGCTCATCAAAATTCTATTGACAAGAGGTAATTGTTTAGTTTAGATTCTTGCTAACTTGTCCTATTTCTGCATAGGTATATACTTATACACACACATAGTATACATACATACTCTTTTAAAAATATAATACCTTTCATATGTGTTATGGTCATCTTACCAGAGAAGTATAACAGCTATTCAATATTTTGACAGTTGAATGTGTAAAATAATAAATGGACTCTTACATTGCTTCTATTTAAATACAGTACAACACGTGTAAGGAGCAGTGGGAATTCCAACAGATCTGTGAATATTCGTGGACTTGATTCTGCTAGGGAGATTATTTGTAGAAATTGTCAAATGGTACGTAGATGTTCATTATATATGTCATTTCTCACCCTGCAGAAATTATCATATGCTCTAGTGATGCTCTAGCCAGTGTGATTTGCTACAAAATTGAATTCTATAATTTCTTTACTCCCTTCCAAGTATCTACAATGATCTTCCTGATAAATATTTTCTTTGGGGATACAGGCATTTTGAGTCAGCATTTTCTCATGATAAATTTCCTAGTTGTTTTGTACATACACAGAACCAAACTACAGTCCTGAAAGGCTGCAACAGCAGATGCATACAATGCTATGCATACCACAGACAAAGCTGCTTTGCCTTAATACACAACAATGCAATGAGTAGAAGATAGATGCCCACAGGTTTATTTTAAAAAATTAAATTTTGTTAGCTGGATCCAAGCAATTTTGAGTCAAAAGCAAAGGGGAAGGCACTATATATGCTATTGATTTGGATCCTAAATGTCTTCTTTTGGTGGGTAATGCTAATTGTCAGAGATTACTGACTGCAGGAAAATGCAAGGTCATCTGCGTTTATCAAAAAAGACATGATCTCAAACCTTCACTACTTGCACGAGGGGTCACAAATAATTTTCTATCATGCAGAAATCCCTACAAGTGTAGACTGAATGCTAATATCATGTTCAGCAATAATAATAACAAAACAATATATTGTGAACTTACTATGTGTCAGGCACTGTACTAGTGCTTTATGTAAGTTATATTATTCAATCTTAACAGCAAAAGAATAAATTATAATTGTCGTCATTTTTGTTTTACAGATTAAGAAACTGACTTAGAGCTAGAGCTTAACTAGGAACAGCTACATTCTTAAGCACTTCTCTATAAAATGCCACTTAAAACAGAGTTCTAAGCCCTAAAGATAATGCTACCATTTACTGATGAAGAAAAGCAACCCATTAGATGTTTATATTTGTTGCATGTCAGAGTATGGTTGACAGGCTCATGAACTGCCTTCTTTATTTTACTTCACAGACACAAAAATGGTAGCATTTGTTTATAAGAATAATGTAGCAATGGTCAAAGCTCAGATTGAGTTGAATATTTGAAAGCATGCTAAAAACAACGAAATCGTTCCTTAGCTAAGCTTGGAACTAGATGATGAACAAGTTTAGGGTAATTTGACTGCTTGGACAATCTGTAATGTTAACAGGTGACCAAGGTGGTGGAGGTCTGCCATGGAGCCCATCAGCTCAGAGATAGAGCACATAAAAGAGTAAACCACAAACTAGTTCAGACAATTTCAACTGCAGTCTGAAAAATGAAACAGACAGAAAAAAGAAAACCCAAGCACATTTTCTGTATGCCAATCAGGAAAGATAGTGCTATGGGCCAAAAGTTTGTGTCCCCCCAAAATTCATATGTTGAAATCCTAATCCCCAGGATATGATTTGAGAAGTAGTGCCTTTGTTGGGTGATTAGGTCAGGAGGGCAGAGATCTCGTGAATGGGATTCAAGCCCTTACAAAACAAGCCCAAGGGACCTCCCTCACCCATTCTGTCATGTGAGGTTACAGTGAAAAGATGGCCATTCATCAATCAAGAAGTCATTGTGGCACCTTGCTCTTGGACTTCTCAGCCTCCAGAGCTGGAGAAATAAATTTCTATTCTGTATAAGCCACTCAGGCTATGCTATTTTGTTATTGTAGCCCAAATGGAAGAAGAGAGTTATGGTGACATCTTAATCATGTACAGGAAAACCAAGAAGGCATTTTAACACAATTTGAAGAGAATACAGTAACTCATGGAAGGCAACAGATTCTGGATTCAAAATCACCTTCAGAGTATGAAATGAAGAGCCAATACAAAGATTAGACGGATGTATCTCTACACTCCTTCATTAACATTTATCAACAACAAAAAAGACAAAATCCTACTTGATTGCAGTATATTGACCAGAGCTAAATAAGAGCAAAGTGTGCTAAAAATGTTGGTCATACAGGTGACAATATTTGTTTCATGTTCAAATCAAAATATAAAATAATAGTGCCCTGGATGTCTTGTTTTTATGACTTCAGTATATATAATACACAGAAGTGTACAAGACAGAAAACATCTCTGACCTCATGGAGCTTGCAGTCTAGTTGGAGAGACGCACATTAATCACATTATGATTGGGTTATACATAGTATATATAGCATGTGGGTGTGTATAAAATCCAGCATGTAAAGAATTACAGAGTGCCATAGACAAGGACATCACGAGAAAAGAAAACTATATAGTTCAATATTCCTCATGAACATAGAAAACTCTTTAACAAAGTTCAACAAACCAAATCCAGCAACATACAAAAATAATTCTACACCATGACCAAGTGGCTTTTATCTCAGAAATACAAGATTTGCTTAATATACAAAAAGCAATGGATATAATATACCATAGTAATGGACTAAATGATAAAAACAATAATTATCTTAATAGATGTAGAAAAAGCATTTGACAAACTCAGTATCCATTCATGATTTTTTTTTAAAAAAACAATCAGCAAACTAAGAATAGATTTATAGATTCTGATAAAGGGAATCTGTGAAATATCCACATCTAACAGCATTTTTAACAGTAAAAGCCTGAATGGGATGGGCGCGGTGGCTCAAGCCTGTAATCCCAGCACTTTGGGAGCCCGAGGTGGGAGGATCATGAGGTCAGGAGATGGAGACCATCCTGGCTAATACGGTGAAACCCCATCTCTACTAAAAATACAAAAAATTAGCCAGGTGTAGTGGCGGGCGCCTGTAGTCCCAGCTACTCGGGAGGCTGAGGCAGGAGAATGGCGTGAACCCGGGAGGCGGAGCTTGCAGTGAGCCACTGCACTCCAGCCTGGGCCACAGAGCGAGACTCCGTCTCAAAAAAAAAAAAAAAAAGACTGAATGATTTCCACCTAATATCAGGGGCCTGCTTTTGCTGCTGTCATTCAACATTGCACCAGAGAGCCAGTGCAATAGGGAAGAAAAAAAAGAAAGAAAAAGAAAAAAAAATTAGTGGTATCTAGATTGGAGAAGTAAAACTCTCTTAGTTGCAGATGACATAATTTTGTATGTAGAAAATCCTAAAACCACTAGAACTAATTAACTATTTTAGCAAAGTTCAAGATACAAGATCAATATATCAAAATCAATGGTATTTCTACTTACTAGCAAAGAAAAATCTTGAAATTTAAAAAATTGAATTCAAAATAGCATCAAAAAGAATAAAAATTTAGGGCTAGGTTTAACAAGTAATATGCAAGACATGTGAAATAAAATCTACAAAACACTGCAAAGAAAAATTAAAGGAGATCTAAATAAATGGAGAGAAATTCCATATTCATGGACTGGAAGACTCAAAAATAATATAACAGCTTTTGGAAATTGATATTTAAATTGAAGATAACCCTTATCAAAATTTCCATTGGCATTTCTGTAGACATTAGCAAACTGATTATAAAATTTGTGTGAAAAACAAAAGATCTAGGGTAGCCAAAACAATTTTGGGGGAAAAAGCAAATTTGGAAGCCTCATACTACAAAATTTCAAAACTTACTCTAAAGCCACAGTAAGAAATACAGTATGATATTAATGCAGGATAGGCATATGGATGAATGGAATACACTTGAGAGTCCAGAAATATATCCTTGTGTTTATAGTCAACCTGTGCTCAACAAAGATGCAAAGACAACTAGAAAGGAAAAGGATAGTCTTTTCAACGATTGGTACAGCAGTCTTTGGATATCCACATACAGAATGATAAACTTAGACCCTCACCTCACATCATATGCAGAAATTAACTCAAAATTGATTATAAACTTAAATCTAAGAGCTAAAAATATAGAACTTCTGGAACAAGTGAAGGGAGAAATTTTCAATATCTTGGGATGTGTGAAGAATTATTAGGTAAGAAACCAGCACATGATCCATTAAAAAAAAAAAAAGCTGATAAATTGGACTTCATCAACATTAAAAACTTTTGTGCTTCAACTGATAAAAAAGACAAGGCAAACTGGGAGACAATATTTGCAAATCATATATCTTATAAATTACTTGTGTCCGGAATATGTAAAGAACTCTTACAACACAATAAGATAAAAAAAAAACATTAAAAATAGGCAGAATATTTTAAAAGAAATTTCACTAAGAAGATATGAAAATGGCTAAGGAACACATAAAAAGATGCTCAAAGTCATTACTCACAGGGAAACAAAAGTTAAAGCCACAATGGGATACCGCTACACACTGACTAGAATAACTATAAATAAAAAGTGAACACCAAGTGTTGGTGAGAATATGGAAAAACTGGAACCGTTATGTATTGCCAGTCATAATGCAGAATGGTATGTCCACTTTGGAAAACAGTTCATCAGTTTCTTAAAAAGTGAAACATAACTCACCATACAACCCTGCAATTTTACTACTAGGAAACTATCCAAAAGAAATTAAGACATATGTCCACACAAAGCCACTTATATGACTGTCCATCGAAGCATTATTCATCATCACCAAAAACTGAAAACAAGCCAAATGCCTATCAATTGATGAGTAGGTAAACAAAATTTAGGGCATCTATACAATGGAATGCTCTTCAGCAATGAAGACGAATAAATACGCTACACATAAATGCACCACAAAACCATTATTTAAGTAAATAAAGCCAGATGTAAAAGACTACATATTATATGATTCTGTGTATATGAAATGTCCCTAAAAGGCAAACTTGGATAGAAAGCATATTAGCAATCCCTAAGACTGAAGGCAGGAGCAGGAATTGATGCATGCAGACATGAGGGATTTTTCTTTTAGGTAATGGAAACTGTCTAAAATGGGACTGTAGTGATGGCTGTACAACTATAAATCTACTAAACATTATTAAATTGTATACCTACAATGGATAAATTTCATGGAATGCAAATTATACTTTAATAAAGCTGTTTAAAACAATGATAAGGCTGACAGTGCTATGAGAGTGTAATAGGATGACCAAATTAGATGGAGAGGGTCAGGAAAATCATTTTTAAGGAAAATACATTTATTTTTTTATCTGAAAGAAGACCAAAATTTTGTAGTGTAGCATTAACAGTGGGGTGAAGGGAAGATAGAAAGTGGGGAAGAAAAAAATAGCGTTCCAAACTAAAAGAATCCTATGCACAAAGATGAAAAAAAAAAAAAAGAGAGAGAAACAGAAAAAAAAAGATGTAAGAGAGAAATAAATAGGCAGAGAGAAACACAAAGAACAGATGGAAAAGTGGAAGGAGCAGTGGGCAGGTAGCAAGAGATGAGTATGAACCCAGGATCTAGGTTTCATTACAGGAAAAATTTTCAATTTTATTTTAAGAGCAATGAGAAATTATTGAATTATATCTGGCATTTAGAAAAATCACTCACTACAGGTCAAAGATCAGCCAACTTTTTTTGTAAAGAGACAGATAACAAACATTGCAAGAGAGAGATTGATAGGCAGAGAGAAACACAGAGAACAGACCGAAAAGTGGAAGAGGCAGTGGGCAGGTAGCATGAGATGGGTTTGAACCCAGGATCTAGGTTTCATTACAGGAAAAATTTTGGATTTTATTTTGAGAGCAATGAGAAATTATTGAATTATATCTGGCATTTAGAAAAATCACTCACTACAGATCAAGGATCAGCCAACTTCTTTGTAAAGAGCCAGATAACAAACATTTCAGGCTATGTAGGCCATATAATGTTCTGACTAAAGTCACTGATGACCACTATTGCTCAATCCATGACACATTTAAATGCTCTCCCACTTGCTCTCTCAGCAGCATTCAACCCAGTCGGCCAGTCAACCCTTTTGAAATACTCTCTTTTCCTCACTCTTGTGTCATCACATTGGCCAACCTATAAAGATAGGATTTTCTTCTATATTTTTGGCCACTCTTTCGCTATGGCCTCCTTCACCTGCATTCCGCCCACATGCTGGGCTTCAGGCTGTGAACTAGGTCATCTTGGTTTTCACCCTACATTCGTGCCCAAGGCGATATCCTCTATTCCACTGGCTTTTTTTTTTTTTTAAAGGAGTTTTGCTCTTGTTGCCCAGGCTGGAGTGCAGTGGCACAATCTCGGCTCACTGCAACCTCCACCTCCCAGGTTCAGGTAATTCTCTTGCCTCAACCTCCTGAGTAGTTGGGATTACAGGCATGCACCACCATGCCCAGCTAATTTTGTATTTTTAGCAAAGATAGGGTTTCACCATGTTGGTCAGGCCTGTCTTGAACTCCCGACCTCATGTGATCCACCCGCCTCGGCCACCCAGAGCGCTGGGATTACAGGCGTGAACCATCGTGTCCGGCCCATTGCTTTTAAATAACAACTACATTTCAGTGACTCCCCTTTGCCTTAAGAAAATCCCAAAAAAAGACTTGGAGGGTAAAGATCTCAACAATTAAACCTGTATCTAAATTCAGTCACTAAGTGATGCTCAACTCAAGGATCTTAGCGTAACAATCATGGCCCACATTTATTGAGTACTGAGGACAAGTCAAAAGCACTTCATGTGTAAAGTCAACTAATGTAAACAAAGGCCTAGGACCTTACAGATGAGAAAGCTGGGAAATAGAAATTTTAATTAACTTACCCAAAAGACACAGAGCGGGAAGAGGAGAAACTGGGATTCAAACCTAAGCAGTCTGGCTCCAGAGACTTCATGCTTAAGAACTATTTAATTCAGAACTTCCCAATTGGTGAGCCATGAATGAGTCACAGATGTGCCATCAGAAATTGATTCGTTCAGCCCTGGGGCAGCCAAGCTGGTAGCCTCAGGCTGGGAGCAGCCTTGTGCAGGGCTTCTCAAAGGGTGGCACAGCAGGTCTAAGGGTGTATCCCGATCCCAGGAGGAGAAATGGGGAGCCCCAACCAATGCCTGCTGCTCTGCTGCAGATGCGCTGAGCACACCAGGCTTGGATGTCTCCCCGAGCAGCAGCCATGGAGCAAGCCACTGTGCACTGTGAACAAGGTGCTTCTGGAGATGCTGGTGAAGTTCATATTCCAGGTGCACCAGGGGCACAGTGAGCCTCCCAAGATGCTGATTGTTGTGAGGCAGGAAACTCTTTCTTCACATAATTGAATACATCTGTCTGGTTGTGGATGACATGTCCTTTTAGTCGTGGCTCAGCTAGCTACAAGGTGTCTCCCCTAAAATTGCATGTGGATTCTGCTAATGCAAGCTCCACCATTATCTTGAAATACTCTATTTAAGACTGTGATTGCTTTGGAAATCCTTTCTCGTTTCCACCTTTGTCAATGAAAGAAAAAGAGCTTTTAGACATTTTAATAATTTCAACTTTTGTACCATTTTGAATGGTTGCAAAATAAAACATTTTAAATGTTTTATTACCTGTCTCTCTGGTTAAAATTTCTCATTGACGGTGACTATCAAGACTTTTAAAAGATGGGCATTAAAAACTCTTAATTGGAAGTTCCCTGTAACCATTTGAAGCCTAAAATCTGTTATATAAAAGTTATGTTTGTGGAAGCAAGCTCAAGTGTTTCACCAAAAATGTTGAAAAGATATCATTTAGAACTTTCATATACATTTTATATTAGTATCTTCTTTAATACTTTTACTTTTCTTGAAATAATTATATAATATAAAGAAAACATAGCTTTCTCGGCAAGCATCATAGAGGTGACTCAAATTCTATCCAGCTTGCTCCAATGATCACTTTTTGTGTGTATAGTAGTGAGAATAGTATTGAGGAGTCCCTCTGTGCACTATATGTTAAGTGTGTTCCTTTCTTTTTAACTTTTATTTTAGGTTCAGGGGTACATGTGCAGGTTTGTTATTTATAAAGGTAAACGTGTGTCATGGGGTTTGGTGTACAGATTATTTCATCACCCAGGTACTAAGCCTAGTATTTTTTCTGCTCCTCCTCCTCCTCCCGCCCAACACCCTCAAGTAGGCCCAAGTGTCTGTTGTTCCCCTCTATGTGTTCATTGGTTCTCACTGTTTAGCCTCCACTTATGAGTGAGAACATACGGTATTTGGTTTGCTGTTCCTGCATTAGTTTGCTAAGAATAATGGCCTCCAGCTCCATCCATGTTCTCACAAAAGACGTGATCTCATTCTTTTTTATGGCTGCATAGTATTCAGTAGTGTATATGTACCACGTTTTCTTTACCCAGTCTATCCTTGATGGGCATTTAGATTGATTCCATATCTTTGCTATTGTGAATAGTGCTGCAGTGTGCATTTGTCTTTATGGTAGAATGATTTATATTCCTTTGGGTATATACCCAGTAATCGGATTGCAAATGGTAGTTTCGTTTTTAGTTCTTTGAGGAATTGTCAGAGTGTGTTCATTTTTTGATGCAACTGTTTCATGAGTGTGGTTCCATTTGTTCACACTAGATAACTTGCCGTTACTTCTGAACACGCCATATTCTCCTGCTGTTTTCTCTGTGTAGTGGTTAAGAGTGGAGGCTCTGGAGCCAGAATGCCTGATTTGAATTCCAGTTTTGCCAATTATTGGCTGTGTAACACTGAGCAGGTAACCTCACCTCTCTGTTCCATCATGTAAAAGGGGATCATCATAGTAACCACATCATAATTGAGGCCATACACATAAACATCCAGGAATGATGCCTGGCATGTAGTAGGAACCCCCAAATGCCAGCTCTTCTCTCCCTCTCCCTCTTTCTTCTCTCTCTGCTCTCCTTATCCTTCCCTTAGCCTAGTGTGTGTCATTTCCTCTGACTGTTATTTCTTTACCTATCAAGCACAGACTAGACTAGAGCAGGGGGGTCCCCAACCACTCCCCCAACTCCCCCTACTCCAGCTGCACAGCAGGAGGTGAGTGGCAAGCGAGCATTAGAGCATCACCGCCTAAGCTCTGCCTCCTGTCAGATCAGCAGCAGCATTAGATTCTCACCAGAGCAAGAACCCTATTGGGAACTGTGTTTGCAAGGGATCTAGATTGTGTGCTGCTTATGAGAATCTAATGCCTGATGATCTGAGGTGGAAAGTTTCATCCCAAAACCATCCCTCCCATACCACTCCCCAACCTGTGGAAAAATTGTCTTCCATGAAACCAGTCCCTGGTGCAGAAAAGGTTGGGGGCTGCTGGACCAGAGGCCCTCTTAGGAGTTCCTAAGGCCCAGTGTTGCCCCAGGACAGTACTTAACAAGGGCATGGTCACTTTTGTTTTCTTGTGTGTTGCCTGCCCCTTCTTCATTAGCATAAGATTTCTGGGAACAGAAATTATGGTTCCATCAACTCATGAATCCCCAGCTCCCCACCATGCTTTTTCATACTTCCTGACTAGCACATGGGCAGTGCCTAAATTGAGGGGCCCCAGTCTGTCCCCTGTTTCTGTAGCAATGACTGAGGAAGACAGGAAGAAGGTAGGCAACTTTTCTAATGTGTATTTAGAGGTCTGATTACAGAGGTAAATGTCCATGATATGTTCCTATTCTTCCGCCCTTTCCCAACTCCCCGCTGGCCTTTATGTGAAGGAAAATGGCAGCCCCCCCACCCGCCTTTTCCTCCATACAAATCCACCCAGCTGCCCTTTTGGCACTTCCTGTCCCTCTCTTTAGAGTTGTTGGTGACTCAGAGTAAGGTTAGAGCACTTTGGTGTTAGCCATGCACCAGGCTGTGCATTGGTGGAAATTTCCCAAGTCTCCAGCAATGAGGGGAGAATTGGTCATGGGGGACATGGCTCTGGCTGGTTGGAGGTCAGTTGGATTGGGCCCTGAGTCAAGGCCTGAGAAATGGCAACAAGTGCTGGGCCACACATCTCAGCTTGGTGATGACTCCCTGTGACAGCTGTGGAAGGCTCTGGATTCTGACTCAGTCAGCAAACTGAAGTCCATCTACCTGGAAGCAAGATGAGTTGGTCAAAGTTCTCTTCTTCTTGCCTTAGTTAATCACCCAAGTCCTCATATCTGTTGCTTCCTACATTTGGACTCCTAAAGATGTGAGGTTTCTTGTTTGTGGTTTGTTGGTATGTTTTTTTTCTTTTAAGGAGTGAAAATAGCAAAGGGAAAACAAATGGTCCATATTACAAAGAAAATTGATTTTCCAACCATCACAACCCAAGTCTTGGGTAAGCCTTCACATACTTCAGTGCTACAGTGGGCAACTTGGAAAGGGAAAAAGGAAAGAGATAAGAAGAAAAGAGAGTAACTTTTTTGTTTTGTTGAGACAGAGTCTTGCTCTGTCACCCAGGATGAAGTGCAGTGGTGTGATCTTGGCTCACTGCAGGCTTGACCTCCTGGGTTCAAGCAATCCTCCCACCTCAGGCTCCAGAGTAGCTGGGACTACAGGTATGCAACACCATGCCTGGCTAATTTTTGTATTTTTTGTAGAGTTGGGGTTTCATCATGTTGCCCAGGGTGATCTCAAACTCCTGGCGTCAAGTGATTCACCCAACTCAGCCTCCCAAAGTGCTGGGATTACAAGTGTGAGCCACCGTGCCTGGCCAGTAACTTTTTTTAAAAGCAAAAAGTGTGTGTGTGTGTTTGTGCATGTACATGTGTATATGTACTTGTATGAGGGTTAGGAAAGGAAAAGGGAGGGAAGAGAACTAACATTTAAAGACCTGTTAGTCTCAGGGTCTATACTGGGCCCTCTATGACTAAGTGTTAGCTCAGTCGGTCTCACAAGCACCCTATGAAATAGATAGCATCATCTGCATTTACAGGTGGACAAATGAAGATAGAAAAGTTAAGTCACAACCTCAAGGCATAAACAAATTTTGAAACTAAATCTTTCTGGGTTGAACCTCTCACCCCTTTTCTTCCCACTAAGACAGGTTAACAAATCCACAGACTAAATATGGCCTTCCACCTGTTTTTGTAAGGTGACAAGCTTAGGATGATTTCTATATTTTTTAATGGTTGAGGGGAAAAAATCAGATAAGGAATAACATTTTGTGACACATAAAAATTATGAAAACTATATGAAATTCAAATTGAGGTGTCCATCAGTAGAGATTACAGGAACACAGCCCCGCCTATTCTTTCGTGTATGCTCTATGACTGCTTTTGTGATACAATGGCAGAGCGCAATAGTTCATGTGGATACTGTATGGCCTGAAAAGTTGTGGTCTTTTACATAAAAAGTTTGTAAAAGACTCCTGTACTAACGGAATGTTTTTGAGAGTCTGTGATTGCTTAGAAAAGTTTATTAAGAAGGAGAAAAGGGAATTTTTTTGTCCCTTAAAATACTCTCCTAAATTTCGATAAGGCCAGGTGCAGTGGCTCATGCCTGTAATCAATCCCAGCCACTTTGGGAGCCTGAGGTGAATGGGTCTCTTGAGCCCAGGACTTGGAGACCAGCCTAGGCAACATGGTGAAAATCCATCTCTACTAAAAATACAAAAACGGAGGTGAGAGGACCACCTGAGCCTAGGGAGGTTGAGGCTGCAGTGAGCTGTGACCACACCACTGCACTCCAGCCTGGGTGACAGAGGGAGACCCTATCTCAAAAAAAATAAATGAATAAAAATAATAAATAAAAAAAGAGGATAAGAGAATTATTAAATGATCTCAAATTAATATTTTATTATAATAGAAATATTAACATGTGGTCACATGATGGTGAAATAATTTTTCCATCTACTATATGCATATCCTCACCCTTTTCTTATCAGCATGTACCTGTTTAACTTGTGGGGGACTGCCAAGGAAGAACTCAGCAGAGGGGAAAGATGGAGCCACGGCCCTTTCCTGGCTCTACTGTTAAGTAAATTAAGCAAATCAATCACTTAATCGTCTTTGATTTAAATTTTCTTATCTCCAAATTGTGGACTGGACAAGATAATCCCCAAGGTCCCTGGTAGTAATAAAATGATAGGCCTCTGTGATTTAGAACATAATTTTAAAATGTTAAGTGATCACTGAGGTTTATAGCAGTTATGGCTTTGCATTTATGGTAGATCGGTGGCCATATTTATGATTTATTTTAGTCCAGATTCTTAGTCAGTATCTCCACTCCTGATTATGGCACTGTCCCTATAGGAAAATATGAGCAACTTTATGATGATTTGCTTCTCAAGAAGGTTTCTAGGGATGCATTGAGGGAAAAACTGTATAAACTTTTATAGTTCTCTGGTTTATCACCAATTTGAGATATGGGGGTCTTTAGGAAAGGACTCGAAGGTATGCTGCTATTTTATATTTTTAGTTAAAAAGTACTTGTAATTGATAATAGAAATATTGAATCCCTTTTCCAGAGTGTTCCATCTATTGACATACGGATCCAAATACTGAAACAAACACTCATTGTATTTCTTCATGGTACATATTTCTATCAGAGATCCTTGTCTATTCTGTCTGATGGATCAGATAGGAAAGCTCAAAAGCAGCATTGTTATTCTACCTAGGACGAGCTCATTTTATTCTGCATTGCCACTGTGTTGCTCATGCAGTTCAGATGGAGTTGGAGTGACTGTAGAATAGTTTGCAAAGAGAAACTCCTTGTACAAGGAGCCAGAGCTAGGGCTCCTGACCAGATGCTACATCTACCTTCCCTGAAGAAAGAGCTGAGCAGCAGGAATGGGTGGAAGCATAGTGCAGTAGAAGGGTACTGCAGCTTCTGCCCATGGCAGGGTCAGTGGTTTCTAATTCCCTCCTAACACTTGGGCTTTCAAGTCAACCAGTCATAGTATGAAGTACTGCACCATGCACCACAAACTTACACGGAAGCAGAATAAGAAGCAGACGCCTGGTGGTGGACCGGAAAATGAATGGAATATTTTGCATTCTTCCTTTCTGTAACTTTGTTGGCTTTGATCCCCCTGAGATCTCAGGACGTTTACAGCTGCGGAAGAATTGCTGTCTCTCAATACACTAGACGATGACTGTACAGTGTCATGGTTAGAAGTTCTTAATCATCAGGTAGCCTGGAAACCCACACTGATCACCACATCAGTGGTGTTTGGGTTACAAGCCACAACCAGCCTCCGGCCCATACAACTGGGGGCTGGAAGAAGGACATCGGTGGTTGCAGAAAGCAACCAATTTGAGATATGGGAGTCTTTAGGAAAGGACTCGAAGGTATGCTGCTATGAGTTTATATTTTTAGTTAAAATGTACTTGTAATCGATAATAAAAATATTGAATCCCTTTTCCAGAGTGAACCACCACCTCCCAGGTTCAATGTTCAACCTTTCCCTTCTTCCTCCTGCATCTAAACACCTTGCCAACATCTGCCTCAAAGCAACACAAAACAACTGCATCTATCTCTAAACTTCGAAAAGCCAGACATTAGGCCTGCCCCTGTACAACCGGCTTAATGGAACCACCACATTCAAAGGCTGTGATTACGGACTGCCTTGCCTTGTTCAGGGTGTTGGCACATAAAAGACTGCAGTGCATATAAACCCATTCTCAGAAGGTGTCAAGGATTTCACAGACTTTTGTCAGAGAGTCCCAGCAGAAAGGATATCGTCCCTCAAAAAAAAAAAAAAAAAAAAAAAAAAAAAAAAAAAAAGATTCTATCATCCAATGAGCCTTTAACTCCCAAGGACTAAACATTTACCAACCGCCGAAAATAACAGCTTCAACAGTTTTGGGACTGCCATAAAGATATTATTTAGAGACAGGAACATAACCTTGGAGATTCCCTTGGTTGCAAGTCATGAGTCCAATGTAGTGTTTTGTTTTGTTTTGTTTTTCTGTATGTACAGTTCTGCTCTTTTAAAAACAATACAGCTTCATGATATGGCCTGTCATTCTTGCCCTCTTAGGAGTGTATATGCAGTGCTCAGAGACATCCTTGCCTAGTAGAAAGAAAGCATACAATTGCTAACATGTAAATAAATGAGAACAAAAAAACTTTCACATATGAGTTTATTCCCCCACATCATTCCTGCATACAGAGTATGTTGGGAGAGAGTTAAAACTGGGAAGATTGAAAAGCAGTGTCCAAACCCAGGAGTTGGGTTTGGCTGAACCCTATGAACATGTCAGGGGTGGGCAGATATCTGGGCCTGGCAGCATGACTGTCCATTCCCCTGTCAAGGGTAATGGGCATGGCATAGTCTTTCTACTCCAGGCACATGGATCTCAGGGATTTAGAGTTTATGAAATCCACAGCAGCATGTTATCGTGTGTTTGAATGCACAACTGCAGAACCACATGAGGTGGAAGTTGGTAAGGGAGGAGCTGAGAGTGAGAAGAGGGTGCCTAGCACAGTGATCTTTCAGAGTTTCCTGCAGTGGGCCTCTGTCCAAGGCAATTCAACCCAAACTTGAGAGCAATTTTTCTGGATCTCTGAGGTGACCTGTATGCCACACAACCCTCCAGTTCCTATTTGAGAAGAATATTTAGCTTCATTTCCTTATGGTCTATCTCCCCTCATGGTTTCCTTTTTTTTTTTCCTTTTCTTTCTTTTTTCTCTCTTTCTTTCTCTGTTTCTTTCATTTAACAAATGTTTGTTGCGATCCTATCCTGGAACTACTCTAAGTATCTTTAAAATAAGGGGTGATGAAATCAAGTTGATTGCCTATGTGCCTGGCATAGAATAAGTATTATTATATTTAATTCTCTAAATTATTTTATAAGATACGTCTTTTTGTTTTGTTTTGTTTTTGTTTTTGTTTTTTGAGACAGAGTCTTGCTCTGTCACCCAGGCTGGAGTGCAGTGGTGTGACCTCAGCTCACTGCAACCTCCATCTCCCGGGTTCAAGCAATTCTCCTGCCTCAGCCTCCCTGGTAGCTGGGACTAAAGGTGCTTGCCACCAAGCCTGGCTAATTTTTTTGTATTTTTTAGTACAGGCAGGGTTTCACTGTGTTAGCCAGGATGGTCTCGAACTCCTGACCTCATGATCCACCCGCCTCAGCCTCCCAAAGTAAGCCTGGGATTACAGGCATGAGAAGGTAGATCTTAAAATTCCATTTTACCTGTGAGGAAACTGCAGCTAGGAATGGTTTTGTCATTTGCCCAAAAATATATGACTGAGAAGCGGCAAAAGTAAAATTTACTGTGATTCTGTGATTACAGGCTGTACTGTAATACTGTGATTACAGGCTTTGTTGTCAACACTGAGCTGAATCTTAAGGGCCAGGGAGCTTCCATACTGACTTGACAGCAAGGTGGATGGACTAAATACTTTCCTTCCACTATCGCCATCACTGAGATCTTCTGCAAATGGGATAAGAATGGGAAGGCCCAGTCCAGCATAAACCAGTACAGCCTTTTGTGAAGGCTCCTGGAAAGCAAGCTGGAGCTGAGTTTATGATTCTGGGACGTGAGTCATTTCCCTTGGGAAACACAGGTCTCCTTGCCCATTCCTGCTCCAGAACATGGTACAATTGACAATATTTTTAAAAGTCTCTAAAAACTCCTAAAACCTTGTCTTTAATAGAAGACCTATTGTAAAATGTGCCTTGTCCAAGTGAAAGCCTTCTCTTTGGGCTTGAGAAATATGCAGGAGTTTAATTACTGACCAAGTCTCTCTTATTTGGGCAAGCTTGAATGAATTCTTCATGGCTGGGATCCTTTCTTGGGAAACTAACTTTGATGGCTATCTACCCAGCACCTTTCCAATCAACACTGTGATTATTTTACTTTTTTTTTTTTTTAAAGGTGTTTTATTCTGACTTTCTGATGTAGCCTTCTGATAAGGCCAGAATCTGGATAATCCAGGCTAACTAACCGCTTTTTGGCCTTAATTGCCTGGCCCATACAAAGATAATTTACTCAATTCTCCACTTCATTTTTCATGTGTAGATGAAGTCTGACTGTAGTTGCTCAGGCACTATTAATTCAAGTTAACAAGCAACGAAGGCTGCAATAAATTTGTATTTCAGGCTCAACTTTGATTTTACTTACAAACTTCATACAAAAGTGCTGGTTGGCATGCCTGTCTTTGAAATGTGCTCTATAGAAAGGCACTACATGTAAACTTGTATCCTTATGTTCTAAAACATATCCAATTTTGGTAGAGCTTAAGAAGTTAGCAGAATGAATTTTTTTTCATTGTTATTTCAAATAAAAAGTAAGTGGAATATGTGTTTCTCTGGATGGTATCTACAAGAAACTAATTTCTCTTGGGGGAGAAATTGGACTCCCAAGAACCCTCTGTAAGAAATAGTCTCCTAAAATAATCTGGTGACTTTGCATATTTCAGTAGAAAGAACTAGTCAAAATCCGCTGGGTGCAGTGGCTTTCGCCTGTAATCTCAGCACTTTGGGAGGCCAAGGTGGGCAGATCACCTGAGGTCAGAAGTTCGAGACCAGCCTGGCCAACATGGTAAAACCCCGTCTCTACTAAAAATATAAAAATTAGCTGGGTGTGGTGGCACATGCCTGTAATCCCAGCTACTCGGGAGGCTGAGGCAGGAAAATTGGTTGAACCCGGGAGGTGGAAGTTTCAGTGAGTGGAGATTGCACCACTACACTCCAGCCTGGGCAACAGAGCAAGACTCTGTCTCAAACAACAACAACAACAACAACAACAACAACAACAACAAAAGAATGAGTCAAAGTCAATCACACTTTCACAGGTGAGGCAGAGCACAGACATAAATCTCCACATCTCAAGCATCCTACTTACTGTGTGTGAAAACATTGTGAATGTTAACATGGGGCTCAGCTGGTTTAAAAAAAGTAGAGAGAAAGAAGAAACTTGCTTTCCTTGGCATCTACTAATCCGGATAGTAGGTCCACTCCTCTATTTACACCGTCTCACTTTCTTTTTAAATCACAATGACTCTGTGAGATGAATATCGTTATCTCCAATTCACAGATGGGCAAACTGAGTGAATTGATTTAGCAAAGTTACAAAGCTAGTAATGATGGAGAAATGATTTAAATCCAGGCCCGTTCTCTTTTATATGCATCTGATCAATATTAAAGCACCAAAGAAGTGAGGCTACTAGTCACTATCATAAAAAGCAGAACTGTATGCTACACACAACGGACAAAGAGAGAGCTACAGGTGGAGAGATAGACAAACTCCCACCTACCAAATTCTCTGTATAATTTGTGCTTCTTTTCCTAGTCATGCTGGACCATGAAAGGGATGCTACAGTAACAAAGGTATAGAAACCATCACTGGCCCTTGGCTCCAGGCTATTGGAATCCTGTGCCTCCAAGATCCTATGTCCTTCCTTTCCCTTGCTAGGAGTCTCTTTGGTGTTCACTGAAGTTCTCGCATGGACACTGTAAGCTCTTTACCAGTTCACCTGGTCTTGACTGGCTTTGCTGTAGTTTTTTCTGGAAGGTGATCATTTTACCTGTTATCATTCATGTTAACCTCTCCCTCTGATCTCAGAGCTCCTCCTGTGAATACCACAGAGGTTGGGGAATGCCCTTTTCTCAGGGGTACTGTGGTTCCCAAGCTCATGACCACTGCTTCTTGTCTTTCCTTGAAATATCCCAAACTCTCCATTATATTCCCAGGTGGGTGGCCCCCATTTTCTCCATCTCTTTTGTAACAAAAATAGAGGAGGTTGTATTCACCAAAATTCCTCATAAGAATTCCTTATAGTTTTTGGAAAAAATAAATTCACAAGCTGCTAGGTGTGGGGACAAGGTGACTAGGGGTGAAACTTAAAAGACAAGATCAACTAGTGCAAGATGCTGTAAACCATCTTCTAAGGAAGACGGGTCCTGCTAACTGGAGGGCTCTTTGTTTTTCTGCATACTGGAATCTCTCAGAACACAAGGTTTGGCAGGACATATATGAATTGCTCTGCCTAAGGGAAGAGAAGTCAGTGGGGTTGGGCACTGAATAGAAGGACCGTGTAAATAAAAATATCCCTACGGGGGCATGACTAGAGAAGGACAAAGGACAGACATTCTAGTGGGGAATGTCGGAGCTATTTGCTGTGATGTGTTTGATGTCACATCCTCTCCTTTATAGGCTGTTTTCGGAAAGATTTGGTAAAACCTGCAGTTTATGTAAGTGGATTATTTAGGGCAAAGGTAGCAAACCTATGTTTCCAGGAGTGAGGCAAGTTATGTAAACAAGTGATGCTGCAAGTATAAGGCTGTAGGGAGTGGTAGCGACTGTGGCCAAATGAG
Organism: Pan troglodytes; assembly: GCF_028858775.2. NCBI lineage: Eukaryota > Metazoa > Chordata > Mammalia > Primates > Hominidae > Pan > Pan troglodytes. Next base: position 47,146,598 of record NC_072404.2, read on the forward strand.
GAGTACAGGCTTCACCTGAAGGCATGCAAAATTTACTGGTGCATATCAAATTAACATGCACTGGCAGATGACATTTGCCCTACAGACCACTGCTTGTTACCCAGCTTTAAGAAAACTCAAAGAAAGACAGAACATTGCTGCCAGGTGGATAAGAGATGGTCATGAAGGTAGTGGAGAGGCCTCAGAGGGATAGAAGAGACAGGTGAAACCACCAGGTCACATAAATAAGTTCCTAGGGAAGGAAGGAGAGACCTCAAGAAAACACTGGTTACTGAAGTGTTTGGTTTGAGACAACTGAGAGAAAATTATTTTATTTAGAAAAAGCGGGATACAGAAAATCATCTCTAGGCTGCCTAAATGATAAATAAAATCCACCATGCTCACCTCATGCCCACTGTGAGCGAGTTTCCAGAAGAGCAGGCAAGGATCTGAGTATAGGGTATGGGTCAATGTCACACAGCATCCACAGGGGCTCTGAAATTTGCAGAAATCCAAAGAGAGGGTTTTAGATCTTCCCAACTTGTGGGATTGGCAGAGGTCCAAGCCAATTATAGCTACATCTCCAAGGTGAAGAGGGACACAGCAGACATCTGGGTTACATTTATAATCCCAATGTTCCAGGAAGATGGAAGAACAAGTTACGCGGGTGCTGAGTGAGAGACCCCAAGAAGGGCCCCGTGTGCGATGCACTTAAAAGTATTCTCCTTCCTGGCAGCTGGCCAGTCAGCGTGGGGAGGCTCAGGCCCAACCACTCTTCACCAGAGTGTTTCCTTTCCCAAGGCACTCCTGAGAGATTCATGTGGCCAGGGATCTACCTTTGTTCCCTAGTACTTTCTTTACATGCAGGCCGGCTGGCAAAGCGTGTGCAGAACACGCAAAATCACCAGGACCCAGGAAAGTAGAGTGGGCAGGAGGAAACCTAGAGAGGTGAGCCTGGCCAAGGGGAATATCGGATCTGCTTGGGAAAGGTCATTATTTTCTGGGAATGCAAACTCTCAGATTGATTATGAAAATGCAGCTGCCTCTGGCCACCTTCCTCGGTTGCCTAAAGAAACTTTGTATGAAGTGTGAATAAAGTGGAGCCGAAAGATGAAAACAGAACCCAGTAGACATTATTGGAGCCCCTAGATCCTGTTTTGCCTAAAGCACACCTACATGTTTCTGGACTTTTTTGTCAATAAAAACAGCCACCCAGTCCCTCTGAAGTTTAACTTAAGGCAATTGGAGGTGGAATTTTGTCCCATGCAACTTGAAGTTTATCAGTACACATGGACTACCCTCCTGGAATTTTCCAATAATTAACTGGGTGCTACTGTGCAGGGAGATGGAAGAACTGCCATGGTAAGTGAGGGGAGAAAAGTATTTGTATAACATCGGCCCATGGTAGGAATCAGAGGAGCACGTGAAGTTTGTTTCCAGGTTCATCCTTTGTTCTCTCTCTTGCGTATCCTTCATTCCTCTCCCACTATCTTTTGCAGTGTTGTTAGGAGTTGAATTATGTCCCCCAGAAGAAAATGTTGAAGTTCTAACCCTAGGAACCTCAGAATATGATCTTACTTGGAAACAGGTTTGTTGCAGATGTAATTAGTTAAGATGAGGTCATTCTGGAGTAGGGTGGGTCTCTAACAGAATATAACTCGTGCTTTTATAAGAAGAGAAGCCAGAGACAAAGGGAGAATGCCATATGAGGACAGAGGTGGAGACTGAAAGGGAGAAGCTGCAAGCCACGGGACACCCAGATTGACAGCCACCACCAGAAGCCAGTAAGAGGCAAGGGAGAAATTTCTCTTCCAGGTTTCAGAGGGAGTGTGGCCCTGCATGACACCTTACTTTTGGACTTCAAGCCTCTAGAAACTATAGGACAATACATGTCTGTCCTTTAAGCCATCCAGTTTTTGGTACTTTGTTACCATGGCCCTAGAAAACAAATGCAAGTATCTTCAAGTATCTCCTACTTCACTGTTGCAACAACAAGAAAGAAAGTCTGTCTTAAAAGCTTAACTATTCTGAGGACTTACTATATTAAAATTTCTTAAGATATCTGCTTTTGAAAAGAGAACTGATGAGAGATGGCAATAAGTCAATCTATGATAGAATTTCAGACATCAAGGAAGGGCAGTGCACAGAATCCTGTAAGTCTCTTAGTGCTGTGTATCACTACAAACAAAGGTTCTAGCACTGTGTTTCTGGGTGTCTTTGGGTTTTTACAGATGTCTCAGGAGCAACTGCAGAAAAGGGAAAGAGAGAAAGGCTTAGGGGGATTGGGCTCCGAGACCTTATTCCAATTTCAACCAGAATAACTCTTCTATATTTTGGGATTCCATGTAAGATTTCATTTGGAAAGCGTTCTGGTGTTAACACAGAGAGAAAGTCACTGCATTGTGACATTATTTAACCCACACTCAGGCAAAGTGGGTTTTTTACCCCTCCACTGTTTCTGCAAAACGTGCCTACTTATATGTATGGGTTTACCATTAAAGCAGAGTTGGACACATAGGAGACACAGCATTATTCTTCCTCTTTTTTGTTTAGCTATTGTGACGGGCATAGGGGGAAAGATTAGCTGCTTTTGCTTTGTTCTTGTCTTTTAAGAACTGAAAAATCAAGATCTTCATGATTCAAAATGTGCTAGAAGACTGAAGTAAGAGTCAAAATATCTAGTTTATTCTATTTGTTGATTTATTGGCTGTCTTTCTTTTTATTTATTTTTTGCCATTGGGTGAACAGAGTAGGCTATCAGGATGTACTATTTGTATTCATGTGATTGAGGCAGAAGCAGTACATGAATACTAAAAACAGTTGTAACTGATGCTGGGAGTATATAAAGGAAAGAGTGGCTTGCAATTCTCTTCAATTGTAAAAGCATAATTCTTACACACTTGTAGCCCTCTATACTTTTCCATGTATTTCTCATTGGAAACCCTCAGCCATCCTGGGAGGTACGCGACCTGGCACTCCTAACACTATCCCCTAGATGGGCTCAGAGCCTATGGAGGCTCAGAGAATCCTCCCAGGCCTGAGGCCAGTTAGTGAGCGCGGAGATGGGGCTGCCACAGGGCTTCTGAGTCTCGTGCTCTCTGCGATGAGTCAGTGGTGTTTTGTTTTTTCCTGAGCCGTGAGGTCGAGGGAAATCTTAAAACAAATGGCTAACTAGGGCCTTTAGCCTCCACCACTTCCACCATAAAACCTTAAGTCTGTCTCTGCACTTGTCATGTCATTGTGACAAGGAAGGAGTCCCAAGAAACAAACAATGAATACCACCCTCAATTTCGTTAAAAGATTCTTCAGTTAAGCATTTGAATCTCAAAATGCTCTTCAAATTCTAATAGCTCATCATTCATCCACCCACACTCTTCCTTCAGTCAAGACACTTGGCGGCAACGCCACACAAGCAACCAGGAGCTCCGGGGCACTTCTGGCTGGGTGGACCCGGCTTAACCAGAAAGAGGGGATGTTGGAATGTCACAGGGGCTTTCTTTTTCTTCCTGTGTTTCCCCCCGAGAACTCCTTTTTTAAGTTACATGTCCAGGTTGGATATATTGAAATGACGCAGATGAACAAGGACTGGATGGTCGAGGAAGGAGGCCAAATAACTTTTACTAGCATGGGCCTCTGAAAATGAAGCAGGGACAGAGACACTTTGTAGCTCAAGGAAAAGCGGCACGTTAGAGACCAGGCTCCAAGCCTGGGGTCTTTGTTTTTGTGTCTTTTATAAAGTGGCCCATAGGGACAGCAGGCTGTGTGGTGGGAGCTCCTCCTCGCTTCGCGGATTTGGCCCCGAGGGCAGACGAGTCCGGTGGAGAGAAAAACCCTGAACTTCCAAAGGCATCATCCCGCGAGAGAGGGAGTTTCGGGGTTGGCTTGGGGAAAATGTAAAACAAGGAGATGGGGAGCCAAGGATAGGGGGGCGGTGGTAATCAGAGAAGCCTTAAAAGAATAAAGGGGAGTCCAGCCCTTGAGCAAGAGTGAGAAAAAGAGACTGGGTGGGAGAAGATGGGAGCAGACAGGACGCAGCACGAGTGCCAGGGCGCGCATTTGGGGGGTGTCCTGGCGGTGTGGAGAGAGAGGGCGCGGATGACATCACGCCCGGGCCCCCTTCCCCTCGCCGGGTGGGTGGGGCTTCGGCGCGCCGGGCGGGCGCGGGGTCAAGTAGGGGGAAGAGGAGGAGCAGGCATGAATGTGTCTGTGTGAAGACCGGGGAGGGGCGGAGGAGGAGGAGGAGGAGAAGGAGAAGGAGAAGGAGGAGGAGGAGGAGGAGGAGGCGGCGGCGGCGGCGGCCGAGGGCGGGGAGGGAGCGCGCGCGTGGCTCGCGGCGCCCGGGCTCCCCCCCAGCCCCCGACCCCGGCCCGCGACGCGCCGCCTCCCAGCCGCCGCCGCCCGCCTCGCAGCTGGGACCCACTCCGGGCTTGGGGACCCGGCGGGCAGGAGAAGCGCGGGCTCCCGGCGCGGCCTGGAAGGAGCGAGAAAGCAAAAGTAAGGCGAGCAGCACTCCAAGTTTTCCCAACTTCGCCCCCTGCGGCGGCAGGCGTCCTGCTGCTCAGCGCGTCCCCTCCGAGCCCGAGAGTGGCTGAAAGAAAAGGGACTGGGCGGGGGCGGGGGCGGAGGAAGAGAGAGTGCGAGGGAGCGAGGAGAGTCCGGCAACATCTGTTAAAACTTGGGGGAGGAGGAGCGCGGGGAGGGAGGAGGAAGAGGAGGGAAGGAGGGAGCGCGCGGGAGGGGAGCGCGGAGCCGAGGGACAACTTTTCCACCCCGTGAGTAGTGCAGGCGGTGCCAGGTCGGGGCGGGGGGCTTCTCCACCCAGCACGGGGCTCCAGGCCGGGATGGGACCTTTTTCCAGAAAGTCGATTGGATGCCAGGAGAGGCGTACGGCTGGGGGTTTCTTTCTTTCTCTTTCCCCTCCCTCCCGCGGTTGAACCAAATCAGAACTGTCACTCAGGGCCTGTGAGTCAGAAGGGATCGGATTACACGATCCCCGAAACTGATGCCGGAGCTGCACGAGCGGGAGGGAGCGGGCAGAGGCAGCGCCACCGGCGCGCTCGCACACTCGCACTCGCGCACACCCGCCGCTCCCACTCACCCGCGCCGCTCTCCCGCCTTCCCCGCGCGCCCCGCGGCCGCCCGCGCCGCACCATGCCCGCGGCGGGCGCACCCCGCGCCCAGCCCGGCCGCTCGCGGTAGCCGGAGCCGCCCGCGGTCGCGCGGAGCGGGGAGCCGCCAGCCTGCGCCCCGTCCGCGGGTCTATGGGAAGTTCGGGGATTTGACAGCCGCTGCCGCCGCAGGTACGTCCCGCTCGAAGTTCTTTGTTTCGCGGACCCCGCAGCCCGCTCCTGCGGCCGCGCCCGCGCCTCCGGGGCCAAAGGTGGTCCCCAGCGTGGGGACGGGATGGAGTGAAAATGGCTGTCAAAAGGCGCCCAGATTTAGAGAGCCGCCGGTGAGGCGTCCGAGCAAGGCTTGCATTCGCTCCCTCCTCCTGGAAGGTCCTTTCCGAAGAGTCCGACCCGCCGACCGGCCGGAGACGGATTGGAGAATTTCACCTCCCGGAGGGGGGACGAAGTTTGCGGCAGTGGCGGCGGCGCCCCTCGCCTCCGCCCCCATCCAAAGGGTTCTGAAGAACTCCGCGAGCCCCGCACGCGCCTGGCTCCTTCATTTGCGCGGTGGCGCTCTACGGCTCGGGCTTCGGGCGCGCACGGCGCTCGGGATGGGCGGAAGGAGGCGGGAGGCGAGGTGGGTGCGCGCGGGGACCTCCGCCGCGGGGGCCGCCGCCGCTGGGGCTTCTCCAGCCCGGGCTATGCTTCGGAGGGCGGGGGTGTGGTGTGAGCGGATGGAGAGAGGCGCGCCTTCGTCGTCATAGAGGAAAAGTGAAAGTTGTACCATCTGTATATGATTTGGGATTCTCTTTTATTTCTTTTCCTTTCCAGGGGCAGCGCGCACAGACACACAAAGTAACCGTGGTCCATGTAATAATCATTTAAGGTGCCGCGTTTACACAGAGCAGCAGGGGACAGTTACTTTCTTGAGTAGCAGCGGGAAAACGGGCGGGAGAAGGCAGAGAGGGTGTAAATATTGATCCCAAACTTGCAGAGTTTGTGAAGCGACTTTTAAGCAGATTGTCCGAAGCGGACGCTCCACCCCGCACCCGGCCTTTTATCCTTTCCTGAACTTTGTGCTCCTGTCCCCCATTGCACCTCCTTCTGTAAGATGCCGTCCCCCGAGAGGCGCTGCACCCCAGGCTTCCCTTCCTGACCCCGCGTGGAAAGAGGATTAAGGAGGCTCCCTCCGCCGCTGGTCCTCCTGCCCCAACTTCTCATCTCCCCAGTGCAGACTGCCGGGTAGATTCTGGCCTTGGGTACAGTGCTCATGGCCCTCTGCCAGTTTATATGTACATATATTTATGTAAAACATTTTCTCCCAGCTCTTTGCCAGCTGTTCCACATTTTCCAGCTGCCACTTCAGTTTGAAATGATGGACTGTCTGCGTCTCCAAGTCAAAGAACCCTTTAGTCAAAGGTATGGAGGGCCGGCCGCTGTGCAAATACATGGCAGTGCCATTAGCCGGGCTGGTATTATTAGTTCTAAAAAATACCTCCTGCTCCCCTTTTCCTCTCCTCCCTCTTCTCTCCAATTAGGCTTTCCAGAGCACAGTATATACACTTTGCTGAAAATTCGAGTAATTAGGCCTTTCCCTCTTAAATGTGATTTTTGTACAGAATTTGGATGAGGCCGTTTTTTTAGATCCCTGAAATATGTGTCTGGTGGAAATAAATTAACTTTTAAAAATAAAAGAGTTTCAGCTTGAGCGCATTGGGCATGGCGGGTGGGGGGCCTGCACCCTGGCCGTCTGAAATAAGCTCTTTTCAGTCTATTTAAGGCAGGAACCATTCATCCTCCCCATGCTACACTTTTTGTGTTGTTTGATGTCTTAGCATATTATAGACCGAAATCTACAAGAATTGACCTAAAGTATTAATTTTGAGTATTTATGTAATTGCTCGGTAATTTTGAATAGGTGTCTTATTGATTGATTCCTGTAATTATTTCATTTAGGTTTTAGATTAAAAATTAATAGTAGTCTGACAGTTTCTTAATTACATGTGTCAAGATTATTTTGAAGGAGGAAAATGCTATGTTTTAAAATAGTGAAATAGCCTCAAAATCTCTTAATTTTTCTAAAGCAGAACAGTATTTCAGTTGAGGGGATATATTAAAGCTGCCGGGACTGGTTTTAACAATGTAAACTCTGTGAAGTATCTGAAGAATTTGTTTATGTTAGGAAATATTGGTCTTAACGACCTGGTACACAAACACTTTGGCCAGTTAAACTATATTCAAACCTAAAATAAACATGAAATAACATTTAAATTAGTTGTAATAGCATGCTTATACAGAGTAGAGAGTTTATTTTATACTAAAAGCTATTTAATTAGAAACTCCCCGCCTAAGGGGAGATCCTTTCAGGGTATGTAATGCTTAAAGTCAGCCTAGGGAAGCTTTGGTTTAAGATGCATGAATGAGTCCAACGTGAGAGGTGTCTAGTGAAATTTCACACAAGCAGAAACACTTTAAAGATATAGATTGTATTATTGTTAATAGGCTGGTAGGTCCAACTCAGATGCCTACCAATTCCCAGTGCCTTTAACATGCTTGTGTTCCTTGACTGAACCTTGATATAAACACATTTCTATTGTATATCTAATTTGCAAAGGACCATAGACAGAAATGAGAAAATTCAATACTGATGAAAAATGGCTCTGTAGAGTTATTTCATTAATTATTTAATGAAAGAATTGTTAATTTATCAATTCGATGTGCAAGCCTAAAAGTTGGACTTTCCTTTGTTTCTTGGCCAGTGAAGTTTCCTTAATTACCTGCATGCTGTAAGCGTTTCAGACTTCCTCTGTGCTTAGCCATTTAGAGGTCCTTCCTCCTATGTAAGGTATCCTGCTTACTGAGACCTCTTCTCCCCCTCCTTTTTTTGAGGATAGAGTTTGGGAGCTTATGAATAGAAACAATTTAATGATCATTGTCGCATGCACTCACTTACATGGAGACAGTAATGTACTAAGAAAAACCAGTCTTGAAGGAAAAGTGAATCAATGAGTCATGAAATCCTCAAGAAAACCTTAGTAATGGAATGTTAATGCTTTTAGACTATAGTAGATTATCTTAAAAGTCAGACTTTTCTTCTTTATGCAATTGTTGTAAATCCCCAACTAAAGAATTCTTTGAAGGAGGTTTTAGTTTTGCTGGCATTCATATTCTGAGGTCGGTCTGATTTGTTTTGGAAGATTCAGTAAATTTTCTGCCAACTTATATCATGAGAGGCAATTAAAATGCTGAAATGACTTTATAGGACACACACGCACATACACACACGTTTGTTAAACAAAAGGTTCCACTCTAATAATGACTTCAGGTTGTCTTTTCATTAAAGCCTAGGAGAAGATACTGCCCTTCTCTTCACGTTGTCATTTTTCTAGATGAAAATTGATCTGTTTCTGGTTTCAAAGCAAATAAAGGGAGACAGAATAAACAACAACAGGGCAGGGGTACTGCTGCAAACTTTTTCAAGTATTTTCAGTGTATTTTTCATCTTTACTTTTATTTGATGGGCCTGTGAAATAGAGCTGTAGACTGGCGAAGACTTTAAATGAAATTTCACACTTTGATGATTTTTTTTAAACTTTGATATATTGACAGCAAAAGGAGCTGCAAAGCTTTTATATAACTTGAGCAGTAACGCCAAGCAGCAGTCAAACGTCTCTATGCATTTGTGTTTAACTGCAGAAGAAAAACATGTCCATGGGCAGTGGAGGTTCTTATCAACCCCCTAATCCCAGATCCCAGCAAACCTTGAGGGCATGCCTCAGATCTTGCTGAAATCACTGTAGACTCTCACAGTTTGCAGATTAAATATGCTATGTGTTCCTGGCTCCAGCAACAGTTTTATGAGCTCACTAAGCTTCCTGTTTTAAGATCCTTTTCTTAAGTTTTTAGGAGCTGCTAAAGGCAATGCTGTCTGGAGTAAGTGGTACTTATTAATTTAGAGACACTTTAGATATTTCATTCTCTTTTTAAAAAATTGCCAAAATTATTATTTTTAAATTGAAAGGCCAGTCACTCCAGGGAGAGGGAGGAGAGCTGTTTGAAAGAAATTGAATGTTAAATGTGTTTGGAAGTACATTTGATCGCAAACTTTACATGGTGTCTCAATTGTTTTATGGCACTTTTCTTTTGCCTGGCCCCTGAAAATGAGAGACTTTTTCCACTTGTAATTCTAAATGCAGTATATTTGAGTGCCAAATTTCTTCACTACTCATTACCTCTGTGAGTGTCTTTTGGTTTTTTTAAATGTGAAAGTGTTTTTTGTTCTGTGTGTATATATTTCAACCCGACAAAATGTCTCAGAAAATCTATGGCCTTCTAAAGAAGCTGAATGAAAAAGCCATTACATAGTTAATAAGGTGGCTTTGGAACATTTCAGTCCCCTCCTGAAAGGCAATATTGTGTTGAGCTCCACATCTGCATCTGTGGTATCTATAGTTGTACCCTCATATATGGCACTTCTGCATTTTGCATAGGAGTCATAATTAAAAAAGAAAATACTTACATCATTGTCCAACAACATGTCATATAATTCCCAAGAGAACGCTAGCCAATTTTGTGCTTAAAGGTTATTCAATGAATGAAATTGTGAAAGCCCATTTGTCAAAGTACTGCATGGTTTCTGTTAGTGTTCAAGCCCCAAATTCATTGTCTGCCCGGGCCCAGCCATTAGTCATCAGTGTATTAGTGCTGCCTTCAGGCCATGCTGCCCAGCACTTCTTCACACCATTATAGCTTTGAAAGTGTACTCTGTCGACTTGTAGAATTACTGCTCTGATTTCCGCTTGGCTGGGTTTGAGGTAAGTCCCCTCCCTACCTTCTAGCTGACTGTAATCCTTGCTTTCTTTTAAAGCTCCTTTCCAGAGATTTAGGGGAAAACTTTCTTAAGGGCCGTGTTGGCATCATACTGTGGTTTTGTTGTGGCATGCACTGTACATATAAATTGTACCTGCAGTAAATTGGATTGACTGCTGGCCTGAAACAGCTAGAGGGGCTTTTCTTTTCTTTTTTAAGAGGGGAGGGGGCTAGGCGGTGGGGGAGGGTGGCACAGGAGTACATTTTGACCACAAGCATTTGATTGTGTACTTCTATAATTCTTATGCCACAAAATTAAATTAATTAAGTAATGGGGGATAAGTGCACTTTTACTTAAATCTTTACTGGAGTAACTTCAGAGGGTAGTGTGACATTATATTGCTTATTTTCATGTGGAAATTTTTAACTTTTGCTACTTTAACTTTTTTTTTTTTTTGAAGATTGCATGAAATGCCTAGGAAGGCTCCAGAGTGCTTTACATTACAAACTATTGATTTGTACAAAAAGAGACTGAAAACTCACCATTTAGATGAAAGATAAGTTTCAAATTGCAGTAATGAAGGACTGAGACAGTTAAGCCCTATTATTGATTTCATTTTGTGATATTTTTAAAAAGAATGATTCAGTCTGAAGAAAGTTAGCAGTGTGTAGAGAAATTTCATCCAGCAGCTTAAGATTGAAGCCTTAATGACTCTGATGTATGGAAACCTGGAATCCAGTGGCCAGACGTGTGGAGCAGGCCATGCCACTTCAGGACAGTGTCTGCTGTTTGAACTGTGGATACTACAATGAAATTCCATATCAGAGAGTTTCATTGAGAGGGTGTGTAGTTTGGTGTAGGTTACACTGGCAGTTTTGTACATGCAAGGCAGAAAAATAAGACAGCTAAAGAATTCTGTCTGTGAACAAGCAAAGTTTATAGGGTAAGTGGACCATGGGGTAATTTTTACTGGATAATCCTTAATTATAAATGCTTAAATTCTGAAAGTATTGCTTTTAAATCTGCAATTAAGAATCAAGGATCAAAAGTTTAAAAGTTTGGAGGATAAAATATGGTAAGTAGTACTTCAAAAAAATGTTAAATACCTTTGGGATAGCTATAGATGATTTTAACATGCAACAGGTTATTGGTCTAATATTTGTGATGGTTTAAAAGTAAATTACTATTCATGGAACATACACTCTACTCCCTTATACTCCCTTAAGCCTTACTGTAAAGACACACATGATTCTAAGAAACCAAAGCTACACAAGTTCTATAAGAATAATTAAAGTTTTTTCTTCTGAAAATGTGTGAAAACTTTTAATTCCTATAAGCCTCAGTGAAGCGAGACAAGGGACACATCTGATCAGTCATGATATTTTTGTGATATATGTGGATTTAAGAGGAATACAGTTTTCATGAGCTTAGCTGATCTATAGACTGATAACTGACTTCCAGATCTCCTTCTCTGTCTGAGAAGGATTGCCTGTATCCAGCTAACCCTGTGAAAGTGGGGGGGCCAGTGTGCTCCACATTATTCCTCATTCTTTAATGGCACCTGCTATGCATGCTGCTTCCTGCAGTGCCTAACCAAGGCACGTGGGACTCATAGTTTTACAGAACTCAGAAATGGTAACAAGTATTAGATGGAGACCTCATACTCCCCTCAAATGTTTCTCATCAAGTACTTCTGGCAACAGGGGAAGAGTAGCTGATGATCTTTTCTTTCAAATACAAATGGCAGAAAAGTAAAACTGGCTCACAGAAATGTCGTTTGTGATTTTAACTGCAATAGCAATGATTACTTTCATGTCAAATAAGCTTTTCAGTGGTTGAAGTTAAATATATGGATTTCTTAAAAGTTTAGATAGTGTTAATTTACCAAAACCAAATTCACTTAATCCATAGCCAGGCAATTATTTCCCCTTAGAGTAATTTAGTTCCCCTTGGAGTAATTCCATTTGGGTATGTCTGTCATGAATACTGCTTATCTGTGATTAGGAGCATCAGAAATGTAGGAAAGAAAGATTGAAGACACTAGGCAGTGGATTTGGGGAACCCTGAGCTACCAAATGGCAAAGCGGACAGATAGAAGCTTTCCTATTTGGAGTTAAGATTCTAGGCTTTCCTGATTATGGAAAAATAATCATATATACAGGTAAAATAATTATACATGAAAAAATGGTTAAAAATTAATGAAGATTTCATTAAGAACTTATGAAGTTGGGCTTTCCACCTCCCCCCCCCTCCTTTGCAGAAAAAGGCAACACAGACAGGGAAGGGAGAGGAAATGAAGCCTTAGGAATCCTGGGAGCTGCTAGAGTGTCACAAAGGTTATGCATATCTAATTGATTTTGCCCTCAGAAGATATTTTGAACACAAGGAAACATCAACCACATTAAAAACCTATAAGAGGTTTTCTGTGGTGCATGAATACATGAAATCCAATGAAATGTTTAAAATTCCCTGCATTTTGCTCATTGAAACTCACACTATTTCTCACTTCCAGAATTGATCAAAAAGTTCAAATCAACATTAGTTTGTACTTCTTGATTCTGAAAAAAAAATTCTCCTTCTAAAGGATTTATTTATTTTTGAGAAATGGGTTATTAAATAGCTACAGGGAGGTACATATCTTTAATAGTAGTTTTACCTGGATGGTTAATCCGGTAGTAGCATCTTGAAGTAGCAGTTGATCTACTAGTAATATAAGTATGAGAGCAATGTCACTCTTCAGTGCTACAGGGTAGGTTGCCTCAAAAATCCTTATGACAAGCTGCTTTCTTCTGGATATTTAAAACAGCAAATCAAGATTATTCAGCTTATGAAAATACAGGCAGGTGTAAATAAATGTTATTTCTCTGGAGGAAAACCTTCTTCCACTGGAGTAATAGTTCCCTAAACTACACGGAATAATTTCTCACTTAAGGCTGAGCCATGGTGCTGTTAATAGCACTGCCTCGCCTGGAATGTCTTCTGTTTCTGATCTCTTATTGCCAGTAGCTGTTTTAACCTATCAGAAACAGATCGGGTTATCATTAAATAGGCTTTTAACTTAGTTGTTTTAAATCTTGAAATACACTAAGAAAAAAAAGCGAAGAGAGTTTTTGCCCAAGTTTAGGCAACTTAAACCAACTGGCTTAGGGAAATAAATGAAGTAGTCTGCTGTTCACGGAGGATGCACTATCATGATTGAAGGATGCTGTTCGACTTCACCCTACATTAAAAAGTTGTTTCATTCACTTCAAACATCATTTTAAACGTTGGCTTTGGCATGGGTGCTTTATTTTTAAACATTTTAGTGTTTAAACGATAAAGGAATCTTGCTCCCATGGGGGTTAGAGGTTTCACTGCAGAGACTTGAAAGGAGAAAAGCTAATTTTTTCTCATGTTCCCACAATTGTGACTTTTCATACTTTCTATTTACTACAGAAAGCCTCTGGTTGTTGAGGTTGAACATTGGGACTCCACTCAGGGCCTCCCTGAGCTCAAGACAATGAGGCGATGTGTCTGTCTTAGCCATTCACAGCACTTGAATCTATGTATGGCAGCTAATGAAGAAAAACATTGGGGGCCAGGTTCATAGAAGGTGAATTCGACGTTTTGTGAGAGAAGCACACACCTATTGGTTTTGTGAAGGCTTTTCAAGGGATCCCCAATGTTTTATTATAATGCGACACTCAGGGTGGTTGCATTGCAAAGTACCTGGAAGGTTGCAGCTCCCTGAATTCAGCCAGTTAAAAGAGCCCTCTGAACGCAACCGGGGCCGGCCCTTGCCAGTGTTTGCTGGAAATTTGGCTAGGCCAACTGTAGAGTTTGCAAATGCCCGTGAATATTCCGAGGAGCAGGGTGACCACTCTGATGCGCCTTGATACAGACCGCTTCTCTGCACTGGAGGGAGACTGCCAGGCGCTGCTGGCGCTGGAGCTCACCTCCCCACCCCCTCATGGCCCCCAGCCCTTTTCTTTTTTCACTTTTCCCGCGGCCTGGCTGGCGGAGATGCATTGTCTCCCAAAGGCAGCTTCAGAAATGCGGATCAAAGCCGGGCCTGGGAGCACCCCTTCTGCCCCCAGACACCCAGAGCCGTCTCTGAGCAATCCAGCATGTTCTGTTTGCTGGCGCGCTGACTGGGGCGCGCCGGGGCCGGGAGAACTCGGCGTGGACTTCCCCGCGCTGATGTAATGATGATGGATGCGGCGACGCGGCTGCAGACGGCGCTGCGCGGGCCCGGCGCGCCCGCTAATGAACCCACCGCGCCGCCGCCGCGGCCTGGGACCTCGGGCAGGGGACGCAGGCGCGGGCAAAAGAGGTGAAAGGCGTGAAAAACATCCCTTGCCACCGTCGGAGGAAACCAGAACCTGAAGGGAACTCGACAGGAAAGCGCAGAGAAAGAGCGAGCTTTCAAACAAAATTGGCCATACCCGTACAACCTGAGCAAAACAATTACCATAATCAATGGGGACTCGCCTTTGTAATGGTGAAAGTTTCTGTTTGGGTTTCCACTGGTCCCCCGCCCCTTGCAGGTCTAAGTGACGACTCTAAAGAGGACGACTTGAGGCGTCTGTGTGCAAGTGCTGTTTAATATGTAGGTCCCGGCAAGAATTCGCCAAGGTGGTAAAGGTTGCGGTTCTGTTGCTCGCTTTCTGTTCTCTTGCTTACTTTCAAATGCAGACGTGCACTACAGCATCACCAGGTCAGTGGCTCCAGGAAGCTTTAAATGCCTTGTGTTGTAAGAGGTTGACGCAGGTTCAGATTTATAATTTAGAAAAGACCCACGTGCAGGCAGGTTGCAAATAGGAGACGGATTAGATTTAAAATAGGGTCTGGAATTAATTGTGCCCTGGGTTTAGGCCTCGGGGAAATTACAAAAGGTTCAGGGATAGTTGAGTGGGAAAAAGCCTTGACTGTTTGCTTTCAGGAAGGAATGTTTATCCCTCCTTTTACCTATGAAACTTCAAGCTTTAGGAAGGATATACCATTAGAGCAATTTTCCTTGCGTTGCTTTTTTTTTTTTCTTCACCGAGCTCCTGGGACTCAAACATCAGCTACAAACATTTTTCCCCTTAAGCATGAAAAGTCAAGGGGCATGCCAGCAAATCTTGCATGTAATGTTTCAGTGGTGAAAGGGATTGAAGGAGAACAGTGTGGAGTCGTAAGCAAGGAAACTATATCGGGGGAAAAAGTATCATTTCATTCACATCTGAAAAACAGTGGCATGTTTTCCTCAGGGAAAAGTCTTTGAAGTGAAGCAGAACTTAACGTTTTCCCTTGATGCTTAAGTTCTAAATAAATTATACTTCATTATTTTTTAAACTCCAGGTTTTAAAAGTGTCGTGGAGCTACTGTCCTAGTGGTGTTTTGAGATTCCATGAGGAATTTCTACTGACCACTTCTATCCCGAATGCTTGAATGGACCAGCTCAGGAGTGACTTTCCAAGCTCCTGACTATTCCCTGAAAATTCCATCACCACAACCCAAAGCAGCCACCTTTTGCCGCTCACTGACTCTTCACCCACAGTTTGATGAGGTGTGGGCGTCTAGAATGTTAAACTTTCTTCTTTATAACTGACAGGGACAAAGTTGTAAAATAAGCTGATATAATTTATAGGAATGTACAGGAAGCAGATGTCTGATTTGGCACATTGCCATCTTTATAGCCCAGTTCCAAGCATAAACCACACTTTTAAATAATTAGTTACTAACTAATGAGATCCAAAAATAAGTTGTCAAAATAGAAGAAGGGGGTAGATTGTTGAGTGACCAAGGGCCTATTTTTAAAAAAATCCATTTCAGACGGGGGTAGGAATTAGTATTCTTTAAGACCATTAATTAGTGTGATTTCAGTCAGTGCCTGGAGCTTTACCTCTTCTCACTTGAGCCTCTCTCTATGGTGATGAGCATTGGGAGGGTTTTATTGCTTTGTTAAAATAAAGTCCTTTGCCTTGGGGGAAAAACCAACAACTCCACAAAAACCAGGTTTGTCAAGGAATTTTGGGAACTTGTCTCCTGATTCCTATTAATTAGCACCCTCTGCTAAGGAAGATACTTAGTTCTTACTAGGAATCCCATCTCTGAATGGGTTTTTTTCTGGTGCATTTGCATGTTTCAGTGTGCAGTTTTAACGTTGTAGACTCTACTCAAATACAGCCAATAAAACTGTTATGTGTGTGTCGAAGGGAACAATTATAGCATAGTAAATCCTTGTTTATCCCAATGGCTAAGAATGGAGTGTTTGGATCAATTAAATATTTCTGCTAAAGTTTTTAGTTTTTATAGAATTTGCCAGTTTTCAACGAAACACTGAATATGAAAAGAAAATGTATGTAGCTAAACCAGTAGTGATTGAAATTCAAGACGCTGCAGAGTCCTGTAAGTCACAGGGTCATTGATGCGATCATTTATGTACTCAGTAAACATTCTTACGTGAACTAAGTGCTGGGAAAGTAGAAGCCTTGTCCTCATGGAGCATACAGCCTGGAAAGGGGAGGTGGATGTTCAGCACAGACTTTTCCAGATGAAGGAGAGTTTATCATTGTGATGGGTGCTAGGATAGGTTTGTGTAGGGTGTTAGAATTCAGGATTCTAGAGTGCAGTTCATTCATTAGTTCATCAGGTCAGCAAAGACTTCAATGAGTATATACTGCACTGGGTATACAGCAGTGAGCAAAAATAAACGTGTAGAACAGTTGTTCAAGGCTCACGCCTGTACTCCCAGCACTTTGGGAGGCCGAGGCGGGTGGATCACCTGAGGTCAGGAGTTCGAGACCAGCCTGGCCAACATGACAAAACCTCATCTCTAGTAAAAATACAAAAAATTAGCTGGGCATGGTGGTGGGCGCCTGTAATCCCAGCTACTTGGGAGGCTGAGGCAGGAGAATTGCTTGAAGCTGGGAGGCAGAGGTTGCAGTGAGCTGAGATCACGCCATTGCACTCCAGCCTGGGCAACAGAGTGAGACTCTGTCTCAAAAGAAACAAAACCGAAAAAACAAAAACAAACAAACAAAAAAACAAGCTTTAGTGAATCTGACAATTAGTAACGCTTGCTAACATTGAGGTTCCAGGTGCCATCCTCCAAGGCAAATGCATTGCAGGAATCTGAATGCTTAGCAAGCACTGTAGAAACACTGATACAAATGGTTCTTGTACCAAGTGAGAAACAATGATGCCAATTGTATTGGATTATTCTTGTGGCATACTTTAAAGATGATATTTAAATCAATTTTCAAGGACCATTACAAAAAGTAATTATTCTGAGATTGTTAGAGCTAGAAGGGACCATCAAAGATTTCTCCTTTAAGGGTTCTCTGTCCAGATTCTTGGAAAAGCTTGGAAGGTCTGTGATCCCTTGGAAATTAAATGTATACTTTTAAGTTTAAGGGTATTTTCTGGGGAGAAGCTCTTTAACTTTTAACACCTTCTTAAGATGTTACTTCCCCCCGCCCAAAGTAAAGGTCAGATCTCACTGCCCGATTCTGTCATTTGACAGATGAGATCACTGAGGCTCAGCAACAGGTTGTTGGCGGTTGTGCACTGGCCAGCTAGCCCCAGGGGGCGCCATGCAGGTAGCCCTGCCCTTGGGACTCACGCACGGTGGCTGCACTCGGAAGGGAAATCTCAAGCCCCCTTTTCTGTTGTATAATACTTTGTCAGTGCCCTTTGAGGGGTGTCTCTGAATTTGGAGTGGATCTTACAATTGATATGTAAATTTAACTTAGTGCTTCTTTTTTCTTTTTTATTCTACAAAAGCTGTTCTTAAATAACTTGTGTGTTTTACAATGAATGACACTGGATAATCTCAGAAAAGAGATGGAAGTGAGTGGAAGAGCTGGTGCTACAGTGTGCCATGTGGCCTCTGGTTCTTAAGCATTCTAGTTACTTGAATTCCAGATCAAGGAGGAATTTATTATACAATGAAGAGCTTGCAGTTCCCTTGCAAATATGTGTTAAAGTAGACTGAAAATATTTTATCTTGTATTTTAACTTTTAGTTGGTCAAGCAGTTGCTTATTTCATTTCACTAACCGCTGCTGTGATTGAGGATGTCGACATTTACTAAATGTAGAAAAATAAGCAAGATGGCCAGACCTAAGAAATGCTTTCCATGAATGTTGCAATCTAGATAACTTGAAGAAAACATGCTAGAGAGGGTACTTTTCCTCTTTTCTTGTATTCTTTGTAGGTGTAGAACATGACTACAAAAAGGAACATGAACCAGAGTGAAAATTGATGAATGATGAGTTAGGGCGATTATCACATGAATGAAGCCAGTGAAAGACAGACCTACTGAACCTGCCTTTAGCTGAGTTTTGATATTTCCTAAGCGAGCCCAGTCTTTGCTAAGGCACCTTTCAACTTTTCCATGTGGAATCAAGAGCATGTTGTTCTATTACCTTTGTCTTAAAAATGTAACTTAAATGAACTGAAATATTCTCATGCTTTAAAGAGGTTAAAGAGTATAGCTTACCAGAATGAATTAGGATTAAGAGGTATATTGCAATTCAGATATCTTTATGAAAGAGGCAAAAATCACTGACTACTTGGCCTGAATTATCCTCTGATTCAGAATTTGGAGTAGGCCTTCGATGTTAGAAATTGTCGGACTCTCTTTAAAACATCTAATTAATAATTAAAAACCTTCCCTCCCTTTGGAATTTGTTCAAATGCCCCTTCCTGTAAAGTTGGCCACCTGAAGAGACATTTGCAGACGTGGCTTTAAAAAGTAATGTGACACTTGTTTCACATGATAGACACAGTTGCAAATTGAGATTTTTATACCGTTTGATACCAAATGCTCAGTAGGGATTTGGGAAAAGTACCATGTTATGGGCATTTCCCTCGGTTCTCTTTTTTGCTTGTGTAGAGTTTCACCGGTTTGTTAAATTTTGAGACTTTTCTTTTTGCCAGAAAACCTGTGGAGAAGTGTCATCCACATTTTGAATTTCCTAAAGCTCTAGGCTTTTCTCAGATGACAGGTGAAGTGGACTTTTGAAAGTTTTTTTTTTTTCCACCATTTTGGAAAGTTGATGGCTCTGTTGTTTTCTTTAGGGCATTTTTGGTCGAAGAGAGCTGAAGTAATGAGAAGACATCATGGAGGCCCAGTCCCACAGCTCCACGACCACTGAAAAGAAAAAAGTTGAGAATTCCATAGTGAAGTGCTCCACTCGAACAGATGTGAGCGAGAAAGCCGTTGCCTCCAGCACCACTTCTAATGGTGAGCAGCACAGGGATTACCAGCAGCCCAGCCTGGAGTCATTTCTGTGTTCTCTGCATTCCTTGTGAATTGAGCGTTTGCACCTGGACCAGTGTTTGTTCTAGGAGAGGCTAAAGAAAGCAAATGGAGCAGGGGCGGGGGGACGGCGGGGGGACATGGAATGTAGTAATCTCTATTTTGGCACTCAACCTACACGTTGACTTCCAAACTTTCTAATTTGAGATGTAAATGTGATAGGTTATTTATTATCAGAAGTTCCTGTTTTGGCATTTTGGAAATCATCTTGACTAGTCTGGCAAGAGTTCAAAATGCTTTGTGTTGCATATGGATCATCTACACTACTCGGAATAATTAGTACAAAAGACACAAAAGTTGTCTTGTCAAAATTAGTGACAGGACAGCAGTCTCCTCCAACCCCAACTTTAAGTAGTCTACTTTAAAGGATTTTAAGAATTGTTAATGACTGAACCTCAAGGTAATGTTAGTATCTGAGATGCAGGTTTTGTTGTTAGCTTATAAAAATTTAATTTACTTATTTGTGTTCAGAGATAACACAGAGCCACTGTTTCTGTATTCTGTGTTTTTAAAGTTTAAGCAAAGTGTTGAGAGGCATTTCAGTTCAAGCATGGAGTGTTGAAAATAAATTCCAGAGCCTCCCTGGTACAAACAGACTGAATATGTTAATGGTAACCTTCACTTCCTGTCCCTGCTGTTTCTCCATTGTGGGCCACTAATGCCTTTCCTTTTTGTAGATTTCATAGCCATTCTTGGCCTCCCTGAATTTCTCTGCTTTTCCATGGGCCTTTAGGAAGAATGAGCTGGCCCGTTTTCCTCATTCCTGGACACTGCCTATCTGGGCACACTGATTTGTATGAGCCAACCTGCTATTCTTATATTTTCTATATTCCAAGACAGGTTTTACTTGATTGATTTACAAGTTTTTACATCCACCTAGAGAGTCAGAATCTCCTTTGGAAGGTAACTGCAGTCCAGAACATTAGACTCTAAGGACATATACTTCCAAGCAGCCTGGCCACTTCTCTCTGGGTCCCTCCATGTCTGCTGAGAGCCTGTGCTTCTCACCGGCACTTCTTCACCCGGTTTCATGAGTGTGCATTGCTGACTGTACTGGGTAGGGAAGGAGCTGGCTCTTAAACCTGCTGGCAAATGACTTCAGTTTTAAATTGATCCTTAGGGAGATATATTTGTGTCTGAGTTAAAATAATGAATTTACATATATGTGAAAATATTTCCTCCTTTATTGATGGTATTTAAAGTCAAGACTGGAGCTTATTTTAATTGAGCCAGAATATTTGCATTTTTCATCCAATGTGGTTATAGAAGGCATTTCTCCTTAGAAATATGTTACCTTTGTTTCTTTTTTCTGGAATTGGTAAAATTTAGGCAAATTTATTATTTCAGAAATAGAATCAGTATATGCAGTGTTGGTTATTTGGTAATTTTTATGGTAATTCTGTAGGAATAAATGCTTCCTACGTACTTGGCTTCAGGAACATCAGCTTTTGGTTATCTTTATAGTTTGTGTGAGTGCACATGCCTGTGTGTGAGGGTGTGAGTGAGTGTGAGTGTGAGGATATGTGTGAGTGTAGGCAAATGTATGCATGAGTGTGTAGGTGTGTGGGTGTGGGTGGTAGAGGTAACTATGAGTGTGCATGTGTGTGAGCATGCATATGTGTGAATGTGAGAACAGGGAAGAACAAGTGCATGGCAGAAGATGTTGCTGCACTGCATGGAGCCTGCAGAAGCGCCTGTCCTGTTTGTCAATCTCAGCTGCATGGCCACAGAGTCTCATTCTTATGAAGATGCTGTTGTTTGTGCCACTCCCACACCTGGACACATTCTCAGGAGGTTTTCCACTGCAGCTGCATTTGTCTTGAGTTGCTCTTGGACCTCGGGTTTCCTTCATGATTCTGTTGAGGGTGATTGGGAACAGAACTAATCTGACCAGCCCCACAACAACCAGAAAGCCATGAGATAAAACTGGCCAGAGAAGGAGCAGTCATCATTTACAAATGTTTGTGCTGCAGTGTTAAATAATCACCTGTTTCCTCAACCACACTCCCCTGGCTTTCTGCCCTGATCAGCTTGTGCCCTTGAGCCCACATTTTCTCCTAAATGTGTATGAATCCTGTCCTGTTTGGGGACCGACACTCATTGGTCAAACTTGCAGGGCACATGCCTGAGTGATAGCTGTCCTAGAAATCTGGCGAACTCTGGCCAGTTTTTCAGTGTTCCTGTTTCTTCTAAGAGATTTACTGTTTTATATTTTGGGACAAAAATCAAATAAAAGAAAAATGGAAGTGGTGTTTTTAAACATGGATTGCAAGCCGACAGGCAGATTCTTGGAAAACAAATAAATCTAAAGAGAGGAACAAGTAAAAGAAAGGACAATAAACCCTTTCTTTGTGTATGTGGTCTTTTTTACAGAGTCCTCTACAGTTTTCATGTAACTAGTTCAGAGCCTTTTTACAGTCCCAGGATTATGCTGAGGGGCGTGGATTGCTGGAAGCGCAGAGGCCCTTTCTTCTGCAACCTGGTCACCTGCTGCCTCTGCACTCAGTCTTGATCACAGGGACTGGTGTGTGGGCTTTGGACCTGGCCCTGTCTGGGTTTAGAGCTCGTGGGGTGCAGGATTTCCAAGTTGGGACACTATTCGTGTGCTGGCTGGTGGTTGACATCGCCATGGCCCTCCATCCTTCTGTCCATCCATTTGTCCCTCTGTCCCTCTTCCTATCTTTTCTCTTTTTCTCTATGAATATTTCATAAATGCTTGGACCCCTGCACTGACGCTATTCGTAGAAAGGAAAACAGAATCATGTGGATGCTATAACAGGTAGTTTGATTGCTACTGTTTCCAGAAAGGTTCTTGTGCTTTCTTTACAAAGCCCTGAACTATATCCATTTATAACTGAACAATTAAAAATGAGTTCAGTTTCGGCCAGGCCCGGTGGCTCACACCTGTAATCCCAGCACTTTGGCAGGCCGAGGCGGGCGGATCACCAGGTCAGGAGATCGAGACCATCCTGGCTAACGCGGTGAAACCCCGTCTCTACTAAAAATATAAAAAATTAGCTGGGCGTGTGGCGGGTGCCTGTAGTCCCAGCCACTCGGGAGGCTGAGGCAGGAGAATGGCGTGAATTCGGGAGGTGGAGCTTACAGTGAGCCAAGATCGCGCCACTGCACTCCAGCCTGGGCGACAGAACGAGACTCTGTCTCAAAAAAAAAAAAAAAAAGAGTTCAGTTTCAAAAACCAAATGAATGTGATACCTGCATTTTCTCTCCTATCCACCATTTCATGATTAAAGTCACACAGATGAACAAAAAGTTTTGTTACTGGCTGAGTTATTGGTGAGGTTGCTTTAATTAACTTTTCCAGCCATTCTGTGGTGCAATTTGTTCTTCATCGTGAGCTTCCCAGCCAAACCACTCACATTCCACTGCATGTCCTTGCAGATCTGTTTTCGTACTTTTCTCAGCTGAGTATCTGCTCCTGGAATAACATGCGTATAGAGTTTTGTTTAAACAAACGCAGACCCACAACCAAAAGGTACAGTTCAGAAAACTTGAACAGCTTTTTAAAGAAGCATTTGCCACTTAACACTGAAATTTAAAATAATGCAAGTGAAAAACTGTGTTGTAGATCTTGTATGACAGAAAAAAAAAGGCAAGCCAAATTTGATTTTTGTAACATTTAGGAACCTATATCAACATATAAAGCCTTTGGTAATCTTTATGCAGGAAGTACAGTGTACCCGTAGTTTCATGTGCCCATAGTCTGATTTTAAATTTTATTGTTATATTTGAAGTGTAAATGACGAAGGAGATGACATTTAGTTTTCTGAATTATTTAAATGCAATTGTGGTTTAAGTGATCATTTGTGACATTTCACATATTGGCTTTCCCATAGAAAGTATGCATGCAGATCTTAGGTATAATCGTTGACTTTAAAATGTCCAAGTCCATTAATGTGTGAAGACTGTAAGTAAAATGCCTTAATAATCTCTTTTTGATGTAGATGCATTACTTCATAAGCTACATGTTGTGTTTTCTAAATAATAAGAGTTTTTTTCATCTAAATCTTCCAATGTTCTACATGTTCTCATTCTCTTATAAAATTTTTTTCAACAATTTGCAAATACTGACTTTTCAATTTGAATTGTTTTGCCTCATTTTTGGCCCATGATTTTGTTTTAAAGGAGTAATTCGATAGTTCTTATTAATGTGCAACTCGGCTTTAAAAAAGAAACTAATGATAAACGTATGTAGGCTGTGGTCTTGGGGATCTTTTATCAGATCTGATAGTTATTGGGAACATACTTTAAAGTGATAGAAAGCAGAAATTATTATCCTAACGCTGATGCAGTGTGAAACCAAAGTTGATAGATTAATGATGAAAAGGAAGTTCCCTGTTCACTTTGATTCTTTCAAAAACAAGAATTTGGTTCTTTGCTTAAAAAATTATTTTCTTCAAGGTTGGTAAGGGGAAAGTGTTATGGTCTGCAAATTCCTAAGGAGATGCTTTTTTTTTTTTTTGCTTTAACTTTTGGTCACTTCTTGGCCTTGCAATTTGCTTTTAAACTGTCCATTGCATGGGTGTTGTTAGGTTGGTGCAAAAGTAATTGTGGTTTTTGCCTTTAAAAGTAATGACAAAAACCGCAATTACTTTTGCACCAACCACTGATTGTGATGTCCGTTGGTCTTCTAGCTGGGAGTCAGATGGCTTTGAGTTTTGTTGGAAGTTTGAAATTTATCTGCTATTCTTCACCATAAGCTCTTGTCTCCTTGACTTTTTTTTTATGGTAAGAGTATATGTGCCAGTTCTGCTCTGAAATGGGCAGGCAGTTCACGCCATAAAGAACATAGGTTGTGAGTTTTCGGTTTCTTGTTTCTATAGAGGTCCAACCCTTTTTCTTTGCCACATCCCATTTCCTGGCACATGACAGATACGTGGAAAGGATGTTCAGATAAAATGGATTTCAGATCATAGGATGTTCATTTGTAGCACACACAGGTTCTGGGATCTGAAAGCTTGGTTTGAGTTCTGGCAACATGAAGGACTAGCCATGTGAGTGTGAGCAGATTAACTTTTCAGCGTTCTAGTTTCCTCATCAGTTTAGCAAGACAATAGTAAGACCTACTTCACACTTCACAGGCTGCCATATCATAAACATATAGGAAGGACTCTGCAAACGTTAGCCATTGCTATTAGGACAAAGCATGTTGGTGAGTTAAACGTTATGAATCCAAAACAAAAAGATTCTGTTTTCTTGAACATACACGTCAGTTTTCAAATTAAGGGAAATATGTTTGGCAAAAGTAATGGTGAATTTGCTGGACTCAGATGTCTGAAAAATAGTTCAAGATGTTTCACAAATCCCAAATGTGACTAAGTTTGCACATCTTAAGGAGGGATGGATTAAAAAAAACAAAGTTTCTGTAAACTTCCTTCTAAATGCCTTCTTAAATCAGAAAATAGGGAAGATAATCTTGGGAAAATTTATTTCAGTTTCCTCAACCTTGAAAGCTAGTGTTGTACCGATTATATGCTATTGCATTAGAAGCAGCATATATACATCCTTTTTCTTGATTCTTTTCCTGGGTTGAACTGGTGGTTTGTGCTGTATTCGAATTAGATTTTATTTTTTATAAAGAGTTTTTGTGTTTCTAAACCAACTAACTGATGACAAATATTCTGATTCTAATAAGAGCCCCGACTCTCTTGAGCTCCAAACTCACATGTCCTGAACTCTGGTTACTACTGTGTTCTTTATTTTGGCTAAGTATATCACCTTTCCTGTGGTCAGCCAGGCTTGAAACCGCACCATCACCTTTGACCCCTCCTTCTCTCCTGCTCCCATGTCCTACTGGTTTTGAGGTCCTGTTAGATTTTCCTCTGTAATTACTCGCTCGTGTGTCTCTTCAGGCCAACCTACTGTACTGTGTGGTGAAAACCCTCACACCTCATGCTTAGATGATTAAAATGACCCTCTGTCTAATCACCTTGCCTTTCATCTCCACTCTTGTCACGCATGGGACTTGCTCCTGCCAAATTAGGCTTATTACAGTTCTGCTTATGCCACAACCCTGCTCTAAAAGCTCCAGTGACTCCCAGCTACTTGTAGAATAAAGCTCAAAGTCTTTGACTTAACATTTAGATATCTTCTAAAATCTGGCCCCAGTCTGACAGTCCAATCTGATATGTTCAGAAGTAGATATGCTGCTATCCCATCGCATAACCTATGCTTTAGCTAAATGCAAGGGCTCTTGGCCTCTTGTCCATAGAAGTGTTTTGCTAACACCAATGCATGTTTAAATTCTCAAATGTGAATATGTCCCCAGTCTCTTTCTCTCCTCATAAGGTCTTGTGTCCTTTGGGGAACTAGCTTATAACACTAGATTTTTTTATTTTTAAAATTATTATTATTTTAATTAATAGACTTCATGTTTTAGAGAGGTTTTAGGTTTACAGAAAAATTGAGCAGAAGACACAGAGAGTTCTCATATACCCCGTCACACATACTTTCCCCTCTTATTAACATCTTACATTAATGTGGTACATTTGTTACAACTGATGAACCAATATTGATGCACTGTTATTAACTTTCCATCATTCACATCGGGGCTCACTCTGTTGTACAGTTGTATGGGTTTTGAAAAATGTATGTCACATATCCACCACTGCAGTATACTACAGAATACTTTGAATGCTCTAAAGATCCCTCATGCTCCACCAGTTTATCCTGTCCCTTCCTTCACAGCACTCAAGTTTTACATTTTAGTTAAACTTCTTGAGAGTAGCACCTGGTTTTTCTACCTTACTCCCTGCCTGCTCACATTCAGTGTGTTTGCTGAGAGGGCCTCAGCAGATACTGAATAAGCCTGCAAATTACAACACTTTGAGACAGGAGGGCAGGGGACATGTGTAACAGCAGTAGTGTTGTGCAGTTAGAAGCCAGGGTTTGAGCCCTATCCCTACCACGTAATTGCGTGTGATCATGGGCTAAGTACTTAACCTGTCTGACTCTGGCACAGAGAGTACCCAAACATGTTAGCTGTTGATAGTAATAGTAATATGACTCTTATGGGTATAATTTGCCAGGATTAAATTTATTGATGCATTTCATCTCACTCCTTTCAGCATAACATCATTTGTTAGTATTCTCTGAATGGTTCGGCTTTAGTCTGATTGAGGATTGGCTAATTGAGGATTGAGGATTGAGGATTGAAGGATTGGCTAATAGGAGATCCTTACATGAGGTTGGTTATCAGGTTCTAGCTTAACAGGCTAGAGTTAGGGAACAATATCTTAAATCACTGGTCCTGAAATTGGCACAAGTTGGGATTTTAGCTATTGGATTTCTCCTCAAAAAGAACAATTCCTGGGATAAATAAATATCAGATAAATCAGGAATAAATATCACTCCCATTTTTCAAATTTAAGAGCAAAAAGAAGTCACAGCATGATGTTTTGCTTGGATGGGATGTTTCTGGGTTGCCTTTGATTACTTGTGATCATGGGGTGTGAATATTTCAAATTTCCAGAAACAAGCTGCTCAGAATCAGAAACAACCACTAAATAGTGGATGCTTAAGGGGCGAAATGGTGATTATGGGAGGAAAATCTCCCTCTGGAGAGGTAGTTGGTGGCCTCCCACCACCTCCTGCTCTGACCCCCAAGGTCGAGGAGGGCTTGCTTTTCCAGGCAGCTTTGGGGAGACTGGGTGATAGTAAAAGCAAAAAACTTCCTGTTACCTTGTTTACATAGAAACGTTTCCAGATATGTCTGCTTTAGTTTATTATTTGGTAAAATTCACATACAGTAAAATTCACTCTTTGTGGTGTGCCGTTCTATGAGTTTTGAAAATCCGTAAGTTCGCATAGCTACCACCACCATCGAGACACAGAACGGTTCCAGCACCTCCCCAAAATTTTGACCACCACTTGTGCTTTAAACTCAGCTCAGTAACGCATATGGTGTGAGTCCCCAGTAATGATAGAAAGCATAGGAACTTCAGTAGCTGCTTGATGCTGTGTTCATTTCACATTAAAAACAAACAAACAAACAAAAAACCTGTTTCTTCTGGGTCCTGTTAGCAAAACTTAGTGTTAGTTTCTTTCTTCTATTTAAATATCTTATGTTGAATTTGTAGTAGAACGAAAATCTTTTTGAAAACTGTTCAGAAATCTACAACCTAGAGCATCTGCTATTTTGAATCTTTTTTTTTTTTTTTTAGCATCCAGTGAATGTACATTTTAGGCCAATTTAAAATTCTGTTTTATGTTTAAAACTACAAGACAGCCATATTAAAGGGCTTTTAGTTATTGTTTTTGTTACTTTAAATTAATTACATGAGAAAATTAGAATCTGAACACTTAATGCAGCTATAACCTAGAGGGAAAATAGCAAATGCTTTGCTATTTTTTTTTCTGTCTTTTTTTTTTTTTTTTTTTTTGAAGCATCTTTCCCCTTTCTTCTTTACTTATATAGATTGGACTTTGTCTCAGGTAGACAGAATTTTTGTATTAAAGTTATTCCTAGTGCAATTTAGGCTGTTATTTTTTTCTTTTCTTGCTTGCTCTTTTTTCCCTTTCTTTGACTCTTTCCTCTTCCTGGTCTCTTTCTTCCTTTCTCTTTTTTTTTTTCTTTAGTTGTAGAAAGTTGAGTTCCATCCCAATTATTAAATCTTAGGAGACCATTCCCACATGGTTCCGTAAATGGTAGCTTCATCCCGCGTTCTTTCATCTCTTTCCCTGCTCTCTGGCTTGACAGTTGAAAAGGTCTGACTGTGCCACACAATGGTTTGATTGGTTTCTCTGGGGGAGACTTTTCCCTGCCTCATCATTCGCCAGGCAGGTGGACCAGAAAGTCTCTTGATTCTTTTGTTGCCTCTCAAAGTCCGAGGTCTTTGACTGAATAAATCTGCCGTCATGGGATAATTTGCTAAAAGGAGACTGAAAGATGTGAGAGAAAAGCCTCACTACTTGGGTGCTGCATTAATGAAATAACGGGGCCTTGGAGTTTGCAACTGAAAAATCACCAGGAATGCAATGGGTGGAGACGGGCTTCTTTTATTTCCCATAATAAACTTTTAGTTCTATCATTTAAAGCATGCCTGTCCCTTTGCTCGCCTGCAGGCCCGAGTGTGTTTGCATTTGTACCCATGTTTAAGGGTTTCTGGGGACAGCCCTGCCCGGCTGAAAGCCGTTTGGGTGCTGTGTCTAGTTAGTCATTAGATTATTACTAGTGGATGGAAAGAATTCCATATGACAGAACTAAGGTTGAGTTAACACAGGACGAAAAGTAATTTACAGATAGGCTGTCCCCAGCCATCTTTGTAGCCCCTGATAAGGTTTCATTTCAGAATGGATAGGCGACATTTCCACTTACGGGCCCATTCTGCGACACCTGTGATAACAGCTTCTGGATCCTAATTGAAATTGGTTTCAAAATGGATTTTCACTTTTCTCTGTCTGTGGAAAATATTGAATGGACTCAGAGCTTCCACAGAGAACCCCAGACCTTGGAAAATGGAGCAGAAAGCTAGGATCATCTTTCATAACAGTGTCGATGATATGACAGTTTTGTTATCTGTCTTATTAATGAAATCATTGATCACCTGATGAGGGAGATAATAAACTACATTTCACCACCAGTCACGAAACTCAATTAGACTGCTATTACAAATAGGGAGGGGGAGAAAACAACCATGGAATAAATGTAGAAAAGGTCAATTAAAACTTTTCATCCCGAAGTGACCATTTCAGAGGAGAACATGCTGAGTGACTGCAATGCAAGTATTTTGAAATTGTAGTGGTCAGCATTATATTCAAGGACTTTCTTCTTGGCCAATGTAGAGTAGCTGGCAGTTTTATTAAGTAAAATTTTATTTCTCAAATATTACTTGTTTCATTATGTAAAATTCAGAAGTAGAAGGGGAAGTTCTGCTTTGTTTAAGCGCATCATAATGGGGAAAATGGGAGAAAAAAATCCACAGATTCTTTCCCTCCCCACATGGTGACGGGATTTGGGGCCAGCCCTGGGTAGGTATGTTGGGTAAGGAAGAACAAACTGAAAGGCTCGTAACCTAGGTTCTTTGAAAGAAAAGTAGCTTATCATCCCTTCCTCTCTTAAAGTGCTTTAGGAATCCTAGGAAGATGAGACGGGAATTAGGTTTGGATTTAATGAGGTGGCTCTATTGTTTGGTGTTGGGCTGCTCTGGAATGCGCTCTCTGTTCCCCTTGAAGGAAGGGAAGAGATGCTGATGACCTCTCATGTTTCACAGTGAATTGTATTCCTAGGTGTTTCTCCATTCTCTGTGCCAGCAAGGATCAATCCATCCCATCTGAGCTTGAAAGAGGAGCTGTGATCAAAGGCGCTAATGATGTCACTGATCTCTGCTGATTGATTAGGAGCAGAAGTTCTGGAGAACTCGGCCTTTCCTTATAATTTCAAATTCATTAGTGTCTATTAGGATTGCTAGCTCTCAATCCGCAAAATTAGAAAAATGAATGATACAGAAAATAATTGTGTTTTTCTTCATCTATGACTGTTTTTTAAGCTTATTGGAACCATGGTTACATTTTATAAGCAACCTTTCCCTTTTAAATATATTGCAAAGAAATGGAGTCTTCTTTATAAATAGGGTTAAATATTTTGGAATTCGACATATAAATTGGGAAAAATATGTGGGTGTGAAGATATTTACATTGTTTCCAAAGCAGTTTAATCATATACAGATTACATGTTAGATAATCCTAAAATATATTTAAGTGTTTTATTAACTTGGACATTCAGGAGTTTCTTGTGCAGATTTTAAAATCCTTTGAGTTATTTTTGTGAAACTACCTAATATTTTTCCCTTGTCATTCAAGAGGATGAGTCATTTCTGTGTGCATATTTATCTTTAAAAATAAAAACAAATGCATTTCATGCCAAGAGATGACAATCTTACAATTGGGAAAGACGCAACTGGAAAGGAAAAAATAAAAAGCAAGAGGGAGAGAGAAAGAGCGAGATGTCTCTTTCTGGAACTGCTCACGACTGTAACCATTGGCTTACATCCACCTAGAGTAGGGATCGATTGCAAAAGCATTGGAAAAAATTCTGTTTTGGAAGGCACTGCAGCTCAAGAAAGAAAAGTTGAATGGAAAATGGAGAATGTAAATTATTATTAAGGTTACCATTACCTTATTGGTTTGCTGTTGGTTTTCAAGGACTCTTGCTTCATGCTTGCTTATGGCTAATTCCTTTCACAGCAAATTCATTTTGAGGACTGCTCTGAGCAGAACTGATAAATGTGTTTATGGTCAAGGGTGGGTATAATAAAGAGAAGAGATGGTGCAAATGAACCTTTGGGAGGACATGGTGTGGCAATTATGAATACTAGGCTTAGTTAATGTCGAAGACTCCCCTTTCACAGAATATTTTTTGTTTTAGTGGCAATGATAAGAAAAATAATCTGAGACCCTTACCTATAACCAAAAGAGAACTTCTAGAAAGATTTAGAACAATGGCATGGTTGAAATAATGGAACTTCCATCAATGTAAACATTTTCTGGTAAAATATGAAGCTAATATACAATTGAAGATTTGTTCCAAGCATTTAAAAACCAGAAAACATACATTGGTCCATTTCACATTAAGCTTAAATTCAATCTTTCCTAAAATACTAATGTTTCTAGGCTTGTTTTCAAATCCTGGCAAGTTTGAGAGCAGTAGAAAAGTTCCTTTCCTATAAACATTGACAGCAGTTCCTGTGTAGGCTAACAATGTTTTATAAATAGAATTTACTTAGCAAAAACCATATGTATGCCCAGTGAAATAATCTCACATTTATTTACCTTTTGATTTATAGAAAACATGTGCCCTCTGACAAAGCCTTTCGGCTCTTTTCCGCAATTAAAAAGAATCATGCTTGAAAAAATAGCTACCGTCTTAATGGGAAACTTTTTCACATAAATTCAAAGCACTTTCTTTGATCGGTTTCATACAAAATTAGAATATTTTTATCCATCTGTTTGGCCCAAAAAACTGGATGACTCAGGGAAAAAAAAGATGCTTATAAATCTCTCAGTTGTCTGTCTACATGTGTATTCACACACACACATATCAGCATACATACTGGCTGAATATTGGGGAATCAAGGATTAAACAGGCTGGTGCAGTGTTACAGCAGAAAAATTTCTCTTGTTGCTTGTTCTTGCCAGTACTAGTGTTGGTTTAGCACAAGGTAGTTTGTTGATTTTTCTAGATTGAAGAGGAAACATGGTCCTACACGTACCTATTGCTAGGCCTTCATCTGGATATCTGCAAAGTATCTCTGCCTTGATTCTCTTCAACAACAACAGATTGTAAGGAGAGAGAGAGATAAGATAATTTGCAAATCTCTTGTCACTCCCCTTTTCTTCTTGAAAAAAAAGATATGATTTTTAAAAAGCATATTTTATTTTCGTTTACTACTTTTTCAAAAAGTTCAGAGTTGCGAGTTAGGTGTAGAAGAGAAAAACCGTTTCTTAATAAAGGAGTGATAATATTAGCTGGGACCAGGCTACAAAATACTGCTGAGTCACTATTCCAGACTAGATCCCTGGTATTCACACTGCTCTGGGGGCGGGGAGGTTGGTGGTGGGAAGAAAGTGAGTCTCTATCAAATATAGAAACTTTATAATACTGGGGTATACTAATAATACAAGTACAAGTCTTACAGGTAGATGCCGGCATAACTTTGTACCTTATTTTAACTTGGGGGGGGGGCTTTCATTTTTGAATAGAAGTGAGGGATTATATGTGCTTAAAAACAAGAGTACAATTTTTATAGAAATTCTCTCTTGTGGTGATAATGTCAGTTTTCAAGCTCTAGGAAAGCCTAGCTCCTGCCTCCGTAAACAAATACCATTGACCACAGTGACAACGACTTGAAGCCCAATATGAGATCTAAGGGAAATGAACCATGTTCGACAGCGGGGCATCTTCACCAGCAATCCCAAAACCCTTGACCTTGATGGAGAGGCATCTGAGAATGGGTGAACCCCTTTGGAATTATTTTACATGGCACTTTATGGACATGGGCCTATGCCCTTTTATTTATTTGTTTTTTTTTTCAGATTCTTAAAGAGATGTATGACCCAGCATTTGCCAGAGGCTCTCCTTTACAGGGAGTATTTGGAGCTCTAACTTTCACTTGGAAAATTTAGGTCGAATGATTAGAATTCTCTTTGGAGGAATGATGATCTGTAAGAGCGAGACTGTCTCAAAAAAAAAAAAAAAAAAGAGAGAGAGAACCTCTCAGTGATTAGCAAACGTGGAGCTGAGTCTTTCTCATATACAACATGATGTGATCACATAGTTGTAGCCTAGCTAACTTTGTAGTTGGTTGCACATTAAGAATTCAAAAGATTCTGCCTGCACATCACTTTATCTGTGAAAACGAAGGACTTGGGTCACGTGATTTAAAGAGCTCTCTCTCCCTTGATATTCTTGATATTCAAGTCTCTATGACAGGGGCTCCAATTTCCACAGGAATTTTGCAGAATGTTAAATGAAAGGAAAGATGTCCCATAAATAAGGGGAGCTGGAGAAGAATGAGTTAATATAATTTAAGTTTAGAACAGGAAATTCAGAATTCCTTTTAAATTAAGCTGTGTACATCACATGTATGGGTCCATCTTGGGTTAAAAGCCACTGAAGATTTTGTTTAGGCCAAAATGTACCATCACATTGTTGAGTCAAATACTATTCCAGAGACCAGGCATGGTGGCCCATACTTGTAATCCCAGCACTTTGGGAGGCCAAGGAAGGAGGATTGCTTGAGGCCAGGAGTTTGAGGCCAGCCTGGGCAATATAGCAACACCCTGTCTCTACAAAAAAATTATTAAAAAATTAGCTGGGCATGGTGGCTGTAGTCCCAGCTACCTGGGAGGCTGAGGTGGGAAGATCGCTTGAACCAGGAGATCAAGGCTGCAGTGAGCTATGATCATGCCATTGCACTCCAGCGTGGGCAGCAGAGTGAGACCCTGTCTCTAAAATAAAAATTAAAAAAAAATTGCAAGTATTTTGAAGGGTACTCTACAGATAAAAGTTTCAGGTACAAATTCAGGGAGATTTTGCCCAATTCTGGCTGAATTGCTGATAATTACAATTATCTGCCACAACAGCAGTTGATCCTTTGAAATCTGAAATGTGTGATTTCTTGATTTAGACTTGGTATTATTCATTACCCACCAGGCTTCCTATACTCATCTTCCTGGAAGAAGATGTGTGTGGCAGCCAGAAGGAACATTTTGGACTCTTGTGTGACTAACTCCTCCCAGATCATGGCCCTCTTTCAAACCTCTTGAACATCCTCATAGAGTGCTTTGCATAGTTTTCTGTTTGGCATCTGGTTTTATGTAGTTATAGTTCATCATGGCTTCACTTAGAGCTTTTGCAAATTTCTTTGATGCTAATTTAGTTGCATTAAACTTTTTGGAGTGGAAAAAAGAAACAAAACCAAGAGTACAATAAACTTTGATTACCAGACCCCTAAACACTGAACCTCTCAAGTAACCCATATTTGTAATTTATTCTTTCAGATTGGCATTTACAGGCGGGAGCTGGGGAACGTTGTTATTGAAAAGTTAGGCAGCAGCGTTCAGATGCAGCTGAAGCAAGGGCACTAAACTTTCACAGGGACACTTGGAGAAGGTGCTGCATCATCTAACGAAGATTAGATGGTT
This sequence comes from Pan troglodytes, assembly GCF_028858775.2. NCBI lineage: Eukaryota > Metazoa > Chordata > Mammalia > Primates > Hominidae > Pan > Pan troglodytes. Next base: position 47,180,444 of record NC_072404.2, read on the forward strand.
TATTATATAGAAATTATTAAAATAATTCATTTTAGAAAGAGTTCCAGTAAAAATGGAGCCTAAAGGAGCCCCAGGAATGCAGGACGCCTCTGACTTCACCGAAGTCCACATAGCCTGCTCACTCCAGCCTGAGACCTTAGACCCATCCATGCTATTCCCTGCTCTCCTCTGTCTTAAATGTGTTTTTATTTTTATTTATCTATTTATTTTTTGAGACGGAGTCTCCCTCTGTCGCCTAGGCTGGAGTGCAGTGGTGCGATCTCGGCTCGCTGCAACCTCTGCCTCCCAGGTTCAAGTGATTCTCCTGCCTCAGCCTCCTGAGTATCTGAGACTAGAGGCACACGCCACCACGCCTCGCTAATTTTTGTATTTTTTAGTAGAGACGGGGTTTTGCCACGTTGGCCAGGCTGGTGTCAAACTCCTGACTTTGGGTGTTCTACCCACCTCGGCCTCTCAAAGTGATGTGATTATAGGTGTGAGCCACCGTGCTCGGCTGTGCTTTTATTTTTATGAAAGGAATACTTGCTCATTGGGAAATTCAGAAAAGCATAAAAGAAAAACACGAAGCTGGCCTGGAATCTCACCACTTGGAAAATAAAAGTTAACACTTCGGTATATTTTCAGTCTTTCTCTCTGTTCAGGTAACCATATGCTAGGATCATTTTCTGTGTCATGAACCACTCTTCTCCAACTTGGCTTTAATAGCTATGAATTTACTCAATCAATGCCCTATCATTGGACATGCACATTTTTTTTTAATTGTGAATAATGATGTGATGAAATTCCTTCCAAAAAAACTGTGTGCTTTGACTACATCTTACCCAATTAGCTCCAAGAAACACAGCAACTTATATTTCCATCAGCTGTTTATGTGAGTGCTCATTTTCAGAAACACATATCAACATTAGTGAAATATTTTAAAAGAAGATAGGATAGGTGAAAACCTTACCTCGCTTTTTAAACTTTTTAATTGAAATACAATACACAGATTAAAAAGTCACATAGCATAAGTGAGCAGCTTGATGAATTTTCTCAAAATGAACACACCATGTAAACAGATCTCAGGTCAAGAAAGAAACACTTGCTCTGTTGATCCACGCTACTGCTGATGGGCATTTGGGTGGCTTCCAGGGTTTGGCTGTCAGGAACATTGGCTGCCAGGTAGCTGTCTTTTGGTGGATCTGAATACACATTTCTATTGGGCATAAACCTAGGAGTGGAATTATTGTCTCCTAGGGTATGCATATATTAGCTTTAGTAGACACTGCCTAATACTCTTCCCAAGGGGTTGTATAGACTTGCTTCTCATTCGTGTCAACACTTGGTATATTCTGTATTTTTCATTGTAGCCCTTCTTTGGGCTATGCAGTGGTATCCATTTGTGGTTTCATTTGTCTCTGATGACTGAGGGACTCAAGTATCTTTTTAAGATATTTATCGGCCGTTTGGATATCTTCTTTTCTGAAGTGTCTGTTGAAGTCTCTTTTTAAAAAAATTTTTTAGTTCTTTGTGGGTAGATAATTGTTTACCAGTTTTTCTATCACTGATTTGAAGTGATACCTGCATTGGTTACTGCCTTAATATATATTTTAGGTTCTTTTTCTGTAAAATTTTATTGTATGATCAACCTGTCTATTCTTTTGTTGTACCATACTCTTTCAGATGTTATACACAGAGTACATTTTATCTGATAATGCACATTATCTCTTATTATTCTTCCTTTTCAAATGGCTCTTGGCTTCTATTCGATTTTTTCTTCTAGCTGAACTTGAGGAACACCTTTGTAGAATTATGTTACTTATTGAATTCACATGTATGAAGTCAAAGTATAAAAACATGCATGGATATAATCATTTCTGCAATAGTGGTTACCTCTGGGGAGAGTGGAAAGGGAACAAGATGGAGAGGGTTCAGCTCTATCTGTATTATCTTATTTCGTTAAAGAGAAGAGGTTTTAAGCAAATGTAACAAAATATTAACATGTATTAAACCTGTGTGGGGGGTACCTAGATGTTGCTTATGTTATTCTCTGAAATACGTCATGATTAAAAGTATCCCTTTAGAATTTATTATTATTATTATTATTATTATTATTATTATTTAGATGGAGTCTCGTTCTGTTGCCCAGGCTGGGGTGCAGTAGCGCTATCTTGGCTCACTGCAACCTCCACCTCCCAGATTCAAGCAATTCTCCTGTCTCAGCTTACTGAGTAGTTGAGACTACAGGCATGCACCACCACGCCTGGCTAATTTTTGTATTTTTAGTAGAGATGGGGTTTCACCATATTGGTCAGGCTGGTCTCGAACTTCTGACCTCAGATGATCCACCAGCCTCAGCCTCCCAAAGTGCTGGGATTACAGGCATGAGCCACTGCACCTAACCCCTTCAGAATTTTGTCTGGTGTTATATTAGGCTAACTTATTGGGCTTTATTGTAATTATATTGGCTGTGGGAAGCAATCTTAGTCGTTTTTCTGTGGCATTCTCACAAGGTTACTCTCTTCCCAGGTGTATATCAAAGCCACACAAATGCACACTTGCTTTGGCGTTTACATTTTGCATTCATCTTTAGAAGTGTTTTAAAAAAATCTGTCACTTATAAGAAAATACGTAGGAAATAACAGTTGGCAAGACCTAACAGGTGTTTGCTGTATTTTCACCTTTTATACTTTAACATGTTCTGGAAGCAATTTAGTTTTACTTTTGTCTCATCTGTCTTGAACTGAAAGTTGCAGGTACATTGATGAGTACTCTGGTTAATGTAAACACCTCTTACATTGGCTCAGGAAAAGTACGATTCTCCAGCTTCTCTACATTGGGCTGCATGCTTATTAAGTCACACCAGCTGCCGTCTCTGTTCTTTGAGAGTGGCGTCTGTTGTTTGGTGACTTTTTCTTCTGAAATCTGTCAGTGCCAAGGACAAGGATTAGGAGTGGGTTGAGGCTGTTTGTTATTTGTTTGTTGTTGCTGGGAGTTACTTAATAGTGGTGGAAAAGGCCAAAGGAATATTGGAGCTCTTACCCTTGACCTTAAGTTACCCTAACTTTAGGGTAACCTTAGTCAACTAATGACTTACAGGTGCCAGACTGAAGATAATGCTAGTTGTCAAATCAAAGAGAGAAGGTATGTGTAGGATGTGGTCTCAGTTCTGTACATGGTATGTTGCTAGAATGCGTATGTATGAGGTGGATTCTTATAAAAAGAATCACAAACACCTTTCAGAACACCACGTAGCAGGCTATACATCCCTTCAAAGATAAGAAGTGTTGCCGTCTGAGGTGTAATTCCAGCAGTTTCTTAAGCCTCAACTTCCTACACTTGAAAGCACACCCACAACTTGCTGCTGAAAGCTTTTGGAAATCATTGAGAGACATGACTCTTGTTTATTCTCCAAATTTTAAATCGTGCAGCGTTTGGTTGGCCTTTTGTCTGAGGAGATACAAATTTATCATAGCCATGTCAATAAGTACAGAAAATTTGCCAGCCCGCAGAGAAATTTGAACTTCCTTCCTTTCCCGAAGGAGAGTCTCAGGGAAGTCGTGCATACAATAGAACTTTTCATGTCTAGACCCGGTCCAGGAGAATTCTATCTAATAAGAACTTTTCTTTTTTCCTTAGCATACTCAAATGGAATCAAGCTCAGAAAGAGGTTGGGGACAGAATTTAGGGAAATAAAATATAGAAAACCCTGGACCATCTATTTTCTGAACTCCTTTGCAGTTATAAGTGTAAGGATTATTTTTACTGATATGCTTCCATAGTCAACAAACACTTATTGAGGCTGTGCTAAGTGCCAGGCACTTTATTTGATTGTGAAGATAACGAAATATGGGGCCTGCTGTTAAGATATTTATAATTGGATAAGTAAACAAGCAAAATTCAGTACACTTATTAAGTGCAATGTAAACAACATCTATAGAGTATGAAGGAAAGTCTCACAGAAGAGGTGAGGAGTTAAATCCTTCACATGTCAATAGTGATGGCAGGGGGCAGACAGGAGTGGGAACTGGGGGCTGGAGAAAGGCATTGGAAGTTGAGGGAGCAGTAGAAGCAAATACTTAAAGCATTAGCATTCTCGGTGGTTTGGGGAAATGGTACCAATCAGGGTAGGTTGCTTGTTGGATAGGCATGGTTTGGGGAGAGGAGGATGGAGGTAGAGAATGTGAGTGGAGAGGCATGTGAGTCCTATTGGTGGAGGCCCATGAAGGCGATGCTAGACACTTTGGGCTCCATCCTTCATGTGAGTGGGAAGAGCAGAGTGGTGGGATACCATCTGCTTTAAAAAATACCCTTCGGCCCTAGTGGGACAAATGGTTTGGAGTGGGGAGAATGAAGGTGATCAGGAGGCCTGGGAAGAGAGTAATATATATATATATTTTGAGATGGAGTCTCACCCCAGGCTGGAGTGCAGTGGCACGATCTCGGCTCATTGCAACCTCCACTTCTTGGGTTCAAGCGATTCTCCTGCCTCAGCATCCCAAGTAGCTGGGATTACAGGCTTGTACCACTACATCCAGCTAACTTTTGTATCTTTAGTAGAGACAGGGTTTCACCATGTTGGCCAGGCTGGTCTCAAACTCCTGGTCTCAAGTGATCTGCCTGTCTCGGCCTCCCAAAGTGCTGGGATTACAGGCATGAGCCACCATGTCCAGCCTCAAATCAATATTTTAAAGAGATATCTGCAGTGCCATGTTCATTGCAGCCTTATTCACAATGGGCAAGATACAGAATCAACCCATGTCCATGGGCAAATGGAGAAAGAAAATGTGTTATATACATAGTGGCATACTATGCAGCCATTAAAAAGAAGGCAATCCTGTCATTTTTGACAACATGGATGGAACTGGAGGACATTATGTCAAGTGAAATAAGCCAGGCACAGAAAGAAAAATGCCATGTGTTCTCATCATATGTGGGAGGTAAAATTGAAGTAGACAGTAGAATGGTAGTAGGTAACCAGAGGATGGGGCGCTTGGGGGACAGGACTGGGGAGATGTTGGTCAAAGGATACAAAATTACAGTTAGGTAGAAGGAATAAGTTCAACAGAGCTATTGTACAGCATGGTAACTATAGTTAATGACCCTACATTGTATTCTTGAAAAATGCTGAGAGTGGATGTTAAATGTTTTCACCACAAGGATGATAATTATGTGAGGTAATGCACATTCTAATTAAGCAGAGTTAATTGTTCCACAATGTGTGTGTATGTATACTTCATTTTATTTTATTTTATTTTATTTTATTTTTTTTTTTTTTTTGAGACGGAGTCTCGCTCTGTCGCCCAGGCTGGAGTGCAGTGGCGTGATCTCGGCTCACTGCAAGCTCCGCCTCCCGGGTTCACGCCATTCTCCTGCCTCAGCCTCCCGAGTAGCTGGGACTACAGGCGCCCGCTACCACGCCCGGCTAATTTTTTGTATTTTTAGTAGAGACGGGGTTTCACCGTGTTAGCCAGGATGGTCTCGATCTCCTGACCTCGTGATCCGCCCGCCTCGGCCTCCCAAAGTGCTGGGATTACAGGCGTGAGCCACCGCGCCCGGCCGTGTATGTATACTTCAAACATCATGTTTAAATAAATACACACAATTTTTTTCTGTCAATTTAAAGTAAATAAGTAAACAAACAAATAAATAAAACAATTTGTAGGAGGGAGGAAATCAGAGCCCCCTCGCACTTGTTCTGCAAGACTGGGGTGGGAATGTTCATGCCTCCTGTGGTCAGCTCCTCCTTTCCCTAGTTTTTAGCATGAGATTGTGAAGGCTGATATGAATAGAAGAATTGGGTTTAGGAATGGTGAATATTTTGAACTGTCTTTGTGAGGAATGGGAAAAGATGCTGAGTGCATAAGAGTGGGACTCACAGTCATGTTGGGGGCCCCCTGAGGTTGGTGTGGTGGTTTTATGATGATGTCAGTGGGACCCCCGTCCATTCACTGCAGCTTCTAACAGAGTGGAGAAAACAGAAGGCTGCCCTAGGTTAAGGATGGCAGCCTGGGGGCCTGGAGGACACTGGCAAAAGACGATGCATTCACCTGGCTGCTCTCTCAGCCCATCAGCCTGGTGATGTGCATGCTTGTGAGGGCACTTAGTCATTTATTTGTGCAAGATGGCAGTTACACATAGCTTTTGTGGACATGAAACCCACAACCTTGCCTTCGTTCTTAGTGATACTACCTGATCATTGACATAAAATGAATACAATTGATACTGACTACTGCTCTGACATTAATCACTAGTTTTAGTGGAATTGCTGTCTCACATGTTTTTAGAACCAGGAAGCATGTTTGGCGAGTCTGTGTAGTATACTGATTTGCCCTGTGTGTGTGTGAGTGTGTGTGTGTGTGTGTGAGAGAGAGAGAGACAGAGAGAGAGAGAGAGACAGATTCTATGAATTTCAGGTGAGGTCAGATTTTTGGAGAGAACACAGACCAAAGAGGGGCCAATGCCTCTATCTTTGGAATCCCATCATAATTTTCATTTACCATCAGTTTTAAATATTAAATGTTTTTTTAAAAAGTGCATTCATGAGCCACATGAAGATGATGGATCAACAATGGACTGCATATATGACAGTTGTCCCATAAGATTATAATACTGTATTTTTTTTTTTTTTTTTTTGAGACGGAGTCTTGCTCTGTCTCTAGGCTGGAGTGCAGTGGTGTGATCTTGGCTCACTGCGACCTCTGCCTCCTGGGTTCAAGCGATTCTCCTGCCTCAGCCTCCTGAGTAGCTGGGACTACAGGCGCACGCCACCATGCCCAGCTAATTTTTGTATTTTTAGTAGAGACAGGGTTTCACTATGTTGGCCAGGATGGTCTTGATCTCCTGACCTCGTAATCTGCCCGCCTCGGCTTCCCAAAGTGCTGGGATTACAGGTGTGAGCCACGGCGCCCGGCCAATACAGTACTTTTACTGTACTTTTCCTATGTTTAACTATGTTTAGATACACAAATACCATTGTGTTACAGTTGCCTACAGTGCTCAGTATAGTAACATTCTATGCAGGTTTGTATCCTGGGAGCAACAGGCTATGCCATACAGCCTAGGTGTGTAGTAGGCTCTACTATCTGGGTCCATGTAAATGCACTCCATAATGTTCTCACAACAAAATTGCCTAACGACACATTTCCCAGAATGTGTTCCCATCCTTGCATGACAGTACAGCCCCAAAGTGACTTCTGGTTTCTTTGCGCTAGTGTGTCTGTCTATGTGTATGTGAGGGCTATTCTATATCATGATCTGTGGCCACCTACTAGCTTTGGGTCTTGGAATAAAGTACTTAACCTGTCCCTTAGCTGTGGCAGTAACAGTTTCTACCCGATGGACTGATTCTGTCAATTGCCCAGCAGTTTTGGACATTTATTACAGGAGTCCCTTCTTACCCAAGGTTTCTATTTCTGAGGTTTTAGTTACCCATGGTCAATCATGGTCCAAAAATAAGTAAGTGCAGTACAAGAAAATATTTTCAGAAAGAGACAGAGAGAGAGAGAGATCACATTCATATAACTTATTACAGTATATTGTTGTAATTATTCTATTTTATTATTAGTTATTGTTGTTAATCTCTTACTGTGCCTAATCGATAGACTAAACGGTATCATAAGTATATATTTATAAGAAAAAACTTAGTGTATACAGGATTCGGGACTATCTGTGGTTTCAGGCATCCACTGAAATGTATCCGTGGAGGATAAGGGGGGACTACTGTACTGAATCTTTAATATTACTTAAAACTAAATTGCACATAATTTTATTGTTTAAGTCCTAGAGTGTGTCCACTAGGCAGCATTCTGTTCTAGAAATGGTTTTCATGCATTTCAGTCTGTCCTGTGTTTTTGCACAGGCTCAGGTTTAACCAATCCACATATAAATGCCTATTTTTTTTTTTCTGAAAAGTTTTGACTAAAGGAGAGTCTTCTGTCTCATGATTTGCCCACAGTGCCCAAGAAGTCGTGAGGGAGCTAGGATAAGACTTGAAGCCTGACCTTCCTCTCATAACAGGAATTGCCAGACCAGCCTGTCCAAAATGAGAAGCATTTGTTCAGACACAAGAAAACTGTTCTTGCTGGCTTTATTTTTAAAATGATATAATTTATCACTCTTTCTTATGTGGGGCAAAAATCTGCCTCCCCATCACTTCAAAACTGCCTGACCCCTCCTTGCCTGGTGTCCTTCAAAGGCACTTTAAAATAGTGGATACGGGAGGTAGTGGAGCGTTCTCTGGCTTTCTGCATCTACATGAGTTAGTGCTAATTCTTCTTCCGCAAGTACTTACAAATATTTGAAGAATAAGGCCTCAAAGTCTCTTTCCTTCATTCCTTTTACCTTTTTCCTGTCTGAGTTGGCTTTGAATGTTCACTGTCTGTTCACCTGGGCCTGGACATATGGTCCCTTTGGAAAGGATAAAGTGGGCTGCTTGGCATGGTGGATACACCATAGAGCAAACTATTCCTGTTAATGGGATAGATTGAATTAGGAAACCAGGTTTCACAGCTGTTTGACTCTCCGTGACCTCCATGACAGAAGGCGATATCCTAGGTATTCTTTCCTACCTGCTGCCAAGTCTTATTTCTGCCATTCTTTGCTGAAAATGACTTGAGTAGTAATTGTTTGGCCTTAGGTATAGGTCCTTTTTTGAGACAGAGTTTTGCTGTTGTTGTCCAGGCTGGAATGCAGTGGCGTGATCTCAGTTCACTGCAACCTCCGCCTCCCGGATTCAAGCAATTCTCCTGCCTCAGCCTCCCTAGTAGCTGGGACTGCAGGTGCCCACCACCATGCCTGGCTAATTTTTGTATTTTTAGTAGAGACGGGGTTTCACCATGTAGGGCAGGCTGGTCTCGAACTCCTGACCTTATGTGATCCGCCTGCCTTGACCTCGCAAAGTGCTGGGATTACAGGTGTGAGCCACCACACCTGGCCAGGTATAGGTCTTTATATTTATCTTTATTAAATATCTTCTCCTTGGCCTCAGCCCATCATCACAGGATAAATCCGATAGGACATGGCTCCTGCCCTCAAAGAGCTCACCATGTTGTCCAGCTATTAGGCTAAGGTGAAAGGAGAGGACACACGTGTGCTCACACACATACACGCACATATATACAGTCTTTTGTTCACCTTCTACTTTTGCATGACAACCATTGCATATAAAAACTCACTGTAAAAACGAAAGCAGTTGAGGTAGAGCTGTCTGCCCCAGCTGGGACTGTAACCTGCTTGGTGAGACAGTGGAACTGGAAGGGGAGTCCTGCTTGTGTGCCCGTACTCTGGTTTTCTGCCTGTGTGTATTGAGGTAAATCAGAGTTCTAATGGGCTTTTAATGTGCTTTCTGTAAACTTATTAGAAATAGATATCTTGCCTGATGCCTGTTATTTACCTTGCATACTAATGTCTGTGGATCAACAATGGAAAATTTTCATCTGCTCCAAAGCAGGCTAGAGGCCTGAAAATCATTTTCAGAAATTTTAGAAATGTTAGTAACCCAACTTTGCGGTGAGTAGCTAAAACCACATCTAACATTTGGATCCAGCTTTGTGCGTTTTCAAAGCCCTGCCGCTTCTTGCATGTCTAACTGGCATTTTTATAACTCTGTTCCTAGTATTCTCAGTGTATTCTTCTTTTGTTTCTCGTTGTTAACTGACTGCTTTATAGATGCCATTTGTTATCTATCATCATAATAAATTTTGGGGAAAAATGCCTTGTCATTCTAGTTGGCAGTGAAATTGTCCCAAGTCTTTTCTTTTTAGTTAAAAAAAAAAAAAAAAGAAACTTAGAGTTTGAGAATTTTAAGTTATGTGTTTTTGACACCATTAATTATGTCTCATCTGGTTGTTTTTAAAGTGCCACCATCTAACATTTTTTTTCTGCAAGAGAGTTAATCTGTGTGTGCCGCCTGTGTGTTTGTGTGTGTGTGTGTGTATGTGTGTGTGTGCATATGCATCTCAAGGAGGTATCAAAGTTGCACCCTAGAGGGAAGTACTGATTTTTAAAAATTTTACATACTACATTAATCCCTTAAGGGAAGTTCTACAGTCTTGATACCTTTAGGAAGGTCACAGCCATTTGCCTAGAAGGCCCTGATTCCAGGTCTTGCCAAACCACCTTCAGATGAGGTAGAGGGTGTTTGGAAAATAAACAGAACTTGTCCTGGCCTGTGAGTACAGTCATGCAGTCCTCCCACATCCCCGGAGCTCAGCATCCCCAGGATTGGCCCTGCAACGGAGATCTCAGGACGGCTCCTCAGGCAAGCAGTGGAGTTGGGAAAGCTCACCTCATGGTGAGTGTTTTCTCGCTTGTGCTCCTGGATCCTTCTCACTCTCTAGCCTCAGACACTTGACTGCCTCTCTGAAGCTCCAAACCTGCCCTGGCCCAGGGCTTCCCGTCACATTTCCCTTCATTTTTCCTTTAAGGAACCAATCACTCAATGCAGTTATTCCATTTTTTGCACATTTGCGTGTTTACTTTCTGTCTCTGTGGAGAATGTAAGAACCATGAGCCTGTCCTGTGTCCTTCACATAGTGTCTCAGTGCTTGGAACAGGGGCCGCCACAGTGCAGGGGCTCAATAAATATTTGTGGAATGAATGAGTAGGTATAAAAATGACCTTAAGCCACACCTGGAAGAATTTAGGATAATTTTTACTCCCTTCAGGGAATAAAATGCTCCAGTTTAGCTTTGGGTTAAGATGCGTTTGCAGAGTAGATGCTTGGGCCATTTATTTGGGGCGGCCACACCTATATGTACCCGAATCATGATTCTCTGCTCCCTGCCTCCAGTCTGATTCACCATCTTTGACTGGTTCCCTTTAAACACATCAACTTGGGCTTCCTGAAGGTTATGTAGAGCGAGAGCCTTGCGTTAACATGGACTGAATTTTCAGGGATTTGCACAGCTGCTGTGACGCCCAGACCATTGTTTCAGTCTCAATGCATGAGCAGGCGCTGACTCTCCTGTCTGGGGTAGCTAAGCCCGACACTGCTTTTAGGCCTGTGAGTAGCGAACTGTACCTCCCGCTGACCGGAACATAGCAAAGTGGTGAATTTCAGGTGACAAAGGCCCCCATCCTTCTCTGTACTGAGTAAGGGCTCCGTGCTCCAGTAGCACGACATTTCATTTGGTTTTCAAGTTACGTAATGAAGAGGAATTCAGGGTGTGCTTGAACATATGGCCCCAAGGCCATCCAGTGGTCAACTCCCCCTGCTCTCTAAGAGCAAGTTGTTTTAACTGTGATTGTGTTAGTCAGAGGATTAAAATAAGAAGAGGATGCCAAGTTAATATCCTTGCATTTCTCTAGAAAGGGACCATAGTGTCAGAACTCTGTAACTTCTGCTGGGGCATCTTGGTATCCACAAGGTGAGGCCTATTGGTTGGTATTGGTGTATTAAATAAAGCCTAAAAATGGAGTGATTTTTATGTCATTACTCTTAGCTGCATAGATCTTGGATAGCTATTGATAGGTTGTGAAGACTTGATTTTTCTAGGGATCCTGGGAAAAGCCGATTAAACTTGATGACGTTAAGAGGGACACATATAGTAGAGAAAAGCAGTCAGTAACGGGGGTTCTGCAGACAGCCAGACTCGGATGTGAGTTCAGGTCCTGCCCTAAGTATCAGGGGCCAGGAAGGCCTAAGTCAGGGCTACATTGTAGGCCTCAGTTTCCTTATTTGTAAAATCCAGAGGATAAAACTTTTTGAAGGGTTGCCATCAGGAGTAATAGAAACGAAGCACATGATGTATACACGACATTGTCTATTCCCTGTCCATGTCCTTTCTGTTGAGAAATACTTCTTGCTGGCTTCTTTACCATTTTGTTCCATAAGTAAACATGCTGCCAACCAATATTCAGATACATTTCCTTTTCTTCTTTTATCCTTTCTGCTTTCCTTCCCTTCTTTTTCTTTCCCTCTTGATTAGAAAGGTCCAGCATTTTTTAACATCTCAAGTGAGACATGAAACGGCTTTGAAGATGATCTCTTGTCAAGTGTACCAACAGAGATTTTAGAGGAAATTTGGAATCTTCGTGTCAGAAGCAGTGTTGTCTTCACCAGGTTCATAAGGTGGAACTAAGATAAACTTATAGTGTGAACTTTAAGTAACAAACGTGGTGACCTCTTTAAAAATCTATATAAATTTAATCTTTAATGCTTTAAAAGGGGATGCTGAAGGATGCTTTTGTGTAATATATTTTTTGGTGTTCTATTTACACGTAGATTTTTAAAAGATCTTTTTTGGGAGGTACATCTTCTGCAATGCAACGTTAATCAGGACGCCTTTGTAGGTAGAGAAAATATTTAGTCTCCTGTAAAGCTGGCCCCTCCCATCCACATTTTCTGCAGCTCTTATTTAACACTGGTGAGAATTAATAGTTGAAATTCAAAGAGCTGACTGACATTCTCTAGCCTAGATAATCCAACTATGTTTCCTTACCACTTTCTGCTAAAAGAGATTTACGATGTACCTGCATTGAGAGGTAGGTCCCTTTAAAAGATATTTCCCATTTTGTAGGACCATGAAAATGTCTTTAATCATGAGTAAATGAAGAGAGCCAGCATTGTCTTCTGAAGAATCTTGGGGATCCACCTTATTTATTTATGTACTGTTGGATATTAGTGAGGATAGGGGAGGCTGTTTTTGCTTTTCTCCCCGTTAATTTTTGTGTTTAACGTTGTTTACCTTATTGGACACACTCCACCTGCACAACTTGGCAACAAAGTCATGTATGAAAAATGATCAAAAAAGGAATTACATTTAATTGTAGCATTCTAGTTAGAGCCAAGATACATAGAAACTGACACACTGTGTCTGCTCATTTGGCCCTTCTATCCTGCCAGAGGAAGATAGCAAACCAGATTTATTGAATACTTACTCATCTGTCCATCCACCCATTAATTCATGCATTCACTAGGTATTTTTCATGTATGTCCTATGTGCCAATACTGTGCTAAGTACTGAGGGAGTGAATTAAACAAATAATTTCTGCCCTTAGGGAATAGATGGTCTGGTGGTGAAGCTTGATTATTAAATAAGCTATACTAATAAATTGTGATGATTGCCGCAATAGAGCAACACTGCAGGGATATGAGAGGACCTAGTGGGGGCACTGGCACCATTGGGAACAGAGCTGGGCATCTGGGGACATTTCCTGGAAGAAGAGGTATGCAAGCTGAAACTTATGAAAGAATCAGAAAAAGCACTGTAAAAACAGATGTGAGGAGGCAGGTACAAAGGGAGGTTATGTTCCAGACAAACGGGGTTGTCGGGCAGACTTTCCAGAGGTAAAAGGGAACCTTGTATATCATGCAATTGAAATCACCTTACTGGGACTGGGGAATGGAAGTGGGAGGTGGTATGTTTTGACGAAGCTGGCTAAATAGAGTCTAGCTTATGAATGTCTAAGAAGCCCTGTTTCATTTTATCCTTAAGGCAGACATGACAGTGTTCGAGGATGGGAGATAGGTTTGTATTGGTGTTATATGACTCAAGCTACAGTGTATGTAATAGGTTAGTGGGGCAACACAGAAGACAGGAGACCATTAGGAGGCTACTTCATTAACTCAAGTGCAGACTGGTGGTGGCTTAGACTTCATTGGTGGCAGTGGGGGTGAGATAAGTTGACGCATTAGAGGCCAGGCACAGTGGCTCATGCCTGTAATCCCAGCGCTTTGGGAGGCCGAGGTGGGCAGATCACTTGAGGTCAGGAGTTTGAGAACACCCTGACCAACATGGTGAAACCCTGTCTCTACTAAAAATAAAAAAAATTAGCCAGACCTGGTGGTGGGTGCCTGTAATCCCAGTTACTCGGGAGGCTGAGGCAGGAGAATCGCTTGAACCTGGGAGACAGAGGTTGCAGTGAGCCGAGATCATGCCACTGCACTCCAGCCTGGGTGACAGGTGACAGAGTGAAACTCCGACTCCAAAAAAAAAAAAAAAAAAAGAGACAGAGAGAGAAGTTGATGCATTAGAGACATGTTAGTTTAAAATTGACAGGGCTTAGTAGGACTCTGGGGATGGAGGAAGGAGAGTCAAAGATGCTACCTGGTTCTCTAGCTAGGGCTTCATGGGTGGATGGAATGCCGTTCGCTAAGACAGACGGGAGTAGAGCAGATTTAGAGACAGTGATGACCCCAAATTTGTCAGGTTAAGTTGGAGGGCATCCAAGTGGCTGGATATAAAGCTCAGAAACTTAGAAAAGAGACTTGAGTTGGAACTGTTGATGTTAATTGGGAAAGGATGAAGTCCAAGAAGCAGAGCCAGAAAAGTTGGATGTAGGCCTGAACCCCTTGGGACAACAATGCCGAAAGCAGATAGAGCAAAAAGTGCTGCCTCCTGGGAGCTTGGCTAACTGAGAATATGGTGACTCTTCCTAGACTATACACATTAAAGTTTGGCCCTGTCCTTTCTTAATGTAAATATTGATGAGTCTGTTTCATTAATTAATTATCCTCTAAGCTTATTGTCCTCATTTTGATGTGGTCTGTGTACCTATGATGAGGTTGATCAATATTGGGACAAATAGAGTTGGTGTGAGCTGAAAGGTTTTTCTGCAAGCAGTTTGCTGTATGAAATGGATATGGGCTGGGAATAGGGGCAAGGAACTGTCCTTCAGGCATTTTTAAAATACAAAAATCGATACTATCATCATGGGCAAAAAAGTAAAAGCGAAAGTCCACAGGAAATGTACATACTGACTTACATTATTTGCTATTTTTGTCTTTCTGGAGAGGGAGGGAGTACGTTTTCAGGGGACGGAGGAGGGGAGCTTTAGCGGTATCTGTTTTATTTTCTTTAAAGTTATCTGAGGCAAATATGGGAACATGCTAACATTCCTTAAATCTGAGTTGTAGGTAACGTGGATAACTAGCATATCCTTTTTAGTACTTTTCTGTATGTTGGAATATTTCATAATCAAGAGTTATTTTTTAAAGAAATAAAAATAAGATGGGATGGGGTCTGTGCTGACTGCCTGTTTGATTTATATCCAGGAAACCATGAGAAAACCACAGGTAATACTGAGTTAAAAAGGAGCTGCATTCAGAAACCAGGCCTTGGGTGGATGTGGGTGTTCAGATAGTTCTACATCAAAGTCATAAAACACAAAAACCTCTGCTCCTTGCTGGGCATGGGAGAAAACGTCCCACCTGAGAACAAATTAATTTTATGTGGAGACTTTTAATTTTCTCTCACCTTTTGCTACCAATAGAATTCCTGAGTAATTTCAGTCAGGATTTTTTTTTCTTGGAACTCTAGATCAAAGGTGTGTCCTTCCGAGCTCAGGCAGAGTGTGTTCCTGGAGGCCAGGCTTTCACAGGCAGGAGGAAAGGGAGAGCAGCTCTCTGGGTGGAGGAGATAGAAGCTTCCTCCAGGGATTTTTTAAACCCCTTTTGAATGGGCTCATTGTTTATAAGAACAGCTCCTTAATGGAAAAACAAAAAGGCAAGAGGGTCTGTAATGTGCTCTCGGCTTTCCTTTGCTCAGCCTCATTGTTTATTTGATTTATCAAGTCTCAAGTAGTTGTGCCTCTCTGTGACCTTCCTTGAGCTATTTCTCTAGAGTATCCATTTACTTTATTTAGAAACATAATATTTAAAAACTCTGGAGCTGAGTCAAAAAATCATCACCTTTTTGATGTGGTCGTTTCCCCCCTTTTTTGAAACCCTAAACTTGCTGGGGCCATCAAAGCCCCGGATTGCAGTCTCTTAATCATCAAGTCTTTCTGGGTGCTGGGCCCCTGGGGCCTGTGGTCTGTGCAAGGCTGGAGACAGGCTGGCCTCAGGTCCTGCTGGTTCTCGTTGCCTGTTTGCACGTAATTAGAGGACAAGATGCTAGATAATTTGGTGCTAAGTGGTAGAGAAGGGACTGCCAAAGGCACAAATTCAAGGTGGTGCTCTAAGGGGGTGGCCCTGAAGTGGACCCCAAGGTATGCTTAAGCAGAGATTAGGAGGCCTTCCCCTCCTGTTTTAACACAGCTGCAGAATGATTCCTGAACCTTGATTTTCCAGATTAAACATTTTCAACAGAAGAAAGAATGTTGTAAAATTAGGGTTTGTTTTTCACATTTATCATCCTCTTTCCAGCGCCCCCATCTCTCTTTGGTTCTTTTTTGTTTTGTTAGACTTTTTATGATAAGGACTTGTTAAAGAAAGTTTGAAGGCCAAAGAGTAGATGTCAAATATAATTTCATCACTTTAATACATGAGCTGTTTTAAATTTTAGCATCTTTTCTTTTGTCTTTATCTATACCTTGTCTCAGGTTTTGTTGGTTCTTTCGTATTTTATTTTTCTTAAAACTAAGGAGCCACCAAAGGTGTAGGCAGAACTCTGTTAGGAAGCTGATGGTCAGGAAGAGATGCTGCATGGACCCAAGTGTGGAGATTCCAGTGACTAGCATCTTAGAGGACATTTTTGTATCTATGATTGCAATTTCTTGGCTGGCTACTCACATTTTTACTAGATGAACTTTAGAGTCACCTCATTAAACTCCGCCTCACTCCAAGCAAAACACAGCATCAACAAAAATAAATGCTATCTCTATAGATTGCGAATGGAATTGTGTTAAATCTATTATTTTTCAAGGGGATTGACATTTTTATAAGGTACAATTTTCCTATTGTGAAATATGACATGTCTCTGTTCAAATAGGATTTTTTTTTCTGTGATTGTAGAAGTTTAAATTTTTTCATGTTTTTGCATGGGTCGCATGTCTTTCTTGGCTATTGTTTGGTTTATTCTTGGCAGTTTAGCTTGTATGACCTTTTGGCTTAATTGGGAGCAGTATGGTAAAATGGATTCTCATGAGGACTCTGCATTCACACTGCCAGAACCTACTACTGGTTCTGTTGTGGCCACCAGTGAGACTTCAGGCAGGATATTTAATTCTGCCAAGTCTTGGTTTTCTCACCTTTAAAAGGTGGACAGTAATGGTATCTACTTCATAGGGTTATTGTGAAAAGTAAGTGAGTTAATATGTTAAGGGCTTAACACTGTTTCTGGCAGTTAGTATGTGTTCAAAAAATATTATTATTATTATTATTTTTTTGAAACGGAGTTTCGCTCTTGTTGCCCAGGCTGGAGTGCAGTGGTGTGATCTCGGCTCACCGCAACGTCTGCCTCCCGAGTTCAAGCGATTCTCCTGCCTCAGCGTCCCGAGTAGCTGGGATTACAGGCATGCACCAACATGCCCAGCTAATTTTGTATTTTTAGTAGAGATGGGGCTTCTCCATGTTGGTCAGGCTGGCCTTGAACTCCCAAACCTCAGGTTATCTGCCCGCCTCCCAAAGGATGAATCAATGAATTCAATGGATCAATGGATTCATTGAATGAATCCTTGCCTGGGATTATAGGCGAGAGCCACCACGGCCGGCTATTATTATCTATTTTTATTGACTGGTAATTGCTGGTGAACAGAAAAGCTATGGATTTCTGCATGTTTATTTTCAACTTTATGGCTATACTAAATGTTTTATTTGTCTTATCATTTTTCTGTTACATCTTCTGTGCTTTCCAGATTAGTCTATAATACTATCTGCCAATAATAATATTTTTATTTTCCTTTCAGTTGCTGTATAGTGTATTTCTGTTTTATGTAACATTGAACTGGCTTCAACTTCCTGGATAATAGTGATTAATAATGACCATAACTATCTTGGCTGTTACTTTAATATTATTTTTTTTATCAGGTTAAGGAAATGTCTTTCTAGTTTGGGTTTCGTTCTTTTTTTAAAAAAAAGTATTAAATTTTATCAATTACTTTTTATCATCTCTTGCTTTTATGATATATAATTTTTCTCGTTTGACCTATTGATGATCTTTGTATGTTTTTTCATAATATTTCTAATCATGTTTTCTGGTATAAGGTCTATTTGATTCTAGACTTTGGTATAACTTGATATGCTAGTATTGTATTTAGTATCTTAGTATTTTTGCTGTGTGTCCATACATAGTTTTGACTTTTAGTTTTTCTTTTTTGTCCTCACAATACTAGATTTGGTATTCAGATTGCATTTGTTTTCAAAATGTATTGCAATTTTTTCCATATGTCTTAATCTAGAAAAGTTTTCACAACATGAAACCATCTGCCCCTTGAGTGTTTGAATAAACTCACACACAACGCTACCAGGGTCTGAGTCTGGAGCCTTTACTGGAAATAATTTTGAAGAGCTATTTCAGTTTCTTCCGTTGTTATTGAATCTTTCATATGTTCTTAAGTCAATTCTGGTCACTTATATTTAATCAGGATTTTAAAATTTAATTGCATAGAATTTTGAAATACACTTTTTTAAAAAGCAAACAACTCTTTCCTGTCTATGTTTACACCCCATTTTCAGTTTGTGCTTGTATTGTCTATCTTTCTAATCTTGGGTGGATTTGCCCATGGTGTTTTAGTTTGTTGTGTTCCCCATCCTCTAAACAGCCTGCTTCAGGATATATTTATAAATTCTAATGGTTTTCATTTTTTCCAGATCATAACTTATTTTTGCCATTGTTGTTATTTTCACTTCTTACCTTTTTCAACTTGTAAAAATGATTCCATATACTGTTTTTTTTTTTTTGACAGTAAGATGATATTCATGCCGCTGACTTTGTTACTGCATAAAATGACTGTTGGTAATATTATTTGCAAATGTTAATACCTTTAAACATTTTCCCTATGTAATTGCAAAATATAGTTCTGTGTGTGTGTGTGTGTGTGTGTGTGTGTGTGTGTGTGGAGCCCATGCACACATATATGTGTTGCTTGGGCATGAATGTTCATTATAGGATATATCTGAATCTATCTTGGTATAATATTAGATGATGATAGATTTTGAAAATACTTCAAGAGTAATTGATTCAGACTTGCTTCTTATAATCCAAGAAAGGAAATGATTCATCCTGTTGTTAATAATCAGCAGAGAGGAAGAGAGACTCCTGCTATCCTTGCTAATTTACTCCAGCACTCTGTCAAGTTTTGGTAAGAACATTCTCACTTCTGTGTCGTCAGGTCTTACTTGCTGTGTTTTGAGCCTCTTTCCTCCCCTTTATTCTTCAAAGCCATCAGAGTACAAAGTGGGTGTTCTTAGTAATCTTTTACATGCTTGAAGATACATGTTAGAGTATCTGAACCTTCCATATTTTATTTCTTCTACTGATAGTTTTATTTTGATTTTGGCTGATTACAGCTTTTCCTGATTAGCTTTTAAAAATGGAGAACAAAAGACTCCTTGCTTTTATAAGGGTATGATTAGTACTCAATACAGGAAGGAGTTCTGAAATGCTAACTATTGATGAAGTCATTCACCTTAGTGGTTTAATATCTGTTTCTATCTTGTTTTTAAATAGGGTGACTTTCTACAACCATCTCCCTGTTGTGTGCATGTGTTTAGGATTTTTGTACGTTGCATGTTCTCTCTTGATTGATGATTGTTCTAAGTTTGTTCTTTTCTAAACATCCCATTGATTGGCTGGATTATAGTTTATTTTATTAGTCCTTTATTGTTGCTTATTTAAGGCATTCTTTTTAAAAAATAGACTATTTTTTAGAGTGGTACTGGGTCCATAGCAAAATTGTGTGGAAGATACAGACATTTCTTATATGCCTTCCTGCCCCCACACAGCCACAACCTCCCCCACTGTCAACATCCTCCACCAGAGAGGTACATTGGTTACAACTGGCGAACCAACATGGACATCGCATTATCACCCAAAGTCCATAGATTACTTTAGGGGACACTCTTGGTGTTGTCCATTCATTCTGTGGGTTTGGACAAATGGATAGTGATGTGTATCTGCCATTATAGTATTATACAGAGTAGTTTTATTGCCTTCAAAATCCCCTGTGCTCTACCAGTTCTTCCCTTTCTTCACTCATCCGTTCCTACCACCCCCAGCAAACAGTGATCTCCACAGTTTTGTGTTTTCCAGAGTGTCATATATTTGGAATCATATAGTACATAGACTTTTGATACTGCCTTCTTTCACTTAGTGATATAAGTTTCCTCCATGTCTTTTCATGACTTGATAGCTCATTTCATTTCAGCACTGAGTAATATTCCAATGTCTGGATGTATTTATTTATTACCGACTGAAGGACATCTTGGTTGTTTCCAAGTTTTGGCAATTATGAATAAAGCTGCTATAATCTCTGTGGCATGTTCATGTTTTACTTTTCTTTTTACTGATATAAAAGCAGGTGGTGGTTATCCTTGTAGCTGATTTTTTGTTCCTATCTCTGATTATTTTTATAAATTCCTTAAAGTAGAATTGCTGGATCAAGAAATAGTTACATGTTAAGGGTTTAATACATATTCAGAAGAGCTAACTCAACTTACCCTTTACCAGCGGTGTGTGTATTTATATTATTAGTCGTCTTCAATACAATAGATGCCAGGATAGAGACCTTTCCACCTAGTTAGTTTACCTAGGCTGCTATAACAAATTACCACAAACTGGGTGGTTTTACTCTCTCCAGTTCTGGAAGCCAGAATTCTGCAACCAAGGTGTTGGCAGGCCCATGCTCCCTCTGACGGCTCTAGAAAAGCATTCTTCCTTGCCTCTTCCATCTCCTGGGAGCCACTGGCCATCCTTGCTATTGCTTGGCTTGTAGATGCATCACTCCAGTCTTTGCCTTTATCTTTACATGATGTTCTCCCCTCTATGTGTATTTTAGTGTCTGCTGGCCTATTTTTTTTTTTTTTTTTTTTTTTTTTTTGAGATGGAGTCTCACTCTGTCGCCCAGGCTGGAGTGCAGTGGCGCGATCTCGGCTCATTGCAACCTCTGCCTCCCGGGTTCGAGCGATTCTCCTGCCTCAGCTTCCTGAGTAGATGGGATTACAGGTGCCTGTCACCACGCCCAGCTAATTTTTGTGTTTTTAGTAGAGACGGGGTTTCACCATGTTAGTCAGGATGGTCTGGATCTCCTGACCGTGTGATCCACCGGTCTCGGCCTCCCAAAGTGCTGGGATTACAGGTGTGAGCCACTGTGCCCGGCTCTGCTGGCCTTCTTGTAAGGACACCACTAATTGGATTTAGGGTTCACCTTAATCTAGTATAACCTCATCTTACAAATTACATCTGCAAAGATGCTGTTTCCATATAAGGTCGCATTCTGAGGTCCTTGGTGGATATGAATTTTGGGGAGGACACTATTCAATCTAGTATGATTGCCTGATTTTTATTTTCTTTTGTTACTCAGCTTTAAAAAATAATGAAAATCTTATTAGAAAATTAATAATACCAAGCAGCAGCCACAGGAATGATGATAAATGAACTTTCACCCTTTCCTCTTATGTTGCCATCATCTTCAGTGATAAACTTGATAAACTTATTCTTGATTTCTTCTTCCTTGTTAATACAAATATTAAACAATAATATCCTAGATATCAAACTTCACTGTAACATTTTCAAAAGAAAATGTATTTGGGGTTTACTTAGATATGGGGTGAATAGCGTTTTAAAATAATTTTATTGCTAATACTCTTCTTCATGTTTTTTTTTTTTTTTTTGAGACAGGGTCTCACTCTGTCACTCAGACTTGAGTGTAGTGGCATGATCGGGGCTTACTGTAGCCTCAACCTCCCAGGCTCAAGTGATCCTTCCACCTCAACCTCCCAAGTAGCTAGGACCACAGGCCTGTGCCAACGCACCCAGCTAATTAACTTTTTTTTTTTTTTGAGACTGGTTCTCACTATATAACTCAGTTTGGTTTCAATCTCCTGAGCTCAAGCAATCCTCCTGCCTCAGTCTTCCAATGTGCTGGGATTATAGGCATAGCCACAGCACCCAGCCATCATGATCATCTTTAGTGCTATTTTGTCAGGTTTATTCTAGATGGCTCCAAAACATTTAAAAGCTCACTTTAGCCATTATTTTATTTAATCCCAAAATGTAGATGTCATGAAAATGAGATGTGGTGGTTTATAAAAGTTGATCTGGTGTAGAACCAGAAGTCTGTTTGAACTAACTGAAAATTCAGGCATTTAGATCTAGGATATATTATTTTCAAAGATGATGTTTGTCTAGGTTTATTTAGGCAACTGGATTTGTTGTAAATGTTGTGGGCCTTCCAGTGACTAAGGCCTGAAAGACCCTGAATTTTGCGTTCCATAGTGCAGTTGCACTGATGGTCAGGGGTGTTGTCCCCAGGCAGGGCAGTTGTCATTCCGCTGCTGTTGCCTCTGGGTGCTCATGTGATTTTTCAGGTGTCTCATCTGTGCCTTCTTGTGAGCACATGATCTTGTTTTGAGAATCTCAAAAGGCCTTTCAAATACTTTTTTTCTTGCAAAATCAAGAACGTCATTATTCTTTCTGTGAGCCTCTCATGGGTACCTGCTATACGCCAGGCACGGTGCTGGCCACTAGGGGTGCTAACCAAGGCGGAGAGGGTGGATTTTAAGGAATTCCAACTAGGGTGAAACGCAGTACCTAAACATTCAGTTATAATACCATGCCAAGAATATTATGGTTGAGAGACTTTGAAAGTGCTCTGGGGAGCTGGAAGGAGGAACATGAAATTATTTGATTGGAGGAGGGTTGTCAGGGAAAGTTGTTGAGAGGAGCTGAGATTTTACTGTTTTTCGTTTTAGACACCAGCTTCTGCAGCATAAGCCCATGGTAAGTTCGCTATTTGGTTCTCATATGCTGAGCCACGTTTTAAGGCTGTGTTTTATACCTGGGATTGCTAACGATATGGTCTGGCTTATGTGATCATTTGCATAATGCATGGTGACAGTGAGGCTAAGTTCTTAGCTGCTGGTCCAAATAGGCCCAGTGTGTGCCAAGAGTTGCTGAAATGGCTGCCCTGGCCCAAAGAGGGAGCCTAGCACATGCCCCATGACTCCAGGGACAGGCTGAGGCTCTAAGCTCTGAGAGGCTGGTGTTTGTATAAATGGTCAACCCAGGAAAGTGAGTACGCACTACTGCTGCCAGGGTGTGTGTGCGTGTGTTTCTTAGATCGCAATCTTTCATCCTTGATACTAATAGCACCAGTTGCAGGCTGGAGAGACTCACTGGTTGTTCAAGAAGACAATGCACATATACTCTGTAGCAGCACATCTGTGGTGCATAGGAGTGCACAAGGGAAGCTGTAGCACATCTGGGCATCTCCAAAATGTCACGAATAAAGCATCTGGATATTTGTACTTCCTGAGAGCTGCAAGACAGAAGCTAGAGCTCATCTGTAGTATCTGAGAATTGCCCAAGAAATGGCTCTGAGCATCCTGCCATAATTATAGGAAAAATGTGGCTTGAAGAGCGTGTGGATCATACTACTACTTGAAAGCATCTCAGCATGTTTTGTGAATCCTCTCTGAATGGATGCAGGAAAAAGATGCGGGAGAGCATGAGTGGGTGATAGGGAATAAGAAAGCAGCCTGGAGAAGGAAGCGGTCTTTTAGGTGGTCCCTGGACCTCTTCCCATGAGTTGGGAGAAAACACATGGCTAAATTACAGTGGATTTGAATATGTGTGGATTCTGATGGACTCAGGAAACATGCCCTGAAACCCCCACAGTAGGGTGAATTAAGAGCCCTGGGTGCCAGCTTTGTAAAACCAGTCAGTCCAGGTGGAGGAGGGGACCCAGTAGCACAGGACAGGAAGACATCAAACTGTGTAGATCTCCTCAGCCTGCCTGCCTGCATGCCCAGGTGGGATGGGAGCCAGTGTTCACCTTAACAGGCATCATGTGTGTTGCAGGTTGCATTTCCCAGGAGGCAGACTCTGAGATAGAGTTTTGTGCGCAGGATGTTTATTAGGGAATGCCCTCAAGACAGGCATCTGGGGAAGAGAGGGGAGGAGCAGGAAGGAGTACAGGGAGATGTCAGGATGCAACGAAGGTGCCATGCCAGCCTCAGCTGACCCCACAGGGGTCCAGTGGGGAGTAAGAGTTGTCCCAAGTCGTACTGAGACGGCCGGGCCTTCACACCTTCACACAAATTAGTTATTGATCTGGTGAGGGCTGCCCCAGGAATGAGTGTCCCTCTGCTCAAAGCAGCTCTCTGTGGCACAGGCAATCCTTGCATGGGCTGAGCGCTAAAGGGTGTCTGTGTCTCTGGGTTGGGCATCATGATGTCACCATAACATATATTACATGGCTTCATTCGTTCATTCATTAAAACAATCCACATTTATTGTGCTCTTCCTAAAATCAGTCACTGTTCTAGGCCCTGAAGGGAGTGTTGAAGGAAACAGATATGGTGTTCCTTCACTGTAGGAAGAGCAGGCCCGCCTTCTAGTCAGGAGACAGGCGGTAAACAAGGCAGTGAACATGAAGGTACCAGGTGGAATGGGTGCTCTGATGATCATAAACGGGCTGATGAGATAGCTGGTGATGGAGGGACCCTGAGATACCTGAAGGTGCAGCCACGGGGAGATCTGCGGCAGGGGCCTTGCAGGTCAGGGAACGGCAGCGCAGAGCCCTGGGGCAGACCTAGGCGTGGTGTGTTTCACAACAGAAACAGAGACTGGCCAGAGCAGAGACGAGGGGAAGGAGATGAGGCTGAGGCAGGAATTTTAGTTTTATTCTAAGCATGACGGGAGGTAGAGCAGAGGGGAGTGTTCTAGAGAGGGCACCTCCTAGAGAGTGCTTAGCATGTGCTCATCCCATTCTGAGTGTTTTACATGAGTGACTCATCTAATCCTCGGTAATCCTATCAAGTGGCTACTGTCATTATCCCTCCCCATTTTACAGAAGAGGGAACTGAGGCAGAGACATGCCTAAGGCCCATGGCCAGTGTCGGAGCTGGGGACCCAACCTGAGGAGGCCAGGCTTACATTTCTGGCTCCCGATTTCCATGCTGTGGTCATGGAAATCCTTTTGAAAAGGTGGCCTGGTCAACATGTGGGGCAGGAGGAGAGCTAGGAGGTCATTTAGGAGGCTACTGCAGCTTGGCTGAGGCCAGGTGAGAGGGGGTGATGGTCCAGCTCTGAAGAGGGAGGGAAGTGGATGGACTCAGCCTATGTTGTGGAGAGAGGAATCCAAGATGACTCATCGTTTTTTGACTTGAGCAAATATAAAACAAATATAGATATAATATAGGACATCTTACGTGTTCTTTATTTGACGGCGGTGTAGGGATTGGGAAGTCTTCAGGCTGTCACAGGTCCTTCAGTGACCTGGAAAGAAAACTAAACTCACTTCCTGTAAGGGGCATGGATTTCTGACTAGGAACCCCTTCCTATCTGCTGTCCCCAGAAATTGTCCACTTTTCAAAGCTTGATTGTCCTGGGCCCTTGCTATGGCCCTGGCTGGGGTAAGATAAGGTAATGACGAGGTGCCTCAGGCCCCTTCCTGATTTGCCCCCCACCCAAATAACAGCCTGGCACATGAAAGTTCATCAGCATTTAGCCTGTTGCCACCTGTCCTTGTGCTGTTTGCTTGCACCTGGTGAAAAGCAAATATGGAGGTTGGCATCACCAATATGATGGTGTTTATACCCTGAAAGGATGAGAACGTCAATATTAACAGTGATTTTTTTTTAATTTTTTGAGACAGAGTCTCATTCTGTCGCCCAGGCTGGAGTGCCATGGTGCAATCTCGGCTCACTGCAACCTCTGCCTCCTGGGTTCAAGCGATTCTTATGCCTCAGCCTCCTGAGTAGCTGGGACTACAGGTGTGCGCCACCATGCCAGGCTTATTTTTTTGTTATTTTTAGTAGAGACGGGGTTTCACCACATTGACCAGACTGGTCTTGAACTCCTGGCCTCAAGTGATCTGCCCACCTAGGCCTCCCAGAGTGCTGAGATTACAGATGTGAACCACCATGCCCAGCTAATTTTTTTGTGTATTTTTAGTAGAGACAGGGTTTCACCATGTTGGCCAGGCCATTCTTGAACTCCTGGCCTCAAGCAATCTGCGCACTTTGCCCACTTCGGCCTCTCAAAGTGCTGGGATTACAGGCATGAGCCACCACGCCTGGCCAAAAGCAATTTGTTTGGGACTCTTGTTTGCCAAAAAAATTCCTCTGTGTGTGTGTGTGTGTGTGTGTATTTATATGTGTGTATATATATATACACACACACGTATATATATATATATATACACACATATACATATGCATATAAAAATATGTTTTTTTAATTCTATGTGAGGCCTTGTCTTCCATTGAATATTGGAAAGTTGGTAATAAGCTTAGCTGGTCAGAAGTGAAATGTGAGGTCCTTTGGCGGAAAAGTTTAAGGAGAAACTTCGGCTCTTTGGGTAAAGAGCATGTGTTTACAGGGATTATTATCATTTTTTTTAAAATTTTTAAAGCAAGGATATAAAGCAGGGTCTTTGGTACTATTTGGAGAATTTAGACAGAAAAGAAGAAAGGAAAAGTAGTACCTGGTTACGTTTTCATTTCCGTTTTTCCCCCTAAAGTTGTCCTGCGCAACATGGTAGCCACTCACCGTATTTGACTACTTATATTTAAATTTATGTAAATTAAAATGGAATAAAATTAAATATTCAGCCCTAGTCATACTGGCCGTATTTGAAGTGCTCACCAGCCACGGGTCTGCTGGCTGCCTTGCCAAACGGAGCACCTGTGGAACATGCCATCAACACAGAAAGTGCTATTGGACAGTGCTGCTCATAGCCTTAGAATCCAAGAGTTTCCTGGACTCTTGGAGGCCCGTTGTAAATTGTAGGGCCCCAGGAACCTAGGAGAGAAAGAGTTCTTACAGACAAACTTACAGATGACCCTAAACATGAAACAACAACAGTAACAAAGCTAGCTCATCTACAAGGACCACTCTGAAGTCCTGTAATCTGAAGATGGAAGTCTCATTTTACTGGCCCAGTCAATAGATAGAATACTAGTTCCTGGAAAGTTCGGTACATGGATGATTTTTCTAGCTAGTTAGTGCTTGATGTTATTTACCAAGATGTATGAGACCTTGTTCCTTCGTGTGAGTATTTTAACCTAGGCCATTATCTTTTTGTAAAATGGGTACAGTCATCTCAGGGGAATGTAGTGTGGGGCAATGGAATGTTTTTATTACACCTTGATATCACAGTTGAATGGTATTTATAGAGTTATACTAAAAACTATATGAACTGGCTTTTGGAAGTTTTTGTTTTTGTTTTTGTTGTTTTTTTGTTTGTTGTTGAGATGGGGTCTCGCTTTGGCACCCAGGCTGGAATGCAAAGTTGTGATTATGGTTCACTTCAGTCTTGACCTCCTGGGCTCAGGCAGTCCTCCCACCTAAGCCTCCCATGTAGCCGGGACCACAAGCATGCACCACCACACTGGCTAATTTTTTTTTTGATTTTTTTTATAGAGACAGGGTTTCATCATGTTGCCCAAGCTGGTCTTGAACTCCTGGGCTCAAGATATCCACCCACCTCATCCTCCCAAAGTGCTAGGATTACAGGGGTGAGCCACTGCGCCTAGCCTGGAAATTCTGCATCAGCTGGAATTTAAGTCATGTTACCCATTGCTGTCTGTGATGTATCTGGACCTTCCATTTGTTAGGCAGTAATATTTTTAGTGTAGGTGAGAAGTTCTGATATTCTAATATAATCCCTAGAAAGTCTGTTTTCTAGATTATAGGAGTTGGCAAACCATAGTTGGAGGGCCAAACCCAGCCTGTGTGTGTAAGTAAAGTTTTATTGGAACACAGCCACTCCATTTGTTTATGATTGTGTGTGGTTGCCTTAGCCCTACTATTGCAGAGTTGCAGAATTACAACAGACTGGCCTGCAAAACTGAAAATATTTACACTGTAGCCTTTGACAAAAAAAGCTTTGCCAGCCCCCAGTCCAGATAATGGGTGAACGATTGGAATGCCTTTCCAGTAAGGAAACATCTGTGCAGGTCCGGGTTTGCCAGAGGATTTTAGAGTAGATGTGAGATTTCCTTATTCTTGGGCTATATAATTTAGTAGACAATAGAAAGGGTAATTACACATTATACCTTTTTGGATGTCAAAGACTTTTTTGGATGTCATTTCTCAGTGATAACCTTACTTTCTACTTTCACTAAGGAAATCTTGGAGTTTCACTCCAACAGGAGATAATTTTCACCGACTTCTCATCTGCCAGGGTCTGTGCCCACCGCCTCCCACAGATGAGCTGTTCGAACTGTTTGACTGCTGTCTAAAGGCAATGCTGAGCGCATCCTGGGTCCTACCCTCCAGGCTTCTCCAGGCCATCACTCCGCCTCTCTCCCGCCTGTGTCACCTGATTTGTGTTTCTGCTGGATTGCTCCATCAGGATACACATGTCCATCCTCTGAAAAGAAACAGACACTCAGTGACCGTGTTCACCTCACCAGCTGCCACCTTCCCCTGGCTCCTCTGTGTGTAAGCTCTCTTTCACAGGGCCATTGGAGCTCGCTGTTTTCACCCTCAGCCATTCTCTTTTGAACCCACTCTAGTTTTTGCCCCAGTCACTTGTTCCACAAAAGCTGCCTTGTCCAGGCCACTGTTGGTCCTCTGGTTGCTCAGACCGTGGTCAGTTTTCAGTCTTCATTATGCTTGACATGATGACGGGGTCTTCCCCCTGCTCCACCTGGCACAGTCTCTGCATGACAGCTGGGCCATCTCTGTTGCCCTCCGCCCCCACCACTGCCTGTCCTCTGCAGGCCACTCCTCATTCTTATCTCCTGCACATGGGAGAGCACAGAGTTCAGACCTGGGCCTTCTTCTCCCTCTGTACTCATTCCTTGGGAGCTCGCAGCCAGTTTTATGAATTGAAATACCACTGATTTGCTTATAACATCCAAATTCATTCTTCCAGCCCAGCTCTCTCCCATCCAAACTTCACACTTGCGTATCAGCTGCCCATCAGACACTTCTGTTTGGATATCTGCAAGACATCTTAAACATGACATTGGCGAGATGAGCTACTCTCTACCCACTTCAGGCTGCTCCACCTTTTCTAGCCCAGGTGATGGCAAGGCCATGCTTTCAGTTCTTCAGGCTCCCAACGGTGGAACATTGGAACCATATTCCCCACTCCCTCACCTCTCTGTCTCTCTCTCACTCTCTCACACATACACACACTCATACCCCCTTGCCACACACACACCCCAAGTCTAGCTTGCTAGGAAATTCTGTGGACTTTTCTCTTCATAAAGCACCAGAATCTGCCCCCTGCTCACTGCCTTCCTAGGAGCCACCATCAGCTCTTTCCTGGAGTGCACCAACAGCCCTCAGTTTCCTCACCACCATCGTTGCTTTACTACAGTCTGTTGTCAACACAGTGAGCCTTTACAAATATAAGTTGGATTATGTCACTTTCCTGCTTAAAACTCACCCAAGGGTCCCATTTCCCTTGGAGTCAAGGTCCATACGGTGGCCTTGGGCAGCACACTCTGTCCCTCCCGTTACCTGCCCACCCACGCCCTCTCTCTGCTCCAGCTATATTAGTCTGTTTTCACGCTGCCAATACAGACATAGCCACGACTGGACAATTTACAAAAGAGAGAGGTTTACTGGACTTTCAGTTCCACATGGCTGGGGATGCCTCACAATCATGGTGGAAGGTGAAAGGCACATCTCACATGGCAGCAGACAAGAGAAGAGAGTTTGTGCAGGGAAACTCCCCTTTTAAAAATCATCAGATCTCGTGAGACTTAATATCACGAGAATGGCATGGGAAAGACCTGCCCCCATGATTTAATTCCCTCTCACCAGGTCCCTCCCACAACACATGGGTATTCAAGATGAGATTTAGGTGGAGACACAACCAAACCATATCACCAGCCATACTGCCCACTGCCTTTTCTTAAACACACTAGGAACATTTTTGCCTTGTTGCCCTGGCTCTTTCTTCTTCCTCTTCCTGTGTCTGTTCTCCTAACTCGCTCATGTCTGTCAAGTCTGTGCTCAAATGTCCATTTTTTGTGTGATCCACCGAGATCACCTTGCTCTGTCTGCCTGCCTGCCTCCTGCCCACCCCCGGTTGCCTGGTCCCACTGAACACCACTCTACTTTTATTTTCCCATAGCCACTTGGTAACCTCTAACAAACACTATCCTTTCCTCCTGGTAAACTCTAATCTTCCAGTCATGGGGATGTGTCTATTTTGTTGATTGCTAGAGTCCAAGTGTCTAGACCAGGGTCTAGCTACTAGTCCCCACTACACAGTAGGAGCTCAGTACATGTTTGCTGAATGAGTGAAGGGGCCTGATTCAGTCTAGTGCAGCCCTTCTTTGTAGCAGTGAAGGAATAGCTCTCCTTTCTTCTTGAAGGGGGGTGATGAGTTCCTTGGAGATCAGAGGCAAGGCCGTTTAGCTTTAATTTGTTTTTCTGTAGGTGGCGGGAGTGGGCTATCTTTTCAAAGACACATATTCCAGAATGGTCAGTACCATGGTATCTGCAGCCCTGATCACTGCCCGAGGAACTTTTACAATGACTATGGAATTAAGCGCCTGCATCTGGGTGGCCTGCAGTTTGCCTTACTGATAGGATGGTAAGCTGGGGTCTCAGCAGAAGCTGCAGGGATGATACACAACTTTGTTGGCACTTTAGGTGATGCACATTTTGTCCTGACTGTCTTCCCTGGAGCTTTCTGTTCTAAGCAGAGCAGTTGAGTGTGTGGACATTTGTTGTGTGCTGCTTTTGGCCGACATCTCAGCTGGGACACAGCTGGGCTCTTGGGCCCAGAGGCAGCACATTCACTGTACCCCTCAGATTCTCAGCTGAATAGCACCTGAAGTTCTTGTTAGCACTGATTTTTTCCATGTCAAGTTTGGCTAGTGACTGAGATCCATGAAGGCGAAGCCATTTTATCATCCTTGGTGCACCAGGATCCAGCTGGTCCCCACACTTAGCGGGGTTGCGTGAATGTTCATGGAGTCGTGAGTGATACTGCCCCTAGCAAAGCCTCTCCAGACATCATATGTTAGACATCCCAGCAGCATGTGAGCCTCTGCTGTTGTCTTACTGGATGAGCCCGTCGAGGAGACAGGGTGCACTCTTGCAGAGGAGCACACTGTTGTTTGCGTCAGCTTCGCTCTATTAAACCTTCCCCTTGCTTATCTCTGCTGGCCCATCTATGTTTTTTCACATTAATTTACTCTTCCGTTTGTCTTCAGTCCCCATAACCTTTGAATAAGCTGCTTACTGATGATCTTCCTTCCATCATATTTAGGATTTTGAATATCTACATGTTTTCAAGCCATAGAAATGTAGAACTGGAGCTCAGTGGGCAAAGGCTTAAGTTCTGGATCAGACTGATGGGGTTCACAAACCAACGCTGCCATATGCCAAGTGTGTTCTGCTCCTTTTTGCACTTCATTTTCCTCACCTTTAAACAGGTGATAATTGTGGACTCTGCCTCATTTTCCGCCCTTATATGACCTTTTCAGTTTCAGTTCCCTTAGCTTCTAAAAAGGCCAAGGTCATGAAATCTTTCTCTTTATTTGAAGTTACAGTCCTTTTTATGTTTTTGATCATTGAATATGTGACCTCCTGCGGCCTCCGTCTCTCCTCCCCACTCTGCATCAGGGGATATTCCTCAATATTTGATGTGAGGGTCCCTGAGGCCTTTGCTGACACTCCTCTCCACCTCTGGCCACTCTCTTTCTATCACTCTCACCCACCCCTACTAGAATATGGGCTGCAACTAGGACATGTAAGCTCTCAAGGGAAGGATGGAGTGTCCCTATCACTGGAGCGTCAGCACCTAGATCAGCCCCTCATATAACAAAGTGGGTGTTCAGTAAATAGGTGAATTAGACAGGGATGGATAAATCAATGAACAGAGTCCCTTCTTAGCTCCATGAGAAGGCCACTTCCCATTCGAGTCTAGCTCCTCAGTTTAGTGTATGCCTTCTATTGAATAGCTTGGCCCCCTGCCTGGAAATTTGGGGGCTAGATTTAAAAAGTGCCTGAGGGGAGAGGGAAGCGATCCTATGCTCTTCCTTGGGTTCCAGCATTGCCTGGTTTCCCAGGACCCTCAGGCAGGGCTGCGCTGAGGAGGGCTGGGCTGTGGACCCTGGGGATCAATATCCCACCTTCACTGACCTCCAAAGGACAGCAGCAAAACTAGGTGAAGATTCAGGGAATAGTTTCTTTGAGGGAATGCTCGCTGAGTTAAGTTGTGGACCTTGTATTTTTCTCAATAGCCTAGGGCTAAAGAAGCAGATTGTCTTAGACCCATAAAAGATGAGGAAGCAGATTGTTCTGGCAGAGTTCAGACTGGGGTTGGCAGTCCCGCTATTTGTGCAAGCCATGGGCTTGTGCTTCTCTGGGCATCTGTTTGCATGAATTCATGTCTTGTTCTTCTGACTGCAGAAGGAACAGGCAGGCCCCTGGAGAGAAAGAGAGAGAGGAACCTGGGTGGTGTTAGAGAAGAAGGTTTAGAAACCTGAGCTGATAGATCTGTTTTCATGAAGGACTTCATGTGACCTATGGGCCTTCACAGGATTTGTCAGGACTTGTGGGGAAAGTCCTGTACAGAACTGTGGAGGGGGCATTCTCTGTACCTCTGCTTGGAATCCAGCTGCCTTCTGGCATCTTGGTGGATCTTTGAGGATATCTTTGGGTCAGCACCAGCATATGGGGACTAAAGTAATGGGGTATGAGTAAATGTTAATCAAATTGAAATAGGGCTTCATGACAAGCTGGCCAGGACATCAGTCCCTGTTTCGGTCACCATGCCTGACTTGTGTGACAATCCTCCTTTATCATTCTGTCTGTGACTTGGAGCTCAGTTGACAAGTTCAGACTTGGTGCCAGTAGGAGGGTGGTTTTGGGCCCTGTACTGTTCAGAGTTATGTGCGTGGGCTGTGGGATCCAACAGACCCAGGCTTAATTTCTGGCTTTGCTGTGTGGCCTTAGGGAAGTTTCTTACCTTCTATAAGCTATGGTTTTATTTATTTATATTTATTTTATAAAATGGAAACAATAAGCTCATGGTGAGGATTTAAGGAAATCAAAGAGATAAAGGGTTTTGTACAGTCTGATATTCGGTAGTTGTTACTGTTAGTGTTATTATACATCATGGTATGCAAGTTGGAATCCAGTTACTCCCATATAGAGTTAATGGTTTTTAATGTTTATGCTTTTTATATAAGTTTGTATAAAACTCACTTTCAGCCGCAAAAGTTTTGTAAGAGAGACTACTGTCATTTCTTTTTTTTTTTGGAGACAGAGTCTCACTCTGTCACCCAGGCTGGAGTGCAGTGGCACAATCTCAGCTCACTGCAACCTTTGCCTCCCAGGTTCCAGTGATTCTCGTGCCTCAGCCACCCAGATAGCTAGGATTACAGGTGTGTGCCACCACGCCTGGCTAATTTTTGTATTTTTAGTCGAGACGGGGTTTTGCCATATTGGCCAGGCTGGTCTCGAACTCCTGACCTCAAGTGATCAGCCCACCTTGGCCTCCCAAAGTGCTGGGATTACAGGCATGAGCCACTGTACCCAGCCCCTATTTTTCCGAATGAAGAGACTGAGCCCCAAAAGGGTGAAGTCTGTTTCCTCAGCTTATACAACTGGACCGAGGGATGGAAGGCAAGCATTTCGGGGGGACTGGCCCAGTGTACTTTATTCATGCTAGTATCAATGGTGAATCCCAACACTTAAAAGCATTTATCACTTTGTTGATCACAGACACACAGACACACCAAGTACCACATAGGTGGTGTGTTTTTGATCAGCTAGTCTCAGGGTCTCTCTGGGAATTTAATGGACTCAAACAGTTGCACAGGGTGCGACTGTAAGGTAACAGACGGCATTTACAGAAATCAGGCAGGAAAGACAATCCCACCGCTTCATAGACATACTTCATGTCAGCATGGGGGCAGAGGTTCTACTGAGAGCTGACATCTATAGAACACTTCCCCTGCGCATCCTCACTTAATCCTCCCGGCAAGCCCACTGCTGTTTCCACGTTTTACAGATGAGGAAATGGCGCTCGGGGAGTTCAGTGACTTGCCCGAGCTGGAGCTGAGTGTAGTGACAGAGCCAGGCCTTGAACCCCGGCAGCCAGACTCCTCGCCCGTGCCGTCACCCTCTGTGCGGCCCTGGGGGGCGGTTGATGAACACAGTTCATCAAAAACGAACTGTGATCCGACAGATGAAAGCCGAGGTCTGTGAACATGTGAATGTTCTTTTGTGAACCGAAATGTGCTTCAGTTGTTTTCTCTGTGTGTCAGGGAAGAGCGACCATGAACTCCCAGCTCGTTGGGCAAAGGGCTGATTTATGAGGATTTGCTCAACTCTAACCAGCTGGTTAACAACACGGAGCTTTTAACGTTTCCAGGGGAGGAAATGAATAAACAGGCATTTGGGATGAAGTCCACTGAGTCCGCGGGACTGGCTGAAAGGTGAATTCAGTTGGAAGAAGTTTTGACATACAATGCAGACATCTCTTGACCCAGTTTTGAATCAGAGTTCTCAGTAAACAAAGTCAGGAAATTAGAATTTCTGGGTCAATTCCACATTTCATAAGCAACGTCAAAAGAAATATTTATTTTGTGGGAAGGTTACCTGGTTTAGGTGGAATAAGTCAGACGGAAAAGCAAAATTAGTTACCCAGATGATGGGTGTTCTTTATTGATTTTAAATTCAGTAAAATTGCCATCAGAAATTCTCAATTGTAACATTTATGTTTTATCTAGTATTTTAACTATAAATGGCTTGTACATATTTGAGAGTCTTTTATCCTATGGAATACTTGAAACCATGCTGCATTTAATTTAATTTCTTTAGAAAATCAAATATCATCAGCTATCTGCTTTCCATTTGCCTTTTGGCCCTTTGGAAAAATACAAAATTAGGATATTTTGGTAGAATTAACATAGCAGGCCAAAATTTCTGTAATCCTTTAGTGATTTCTCAGAAATAAAAGCCATGTGGCAGTGGTCAAGCTTGTGCCCAGCATAAAATGACTAAAAGTGTAAACTGGTAAGGGGCTGATATAGACCAGCTCTGCTTCTGTTCTTGAGTTCTCTTAGCGTGTACTTTGCTTCCTCATCTCCCCTGGGTAACTCCCCTGTTGCAGGGAACATGGACCCTTCCTGAGAGCCAGTGGCTGTGCTAGAGTTGATCATGTTCCCAAAGAATTCTCTGAGCTTCCTTCTGCTTTGGGGGAATGAGAGGTTCTGAAAGTCTTTTGTGCTCGTGAAAGGAGCCTGGTTTAGAAGGCTCTCATCAGACTCTGGCAGGATCATTCAGGTTACACATAAAAAAAGGGAAAGAGGACAGGAAAATACAGGAAAAAAATGACTGGAGAATATTATAATATTTATTTGCTTCTAAATCAGAATAAATGGGCAGCTTTCCACAAAAGCCAAAATAGACTGTACCCTCGTTACCTGGATCTGTGCAGGACATTCATCCATTCATGCTGCTAGTTTTATTGCAAAGACTGAACAAGTCATATTAATGCAATTTAAAAAAAATAGGGCCAGACTGGGCTTTAGAAATAAGTAACTTAAAGTTGCTTGGGACATGAGGGGACATGAAGAGAGAGAAAAGATTTCTGTCTGTGTTAGGCATTTCAACTGATTCTTTTAGAATATTTTTTGCCCGCCATGTCTGTCAACCATGGCTTGGCTAATCCAGCCTAGTGCTCGTGGAGGTTGCATCTCTCCAAGTCAGCCAGGCATCAAGTATTTCACCAGCACTTATGGTACATCTACCTGTGGGAGAATGCAACATAAAAATATACCTGTTGTTGTGACAATTTGACTTGCAGGGAAGAGTAAGGTCTACAGTGTGCTCAGTGGGCTACCCTGCAGAGGGCAGGCACTACTGGGTAAGGGCACTGGACTTCTTGTTCACTTGTCCGTGGTCCTTTCTCTCTCCTTCTGACTGCTGCTTCCCAGGGATGGGGTTTGGGCTGCTTCGTCCCAAGTCTGTTTTCATAATTGTAAAATGTGGAATAATCTTCATAATTTGCAAGGTTGCTGTGAGAGTGATATTAGGTAGAAGGTGAATGGCTCTTTGAGAGTCATAAATGGCTTGTGCTTTGTTAAATAGAAGGTGATAATAGCCAAGTAATGAAATGTGTTAACTTTACTCACGGAAAACTCTCAGCTCCACTGCTGAAAACTCATCCCCTTCTCCCAGGCAACCATTTGGAGGCCCAGGCCAGAGGCTGGACCAGGAGGATTGGATGCATCCGCGCTGTCCATCCCTGCTGCTGCACAAACGACTCAGCCACAGATCCTCTTGGATGGGCTACCTTGAAAGGGGGAAGCTCCAAAGAATGCATACAAACCCATACATTTACCTAGGTGCGGGATGATTGCAAGACCACTTTATTCATTTAACTCATTTACACTTTTTAGTGTAAAAAAGTTTATCCTTTTTCATCTTACTATCTAATTCTGCTTTTTGATAGAAATGCCAGCCATGCAAATTCTCCTCTATCACAGAGGCAGTGAGTTAAGACATGCGGATCCCTCTTTTCTGTTTGAAACCCATAGCTGAGATCTCATGGGTGAGAGCAGAATGTGCATGAATCCTGCAGGCACCCCCACCCTCTGCCCTTTGGAGCAGTTAACATTGTTTTATGTTCCCAAGTGAAAACTTCAAGATTTTTTTTTTAAACTTCTCTTATGAAGAGAACTACGAAGGAGATAACGGGCCTATGTACAGAAGAAGCAAATTAAAAAGAATTTCCAACTCCCATGTCACTATGTTTAAGCAATGTGAATACATCCAGGAGTAGAGAAAAGACTAGAAGGAAATGTACTTTTCTGTTCAAAACCCATAGCTGAGATCTCATGCATGAGAGCAGAATGTGCACGAGTCCTATAGACACCCCCACCCCCGTCCTTTGGAGCCGTAAACATTGTTTTATTCTCAGAGGCAATGTGAAGGTACATTCTGTTCAATTTTGTTGGGAAACTCTGCCCCCAAATACCATTAAAATTTCTAAGAAAAGTAGATAAAAACAGATCATGGCACAGTCTTGGGTCTTTTCTTTATTGTCACCTGTATTTTCAACCTCCACTA
Source organism: Pan troglodytes (assembly GCF_028858775.2). Taxonomy (NCBI): domain Eukaryota; kingdom Metazoa; phylum Chordata; class Mammalia; order Primates; family Hominidae; genus Pan; species Pan troglodytes. Next base: position 47,217,307 of record NC_072404.2, read on the forward strand.
TGGATTATAAATGCCAGAGGGCTGTCTGCAGTGACAGAAGGAATTCTCTAAGGACTCCATGACTTAGCTTTGACCTACATTTGGAAGAAAGCTTTAAGAACTGTATAAACTTGAGCAAGTTGAGAAGCTGCAAGTCCCAGGGCCTTCGATTACCAGATGTCTACCTTTTTTCTCCCCACATTTTCTGTGTCCTGTAGCATTTGATTATGGTTTCTAATAACAAAAGCAATAATCATTGTGGAAAGTCTGAAAAATATTGAAGAACATAGCAAAAGAAAACAAATATTAGCCTTATTTCACTATTCATGTGTGGATGACAATTGTTAACATTTTAGTACCTTTCCTTCTAGTCTTTTTTCTACTTGTGGATGTATTCACATTGCTTAAACATAGTGATGTGGGAGTTGGAAATTCTTTTTAATTTGCTTCTTCTGTACTTAGGCCTATTATCTCCTTAGTTCTCTTCATAGGAAAAGTTTTTTAAAAAATCCTGAAGTTTTCACTTGGGAAGAAGTGTTAAAATGTCTTGCTAAATGTCTATTTCGTGAAGCCTGTGACAGTGGACTTGTATGATAGAAAAGGCCATGAAATCACATCTCATACAGACTTCTGAACAATCTTGAAAATTTTTGCAATCAAGTCTAGCTTTGAATCTAACACTTATTAGAAGCTAAGGTGAGATGCAAGACAGTGAACTGATAATACAGTTCCTAGAGCTGTATAGAGTTAGAAGAGCTGGAAAGTGAGGTGAGTGGGGAATGGAGGACACTGCACAATTGTTATAGAACCCTATAATTTTACATAGAATGATTAATAAATAACTGTGTGCTGAGTCAATCAGATTGTTGCTGCAGGGAGAAGCCACAAAAAGCTCACAGGTTATATTTTGCCTGAGGAATTAGGGTTAAACTGGGCATGAGCTCACAGAATGTCTAATACCTCCTTCCCACCCCTACAGGGGATTTAGGAAAGAAAAAAATAATTCTCAAGCAAATACTTGATTGTGGCAATTGTGGTGAGAGTGCTGGCATCTCTTTTATTTACCATTGACTTGTATTTCAGAAAGACCAGGTACTTTCTTAAAAAGTCAGCAAGGCCAGACGTGGTGGCTCACACCTGTAATCCCAGCACTTCGGGAGGCCAAGGCGGGTGGATCACGAGGTCAGGAGGTCGAGACCATCCTGGCTAACATGGTGAAACCTCGTCCCTATTAAAAATACAAAAAATTAGCTGGGCGTGGTGGCAGGCACCTGTAGTCCCAGCTACTCGGGAGGCTGAGGCAGGAGAATGGCTTGAACCCAGGAGACGGAGCTTGCAGTGAGCGGAGATTGTGCCACTGCACTCCAATCTGGGCGACAGAGCGAGACACTGTCTCAAAAAAAAAAAAAAAAAAAAAGTCAGTAAGTTCTCTGTAAGAACTGTAATATTTAAGTTTGAAACAGCCCTGATAAAAACACATTTATTTCTACATTGAGAAGTTTTTAAATATATACATATGTGTGTGTGTGTGTGTATATATATATATATATATATATATATATATATATATATATAATTTTTTTTTTTTTTGAAACACGGTCTTGCTTTGTCGCCCAGGCTGGAGTGCAGTGTTGTAATCTCAGCTCACTGCAACCTCTGCCTCCTGGGCTCAACTGATTCTTGTGCCTCAGCCTCCTGAGTAGCTGGGATTACAGGCACGTCCCAGCACGCCCAGCTAATTTTTTTGTATTTTTAGTAGAGGCAGGTTTTCACCATGCTGGCCAGGCTGGTCTTGAACTCCTGACCTCCGCCTGCCTTGGCCTCCCAAAGTACTGTGATTACAGGCGTGAGCCATTGTGCCTGGCCTGATTTTTTTTTTAATTTTAGAGAAATATTGGAAAATACAGTAAATATAAGAAGTAATTGAATATTACTTCTTATATTTCAATTGATTGTAACTGAAATATAAGAAGTAACTGAAATATAAGAAGTAATAAGAAGTAATTGACTTCTCACAGATAACCATCACTGCTAACATTTTGGCATTTGCTTCCTGTTCTTTTCTCTTTTCTCTTCTCTTTGCTTCTCTTCTTTTTTTGGGGCTTTGTGGACATTATTAATCTTCTATTGTTGGGCATTTAGGACTTTTACTTGCTCTATTATAAATATTGTTTCAGTGAACATCCTTTTAGGGAAGTCTTTGCATAGAACCTGAATTACTTCTTTGGGTATGTACCCAGCAAGGGGAGGATTGGGCCAACCAGTATATACATTTAAGACTTGTCATCCGTATCGTCAAATTGGTGTATGTATATGTGAGTATTCAACATGCACCAATGCTATCCTGCTAATAACAGTGCATGCTCCTTATTAAACCTTTACCAGCACTTTTTCGTTTGATACCAAGACAAAAAAAAAGCATCATGTTTCAATTTTTTTTCATAACACAATGAAATACAACTAGTTTTCATTTTCATATTGCACATTTAAATTTCTTCTTCACTGAATTGGCTGTTCATGCACAGTTTGAGGCGGCTTTTTTGATACAGAGTAACATTTTGTTATATATTGCAAATGTTTGAATGTATATTAGGCTATCTAAAATAAACAGCTGTAAGTTTCATATTTTAGAAAAATAATGGTGCTTGTGAATGGGTGCACAGAGACAGATCTGAAGCAGACATTGAAGGGCTGTCTGGAAGTTTTTTGAATTGACACTTTCCGTTTTATACCAAAGAGAATATGCATGTAGAAAAGGACACATCTCATAAATGGGCAGTTAGATAATTTCTCACAAACCAAACATTTGTGAAGCTAGAATCAGGCTCAAGAAACAGACCCATTCAGCACCCTCTAGCCCCTCTTGATTTCTGACACCTAACAGCGTGTATTTTATTTTTTATTTTTTTGTTTTTAATTTTTTTGAGACAGGATTTCACTTCATTGCCCAGACTGGAGTGCAGTGGTGCGATCACAGCTCACTGCAGCCTCAACCTCCCAGGCTCAGGTGTTCCTCCTGCCTTAGCCTCCCGAGTAGCTGGGACCACTAGTGCGTGCCACCATGCCTGGCTAATTTTTAAAGCGTTTTTTAGAGATGGGGTCTTGCTATGTTGCCCAGGCTGGTCTCGAATTCCTGGCCTCAAGTGATCCTCCCACCTTAGCTTCCCAAGGTGCAGAGATTGCAGGCATGAGCCACTGTGCTCAGCCTGTTTTCGAACTTTATAGATTTGTTTTCTTTTTGTGTCTGGCTTCTTCTCCTTGGTCTACATTATGTTTACGAGATTCATCTACATTATATGTAGTTGTGGATGTTCATCCCCCTTGGTGTATAGTATTCCTTTGTGTGGCTATATCACAATTTATGAATCTGTCCTACTGCCAATGGACATTTGGTGGCTTCACATTTTTGGTTACAAAGAGCGATCCTGTGAATATTCTGCTACATGTTTTTTGGTGCCCCTGGTGTTGGGAGTAGAACAATATTTTCACAAACTTTCTTGTGCCCACATCTTTATTCTCTCCTCTCCCCTGACATCTCTTGAGCAAAGTAAAGAACAGCACAGACTTGCAATGCACAGTGTTTTTGTCTTTCCTTGACGTTACTTTTAGGAAGGATGAGAGTAATGAAGTTTTCTTAACAAGGTACTTAGTTCTGATTTAAATTGTAGATAATGACTGTTGGCTTAAGACCAGGCTATCATTTCTAAGTGAAGAATTATGTCTTATGTCTCGTTATTTTCTTCTTTATCAGTTTTTCTTGATTTACTCTAGTAAATGGAAGGCTTTTGAATTGTCTTAAAAGGAAGGAGTTTATTAACTTGTTGGTCTTATAAGCAACCTTCCTAGGTTTACTAGCTTAATGAAAAACAATCTTTGGGGTAAGAAATTGGATTCAGGCCATGTGCATGCATGAGTTGAGTTTGAGAGATGTACCAAATCTGGATCCTGCTGCTGTGTGATCTTTTGGCAGAATTAAATAGAAGGCATTAAAAATTTTTATAGTTGCTTTTTACCAGCTTTATGTCTGATTTTTTCTCTCTCTCTAAATTCTTTGGCTGACATGAGTTTTGAAGTTCTGCCATATCCACTTATCAGCCTGTGGCAAATGCAGTCCTTACCAGCATCAAGATGAAAGGCTGATAGTTAAGAGAAAAAAACAAAAGCATGTGCTACATAAAAATGCCCTACCTTTTTAAGAAATTGCCAGAGTTACGTTTATTTCTCTCTCTCTTTCTCTGTATGTATACGGAAAAAGCTAAATTGTTAAATTTTTATTCTTTAATCTTTCAAGTGTATATATACCTATTTAAAATTTATCAGTAATTCCCAAACATATCTAAACTGACAATTTAATAACTCAAGGAGGGCCAGATATTTGCTGGTGTGTTTCCAATTTTATGGGTATCTCTGTAAACTATGAATCATCTTGTACTTCTCTCATATACATGGGCTAAATATTAACCTCCACAGCAACTCCCTTGAGCATGGAACAGATGGAAAATCGATGCTGGGAGAGAGGAATTCTATAGTATGGTAGTTTGTGTCCATTTGTCTTGTCCTTTATCTGTTTGTTTATTTTCGTTCCCATTGCTTACTGTCCTTAACATTTTGTCTTCCACTAAAGGACACCAGCCTTAAGTTGACGAATAGCAATATCATGTTCTTAGGTGGTAACCTGGCAAGCACTAACAGAGGCATAAAGAATCAGAACCAGGCCAGGCACAGTGGCTCATGTCTGCAATCCCAGCACTTTAGGAGGCCGAAGTGGGTGGATCACCTGAGGTCAGGAGTTCGAGACCAGCCTGGCCAACATGGCGAAACCTGGTCTCTACTAAAAATAACAAAAATTACTCAGGCGTGGTGGCATGTACCTGTAATCCCAGCTACTTGGAAGGCTGAGGTGGGAGAATTGCTCAAACCCCGGAGGCAGAGGGTGCAGTGAGCCGAGATCACCTCATTGCACTCCAGCCTGGGTGACAAGCATGAAACTCCGTCTCTAAAAAAAAAAAAAAATTTAGCTGGGCATGGTGGCGTGTACCTGTAATCCCAGCTACTTGGAATGCTGAGGTGGGAGAATTGCTCGAACCCGGGAGGCAGAGGGTGCAGTGAGTCGAGATTGTGTCACTGCACTCCAGCCTGGGAGACAGAGTGAGACCCTGTCTCAAAAAAAAAAAAAAAAAAAGAATCAGAACCAGGCTGGCAGAATGCTGCCATAAGAGACTCCCCTCTGCCCCCTTCTCCTCTGTTTGTTGTCCCTCCAACCCCCCAACTGGACCTATGCTTTCACTTTTGGCATCTTGTTTCTTGGGGCCCCATTGCCAAGGCCCACAGGGATGCTCCAGTGTTATTCCCTGTGGGGCCTCATCCCGATCAGAAAGATGCCTGTTGTTCTGGCCACCCTTGGAAGACAGCAAGAAGAGCAACAGTAGCAAACGTCTACTGTCGCTTCCAGACACTCCCTGGAAGTCCCACCACATTCATTCAATTATTTATTCATCTGTAGAATACTTCACTAGTGCCTATGGTGTGCACATAAGAGATAGCAGAGTACTGAATTCCAGCGCCTGCCCTCAAGGATCTTATAGTCTAGTGATGGAGACATACAAGTGAATAGCTAATTACCAAACAAGGTAAGAAATGCTCTGGTAGACATTGGGTGGAAAGTTGAGCAGGCTCAGAAGATGGGACAGAAGGGGCTGAGGATGGTTCTTCATGCTCAGAGCCTCTATTCAGGCTGGGCAGTTTGGAGTTGGTCTTGCAGACACCTGGGCTTCATGCAAGGTTTGTGAGCCTGGAAGTAACATGTGCTTCTAGAAGATTTTTAGGAAGGGGAGCATACAGAACACTGTAACTTTTAACTTTGCTTCCATTTTCACTAATCTATGACAAGTTGGCTTTTGTACTCTTGACATTAAGATTTAATATATGTGATTTTTGGATTTGCCAAGCATCTGTTTCCCAATGTTTTGGATTTTCATCTATGGTTTTATGGTTTTAACTTTGTTTGCAAGACTAGATTCTACATTTTTGATTGAATTATTTAGAATATTAGTATACTCAGTGACTTTACAAAATTGACTTGCCCACATTTAAGAGGCATTTTAGATGTTTCTTTCTGTGGTCAGCTCAGGCAGGTACAAAAGAAGTTCAAGACTTGATATCACTAGCAGCTAGTTATAGACAAGGCCTAAACCCAGAACAAGTAGGGAATGAGACCCCCAAATGCACCAGCAGTCTATTTGATTTAATGGCATGATAAATTGTATGGTACAGTTGTGTCTTCATGACCCAATCAGTGAAATTAAACTAATTTGTTACTTCTTTTCTGATGTTTAAGTGTCCATGTGGAAAAATGTTTCCATACTTGGGCTTCAGGAATATGTATTTCTAAGGGGGTATTTTAAAAATATCCTCCCAGCCCCATGAAAACCCTGATGTTTTTGCATATTATTTGAACTCTTAAAACCTTCATGTAGAAAGATAGTTCACATTGGATAGGTAAGTATTATACCAGAACTTTTGCTGGTTTCTATGGTTTCTATAGTAGGGATGCAGGGACACTGTAATGCCAAAGATTTGTGACAGATCTGCTATAACCCACCAGAGAGTGCACCCTACTCAATAGTGATTTTTTTTTCTTTTTTTTTTGGACACAGTTTCACTCTGTTGCCCAGGCCCACTGCAGTCTCCACGCCTGGCTAATTTTTGTATTTTTAGTAAATATGAGGTTTCACCATGTTGGCCAGGCTGGTCTAGAACTCTTGACCTCAAGTGATCCACCCGCCTTGGCCTCCCAAAGTGCTGGAATTACAGGCACGTGTCGCTGCTCCTGGCCCATGAATAGTGATTTAAAAGCCTCATTTCCTTTATGATCATTTCATTATTGCTTTCCCTTGCAATGTTAAGACTGTTCCTAGAATGAAAGATTTCATTACAAAAAAAAAACCAAAACCCCCTTTTAGATTTTTTTAATTTTTATTTATTTATTTATTTATTTGACACATAGTCTCGCTCTGTTGCCCAGGCTGGAGTGCAGTGGCGTGATCTCGGCTCACTGCAAGCTCCACCTCCTGAGTTCATGCCATTCTCCTGCCTCAGCCTCCCGAATAGCTGGGACTACAGCCACAGGCCACCACGCCCGGCTAATTGTTTGTATTTTTAGTAGAGATGGGGTTTCACCGTGTTAGCCAGGATGGTCTCGATCTCCTGACCCCATGATCCGCCTGCCTCGGCCTCCCAAAGTGCTGGGATTACAGGCGTGAGCCACCGTGCTCGGCAATTATTTTTATTTTTATTTTTTTTTTAGACAAGGTCTTTATCTGTCTTTCAGGCTAGAGTGCAGTGGCATGATCTTGGCTTACTGCAACCTCTGCCTCTTAGGCTCAAGGAGCTTCCCACCCCAGCCTCCCAAGAAGTTGGGACTACAGGCCTGCGCCACCATGCCCAGCTAATTTTTGCATGTTGTGTAGAGATAGGGTTTCACCATGTTGCCCAGTTGTTCTCGAATTCCTGGGCTCAAGCAGTCTGCCCACTCCAGCCTCCCAAAGTGCTGGGATTACAGGTGTGAGCCACCATGCCTGGTCTTTAGATTCTTTAAACCGATTTCAACATGGGAATATACAACTATATTAAAACACCAGCTTTCAAAGCTTGTCCGTATATTGCAGGGGTATGGACAGGATGTGTCCTAGTGATTATTTTTTCTACTTAGCCATTAAATTAGAACCTGTGTTTTTGCATGCATTTTGGTGTTTTTCTAGCAATGAATTTCAAGTCTATCCAGATAGACCCATTACAAAAGGAAAAAAAAATTGCATAGGCTTGGAAAGTAATATTTTAAAGCCATTCAGATTTCAAAGATTGATAAAGACAAGTAAGCAAAAGATTATTACTTGAACAGAGTGGCTGGAAGACTGAAGCATCAGCACAGTAAGGAAGCCATTAAATTGGCCAAAGAACAATCCTTAGAAACATTGTGGAAAACTTTAGGGGTCCAGTGCAAGCCAGACAAAGTCAAAAAGAGAGACACTGGGGTCATGAGATCTATGATGTGCCCAGTGGTTGTGACGTGTAAAAAATAGAGATGGTACATGGCCAGGCACGGTAGTTCACGCCTGTAATCCCAGCACTTTGGGAGGCTGAGGCGGGTGGATCACCTGAGGCCAGGAGTTTAAGACCAGCCTGACCAACATGGTAAAACCTTGTCTCTACTAAAAGTACAAAAAATTAGCCAGGTGTGCTGGCGGGCGCCTGTAATTCCAGCTACTCGGGAGGCTGAGGCAGGAGAATCGCTTGAACCCAGGAGATGGAGGTTGCAGTGAGCCGAGATAGCACCATTGCACTCCAGCCTGGGCAACAAGAGTAAAACTCTGTCTCAAAAAAAAAAAAAAAAGAAAAGAAAATAGAGATGGTGCATTAGATAGAGGCAGCGTTGAGTTCAACAAGGACTCAGAGTGAAAGGGTAGAGACAACTGCAGTTGGGGAAAAGGCAAATCAGAGAGAGGCAGCTACAGAGCAGAGGCCTGTTGTTGATGGAGATGAGCATTCTTTGGCAGTGTCCGGAGGGGTGTGACAAGCAGAGGTGAGATAGAAGAGTACTGTTTAATGTGGGGCAAAGAAAGGCAGGTGTATAGAGATAGATAACTCTTGGTTTGAGTCTGAGTAATTTATGAGGCCTTTGGCAAGGAAGACTGTGACCTGAATATTACAGAAGGAGGTCAGTATTGCAAAAGATCAGTGTTTGGATGGAAGATATCTAGTTTGTGAGGATAGTTGTTATTTGACAGGAAATTCCAAGTTTGCTGTGTAGATTTGAAGATAGGTTGAAAATACAAAAAAAAAAAAAAAAAAAAAAAAGGTGTTTACTCCTCCTTCCCCTGGACCACTCCTCCCCAGGACTTCAGAGACAGTAATGCATAGGAAGGGAAACAAAAATGAAGTTCCTTTAGGCAAGAGAGCTTTGTAAGGCCAAGCTACTTGGGAGCCAAGGAGAAACTGCTTCTTTGTGACAAAGCAGGGGTTGAAGTTGTAGTGGTTGCTAATATTCTGCTGAATGAGCTCTGAGGTGCATTCATTTTATAGGAGGGGTGGTTTCGTTTTCTAGCTGGTCCATACTAAGATTTTTATTTTTGTCTACAGACTGTAGAGTAGATAAGAGGAACTCAGTAGAATTGACAGAATTGTCAGGCACAGTAACACAGCCTTGATTATGTCTTTCGTTTGCCGTTTTCATCAACTCTTCTTGGGAACTTTCGTAGAACTGGCCCAGACAATGTGATTAGGATGGAAGAGTTCTTCTTTGAATGACTTGGCAGCAGTGCAGTGCGAAATCTATTATTATTTCTCTTAAAGTTTTTATGCCAAAAAAGTACATTTCCATTTGTGTCAACAAGATGTGAATTAAAGAATAAAGAAAAATGCAGAAAAAATTACATGTGTTCTCAACTTAAACCAAAGGTGCAACATTTTAGAGTATCAGAGTAGTCATTGAGACTGTAAAGTTCAGTTGGTTGGGTTGAGATCGCAGCCTCTTTGAAAATTTGAACTAGAGACTTTCCAAACCAATTCTTGTTCAAACCTCCTCTACAAAGGTAAGCCTGGTCTCTCCCCCCACAGTCAAAACCTGAAGAAGAGGCCTTTCCTCTCCATGGCGTTTACCTATTGTTTACATTACTGCTTACCCTGTGTTAACCCTGTAGCCTCTGCATCCCTTCTCAGGTAGTTTCTCATCTAGAAAAATCAGTAATGTGGGCCTTGAGGGCAGCAGCCATTCTGTTTTTACTCCCCTTAGAAGGTCAGGGTTCATGGTGGGACACACGGAGCCCTTGACATGGATGAGTCTGTATGAATTGAATGTGAAGAACCAACCTGGGCTGGTTTGTATTGTTTGTGTTGACTCAGCCTGCTCTAAACCCTATTACCCAAGTTTTGACACAAGAGGTGGAAACACTCCCTCGGAATCCTGACTACATTTGTTTCTGCCTCTAGCAAGGAGTTTCCCAATTATGTGGGAAGAGGAAGTCTCAAAACTTTATTCTTGGATATGCCTCTTTCATCCCTATTAACAAATGTATGTGCCACACTAGGTCATATAATTGTCAGGTTCAGAATCATAGGAGACTGATTTGATCCCTGACTTACTAACTTTGTGACTTTGGAGAAGTTAATTTCTCTAAGCCTATTTCCGTCATCTGTAGGATGATATTGCTGTCTGCCTCATAGTTATTTTAAGATTTCAAAGCATTCATATTAAATACTGTGGAGATGATAGTTACCTTATTTTTTGAATATTTTTCCTAGGTGTGTTTCATAGTTTTACTAATGGGTGTTCTTGTCATATCCTGAGACAAGGTAGGTCAGAGGACAACACGACTTTTCTGCAAAAGACCAGCTAGTAAATGTTTTCGGATTTTAACAGGCGATTTAGTTTCTATCACTACTCAACTCTCTGTTGTGGCTCCAAAACAGCTGTAGACAACATGAAAATAAATGAGCCTGGCTGTGTTCCAACAAAACATTATTTATGGACCTTGAAATTTAAATTTCCTATCATTTTTGCCTGTTGTGAAATATTATTCTTCTTTTGGTTATTTTTCATCCATTAAAAAGTTTGAGATATATTTGAGCTCACAGGCTGTACAAAAGCAGTCAGGGGATACAGGTTGTCAATAATCACCCTAAAATAATTTGCTTGATTTTTCTTAGTAAATATTGTTTATGGAGAAACAAAATGTATTCCTCGGGAAAATTTCAAGTGTCTCAAGTCACTGTAGAAAACCAAGTAGAAGGGATTGATGTTTTCAACAGATATTTGAAGAACTAAGCATACTTGTCTAGTAAATGTTGATTTGGGGCTTGACCAGAGAAACATTGAAGAAGTGGGTAAAAGAGATGACCAGTTTTAATTATAGATTATTAACTTGGAGCTTTTTTTCTGGTTGTGAAACAGCACTTATTCCCTCCTAAGCTGTCTATCCTGATGCTTGGTGAAGGCGTCTACTGGTCTGTTGCCTTAGAGGTTACGGAGCTCTCTTCTGCACCATCCTTTTTCCTAGGACATCTATGAGAAGTTGGCTGAAGTTGATAGGAGATGTCCCATTTTATATAAGGGGAAGCAGCAGCCCAAAGAAATTCTGTGACTTGCCTAACATTAGACATTTCTAGCAGTATAGGTTGGGCATCCCTGATCTGAAAATCTGGAATCCCAAATGCTTCCAAATCTGAAACTTTGGGAGCACCAACGTGATGCCACAAGTAGAAAACTCTACACCTGATCTCATGTGAGGGGCTGCTGTCAAAACTTTGTTTCATACACAAAATTATTAGAAATATTGTATGCCGTGACCCTAAGGCTATGGATATGAGGTGTATGTGAAGCATAAATGAATTTTGTGTTTAGACTTGGGTCCCATCCCCAAAATCTGACAAAATTTGAAATCCAAAAGACTTCTGGTCTCAAGCATTTTGAATAAGGGATATTCAACCTGGACATCCAAGGCCTGGAAACCCAATGCCTGGCCCAGGGCTCGATTATCTTGCCACCCTGTTTTGCATTATGACACAGATTATCAGATTAGTGATAGTACCTAGCTTTCATAAATGCCACAGTTTATAAAGCTCTCTTTCATATGCTATTATGTTTAACCCTCAGAATACCCTATGAAGTAAGAGGGGCAAGTTTTACTATCTGCCTTTAGTAGAAGAGGCAGCTGACAACCTGATACATTTTAATGTACCCTGGGTCACATACCGATTAAGTGCTAGGAGCAAGTCTGGGAGCTAGGTTTTCTAACTCCTTTTATTACACTGTGCTGCCTTATTATACTACATGGCAGTTGATGCCATTAATACCCAAACATTAAAAAATAAATTGAAAAAGAAATAACATCCTGCCGTGGTTCCAGCCCTTGGCAGTGATTGTTAAGTGGAGGTTTGTGTTATGAGAATTTTTGCTTTCAAAATGCTGCATGCACCTCCTGTAAAAGGTTGAATGAAATGATTTTAGTTTTGGTAAGTGGCCCATGCACATTTATTATTTATTTATTTAGGTCTTTTTTGCTCCAACTCCTTTGGCTAAATGAAGCACTGCTGTATTTTTATTGCATACCCCATCATTAAAAGAAATTGAAAAGACTCTTGTTAGTTTTAATATCGCATGGATGGAAATATATCTGGCACATTTAGGAACAGTTACAATTCCTAATAGTGCATTTTAAGAAGTAGTCTGGTTTTGTTCTTGATTTAAAAAAGAGAAAACTTTCTTAAATTTGCTATAATTCGATAATCATCTTTAGTTGGGAAGGGAGAATGTCTCTGTGTTGTATGATTCTGACTTTATTGACTCATTTAGCATTCCTTTCCAGCCAGTGGGAAGGGATTATACTCTTGGGCAGCATGAAGGGCCTTTCATTTGTTGGTAAATAATCCAAGCAAAGCTGCTTCCAAGTGCAAGTCTTTTTTTCCTTTTTCTGTAAACCATATGCTTCTTTAACTTTTGGACATATGCCCCTTTCAATAAACTATGTGCGGCTCTAACTGTTGGAGCTATTGTTAAGTTAAGCACAAGCCAAATACTTAGGCTGCTTCTTGCATCTAAGCATTCATCACAGTCCCCCTGAAGACAGTGTTTTTTTTTTTTTTGCAAAATAGCTATTCAGAACCTGGAAACCCTATAGAAATGGGGAGGTGTGGGGAGAAATAGGGTGACAAGAAGATAATTTAACCACAGCATGAGAGGTGTCATTTACACTGCAAGATACTAAATGTGCCCAAGGCCTGAGCTTGACAAAAGTAACAACAGCAACAACAGAAGTAGAATAAGAAATTCAAAGAAGTTTCTGAACCATATTTCATTCATGACTCTGGCTTAAAGTTTACAATTAAGTTCATTTGATTAAAGTCTGTAGTATTCTTCCTGACGGCCTTTAGAGGAAGAGGCAGAATAATTTTAACAATGAAAATAGTCTTCAGCTGCGCGCGGTGGCTCACATCACGCCTGTAATTCCACACTTTGGAAGGCTGCGGCGGGTGGATCACCTGAGGTCAGGAGTTCAAGACCAGCCTGGCCAACATTGTGAAATCCTGTCTCTACTAAAAATACAAAAATTAGCTGGGTGTAGTGCTTGGCTCTCTCTCTCTCATGCTACTCAGGAGGTTAAGGCAGGAGAATGGCTTGAACCTGGGAGGCAGAGGTTGTAGTGAGCCAAGATTGTGCCTTTGACCTCCAGCCTGGGCAACAAGAGCGAAAGTCCATCCCCCGAAAAAAAAAAAATAGTCTTCACATATACAGATAGAACAGCGGCAAGCAAATGAATGCTCTCAAAAACTCCTCACAGAAGACACATTTTAGGGGTTAATAGTAATTTATAATACAAAGGAAAGTCATGCCAAGCTGGGCACTTACCTGAAGGGTGACTTTAAGCCAGTCGCTTAATCTTTGTTAAACCTCAGGACGTTTAGCTGAATAACTGGTTGATGATACTGCATCCTGGACAGGTCTGTGAAGATTCAGTGGGATTAACGCATGTGGAGCACATAGCACTGGCCTGGCGTTTAGTAAGTGCTCAATAAACGTGAGGCGCAGAGTATAGTCTAGTGTTGTTAACGCATTTCCCATTTATGCATTTCCAGAGTGGGCTGGTAAAAGCTGAGTTAACAAGTTTTCAGGGAGGGACCTTAGGGTATTTTTGACATTTTGGGGAGGTGTTTGCATATGCATAGGAGATAATTAAAATGATATAATTTTACATAGGCTAATTTATCAAAATGATATAATTTTACATAGGCTAATTTTACATAAAATGACATAATTTTACATAGGCTAATTTATCAAAATCTTTTAAAGTCCTATACCAGCGGGAGGTGTTATTAATATGTGCACACCTAGCCTCCTGTATCTTAGCTATGTTCTATTGTTTCAAGGGGTGGAATAAATAGTTTAAAGCAAGGCTTCAACAGATAAACTTGCGGGATAATTTTTCAATTTGTATGTACTTAATTTGAACTTCTTTAGATAATTATAGTAAAGGTCATACATAGAATTAAAAATAAAAGACAAACAAATCAGCTTTGTCTGTACTCTAAAATGATTGAGAAATATAAGTTAAAAATCCATACAAATATTTTTATGCTAATTGCTGCATTTCCTTGACATTTTTCTTTTTGTTTAGAAATTTTGTATAGAAATAATTATATATTTCTCTTCCTCCCACCTTCCTTTTGTCCAAAAATTCGAATCCTTAAACAATTTAGAGACATGGCAGCCTGGTGGCTAAGTGAGTGAACTCCTGGGGCTGTGGCGTGAGGAAGGAGAGCAGCTAGCGTCATGTCTGTGGCCATGAAGGTGTGCTTTGTGAGAGGTGACATTTTGTGGCCTTTCTCTCCTCCTTCATAGGCAGTACCTGAGCCATTATCTGAGATTTTGTAAAGTTACAGACTTTTGTGGCTAACTCACTAGAAGCAGGCTGCTTAGATACAATTGTGAAGAATCAAAAGGTGGTATTTTCATTTGGGTTTCTCAAATGCACATTTCATAGCTGAGGTCAGTGGGCCATAGCTAAAGGGGGTTTCTGTTGCAGAAACCTGACCCAGGCAGCACCTGGCCTTTGCCCAGAGGCTGATTGAGTGTAGGTGAGCCTTGCTGTCTGTCCCTCATGGGGGTCATGTGGCCTCTAGCTCCTTTTGGTACAATAATGGTATTATCGTGATATTTAAATGCACTCTCCAGGAGCGCCTGATTCCTGCAAGGGCATAAGCATGGTCTCTAAAATGTTATTAAAAATATAATACCACCATATGCTCAGGCTTTCTCATTCCGTGATCTTCTAAAAACAAAAACATGCAACATAAACACACCAGATGCAACCCATTAAGTTTGTGTTCACTTCTGCAGTTTGGAAAAATGTTAGAAAGGTTAGGAAATAGAACTTTGCTGGTGATGGGAGGAGGGTGTGGACCTGGGAACCAGCATCTGAAAGCACTGCCAAAGGAAGAAGCTGCTGCACACAGAGGTTTATTCCTTCGTGCCTTTAAAGGAAAACCAAGCTGTAAGTCCTCTGGCCACACAGGGGCTGGGCTAGATCTCCAGAGTGATAGGATCATTCCCATCGGAGGATGCAGCCAGGTGGCAGCAACCTGGACACTCTGGCCTTCTGAACAGGCCTGTCATTGTTTCTGCTTAACTGTTGGCCATGGATCTCGTTATGGAATCTTAACTGCTCAGGTCTGTATGTGCAAAGTAAGAAAGAGAGACTCTTCATTCTTTGATTGTCAAAGACTAAAACTAAATTCTCAAAGAAATCTCGAATACCTAAATGCTCATGAGACTGTGACTCACAGAGAGAGAGAGTCATAAATGTGCTACCAAGCAGAAGGCAAAATTTTTGACCCTCCTGGGAATTTATTGTACTGCCTTTGATGCCACTAATTAACTCACTCTGTGTAAGCAGCGACTGGCAACTAATAGCAGACTAATAGAAGAAGCTCCATGATGTTGTTTTAGAATTCTTAATTCAAGAAAGAGTCTTGGCAAGCGCTTGAAAAACAAGGTAGATCTCCTCCTCCCTTTTAAAGGCGAACCCGCTGGGGCCCTCAAGGGTACCGTTTTGTTTATATTTTCCTGTTCTCAAGTGCATGCTGGATTTGGCAAGTCTTTCTGTAGGGAGCTTTGAAAGATGGTTAGTACCCTTGGGTTTGTGCTTGCACTTAAGTGCCTGTTCAGGGCAGTGTTCAACCAGGTCACAGAGATCTTCGCTGACCTCGTCATCAGTGTTCAGAAGCATCCTCCCGGGGGTAGAGATGGGGCTGCAGACCTCTTATTTGTGAGGGTTCAGGGGCACAGGAAAATGTATGGAAACCCTATGGGCTACAGGGCATACTTGCTGAAGCTTCAGACAAGCTGATAGTGTTATCTGCTCATCATTGTCATTATCTTTTTAAAAAAAAAATACAGGAGGCAGCTTGCTCTGCATGCCATCAAAGCTTTCTGCTGCAGTGAGGGGAACAGCCATTTCAGGTTTTACATTTTCGTTTATCTGAATTCTCATCTTGCTCTCTCTGCCCACTCCCTTCTATCCCAGGGACCTCTTTTGAAGTTGAATGGAGCTCTGTAAACTGAGCAGTTGGGGAGTGAGGTGAGAATTTTGCCTTGGTTTGAGCTCTAACCTGCTGCTCTTTGGAGCAAATGGTTTCCAGTGGAAGCCATTGGGATATTGGTCAGTCTAGATTATGTTTTATTCTTTGGTAAAAAGAACAGTAGAAATATGAAAACAATTAAGCTACTCTATGGCTCTGATGGAGTGCATTTTCTTTTTCTTTCTTTTTTTTTTTTGGAGACTGAGTTTCACTCTTGTTGTCCAGGCTGGAGTGCAATGGCGTGATCTTGGCTCACTGCAACCTCTGCCTCCTGGGTTCAAGCGATTCTCCTGCCTCAGACTCCTGAGTAGCTGGGATTACAGGCATGCGCCACCACGCCCGGCTAATTTTGTATTTTTAGTAGAGATGGGGTTTCTCCATGTTGGTCAGGCTGGTCTTGAACTCCTGACTTTGGGTTATCCGCCCACCTCGGCCTCCCAAAGTGCTGGGATTACAGGTGTGATCCACCACACTTGGCCTGATGGAGAGCATTTTCTACTTTCTCTCCTTTCACCCTGGGACCTCCTGGTTGGTGAAAGTAGGAAGAGAGAGCAATCCCATAATCTTTGAGGGAGAGTTGTCACTTGAATTTCCCCAAGGCTTCAAATTCTGCTGCAGCCCTCTCATGTTGCAGGCCTGGCAGTGCAGTTTAAAGGTTGCAAACAAAGCTGAGTGCTTTCTCCTGATCCATCTGGGCCCCTCCCTCTGTCATCCGTCATTGTCAATGTGAGATGTATGTGTAGCTGCACAAGGGCAAAGTCTGACCCCGAGGGTATTGGAAATGTTCTTAGAGTAGGCATTGTTTGCTCACGCCCTTTGGAAGCCAAGCTCTAGACATTCTAGGGAGCAGCCCCTGGCTTTGGCAGAACTGCAATCTAGATGGAAAGAGGAAATATTCTGCTTTTTAAAACTACAGGAACTTTATTCCCCCTTCCTAGCGTAATTCTGCAATGCTTTTGAATATACTTAGCCTCTTCTCTTTTTCATTTCTGATCTCTCTTTGGTCAGTCTTGGGGAGAATTCTGAAACAGGGAGCGAGGACTTGGATTCCGTTGGTTTTTATTCAAAGAGCATCAACATGTAAATAACCAAAGAAATAAAAGCTGATAAGATGCAACAAATGAATAATAGGAAAAAAATGAAATAATGCTCTTTGCAAACACAGCGAAGCAATTTCCTGGGAGGAAAGGAGAGACGATGATGCTCTGTGTCTTGTTCAGGACAGGAGGGCGGGGCCCCAAGCTTCTGGAGACACATTAAAAATGCCTGGAACACACAAAGCCCCTGGCCTAGTCCTGGAGTGCGGTGGAGAGGGTGTGCAGCGCTGAGTGGGGCCTGTATGTATCTTTGCGCGTGGAAGGGGGAGGATTGCACCTGTGTGGGTCCTCCACGTGGGTCCAGTGTCTCCCCATAGATTTGTCATTTGGGCTTCTGTCGGTGTTTCCCAGGAGTGGATTTATGTTGTCAAAAACTTAATGGGAGAGTGTCTCAGTTTTGAAATTTTCTGTGCATAGCAATGTCATTCCTTTTCTTTTTTTTTTTTTCTTTTTACTGGTGGTAGTAGTGGATGTTGGGGCACATATCCAGGTATCATTCCAAAAGCCTACCCAGAAACAGAGCTCTTGTCCTGTTAACAGGGGACAGGGAGGTGTGGATTCAGTAAAGCATACTGGGAAGTTTCTTTGCATCACTTACTCACCTGGGACATGACGGCTAGTTTCTGAGCTGGGCCTAATACCTTGTCCTACCGCCATCATTGGGTTGCTGTGAGGATCACATGAGATGATGTAAATAATGATGGGAAAGGGTTATTTCTTTTCTTAAGGATGGGGAAGATGTTTGCTTGTGAGGGGTCCAGATTAGTCAACAACATATTTATGGAGCCTCAGTCCTGTATTTTAATTCATTTGAACATGACTTTATTATATCATTCAATATAGAAGTTACAAGGTTTCACAAACTCAGACCTTAAATATGGAAATAGTATTTTCTTGTTAGAATCTCATTTGGCTAGAAATCTGAGTATCCTCCGGTCTTTCCCCCCACCCCCCCTTAACATTTTGTTGCCTCCTCCCTGCCCGCCCCATCCTCCCTTCATTTTGGCTGGCTGCAACCTGAGTGCCACTTTTCTGGGAAAGCCTGATATTCTGACTTCAGTTTTGTAATTTAATGATGGAGAGTTTCCTTAGTAAACCAAATTTAGAGTCCTAGAATGCTTATCTTATATCCAGACCTTGAACATAAAAGGCATTTTATACCCGCAATTGTTCATTTAATGAGCAATTGCAGAGTGCAGGCCGGTTAAGGGATTGAGCTATATGCACTATTATTGCAAGAAGTATTCCGAAATACCAGAAATAGGACGTAAGCTCTGATCAGGGAGACTGCGAGCACAATTACCTTCTTTTCAAATCCTTCTGTGACACTGCGGGAGGAAAAAGGACTTTGAAACTTGAAAGGAAAGAGCTTGCTTTCAACCTCAAAAGCTAGGAGGAAAGGGCTCTGAAATTTGCTCAGAATTCCCAATTCACCATTAGCCTGTTTCTTCCTTTAGCCTCAAGGCATTCTCCGCTTTTTGAAAAGATGTTAAGAAATTCAGTCACAATAGAGAGCCTAGTTTTGAACATGTTTCACTCGGTCCATTGAGGTCTAGGCTCCAGCCTTTGTGTGGGGTGAATTGAGCTGAGCGGCTAGCTGGTTGGAGAGAGGTGAATGAGGAGTCGCTGTGCACTCGCAAATTCTGGCAAAGAAAAAAGCTCACCCCTTCCTTTATTTTACAATATGCATTCCTGTACAATCCTGCTAGTGGCAATATGTGGAGCGGAGCCTGTTCTTAAGTCAATACAGAGTACTTGGTTTATAGCAACTCTTGTTAAGTTTGTCTTGTAATTGAAGCTGCTGTTGACCTTGCTTGGGGACCATTTGTAAAACCGTTTATTTAGCATAAACTGAAATAATAAACCCTCCTTCTCTCAGGCTGATTGTGATAGGGTGACATTAGTTTGATTTAATGATTAGCCGCCTGACCCTTCTGCTGGAGAGAGAGGCTTGAATAGGGAGAGTTCACTCGGAAGCACTCAGAAAGAATACTAATGAGCTTGTTAAATTTAGCATGGCTCCAACCACTTTTAATTCCTCTAATGGGAGCAGCATTGCCTGGGAGAGGGAGAGGGAGAGGGAGGCAGAGAGACACCGAGAATGTTCCTAGAGGGTCTGCGCAGCTAGAGAGAGCTCACCAAGAGAAGTTGGCGCAAAGTAGCTAGCCAGAGCCTGGGGACTGTGTTGTAAGTATTGTCTGTTCTTTTATACTCCGCATCTTCTAGGTCTTGGGACAAGAGAGGAGTAGTGGGTATTAAAATGGGTTTTAAGGGAAAATCGATGTTAAGTGGGAAAAGGGGGTGAACACGTGTACTGTGAGCTCCTAATCAGCTAATTTTGTTAGGTGACGGGAGGTGTCCTTAGTTAGTGATGCCTGGCAGAGTTTTGTTTTTATCTTGAAGGAATCACCTGAAACTTTTCTTTCAAGTCATGGACAGAAAAAAACAAAACAAAACAAAACAAAACAAAAAAACCCGAAACCTGTTCCCTCGGTTACCATGAGAAATCGGATAGATGTCTGTCTGCAAGCGCCCACAAGTGCGTGTTCGAGTCCTGCTTCATGCAGCAACGTGATTACCTTCTCCAGACTTTTATTGCAAACGTCCTAAGCACTGCTTGCAAGGACCCCACTTTTTTTTTTTTTCTGAGTTTCTAGCACCAAGAGTATCTGACTTGATGTCACTTGCTTTTGGATGAGTTTGGAAATTCTGGGACAGTTTCTAAAACGTGATGCTTTGGGCAGCTCTCTGGGGGCAGGGATTTGTTAACTTCCACTTGAGCATAGATATGAAAAAAGAAGGAGGTACAAAGTGGGATTATGATGACAGTATTTAAAGTCATTTTTTCCTGAAAGATTTTAGTGAATTGCATGTTTCGGTTTGACCCCCGAGCTTGCAGCTGTTAAACATAGAGAAGTGGGAACAGTTGCCTTGTGTTTGGCTGTTAAAGTCCATTGGCAGATGCTCTTGGAGCAGTGGGCTGTTTGCTTACATTTTTGCAGCAGACTTCTGCCTGTTGCCATGGTGGACAGTGTGTTTCTGTCAATAATTTGGCCTGGCGTAGCCTGTCTGCACTGACTCTCAAACTTTATTGAACAACTCGGCTCAACTGAACAAGATTAGACAGCTTTCGTCTTTTGGCTTGCTGAAGTGGTTGCTAAATTTATAAAAGCAGGCAGGAGTATTGCTTGGAAAGTGTCCCTTTCACTGTATACAGAGTGCTTTCAAGCCTCATAGCTGTTTGTATTGTGGAGTGTGTATACTGTCAGGTTTTCATATGAATGCCCGTCAAAAGCAACTTGGTACAGGAGGTAAACTTCATGAAGTATTTGTCTGCTGGAGTTTTCCTTTTGGGGCGGCGAGGTGTGGTTGGGTAAAATTAGAGTAGCACTGACTATTGTAAAAGCAAGTTTCCTGATGGAAATTTTCACGTAAAAAAAATTCCTGCCTGCATTTAACTTTACTAAGAGAATAGTAATTTTAATTTAATTTTTTCCGTATTAAAAATGTGCACTTCGGTTACTTCTTGTTATAACTTTAATATTTACTTTTGTTGGGTGAACTCTCATTAAGAAAATCATTGAGCTAAAAGGTACCCTCATTTCCACTCACCCTCCCCACTCCGCCGCCCCGATTACCCTCCTGAGTTTATTCTCTCAAGAGGTTGGGGGAATGGTGGGAAGAGTCTCTGGCCAGACCATAACCCATTCATTATTCAGTTATTTGTGAGGTTGGATTCAAATGCTCATCATAAACATGTAGTTTTTAAGACAGGGTTTATTATAGGGATGTCGTTTTAAGAGAAGAAAAGTTAATTTATTCTAGGACAATTAAGTCAAGGAAATCCTGTTTTAAACCTGGAACAGGTTAGCCGAGTTTGGTTATTCATCTTTCCCAGAGAATGCTAATTATGTGTCAGAGCCCCCCTGAGGAAGGGTTTTCTGGCCTCCAAATGAAGGTCCCTTTCTACAGAATTTGCACCTCAGTGCTAGAAGTTCATTTCAGATTTAAGTTTGAAATAAAGGCTTTATACAGAGCACAAATTAGTGGAAAATATGACTTGGGCCATTTGTAGGTTATAGGAATTTTTATAAAACTGACATAAGTTTTAGTGTTTTTGACACCCTTTTGCTTTTACGTAACTGCAAAATTCTTATTCTATAGACTGTGAATTTTCTGCTAATGAAGTACAAGGGTGACCTACTGCCTAAAAATATTAGTTAGAGGGGAAAATAAAAATGTATTTTATCTTTTGTAGTTTGTTTTAAAATTACAAGGAGCATGGTATGAATTGCTTTCATAGAGATCAATGTGAACATGTGGGATTACAGGTTTTTTTTTGTTTTTGTTTTTACTTGATAGATTAAGCATATAATTTACCCCTTAATTATAAAGTTTGGGATGAGGATCTGCACAAAACAATATTAAAATAATATTTCACAGTTACCTTGTAGTAGTCAGCAAATTCTCTGTAAAGACCAAAATATACCTCATTGTCTTTTCTGTTCTGCAAGTCATTTGCTAAGGTGAGGAATATATTGCTTAGTTTTCAAGTCCTACACACAGGCAGAAAGACTAAACTTGCTGCTGGCTTTAGGTAGTTCAAGTCCTGAGTCAACATAAATAGTATTTGTTATTTTCGGTTTGTATTTTTATGCAAGTCTGTGTTTACAGTTCTACTTTCTTCTGAATTTGAACAAAGTTATGAAACTGCTAAAGCATTATTCTTCTGTTTATTGGGGGAGCCCTTAGTTAATCATATCTGCTTTATGGATTATTTTGAAGATAAATTTGTATATGAGAATAAGATGTGCCCAAGATCTATTTATCTAAAATGCACAACAATATTATTATTTATACCCAAATACAGTTTTTTTTTAAGATAGGAATAGGAAATGGTTTTTACATTAGATGTCTAAGTGGTACCCAGACAGCAGCTTTCTTTCCATCAGCACTTATCTGCCAGAGCACAGTCTGTTGATTAAATGTGGAACTTGTTTAGGAGCATGTAGTTTAGAGTTCATGTATGATTCAAAGAGATGAATTGGTCCACTTGTTGTGGGTTCACATAGGCAGTGTGATTTAATTTTATGCATGGGTTCTTTGATCTGCTATTATAGAAAGGTCATCCAATCACATTTGCAGAGAACCATAGTGGAGAAATGGAAAGTTCTTACTGATCGAAGGGAACTGAAGTATTAGGAAACTGGAATACCCGCTGTATATGGAATTTCTTCAAGCTGTTTCTTACATGTTTGAAGAAATGTATGGACCCATCAGAGCATGGACACATATCAACATCCCCCACACCTTCCTTCCTCACCCTCAGAGCCATCTCACACCTGGACTTTCAGTCTCACTCTGTGTTCCTCTTAGGTCTCAGCTTTGTTGTATGGACAGAAGCAGGAAGTATCTCACGAGAGGCTCTGTAGGTTTTCATGATTGGCACCTTTATCCCTTTTCACCAATGAGTTTTCTGTTCCATTTTTGGCTCTGTCAAATCTCTTGCTGGGTTACAAATCTGACTTAAAACAACAAAACAGCATAAACTTTTGG
Source organism: Pan troglodytes (assembly GCF_028858775.2). Lineage (NCBI taxonomy): Eukaryota > Metazoa > Chordata > Mammalia > Primates > Hominidae > Pan > Pan troglodytes. The sequence goes on from NC_072404.2 coordinate 47,240,070, forward strand.
ATAGCTTCCTAATAGGTCATTCTCTAGGAGCAAAGGCCCTACATCCCCTGGAGCAACCAGAGCCTCAGTGGGTAGCTGGAAGGACTTTGTGTCACCCCGGAGGCCCCGCCTCCCCAGGCAGGCAAAGGGAAGCTGGACATGCACAGTCTTAGATTGGCAAAGGTTTCAATTCCACGTGGGACCTGCAAGATGTTGGCCAGCCCATGAGCAGAAACCTCATGGGCAGACCCAGCTAGAAGCTGGTGATGCCAATTTGCCAACCCCTACATCTCAGTTTAATAGGCTCATTTCCTGCTCCCCTTCATCCTTCCCTGTGTATTTGTGTACTTTGGACCCTCATTCATAAACAGTTTTGTCTGCAAAGATCCCATCCCAGCCCTGTAGCTCTCAAAGTTGCTGTGAATGAGAAAGATACTTCTTTTCCGGGAGAGGGATATCGAGAATGAGACCTAATTGATCATGGTTTTTTAATTGCTCCTTAAAGTAGTTTACAGAGTCTTTCATTTTTCTTCTTTCTTTAGAGGATGAAAGTCCTGGACAGACTTATCACAGAGAGAGAAGAAACGCAATCACTATGCAGCCACAGAATGTCCAGGGGCTCAGCAAAGTCAGTGAGGAACCTTCAACATCGAGTGACGAGAGGGCCTCATTGATCAAGAAAGAGATCCATGGGTCCCTGCCACACGTGGCAGAGCCCTCTGTGCCGTACCGCGGGACGGTGTTTGCCATGGACCCCAGGAATGGTTACATGGAGCCCCACTACCGTAAGTGCCCATGCCAGTCGGCACTTGTTCAGGAGCTATGGGGAGGGCTGTGTGTGTGTGTGTGTGTGTGTGTGTGTGTGTGTGCGCTTTATGAAGTTTTGGCTTGTATAATTTATTAAAAGGTGTAATTTTCTTTCCACTTTCCTTCTTACTTTCCCTACTTCTTTCCCATTCTTTTTAGAGAGAGATGTTTTCTTATGTCTCTAAGCAACATCAGTCTTCAGTGGGGCGGCCTTCAGGAGGGTGGTCCATTTGTGACTAATCCACATGAGACTTTTGTTGAGAAGTAGAACTAGAGTTACTCCATCCAAACAGATGCTGCAGGAGAAAAATTTGTTGTTATGAAGTTATGAAAGCAGGCTGCATTAAGAGAAGTGCTCAACAGCCGCAATTCCCATTTTTAATGATTTTTTAATTTAATGATTTTGCCTATTCCCATTTTTGATGGTTTGTAAAAACAAACCTCTTTTAACAAATCTGTGCTAAATTCCTTAATATGGAAGATTTTCCTTTGTGCTGTATTTTCCTCTCTAACCAGCGTGCCAGACACATCAGAAGCTCCTTTCTCAGCACTAATCACGTTTAAGAAATTAACTAGGACTCTAAACTCATGTATGGGATGGTTTTCTCCAATGGCAGAATATAAATAAAAATGTATAAGGGTTGAGTTTATTTCTGACCTGTTTCTAGTTAAAAAAATACAATTTGGTTGTGGAGTAATGAAGTTCATATTGAGGTGCCAAAGCTTGCAGCTCTTGATTACAGATTTATCACCTTGCCAGGATTCAGACTTGCCATTTAACCTTCCCGGCTCCAATTCCAGATGAACCATTGAGCTCCAGTGAGGGGGACTGGTTTGTGTTTCCCCTTTTCCACATCATTCAGAAATTTTAGTGTTTTAAGGCAAAAGGTCATTAGCCAGATGACTGATTAGTGAGGACAGCTGATTAGTGCATGTTTTTTTGCTCAAGAAAGTGCCCAGGATAAAAGCTAATTTCATCCCTTCATTAGTTGGCTTGCAGCAAAGGGGAATGCTCACTCCTCAGATCAAAGGGCCTCGCATAACCTTAAGTCTCAGCAACCGCTACCCCGCACCACCTCCCCCCCAACCAGATTATATTGTTGGAAAAGATGGAAGCTACATTTTTTTTTTTAAGTGGAGAGAGCATTTTTTAAAAAGTGGTCAGAAGCACGGAGGGTAGTTTTCTGGATTCTTCTAAGCTTTTGAAAAAGGTTACAACTTCTCTGTTTCAAAAATGCTTGTCCGTCTTATTTCTGCAGATACAGAAATAAGGAGGAAGGCTATTGGGCTTGTTCCTTCCTCCATTCAGGGTTTACTTAGTTTTATTTTATTCATCTTTCCTTTTAGTAATGAAGGTTTAAAATAGCCTTGGTAGGCTTTTTCTCTGAGCACATTCCTAAGTTTTCTGCATTGTATTTTTATTTGTGAGTCTCTTTTAAACATCATCCATGCAGAAAATGTGAGGGACTCCTACATGCTTTCTACCTATATTTATAGACCCCAGTAGCAGACTTACTTTTTAAGAAAAATTCAGGCTAGACTCTTAGCCAAAGCTCCCTGCATTGTTTCTGTTCTTATGTGTGAACACAAACTTTTCCCATCTCATATTTATGTTTTGTTGTCTTTTCAAGATGCCCACTAATTAGTGAGGTATTTAATTAGTCAGGACAGCTGAAGAGTACTTCTTTTTTGGCTGACAGTAGTGAGCAGATAACCGTTAACTTTCTCTCTGTGCCATTCAACTTGCAGCTTGTTCTTGGTTCGTTTGTTTTAACGGTTTCCCCCATTGAATCTTCCCATCCTCTGAGGGGCTGGGAGCTCTCTACACCTGGGACCCTTGTCTTCCTTCAGTGGTGCAAGTGGGACCCATCTCCTGGACCTCCAATGTCCCATTAACTAATGATGGGCACGGGAGAGCTCTTAGGGGGATCTGAATTCATTCATCATCACTCTGTTTTGAGGTTACAGCATTCATAGTGGATTATTTGTTACATTTTCCCACAATATTGTCCAAATCAGTGTTAAAATTATGTGATAACTTATAAACTGTATAAGTTCTCTTTAACCAAATGGCAAATACAATTTTGACCTACCATCCCAATGTACTCCCTAAATTGGTCATAAATTACATTATTATATAGATAATATGGATGGGAAGTCCTAAAGACTGCACAGATTGGCTCAACACTTGGGAATTTGGGTTCAAGGTCCAGCTTTGTCACTTGCTAGCTGTGTGACCTTGACAAGTGTGCTGATCCCTCTAGGAATCCTTTCCTCACTGTGGGATAGGGTGATAATATGACTGCCTGCTCCATGGTGTTCTTGTGGAAATTGAGACAATGCAAATAAAGTATTAACTAAAATCTCTGGCACATGGTAAGTGCCTCAAAAGTATTAAGGTAGTTCTTCTCTGCTTTCTCTTCCTCCTTCTCCTCCTCTTTTTTTCCTTCTCTTCTACATCATCATCCTCATCCTCCTCATCATCATCAATATGTGATAAGCTGACTCTCTAAGTCATGTTTCTGAGGGTTGCACTTGTATTTGATTCAGTGTAGACTGTTTTTTTTTTTTCTTTCTTTCTTGCCAGACCTGGTCACCTGCTTGCCTGAGACCAGTTTCTTCTATAACACAGATTAAGAATTGAGCAAACTGCAAACCTGTAACTGTGGTGTCGTTAGAGCTGTGCACTGTGGCCTTCTGAACATAATCTTTTCTCAGTCAACCTCAGTAGATCGACTATAACTTTTTTCTGTTTTGTAAGTGAAGAAATTGTAAAGATTTTAAATGAGTTTGAGAAGTGTTAACATTTTAAATTCTTAGCAGAAAGTGTTTTATGTAACAAATGCAAACTTTAATACATGCAGGAACATAAAAGATATAGTATTATTTATTCATATTGAATATTTAAAGACATCCTAAACTAAGCCTCAGCATCATATGGGATATGACTTTACTTTTTCTTTAGAACTCTGTTGGATTACTTAATCTCCTACCAGTATCACAAGTATTTTTTGAGATACTTTATAATAAAATCTATCTGCTCACATGGATTTAATTATCCAGGCAAAGCTAATGATTGATGTGAATTGAAGGTGATAAATTTTCCATGAATTTTTTAGTGTATGAAGAAATGCCCTCTTTTTAAAATGAGACATACAGTTTTGGTCACATTTGTTTATCTTGTGGGCATAGCTTGTCTCAGTCGTGGGCCCTGTCAACAATACAAGCGCATTGCAGACCTTCAGTAGCTGAAGTTCAGAAACATCTTTTTAGGCCATTCCCCTTGCCCTTGAGTTATTTGCTAGCTCTGCTGAGCCGGTCAAAAGAAAAGACTCCTGTAATCCAGTGGCCTGGCCATGTGAACACTCACAGCAATTCCTTCATTTCTCTGTGGTTGGAAATTGTAGACTTTCCAAGATGCCTAATTTGTGTTTCTATATATATGAACTTTGTATTTCTAAAGTGTGGGCAGGCTTCCTGTAAGACCGGAAAAGGGAAAACCATTTTTGCTTTTTTTTTCCCTTCAGAAGGACATCTGTAAAATTTTTATTGCACAAGATTTTATTATATTTGGGTATGCAATGTTGCATCTTCAGAAATTGTAGTTAGGCAAAAATCAAAGTATTTTAGGTTTTGTGGCTTAAAAAAAAAAAGAAAAAAGAAAACTCAGGGACAGCGGGCACTTCAAACATTCACAGCATATGTTTAGAATAAAATCTCCCGGGGGGATACGGGGTATTCTCTCATGAAGGGTCGCAGTGGACGGGCTGTATATCAAGGCGCAAAAGTAGACGTTTTAGATGCATGACTCAGACATGGCGTGGTGTTGACAGGCTTTCGGCTACAGGATCACTGGCGCTTTATAATTTGGGGGAGCGTGGTAGGGGTTAGATTGGAGGACCTGATCTTCTTGTATCAGAGTCAGGGTAAGAAGCCCCATCCTCTGCCCAAAGATTCCTCAGCAATTTTCTTCTGCCCATGCTCTGTCTGTAGCCAGGTATTTCTAACTGCCATCTCTCCCTGCTTTCATTGACTGCCATGCATTTATCTTCTATAAACTTTCAAAGGCAGGTGACATAATAGTTAAAGCATTCCTGTACCCTGGCTGACACTTAACTTTTATTCACTTCCCTTTTCCAGAAAACATGTGTTGCATTGTCTTCTGTCTTACTGTCAAGAGTCTAGTTTTTAAACTCTTCCTGCAGGGATCTTTGTGCAAAGTTTCTCAGATTCACTAGTCATGTCATATTATAGGTCTCTGCTGGTTTTGGTAAAGGGGGCAGAAAGATGCCTCCTTTTTAAAAAATTTCAGGTCTCCTTACAGTTTTATAGTTGTGTGAAGGCTGCTTTTCTTCTGCCCCCAACTGCTCCTAAGCAGTAGTTCTTCATGGAAAATATGATTCATTCTTCCGTGCAAATGCTTTGATTGAAAACATACCACTGGTATTCTTCCTATGTTCCCCAGCTCAGATGACAGAACTATTGGTGGCTAATTAGCAAAACCTGAGGAATTAGCTTAAAGAAAAAACCCTGAATTTTTAATTGGCTTGCATTTATTTTCTGTGGAAGGCTGTTGTGCTCAGCCCGCTTGCATTCTTGTGTGCTAAAAAACTGCATAGATTTTTTTTCTACCTGTCTGTCTTTATATTAGGTGACTTTCCACATCCCTTTAGAAATACATCTTCTGAGTGAATGGAAGAGAGGATGTATATTTTACATATTTAATAGGTACACCTGCTCATACTTCTCTCTCTTACTATCCAAGTGTCATCTTGAGACTGTGAGAGACAAGAATGCCTAAGAGGCATAAATGAACAGTTTTGTCTTGACCAAACTGCAAAAGCAGTGACAGTTCCCTGAGCTCTTAGTTCTCTTCTCATCCAGACTGTCTTTTACGTCTTTGGAGAACAGTTGATGAGCCAATCAGAAATGCTTTGTTTTTTTTCTGCCCTTTAAAAATTAGATTGTTTAACCAGAAAGACTGATGTTGGGTCACACCCTGGGGGCTTTGCTGGGTCTCTTGCTTCCTAGGCTGTTAGTCTTGAATTGCAGTAAGAGCTGGAGTGAGGAGATCCAAACAAGTCCATGAACCTTTGCAAAACTGTTATTTGTGAGCTTGAGAATAGCTCCCTGCTTATTCTTGTCTTTCTCTTAGAAATTCAATAGAATGACCTGGCTTTCTTTTAGTAGTCCAGAGGTAATGTTTTAAGACTAGAAACAGTGAGCCACTTACATAGCCCTTTTTTTTTTTTTTTTTTTGAGACAGAGTCTTGCTCTCGCCCAGGCTGTGCAGTGGCACAATCTCGGCTCACTGCAAGCTCCGCCTCCCGGGTCCATGCCATTCTCCTGCCTCAGCCTCCCGAGTAGCTGGGACTACAGGCACCCGCCACCACACCCGGCTAATTTTTGTGTGTGTGTATTTTTTAGTAGAGACGGGGTTTCACCATGTTAGCCAGGATCCATAGACTTTTAAAGAGCTGCATTGCAAGACAACTTGGAGCAAAGCAATACAGATTTAGGGATAATTCTTAGTGTTCCACATTTGAACTGTTGCCAGTGAATCTTGACTACTCTTGTGCCTGATGCGACCGTGAGTCTGCGTATCTCTGTTTTAGGAGATAGTGAATGAAACTGGGAACCAACAGTGAGAAAAGTCCCTGTAGCATTTAGAAAAATTTGTTAACAATTTTGTTCATCAATTTTGAGGATAAATTTATTAAAGGAGACTGGGAGAAGCTTGAAGACCACCCAGGTCAGGAAGAGAAAGAAAAGACCAAGAGAGACCACATTTTTCTAGAGAAAATCACTTAGCCCCTTAGTGCACTGGTCCAGTCCTCTCTTCCCCTGCCGCCCGGCACTGTTCTCTTCTACAACGACTCAGCTCCCATTGGCCACTGCTCTGGTGCTGGCCCTGCCCTTGTTGCCCTGCTTGTATAGTTGTTTCTCCTGGACCAGTTACTTGCTTTCTCTTTGCCTTCAAATCTTGCTTATGTTTAAAGGCCTATCTAACAACCCACCTCCTTGGAAAGTCTCTAAGAGCCATCTTACAAGGATATTTTCCTACCGTGGACACTTGAGTAGTCATGTCATTCTCACCTTTAAACATATCACAGCTACTTCCTTGTGTTGCCCCTACCTGGCGGCCCGACATCCTTTGGAATAATGTGATTAGTCCGAGGCAGTACTTACTTTCTGTGGGCACCAAAACTCCTAGGGTAGGACTGGGGACTCATGCGTGCCACTGTAGGGCAGAGAAGTTGGGAGCTGCTCAGATGCTTATCACAGTCACCATGGAGGTGGAATTCCAGGTGACCCATGCTCACAGCCTGCCCATCAGAGTGGCTTCTTGACCACCTGAAGAGACATTGCTGTTTCTGCTTCCCTTCTACAATTTAGTTATTGTACACAACCTCTGATCCAAACTTAGTCACCTAATCCTTCCTGAGAGCAGGCAATGTACAAAGTATTTATGGTACATTTGTACATTTGTAAAATCTGCAATTTTTTATTTTTTATTTTTGAGGCAGAGTCTTGCTTTGTCACCCAGGCTGGAGTGCACTGGTGCGATCTTGGCTCACCGCAACCTCCACCTCCCAGGTTCAACCCATTCTCCTGCCTCTACCTCCCAAGCAGCTGGGATTACAGACATGTGCCACCTCGCCTGGCTAATTTTTATATTTTTAGTAGAGACGGGGTTTTGCCATGTTGGCCACGCTGGTCTTGAACTCCTAACCTCAGGTGATCCGCCCGCCTAAGCCTCCCAAAGTGCTAGGATTACAGGCTTGAGCCACCTCACTGGCATAAGGCAGGGACTTCGATTCTTTGGAATAAGCTGGCATTTCACTCATAGACTTGGATGGGGACCGTAATTTTAAGTACTGTAAGATTAACACAGGAGAGCTGCCTCTCTTCCATGACACCCATCTGACATCGAACAAGTAGGTATTTTCCCTGTGGTTAAGGTGAGCATGATGTTTGTTTGCCTTTTTCCAAATTTCAGTGATGTATCTTGTCTTCAACAGCCTCTAGGCAATTCATAGTTTGGTAACATCTTCCCAACTTAGCATCCAAGTATGCGTCTGATCCATGTTAATGGGAGGCCCCATCTGCAACTCAGTTCAGGATCATGAATCCAGTTGCTTAAAGATTCCATGTAATTATTTATCTTTTCTAATTTGGCACCCACCCAAATGGCACTTTTTTAGTAGTTGCTTGTGATTTCTTTCCCTCCGTCCTTTCCCTCCCTGTTTCCTTCCTTCCTTCCCTCCTAGAGTAAAGCATGAGAAACAGCAACTCTTGCCATTTCATAGCCATCTGCTAACAGCTTTCCCTCCCGCTTTCTTAATAGAGGCATCATTATCCTCGGCCCTCCTCCTTTTTCTTGTATAATTAAAGAATGTTACCTTTGATGTCTCTTGAAGCTGCAGTCTCCCATCCTGCCTTAGCTTTCTTGATCTCATACCTGTAAATTTGTGCTGTATCTTCATAGTTCTTAGGGAAAGGGCTTGATTTTCCTCTGTGTGCTGTTCACAGTTTGGGTTAATTTAGAGTAACCGATCTGGCATTTTATTGCTCTCTTCTCCCTGTCTTCTGATATAGTTTGGATTCTTGTTGTACTCTTTGAAAAGGATCCAACTTCCTCAATTCTTTAAGCTATTAAATTTGGGTCTATCCTACAATGGACTGTTCTCATCATTCTAATGTCTTCACTTCTTTTGAGGGGGGCCAGGCTTTTCATTAACCTCAGTTTTTCAATGAGTTTCTTCTTCTTAGAACAAAATAAAGCAAGATTCCATTTGATTCCTTCAGCTATTTATTTTTGTGTTCATTCTGTCAGTCATGTATTAATTGAGCATTTGCTTATTGAGTGTCGCCTAAGTGCTAAACAGTGTTGAACAAAATGAGCAAGTGCCTGCTTCTGTGGAGCTTTAGGCCATTGAAAAGTCAATACAAGGGAGCTGTCAGGGGAGAGAGAGTGAAGAGTCCTTTGAGAGCAGGTGAGGGACTTACCCAGCCTTGGCAGTCCAGAAGGCCTACTGGAGGAGGTGACATTTGAAAGAGGTGAGGAAAGAGTAATCTAGGCAAAAAGGAGCATTTTTCAAGGCCTGGAGGCCAAGGGAAGAACTGACATCTGCAGGACTTGAGAAGAATCTTTGTGGTTGGAGGGTGAATTTCAGGAGGGAAGTGGCAAAGACAGGGCTCAAGAGGTCCAGGCCAGCAGGCTTCTGTGAGGAGCTGTTTGTTTCTCTCCTGCAAGAGTCTGGGGTGATTACTAAGACTTGTTCCATGGCCCTTTGTATATTTAAACAGACCTTTGGGTTCCCAATCACTTACCCAGAATTTCTCCATTGCAGAATTGAATTCACCCTTGCTTTCAATTTGACAGCGTGCGACTCCTTCACAGGTCACAGGGCTCCCCTCCCAGGCGTCCCTGGCTGGGCTGCTGTCTCATTGGTCTTTAAGGATGTGCTGCTGCATTCCTTTGTGTAGCAGGTCATATATATATATTTTTGAGATGGAGTTTCGCTCTTGTTGCCCAGGCTGGAGTGCAATGGTGTGATCTCGGCTCACCGCAACCTCCGCTTCCCGGGTTCAAGCGATTCTCTTGCCCCAGCCTCCTGAGTAGCTGGGATTACAGGCATGTGCCACCATGCCCCGCTAATTTTGTATTTTTAGTAGAGATGGAGTTTCACCATGTTGTCCAGGCTAGTCTTGAACTCCTAACCTCAAGTGATCTGCCCGTCTCGGCCTCCCAAAGTGCTGGGATTACGGGCGTGAGCCACCATGCCCAGCCAGCAGGTCATATTTTTTCTTCAAGACAACACAATTTATTTTTACTTGTTCTCAACTGCTGAGCTGTTCTGTAATAGGTAACCCCAATCACCACAATATCTTGATCACAAACTACAAATAAAAAACATAGGAAATAACTGTGGCTTCGTTCCTAAAGAATTAACAGTGTTCTGTATCAAGGCACATTTTAATTTCCACTTACAGTGTTCAAAATGAAAAAAAAAAGCATTGAGTTTTATTTTATTGGAAAACTCCCAAATGCTGTCACATCAGTCAAGCTAGAGAAATTGTGCAGCAGGGCCACGCTGAGGTTGGAGATAGGGCCCAGAAATAACCAAGTGAAATTCATCTGGGAAATTTAGTAGCTAACACCACCGGGGGAGCATGAGAACAAAGACTGGCATTAGTGGAATGAGCCTGCAATCCAGCCAGGACTGAAAGAGTCTCAGGGGAGAGGATGGGACCCCGGAGGAGACTTGTGCCATGCTCCCTAGGGAGCCGCAGGCCTAATCAGTGGACATTGTGAGGCTCAAAGGGAGCCTGCTCTAGGAAGCGGGGTGTTTACCTCGTCCACTGGGGGGACCCAGATCTGCATCCTGATTGTGCTCCTGTCTTGTGAGTGGAGTAAAAGGAGGTGCCTGTTTCCTAGGTAATTTAGAGAAGAGCAGAGAAGTGCACGTGGGGGATGCTGAGAAGCAAATGCCAGCTCTTCTTCTGGTTTGCTTTCGTGGAATAAGCCTGTTTTCAAATGGGGCAAGATTTCACATTTCCTTTCCCTTCCCCTACCCCTGTGTCTCCTCTTTGTAAGAAATTTATTCCCTCCTCCCCCAGGGGTGAAGGGAAACTAACATACAATGGTAGCTTTCCTGTGACCTCGCTCCCTGCTAGAGAATCTGTGATCCACTCCAACTTGGTGTCTGTGATCCCAGCTTGGCTCAGTGAACCTGACCAAGTGGGTTGACCTTTTGATCAAATGTGCAGTTTACCTCTCATATATAGGTCTGTGAGATGCATTTTTATGTAGCCTCTATCTTTTACGATGAATGATGTTTTAAATGTAGTATGTGTTTATCACATTGCCACAGATCGATGATGTGGGAGATAGTGAACAATTGGAGACACCTGAGTGCCTCTGGGGGACTCAGTCCTTCTGATAACACTGCTGACGTGACCTGCCTCGAGTCTCACTCCATTAAGTACATGATGCATGATATTTATTTTCATTAAAAAACTTTGTGCAGTGTTTTGAGAGGCTGCTGTGAGTCAGACACTATTCTAGGTCCTGAGGGGTCAGCGTTTGCCAAAACAAATCAGGTTCTTGTTCTCAAAGCTGACATACCAGCCAGAAGAGACATACAACAAACACCTAGGCAGAGCCTTAACAAGAAGATACAGGTTGAGTACCCCTTATCTGAAATGCTTAGGACTAGAAGTGTTTTAGATTTCAGATTCTGAATATTTGCATATATAGAATGAGATATCTTGGAGATGAAATCCAAGTCTACACACACAATTCATTTATGTTTTATATATACCTTTTCCACACAGTCTTAAGGCGATTTTATGTAGTATTTTAAAACAATTTTATGCATGAAACAATTTTAGCTGCATTTTGACTATGACCCATCACATGAGGTCGGTCAGGTGTGGAATTTTTCACCTGTGGCATCATCTCAGCTCTCAGAGTTTTGAATTTTGGAGCATTTCAGATTTTCAGATTAGGGATACTCAACCTATAGCTGGTGGTGCTCTGAGGGTAATAAACCAGGTGATGTGCTAGAGAGAGACTTGGGTAGGAATGTTGTGCCTTAGATCAGGTGGGTGGGGCAGGGAAAGCCTTGCTCAGGAGGTGTCTTTGCAGCCAGAATAACTGAATAAAAAAAGAGAAGCTGCCCTGGGAGATCTGAGGGAGAGCATTCTACTGAAAGGTTTGCCGTGAAAAAGTACCAGGAGCAGAGAGCATGCCAATGTGGTCATTGGCCAGGGGGTGGGACAGTAGGGGGAGATGAGATTGAGGACCTTGTGGGCCAACAAAAAGCCAGTGGAAGAAGTGTTGTGATTTGATTTTTATTTTAGGACTGTCACTCTGGCTGGTGTGCAGTGACGTTTGTGAAGGCATGGAATGTGGAATCAGGGAGGTGACTTAGCAGGCTGCTGTTGGCAGTGGCCCAGGTGGGAAATGATCCTTGCTGAAATGATAGCCAGCAGAAATTAAGCTCTCTGTCTGCACCACAATGTTATGCCACGGGCTTTGCTCTTGAAGTCACTAAATCCCCACAAAACAACCTTATGAGCAGTTGTCATGATTTTCCCCTTTGACATATGAGGAAACTGAGACCTGGTAAAGCTAAGTAAGTTGTCCATTTTTACATGGTTTGGAAGTGGCTGAACTGAGGTTTGAACCCGGTTTATTGGCTCCAGAACTCAGATTCTTCACCCATGTCCCATAACGGATGAGATTTCAAAATGATAGTCCAGATCTGTGCAAGAGCGTGGCTAAGTTGCCAGTGGTTTGGGATCAGCCCAGCTGGGGAGTGCTTGGAAACTATGTCCTGGAACCCAGGTGGTGGCATTGCCAGTTTTGGGCAGGGGCTTGGAGTACAAGGGTGTAGAATCAGGGAAGGCAGGCCAAATGCCACTTCGGTGTCCAGGCTTTGTTCTTATGCATCCCAGTGTCAGAGAGGCAGGAACTGGTCCTTGCTACCTCTGCCCTCCCCGTGCTCCAGGTGTTGGGTTGTAGGGGAGAATGAGACATTTCTTCTTATTTTGTTAACTGATATTTTGCAAAGAACTTAACATTACCTTACCTAGAAGTTAAAAATGGGGAAGCCTGTGGTCCTCTCTGTGCCCCCGTGTTTTGGAGGATGTAAGAGTTGGTACACAGTAGTAATCACCACCGCAGGCCATATGTGTGATATTTCCCATGTGCCAAGCACTGGGCTGAGGACCTCATTATGTGATCTCCTTTAGTTTTCACACAAACTCATTTAGCACTTGAATTATAATTATGGAGATTATACAGCCTGCTCATGGTGCTGGTTTGAGTCTGGACTCCAGACCTCGGCTTTGTAACTGAGAAAGGGAGGCCTACGTGCATTCCTTTTCTAGCTGTCTTGTAAAACGTTGTCCTTCTCACGGTGTTCCTGTTGCCCCCACATCTGCTTCGTTAATGGTGCAGTGGCTTTTGGAAGATGGGCTGTCTCTTTGGATCAAAGATCTTAATTCATTATGTGAAATCTCAGTTCTCAAGAACAGTTTGTATAATAACTGGAGCTTTCACATGTCAACAGATAATACAAGACAGTATCTGGCCCTACCTAGGCATTTTTGGGGACCAGCTCTACCAGCCATACAGAGTCCACTGTAAGATCCTTAACTGTCTCTATATGTGGTTCTACACAGGGCTGCAAACTACCCTGCCCCACCCAGGGGAGGAGGTGGTGGGAAGACAGTATCCCCTTTGTTTATAAATATACTTAATGCTTACATGTGGCAGGGGGAGAGAAAGAGAAAAAAAGTGAGAGAGAGAGAGAGAGAGAGAGAGAAAACAGTTTTTTTCCACAAAGGCATCTTGGTATCCAACAGTCCCGCTAATATGGACAGTTCATGTCTCCTGACTTTGGTGTCTCAGATAAACTAAAAGAATCTTAAGCATGATGAAGAGGTTGGAGGAATGATTTATGAGAAAAGATCAAAAGGACTGAGTATAGATAGCAGGGCCCGTGCAGGCTAAAGACAGACATGGAAATTCTCAACCAATAACTTAAAGAAATATATGCTAAGGAAGGCCAAGACTGACACAGAGAGCTCTGAGTAGAAAATCTGTGAAAACAGTAAGAAGAAGACCACTGGGATCCCTTCCTGTCTCTGGGACCTGCAAGTAGGACTGATACTTGCTTTAAAGACAAATATGAGATATCTGCCTGGATCTGTATAAAGTAATGTTTCAGGGGACTTGATTTGACCTGAGATATATCTGGTCTGTGAGATAAAGATACATGTTGTGACAATGCTCTCCTGCTACATCAGGAAAATAAGAAAAGGCAACATTGAGACTTTTAAGAGTGACTATAATACTCTGAGATATAGCTAGCTAGAATAGTCTAAAGATCATGAAAAATTGCTACAAGGCTTTTAGAGAAGTCAGAGGGATGAATTTTTAGATTTTTTTTACTGGTTCCCCAACATTAATTGAGCTCCACACACAGTAGAATAAAAGACATGACCTTAGCGTTCTAGATTTTATAATTTGGGGAGAGAAAATAAGAAACAACACATGAAACAATTAAGTTGCATATCAACAAGTGTAAAATAGCAAGATAAAAGGCAGGACCTAGATCTGGTGACGGTGATTTCAGATTCCAAGGGGGTTTTTACAATAGAGCTTTGACTCCATGGCAAATTTAAATCCACTATGAAATTCTCCTAATTAACATTTCCCTTCTTCCTTCCAAATATCAAATTTATGGACTCTGAGAAATTCACATAACACATATGCCGATGCTGCGTTTTCTTTCTGCTTGATCCGTTCCAGCTTTTATTAAGTTTAATGCCTGACTTTCATTAATTTATGAGGAGTTGTGAACTGCAATCTGAAATGCTCCCCTGAATTTTAGAGTTTTCTTGCAGGGAAAATTTCACGTGAGCTCATCCTGACCCTTGCTAATATTTCAGCCAAGCACATAGTTTATTGTCTAATGACCTTTCAAGGCCCTTCAGTGATGTTGGCACGTGCTGTCATATTCTGAGGGTGGTGCGCGGCTAGTCTTTGTCAGTGTTGATTTCATTCTGCCTCATACCTGATTTATCAAACCTGAGAGCCCACAGCATGCCTAATTTAGCACATAGTTCCTGTCCCCAAAATCTAATAAACTCAGAAGTAATAAATTTTCTGGGTTTTTTGTGGGTTTGCCCTCTGAGCTAGGGTAGTTAGAAGTTGCATTTGGCATGTTTTGTTTACCACAGCGGCTACGGAAAGTGCCCTTTTCCTTTCTTCTGTGTCTTCCCATGGGTTTATAGTAACAGGGAACTGATTCTAGGACATGAATCGTTCAGCTTTTGGTCGTTAACGCCAGATGTTTCTCATACATGAGTCCTTCTCATGCATAGTTATTTGAAGTTAATATTTTGCATTGGTGACCATGTATTCTTATGTCTGGGAGCACAGACATCAGACTGCTGGACTGTGTGTGAAATAGCCTACTTGAGATGTCATCCCTGGGGACTACCTACCCCACTGCCAGGACAAAAGACTTTTGAGACCCACCTTAGAGTTCCTTTTTGGAAATGTATGCCAATAGGATTTTTCTTTTCTTTTTTTTTTTTTTTTTTTTTGAGACAGAGTCTCGCTCTGTTGCCCAGGCTGGAGTGCAGTGGCACAATCTTGGCTCACTGCAACCTCCACCTCCCAAGTTCAACCAATTCTTTTGCCTCAGCCTCCCAAGTAGATGGGATTATGGGCACGCGACACCACGCCGGCTAATTTTTGTATTTATAGTAGATACGGTGTTTCACCATATTGCTCAGGCTAGTCTCGAACTCCTGACCTCAGGTGATCTGCCTGCCTGGGCCTCCCAAAGTGCTAGGATTATAGGCAGGAGCCACCACGCCCAGCTAGGATGTTCTTAATTTTTTTTTTCCTTTTGGTAATGGTGCAGTCTTGTTCCTTTGATGCCACACTCCTGCTATTAATCTTCAGATTTTCTGAAGTGTTTCTCTCATAATGAGCCACCAGGTGAGCAAGACTCTAAGGCACAGTTTTTTTTTTTTTTTTTCTGCTGATTTCTATCCAGAGTATTAAGATTCTAATTAGAAACTCTATTATGCAGAGCTTGATAGGAAAGCTGTGATTGGCCCCACTCCTGAGAAGAGTCAGGATTCAGTGGGGTGATGATGTAGTGTCAGCCCTCCTGTTCTGTGAATTTCCTGATCCCAGTGTTTGGAGGGAACTCGGTGCAATTAGGAGTGAGGCCTGGAGTCTGACTGGTTGAGAAGCTCCACAGGCTGCATTGTCTGGGTTTTGGAAGTAAATGAACTTGGAGGCATCGGCAACACTAATGCTTGAGTGTGTTCTGTCGTTTACTTGTCCTCATTTAGCTAATGATATCTGAGACCAAGGTAAAATACTGATTTATTTCAGAGTTCCTTGTTTCATTTGAATGCCAACCTAGTTTTGCCAAGAGCCAAAGTAGAAACAGAGTTGTTCTAAGGAGTCATAAGTTTGTTTTCTTTTCACTTAAGTAAGCTGATGATATGAGAGAATGTTTTTGTATAAGTTTTACTTTTATTAAACAAATTCCATTCTTCAAAGTTAATTTCTAAAAAAAAGTATTTCTTTTAGGAATTAATATTGAAGGCCTTTTGGTGTTCTGAAATTGTAGGAGAGGGTTTTGGTGCAGAGGATTATGGTGTTAGTAACAATGGAATATGGTGATGTGCAAAGATTTGAAGCAAATGATTATTGATAGGGTGGTAGGTGAAGATTACTTGTGTTTTTTTTTTGAGCTCATTTTATGTTTAAATACCTTTTAGAGTCTTTTCTCCAGTCTCAGTTTAATGTTTCATAAGATGATGCTCTGCTAAATGCTTTACAAAATCAACCTGCTCATGTTGGCTCATTTCTGATCAGTGGTGTCAGATTTGGTTGAACAATTGGGGCTAATTTTCTGAGGATCCCAGAATTGAATGACAATTGTGAGGCTGTAAGCCTGTAATCCACTGAGAAGTTATAAAGAGATGTTACTAGAATTCTTCCTCAGAGTAATATTCCAAAATTGGGATGCCAAGCCAGGTAGAAGCAAAGTTTTCTCCTTGAAATGGATTTGAAAAAGCCAAACTTTTTTTTTCTATATGCGATGACTATTTGATTATTCCAATATTAGTTTGTTGTTTTTCTAGAAAAGATCCAGCAAGAAAGAAACCTTGAAGCTCTCTTTATAATTTAACATTTTTTACCGTATTTGATGACAATTATCATGTACAAGTTAACACATGCTCATTTTAATAAATCATGAAGCCGGCCGGGCGCGGTGGCTCACGCCTGTAATCCCAGCACTTTGGGAGGTCAAGGTGGGCGGATCATGAGGTCAGGAGATCGAGACCATCCTGGCTAACATGGTGAAACCCCATCTCTACTAAAAATACAAAAAATTAGCTGGGCGTGGTGGCGGGCAGGCGTGGTGGCAGGCGCCTGTAGTCCCAGCTACTCGGGAGGCTGAGGCAGGAGAATGGCGTGAACCCAGGAGGCGGAGCTTGCAGTGAGCCGAGATTGAACCACTGCACTCCAGCCTGGGCAACAGAGCGAGCCTCCATCTCAAAAATAAATAAATAAATAAATAAATAAATAAATAAATAAATAAATAATGAAGTCCTGAAGACCCTGGAATGGAAAGCCACAGTGGTCCATCCTTCCTTCTCCAGCCCTAGTCCCAGGGGCACTTGTCACTGTTTCTGTTTTAGTTCTTTTGGTAAACAATCATTACAACTCCAGAACGTGCTTATATTTTTATATCCTGACATGTCAACTCTAGATATTTCTTATGCAATATATTGACTTTGAAATGAGAAAGTTAATCTTTAATTTTTAATACTCTGCCCTCTTCTTTCAATATTGATATTATATTATTACTTGTATATTGGGTGCTTTTATAACTTTAAAGAGTGTTGTAAGCTTCTCTTTCTTTTCCTCATCTGCTTTTCATAGCAAAACGAGTAAGATGTTAGGTCCCCTGTGCCATCCACATCTCATCTTCTGGAGCCAGCTTTTCTATTATAGTGTCAGGGTTGTTAATATGTTTGTGGGGTCTTACTATCATAACCACATCTGCTATGTTTTTGTCCATAGATTGATTTTTAAAGTTGAAGATCTAGAAAGCATCTACAGCATTATGGTTGTGGAAATTCTCTGTGTTGAACCAGTAGAATGTTAAGATCATACCTAACCTTCTGTGTTAGTCCAGTTTCTAAATTCTTAAATCACCCAATGGCGGTGTGTCTAGCATTACGAACAAGTGCTTTATCTACACTTACTCTTTAATTGCTTTCCTACCTATCATGTTGCTTTTTGGTAGTTGATTTAGTTTTTTCCCTATTATTTGTCTTTACAATGGTCTTACATCCCCCCACTCCCCAACCTCCCAACCATATCTTTTGCACTTAAGGGAAAGCTCCCTTCTTTCCTGGCCAATTCATTCTCCTGAGAAGTCTGAACGAGGAATCTCTAGACATCCCTTTGTGATCTTCTGGATTGGAACCACTGTTTCCTAGGTCTTACGACTTCAACTTTGCCATTCCTAATTTATTCCTTTATTTTATTGGAATACATCAAGTAACTTCCCAACAACAGTGGAGGCAGAATTTCTGAGTCTTTGTGTCTGTGAAATTCTCTTTATTCTGCCCTTGCTCTTTCCTGATGGTGTAGTTAGAATTCTAACTTAAAAGCCTTCCCTACAAGATCTTTTAAGGCATCACTACATTTTCTATTACCATCCAAAGTTGTAGATGAGAAGTCTGATGTCTCTTTGATTTGTATTCCTTTGTAGATGGCTTATTTTTTTCCTTCCTGGAGACTTTTGGGATCTTTTTATCCTTAGTGGTTTGAAAGTATGTACCTAGATGTGTTTTAATTTAATTTTTATTTTCATTAATTCTGCCCATCCCTTCATGGACCATTTGAATCTGAAGATTCATTCGTTAACTCTATGGATGATTTCTATTCTATCTTTAATAATTTTATCTGCTGTGTTTTCTCTTTTCTTTCTTCCCAAAATTCTACATAGTTGACTGTTAGACCTCCTAGGTTACTTCTGTGTGTCTCTTCTCTTTTCTCTGATATCCTGTATGTCTTTGCTTTTGGTTCTGTGCTCTGGGAAATTTCCTTGACTTCATTTTTCATTGCTCCACATTATTTTTAACTTTTTGCAGTCATAATCTTAATTTCTAAGAACTTTAAGAAATCTTTTATTGAAACTTCTTCTTAACATCTTGCTCTTGCCTTTTGTATGTAATGCTTTCTAAAACCTTCTAAAAGTTTCTTCCAAGGTTAGTTTTTCTTGTTGATATTGGTCATTCTCATTCCTGTCCTTTTTTCTCCTCATAAAACCTAGTGATCCTTGGGTGTCATTCCCCAAAACCGTGGAGAAGGATAGCTGGCCTAATGTTGTTCTGCTTGGCATATGGAAACTTGGATGGATGGATGGAGCATCCTGACCATGTGTATCAGTTGGCAGGATTCCCTTTAGGGAAATAGGGTGGAGCTTCTCCACATGCCAGAACGAAGAGGGCTTGATTCTGGGGAGCTATAAGAACCGGTATGGCTTGGGTACCAATAAGGGTGTCACACCAACTTGCTGGGACCAACACTAGAAGTTAGAGCTGGTGTGACTCTTGTGGTGAGTGCATTTGTGTGATAGACCTGGGTGGAAACAGGGCTTCAAAATCCACGCTGAAGCCTTCACTTTCCCAGGAAAGTTCATTCTGTTTTTTGAAAAAGAGTCATAAAATTTTTATCTGGAGGAATGCCAGCTACCTGTGCTCATGTGCTGTGGGCAGGAGACAGGCCATCTGACTGTCACGGGTGTGTCCGGTAAAAGATCTGCCCAGCCCAGGGCTTTCTTCTTTTTTGTTTTTTAGATGGAGTCTCGCTCTGTCGCCCAGGCTGGAGTGCAGTGGCGCGATCTTGGCTCAATGCAAGCTCCGCCTCCCGGGTTCAAGCAGTTCTCTGCCTCAGCCTCCCTCGTGGCTGAGATTACAGGCGCCCGCCACCTCACCCAGCTAATTTTTTTGTATTTTTAGTAGAGACGGGGTTTCACCATCTTGGCCAGGCTGGTCTTGTACTCCTGACCTCGTGATCCCCCCGCCTTGGCCTCCCA
Organism: Pan troglodytes; assembly: GCF_028858775.2. NCBI lineage: Eukaryota > Metazoa > Chordata > Mammalia > Primates > Hominidae > Pan > Pan troglodytes. Next base: position 47,259,518 of record NC_072404.2, read on the forward strand.
AAGTGCTGGGATTACAGGCGTGAGCCACCGCGCCCAACCCAGCCCATGGCTTCTTAGGTGAATCAGCTGCCACCTGTTTCTTTGCCCTCTTGAAGAATATTTCAGGCTGCTGCTTCTCTACGCACCATATCCACCTATAATTCCAGTCTTACCCACTATGCATCTTGCAGAAATGGGTTGAAATTTTTAATCTTAATTTTATGTATTTCTTTGACTGTGTTAAGAGTTTCAGCCATAGACCCAGACTGCCTCGGTTCAAATCCTAATTCTGCCACTTCTAACAATGTGATTATGGGCAAATTACTTAGCCTTTCTGAGCCCCCATTTTCTCATCTATACAGTGGGGCCGGGAGTAGCTCTGACATCATGGGTTCGTTTTGAGGATTGAATTACTTAATATAAATAAAGCTCTTAGAAGTGCCTAGCACAGAGTAAAGGCTTGGTAAATTTTATTCTTTGATACTGTTATTTTATCATTACTACAAAACTTACTTCCAGTTTTTCATTTCACAGAAGTCTTTAGAGGGACAGATGAGAAATATGTTTGCCCAGCCTGCTATCTTGAACTGGAAATGATGGATTAAATATGTTGCATTTCTGCTAGACTGCAATAGTGTCAGTTAAACTTAGGACCCAGGCCCACCTCTGCCACCTTCTGGCAGTGTGACCTTGAGCAAGTTCTTAGATACTGGACTGGCTTCCTCATCTCTAAAATGGGAGTGGAAATGGCAGCCGCACAGGGTGATAACAGGAATTAAGGGAGATAATTTGTTAAGACCCATGGACTTCCATTCCTACCCTCACCTCTTTGATGTCTTGGTTGTCACCCTAAAAAAAAAAATACTGACATACCAAGGACGGCTCATGGGCTGTCTGACTGACAGTTTTTCCCTCTGCACATTTAAGATCTCTTCTGATGCTGCTGAATCCTTCTTTATAACTTTCTTGCTTTTAGTTTTTAAGATGTATTTTATTCTCCTTGTGATTTTACAAATTTGAGAAGCCTGAAAATAAATGAATTTAATTCTAAACTTCTACCTAAAAACTAGGCATGTATCATATTATAGAATTACTTACAAAGATTAAAGAGGCAGCTTTCCAAAGACAGTGATCCAAAAGCCAAAAAGTCTTTTGAAAATCTTACTTCTTGCTACTGGAAGAGCTAGTCTTTCATTTCCTGAGAAAAATGTCACTTTTTATTTTTTTTTAACCAAATGGATTAAAAACAGTAACAACCATATCCAACTGGTAGTATTCAATAGAAATACATGATAGGTTGATAGAAATTTAAATCAAATAATTGAATTCTGGCTAATACCATAGCAGACAATTAAAGTGGGTGATGCTGTCAAACTGTGTCTTAAATTGAGTGCTCCCTTATTACAGACTGGCTACTCAGGTAAGTTTTTCTCCTAACATCTTCCTATATATGTATATTTTCTTTGATTTTATTTTTTTATTGCATATTAAGTCTATTTGAAGATACTTGATTGGCACCCTGTTTTAAATTTGTTTCCTTCTTTTTTTCTTTTTCTTTTTCTTTTTTTTTTTTTTTGAGTCAGGGTCTTGCTCTGTCGCCCAGGCTGGAGTGTGGTGGCTCGATCATGGCTCACTGCAACTTCCGCCTCCTGCCTCCTGGGTTCAAGCAATCCTCCTGCCTCAGCCTCCCGAGTAGCTGGGACCTCAGGCATGTGCCACCACACCTGGCTAATAATTTTGTATTTTTTTTATAGAGATAGAGTTTTGCCATGTTGCCCAGGCTGGTCTCTAACCCCTGAGCTCAAGCAATCTGCTGCCTTGGCCTCCCAAAGTGCTGGGATTACAGGCGACAGCCACTGCACCAGGCCCTACGTTTGTTTCTTAACATGGTTCATTTTAATGCCTACTGCATTGTTTAAAAATCATGAACTTGGAGAAATAAAAATATGCTGTAAAACTTAGGTTGCTTTAAAATTGGAAAAGTTATTTTCAGTCTGTCCCAAACACTACTGGAGTTTAAAGATTTTAAGTTGGCACTGTATTGAAATAGGCTATTCCCTCATAGAAACTGGCCCTGTCTAAGAAATGGGCATAGTGAATCATGGGGATGCATGTGTGCTGTTTAAAGGCACCACAGTCTGCAAACAGTTTTGCAAGTCAGATCTCATTGAGAAGAGGGAAGTGGGTAGATTTATGAGCTTCAAATACATGCTGCCCACCTCACATGAAGTACATGTCAGTGTGTTTCTTTTTCAAATCATGCATCTCTGAAAAATGTGTAATGGGCTGTGGTGTCAGAGAAAAACATCTTTATCCCAGCTTGGATAGAAGAGCATGAGGCAGTTTGTCTACTGCAAGCCTGGGATCAGCTCTGAGGTCCGCTTACTGCTGGGCCTCTCTGGCCGAAGTTAAAAAGGCTTGTTACCAGAAGGAGTGCCTGCAATCAAGAGCCATGTCAGAAGTGGGAAGATAGGCTGTCAATCAGAGAACAAGACCGTGTGGTTGAAAGCTGGTGAAAAACTGAAAGCTAAAAAAATCCAAACTGAAAGAGCTGGAATAGCCCCAGAGTTGAGGAGGCCATATCGAGTGTGGGAGTGTAAAGTGTAGATGGTTCAGGGGCTGGCTGTGGACTGACACTCGTCATTGGGTTTTTCTCTGGGGTTCTCACTCTTTTGGGCTGGAGACAGCCCTGTAATCCAGAAACAGGAAGGCCACAGCTTCCCAGCCCTTTAGGCTGACCCTCTTCTAATAAGTGGGTTTTGGAACCCAGACCAAAGCCCAGAGTAGAAGAATGTTGTCATGGTAGCTATAGAATTGCTGGTCTATGTCAAGTGAGGTGTATACTTTTCTGAAAATTTTAAATACTGTGCAGATAAAACACAAGACCATGATATAAGATAGTGTGGTTATGTGACTTCCTGCAGGATATATCATATGGCTGATTTTGGTTTCCTTTACTCATTGCTTACCAGGAAACTCAGATTATTGTTTCCAGGAAACTCAGATTATTAGCTGCTCAGTTATTCCAACTCTATTGGATTGCGGCCTGCATTTTCTCTCTTAACTTTCTCTGGGTCTTGGTCATCTAAACTGTTCTCTGATCAGATTTTTCTTTAGTTAGCATTTTCTACCTTGTGAATTCTTGTATGCTGGCTGAAATCTTTAATGAAATGAGGCAAAGTATTAAAATCATACCACTCTAGATCACTTGCTGAGGCATGTTACAATTTCACTCAGTATGAGAAATAGTCATATAGGTGAGCGTTGTTAAAGCAATGTGTGCAGACAGACTTGTGTGACAGAATAAGTGGATGTTGAGAAGTCTTGTGTTGAATGAATTTGATCACAGCAGTTTTCCTTCTCCTCAAATGTCAGAACTTTTCAGAGAAACACAGGCACTACCCTTTCTCCTGGTATGATTTGGAAAAGTCAGTACCTCTAGCCTCTTAGAAAGGTCTCAGAGGGAACTGTTTTACCATTCAGGTTTCAAACTTTTCTCACCTGCAGTATATGTGTGTTTTAAATATTTTTCTGTCTCATTTTTTTAAAAAAATTCCTTTTAAGTTGAACCAGGTTTAAGGACATTTGTGTGCTGCTGTTTTTTCAAGCCCCAATGTGCAGTGATTTTGTAAGTAAGTTTTAATATTTCAGTATTTATATTTGTATTCCTCCTGTGAAAATATGTGATTTTATTAATCGAGTTCTGTATGATCATTCCTTGTGTTTTTGAGTTATCTCAGACATGCAGCTTTCCTATCTTGGCGCCCAGCTCCATCGAACCCCATTGTACAGAGTTTGCACGTAAATGCCGTATATAGTTATACCCTCAAAAATAAGAGGCTTGTCTCCTGAGGACAGCTCCGTATTATGGGCAGAGTATAATCCTGAACATTGTTTTTCTTTGCTCTCAAATGGCTGGGGACAGTGAGTCAGGAGTGAGAACTCCCTTTGTTTCATGTCGTGTGCATGGCAGGGGAAGAATGTCGCAGGGCAGAAAATGAAGAAAGACATAAAAGGATCTCAGCTCAAGGAGGTCAGATCCATCAGAGGCTTAGCGTTGCCTTCAAAGATGCCTGGGACAGGTGGCAGTTCAAGACAATCACAGTAGCGGTGTCCGCTGGAGCCGAGATAAGGGATTGCCGTGGAAGCCTGCTATCTGCTGCCCGTTTGCTTTGATGTAACTCTGCTAGCAAGACTTGGGGGAGCAGATGACTGCCTTCCTCCGTGGTCTGCTGCTGTTGTTCAGCCTTTTAAGGTCTCATTACAGTGCTCCTTGAGGATTAATCCTCTTTAAGGTTTACATGAGATGGTTTTGTCCAAGGGCCCAGACAGGGACCTTGGCGCCACCTGTACAAGGCACCATGGCAGGCTTTTTTTTCCCCTTACCTCTCCAAGTTGTTGGTACTTACAAATACTTGTTAGCGTGAGGACTGTAAGCATGCAGCACCCTTTGCTGACTCTTGTTGTGTTTTTGCTATTGTGCGAGCAATACCGTTAGCACTAAATTGTCAGCTTCCACTTCCTCACTCTATTCTCTGTCAACTGTGTCCCTATTTTGAAAGAAAATCTGCTGTAGCTTGGCTGTAGAAGGGATTGTTGAGTTCTTTTGACCCATTGTCTTTATGAAATATCTATCGGCATAACTTGCATCTACCTGGAACACTTCATCTTAAAAATACATTCTTTGAGCGAGCAAATCAAACCGCTAGATTTTATTAGACTTGCTATTTTAAATACCATCATTTAGGAAAAGAAAAGTGGCAGATTTTATTTCTGACTTTTTTCACACACACAGCAGCACCAATGGCAACAACTAAAGCAAAAACTATCTCTTGAGTCTCAGAAATAAACTTTGTCCCGACACTTTGAATTTTTAGTTGAACAAAGCATTTCACTGTCATTTAAAATCTCTCAAGTGGCACTTGAAGGCAAGCAAGTCGGGAACTTTGAGACCAGCATTTGAATTTGGTTCCATGATACTGTACTTGGCTTTCCATACTTGGTTGGGGACAGAGATGATTCTGAGAATTACTAATAGTATACAGACGCTTTTCATCCCTTGGTCAGTGGTTCAGGGTAACTTTCTGTTGTCAGCAACTAAAAGGTAATTCACATCCAACTGACTGCATTTGCTTAGCTTCTCCGGTGTTGGTTTGGTTCTGTAGGAAGAGGAGCACTTAGAATTAAAACGAGTACCATAACTGGTACACAGTCCCACAATAAGTGTCGTCCACATTTTCTGCAGGTCAGACTCTTTACAAATTTGAAATAATCTTTAAAATAACAGCAGAAACAAGCTAAGCTCCTGTAGTCAGTTTAGTCAGGGAAAAAGATATAGTCATATAGGCCACCTGACATTCTACAGATAAGCATGTGTTTGGCTTCTAAACTTCTGCAAAGGATTGTTTTGTGGTGTGTTTACATTGATTGACAGTTATCAAAAGGAAAATCACCTTTTGAGATGGTCTATTTTAAGGGTAACTCCTCTCCACCCATGAGTGAGTAAATAATGGAAGGCAAGACAAGACAGTGGGGAGAGGCAGCTGCGGTGGGAGAGTCGAACAAAGCAGAATGATGACTTGGTGGGCATCAGGGGCCTTGCCTCTGAAGGTGACTCTTTAAACTGTAGTAACAGAACCAACCTTGCGAATCTTGGTGTGACCATGTAGCATCTTGGCTTCGTGCCAGACTCCTGAATCAGAATTCCTGAGAACTGGATCTTAGATTCTGTGTTTTTAACAAGTTTTTAAACAATGAAGTGTGAGAACCACTGCTTTTAAAGGTCAGATGTCAATCTCAATTTCTTCAAGTTCCCAGTTGGTAAGCACTTACATTTTCCGTCTTAAAAAAATCCTGTACATTTGCACAGCTAGTTGTGGCACATCAGACCGTTCTTTGAATTACACTTTACTTTTGGTAATTACTTAAAAATAAAATTGAGTATTTATGATGACATCAATTTAGTACTTTCCCCAATAAGTAAAGATGGAATACCAGTTATTTTATGCTATGGAGAATTTTTATTTATTTCTCAAGTGTTGTGCCTAAACTGAATTAACAACAAGAAGTAAGGATAATTTGTATAATTACGTTTTTGTATCTCTGAATTTCCTTTTAGGAAATAGAAATATATACACCCTTGTATGCATTTTAATGCATATGTATTTTGGTGTGTACTGTCAACAAAAATATAGACTTTACTAAATATGAAACTGCTGTCATTTGCTAGAAAAACCACCCAAGTTTGTGAATTAGTTTTCTATCATTACTCTTTGGTCAAGACACTGCATGTCTTTTAAAGGAAGGTCTTATTGCTGAGATTAGCAGATCCAGGATGTAGAAATGTTGGTTGAGTGTAATTCTCTCTCCAGAAATGTGAAAATAGAGTTACTAATTACTCGTGAAAAAAGTGTTGGCCTGGTCTGTCCAATTGTCCCATCAAAGTGGAAGATGTTAATTTAAGGGATGAGTAACACATACTTCAGACATACGCATTTGAAATGAATGTCGATAATGGACTTGCCAATTGATTTTACCGATATGAATGCTAATATTTTGTTAGCACTTGTGATAACCATAAGAAAACAGTAGAGGTGTAGAATATAATAAAAAGTTTGAAGTAGTACAAGTTTTGTAATTAATATTCAGATTTATCCTTTTGGATAAATTTACTAGAATCTTGCATGTTCTAGTAAAAATATTCTGCATTCAATAACTTTTCACCCTGTTCAGGCTCTAGGAAAATCTGATTATCAGAAAGCTAGGTGTCTTTTCTGATTCAGCATTTGGTACAGAGGGGATTACTACAGCTGGTTTTCCTTATTCAGTTTTACGAGCTGATTATCTTTTAGAATATACTTGACTTGCGCATGCTTTTAATGAAGAAAAGGTAGGTGCTGGTGACTTGGTTTCTTGGAGGAAAATCAGATGTGATTTTGGAATTAGAAAGGACAGGATTCTAGTCTCAGCCCTTTGCTGGCTGACTTGTGTAAGTCACTTAACCCCTCAGCTTCCTTCCTGACACCAAGTACCTGCTTCAGATGATTGTATGAGGGTCGAGCATCTGGATCCAGACATTGACATCCTATATGCACTTCGTCATGAGAGCCCATATTGGTATGAAGCTCTTCTCTCTCTTAAGTGATTGAAGTTTGAATACCTGAGGCACAGAACAGTCTAGTTTCCTGTTCCAACAATATCACTTCTGGCCAATTTGTGGTTATACCTACAGACCTCATGGTTCTTCTCTAATAAAAATCATAAAAAATCTGATTTTATGTGATTAGGAGGTGAGGGTTTTATAACTGGAAAGACTGTGTGAAAGCTAGGACTTTTTCAATAAAATACATATATATAAAATATAAAATATATATAATATATGACATATATTAATATATATAAGCATGCTATCTGATTTCCTGGTCTGGCTTATTTTTATCAAATAGCATTTTTCATTTTAATATTCTTCTAGGGTCTCTAATTCATTTGTCTTCATGTCACAGACATTGGAGATAACTTGTTTGCATGTTCTCTGATTTAAAGTTACAGGTGCGGAAGCCTGGGAGGTACTGGCCCTCAAGCCAAGGGGAGAGGGGATTGGCTGCCATCTCTGTTGCCAGTCTCAGAAACCTTCCACTTGTTGTGGCTACTTGGTACCTTTTAATTTTAAGATCTGGGGCTTATTTATTACCAATGCTGAACTTAAGATAACCAGAGTTGCTGTGCTGAGGGACAGAGAAGCACACACTAGCTTCTGTTACTGCTCTCTGGTTTTATTCTGATTTAAAACAATAGCAGCTGGTATTCAATGGGTGCCTACTGCTTAGGTGGGTGCACTCCTGATGGAGGGGGAGGAGGTGGGGACGTGAGGATCCTGCATTTCTAAGAAGAGCAGACATACAAACTGGAAGCTGTCACTCCCCAGCTTGGTGCACCCATCCAGATCCTCAAGGGACATCAGATGGAAGGAAAAGTAGGCAAAGACCAATGTGGAAGAGAGGGCAGGGGCTTGGGAATTCTACATGGAGATAATGTTGTCAGCCATATATTTAAGCAGGTTGCAATTAACATTTGTTGACTAAAATAACATACATTGGTATTTCGTTTCTGTTATTTGCTATTTTGGGGGCAGGGGCAGTAGGTACCGCTTACCTTCACTGCACCAAACTTTTGCCTATTTGCTTTCTAGACCAGCATTTATCAACATGTGGTCCCAGGACACGCAGCATCTGCATCCCCAGGGAACTTGTTAGAAATGGCACTTCTTGTGCACCTTCTCTGTCTTACTGAATCAGAAACTCTTGGGCTGGGACCCAGCAATCTGTGTTAACAAGCTCTTTAGGCAAAGCTGATGCAGCTAAAGTTTGAGACCATTGTGTTAAGGAGTATTACGTAGAACCATTTGGGTCTGTCATTAAAAGGGGAACACTGAGGCAGGTGGGGAGGTGTGATCCAAGTCGAAGAGGGAAAGAGAGTCATCTGTCTGGTTTCTTCTGACCTTTTGTCATTGGCAAATTAAAACCCAAAGTAGCTGATGGCACAGGAATTTAGATGCAGGAGCCAGTGAACATAATATCTCTTTTTGGTGGTGGTTTGTTTAAGTCATTCTCTTATTAAGCTGTAACTTTCTGAGCCTGTCATTTTATATCCCATGAACATGTGCCTATTTAGCAGTCAGGTTTGCAGGCTGCAATCCAAGAATAATAACAGAAATTCTATGGGAGAAAATGATAATTGTTGATCCCCAAATACTGGATTCATGGAAACTTATGAATGTAGAAAAAAAGTTAAGCTTTACAAGATTAAATCAGAACAGCATATCTGGAGCCATGTTCATGCACCAATTCCAAGTTAAGTAAGAGGCAGTAGCCATTCAGAGTATATGTCTAATTTCAGCTTCTTCCTTATATTCTTTGAAATACTGTTTTGCCCCCTTAATTTAAAGAAATGAAAAGAACCAAGCACTTTATTCCCCTCTACAAGACATCAAGGAGAGGGGGTAATAAACAGTACCTCGCCGATGCATTTTAATAAATACTGGTTTACTGCATCCCACAACGGAAAGCAAATACATGCAATTACTTGCAAATTTCTTCAGTGTTTGTACTTATAAATCTCTGCCTAAACCTTCCCAGCTGGGAGTTCAGTTAGTCTTTCTGCTGTGGAACCAGGGCTTTGTTCTCCTGTTCAGCCTCAGCACAAGCTGGAATAATTCAGAAACGTATTAGAGAGATTGCTGCTCCCAAAAGGCATAAGGAAATAACCTTCACTCCCGGCCTTAGGGAAATCAGCCCAATCAGAGTTCGGGCAGATTTCTCGATTAAACAAAGAACTAACTGTGCACAAATTGCACCTTAACAATTTGTAAGGTGTCCACCTTAGAAATGTCTTGCATATGGAAAGCTGATATTTTTTAATCAGGGCAGTGGGGCTGCTAAAGTCAAAATGTCGCCAGCATTTTCCTACCACTCCACACAATTATCATCCCCCCCAAATTAAATTTAAAGTTGCATCCATAAGCAGCCCTCAGCCTTGAGACCCATGGCACCGGGTTGTCAAATACAGATGGAGACAACTCCCTCTGTAAGTGCGAGGGTCCAGGGCGTGTGTGCATGTGTCTGTGAGTTTGTGTGGATGACTCAATTCATCTGGAACACTTCCCCAGGAGCTTTGGGCTGTCAAGTTTTATTTCAGCAAATTTCACACTGGGAACCAAAAAGGGGGTAGAAAGTTATTGCACTTAATTTTGTTGTGACTTTCCTTGCTTCTAGTCAAATTATTCAGAAATCAAAGTCAGGCCCCTGTGTCACTGTGGAATGTTGTTTAGAATGGACCTTTTAAGAGGGATTTAGTAGATTTCTGCTGATTGTTAAGAGATGCTCCTGCCAAACCGTCACCCTTGTGGCATTTTTAGAAAAGTGACTGTATTTTTCTATAGGAAATCTGGGAATATTTTACGTTGTGTCAGTTCTCTATCTGTTCTGTTTGAGGTACCTTTGCTCTTTAATGCAGGGAAGGGACCCAGCTGATATAACAAGCAGGTACTCCCAAGCCTTAATGCCCAGGGTAAGAACCTCCCAAACCCCAGCACTTACTTTAAGAAGAGAGTGTACATTACAGCTGGTCTTGGTCACGTCATTCTGGCCTGAATTTGACAGTTTCACATTCTTAGTGTAGCAGAACAATCAAGGGTGCTGGCAAGGAAGGTTTGGGATGGTTAAGAGCAAACAGAAACTATAGCCCCCTGGGCCCCACAGAAACTCTGAGATTCCCCACGTGATTCAAAAACCGGTCGAAGAAAAACACTGAAAATTGCTTTCCTCACATGTTCTTTTTGGTTTTCTTGTTTTGCTTACATAGAAATGTAGACACAGGACACATTCATTGACAAGATCCCTTTTTCTAATAGAAGTCGGAATGAAAGAATACAGTGCGGGAGTCAGAGGCCTCGGCTTCCTTTGTTGGTGTGCTCTGTCCTGTCCCTCCTTCCCTTGGCTGAGCCTTGTCACTTGTAGGTGAGGGAAGCTCATATCAGCCCTGCCTGCCTCCTACAGCCCTGGCTGCCTCCAAGGTTGCAGGAGGCTTATATGAGAGAGTGGTTGAAGGAGCCTTGCTGAACTGTGAAAGGGTCACCCAAATGGTGTTCTTCCCTTCATAGTTTTGGGTTTCACGATGCTGAGTTTGTCGTTTCTCTTTCAAAACAGTGATTTGTTGGGTTTTGACCCATAGCTATCCCATGTACGTTAGGAGCTCTTAAACAGTGGTGACAGCCTGTCATTCTATGCTTACTGTGTCAAATGAGCAAGTTAAGCTGGTGAGAACTTAAACTTGGAAATCAGAAGGCCACTGGGCCCCCTGGCTGCAGCGGAAGTGGTGTAGTGTCAAGGTGTCAAGATGGTCACGTCATTCTGGCCTGAATTTGACAGCTTCACATTCTTAGTGAAGCAGAACAATCAAGGGTGCTGGCAAGGATGGTTTGGGATGCTTAAGAGCGAAAAGAAACTATGGCCCCCTGGGCCCCACAGAAACTCTGAGATTCCCCACGTGAATCAAAAACCAATCTAAGAAAAACACTGAAAATTGGGGGCTAGGGGTCTCTAGTTGCTGTGTGTTAGACTTGGTGTGATTAGAAGGCCCATTTTGAGTCATGGCCCTGCCACTTTCTAGCTCTTCATTTTCTCTGAACTTTGTATCCATCACCTGAAAATTGAGGATAAGTATATTGTCTTTTCAGATCTGCTGTGGAGAATTCAGTGAGAAAGGAAATAAAAACTGCTTAGTCCATAGTTAGGACTCTGAACTCAACGGTGCCATCCGTGGAAACTATTTGGGACTTAACATGCACATTAAGAAAATAAAAAATAATGGAAAGGTGAAAAAGCCCTTGAGTGTATTTCATTAAGATGATTAAGCTTTAAAGGGGATGAGAATATTTGCAAACCCGAAGTTGGTATTTTGAGCCTCCATTAAAAAGAAAAAAATCCCTGTATGAAAGGCAAATTCATCTTATCTTTTCCTGTTACGTGTTTGAGAGGGCCTTCTGACAGCTTTGGCCCATCAAGTATATTCTGATAACTGCACTTGCAGTGTTAGATAATGAACTTTACCGTCAGAGTGGACATTTAATTAACTATGGTGCCGTCCTTCCATGGAGACAGCGGCAGCTACTCAAGGGCCAGCATCTCCCTGACCACGGAATCCGCAGTGATATGTAGAGTGGGAAAGCCTCGAGCTGGGTTTTCTTTCAAAATGGCATTTAAATGTACACCAGATCCACATTTATCACTTTAATCTAAACTCTACTGTAAATGAACATGTATGGCCTCTGAGATCATACACTTTGCTAGAAGGAGGTTCATGTGCTGGCAGCTCCTGCCTGAAACATCATTTGTTCCAGTCCCCCAGCAAAGGCAGGCATCTAACAAGTCAAAACTATTTTCACTAATGAGTCCTGGCCTCTTTTAAAGCTGGAGTTCTCAATGTCTTCTCTCCTGTACCCATTTCATTGGGTCAGAATCGCACCCATCAGATGGGAAAGCTTCCCCATTAGGAATGCTCAGTCGTTGGTCATTTTTCTTAAAACTGAGTCATGGCAATGAGTGTCTAAGTGACTTGTCATTCTCAAAACTGTTCCTAAAAGGCATCTGGTCCTTGGTACTGCAACATGTAAAACATGTAAAACTACCTGTCAGACAGGTGACAGCCTTATAAATAAAGGACCAGAGGCATATAAGGGTGCACCTAGGTGGTGCGAATGAAAACGTTGCTCAAAGAGGCATCCATGAATCCAGAGCCCTGGCCTTTTTGCTGGTATCATTTCCTTCTCCTTCCCCTACCACTATCTTTTCTTCTCTCTCCTCCCTCCTGTCCTTCTGACCAATCTATTGAGTGAAATCTCAACATCGCATATTCCTTGACATAGTAATTTTTGAAAGCCAACACCAAAAGTTAGAATTAGTTTAAAGAACTGGGACTCCCACAAAATAGGGAATTCTGCCATAGGTTGAGCGTTTACCTACAATTTAAAGTGTGCACCAGCATGTTGTAGCCTTGGCCCTGTCCCTGGAGGAAAGACACTGTTTAGTTCACAAGTGATATCTGCGTATGGCTGAACATTGGTAAACGGAGGATGTAGATAACTTTGCAGACTTCTGAGAATTGCCGTAAGTAGCTGAGAGGGAAGGAACTTGAAAAGGACACCCTCGGTCTTATGAGACCGTAATAAGAGGTCTCTTATGAGACCTCTTATTAAAGTATGGCATGTTAAAAGTGATGGAGCTTTAGCTGTCTGTGTTTATGGATTCTATTAGTGTTTTAATACATTTTGTGTTAATATTCCTGAAAACATACAGTAAGATGACCTCTGTAACTGAGGCAAACATAATTTGATTTGGAGAATGCTTTGGCCATCTCCGGTAACCAATGCTGTGCCCTCGTGCATCAGAGGTGGTCTGTCTGGCAATTTTTAAGTTGTTCATATAATAAAAACAAATGGATAGATTCTATGAATGGGTTGAAAACAGATCCCCACGTATTTAGAAAGGGGATGGAAAGCTTTAATTCTTTTTTTTTTTTTTCTTTTTGCAGATCTAAAACTTGGACCTGATCCTCTGGGTATTAATGAAGCTTTTCAGTTTATTTAGTTTATTCACCCAGTTTCAAAGGGCCAAAATTTCTGAGGATAAGTGTTGTTTATGGGTTGAGCATCCTGCTTCTCCCCTCTGTTTCCTGGGTGAATTTTACCCAGCATCCACATTTCATCACATAAATTAAATCACATGAGCTCGTGTGCTGCTGTTCAAAACGCAGAGGTTTTTAACTCAGCACTTAAATAGGGAGCTGTACCTGAAGGCGGGTCCCATAAAACTGCTCTTCTCCACGTTTGAATTTGAGTTTTTCATACACGTGACATGTTTGGGACCTGGTGGCTTCTGTCAAGATAGGTCTTGCAGAAATGTGTGTCTCATGAAAAGGGTTTGTTGGTGTTTCCACTCTGTTGCTTGGAAAGGGTTTCTGTCTGGTCTTGGTGTTGCCCAGGCTGCTCTGTGAGCTGATGATGCCCTCCCTGTTCATTTGAGGTACTTTCTTCCTCAGGACTTCTGAGGGAAAACCCAAGACAACCCACAACAATCTCTATTTTGGTCTTATTTTTAATATAGCCGTGGGTAGTATGACAGTTGTTAACACTTGCCACCAACCCCAAATTATATAATGTGCTATGAAAATAAAAATCTCTGTGCCAACTCCTTCCCACTCTCAGAGGGGATAAGAAATCACGGAGAGCATAAAACTGACTCTGCATACCTGTGACCACCTTAAAATAACCTCACTCTCAAAAGAAATTTTGTTTCTCTTTCCCAAGCAACTAACTGCCCCACTGTGTCCCTGCTGTGTGCAAGTTTGGCCCTTTGGGAGACAAAAACTCTTACTTGTAGGGAAATAGGTGTAGGACCTCAGTGTTACAGGGCACTTAATAGCAGCCCGGGGGCCTGACAGAGTTAATGTAACATCCACGTCACCTGAACTATCAGGAGTTTGGTAGAAAAGAAGAGATGAATTATATTGGCTTCCATTCAGAGATTGAAAATCTGTGGTAATTTGAAGTTTCCGAAAATGTAGGAAAATGGGCTGGGCACGGTGGGTACACCTGTAATCTCAGCACTTTGGGAGGCCGAGGTGGGCAGGTCACTTAAGGTCAGGAGTTCCAGACCAGCCTGGCCAATATGGTGAAACCCTGTCTCTACTAAAAATACAAAAACTAGCTGGGCATGGTGGCAGGGCGCCTGTAGTCCCAGCTACTCGGGAGGCTGAGGCAGGAGAATCACTTGAACCTGGGACATGGAAGTTGCAGTGAGCTGAGATCATACCACTGCACTCCAACCTGGGAGACAGAGCGAGACTCCATCTCAAAAAAAAAAAAAAAAAAAAAAGTAGGAAAATTATTTGGGGCCAACACAAGAAAAAGGTTTACATTTTTGTCTCCTACCCTTTTTTTCCCCTTTCTCTCTTCTTATTTCTTCACTATTGCAAATGCTCTGTTATTTTTAAAATTATGCCTCTCCTGGTCTGGTGCGGTGGCTCAAGCCTGTAAGCTCAATATTTTGGGAGGCTGAGGCAGGCAGATTGCCTGAGGTCAGGAGTTTGAGACCAGCCTGGCTAACATGGTGAAACCCCCTCTCTACTAAAAATACAAAAAGTAGCTGAGTGTGGTAGTGCATGCCTGTAGTCCCAACTACTCAGGAGGCTGAGGCAGGAGAATCGCTTGAACCTGGGAGGCGGAGGTTGCAGTGAGCCGAGATCACACCACTGCACTCCAGCCTGGGTGACAGAGCAAGACTCCATCTCACAAAACAAACAAACAAACAAACAAACAAACAAACAAAAAACTCTCCCCGACCTGCACACACATACATACCTATACCACTAGATTTCTGGAAGAGTTAATACAGGTATATTCTGGCAAGGGGCCAGGTGACCTTAGGGTTCTTGGAACTTCACAGCACAGTGCGGATGTGTCACTTAGCAGTGACTGAAGGACACATTTCTTTTTCCTAAGCCTCTTTACCCTAATAACCAATTCAATCCTTCACACACACCTGCTATTGAGAAAGCACTTCTGTATTTCTTTTTTTTTTCCAAGCCAAACTCTACCTAGCTTTATAAAAGATACGTTCCATAAGCAATCATGGTATTTCAGGCAGGACATGGGTAGACAGTCGTTAACAGTATACAACAACTTTCAAACTCCCTTCTTCTATGGACTACCAATAATCAGAAAGCCAAGATAAAACCAAATAAGTCTTCATCTGATGCTCTGAACAGAGTAAGTTTAGAGTGAGGGTTGACATTTCACATTTAGCATGTTGTTTAACAACTTTTCACAAGCTGACCCTGACTTTCAGGAAGTGGAATGAAAATGGCAGAATTTATCTGAAGATCCACAATCTAGAAACGGAACCACTGCTCTTTTGAGGGGTGCCATCTCATTGCCATCACTGGAAAGTCCAGATTGTGTGACACACTGGTAACCAATGACTGGGGATCATGTCCCAACAGATGTCTGGCTTTAAGGGAGTTAAGCCTATGCTGAAAGGTGGAAAGGGAGAAGAGGACTTAAAAACAAATTTGTTTTTCCCTCCCACAAGGTTTTTGTGCCAAGGTGGACATGTGTGTCAAAGTCAGGGAGTCCCTCCTCCTGGGAGCCAAGAGGAAGTCTCTCAGAACTAGAAGGGAAAGGGAAAGGTGTTTTCCCCACATCAGTCTAGCTTCAGAGACATTCTATTAGGGACATATATCCTGTCCTCCAAAAACAGCAATGAAGTGTTCTATGTGCTAACAACATAGCTTAAAGTAAAACAAAATTCTGCATTTTTATAAAACTTGATAAAAAATAGTATTTCAAACTGTACAGTCATCAGAAGTACACAGTTATCAAAAATGCAGACACTTCACTTGGCATCTCCAGCACCTTCAGCTTTCTGGGCCTGGTCTTTTTTGGCAACTCCATTTTCTGTAGGGTTATTCCCCTCCTTGCCAGCATCAGCTTTCCCCTTTTTCCCTTTGGGTACCTTCTCAGGGGCCTTTTTAGGCTTGCTCTGGCTTTGGAGGAGCAGGTTTAGCAGACAACTTTGTGGATCTTCTCTGTGGTTCATCCTTCACCTTGGCTTCATCTCCTTCAGCATCCCCCTCAGCCTTTCTCTTGGGCATGCTGGCAACAACAGCGACGGGACGTAGGTGCTGGGCACAGGATGTGGTGGTGTGCGGGCTTTGGTCGGTCCGGGGGTCGTTCTCGCCTCTTCTTCTTCACACTGCTCCGTACTTCTGTATTTCTTACTCACCAGAGATGCAGACATCATACGAGCATCCCAGGCATTCCTTGGGCTTTATTTATTTATTTTTGAGACAGAGTCTCGCTCTGTCGCCCAGGCTGGAGTGCAGTGGTGTGATCTCGGCTCACTGCAGCCTCCACCTTTCAGGTTCAAGCAGTTCTCCTGCCTCAGCCTCCCAAGTGAGTAGCTGGGATTACAGGCTCCTGCCACCATGCTCGGCTAATTTTTGTATTTTTAGTAGAGACAGGGTTTCACCATGTTGGCCAGGCTGGTCTCGAACTCCTGACCTCAAGTGATCCGCCCACCTCGGCCTCCCAAAGTGATGGGATTACAGGCGTGAGCCACTACACCCGGCCCTATTTATTTATTTATTTTTAACTGAATGTCTCCTCTCTCTTGGGCAGGCTGGGATGCATGATCTCATGTGGGCACAGTCTCCTGGTGCCCAGATATGCACCTCTACAGTGGGGATGGCAGTGGTACCTTCTTCATAGGGAGAACACGTTTCTAGCCCATAGATTCTTCTGACATTCAGTAAATGTCAGGCATCCTTATAGTTATTAGTTGAAAGAATGTTGGTTGGGATTAGAAGTATATTATATTTAATTTAAAAAATTTTAATGTTAATTGTTATGGGTACATAATGGGCGTATATATTTATGAAATACAAGTGATGTTTTGATACAGGCATGCAATATGTAATAATCACATGAGAGTAATTGAGGTATCCATCTCAAGTATTTATCATTTCTTTGTGTTAGGAACATTCTAATTCCACCCTTTTCGTTATTTAAAATATATAATAAGTTATTGTTCACTGTAGTCACCCTGTTTTGCTATCAAATACTAGATCTTATTCATTCTATCTAGCTGTGTTTTTGCTCCCATAACCATAGAACTATATTCTGTGGTCATATAACCAAATAAAGCTAAGTAGGTCACTGAACAGTTGAGCCCAAATCTTGTTCCTCGTCAACTGAAGATACCTGGCTGGCTTCCTGCTTATAATAACAGTGGACACAGTCTTCTGGGGCCCAGATATGCACAGTGAGGCATAATGCATTTGGAGAAAAAGCGTTGGTTTCCAGAAAGAGTCCATGATATTATCATAGACGGCAGATGAAATTCCTGTCATGCAGTGAATAGTGGGGTAAAATCTCCCCTGTCATTGTGGGAGTCTTCAGCATCTGGCACACTTTTTTGTCCTTCACAAGCTCTGTGTCTATCTTTACTGGTTCCATTTTCTATTATTCCTCTTCTTGGGCTCCTATTTCCTGGATGTCCAGGGCTTTACACCCTGGAGCTAAGCGCTAGGGTGGCCACTTTCTGGATCTTGCTCTAACATTCCCCATACCGGGTGCACTGCTCACAATGGGTCATCTAGTGTTTTTCCAGCTTACCCGCAATGCTCATGATCACGTTACAGACTGTGCAAACCTAAGCCATCCCACCTGGTTTCTGTGCTCCTTTTCCTGGACTAAAGAGAGCGAGCTGAGGAAAGAGCAGAGCTGGGTGAGCTAGCTGGTAGAAAAGGTGCTTAGCTTCAGGGAAGCTTAAGTGCTCTAGAACTTTATTTCTTGTTGCTGTGTCTCATGCACCTGATATTGGCTATTTGAAACATTTTCTACCTTCCTCAGGCCTGCTCTCCTGCCTTTGGCCCATAGAAAATGACACAGTTTCTTGAAGTATCGCCTCCATTCTATTCCTGGTGTCCTGTTCATGTCTGGGCTATGGTAATGGCCTTCAGACTTTCTGTTCTCCAGTCTGTCCTTCACACTGCTGCCTTGTTAATCTTCTTGAAATGCCCCCAAGATTACCTTCCTGCTCAGACCATAGCTACTCACTGACAACACCGTTCAGACCCCTTGTATCTGACCCCTTGAGCTACCTTGCAACTTGGCACCTATGAGAACACTCTCACACTGCTGAACTTGCCTCACCTGAGCAGATCTTATGCTGTAGTTCGCTGGTACTCATATCCGATCCCAGCACTCTGCATGCATGCCTTGCCCCTTGTTTTCGGCCTCAGTCCAGTCTCACTCTTGGCAGAAGACTTTCTGGCAAAACTTAGTGTGGATAAGGGTTGATAGACTATGCAAGTTGTTATTTACTTATTATTTATTTCAGCCAACCCTGTAGTAAGTCCTTAATAATCTTTAATACTGCTTTTCCTACTATGGTAGTAATTATAGAAGAAGATTGAGGCTTACAGAAGATGAATAGCCTTCCAGAGTTTGCATCTCTAGTGGCAGAGTTGGGATTCAAACCCAAGTTTGACTGGTTTCCAAAGCTCGTGCTGTTCTGGACTCTTGTCGTTCCCAAACCACCACAGGCTCATGTGCCACCAACCAGAGCTGGGAGCCATTTTGCACTGGGTGTCTACTGTCCTTGGGGCAGACAATCACTGAATAAGTTGATGTTGCTTTTCAGGAACCCATTTACTAAAAGAAACAAAATGTGTCGGTTCCATTATTTATTCATTTAATTGCAAATCCCTCCTTTTCCCTCTATCATTTAAAGTTAGTATATGCTCTACTTTAATTAAAAATAATATTTTGGAAATAACTTAAAAACAGCTTAAGGTAATTGCAACACTATGGTATTCACAAAACCAAGTGTTGGCTTCCTGTGTTTTGTAGATGCTGTGCAGGGCATGTGTTTTTGACCTCTGTTCTGAATTACCGGGTTTATTATGGCTTTCTCTTCACACCATGGGCTTGTCCTTTCTTGGACTTACCATGGTTTTAAAGTAGGTGATTGTATGTGGAAATAACGAATGTCCACTTCCGTCTCCTGTGCTGCTGACACGGCCTCTTGAATGCCTAGCATGATGCAGACACATAATAGGCATCCAACCAATCAGTATCTGTTGAAGTTTGAATGAATGAATGAATGAAAATATGAATGAATGGAGATGCACCTTTATTTGGGTATCCTATGCTGGATTTTTAGAAAAGTTGGTTGTAAAAGGAATTTTTAAAATTGAATTCTACTATAAAACTGAAAATTAATTTATTTGTATGGAGATACTAACAATAAATTTTGGAAACATTTGAAGAAAGGAATAAGACAGAGGTCAGTTCCTCTGTCTTTTTGTTACACAGAATTTTTTGTGAGATTCTTCCACTTACTACCCCATTTTTTCTTGGCAATATCTGTGGCCGCCTTCAGGCATCAGTCATGATTCTTGCTGTTATAATAAAACAAAGCCTTATATAAGAAAGATATGCATATTCCTGACACTTAATTCCATTCACAGAAAAGTAATGCTTGGTTTTCTATAAAAAAAGTATCCTAAAGAGGTATAGCCAGCATCCGTAGCAAAGTAATCCATAACTTACTGTTTTCTTGGTCAGTGTTCCTTCCTGTCAGGCAAAGTTAAAATCTTTCTTTTGCAAGTGGAAAAGCCGATGTTCATAACTACTGCTGATTGTGCCCATTTTAGAGCAGGCTGTTTCCCTCTGCCAGGAAGATGTCCAGTTCTAGGGTATGGAATTTGTCTTTGTCAGTAGGCATCTCTTCATCTTATTTGTTGATTCTTCATTGTTCTGAAACCTCTCGTCCCAGAGGTTAGCTTCAGTTCCGGGAAAACAAGGTTTTCCAAATAAAGTCCACTTCTGCTCTGCCGTGTTTCATTCGTTATTTTCACTGTCAGCTCAGAATGCTCACCTGGAAAATGCCAGTGCTCTGCTGGTTTTTCTGTAGTCCTCTCACTTTCTAATTGTGTGGCTTCAAGGGCAGGACATTATGCTCTCATTCATTACAGTCTCTAGGCCACTTTTCTCCCAAGGCTTTCTGGTGCATATCAGCCAAAACATCAGCAATATCTTATTATAGCCCATGGGGTTTGTGTGGGACTTAAATTTCCTGAGGTGCCAGACTTCCAGGAATTCTACTTTCCAAAACATGGGGTTGCCTCTCAGTGAAAGCAATGTCTTTCTTTATCCAGCTCTTGGCTGCCCTGTAGTGACTGTGATGAACCGCAGATTTGTTCATGGATGCTGGCAGTTAACTTAGTTTTGTAGCAGGGGTTGGATTAAAGCAAGGTGCCTTTATTTAGCTGGGAAAACAAAAGATTGTAGGGGGCCATGGTTAAATGTCTACCAGTACTTAAAGAGCTATCGCATAGAAAAGCAATTACACTTAATGTAGGTGGCGTCAGAATGCAGCGCTAAGATGCATTGATGGGCTGGGCAAAAGTTAGAGGGAGGCCAGTGTGGTGGGGTGGAGGGGACAGGATTTCTTGTGCATAGAGCAGTGTGAAAGGAGGGTGATGGCGTCAGACTTCCAGTTCTCAGAGACAGGGGTGGGAGGGTGTTTCAGGTTAGGCTGGATGACTGCTGGTGGAGGGTGGGATGGGGACGTTGTGCAAAGGATTCTTGCAAGGGATGGTTGCAATAGATAAATAGATAATTTAAAAAGATGCCTTCCAGCTCTGAAATCCCATGGTTTTATTATGCTAAGGTAAGCCATTTTAGGGCGGCTTCACTCTTTTCCTTTCCCTTTCTCTTTCTTTTTCCCTCTGTAATTGTGGAATCTATTTGTGTGTGTGGCTTATGCTAAAGAAGTCTTAATCATGTATTATTTCCTATCCTCTTACTTTGAAATGGTCAGACTTCTAGCTGAGTTGTGTTTGGACACTGTAGAGGGAGGCAGGGTGTCTGTGTACAGTTGTGCTGGCTGTTTACTGCACAAAGGACAGAAATAAGGGGCTAAACTTGAACACATACTCTGCTCACCAAGCTACCCAGAGGAAGAGTCTATCTTTCCAGTTTGCGGAAAGCGCCATCAGCTCACCAAGCTGAGTGCCAGAGGGGCTAGGTCTCCCCAGAAGAGGCATAGTTTTCTAATCTGTTAGATTAGAGGTTTCTAGTCTAATCTGAAGATGCTGGTCATGACTCTAGAGGGAGGCATAACATATCATTTTTAATTTATCAGGATTGACAAAGTTAAGTCTAGACACATCTGTGAATTCCGTGGTGGGCTGTACAAACACAGTGCTAACTATTGCTACTAACGGTGCAAAGTTCCATTAAGCATCCACGTATTTCTGCGGACTCACCAAGCATTCAGGTCCTTGGAAGCATCTGGAGGATTTGCTCAAGTTTTCACTTTTCATCTGGATATTTGACATTGTGTGCACACAGCTCTGTGCATTCTCCTTCTAGCCCAGGAGATACCTTTTGACTCTTCCATTCACCCTCAATCCTCAGGGGCAATAAATTTGGTTGAAAAGCAGTTGAGGATTTATGAATGTGAGGCACATAAAACCCCTTTGGATTCTCAGACTTACACTAAACAAACTTGTGAGTGTGCCAGTGAAGAGGAAAAAGTTTAAAAAATCCAGCACGCCACCGGCAAGGTTGGTTATTTTTTAAAACAACAACAACAGTAAACAAAATGGAAACAAAACACAGGTCGCGTTGCTGATACCAGGCAGCAGTTCTTTGAGCAGGCGTGAAGAGATGCAAAGGTTGCTGTGCATTTGTGAAGTGTCCCCAGAGACAGATTCCTTAAGCCTTTCTCCACCCTCTGGCCTTGTCACTGTTCCTCCCTCCTCTGGAATGTGGAGGAAATACTCCCCACCCATCCATTCACAAAAACCCTGGAAGAGAGCCATCTTCCCTCCACTTTTCTCATCTGCCAGCTCCTGCTCTGTTCTCTGGCCCCTCTGCATCGCCTGCCCTCAGTGCCATTCTCAGTCAGCAAGGGCAGAACTCTCGCTGTCCCCTGCCTTCAGTGTCAGCCCTGTGACTGTTGTCCTGCGACCTGTTTCTTATGCCCAAATACCCTCAGTCGCCTGAGTTGAATACACTCCATGCTTCTGTGCAAGTTCATGAGTTGGTGCCATTTCTTTTTAGCTACCCTGATGCTTTTGTGTTTCTGTTTTTTGTTTGTTTGTTTGTTTGTTTTCCCTTTGAGACAGGGTCACTGTCGCCCAGGCTGGAGTGCAGCGGTGTGATCTCGGCTCACGCAGCCCCGACCTCCCGGGCTCAAGGGGTCCTTCCACTTCAGCCTCCTGAGTAGCTGGGACTACAGACTTGCACCTTCACACCTGGCTAATTATTTTATTTTATTTTATTTTGAGCAGAGACAGGGTCTTGCTGTGTTGCCCAGGCTGGTCTCAAACTCCTGGGCTCAAGCAGTTTGCCAGCCTCGGCCTCCCAAAGTGCGAGGATTACAGGTGTGAGCCGCCACACCTGACACAATTTTGTGTTTCATTTCTCTCTTTGGAAATCTTCACAGTCTTTAATTACTACAAATCAGTAGTTCCCACATTGTTGGCAGTAAGAAATGGAAAAAATATCTGCCCTCCCCCCTGCCCCCTCCCCCCCAAAAAGATACTGTGGGGCAGATACCAACATAGGGATACCAGATATTTGTCCAAATATGGGCATGGCAGGGCTGGGGTAAGTTGGGACACTGGAAAACAGCAAACAATTCCCAGAGCATTCTCTGCTGTCATTATCATTTCACAACACAAAGGCTGTTTTCACACCACGAAGTAGGAAGAACAGATTATTGAGCAGAGGACATTCTTTGAAAACGAGTAACTTTAGCTGTGTGAAACATTCATCACTTCAATCCTTCTTGTTCTCATTTTGTGTCTATTTATTCGATATAATTACAGATTTCCAACCAGTATGTAGAGGCCACTGCTGCAAATGATTCTAAAAGAAGGGGCTCTTCTGTCCAGCAGCAAAACAAATACAGAGCCCACCAGGGAGGCCCACCTTACCTGGGCAGGAAGCTACCAGATGCCTTGGCAGGAGCCCGTCCTTGCTCATGTGGCCATAAGATCTGTTGTGACTAGGGTTCCTATTGCAGCTGGAGGGACACAGAGATTAGGAGCACCTTGCAGCCTAGATTTCTGCAGGAGCAAGAGGGGTGGGCATTGGACCCTGAGGCCTTAGGCTGGGGACAGCACAGTTCTGAGGGCCAGGTGCTGAGTGGGTGTCTGTGAGCATGCTCAGCCTCTGGGCTGTGCTCTCAGAGGACGTGCAGATATCAGACATTTACAGTGAGCAGCATGGAAACTGTGGGCTGCATGAGGATGCCTGTTGGACAGTGAGGCCAGGCTGCCCAATTACGGAACATGCTGGAACTGCTGGGGAGATGGAGGCCAGAAAACACATGCTTCTTCCTGCTTGCCCGGCTGCTCCACCCCTGCCTCTTTTGGCTTTTATACTTTCCAGCCTGCTTGGCCAAAAACCAAATGCAAAAAGGATGAGAGAAACCTTTAGGGGCTAAAAGGAAGGTTCAACATTGAGGTATGTACTGAGAAATTTGATTTCCTGGTGGGGTGTCTGGGCCCCTTGGATAAGCGGATGTACCTCGGGCGTGACCTCACACCCCGCTCATTAAAATCAGTCTTATGTGACTGCAGACGTGGAGGTGCTTGTTTACGAGAGACAGAGCTGCCTCTTTGCTTGAGGAAAATTGATTTCCATTCAACAGATGTGTATGGAGAGCTGGTTCCCCCCAGGCTAGCACTGGACACACACAGTCTATTAAGGCCCAGCCCTAAGTGGGAGGATTCACACCTTGCAGATTCTGCTGTTTGCTTGATGAAGTGGAACTAAAGAATGCTGTTTTTAAATTCAGATGTACATTTCCTGAAAAGATTTTCTATCATCTGTAATCAACTTAAGTACATATTATCTTCTTTTTAAATCTTTCCCTGATTTTCTTTGTCCTTCCCCACGGGGTCATCCTATCTCCCCATCTCTCATTTTCCTCTTACTTCCTTTCGCTTCTCGCTTTTCTCTCTATGCCAGTGCATTTTCTTTTTCATGGAGTTTTGCTTTTATTTAGAGTAATTTTTATAAATATTTGAAACTAAATTTATGCTTCTCAGAAACAAGATTCTTTCTGAAAACATACTTTGGGTGATAAAGATGTAATCTGCTTCCAAATCTTTCCAAATCTGGGTGTAAATTATGAAACAGAAAAAAAAAGAAGCAGCCATTTAGTACCTGATTATCAGTCCACATCAAGCCAAGTTCAGTGTGTCTTCCTGAATTTGCCCACTTGAATTCAGGGCACACAGTAGCAGGCACATGTCAGACCAGGAGTTAGAAACACACGGCTTCAGGACTGGCCATGAAGGACCAGGGCAGATTATTTATTCTGTTTAAACCCCAGTTTCCTCACCTGTAAAATGAAGGCAATTTCACAGTGTTTCTTTGGATAAATTCAGATAATAATTATCAAAGTTCCTGGCAGTATCACAGTCTTAATCTGTTCAGGCTGCTGTAACAAAATACCATAAATGGAGTGGCCTATAAACAGTGGAAATTTATTTCTCACAGTTCTGGAGACTGAGAAGTCTCAGATCAAGGTGCCAGCAGATTTGTTGTCTGATGAGGACCTGTCTTCTTGTTCATAGATGGCCTTCTTCTCACTGTGTCCTCACGTGGTGGAATGGCCAGTAGGTTCTCTGGGGCCTCTTTAAAAGGAACCCCATTCATGAGGGCTCCACCCTTATGAACACCTCCCAGTTGCCATACTGCCAAATACCATTACATTGGGGATTAGAGTTCAATATGTGAATTTTAGAAGAATATATTCAGTCTATAGCAATGTTGTAACTTTAAATGTTTCCCTGAATCAATCCATCTTTAAACCTTTTTTAAGCCAAGAGTTTGAATCTCAGAAATGTGTGTTTATTAAATGATGATTTCATAATCTCACACCCATTACACATAGTAATCTCAGGAGTGGTTCATTGATTCAGTAAATATTTGGAAATGCCTACTTTATGCCAGATTCCTTGCTGTGTTTATGGGATTCAAAGATTAGTAAGACATTTTTCCTGCCCTGCCTGTTTACCCACTGTAGAGATGGGAAGTGGGAAATGCTAGAGCGGATGTGTGAACAAGGCTGGAGGGTGCAGATGTCAGGGCGTCTTCACAGGAGACTGAACTGGGTACTGAAGGATGTTGGGTACGCAGTATGTCTAGGTAGGTTTTACGTGATGCATTATCTTCTTTTCTGACAACGTCTTTAATTTAGACTAATGTTAACTTTTGGAGAAGTGAAGTTCAGGATTTTACTGAAGATGATAGATTCCTAACTACTGGCCTAACTGTCAGGCACCGTTTTATTTTTCAATGCTTTCATCCTCTTCAAGTGGAGACCGTAAGTATGCTCATATACTTGTACAGGGCACCAAACAAAGCACATCGTCCTCAGAGATACAGTGAACAGTCAAGGAAAGAGATGCACAGTGAATACTAGAAAGTCAGCTGGCCCCTCACGTGACACCCACATGCCTAACATCATCATCAGCACCATCATTACTATTGTTCTCACTTCTTTTATTAACTCTGTTATTATTTATGGTTCATGGT
This sequence comes from Pan troglodytes, assembly GCF_028858775.2. Taxonomy (NCBI): domain Eukaryota; kingdom Metazoa; phylum Chordata; class Mammalia; order Primates; family Hominidae; genus Pan; species Pan troglodytes. The sequence continues at coordinate 47,285,178 of NC_072404.2, forward strand.
AATGCATTATCAGATTGTAGCACTTTTATTTCTACCTTTTCCTCTTTTCTGAGTCTCTTCACATGCCAATCTACATCTGAAGCTTGAGAGACAGATTTAGGGCCCCATCCTGACTCCTTATCTTGGGTTATCTTGGGTGCTCTTGGATAGGTGATTTAATGTCTTTATGCCTCAGTGTTCGCAGCTGAGAAATGAGGATTCAGATATCTACATCACTGGAATGTGAAAAGGACTGGGTGAGGTCATGTGTGTTAAGCATAGCACTTGGCCAAAGTGTAATAGCTGAAGAAATAGTTGCAGAGAGGTTCCCTAAGTATCTTGGAGACTCAGTTATCTTGGTTCCCCAATTACATAGTGAGCTGCTTTCAGAACTTGAATCAAAGCCACAGTCTTTTGCCTCCTAGTCCTGCTTTTTTTTTTAATAAGATACATTTGATCTTTGAATCATGTCACTGTATAAATCGGAGATTGGATAAAAAGTTCAGCTATTTATGGCACTGTGGGGGGTTTAAGGACATGTGTACAAGTTTTTGATACTCCTGCCCTCAGGAGGTGGGACTTCCTTCCTCTTTCCTTAATGACTTACTTCCAGTGAAGTGATGGGATGGCACTTCTAAAATTAGATTACAAAAGGACTGTGACTCAGGTGGCTCTCTTGCCCTCCCTCTTGAATCCCTCACTCTGGGGTGGACAGTGGCCATGCCATGAGGACACTCAGCTGGTGGAGAGGCTGTATGGGGAGGAGCCAAGTCTGGAAACATACTCTCCCCCAGTCAGGCCTTGAGGTGACTGCAGCCTCCTGAGAGACCCTCAGCCGGAGCCACCCAGCTAAGCCGCTTCCGGATTCTCTACCCTCCAAAAGTGTGAGTTAATACATGTTCACTATTTTCACCTGCTACATGGAAGGTCAATTGTGATTAACTCAGCATCTATCTGCAGAATGGAGTTCAAAGCGTCTTAAGCTTTGAGTTTGCTGTATGTTATAATATGCCACAATTAGGCATTTCTGCGCCAGGGTGACCGGCGAACTGAGATGGCACTCCCATATCCTTGTATTCAGGGGGTTGTTAAAGACAAAAGTTTCAAATGACCCTGCTTGACTTAGGGACAAGCCGGAGCAGGATTGCTGTTCACCTGCAGTTCAGCTCACCATGTCTGAGCCTTAGATAATTTACGTCTTATAGCAGAAACATTTAGAATCATAAATGTTCTAATCCTAGGCATGGGAAGAGATTTGGTGTAACTTGCCTGATGAGGCACTGAAGCCCAGGAAGTTAAGTGCACACCCAGCCTGTACAGCTGCTCGGTGGCTGGGCTGTTGAGGTTTTCCTCCTGCATCAGCCAGGGCTATTGGGTTACATGCAACAGAAACTGATTCCAACCCTTGCACCAACAGGAATTGCTGGGATGACATAGAATTGTCTTAAAATTGTCAGAAAATCTCAAGAAGCAGGTGCTGTAGAGGCATAGGAAGCAGGCGTGAGAGTCTGCCTGGGGGAATGAGCTCTGACTGCTTCTCCTTCCCCCAACTCAGGCTCAGGACTCAGGCTTTCAGCAGAGGCTGTCTGCTATCAGAGCCAGGTACCCTGGCTGTCTTGGGCAGTGAGGCTCATGGATTTTTTAAAAAAATGATTCCTCAGGGATCTAGAACTAGAAATACCATTTGACCCAGCCATCCCATTACTGGGTATATACCCAAAGGACTATAAATCATGCTGCTATAAAGACACATGCACACGTATGTTTACAGCGGCATTATTCACAATAGCAAAGACTTGGAACCAACCCAAATGTCCAACAATGATAGACTGGATTAAGAAAATGTGGCACAAATACACCATGGAATACTATGCAGCCATAAAAAATGATGAGTTCATGTCCTTTGTAGGGACATGGATGAAATTGGAAACCATCATTCTCAGTAAACTATTGCAAGAACAAAAAACCAAACACTGCATATTCTCACTCATAGGTGGGAATTGAACAATGAGATCACATGGACACAGGAAGGGGAACATCACACTCTGGGGACTGTTGTGGGGTGGGGGGAGGGGGGAGGGATAGCATTGGGAGATATACCTAATGCTAGATGACGAGTTAGTGGGTGCAGCACACCAGCATGGTACATGTATACGTATGTAACTAACCTGCACAATGTGCACATGTACCCTAAAACTTAAAGTATAATAATAATAAAATAAATAAATAAATAAAAAGATACTAGCAAATGAAATTCAGCAGCATATTAAAGCAATTATACATTAAAAAAAAAATTGAGACAGAGTCTTGCTTTGTCGCCCAAGCTGGAGTGCAGTGGTGCCAACATGGCTCACTGCAGCCTCCACCTCCCGGGTTCAAGCAATCCTCCTGCCTCAGCCTCATGAGTAGCTGGAACCAGAGGTGTATGCCACCATACCGGGCTAATTTAAAAAAAAAAAAATTGTAGAGACCAGGTCTTGACATGTTGTCCAGGGTGGTCTCGAACTCTTGGACTCAAGCAGTGCTCCCACCTCAGCCTCCCAAAGTGCTGGGATTACAGGCGGGAGCCACCATGCCAGTCCTGGATTTTTTATTTATCACCCCAGAATGCCTAAATACAGTAGGAGAGAAGTTAATTCTGCAAAGGAAATCAGAGTTCTGTGGGAAGAAGGAATAGATGCTTCACAGCCAGAAAATGACGATGGGCATACTGCACATGCTTTCCTCTTCTCAGCTCTTCTGAGGGTTGTTAGGTTCTTTGTTTCTTGTCAATATTTACTGCTACTCCTACTCACAGGAGAAGAGAATGTAGCCTCTTCAAAAGTCACTGGTGTAGGGCGGCCTTCCCAAAACAAAATTGTAAGGAAACCCAGGTGTGTATGTTTGCTAGCACTGCCAGAACAAGGTACCACAGACTGGGGGCTCAAAACAACAGAAATTTATTATCTGTCAGTTCTGGAAGCTGAAAGTCCAAAATCAAGGTATTGGTAGGGCCATCCTCCCTCTGAAATCTTAAGGGAGGATCCTTCCTTGCCTCTTCCAGCTTCTGGAAGCCCCAGGCAATTCTTGTCTCATGGCAGCATCACTCTCTGCCTCTCTTCCATGGCTGTCTTCCTGTGGTGTGTCTGCGTACAAACCCCCACCCCCTCTTCTTTTTTTTGGAAAGAGTCTTGCTCTGTCACCCACGCTGGAGTGCAGTGGTGCAATCTCAGCTCACTGAAACCTTCGCCCCCTGGCTTCAAGTGATCCTGCCACCTCAGCCTCCCAAGTAGGTGGGACTACAGGCATGCACCACCACACCTGGCTATTTTTTTTTTTTTATGTTTGTAGAGACGGGGTTTTACCATGTTGCAGAGGTTAGTCTCAAACTCCTGAGCTCAATCGATCTGCCTACTTTGGCCTCCCAAAGTGCTGGGATTACTGGTGTGAGCCACCACGCCCAGCCACAGATCCCCTCTTATAAAGACACTAGGAGTATTGATTTAGGGCCCATCCTAATGACCTCATCTAACCTGATTGTTTCTGCAAAGCCCTATTTCCAAATATGGTCACATTTACATATACCAGATGTGAGGGTTTCAACATATCTTTTAAAGGGACACAGTTCAACCCACTGCACCAGGCAGCTGTGGCTTCCTCCTTCCACAGCATAGAAGGTGGCCACATGCTGCTGGACTTTCACAGTCACAGTCCCTTTATCTGTGCTTTGGCTGCACCGGGCAGCTCCCAAGTCTTTGTTTTCAGCTCCGTGAGAAAACACTGGGGTTGGGAGTGGGAGACACTGGTATTGATTGACTTGGCATGTTAACTACCCACTTGCTATGAGAAAGCTGCCTGTGTTTAGACTTGAAGAGGATGACACAGACTTTATAAACACATTATCCAATGAGCAGCTCTTCATTACAAAGACATGTTGATGCTGGTTACAGAGAAAGAGAGTGGATTGGCATTAACGTGCCCGTGATCCTCATGGAGAGAAAATACTTTGGCATGTGCATGCTGTCACAGAGACTTCTAGAATGTCAGACTGTTTTGAAAGTGTGTTTTGTCTTATATTTAAAATATCATGGCCAGATGCAGTGGATCATGCCTGTAATCCCAGCACTTTGGGAGGCCAATGTGGGAGGATCACTTGAGGCCAGAAGTACGGGACCAGCCTGGGCAACATAGCAAGACTCTGTCTCTACAAATAATTTTTTTTAAATTAGTGAGGTGTGGTGAGTGCCTGTCATCCCAGCTACTCAGGAGAATCACTTGAGTTCGGGAGGTCGCAGCTGCAGTGAGCTGTGATCGCACCTCTGCACTCCGCACCTCTGCACTCCAGCCTGGGCAACAGAGTGAGACCCTGTCTGTAAAAATAACTAACTAAACTAACATATCTCTAAAAATAATTAAATACATATAATATGTTCATTGCACAAAAATTTGAAGTTACAGAAAAAAACAAATCTAGTAAATTACAAATATGTTTACTGTTAACGAAAAAAACCTGTTAAGTATGCTCTATTTCAATTATTTCATGTATTGATTGAATGAGTCATTGGTTGGTTGGTGGATTGCTTTTCAGTTATAAAAACAATGTGTATGGGAGATGGTGTTGAATTCAAAGGAAGTAATCACTCAAAGTGAGCATTATTGGGAGAATGTGAAACCTTGGCTTGCATATATATGTATTTCCTAACCCGAAGTTTTGGCCTTAAGCTGATCAAACATGTCAAGTTACTATCAATATAGCAACTGGTTGCTCTGAAAATGGCATGTCCAGGGATCCCTATGTGGATAGTGGGGAAGAGGGCGGAGCATGAAGTCCCTGGGCAGAACTCACTCAGCCTTGGTAAATTGTACTCCTTGATATCACCACCCTCTCCTTGGCACGGGGGAGCAGGCAGGAGATAGAGCCACTCTCAGGGCAGATGTATCCCTGGATGAATGGCGACAGCTCTTCCTTTTGGATGTCCCACTGTTAGGATCACCCACAAGGGTCCCCTCTTCTACCCACCCAAGCTTATGTATTTCAGCCTCAAAACACTCTGAGAGAATAAATAGGAATTGGGTTGTGATATTTGCGACCTATCCTCTCTGTAGCCAAGCAGGATAAAGAGAGTTCTATACTGGGCCCATTTTATTTCCGTTTTCTCTTGGGGTAGCTGAAAAATCTGACCCAATGGGGAATAAGGGACATTTGTAATTGGGGTGAAAAGCATTGCTAGAAATGAGGCATCGTGGTAGTCCCAAATGATAGGGTGGAAGATAGCCTAAATTGACACAGCACTTTCCAGCTTGTAAAGCATATTTATAAACATGATCTTATTTTGGTTTGGATTCCTAAAATGACCAGTAGGTTTATATGGCAGGTTTTACACCTGAGAAAATGGATGTTCAGAGATATGGAGTCATGTGTACAAGGTTATTCTGGGGAACTGCCTCAGAGCCCTCTGCTGTACATCGAATAGGAGCCCCATGAAGCAGAAACACATCACCTCCCTGATCCTATAGGTGAGGAAACTGGGACTCAAAAACTTCAAGAGGGAAGGCCCCTGAGGTTTTTTTTTGGAAATGGCTGACATGGGGCTAAAATGTAGAGCATCTTTTTCCGTTAGCGTCGGTCAGTTTTTAGTACATTACACAGAGACAGAGAGATGGAGATAAAAACAAACTTTTCTATGGTCTAATAATGAGAATTTGTTCAGCGTGTGATGAGGAGGGCATGTGCAAGTACATCCACATTGATTCCTGCCTTCCCACAGCCACTGAGCACTCTTCTTCACGTGTCGTTTCTCTCTGTGGTCACACCTGCAGGCTGTGGAAAATAAATCTGCTTTAGGGAGTCAAGGCTGTGGCTTTAGGTCCTCACTCTTCCACTTTTCAACTGTGAGTCATTGGGCTTATTGCTTAACCTCTCTGAGCATAATCTGATCCGCAAAGAGGAGATAATATCATATGCCTCCTGGGATTGTCATGGGATTTGAATAAGGCCAGTAAGTTCTCAGAAATGGGCTAGGCACACAGGAAGCAGCTGGTAGATGATTTTCCCTCCCTGGTATGTCTGGTATAGAACATATACCCTGACATCTGTCCACTAGGGGTGTTGTAGAAGGACATGGCCTGAGCAGAACTGAGGCCCTTGAAGGTTGTCATGGAGAGGAACATAGGCTCATAAAGCCAAGTTCTGCAGAATTACACATTTACTCACTTCAGGACAGAGAAAATGGCATGATAATTTTTAAAAAGTTATTTTTTCTTCTTTCAAAGGACAAAGGCTTGAGGGAGACATTTTGTTAAATTTTAGATCAGTAAATGCTGTTTGCCAAGTAATGTCTAAGAGAGGGGATCCTGGCCATTTCCATGGACACGAGAGCCCCTGCTGGGTCCCGTGCTCCTGGCAGGCTGCTGGTGTCCAGGGGAAGGGGGGCTCCCGGGGTAGGCCTCAGGCATCACCTGCGTCTCCCTCCAGCATCTCCCCTCGTGCTTAACCAGAGCCTGGGCCAGGGCCTGTGAGGCTGAGACCGTCTGGGGTCTGATGCCTGCTGCTTCCTGTCTCACATCTCCCGCCCCCTGCCCCTCCATCTTCCAGGGGGAGCGACTGTCTCTAATAGGGTGGCTGTGACAGATGCTGTGGGAATTCTGAGTTTGGGATAATGAGCTGTCATATGTCATTTCACTTAAACACAATAATACAAATATTTTGATCAAACATTTTCTCCAGCTGTTGAGCGAAAGCAATAAAAGCAGCAGGGAGTGCCAGTGAATTCTCTGTTTCTGAAACGCTTTACCCTTTAAAAGCTGTTGCCTGTTAACTCCTTCTATCTCTGTCTGTCTCCTTTCCCTCTCCTTTTCCTGGCCTCTCTGATTTCCCACTGCATGCCTAGTCTGGGGCTATAAATAAAGAGGCTGAATTCAGGGATGTGAAGGGGGTGAAATTGAGCACAGCTTTTTATTAAAACATCCCTTAGGCTGGCCGCAGAGCAACCGCAGCTGCTGTGAACTTGTAAAACCTGGCTTGGCCTGGCCACTGCAGCGCAGCCTCCAAGTGTTTCCCCAACCCTCACCATCACATCCAACTTTTAGGCAACAGTCTTTTGAGATAACCTATCTTTGATGGCACCAGGCCCTTGGAGCTCTGTGGCTGGAGTCTGATTTCATGGCTGATTTCCATGGCAGAGTTCTCTGGGCCCTTGCTGCTTACTCTCCATGCTCTGACCTGGCTTCTGGAATCTCTTCCTTCCCCCTCTCCAGGCAGAGAGGGATGTGGCTGCTTAAGGCAGGCAAAGTGGAAGGTCAGGAGTCTGAAGGGACCCTGGACACCCGCTCTTGGAGGATCTTAGCAATTCTCCTTGCCAGTGGGCAGCAAAGGTGTGACCGCTTTGAATGCGTCCTTCAGGCTGAAACTCCCAAGAGGAATGCCCTGTACCCTGCTCCCCTTTTAAACCATGACCTCTGACTCAGCAATGCTACCAAGTTTGAAGTTTCTCCCGTGAGCCTGCTGTTTAGGGGTGGGACCAGATCAGGTGCTTTACTTGACACTGGACACTCTTTAAAGCCAGCCCGTTCCTGTACTCTCCCATCCCTCTCCTTTATTTCTGGGGAAGTGAGTTTGAGCTAACCTGCGTCCTATTCTGGATTCTAGGGACCCTGACTCCATCGGTACTCTCCTCTCTCACTTCATTCTTCCTCCACTTCGGTGGCTCCAGTGCCTTCCACCCATAAACAGAGTCAAAACACCCACACAGCACTCCTGGCCTTGGGTCTTCTCTAGCTGCTGTCCTGTCTTCTCTATTTGCAGCCGAACATCCCGGAGTGCACCACAGTGTTCACCCTGGCTTCTCCACCCGTCAGCTCCCTGCAGCGCACACACCCTGGCTCCGGAAGCTGTGCATCTTGCCTGAAACTGCCTCCTCCCTCTGGCCCCTTGGAGGCCCCTGACTGGTGGTTGTCCTGTGTCTCTCCTATTTCCTCCTTGCACAACTCTGCTTCCTCCCCTCATCCCTTAACTGCCAGCCTCCCTCCAGGTTTCCTCTTCCTGTACCTTCCCTGGAGATTTCACTAACTCTGATGTCACCATCCACTCCTGTGATCGCCTCTCCCGCCTCCATCTCCAGGCTAGACGTGGCTCTCAAATCCCAGATCCACCTCCCTCCAGACATCTACCAGGAGCCTGGCTGTGGTGGTCACCTCAAACCCCACCTGTCTCAGGCTGAATCCATGCTTTCTCCTCCCTCCTCTTGTGTCCTCTCCTGCTTCCTTCTCTGTTGCTGCCTTGGTCCCAGGACCATCATTAACACTCACCTGGGCCAGAACCTTAGAGTCAGCCCACCTTCCATCTTTCTCTTCTCACCCATCTCCTGAATCCTTTACTTCTGCTTCACCCAGAGCCCCTCCTCCATCCCATTCATTTCCATTCCCACTGCCCTACCTTGGTTTTTTGAGTCTTTACATCTCTTGTTCTCCACCTTCATTTCATTCCACTCCAACCCATTCTCCATGTTACCACCAAAGTAATACTTCCAAAAGATGTGTTTGATCATTCCAGTCTCCTGCTGAGCCTTCCGTGCTCTCTTGCATGGTGTAGGAGCCCTGCACAGGCCTGGCCTCATCTTCTTGCATGCTTCCCTGGTTCCCGGAGGGTCTCCAGCAGCAGCAGCCTCATCCGGGAGCTTACTAGGAATGCAAATTCTCAGGCTCCACCCCAGGCCTACTGAGTCAGAAACTGCTGGGGTGGAGCCTAGCAATCTTCATTGTAACAAGCTCTGCAGGAACTTGGAGGCAAGGTCAAGTTGGAGGACCGATGCCGGAAAGCAACACTGAGTTGCTTAGGAGTCACCAAGCACGCCCTTGCCCCCGAGCAGGCTGTGCTTGTCTGTGGTGTCTTTTCTCCACACTCCTGGTCACCTTTCTGAGCAAGGCTTTTCCTCAAGGAGAGGAGGTTCCTCTGGCCCTCATCCTTCCCCTACCTAGTCCTCTGCCCACTGCTCCCTCATGTGCGGTCTTTGGACCTGGGATGCTTTTGAGCTGTTGTGCTTGTGGGTGGCTTTGTGACTCCTCAGTCCACGTGCTTCCTTCCCCTCTGGGGCTCCTTGGAGCAACCGGCTTATTAGGCTTTTGGAATCCATGGGGCCTGGTACCTGGCAGTGCTGCTTAGATCTGCAGAGTGAATTGTCTTTTTTTTTTTAATTAATTTTTTTTTTTTTTGACACAGAGTCTCACTTTGTCACCCAGGCTGGAGTGCAGTGGCTTAATCTTGGCTCACTGCAACCACTGCCTCCCAGATTCAAGCAATTCTCCTGCCTCAGCCTCTCGGGTAGCTGGGATTACAGGTGCCCACCACCATGCCCTATTTTTTTGTATTTTTAGTAGAGATGGGGTTTCAACATGTTGGCCAGGCTGGTCTTGAACTCCTGACCTCAAGTGATCCACCTGCCTCAGCCTCCCAAAGTGCTGGGATTACAGGCGCCCACCACCATGCCCTAATTTTTTGTATTTTTAGCAGAGACGGGGTTTTACCATGTTGTCCAGGCTGGTCTTGAACTCTGGACCTCAAGTGATCCACCTGCCTCAGCCTCCCAAAGTGCTGGGATTACAGGTGTGAGCCACCACACCCTGTCTAGTGAATTGGTTTTGACTTGTTCCTGTATTCAGCAACTACTTACTGAATCCTGAGGTGTTAGGACTGAAGCAGCACAGAACAGAATTCCTGGTTCTAATTGTCCTGTCTAAACTTTAAGAGTCAGCATCATTGAAGAGCTAAGAACAGCTGAGTATCAACCCAGCAATGATTTGAAGGGCGGGCAGTGCAAGGGAGATAGTGACCTTGAGGGAACTACTGTGACTCCTTCCTGAAACTTCCTTTAAACTCCAAGACCCTTCTTGGGCACTGGCCTCTCCTCATCTCCTGCTTGACTTTTGCGTCCTTCCTCTCTGTTTCCTTAGTAGGATAATGCAGAATGAAAGTCAATTTTTGGTATCTTTTTTCGGCATTGAAGAAGGGAGTTGGACTTTAGCGCTCAGTCCTGAGTTTATTTGGGGAATGTGGCCCTTTCCTGATTTTCACTTCCTGAGGACCTCTGGCTTTGGATAAAGAAACAGTGTTTATTCTTTGGGGACAAAGATTTTTCTGAAAGCTCCCATACAGGAGTGTTCTCTAACCCTTAAGATTCCCCATTAATGTGTTTGTTTTTCGTTTTGTAAATTTGTTACATTAGCATTTAATTACTCTTCATGACAGTATTAAATTTCATGAGTGATTTATAGTGATTTATAGTTATAATAGAGACTTGTATGATTTATTACAGTTGGCATTTGAGGTTTACCAAATTCTTAAGAGCCATAAGCACTGAAATTGCTTAATCTGACCCTGTCCAGAACAACCACAGCATGTGTGAAAACCCAAATTTAAGTATAATAGGAACAGCTGCACCACCCACCCCATTTTTATTTGATGTTACTGTCTACGATTGTGGTAACCGTATATATGGGGGACAGTGGTGGTGAGTATATGTGTTTCTTATGTAGAAAAGAGAAGGGAACCTTTTTTTTTTTTTTTGAGACATTGTTTTGCTGTTGTTGCCCAGGCTGGAGTGCAATAGGGCGATCTCAGCTCACTGCAACCGCCGCCTCCCGGGTTCAAGTGATTCTCCTGCCTCAGCCTCCCGACTAGCTGGGATTACAGGCATGTGCCACCACACCCGGCTAATTTTGTATTTTTAGTAGAGACGAGGTTTCTCCATGTTGGTCAGGCTGGTCTCGAACTCCTGACCTCAGGTGATTTGCCCACGCTGGGCGCCCTTCTGTTTTTAAAAACAAGAGCCCGGCCAGGCGCGGTGGCTCATGCCTGTAATCCCAGCACTCTGGGAGGCCGAGGCAGGTGGATCACCTGAGGTCAGAAGTTTGAAACCAGCCTGGTCAACATGGTGAAACCTCGTCTCTGGTAAAAATGCAAAAATTAGCCAGGCGTGGTGGCGGGTGTCTGTAATCCCAGTTACTCAGGAGGCTGAGGCAGGAGAATTGCTTGAACTCCAGAGACGGAGGTTGCAGTGAGCTGAGATTGCACCACTGCACTCCAGCCTGGGCAACAGAGCAAGACTCCATCTCAATAAATAAATAAATAAATAAATAAAATGAAATAAAATAAAAGATGAGCCCCAAATCCTGTGCCCTGGATGGATAGGTATAACCTGTCATCTGTTGGTCAACTGAAGAGCTGACCCTGGGTTCTGAGATAAAACCCAGGGCAGTGCGGTGCCCACTGGACTGAGAGTCGGGGCTTGCCTGCTGTGCGACAGATGGCTTCAAACCTCAATGGGCAGCTGACCCTGCCTCGGGGTCTCTCGCAAAGAAGTGCCCAGACTTTAACCTGCTCATGGTCAGCCCCCACAGTGTTTTCAGTGTGCCCCAAGTCTTTGTTGGGAACAGCGTTGTCTCCACTTCTGAGCTGGAATCCTGACAGCACACCACGGGCTTTGCGCTCCTGCCCTGGTTCTTGTCTTGAACTTTCCATCCCTGTGTCCTCTTGCTGCTCCAGCCTGTGTGTTTTTCTCAGGCACAACTTCCGGCTGTTGCTTAAATTAATAATTATCTTAATGAGGTGTTGCTTCGTTATTATTTTCACCGGGGTAGGGGAGGTGTAGCTGCTCGCTTTGGTGTTTTCTCAGATGACTTTATCCACTTGCATTTGCAGAGAAAAAGGTGTGCTCTTGGACTCTGCCTTCTCCTGCACGGGTGGTGTAGATAATCCTCCAGGGTCCTTGGCCGCAGGGCAGATAATCTCTTCGGGGTTATCTGTTAATTACCAGTGAATGTGTGAAGTATTTGTGCAAAGGCTTTTGAAGTGAGCTCCACGCACTGTTGCCTGGGCCGCCACTGGCCCTGCTTCCCAGGCAGAGGGTTTCGAGGCCCAGCTTGGTTCCCCTCAAGTGCTGGTGGTATTCTCTTGCTAAATTGTTTGCCTTTCTAATGAAGTGAACTGTTTGTTTGACTCTGCGGTAGAAGGTATTTAACTGGGGACTAAAGTAAACGTTGGAGACATTCAAATAAGCCATGCGTATCTGCTTTGTGGAGGGAAGGAAAACAGTTTGGCCTCACTCACCTCCGGGAAGAGTCGTTAAGGAACTGTTTAAATAATAAACTGAGCCGAGCGAGCGGATATTGCTGCAGCCCAGTCTGGGGCTTTTGTGCTAGTCCTGGCTGGCCTGGGAATTCCTCTGTAGCAGCCACGAGGGGAGAAGAGAGCGGCTGGATTCTTGCAGTTAGCAATTGTGATTTATTTATGTGTAGAGGGACTTCTGCTGTGTTCGGTCTAAACAAGCCCAATTAGCCCTCAGGACAGCAGGCCGGTGGATGGCGACTGTGTTAGCACAGTGTGCACAGGCCCCAGTGGCAGCAAGAGAGCATCGTCGTGGGGTTGATGTCTGGCCCGTGTTCTGCCAGATCTGGCCTGGTTAGGGGCCTGCTGCCTGCTAGGCTGGGTCCCTGGTGCCTGGGAGAAGTGTCTGAGCGACTGGGGCAAGGGGACCAAAGTGTAAGCCTGAGGCAGGGCCTGGGTGAGGTAGGGGACCTGTACCTGGGCAAGTGAAGGCGGGATGTGTGCGATCACCCAGTGTACCCATGACAATGTCTGTTAGCAGCTTTTAGCTTTTGTTGTTGGCAAGGGTGAAGCAGAGAAGGTTGGAAGTGGGAGTACTTTTGTGGGAAATACAGGTGTACTCAGGACCAGCTCCATAGTTTGTGAGGCCCAGTGCAAAAAGAAAATGGGGAGCCCTTGTTGAAAAATTACTAAGAATTTCAAGACGGCTACTGCGCGTAACATTAAACCATGCTCGGGCCCTTCTGACCACAGGCCCAGGGGCTGCACAGGCCCCATGCCTAGGTAGTTGGCCCTGCTGTAGCTTACAGAGCACTGTAGTCAGGCACATCTGGACTTGAGGCCAAGCTTTGTCAGTTCCTAACTGAGTGACTTTAACTTCTTACCTTCTCTATCCCTATTTTCTCATTTGCAAAATAGTGTATGAATACCTACTTCCTTGGATTGTCATGTGGTATAAGCAAGAAAATATATGAAGAGTGTTTAGGGCAGTCCTTAGCACCTGTGAGTGCTCAGTAAATGATCGTTCTTTTTTGAGCGTATTTGTAGCTGTAACTTTTTTTCTTTTCCCTGAAGGTTAAGCTGAGGACAGTGTCTGTCTACTGTGAAGTTCAGGAGACAGAGTGAGGTCCTTGCCACAGACCTTACTTAGGGACAGAGATATGGAGGACTCTTCCTGGGTCTTATGATCAGAGAATGCTTGAGGGCAAGAGAGAAGCATGACCTGAACCTTCAGATTACTTGCAAAGCTGAAGACACCCACATAAAGTTGTTGACTCTCATGGTAACTTGGGTGTTTATGTTGAAGAAGAAGGACTTAGAAGGAACAGTGACTTCTTAAACATGGGTACAGTCACGTGCTGCCTAAGGATATTCAGGTCAAGGACTGACCACATGTAAGACAGTGGTCCCATAAGATTATAATGGAGCTGAAGAATTCCTATCACCTAGTGACATTGTGGCTATCATAACGTCATAGTACAGTAACTTTACTTTTCATAAATTTAGTGCAGCCTAAGTGTACAGTGTTTATAAAGTCAACAGTACTGTACAGGGATGTCCTAGGTCTTCACATTCATTCACCACTCACTCACTGACTCACCCAGAGCAATTTCCAGTCCTACAAGCTCCATTAATGGTAAGTGCTCTATATAGGTGTAGCATTTTAAAAATATTTTAATACTGTATTTTTGCTGTACCTTTTCTATGTTTAGATATGCTTAGATACACTTGAATCCGGTTGCCTACAGGATTCAGTATGGGGACATGCTACCGTACCGTTATAGCCTACGAGCAATAGGCTATACCATACAGCATGGGCATGTAGTAGGCTCCACCATCTAGGTATGTGTAAGTGCACTCCATGATGTTCACACAATGACACAATCATCTAAAGACATATTTCTTAGAATGCATCCCATTGTTAAGAGATGCATGACTGTTATTCAGAATTTATGAACCACCTTCACCTATGTCACCTGGGGCCTTATACAACTTTGTGGAGTCAACAGAGTTAAGTCTTACTAGCCTTATTTTACAGATGAAAGAAAATTTATATTATGGCTGTAGTGATTATTGTAATTTGTTTTTATAGAAATCTAGAAAATACGTCTTTAAATGGGGGAGCCTTTTCAGCTGCCTTGGGCGAAATGGAGAGCAGATAAATCCCCATGGGAAGGGTGTACCCAGCCAAGGGTTGCAGCATGCATCATTCAGTGTGCTGAGTATTTGGCCTTTTCCTGATTTTGGAGAAGGTGAAACTCAGTAGAAAGGATGGCTTTTCTAAGGATTCATATTGAGGGTGATAAATTCTGTACAAGTATATATTGGTGTCAAGATGACCAGTAGGTTGCCATCAATTTGGTCTGTTGCCTAGTGTCAGTTATTAAATCCATGCTTTGTTTCAAATGTTTTGTTTAAATCCCGTATTATCATGCTTCAAGTCATTAGTAACAGTTGCAAACAGCAAAGAAGCATGAGAAGCAGTCTTGCACTCTCGAAATGAGTGTAGGCCACACCCTCTGATTAGTGGAAACTCATTGAGGAAGTGCAGATTGGGGTCATCTTTGTGTGAGTGTGTCCACTATTACGCATCCATGTGTTGAGGCTATAGTCCCTAGGGCTGTAGGTGTGGACCTAGGCGTACAAGGTATAGATGCAGACTCCAGAAGCAGACCATGTTCTCTGTCCTTAGGGGCACTTGGAGCACATGGACATCATTGACATCAGATACCTACCAAGTATAGTTTATGAAGACTGGTCTAGAAGCCAGGGGTTACTTTGTAGAGAGGGAGGAGAGGACTCAGATGGAGATCACATTAGAGCCTGAGTCTTGTTAGACAAGGTAAGCAGCTGCTGAGTCCAGATGAAGGGCCAGTGAGATCACCACTGAGGCTGCAGAAGCGGAAGTGCGCAAGAGAGCTTGAGGCCTCAGGGAAGCACAGGCAGCAGACAGCCAGTGGCCTAGGCTCAGTGAAAGGAGCCTCAGGACCACTGCCTTCCCAGGGAGGAGAGTCCCCATCAGAGCCCAGCTGAATAGGTTTGTTGACACCCCCAAGCCTATCATCCTCCCCAGTCCTAAAACAGAACGCTGGCAAACTGAATTCCTCTGGGATGTGTCTGAGCATATTAGCTTGTCTGGACTGCAGGAATCATGGAGGGGAAGAGTGGGCAATGAGTGGCCTCTGCCTTTTATGGGCATGGTGGGCTTGCAGGCCCAGGCAGGATGCCTCTTGCCTATAGCATAGGTTAGACATCCAAGGCATTACCATAGGAGCAGGTGCTCTAAGGGGTGGATGGTCAGAGATAGTCTGAAATTCATTCAGCATTCCAACTGGAATTAAGCTAAGAATCAAAATAGGAAGCCAGATGAGATTGTGAGGAAGGGAAGGGTAGCCAACAAGAGAGGAAGCCACTAGTGGGAACTTCAGAGAGTGGAGCTTGGAGTAGTTCTGAACCAGCCTGCAGGCAGCTGTGGGGCTTTTTATCTGCACATCCAGGAATGAGTATGAGGTAGCTGCAAAGTGGACGGTGGACTTGAGAAGGCATTCTAAAGAAGAAAGGTATTTCGGACTCCTTCAGATGATACCATTTGATAGATGCTCACATAGCCAATGTCTTTGAGGTGTGTATAAAATGTGCAGCTTGTGGCTAACATAGGGTTGCAGAGAAAGGAGAAATAGAAGAAAAATGGGGAATGTTTTCTACTTGTACTCCCATGAGCCAAGAAATGTGAAGTGGATTTTTTTCTTTCTAAGCAGTGGGGGATTCTCTCCCTTTTCTATCATTTCCTTGCTCATCCTTTCAAGGAAGCCATGTCGTGTGCTTTATTGTTTTACAGTCATGGTGAAAGAAACCCTTAAAACAAACTCTTTGCTTTAAAGCTTTATGTGTTTCTGCAAACAATGATGCTTCTTAGACAGTGAGGGTTCAGAGTTTAAGGGACACAAGAAAGTGGAGCCTTTTAATGCTCCCAGTGTGCAGTAAACATGCTGGAATTTCAATGGATTCCAAAGCGTAACAATAATAGCATTAAGTACATGCCAGAGCCTTTGATGTTATTGACGAAAAAAAAAAAAAGTAGGTGGTGGTGGGGGCAAAGGGGCCCCTGTCATTTCTGTCATGAGCTTTTAAACTTTTGACCTCCAACCTTTTGTGTCTAAGAGCTTTTTCCATATGGGTGTTAGCAGCCTGATCAAGTATCCTGAATTCACTGGAGCCATCAGTGTTTCCCTGATGGGAAAGGGCATTCTCAGTCAAAAGGTCCCAACCAGGATTGTGATTGCTGAGCGCCCATCAGTGTCTGCCCTGTCTTAGAGGTGGTGGCATGGGGTAGGGTGGTGAGGTTACTCACTGAAGTTAGTCACTGCCCAGCAGAAGGCAGGCAGCCTGGTCAGGCTGGAAGCTGCCTTTCAGAGTGCTAGGATTTGGTCCAGGGTGTGCATGCATCTGCTGGGCCTTGGCCCTGGGCTCACTCTGAACATGGGAAGCATGCAGAAAACTGCACAGGGAGGATTCCAAAGAGGAGACAGCCCATACCTGTGGGTTCTCCTCATTTTGCCTGTTGTTGGAGGCCCCTTAGGTAGATGGAAGTGTCCTGCAGTTTCCAGGAGGGATGGCTAGCCTGGTCCACCACTGTCATTGCGTGGCCTCAGTTTCCTTTCATGTCTTTCCTCCCCCTTTTCACCTTTCCTAGAACATACATTTATTGAGTTCCTGCTGGGTATACACGGATAAGTGGGCCTCTTCTGCCCTCACACCCCAGACCTCCTGGGAGGGAAAGAAGACAGTTCTGACCTGTGGGTGTGTGCACCCTGGCAGGGACTCATCCCCATACTGCCCAGCAGGAAAGGCAGTGTGGTGTGCTCACCCCCATGGCTGTGTTGGTATAAGCTCTGTATTCAGTAAATGTGTGCTTGTCTGAGGAAGCGCACTGAGGATGAGCACAGGGCCGTCAGAGGGCAAGGCAGTGGGGAGGACACGATGCGGGTCCAAGTAGAATTCCTCGGGTCGTCCCTACTGGTTCTGGCCAACCTGAATTATGGAGAAGGGAGGAAGGAGCACTCGATCCCATGGAGCCCCCTGGGAAGCCTGATGGAGGGGGTGGTGTTTGTATTGAGTCTTGAAGAGGGGGTAAGACTTGGGTAAGAGGGAATTTGTCCTCAACTGAGGGGACACCATAAGCCATGAAGTGCATGGTGCCTGAGGGGGCACTGACTCTCGGATGGGGAGGTGTCCTGGACAGAGCTTGGTGGCTGGGGCCTCAAACTCATGGTGAAGAGCTTGGGCTGGAGTAGGGAGGCTATCTTGGGCTACTATACATTTTGGGAGAAGGGAGGGATATGGTTCAGACTTGGTTTTAGGGATGCTGGTGTGGGGAGTATAGTTTAGATAAGCTATGATAAAAAGCCTTAACTCTGACATTGTTGTGTCAGGAAGTGGAATGTCTAAGAGCCCTGGTTCTGAAGTAAGAAAGACACACAGCTCTACTACTGTCTCCCCATGTAACACTGGAGAAGGTCAGTTTCCCCATCCATAAGAATGGGCATATGAATAGTACCTGCTTCTCAGGGTCAGGCCCCAGGAAGAAATAAATGAGGTGAATCTAAAAGGCATTGCACATTGCTTGACCTGCATTAAAGTATTCAGTGACTTGCACTTGTGCTCGTCAAGATTGTTTTATGATTTTTTATTAATTACTATTTATGGGGCAAACCTTGGAAGACCTTTAGTTGTTGATTGACAGGAACTGCAGATGGAGTGGATGGTCCAGATAAAAGAAGCAGAGTCAATAATCCTTCAGAGCTTCTTGCCTGGTTTTGAGCAAAATGAATGTGCCTCATTCATTTCTTAATTGCTACAAAGTTGCCAACCAGCACACTCTTGAAATACTGCTGGTCTTCCAGAGACTTCCAAATATTTCTGGAAGTGATTCTTTATGATTGGTGGCAGCATTCTCTCTTGTGCAACTGTGAAGACAAGGGTAAACCTCTTGATATGCTGAGCCTGAGCCCCGACAATCTCTGGCAGGCTTGCATTTGTGCTGCCTGAGAGCTCCTCAGGGTTGCCGCCTCCAAAGCAGGATTGACAGTTCATGAAGGTACCTGGGTTTCCCTGCCCTGGCAGGGATCACGTTTGAAGTGCCAAGTCCTGTGTGCTCTGGTATTGGAATAGAAAGAGCACCAAACTTGCATCATAAGGCCATAGTTTTATGCAACACTGGGTAGATCATTTAGCTTTTTTGAGTGGATAATAAAATTTTCCCTTCTTAGTTCTCAGGATTGTCTTGATAATAGAACTTAAGAAGAAACAAGACTTAGGAGAATAATAATAACGTTTTGGGAATGCTTATTTTATGTCAAGAGGATTCCTTAAGAAGATATATACTATTATGAAATATACTATCTTATTTTGCTTTCACATTTCCCTACCTGCTTCTGCTAGTTTTGCAACACTGAAAGCTCTTTTTGCAGCAGGTTAATTTTGAATAGAATACAACTTCCAAACCTCCCCTTTGTGGATCAGTTGTTGGTCTCCTAACTAAGCCAGGCTTAGTTTAAACTTCTGATCCTATTGACTCCAGGGTCTCCATAGTTAGATCTGAGATAACCAAACAGTTTTTATGGAAACATTTCCTCTTCTGCTTTCATTTCATAACCATTCGAGACCAGCCTGGCTCACATGGTGAATCCTCGTCTCTACTAAAAATACAAAAATTAGCCGGGCGTGGTGGTGGGCACCTGTAATCCCAGCTACTCAGGAGGCTGAGGCACGAGAATCGCTTGAACCCGGGAGGTGGAGGTTGCAGTGAGCTGAGATTGTGCCACTGCAGTCCAGCCTGGGCAATAGAGTGAGACTCAATCTAAAAAAAAAAAAAAAAAAAAAAAAGAATCCAAATGTATATTTTTAGAGCTATAACTGTGACTTTTGAATTTTGTGATACAAAAATACAGTCATTGATTTAAAAATTTGTCACTAGTAACTAATTTCCATTTTTAATTTCCAAGCTTATTTATTGTCACTGAAAATACACCATTAGCATATTTCAAAGTAAACAGATTTGTCACTTTTAAGTGATTCCTTATATGTTTGCATGTGATTTCCCTGAGAGAGTTCTGCAGTTCAGCTAGAATGGATGTAAACCTTTCCTTATTTCTCTTTGCTGCCTTTCCCTCTGGTTATTTCTTCTCTCTTATCCTGGCAGGAAAGCTGAAAACAACAAAATGTTGGATGCATATATGTGGAATCACAGGCAAGACACATTCCAGAGTCTCTGTTTGGAAGGATATGGCTGGTCGGCCAGTAGGTAGATGTGGTTTTCTTTCCACCACTGGGCATCCACTGGATGTGATCTTGAAGGGAGAAACATGCAGACTTACGGACAGAAGAAGTTAGAAGTTTCCAGAAAGGGGCGAGATCAGTTGTTGGTTCACGACTGAGGACATACTTGAAGCAGTAAAGGCAGAGGTTTCTTTTGTCAGTTCACTTGCAGAGGAACATTTGGCATTTTCTTGTGGGAAACACATGACCATGTTTGTTGAGGAGCACAGAAGGTATCTATCTGACTGTTTAAAAAAAAGGATGAATTGTGGGTGTGGCCAGAGTGTAGTGATGGGTAGCATTTAGGTCTAAAATACTAATTAATTTAATAGTCTGCATGCTTACACAAAAGAAATGATAAAAAGCTTGCTATTTGAGTAGTGGAGAATGTCCGTGGAAGTTTATAGGCCAGGAGTCAAGACTGTCGGGTAGTTGCCAGAAGTAAAAGCTTATTGGGTTTTAGAAATAGCTTACTTTTTATTGTTAATTAGCATTTTATGTAAACTTGTATTTGTTTTACTTAATTTATAAGATAACTTCAATTTTCAAATGCTTAGCTACTGCTATTATTGCTAGATTTATGGTTAATTTCATCCATTATCTTGAAATTTGTCTACTTGTTACACGTTTTGCTAAAATTAGATGAGATGTCTATTGATTAATGATTAATATGAACACTTTTACTATATTAAGTCAGTCACACAAGTTAGCATATGAAGAAAGTGCATTGAAAATACTTGATGTACTTAGTGTTATCATTTAGACAACACAATAAAGAAAAAATTGATATTTTTTTTTTCTGAAATGTAATAATTTCTGCAAATTACTTTATCATGGTACACTGGAATAGGGTTTGTCAACCTTTTTCCATAAAGGATAAGATAACAAATGTGTTAGGCCATGTGTTTCCTGTCTCAGCTGGTCAGCTCTGTTGTTGGTGTGGGAAAGCAGCCATAGGCAATATGTAAGCAAATGAGTATGGCAGTATTCCAATAAAACTTTATTTACAAAGCAACCTAAGTGTCCATCAACAGATGAATGGGTAAAGAAAATGTGGTACATGTACACAGTGGAGTACTATTCAGGCGTAAAGAAGAATGAAATCCTGTCATTTGCAACAACATGGATGGAACTGTAGGTCATGATGTTAAGTCAAATAAGCCAGGTGCAGAAAGAACTTGATCTCACTTATTTGTGGGACCTAAACATTAAAATGATTGAACTCAGAGGGATAGAGAATAGATGGATGGTTACCAGAGGCTAGGAAGGATAGTGGGGGTTGAGCAGGGAGTGGGAATGGTTAATGGGTACAAAAAAATAGAAAGATTGAATGAGACCCAATGTTTGTTAGCACAGCATGGTGACTATAGTCAAAAGCAATGTAATTGTACATTTTAAAATAATGAAGAGAGTATAATTGGATTGTTTATAGCACACATAATAAATGCTTGAGGTGATGGATACCCCATTTGCCCTGATGTGCTTGTTATGTGTTGCATGCCTGTGTCAAAATATCTCATGTGACCCATAAATATGTACATCTACTATGTACCTATAAAAAATTAAAAAATTAAAACATAACTTTATTTACAAAAACCGGCCCACATGTGATAGTTTGCAGTTTCCTCCTATAGCATATACTCTTCAAGTTAAGGCTCCTGCCATTGTGTAAAGTGACAAAATAATAGATAATTAAAAAAAAAAGTTTCAGGGCATTTTTACAGGATTTCTAGAGTATGCTAGAACCACAGCTTCTTTAAACTTGCATTACCCTATAGAAGATCATATAAATAAGATGTCTGATTCTGATGATTCCGGAGGAGTTTCTAACCCCACATAATATGCTTGTGAGACCAGAAAAAAGATTCCTAGTGCTCCGTGAGGTGATGCTGTGGGGATTCTGCCCAGCAAGTCCTCAGCAGGGCCCTGTGGGGGTAGCACTTCTTAGATTCCGCTCACGGTAGATCATGGTGGGCCACAGACTGCCTTGCTCAAAACACGTTGCTCTAGAGTCTCCTTGTCAGGTTACCTGGGGTGTCCTCAGAGGGCGGATCAGCTCATTTCCGGTGCCGTGTCATCCATAGGCAGGAATTGCAAGGTTGTCTGAGTTAGTAAGTCAGTCTGCGTCTTGGAGTCAGTCCAGATGGCCTCCCACAGTGCACTGAGCCCTGGAAAAACGTCTTGCAGGCACGAGGATGATGACTGGAGAAGCTCCATGGTGGGAAGAGACAGTGATGAGGCCTGGGCTGCCTCTCTACTATCTCACTAGAGTGAGTTCCTTGGCAGTCGGATCTCTCATTCTCTCTCTCCTCTTCTCTCCCTCTCCTGCTTGAGACCTTTCATTTTATAGAAGCTGGATGGTGATTTTGGTTGTAGCATAGTGGATGCTGTTTAATGATATTTCTGCTGATGGCAGATGATTGAATGAGTTTGAGGGGACTGGCCATTCCTACAGGCTGGACTAACTCTAATGACAGAAAATCATCCCTAGCTGATTGAGATGATTCCAAGCTGATTGAGTAAATTCCAAGGCCAGGTTACAGACGACTTCAGTATTTAAATCACCCATGAGGACTTCTGCACTTGGCAGTTTACTCTTGCACTGTTTCCCGGGCACTTTCAGACCATTCAAGTATCATTTGGTGAATTACTCCTTCAGGGCACTAACTGAGAGACTTTGATCTCTCTTTTTTAATCTGCAATTTTTGTATGTAAATTTCAAACCTTAAAAGACAGTTTCCCAGGATGGCATCCAAGAGATCTTATAGCCTGAGGATACTATAACTATTTCTTGGGAGAAGGATGCAACTAGAGATAAATCTCCAAGTGTCTTTCTCGATTATTCTCTGGCTACAGGTTTTATGATCAACCCAGGCTGTTGTGAAGAGACCTAAAAATCAATGCCTCTCATTCCTAATGAGACCCTTAATGCTCAACGTGATGACAGCCAGTGTGAGATGGAATACTGACAACTCTACCCAGCACAAATATTTTTGCTATGCATTTCAATTTAAACATGTGTCAAGCCAATTACATATTTATAGGGTTTAAAGACCATTCCACTCAAGCCTGGGAGAGTACACACTCTTCAAATCTCTGTTTAGTGTAAGAGGACTCGGGTACAATAGTCAAACCTCTCGCAGGTCTGTAATAAATCATCTTTGCAACCATAAGCATGTACAGTTGACTGCTTACCACTGCTCCACAGACCCGCCCCCACCTGGTAGAATTTTAATTCCCTCAGTAAAATTGATTCCACCAGTTCTGCACATTATTCTCCCTGTCTTCCATTTAGCCCGTTAGTTTGCTGACAGTAGAGTACACAGCACTTAGCAGCTGGTTTGTGGAGCCATCAGTCAGGAAATTGTATGATAAATAGGAGGTAGCCAGGTTTCGTGGCACTTCCTTCTGCTTCAGCAGTTTTCGCCTGACTTTGGAGAAGTCATCATGTGGTGTTTTGTCAAGGGGCAGGGCAGGAGATGGCTGCGGTGCAGTAACTTATTACATATACGCTTGAGTTATGATGCGTCACAGCTGCACTGCTCATGTGTAAATAATAAACTGCGAGCTGGGTAATTATGGCGGCTCTGGCGACAAGGGCCTGTTCTCGTCATGTGGGTTTTCTTGGACAGCTTTTTGGGCCGGTGATGGAATATGCCGCTGAGCCACATAGAAACGACAAACCAAGACACCAGCAAGGCAAGTACTCAACGTTTGAGGATTCAGGAGCATTTTTCGAGAAATGTGTTAGGATTAATGCCATGAGATGCCACGTATGTTACAGGACATGCCCATACTGTTTTTCATTCTTCATTTATCCTGTTAAGCTATAGTCGAGCACGTCTTGAATTGGAAGAGGGGTGTTCCATTGCATTTTCCCAGAAAGTGGCTTAAGAGGTGTGATTTCTACTAATAACCAACACAAGGTATAATTGTCCACACAGACTTCTGCAATCCAGGAGAAGTTATTTTAAATTTAATCAAGAGGGGAAACGTAGAAACAATGAGACACTTAAACCAAAACCAGATGTCTTTGGTCAAATCAGATCATATCCATTAATTTTCTGTTCTTTATTTAAACATAATTCTCGAATGCAGAATTCATAAATTTTCTTGGGACATAAATAAGCATTAAGAATTTGGTGCAGTGTTATGAGATGCATCACGTATTTTCAGTCAGAATTAACTTTTAAATTCACAGAATACTGTGGACTCAACAGTGAGAAATGACTACTTAGTGTCCCAGTAATTGTGTTTTATATTTTCCTCTCAAATTTATTGTTGCAGTGCTAGGTCATTTTATCCTTTATTCTGAAAGAGGGAGAGAGGATGAGAGGGAGAAAATTTAAACCCTGAAAGAATAATTTCTTGAAAATGAGAAGATGGCAGTGTCTTTTAAATGTCCATGATAGCATTGTAGGTTTTCCTTGAGGAAGATAATTTTATACTTGTTGGGTACACGCTTTTGATTTTATGGGATTAACTGGTTGGTCTTCACTCCATACATGTAATCACTGCAACTTCATTATAAACACTCATATAAAAGATTGTGACTGTTACTTCGGGGATATATGAGGCATATATTAAATGTGGAATAAATTCACACATTTTGAGTGAAAAACGTGGTTTTGTACTTTGTCATAATTCATAGTTGCACCCACATAGAGAAAACCAGATACAGTTGACACCCACTTATCTGGTGGAGAGAATTTCATCATGCAGAACACAGCCAAAAGCCATGAAATAAAGAAGTGAAAATACCTTCCAACTCTGACATAGTTGTCAGTATCCCTCAAAACAGCCGCATAAACTGGTGCATGTGCGATGCCCTGAGGAGATGGGTAAGACTTTATGAATGCTGAATTCACACCCTGTTCTAGTAAGTTTATTTCTGTGATTGCCAAGAGCAGATGATGTGTGTTAAGTAAGAAGTCTGCAGGGGGCATGCGTGTTTGCATTGGCAGTGATTGCTGAAAGGTGTGGAAGAGAAAGAAGAGCCACCCCCATATTTCATGGCCATCCACCCTCACCCGGATTTGAATCTGATTGATTTGGGTTTGTTTTAAAGTTTAAAATCAGTATACATAAACTAGTATATGTCAGGCTTTCAAACGAGTGCAAAAGATGACCCCACTTGATTTTATGTTGTTTTAAGAAGGGTGCATAATTTCCTTTGAAAATGGTTAAATGAGATAGAATGTTTGGCTCTACAGAGGGTGGCTTTTAACTATCAAGATGGCTGAGCTATGTGCAGCAATGAAGGTGCCAACATTGCTGAATAAACATTCAACTTAAACTTTCAGACTTACCAAATCAACTTTCAATATTTACATTACAAAGAATAATACCTACACCCTTTCATATTAAGTACTAAGTGGTAAACTTAAAATATAATCAATTTTTATATGGACTTTACAAAATGTATAAAGTGTGATAAATGAGGCCGGGCGCGGTGGCTCACGCCTGTAATCCCAGCACTTTGGGAGGCCGAGGCCGGCAGATCACGAGGTCAGGAGATCAAGACCATCCTGGCTAACACGGTGAAAGCCTGTCTCTACTAAAAATACAAAAAATTAGCCAGGCGTGGTGGCGGGCGCCTGTAGTCCCAGCTACTTGGGAGGCTGAGGCAGGAGAATGGCGTGAACCTGGGAGGCGGAGCTCACAGTGAGCTGAGATCGAGCCACTGCACTCCAGTCTGGGTGACTGAGCGAGACTCCGTCTCAAACAAACAAACAAACAAACAAAAAAACTGTGATAAATGATCAGGTCATTAGTATATCCCTCACCTGTTGAATTTTCAGCATTGTTGTATATCACGATACTACAGTGACAGTGATACAAGATCAAACTGATTCCTTCCTCTTTCCATGCCCCCCACTCCCTCCCTACTCAATCTTATGACAGTCACAAAGTACGTTGAGTCATTGACATTTCAGTAAAATAGTCCTCTGGGAAGTTTTCTAGATTCTAGATCTGGTGGTAAACTGTAGAATTACAGCCTCGGGTCCTTCCCTGGTAGACCACAGAGCTTCTATGAATGCTATGCTCATCGTTTTTTTTACTCTTACTGGATTTTTTTCTTCATAAACAGAGTCTTAGATTCTTGAAGGCAGCAGGGACAAAATCAAAACAAGGGAAGCAATGTACTATAACTTTAAAAACATGTTTGTTGTGCTTATATTCTACTAGTTGCTTGTTGAAGAAAATTTGGAAAATAGAGAAATGGGTAGGGAAGAAAATCAAAACCACCTGAATTCAACATTACACACTTCTATCCATTTCCACCCAGTTGGGATGGCGGTGTTGCGGACCTCGGGGGATGCAGCCGACTTCAG
The DNA here is from genome assembly GCF_028858775.2 of Pan troglodytes. Lineage (NCBI taxonomy): Eukaryota > Metazoa > Chordata > Mammalia > Primates > Hominidae > Pan > Pan troglodytes. Next base: position 47,310,888 of record NC_072404.2, read on the forward strand.
CGGGGGGACGCTCTGTGCATTCTTAGGTGGTCGAGCAGAACCTGTCCGCTGAGAGAAGGCCCCATTGGAATTGCCTTTAGAGACTGCTACCCTCAGCACTAGGGTGAAATAACTGGAAGCCATTCTGAGGCTTGTGGGTGTACACACCAATCCTCAGCAGCGTTGGCTCTGGGCAGGCTCCCAGCATGACCAGTGTGGACCCGTCACATTTGAAGAACATGTCCTGGCACATTTTGCTGTCATATTTAGTCTCATAGCTATGGAGTCAAACCTCCAAGTTTGGGACCCCTTCATTTTGCTTCTTGAAACTTGGGAAAACCTTGACTCATCAGTCATGCTTCTAAGTATAAAATCTGTTAAAACTCTCTTCAGTTTTTACAGTGAATCACTTTTTTTTTTAAAATAAAAGTTTATTTTCAGTGACAATGGGTGTGAGTTACTAGGAGTAAGTGGGGGTGGGAGAGCTATTTTTAAGGAAGAGCACACACCCAGCAGCTCAGGAACCCGGAGCGTTGGACTGGGGAAAGGTGGAAGCAGGAGAGGGCCTGGGTCCAAGGTGAATGTTAACACTACCTTGGGAGGAATTCCCTGAGTTTGGCTCTAGATGTCTGTGAGTCTGAGTGGGTCAGCTTATCTCTTCCTGGAAGGCTGCACAGTGTTTCCCTGGACAGGGCATAGATTTGCTGCCTTTGTGTGGGGACTATGGAGGCCTAGCCCAGGCCAAGAAGGAGGGGAATATGTATTTAAGTTAAAAAAAAAAAAAAAAAAGAAGTACATGCATGCATGTATATATCAGCCACAGATTCTAGCAAGCCTTTCCACTCTTAAAAGTATGGTGAGCATGGGAGAAATGAAACTGGTATTTGTATTACAGTGTCTTTGTCTAAAACTTAACTTGACAATGTAGTTTTATTTTTCAAATAAGTGTGTTTTAATCTGTTCCCCTTGGCTTTGTGGCTCCCTTCAGACCTTCTCCTCTGGTCAGCCTGTCTTTCAAGATAGGGAGCCTGTGTTGCTCCTCTCTTTCTTGCTTTCGTGTCTGGGTTTGAGTTGCGGTCAGTCCCAGGCTCTGCCTTCTCAGGTAGGTGCAGGCACTACTTACTTAGTCATACTGCTGCAGTACCTCACAGAGCTTCATAACTAACCTTAAAGAGTTCTTTTACAAATTCTTAGATTAAGTGTAGGTAGTGAAGATACAATAGTATAGCAATGTTGCTTTGTGAATCGGAATGCTGTTTGAAAGTGTTCATTTGATATAGATTGGGCTCTCTCTTTTTTTCAGACCCTCCTCATCTTTTCCCTGCCTTCCATCCTCCTGTACCAATTGATGCCAGACATCATGAGGGCCGTTACCATTACGATCCGTCTCCGATTCCTCCATTGCATATGTAAGTATTAACACTTTCTTCATTAATGAAATGGAACGAGATGCTGGCTTTTATCATCTCAGGACTTTTTGTTAATGGCACGTCCACTGGGCTTTGAAGATGTGATAGAAGTGTAAGATTTACTTTTGAAATATAGCAAGCCTATCTGTTCGTGGGTTCACTGAAGCAAATCCCTGCTGCTTCCTGAGGAATGCCTGTCACACTAGGTCGCTGACAAGTATTTCCTATATATTTTGCTGACGTGTGTTCTGTGGGCTGTAAATACTAAATTAAAAAGTAAAAGCCTAATGGAAAGTTACCACTCAGAATATGTATTTGGTCGACATTAGGTTTGAAGTTTGTTATGTTCAAATTTCTGTAACATGAAAGTCCTGTTCTGGGGATCACAAGGAATTGTAATGAAATTTTTATGGTAAATTTTCATAGCCCCTATGTAAGTACGCCAGAAGTCACTTGATTGATGGGAATGTCAGCCAAACAAAATGGCAAATGTGATCGAGCACATGGTTTACAGAAAGATAAAAGGAAAGAATGCTAGTGATAACATACATTAGAAAAGGAAAAAGGAAATCTCTTGGAAGTAAATACCATCTTCCTTGGTTTGGAGGAAATAAAGGATGGTGGAGTTGCAAAGTAAAACAGTATTTTTTTGTAGTACTGTCCAGGAAACTGTCATGTACCATAATAATTGGAGCCACTCTCTGGGATGGGCTGTCCCTTGCTAACGGCCTTGATATATACATTTAGTCATATCTAATAATCACCCTTTATTCTGAGACAGTAAAGTTAGAAAAGCACAAATAATACTTTGAAGAATAATGCTGGTTATTCAGATGGTAGATTGCATCTCCGTGGCTATTAGTTACAGCTGTGTAATTACATATTATGCCAAAGAAAAATGAAGTTGTTTTAAAACAAGTCCTCCTCTGTGAACAGAATTAATTGATATTAACAATCCTAACTACATGCCCAAGTACACATATAATATTTTACCAACAGTTTTTTGGATCCATCTCCCATTACTGAATTGTAATTTCAAAGCAGATTTGCCTGGAGGTAAGTAATAAATCTGTGTTGCAGACTTCTATAAGCATTAAAGGAGAAGTGGGTATTTATAGAGAGAGAATGCAGAAACTTGTGACTTATCCTTTGAGTTTTCACTGGAACACAAGTAAGTATTTACAGGGTTCTGAAGCCTGCTAAAAATACCCTCTAATAAAACCAGGAGGCCAATTTAAAATTCTCTATACAAAGGGAAGGAAATTCCTAGTTCAGCCTGAAACATGACATGTAATTCACCCCATTATACAGAGGTTTTATGATACAGATGTGACCACATGGGTCTCAGATGAGGATCTGCCCCATGGTTCAGAGCATGCAAGGGCCAGATAGACCTCGGAGACATGGATGGCTAATTCCTCCCAGACTGGAGCCTTTGTGATGTACTTAATTTAAGTCAGATTTTCTACGGAATTTTGGAGTTCTTCATTCTTTCAGAAATGATGTTCTAGAGCAATTTAAAAAAATGAGTTTATATAATAGGCTGAACTATTTCCTCTGCATTCATTATAGTTTGCCTTGTAATTAAATTCAAATATGAATTTATCAATCAAAACCCCAAGTCTTGGTTCTATGGCGGACTATAACAGCAAGCCCTCCTGTAGCCCCCACTGTGTGTTCTAGGCCCTCATTACTGACCTGCATTGGCCCATGGTGATAACATCACGAGACAAGATGCGTCACATCTGGACCATCCTCGTAGGCAGAGTCGGGGGAGTCACATTTCAGGTGTGACTGTTGAGCTGGGTTTTCTTTGGATTTTAGTTCTTCCTGCTCTTTTAGCCAGGCTTTGGATACTTTACTAGCATCTGACTAAATGGTTCTCTAGCAGCCTAAATGTATAATTATCAAAAAGATTGATAATGTAAAGCTGATAGATAATCCTGAGCCTCAAAAGAGAAGTCCTGGAAGATTCTGAGAGGGAATATCATTGCTGCGGGCACAGAGAATGGTGAGCTTATGGGTTTGTGGCCTCCTGGGACTGCCTGGTTTTAGTGCATCCTGGCAGGGCCGTGGGTGGACGCTATGCTTATGAAGTGGGCCCCAGCAAGCTGGGGCATGTCACTCCCCTGTGTCTTTGTGACTGACATTCTGTCTGCATTGGTCTCAGTGGCCTTCCCTCTCTGCATGGTGAACTCCTGCTTATATTCATCCTCAAGGCCTAATTTAAGGGCCGTCCCAGAGACTTGCATGTAGCTTTGTTGTGATGCTTTTCCTCTTGCTTGGTGATTTATTGTTAACGGTCACTGCTCCCTGCTAGTTTCCTGGGCAGTGCCCAGCACTTGGTCAGGCACTTTGTAAAAGGTGCTCAGTGGACACTCACATTGGCCCAGTCTGAGAGACGGTGGAGGAGCAGTCAGATAGCTCGAATTCCTGTTTTTGTGTTGCCTCTCACTTGTGCTGTGCACTCTGGCCACTGACCTTTGCATGTGTTGGTTTCGTAACGTGGAGATGAAGCTGTCTGCTGTACCCACCTCTTCAGATCACAGGGAGAGTTCAATGAAATAATGTTCATGTAAGCACTCTGAAAAGCACAGAGCTCTAAATAAATGCTGAAGGTTGGCATTCCAGGCAGTGGGGCCATGAAAAATACTGGGAGTTTCTATTCTGCCCTTGCTCAGTTATGAGTCCCTGGGTTGCTCTTGCACCTTCTGAGGTATGATAAGTAGACACCTGTGATCACCTTGAAAGTGGAGGCTAATCAAGGCAAATGTGCCTTGGTTATAGAAATCTTAAAAGCACGTATTTGCTAAGGGATGAATCAGTTACCTGGGAACGTAAAATCACTTCATCCAAAACTTGAATTCCAAACTGTTTGCTATATAATTGTCTTATAGAAAATGAGATCAAGTGAAGAGTACTAAGTTTTTGCAAAAAATATTTTTAATTCTAAGAAGACAAAATTTGGAGATATTATCATTATTTTGTACACACAATTGTTCTTCTGGTGCCAGCTTTAAAAACTAAATTACGAGTCTCCTAAAAACAAGGATTTGTGATGATGGAAATGCCGACAGATCTCTGTTTAGAAGAAGGGCAGGCGCTTCTATAATTATGCTATCATATCCTATCATTAAAGATTCTATTGAAAGAGGTTTATAAATTGCTCCTCTTTTTAGATAAACCACCCTATATTAAGGCATCAACGATATGGTGCAGAATTAAATTAAAATCTCATAAAATGAAATATGTTTCGTATTAGCTGTTTGACACTTAATTTGCCTCTGAATGAGTAGAGGAAATCACAAATTAACCTGCCTTTGTTTTTCCAACCATGGCTTATTAGGTGTTAGAACAACTGCAATTACAGACTAATAATAACCACTAAGCCTTATAAATATGTACGGAAATACGTCAGTTTGTGTTAAAGAACCCAGTTTGCTAAACGAAATGCCTTCAGCTTGCCCTGCTTATTCTTACGGTGTTATCCACAGTTTATGGTTAGGCAGTGTAGAATGAGTATAGAAACTTGAATGGATTCAAATACATCACTAGAAATCATTTATAATTTATTGGCATTTTGTTTCAAAATTCAAAATTGTGAATTTAGACTCAGAACTTCTAAGTAGGACCTGGAATATAAGTAGTATTATTCTCTGAGTTGTCACGTAAAGGTTGTTATAAAATGTACAATTCCTGCATTGCATTTGTTTAATTCAAGTAATTTGAAAATTAAGAAACATTGGATATGAGGAATCTTCCCGTTTCCTCGGAAAGTTATTCTCCACTGAATTCACCAGGTCTTAGGCCCAATAAACAACTGGAATGTTGCTCTCTCTCTCCCTCTCTCTCAAATCCTTTGAGAGACTTGTTAAGCTAGATTGCAAGAAGTATAATGTTTTAGAAAAAATATCAGAGTGAGTCTACTTTATTACTGAGATTATTTTGTGCATTAATGAAAGAACCTGAATCTATACACACATACTCTTATTTTATGTGTATATTTTTACTTCTTGGTCTCCTCTGTATTTCCTGCCTTGCATTGTTGACATCAGGGCTGTTCCTTCCCTAACTCGAGGAGACACTATTGTATTCTATGGGAACAAATGATGCCTGCTAGGCTAAAAATAAGTACTAATTTTTAAAATTTCACTTGGGAATGTAGGCAATTGGTATATTACAGCCTACTACCCCAGAATACAATTGCATTGTCAAGTGACTACTTTCCACAGTAATAATTAAAGTACTTTCTCTCTTGCATTTTGAGTGTGTGTTTTTTGTTTTTTAGTGTTGGAACTCAATTAAGCATGCTTCCTTTTTAAAAGTAGGCATGGTGTATTTGTAGAAACCCAAATTATAAAGTAGCTTTAAATTCCAATTTGATTTCATTCATTTTGGATTTTTCTTGGGAAAAAGAAATGTAGCCCTTACGTACAATCTTTCTGAGCCAAGGTTTTCTAATTTATGGACCGGTATGAATTGAATTTCGAACTGTCTTTCTGTTTCATACTGAGATCTGCAATTCATTTTCCAAAGCAGGGTCCTTGGTTACTAATCCATTGCAATAATTAAGCCCCACCAATCTTCTTGCCAGTCGAGCTTTGAGCTGCTCTTGCTTTGTGCCGTGGATGTGAACAGTACTGCACCCCAAGCCAGCTCACATAGAGGCTGTTGCATTTCACCATCCACTTTACTAATCCACTTTCGAAAACCAGCTTTTCTGTCTTAGGGAAAATGAGCACTCATGTTCTGTTCTGTACGTCAGCCCTTTTTTTTTCCTTTGTTGAGTCAATGTGTCTCCTTCCAAGGCTGCCTGACAGTCTCTGGAATCATTCCACCTAAGTAAGGAGAGCTGTTCTTCCCACTAAAAGTGTCCACCTCCCTTCACCTCAGGGAGAGGACTCAGTATTATGAAGATCATTAATATCAGCTGTGAGACAGAGTGCACTGGAAATAGGTAAGGCCTCGCCCCCGTAATTATGGCTACCTGTTAGGGATGAGAGCAGGGAGATGAGAGGCAAGTTTGGCATATGAATAAATACATTTCTTCCCAGAGAGAAAAAGCTCTAAGAAAAGGTATATCATTATGGTAAAAGCTTAGAGAAGGAAATAGTAAGTAGATGACCAGGGCTACTACTGAGTTCCCCTCCCCCAAATTTAGCACGTTGCTTGTCCTGGTATTATCTTTACTGAGAGCTCACATACTTATTCCAAAGGAGCCTCTTCAGTCTAGCTGCTTACTGAAAACACTCTATTGGGCCTGTTCATTTAATAGTGATTTCATTCGTTGCATTCTTAGGGAAGTTTCCAGTAAAATATGGAGATTTAGTAAAACCTTATAATTATATTTGGGGTCAAAACTAGTTTGGAATATTTTAATAGTGTAACTTAAAATTAACAAAGGAAAGTCTCCCCCCCCCCTCCTCCACCCAGTGTTTGTGCTTTACCATAACATTATTAAGACTGGTAAAGTGTAATGACATATCAAATTGCAAAGTCTAGCAAATACTGTAGCAAACCCTAAAACACTCCCCACCGCCCCCCTAAAAAAGAAAAAGAAAACATGAACTAAATTATAATTACATCTCTCAGGGTGAAGACGATCTGTGTATTTCTTTGCATTTGCTAGGCTGAGCCCATGCTCTACATATGGTAGCTCCTAAATAAATATTATTTTTAATGATGATAAAAATAATAGGGTCACTGCTATGACCATCATTTTTCTTTTGTTTCTGTTTGAGTGTGTCACCTCGTGCCAACAAGCTAGGATTCAAAAAATAAAAGCTCAGTGACTACTTTTGATAGAATAGATTCTATTAATAGTAGCTATTGCCACGTCAGATGCTCTCCACTGTCAAACTAATTTCCTGATATTAAAGCAGTTACTGGTCCCCTTATATGACTGAGTACTATTTAATGTATTGCTGCTTTCCAGAGCCGACACATGGAAATAAAATGAATGAAATTAGCCATCTTAAATGAACAATTTAAGAAGACCATAGCAATATCAAAGATAAGGGCAAAAAAGAGATGAATAGATAATTCAGATGAAAAAGTATATAATCATGACCATAGCTGACATTTTTGAATACTTACTATAGGCTAAGCACAATATTAAAGACTTTATGTAGTCATAATATTTATGTGTGTTAATATTTATAACAACTCTATGCTGGAGTTATTAGTCTCATTTTAAAGACATGGAAACCTTGACATAGAGAAGTTACTCAGCTTACAAGTAGGTAGTGCCCTTGTGTTAACCCAGGCATCAGACTCCACACCCTTGCTCCGGACGTCCATGCCTTGCTAGTGAAAATGAAGACCACAGACTTGGCTGCTCTAGTTTCTACTTCCTGGATGAGCACAACTATTTCTAACAGTACCTGATAGGAAGTTTTCAGTGTTACTGGCTGTCATTGTCTTCTGCAAATTCCCAAGGTGGAAATACAGCAGTGTGCGAAGAGCCATAAAAAGCCACGTTCAGGCCTTTTGACCTAATGTACCTATTGAGTAACCCAAAAATGAGATGCTTATCAGTCTTTGCTGTTGTAGAATGTATGACACTAAACAACAGAACAGTTTACATATTCAGCCACTGGAGTGGTTTGGTAAATTGTGAGTCATCAACTGGGTGGAGTGTTGACCAATACTTAATCACATTTGAGAAGACTGTTAGAACATGGGTAGATAATAATTAGTGATTATAGTGGTAAACCCAATAGAAGGGAAGCCATGTTAGAACACAATGTGTATCTGCGTAGAGCCTTCTTCCTTCAGATACCTATGGCTTGCTCCCTCCCTTCATACATTTCCCTGCTCAGTTTCTGCTTCTCAGAGAGGTCTTCTATGAACAACTACTTAAAACAGGGATTGGCAAACTGTGGCCTATGGGCCAAATACGGTTCATGGCCTGTTTTTGTCAATAAAGTTTTATTGGAACACAGTGACATTCCTTATTTAGTATTATCTATGGCAGCATTAGCAATACAAGGGCAGAGTTGAGTAACTGTGACAGAGAATATGACCTGGAATGCCTGAAAGATAAAGTTTGCCAACCTTGGTCTAAAATAACACCCCCTCTCCATCTTCACTCTGTACTTCTTTCTCTGCTTTATTTTTCTCTTTTTTATGAGCAATGCCATGTGTCATGTTTTCTACTTTTATGCTTTTCTACTGCTATTGTTCACATTTTTCACTGCATATCATGTCAAATCAAAAAATAAATGTCTTATTATTTGGTTATCATTTCTCGTGATTAACTGAAAAAGTTTAAGTCCTGCCTAATTTTCAAGAACTATCTTAGGCCACCTACATACATAGTTTCCTCATAGTTAGGAAAAGATGGTTGAGTTTCAATTCCTAAACTTTTAAAATTCTGATGAGCGGGCACATAAATCCAGATCCGCCGATACACGCTTTACTTTGCGTTAAGAAACAACCACAAAACAGATAAATTGTACTCAAAAGGTGTATACTGCTTTCTGTTTTGCAGTATTTCTAATGACTGAAATACTGAATTCGGTCCTCAGTTGCAGAGAAAGCAGGCCCTAATTATAGTGTATATTCAGAGTCTGAGCCCCAGCTTCTTGGATAAAATTCCTGTGTTCTTTGTGCTGCGCTCAGCAGCGCGGTCCTGGAGCAGATATTGACTGAGGTATTCACGTTCACTGAACCGGAAGCCGCCGACTCTATAGAGGCTGCTGTCAAACCTGTTGCGGGGGCCTGGGAGGTACTGGGCTGTAACAGACTTTTTTCTTTGAGTACAATGCTTCCACTCATGTTAAGCCTGGCTTCAAAGAAAACAGAAATTTACTGTTGTCATTTTATTTATTTTTTTAAATACGTGTTTGAGAAAATTGAACTTTAACAGAATTTGTCCCGATGGGAAGACACTTTGAGGTTAGGTTTATATGGTGAATACTGCCTAAACTGAAGCTCCCTGCAGCCTTTCCTATGTGGCCGTCTCTCCCTCACTTAGGTAACAGAGCCCCACTTTTTTCACCTAAACAAAGACATGCCATTTCCTATAGCCACACTGCAAGCTGAGTTCATTTCAGACCTTTCCTTGGGGGAACAAAGGCCAATGACACAGGGCTGCCTGTCACTCATTGTTGTTATTGTTGCATCCCCATCCCTGCCCCGGGGAAAATCACACATCAGAAAATAAATGTTAGCAGATATGTTTCCAGGAACCTGCTTGCTAACTTTTTGAATATGAAGTAACAGATTAGCCAGATTTTGGATCTTCAGTGACCCAAGCAAGCTAAGCACACTAAAAGGAAATAGGAGGAGAGAGGTGGATTTTGAAACTCATCCTTGGAGCTCTGAGAAAACTAGGGATGTTTATGCAGAGAGCTATACTGAAACAAATTTGAAAAATACAATCTTGGCCATTTGTAGTTTTGATGTGGACTTTGCAAAAGGCAGACCAGAGCAGAAATGGGCATGATTGTGTTGCAGTTCAGTAAAAATTAACAAGTTAAATGGCTTACTGGCCTGTGTTTACCTCCTGTGCTGACTTAGCTAATTTGGTGACATTGCCTCAATTTTTATAACTCTGTGTTGAAAAACATCAAGTGCGATGCTAGAAATATACTCTGCCTCTTTTCTCTTGTGTGTGTCTACACACGTGTGCAGGAAGAAAATAATGCAGGGAGAATGGTCAGAGTGGCAGGAACTGCCTTAGAGTATGTGAGTGCATTTCCAATAAAGATAAAAGTGAGTGTCTAACCCAAAGCCATAGGTTTTTTAAAATCCCATCACCTAATATTTTGGCATGTGCAGCATCACACATGTTTATAAGTGACAGATATTTAAAATTTTCTTATGCAATACAGGGAGCTTACAGATTCACTAAAAGAAAGTTCTCAGTTGGGACTCTTACAGGGAATGGAAGCCTAGCCCCAGACTGAAAATCTGAACTAATACCAAAATGAATTGTGTGTACAGTTGCCCTTGAAGGCATTCTCTTTAAGGCTTTTTTTTTAAGGTTCCCCCATACAGGGTCCCTCATTGCCTGGAAGCACCTGTAAATTGTTCCTAAGGAGCCCTGTGCATACCATGGCCAAGTCTAGTATGGCCTAGGTAGCCAGCCTAAGGGAGTTAGGTTAACTGGGCACAGTAAATGATTCCCTCAGGCCTGACAAGGTTAATATGTCTTTCAAAACCTGGGAACAAGTTACACATGAAACAGGAAAACTGCCAATATTCTCCTAAATACATTCAAATAGTATCCAAATATTGCCAAGTTCACCATGAGTGAATAGTATCTCTATCATCTGATGGGAAGTGGGGAGAGGGAAGCTCTAGAGTTAAATGAATTGCCTCATTTGCAAAACAAATCACCAAACCATGTTGCTTGAATATGCTTTGCATTTTTAAGACAGCATGGAAATAAACATTTCCAGTTTACTAAAATGCTGCTTGCCTCTGTTCAAAGTAATCTCTGGTTCCCCCACAGAGCAAAATCCCCATATTCCTAGCACCCATTGTCGTTAACATATACTATGCACACTAAGGAAAGTTTTCAGGAACAAATTTAGAATTGTAAGTCCGTAACGTAAGCAATCAGACCTCTGAAGGGGCCTCTGATTTTTCATATGTTATTTGCCAGGGATAAAACAAATTAATATTAGAATTATGTTGGATTATGTTAATACTTTTATTACCTGCCATGTTGTATTGATTTATTTAAAGTAAGTATTTTATGTTTTTTTATATATCTTCACTATGTTACTGTATATGCGTATGTACCCATAGAGCGCTCACTTCTGTCTGTGTTCCTTGTAGTACTCTAAGCCTGTCCTTGGGATTAGTCAGCCAAAGACAGCATGGTCTTCCATCTTAAAGGAAGTAGTCAAGAGGGGGAAAAGAAGGTCAGCCTCAAGTATTTTAATCTTGTTTTAATGACCAAAGTCATTTCAGGGCTGCAGTGATACATGTAGTCATTGGATTGAGGGAAGAATAGTCCAAGTCAAGAGTCCACTGGAAATAGAAGAGTGAGGCTGGAGCTGTGAGCAGAGGTGCAGCCTTCTTCAGAAAGCCATGCTAGGCTCCATTCTCGCAATTGAATAGCTGCACGGTTGTGGATGTTGTATACTGTTTGTGAGAGAGAATTTTCAAAGTTTAAATCCTTGAACACTTCTGGAGTCTCTCTTCATCCTCTGGAATGTGGGGAGCAGGCTGTGGGGATCTGACCCAGGAGGTGGGTACACTTCCAAAGGCCTTTTCGTGATCTGAAGTGCGATCCAGAGATGCACTGCACCATATTTAATTTGTGTTAACCTCCCCACCTTTCCCCATCTTTTAACCCAGACAAACAGGACTTTTTAGTTACTTAGGTTATTATTGGTGGTGGTTTCTGTGTTTGTTGGAGGAGGGAGTTGAGTTGGAAGTTGGGAGTTGTGGAAGTTGAATTGGAAGGAGTGAAAAGTAGAGTCCACCCCCTTCCCCCGAGTGTATTGGAGAGAAACATCCTTCCTTGGTCTGTTTGCTTTGCAAGGGTGTCCTTTGATGAGGTCTTTGTCCTAGGCACCCACTGAAGTCTCAGTGTACTCAAGCTTTAGAAAAGCCTATTGGCCCTTCTTTGTTTTCTTTGTTGAACTGTTTATTTTGCTTTCTTCCCATGAGGTTCCCTGGCCTTGCTCTGACAACGCTTTTCTGCATGAATTACATTCCTCCGAGCCACAAGTCTCCTAATTCTTCCAGTCCATTTGATTCCGGCCTGTGTGATTAGTCCATGGCTTCGATCCGCTGTGGGTCTCTGCCAAGCAGAGTGCTTGCTAAGTGCCCCTAACGTGGAGACCTAAAGACATTTTTTAACCTCATTAGTGAGGAGAGTAGTGCTTCATTCTAGTTTAATAACATGGCTACTCGAATCATTACTAGCCTTAAAATCAGTGAAAGAGGCTACTAAGTCATTTGGTTTTCTTTCAGTGTGAATAAGGCTATTGAAGGATGGTAGTTCAGGTGTTACACTCAAGCCCAAGTTAGTAACATAAATCATCCCGTGTAGGGTGAGAGGGGAGCCCACTAGCTCCATTTGAGTTAAATTTACATATCTAAAGAATTTCATCATAATTTGCATAAAATGGATTGCCTTATGTATAGAAATAATGAACAACAAAAACAAAATTATTCGAGTATCTTACTATAACCACTACATTTTCTTGTACATATGCTATTTTTTGAAGCATGGTTTATGACTGGGACAGAAATGAACAGCTGATAAACTTATGAACTATGTTTTTAACTCTATTAACAAAGAGTAAATATTTTATTCTTTAATGCATTATACCCTCAATGTAGATAGTGGTAAAACATTGTGATATAGCTTGACAAAATTCAGCTGTCTTAAAAGCAAAATTCTTATAAAGGGTATGTTCAGTTGTTTTTACTTGCTTTTTTGTGCATGAGAATTTCTACTCTTAACAAGCAGGTGGGGTGCATTGTAGCTAACCAGGGGTCTGCATTTATTGATAATGTACCTGGGAGCAGTTTTAATAATAATTTAAAAGTATTAAATAATAATATTTAATTAATATTAAAATAATAATTTTAATAAATTATAAATAAAATATAATTTTTATAAAATGAAAATAATAAAAAAGAGGACCAAAAAGTTTGTCAGGAGTGATTGAACACACAGTCTGTGATGAAAATGATACAGTATAAATACTTATTTTTAACACAGAAGCTCTTCCTTAAAGAACTGGGGAAGTACCAAGCAGTGGGATCAGGGCCTGGTTTCATTGGTATCCTCTTCTTTTCTTGCTGGGCCTGGCTTGAACGAGGCTTCTTGGGGTCTGACCTCTGTGAGCCCCCAATATGGCTGTGCATCATTGGAGCACAGACGTTATTGTGAGGTTCTCTGCCTGTGTTCCATTTAGCAAATAAACACTTCACTGTGCAGGATCAAGCTGCTTCTTCACAGAGGGAGGATTTATCAGGAAGATGGGAGTTAAACCTCTTTTGGCTAGAAAAGGCACTTCCTGCTTGGAGTGGGCTCTGCAAACAGAACCCCCAGTGAGCTGAATTGCAGCTTCCATAATACTTCCTGCATAACACAGCTAAACATCCCTCATGAGTGTGACTGGATCTTGGCTTTGCTGAATAGTTCCTTTGAGCACATCCCTTCCCCACCCAATAATATGTTGGTTACATTCACCCATGACAATGCTATTTGGTTGAGTTTCAAAGTGTAATTCCAGCAAACTCAAACATAGTGCTGTTGGCACATGGCTTCTCATGATCATCTTCGTAAAACAAGTTAATCATCTGTTTTCATAATACATGTGGACCTCAGTGAGGTTCCATTCTCAACTCTACCACAAGTTAACCGGATCCTTGAGCACTTTCCGTCATCTCTGCAGGCCTTGTTTTCATGTACAAAATAAATTAATTAAATGATCTTTAAGATCCATTCTAGTTCTTAACATTTCATGATTATGGAAAAATTTAAATTTGTTCGTTGTTTTTTCCTAGTGTGTGGACACTTACAAGGGGATTCCATGAAAATATTGTGGCCCTGACACATGCATGCCCACACGCCATTTTTCTCCCTAAGCCATAAAGTTTCTTGCCTGCTCTTTCCTTATGTGAAGCTCTGCTGAAAAAGTCTTGCCTGAATGCTGGTCATACTTCCCTCATTACTCTTTATACTCTGCAAGTGACACTTTGTGTATACTGCAGCCACCAGTGTGACCTGCCATGGCACTACAATTTGAACATCAATTTAAATAGATTCCCTTTGGAAGTTAAGGTAGCTAGATAACCATACCATCCTTTTCTATTAAAAGCCTCAATAATGTTAAAAATGTAAGTGTAGGCATACATGCACATGTGTATCTGGTTTGGGGCAGTTTTTCTTTGTGTTTAAAAACATAGACTTTGAAGGATAGACTGGGTTTGAATTCAGCTCAGATACTGTCAGATTACTGAATCTGTCTAAGCCAGTTTCACCATTCAATCCCATTTTATATCAAGGATTCAGCAAAGGAGCATATATATAGCACTTAACACAGTGTCTGTCACAGCATAGGTATTTGACGAATGGCAGGATTGCCTACTACATATCTATCCCCATATTTAAATCATCTATTCTAAGTAGTACATCCCTTTTTCCATCTTTTAACATCTCTGAAGTTGGGATGTATTTTACAATCTATAGTGTTTTACAATTGCTTATTGGTGAAGTGGCAGTCATGAGGAAGTTCCAGGTATCTTTTAATAAAATAATTTTGCTTATATTTCCCTTTTTTGTACATGTACTGGAATGATACATGTTTAAAAAATCTATGTCTGAATAATTCTAAAAGAGCTCTTTTAATAAGTAAAGTAAAAACCAAAAGTGATAGGGAACCATTATCTTTTTTTAGTGGTATCTAACACAATTTTGCACCTTTAGATCAGTAACATCTTAGAGTTGAGGATATGTAGTATGTCATATGTATTATGTGTGTGTACGTATGTATTTGGTCAAAAAATTGATTCATTGTCAAGATTTTTTCCCCTGAGAGCCCAGCCACATTTTCCTAAATGTTACAATAATGGACCTAGTTGCAAGAATGTAAAGTTAAAAATGTAAAGAGAATGTTTTCAAAATGCTATTGCTGCCTAAACCTTGCAAAATGAAAAACGAGCGCTTCTTCAGCTTGGAACAGTTTATAAAGGAGGAAAGCATGTGTTGTGTGATGGTTATGCTGGTGTATTTGTGCAGATGCATAGCACAGGCTCTGAGAGGGTAAGACTTCATGATTAATGGTGTTTATTCTTGACAGAAGCCTCCTTTATTTATCTGCAATACAGTTTAGCGATTTTATCAGGCACCTGAATGAAAAATATTCAGTCATACCAATATTGCAGTGTAAATTGAGTAGAGTCACTTTTTATTATATCTTTCTGCCTTATCATCTGCACAGTAATTTTCTAGCACAGGTTTGATATGGAAAGGCTGGATTTAGCTGTACTTGACACAAAGCCTCTTCAATTTCCCCTAAAAGTTCAGGCTGCTCTTAGAAATGTGTGTGTGTGTGTGTGTGTGTGTGTGTGTGTGTGTGTGTGTGTCTGTGTGAGTGTATAATATATAAACCTTCTCTCTTATCCAAGCAATTTCAGGATTTGAAAGAATAAAGATAAAATGCACAAACCTGGATGGGAGAAATGTTGTTAATATAAAAACATCTAATAGCTGTGAACTCACTGGTAAAAGCTCCTTTAGTGTTGAAGCTTGTGGCTCAGTACTGAACCTTTTGCATGGCTACGTGGTCCCACTTTCTTCTAATCAATCACCATCCAAATCCAATTAGCATAAAGCCAGACCCTATCGTTTCTCCTGGGAGTAGTATCAAAGTTGAAGACCACAATGGCCCAGAGAGGACATAAGTTGCTGCAATGATTGTGATGCTATTCTCGAGAAAGGAAAAAGAAAAGAGTTCTCATTTGTAGGATACTCAAGTGATGGGTCACTAAATTTTAAACAAAAGTGTATTCAAGCAACAGACTTTATAACATGGTCAAAGCTAAGCAATGACAGACAGGGGAATATGGTTTGAATCATAGAAATCATTGGATTTTAGGAACAAACGGGGCTTTAAACCTTGTGAGTAGAATGGAGATCATCTACTCCAAAGCTTCTCATTTGACAGATGAAACAGTGAGGCTCAAAAAGCTGTTTTTGATAAGACCATGGTCCTGTGCACAGGTTTTCCAAGGGTAATATGAACAAGTAATTCTTACACATCATAGACATTTCCAATCAGATGAATCTCTCCTCCTTTATGGTACTGGAAGACTTGCTTTCTCTCTGAAGAAGGAACTGCAGAAGGAGACTTTGTAGCTCCTTGTTAAGTAGCCAGACTCATTTTCAGTCCTCCATGATGCTGTTCTCTATGTCTTGAGCAAAGTTCCCGAAGGCCATGATAACAAGACCCCTAAGAAAAGCATCCCCTTATGTAGAAGTTGATGCTGCTTTTCTGTTGAATAATATAGACAAATTGTTCCCCATCACTACATACACTCTACAGTACACTACATATACTCCTTTTCCATATGTAATTTAATTTTGAAAAGTTAACACCCTCCAAGGGGATAAAGTTCTGAAATATTGAGAAGTATGCTTAGGACATAAAGCCTTAGTCTCATATAGTAGTCCTACAAGCTCTACTTCCAGTTACATCTAAAGAGCCTGCCACTTCAAAAGGGCTCACTTTTTTCACCTTTATGGGACCAATGGCCCTAGCAAACCTTGAAGATTTTATTCTGGAGAAGAGTTATTGAATCACTAATGATAGTTCCTTGTTGGACATCTCTATATAACTTAAAATAAGGATGATTAAAAGAATGAGGGGAAGTAGGAGTGAGATGTCAAGGTTCAAGGGATAACTCAAAAAACAGACTAGTTAGTAGTTAACAGTAATAATAATTATGATGAGGATGATGATGATACTAATATAGAAAAAGTCTTTATACTAGCTAGAAGATGAGACTACTGTTGATAAAAGATTCATTCTGATTCTTGAGGTAGCCTTACTGTCTTCTTGGCTCAGAATTCTAGGTGCTTCCTGTCTTTGTTATAAATATCCTCTATAACACCTGCCACCGGACCCAAGATTAAGCAAGGATTAAATAGTTGGAACCCAACTTCCTGTTTTCAATTAATTATATCCACCTAGTACCTGAAGTCCTCTGAGGGGAAAGTTCTTGCTTGAATAACAGATTCTGCCTTAGTGCTGCTGAGACTTTTAAAGTAGCTGTTTACCTTGAATTGTTGAGATTTCCATGTAAATGATACAAACATGAGCTGGTTTGTTTGTAAACAGATCTAACTGAGTCTCTTGTATGTATGTTAGAGTCATTTTCCCTTACACTTGATGTGTATTATGGCTCAGACTCAAAAGTTTCTGCTAAAGGAAATCATGATGGATAAGTTTCTGCATTGTTGGAAAATGTAACACCTATACAAACAAATGTCACTTATCCCAGGAGTTTTCTAGGCACAGTTAGTTCATCATAGAGGGACTTAGTTGTTTGAGGAGCCATTCTTTCTACACTATTGTGTGTCAATATTTTTCTATTTTGCCTTGTATTTTCTTTTGGAAAGGATATTATTTTGCCTATTTGAGTATTGTTTTTGAGATGGAATTGGTAATTCATCAAATTACAGAAAATAGGATTGGTAGAATTAATGGAAAATAGAGAGGAAAGTCACAGAAATCAAACTGATTAAAAAATTTTTGTTTATCTCTAAAGACAAAAGTTTTTGTTTATTTTTTTTCTTCATGGCAATGAAGTTGCTGAACTAAAACTACAGAATTATTATGCTCTTGAATTTACTTTGAAGAAAAAAAATCCATCATCTTAACTAAGGTAAATCAAATCGCTTAATCTATCTGTTAGGAGAAAACATGAGATGGGTGCGCCTAAGTAATGCCGAAGTGACATCATAGCTGAACTCACCCGGCCACAAACAGCTCACTCCCTATCAGGTCCTTGAGGGAAATCAGTACTCAACAACGCAACGGAAGCCAGGTGACTTTGGCCTTAACCAACCCAGAGCTCTAGGAATGGCAGCAGCAGCAGGAATGAAGGTGTTGGTTGTAGGGGCCAACATTTACTGAGAATTTACCATGTGACAGTCACCAGGCTACATTCTTTCTGTATACTTCCCTGTTAAAAAGGAAATGGTACAGTGCTGCTGCTTCTCTGTCTGGGCTTAAGTAGCTGGAGAGCAAAGCAGGCTTTTAAGGATCTAGTTCACCCAACAGGCAAACATAAGCCCAAGACCTTGCAACTGGTGTATAGAACAGCTTACTGAATGCACACTTCCAGGTATAGGGAGCAGGAGAGTGAGACAGAAGGAGAGACTCCTTTGATCCTCTGGGCCTGGCTGGATTGGCCTCTGCTGTGGCCTGCTCCACTGGAGGAAAAGGGACTACCCAAGGGAAAAAGCTTCGCTGATCAAAGGTAACCACTTGTTATCTTAGGGAAAGAGGAGAGGAAAGGACAGCATCTGTGTGCTTTCTTAATGCAGATCAGTTAGGAAACTGTCTAGAAAACAGAGCCCCATCAGATGTCACAGAATCCAACCAATGAGAGCAGCTCTCCATCGCCCATTCAACATGGCACCTAGGTGGTAGGAAAAGAATTGCAACTGGACATATGAATGTCTCTTTTGACAGTGACAGCTGTTTCCTCATCAAGGTGGTACTTCTGTGGACATTGTAAAGATGGACATAGCATATTAGTTCTTCTAATAATGAATTATATTTATTTTTATTATATTAATTTATAATTTGTAATTAATAATTATAAATGAATATTATATTCATTTATACTTATTAATTCCACTTTATATTTATATAATACATACATTATATAATAAAACATTTTATATAATAGTTACCGGTTTTATCCTTCTTACCAACTCTAGTAATCAGGGGAAGAAGATAAGAAAATGTCTTTCATTTATTAGACATTGCAGAAACAAGGATACCTTTGCGTGAACTATTTGGACTCCATTTGGAGGACAAAAAAAGTCTGCTAAAATAATAATTTAATATATAATGTGTATTCATGGAATTAAAATATTTAAAACATATGTTATTTAAAAACAAGTTGTCATCTGCCATTTGGTTCAGGTACGCTCTTTTCTCCACTTTTTTTTCTCTTCTGTTCTTAATTCTAAAATGTGAGAAACATACATTGAGCTCTCTTTAAACAAAAGTCAGTGGGATAGAACACAGTCCCATGCTATGAGATGTGGTCATTTAGCTCTCAAGTACTTATTTGAACCAGCAGTATGTTCATTAAGATCTCTTTTTAATAACAATGCACTGCATGTTATAGTGGCTGGAATGGACTTTCTTTTTAATTCTTTGACCTTGAAATTTTAATTTATTAATGAGTTATATTTACAGTACAGAGTAGAGACAAATTTGGCACATTGTTCTTTGCAGTCTTTCCTGGGAGGAATGAAATCAATTTTAGCTATAAACAATTGCATTGCTCTTATACAGTGATACTTGTATAACATTGTTTCAGTTGTTGGAAGAACATGACTAACATATATTTGTTTGGCTTCTCTCTTCACAAGAAGCTCCTTTGATTGGCTTAGCGGTAGCCCCTGCCCCCTCCAAAGTTAATACACAGATGTCCACCTTCCATAGCTTACCTTGAATTTAGACTAATGTGTCAGCTAGACTATTTTTGTTTTATAGCAGTAAATATGTTATTATTTATGTTACCTTTTAAAGCATCAATATTTTATAAGTTTTGAGAAATAAAAATGTATATCAATTTGATTTTCTGAATTTAATTGAAATGGTTGAAACCACTGTGGGAAATCTCGATGTATTTGGCATGTATCCTTTTAAAAAATTATTGATGAATAATACAGAGAAAGGTGCACAAAATATACACATGTAGCTCAGTAAATGATGGTGAATGATCATGGAGTGAAAACTTCTAACTTAACAGTTCTAGAAATAGAACATCCCCACACCTCATAAGCCCTTCTTCCATACTCTCCACCCACCTGAAAGTCAACATTATCCTGACTATCCTAACACTGAAGTTGACTTTTGCCTGTTAAAGAACTTTATATAAATGGGATCATACATTATATTCTTTTGTGCCAGGTTTCTTCTTTTTTTAGTTAATTTTAATTTTTTTCTGATGAACTTCCCATTTTATTTATCACATATTTTTTATTTTTAAAGCTTTTTTATTACATATTTTTTATTTCAATAGCTTTTGGGGTACAAGTGGTTTTTGGTTACATGGATGAATTGTATAGTGGTGAAGTCTAAGATTTTAGTGCACCTGTGACACCAGTAGTGTACATTGTACCCAATATGTAGTTTTTTAATCCTTTATTCCCCTCCGCCGACCCCTCGCCCCCTGCTGCCTTTCAGTCTCTAAAGTTCATTATACCACTCTGTATGCCTTTGCATACCCATAGCTCAGCTTCCAGTTATAAGTGAGAACATATGGTATTTGGTTTTCCATTCCTGAGTTACTTCACCTAGAATAATGGCCTCTAGCTCCATCCGAGTACTTTCAAAAAAAATTATTTCATTATTTTTATGGGTGCTGGGCTTCTTCTGTCCATCATTATGTTTGTGAGATTTTTTATGTTGTAGTTTGTTCATTTTCATAGCTGTTTACTATTTCATTGTATGAATTATTTGTCCATTCTACTGTTGATAGATACTAGGTTGTTTCCAATTTTTAAGTGGATGACTAATGCTGCTATGACTCTTTGAGTACATATGGCACATATGCACATGTGATTGTCTCATATATTCCAAAGAAAAGGATTGCTGGAATATATGGTAAGAATTTGTGCAAGTACCCAATGCCTGACTGTTTTCCAAAGAGGTAGTTCTAGCTTGTGCTCACATTGAGAGTTCCTGTTGGCCTAAATCCTCATCAACATTTGTCACTGTCAGACTTCTTAATTTTAGCCACTCTAATGGATGTTTAATAACTCATTTTGGTTTTAATTTGCACTGCACTATAAATGATGTTTATGGAGAGTTAGTTAAAAGATAATAGAAAAACCTTATCATACTAAGAAATAAAGTATAATTCAAAATACATGATTTTTATTTTGAATATGTAAGAAGTGCATATTGTGCTGGTTCATTGTCCATATTTTTCATGACCCAGATGCTTTTGGGAGCCTCCTGTGAGTGCTTTTTAGCTGTGCCACTCATTAGGTCACATCCACTCATACACACTTCTTTTGAGTGTAGCCTTTTGCCTCATTTGACTATAGGCTCTTTCAGAGAAGAGACCATGCAACCGTGTGTCATGCTCCTTGAAATCTCTCCCAAGTGCAGAAATCATAGTGGATTCTTAGGGAATGGATTTTCAATAAAATGTTATATTAGTCCATTTTCATGCTGGTGATAAAGACATGCCCGAGACTGGGGAATTTACAAAAGAAAGAAGTTTAATGGACTTACAGTTCCACATGGCTGGGGAGGCCTCACAATCATGGTGGAAGATGAAAGGCACTTCTCACATGGTGGCAGACAAGAGAAGAGAGCCCGTGCAGGGAAACTCCCCTCTATAAAACCATCAGATCTCATGAGACCCATTCAACATCAGGAGAACAGACTCGCCTCCATGATTCAACCACCTCCCACATGTTCCCCCCAACAACACATGGGAATTCAAGATGAGATTTGGGTAGAGACACAGCCAAATGATATCAAATGTATATCCAATGAAGAGATCATTGAAATGTTCATCTGTGTGGTTAATACATGTAGTTTTTAAAAATTAAAATCCAAATGGTAAATTTGTAAAAAGCATATGCCAATTAAGAATTCATGGAAAAATATTTCATAGCTACAAAGATGATGAAAATAGGATTGGAAATGGAACCATTTTATCAACTAGGGGCCTGGGGGCTGATGGAGTGGGTATGTACAGAGGTGTGGGTAGGGTTAAGGGGACGAACAAGTAATAGTAAAGCCCCTACCTAATACAGTCAAAGTTGGAATGAAAAAGTGATTCAGTGAGGGCTGGAGCAGCAGAGGAGGGCTCGCCCACCAGGAACAGTGGCCTTGGGGGAGCAATGCCATACCACAGAGCCACAGCTAGCAGAGAAGGAGGAGGGGACTTGTTTTCCCTTCCTGCCATCTCCTGCCTTGCTTCCCTTAAGTGGAAACCGGAGGGAAGGCGAGCCAGCTGATTCAGACCTTAAAGACGAGACTCCCCACACAGGCTGTGGCCTTGGGGAGGAGGAAGAGCAAATGGAAAGTAACCACCATAACCATCTGCACCTCTCAGGGTCACGTGGTGTTTCTAGGGCAGAGGTTATCTGAAAGCTTACCTTGCATAGAGGGAAAAAAAAGTATAGGATTGTGCAGATTTATGACAGTGTCTACTGTTTTACTGTTGAACATTTTAGATATTTGTTTTCTTTAGTGTATGGAAAGGAAGAAAAACATATCTGTGTATATATATATGTGTATATGTACACATATATATGTGTATATATACATATATATGTATACTTATATGTGTATATGTATATATATGTATACATATATGTGTATATGTATATATGTATACATATATATATTTGAGGCAAGGTCTCACTCTCTTGCCCAGGCTGGAGTGCAGTGGTGCACTCATGGCCCACTGCAGCCTCAACCTCCCAGGCTCAAGTGATCCTCCTGCCTCAGCCTCCCGAGTAGCTGGGACTGGGACTGTAGGAGTGTGCCACCATGCCAGTCTAATTTTTTTATTTTTATTTTTCTAGAGATGGGGTCTCCCCATGTTGCTCAGATTGATCTTGAACTCCTAGGCTTGAGTGATCCTTCTGCTTCAGCCTCCCAAAGTGCTGGTATTACAGGCAGGAGCCACTGCACTGGGACAAAAGCAAATTTTTTCTTACAAATTTTGATTTATTAAAATGGTATTTATT
The DNA here is from genome assembly GCF_028858775.2 of Pan troglodytes. Lineage (NCBI taxonomy): Eukaryota > Metazoa > Chordata > Mammalia > Primates > Hominidae > Pan > Pan troglodytes. The sequence continues at coordinate 47,333,715 of NC_072404.2, forward strand.
GAATAATTAATTAATTGGTTAAAAATGCATTAAAAAGGACAACTACCCTCTGTTCTCTGTCAGACCACTGCTTGAATATGAAGAAGGATGTCTACTTGTTATATTTAAAAAAACAAAAAATAAGCTTATGTAAAAAACCAACATATTTCAGTCTTCCAGTAGTTGGAGCAGTCATGCAGAGATGCAGGAGATATGTGTACATTTCCAGTATCCCAAGCAATGTGCGAGCAAATTGTAATAATCTGGCATGTAAACCTTGTTTAATGCTCTCATAATGGGTAATGCAAGTGATTAAATATTGTGATTTTAATCTTGGCATTTTAGTAACCTAGTAAGATAGATGAAAAGGCAGTAATGAATTAGATTATATAATAATATTTCATTCTGATTCAGAAGTCCAGTTATTCTCTGCAACATGTTTTAAGTTTCTCATGGTATACTGTTAAAAATGCTCTGATAAGAATCTTCTACTCTTTCATTGTAATCTATTTTCATGACCATATAAAAAATATTCTGAAATCAAGTTACCCACACCAACAAACAGTTTCCACTGGGCAATATGGAAACAAAATGCCAGTGACTCATTAGGTCTCCAATGTCTTCGAAGACAGAGGGGTAGAAACAGCATAAAGGGCCTTATCCCTGAGAGGACACAGAGGCATTGCATACAGGAGCCAAGACACAGGGATAATGGGGCGAGGCACATCTTCCCAGCTGTGCCCTGTAGTCCCAACAACACTCTACAGTTTGGGAATCTCTGGTGCCCAGACAGCAGTTTGTCAGATTTAGTTTGGAGGGCCACAGGCATATTTCTATACTCTTTTGCTGCAACATAAATAGCATGGAATGTCTGTTCTTGGACCAGTTCTGAATTTCAGTGTTTTTGTCAGAATGTTTGTTTGTTGTTTTGGTTCTTTCCTCCCTGGTTTGTGTCTCCCTCCAATGACTGAGCCACAGACAGTCCCAGGACAAAGAGAAGGTGGACTGCCACAAAGACCGAAAGCGGTGATCTTCAGTTCATTTCTGTGTGTATCTACTAAAAATGTGCATCAAGCAGACACCTACAGTTTTTTTCCTGGCACTACTTTTAATCTTCAAATGAAGATTTTTAACAAGCTTGACAAATATTTACCAGGCCAAGTTGATGATAGTTTGTAGGAAAATGTATGTCATTTCTATGGGAAATTTTGTGGCCGCCTTCTCCATACCTCCCCTGTCCTCTTCCTTCAGTGGAATTCAGCCCTCCTCTGGTCATAATCCTGAGTGCCCCTCACATAGCAGTGAACACACGTCTGCCTGATAAATTTAAGGAGCTTAACCTTCTCTCCCAGATTTGCTTTCCAGTTAAAAACACAATAATTGGGCCGGGAGCCGTGGCTCACGCCTGTAATCCCAGCACTTTGAGAGGCCGAGGCGGGCGGATCATCTGAGATCAGGAGTTCAAGACTGGCCTAATCAACATGGTGAAACCTTGTCTCTACTAAAAAGACAAAAACTTAGCTGGGCATGGTGGCACATGCCTGTAATCCCAGCTACTCAGGAGGCTGAGACAGGAGAATCGCTTGAACCCTGGAGGGCGGAGGTTGCAGTGAGCTGAGATTGCGCCACTGCACTCCAGCCCGGGCAACAAGAGTGAAACTCTGTCTCGAAAACAAAAAACAAAGCCACAATAACTGACAAATGATCTAGCTGCCAAGAATTTGAAGGTGGCTCTGTTAGGTAACGTTAAAAACACCTTTATTTAAAGACTATTTACATGTCAGGAGGCTGTTTGGCTATGGTAGTTCAAGTTTGGATGCTCAGCTATGTTTGCTTAGAAACTCATTTTTGTCACACTTTAGCACTAGAGAAATATGCTAACCCAGCTCACGAGAGCCTAATGTGGAAACAATTAATAAGTGACCACATTTTAATGAGAAACTGAATACCAGCCACTGCTCCGCTAGGGAACAAATCGCCATTTGGACTTTTTTTTTTCCTGAGTTTAGAATCAGAAGAAAAGAAGTGTTGTTGGCTGGTTCTACAAGAATATCAACAACCACAGCACTTAGGCACTGTGTTCCTACCTTTACACACAGGATTTCAGCCCTCACGGCAGCTCCTGGAGGGAGCTGTGATTGTTCCAATTTTGTGTATAAGGAAACTGATGCTTGAGTGAGGGAATAAGTGAAGAAACCTTCAAATCCCATTCCTTCAAAGCCCTTGCATTTAATTACTGACTTCATTTTCTTAACCACCTCATGTGACTTTATGATTTTACTACGGGAGGTCCTGGAAAATCCAAGGAGGTGCCTCCAAGGTGCTGTCAGGGAGAGGAGCAAAGCCGACTGGTGTGATCAGATTTGCTATGGAAAGGGGATTCTTCCACACAAAAAACCTGCACACAGATGTTTATGGCAGCTTTATTCATAATTGCCAAAACTTCGAAATAACCAAGTTTTCCTTCAGTAAGTGAATGAGTAAATAAGCTATTCCATACAATGGAATATTATTCAGTGCTAAAAGGAAATGAACTTTGAAAAAATATGGAGGAAACTTAAATGCATATTACGAAGTAAAAGAGGCCAATCTGGAAAGTCTACATACTGCATGACATTCTGGAAAAGGCAAAACTATGGCGAGGGCAAAAAGATCAGTGGTTTCCTGGGGTTGGGGGCTGGGAGAAGGAAGAAGGGAAGAATTGGTGAAAGAGGATTTTTAAGGCAGTGAGACTGCTCTGTATGATACTGTAACGGTAGATGCATTTGCCCAAACCCGTAGAAAGGATAACACCAAGAGTGAACCCTAAACTATGGACTTTGGGTGACGATGATGTGTGAGTGTAGGCTCATCACTCGTAACAAATGCACCACTCTGGTAGAAGATGTTGATAATGACAGGAGGCTATTTATATGTAGAGGCCGGGGGGGTGTATATGGGAAATCTCTGTACTACAGCTCAATTTTGCTATGAATTTAAATTGCTCTAAACAAAGTCTGTTAACAAAAAGAATGTCTTAATATTTCAATATTTGAAATCACACAGTATGTTGCATTTGCTACCCCTACTATGCATGTATATATGTTTATATGTGTGCATATATCTGTGTACATATACACATGTGTATATAAATATGTTTCTGTATATGTGTATTACGGGTGGAATATGTTAGCACAGTATGTGATGTATATGTCACATATGATTTTACATATGGATGTATGTGTATATTTGTATATATGTATGTGTGTGTATGTGTTGAGCATTCCGTATATACAAGGCTCAGTACATGAGACTTTACTCATGTCAACTTCCTAAGACTCCCACGAGGTTGTCTTCCCCATTGGACCTTTAAGGAAGAGGAGAAGGTGAGTATCAAGGCTGAGGTCCACGCACATTGAGTCCCACTGCTTGGATGCATCTGTATCTAGAATTCCTGATGACCCCCTTATGATGGCCTGATGCACCTGTATCTTTATCTTCAAATCCTGGAGGAACCCTCCTTTCCACTGTTGCTTCTTAGCAGCGTGTAAAAGGACTGTAGAGCCCAGTGCTCCTGCCAGAGAAGATATGACCAGGTCTTGGAGCCTCACTCGTGGGAAGCTGGTTTAGTAGGTACCTTCAGTGTCCTGGTGGGAAAGGCTTGAATCCAAGTGAAGCAGTGACAGGGACATCAGACGTGATAGACTTTTGTGAGGAGAAAACAGCTTCCTAGGCTTTCTTTGGGATTGATGACCACCCTAGCCTGGCCTCTATAATTTTTGTGTTTTTCTAGATGCTGATTGGTTTTCCTGTGCATAATTCTCCAAAATAGAATTTGGACCTCTAGGGATATTCTTACCACTCTTCTCAACTCTGGAATTTTGGAGAAATAATAGGTTTCAATCTTTGCGTAAATCAAGAAAAGCCAGTAAGAAATGTCACTGCCCACCCTGATGTTTAGTTCATGTTGCTCAGACCAAGTTATTCCTGGATCGCAAAAGCTGGCCCAGGAGGCATCATCTCATGGCTTTCTTGAAACAGCTCTTCTGCATTCGGTGGCACCAGTCCCTCAGTGGAAATCTATAAACAAGTCTGTGTTTAGAATCAGATTGGAAGGATTGCTTGTCCTTTCTTGTGAAGAATAAATGAATGAATTAGAGCATCCCTTGTACCTTCTAAGGTGGCAAACACATCTAAATACGGTGTAAGATTTAACCAATGACAGACACATCTAAATGGAGCTTAGGGGCTGAGTTAACAAAGAACAGAAAGCTAACTTGGTTTGTAGTAAAGAGCTAAAATAGGAAAGACTAATAGGTTATGTTGATTTCTATTTAAACAAGCCATTTTACTAATTTCTGATTGGGTATGAAAGCCTCAAGCTGTTTTGAAAAGAAATAGCTATTTGCTGGTGGTGATTTCTTACTCTTCCCATGTGTAAATTTAGAAAACTTTGGATTTTTATTTTGCTTTCCCAAAGTAGCATCTAAGTAACAAATAAAAAGCCTCATTTTTTTTTTTAGTTCAAAATGAAAAAAGAGTCAGAAGGAGAAAGTGAGAAAATCCACCCCCACCACCATATTTCAACTTCTTTCATTTTCTACTGAGAGAAAATTCATTATCTGATCTTTGATTTCATTTATTTCAGTGTCTGCGCTGTGCACTTATGGAGCTGGCTTTTACCAAGATTATATTCTGACAGGGTGATGGGGGCCGGGCTGTGCGTGAGCATTTGCTTTGCAAGGAGAAAATGTGTTTCCCCCTCCCTTTCATTTCACTCCTAAAGCCAGTGGTGGAAGAGGAATTTGCTGTTCTCAGTTGATCTCTCTCTATCAGGGCCTCCCCTTCCTATGGCCGCACCCTCTGTGAATGAGGAAAAGCGGGGAGCTCAACTGTTTAACCTGTCAGAGCCAGTTCCCTGATTATCCATGCCAAATGTTTTCCGTTAGAGAAGGAACTTGGTGGTCCAGGAGGTTATGCAGACTGGCCATTCTAGAAGTGGCTGTCTCAGGGTGTGGCTGTGGCTATGGGGCAGCAGGTGTGAGGGGATTTTGAGGAATCTCTCTCCAGAAGCAGATCAGGATATCGTGGTAGCAAGGTGTGTTTTAGAATTTATTTTTATTAACCAAAAGCCTACATTCTACCTTAGCTCATTATAACCGACGCAGGGGCTTGATCGAAAACGCATTCTTCCCCAACTTTCTAACCCGGGAGCACTTAGTTACTACTGCTCACTGAACGTGGCTCATCGGGATGCCTCATGGAAAAGGGCTTGAGCAGAAAGCTGATTCCAGGTGCTGCTGCACAAAGAGGAGGAGTTGCCTTCCAAGCACTCACACCCGGATCCATAAAAGTCATTTTACTTACCACTGCGAGGCCCTGGGAAGTTAAACGGACATGTGCCTGGATCTTTAGAGTGACCGATTTCCCATTTCTAAACAGACTTTTGCAATGGGTCTTCTTCCTTACGGACAGCTCTGCCATGTGCATGATCAGGCTTCCAGACCAGACAAATTTGGGATTGTATTCTTTCATTCTGTTCTGTTCTGTTCTTTTCTTTCCCTTTCTTTTTTCTTTTCTTTTCTTTCTTATTTTTATGCAACACCATGCTAGTAAGAGGTAAGTTTTAAATGGTAACATTAATATTTGGGTGAAGTGGAAAATACAATTGTAGCAACCACTTTAAGCCCAGTTGCCTGTTATTTAGAATTTCTTCTCATGGAAGAAGCCATAGGTTGACGTTTATTTTACTATTTTGGAGTGCAATGAAGTTTCTCAGAGATCAATTTATTTTCCCAAACAATTGCATAGCGATGCTCTGCCTGCATTATATCATGCTGATTTTAAAATAATAGTACTAATATGTATTTGCCTGCAATTTTTTCCACAAGTCTCCTTTGAATTCACTTAAAATCTTACTTATTTTCTTTCACAGACAGCCTCTGCCTGTGGAGATATTTGTCTCATGCATACCCCATGTATCTGGTTTTCTTTATACCCAGGACTTCCGCCTTATCTAGTAGCCCTACGTATCCGGACCTGCCCTTCATTAGGATCTCCCCACACCGGAACCCCGCTGCTGCTTCCGAGTCTCCCTTCAGCCCTCCACATCCCTACATTAATCCCTACATGGACTATATCCGCTCCTTGCACAGCAGCCCATCGCTCTCCATGATCTCAGCAACCCGTGGGCTGAGCCCTACAGATGGTAAGTCCAGGATGGATTCTGCTTCTGGAGATCATGCAGCCTCCTCCCCGCTCCTCACTCGGGACGTGTATAAAGTAGACCTGATGTTTTGTGAGTGTTTCCCATGTGCCAGGCGCTGTGCTCTGTGCCTTACATGCATGATTGCGTTTCAGTTTTGTAACACCTCATTGGCAGTGGTGTTATTATCTCCATTTTCATGTCAGAATAGCAGTGTGCAGTGGGGTTTACTTGCAACGCAGTCAATCCCATGGCTAGTAAGGGGCAGAGGTGGAATTCATTGCAAATGTTTCTGATTCCCAAATCCCTGCTGGTAACTAGGGTTCTGTTCTGCTGCTTCACATATGATTAGACTGGTCCTGTAGCCATTCACACACGTGCATGTGTAACATGAGTGTTTTACTCACCTTCTGATGAACACTTTTCTGTTCTGTGTGTCTGAGAAGCACATTTATACAGATGCGTCTGTTAGAGGAGGGCTTCCCAAACTCTAGTGTGCCTATGAATCACCTGGGGAGCCTGATAAAAGGCGATTCTGCATCAGGTGGGATCAGGTGGGGCCTGAGATTCTGTGCTCCTCAAAAGCTGATGATTTCAGTGCTGTTGGTGCCTGGACCACACTCTGAGTGGCAAGGTCTTAGAAAACATCATGGTCCAGGGCTGTTGCCTGTGCTTTCTATTCTTGACCATGCCACATGAAAATCCGAAGAAGAATGTACTGGGAAAGGAAATGAGCTTAGACTTTCTCATACTTGATGCTCATTTTAGGCTCTTAAGGATCGAATTCCTGTTGGTTCTGTTAGTCCCCCCATTACTTTCCACATGACTCTTCTTAATTGGAGCTGTGTATTCTCCTGGTGTCAACTTATAAACTGGTCCTTTGATTCAGGAAAAGTATTTTCCATATCACTCACACATAGGAATTCACTTGCCCAATAATCACTGGAATCTGAATCAAGGTCCAGAATTGCATCACCTATTAATTACAGGTAGCAGGCTCTGAATTCTGTGCAAGAGATCGCAAATCACCACTGCCTGTTCCACATCAGAGAAACACCAGGCATTTCATTTCACTGAGCAGTGCTTGATGCGACTTCCATGCCCTATCCACATTCTCTAGGTAGACGCCTTCCTGAGGCTGGGTGTGCATGGTGAGAAGCTGCATGAAGTGTCTCAGGAAACATCCACTCACTTGGGTTTTCAGAAATAGCTTTCCTTCAGCAACAGCCACTTTTTTCTTTTTTGATTCAGTGCATTGAATTTACTGGTTAATAATAGTAATACAGGTAGCTAAAGAATAAGTTTTGCCCTTTGGGCAGGATTAACATTTTATTTTATTTTGAGAAAGGGTCTCACTTTGTTCCCCAGGCTGGAGTGCCTTGGTGCAATCTCAGCTCACTGTACCCCAGACCTGCTGGGTTCAAGTCATCTTCCTGTCTCAGCCCCCTAAGTAGCTGGGACCACTGGTGCGCACCACCATGCCTAGCTAATTTTTATATTTTTTGTAGAGACAGCGTTTTGCCATGTTGCCCATGCTGGTCTCAAACTCCTGAGCTCAAGCGATCTACCCACCTCTACCTCCCAAAGTGCTAGGATTACAGGCATGAGCCACTGTGCCTGGCCAAGATTCACATTTTAAAAATAAAAATCAAATATGAATTAGATTTTCTGCTTCAGATTTTATTTTGCACTTGAAGAACTGGAGAATCATCTCCTTCAAGTCCTTGGGAGTTGGTGGAAATGACTAACAAGGAGAATAGGCTGAGGGAGAGAGGGAGGCTAGCTGACAATGGACTTGGAATTATGCCTGGCCTGCAGAAATTTATTCGGGCTAATGGAAAGTCATACCACTAGTTAAACTACTGAAAGCACTCTTATCATCTGCTTTGTGTAGCATTTGATGACGAGTATATATATCACATTCTTTGACTGGTTGATTTGCCTTCCTTTTCTTGCCTCTCAAGAATCCAGTTAATATAATCAAATAAAGTAACATGATAAATATTTCCCTTGTGGCCTAAAGTTTTTTTCCTTAAATCTCTATCTTTACCATGTATCGTGGGTAAAAAGTATATGAAACAAATATAAAATACCCACAAACCTATCACTAGAGTGCTAGTATTTCTAGATAATAATTGTAAAACTTTTATTGATTGAATGCTATGTGCTAAGCGTGCTACATACATAATTCAATTTTTGCTCCTGACGACCTCATGGAGCCAGTTTAAATCCAGATCTCTATGAGTCTGGAGGCCACCCTCAGAACTGCTACAATGTCTTACTGCTTTTGCACGAAAATTGGCAGGTGGAAACCGATTATTATCCTGTTAGAAAGCTGAGTCTTGGCAGTAAATTGCTCCAGATTGATAGGTATATTTTCTTTTTGATTTTGTAATGAAGAAAAGGAAAAGAGAGCTTTTAAATTATGGAATGTAAAATTGTAGCTTATCATTCAGTTGTGTTATTAAAGCTGTGCTGCCTTTTTTCATACTGGTAAACCCTGACTTTTCATGTGAGTGAGAGTTAACTCAGACACTCTTGTCAGAAAGCTTAGAAAAGTATTTTAAGTATGTCTGGAAAGATATCATAGTCTTCTAAGTTGTCTACTATTGTAAGAAATGCAAACATACAGTGATTTGATATAAAAATGATTTTATTTGGGGGGCAAATGTGGTTATGTACATATATACATTTTAATCATTCTGATTTGTTGATAATTTCTTAGACCAACAACAAAAACTTAGTAATGCATTTCACTTTTTTCTATTCCTTTCCTTCAGTTTTATTTTCAAATAAAAGATGTTTAATGGAAGTAAGAGCACAATTTGAGTTAAAGGAGCTTTACTCTAATAAGCCATAAAAGGAATTGCTGATGTGGGTTGTGTAATGGACTCTGAGATGCCTCAAGAGAAACTTCTAGTTGACCTTCTTTCGCTAGTAACCATACATCTCTTGTCTCCTCCTAGCGCCCCATGCAGGAGTCAGCCCAGCAGAATACTATCATCAGATGGCCCTGCTAACTGGCCAGCGCAGCCCCTATGCAGACATTATTCCCTCGGCTGCCACCGCCGGCACGGGGGCCATCCACATGGAATATCTTCATGCTATGGATAGTAAGTGACGGGGCTGGTTTCTAGAGTCTTGGGAAATGGCAAAGGCAACTTTATGAAACAGAGAAGAAGATACAAAGATTAGGTGATTGTGTAACTTTTTGATCTGGAGGAGAAAGTGGAACCACCACTATCCGGTGCTCTGGTTCCCTTCGTTTTCTAGAAGCTTCCACAGATTTGGACATCCTGAGACCCCCTGTTTAGCTCAAGGATACCAGTGAACTGACAGATGCAGGCAATTGTAATTGACAGCGATATATAAATATTAGCTGGTTAAAAAAAATCCCAGCCCAGGTGACATAGCGAGATCTATCTCTACAAAAAATTAAAAATTAGCTGGGTGTAGTGGCATGTACCTGTAGTCCCTGCTACTCAGGAGGCTGAGGCTGAAGGATCACTTGAGCCCAGGAGGTCGGTGTTGCAGTGAGTCTTGGTCACGCCACTGCACTCCAGCCTGGGTGACAGAGTGAGACCCTGTCTCCCCAAACCAAAAAAATTTTTTCCTGTCGTGATTGTCTTGATAACAAAATAAGGGGGAATGGATTTGATATATGGATGGACTTTGCCTCCCCACTCCTTGGTTTCATGGATTTTATGCTTTAAAAATTAATTTTAAAAAATACCTGTTTTAACAGATTTTACATTTTTGCCTTAAATGATTTTTTGCCCCATATGTTTTCTTTACATTAAAAAAATTGTATTCCACTAAGACCGTTTGTAGCTGCTGAATATATGAAAGGATCAGAATAGTTATCAAGTTATCAATAGTTGCCAAATAGCTTATTTGGAAAAAATAAAAACTTTTTCCAAATCAGAAGGGACTACTTTTAGTACCTAGCAGTGGAATAAGGTGAGATTACTTGATGCATGTTGTATCACTTATTTTGGGGTCCCTTAGGTGTGTAATGATTTTTGTGGGTCACTTATGTAGACGCATAGACAAGTAAGCCTATAATTACCTCTCGTCAGAGCATTCCAGAGCGCTCATCTCTTCAGATCCTTTAAGGACACATCCGTTTGCAAGGCGCTCTGAAGTGATCCTAAAGCATCATCCAAGTCATACATCAGCACAAGCCACTACCTTTGAATAGGACAACAGTATGACTTTGAGTAGGGCCTTTGCTTAGCGTTTTGTTTGTTTTTCCTAGTAGCAGCAATTAACTTACACTTTTCCATTTACAATCTATTTGGATTCTTCTGTGACAGAGGGCGAGCATATGTCCTCTAGTTATTTAGTCCTGAGTCTCGGACTAGAAAGAAGGTGATTATTTCATACAGGGGTAAAAACTCTACAGCCTTAGTCTGCTTACCATCAAGAGCTACCTTTATGTGTTTCATTGGAACACAAGATTCTGTTGGTTTCCACTGGGAAGCTCATTACTACATGGAAAGTAAAAGAAATGTGTTACGTCTTCTTCAGGCGTTCTGTTGTTTGGCTTTTTAGCATAGAGAGCTTACATTTCAGATTCATCATAACCACATTTCAATTAGCGATTGTTGAAAAAAAAGTTGTGTTATTATGCAAATCAGTTATTTAAAATCTGCAAATAAAGAATTAAAATAAGAGAGAATCCTTGGAAGGTCAGCCCGCATTACTTTCCCTATTTGATGAGAATGTGTTTAGTCAGGCAGTGGCGGTTTTTATCTAAATAAAGGATGAAGCTACCCTTTTACTTTGTAAAAACTAATTAAAGGAATTTTAATTTGCCTGAGTATATGGTAAATTGATTGTCATTAAGTAGGAATTTAGATGTCCTATCATTCATCACATAAAAATAAACCTCCTTTTTCTTTGTCAGAATTTCTTATTAGAATAGAGAAACAAAACAATTAACAGAAAGCCAGATCGGAGATATCTGTGTTAGAACAATAAGAATTCTCTGGCTTACATTTAAGAAGGAAGTGGTATGATCAGTGAAGAACTGGGCTACTTCTCTTTTGGCTGTTCTGAAAATGCTTACCTTGTATTTTAGCAGCTCCCTTCAACAGAGTAACCCAAATCACTGTCCCCAAATGCTGACTTTCTCTTCTTTTGCTTGTTTATTAAGGAGTTGGGAAGAACATATTAAAGGGCTGGAAAGTTCTTAAGGCACTATATTCTTTTCCTCTAAAGTAATTGAAGTAGCATTTATTAATAGTTATTTAGTTAGAATATAAGAAGATTGCCCAGAAATTTCCACCATAGGAGATTTTTTCCAACAAAGAAGCGAAACATTAATCCTAAATTTTTATAGTGGTTGTCCATCTGCAGTGGTAGATCGAAACCTGGGATCTATCTGGTCACTCTTCATCCCTTGTTACAGATATTTAGGACTTCTTAATTAACACAACCCTCAATAAACTGGGTTCAGGTAAGCACCTGACTTTTAAATAGTGGGCATGTCTAGGTTTCAGCAAGATGTAGGACAGAGTGTTTATATGTAGCTTGTTAGGATAAACTAGTCTGTTTATGGTCCCAATTCTACCTCTCAGTGTTGGAGTGACCTTAAAAGATGAGAACAAATACTCCCTATAAGGAACATTCTAGAGATGAGGGCCCCTGAAGACCACTATTTATATTGGTGGAAATAGACTTAAATAAGAGCCAGTCTTGGAGGGAAAAACACAGAGAGGAAAGGTTCCAGCCAGGCTGTGAGCAATCCAAAGGGTTTCATGGAAAGGGTGAAAAGGTCTTGAGAGGCCCCTCACCCTCTTTGGAGGATGTGAGAGGGATCTAAGGCTCCTAGGGTTTGAGAGCATCAAATGGGCTTCTTCCTTTTGCATCACAATTAGTGATCTAAAACATTAGAGATTTTCTGGGGATATATCCACGTCCTGTCTAGCATGTGCTGTCACTTCTAACTTTGCCAGTGATCACTGAGTACCACTGAGAAGGGCAATTATTGTCCAGGATTATATGGAAGTTGATAACAAATCTGGTTTGTTCTTGGAGTTACTTGGAAGTGACATGTATTTCCTCATTGAAAAACTTCCATGATGAAATTAGCCTCTCATGGTGAGTAAATGTGAAGGAGTTGTGTTTAATAAGGCAGATGCCATTCTAAAAGTAAGATGCTGATTTAAATGCCTTAAAAATATGCACAGGCTGGGCGCAGTGGCTCACCCCTGTAATCCCAGCACTTTGGGAGGCCGAGACGGGCGGATCACGAGGTCAAGAGATCAAGACCATCCTGGCCAACACAGTGAAACCCCCTTCTCTGCTAAAAATTAAAAAAAATTATCCGGGTGTGGTGGTGTGTGCCTGTAGTCCCAGCTACTCGGGAGGCTAAGGCAGAAGAATCGCTTGAACTCGGGAGACAGAGTTGCAGTGAGCCGAGATCGTGCCACTGCACTCCAGCCTGGCAACAGAGCAAGACTACATCTCAAAAAAAAAAAAAAAAAAGTACATCGTTGGGATTGCTATTTTGTGCTAACATGCTCTAAATCAGGCTGGTAATGAAACTATTCTAAATGAAGGAACTCATTTTAGTTGTGCCTGAAAGAAAAATTTGAGTAGGTACCAAATTTATCATTCAAGTTGGTTTTTAAGTTTTATACGTGGATGGCACTAACTTAGTAAATTTCAGTTTGTGGATTTTTTTTCATTATTTCATTATTTTCATATTCAAATATGAAGTCATTCATATTTATCTATCCCATTTAATTAAATGATCTCTAAGCATGTTGGATTGTTATCTTCTATCAAGAACCATCTCTATTGAATAAAATATTCCCAAAGAATTTTCTGGAGACCAAGAGCCTGGACATTTTTTTTTTTAATAAAGAAAGATTACCTGCTACTTCAGTTTTTCTGGGTACCGCAAAATTGCCATGTTCCTATAAACTGGTATACTCATTCTATGAGGTATTAGAAACTCTTCATTTTACTTAAAACTAACCATGTTTTGTTTGCCTCCTACCTGGTGAGATTATGTTCTCATTCGTTCATTAAACTTTAGCTTGATGACTCTGTAATGTAAATGTGACCTTCAAAAAGGCAGAATGGACCTGTGGGCCACATTCATCTCTGTGTCTTGAAGCTCACATCTCTAATATCTACCAAATTTGAATGCAAATTGGCATTTAATTTTGAACTCTTCAGGAAGAAACCATTGTATTAAGTTGGCATGCATTTAAGTTTGAGTTACTCACCTCCAGATTTGGACTCCAGGTTAAGACTCCATCAGTGGAATCTTCTTGAAGGTTAAAAATTCTAATAAATTTATTACCCTTTATTGGGTCTGACTGGAGAAGCAAGGTCCAGAGAAGAGCTAAAATGCCCTATAGGTTCATTATACCTCGTTATCATGCTCGTAAGGGTTTCTCCTCTGCCTTGGAAAATCTGTAAACAAGCAACATCCCCAGCTTTTAAATGTTTCTTGGGATTTATCCTCTTATATGGGGAATGTAAGGCAGAGGTCCTCAACCTCGGCGACATTTGGGCCAGATAATTCTTTATTGTGGGGAGGGTGACCCTGAACATTATATAGGGTGTTCTGCAGCATTCTTAGACTCTGCCCTCTAGATTCCAGTAGCATCTGCTGAGTCCCGAAAACCAGAATGTCTTCAGATGTTGTCAGGTGTCCCTTGGGGGGCAAAATTGCTCTCAATTGAGAAGCACTGATTCAGGGTAATTATGTAGAAGTTGTTTTAGTAATGCTTTAAGTATACCATAGAGCAGGTAACTCTAGAAATCACTGCGCACTGAGGGCATAACTGAGCTGAATTTTTAATCTTAGGATACTTTAATTCATTTCCTTCCTTTGGCTCATGACTTAAAATGGTGTATGTTGGGGTGGGGAGAGTGGTATGTTGCCATTGTGGGAACCACTGTCTTTGTCGCTTGTGGTGAATTAATGATGGGAATATCTAAGCAGCCGTCAGATTCATAAATCACCAGAAATGAAAGGGATAACACATAAAAATCTCTCCCTTTTGTTTAGCAATTTATCATTTTCCCTGCACATTAATAAACAGAGCTCCCCCGAGGTAAGCCCCTGGAAGATAAATATTTCTCCCTAGTTTGCTCAACTGTAGCTAGTAGATCACATGGGGGAGGAGAGGTGCTTGTCACCGCAAGTTGCCAGCTTCTTATCCTTCACTTCTTCCACGTAGGCAAGTAGCAATAAATAGCCGGTATAGAGTCCAAATGGAGGTAATTAGGTTCTTTTTTGTTTATATAACAGGCACCAGATTCCCCAGCCCCAGGCTGTCAGCCAGGCCGAGCCGAAAACGTACACTGTCCATATCACCACTGTCCGATCATAGCTTTGACCTTCAGACCATGATAAGGACGTCTCCCAACTCCTTGGTCACGATTCTCAATAATTCCCGTAGCAGCTCTTCAGCAAGTGGCTCCTATGGTCACTTATCTGCAAGTGCAATCAGGTATGTATTTTCCTGAATCCATTATGTGTTTTTTAAATGTAATGTCAGCACTTGTTTGCACCTGTAGTGATGCATTTTCAGTACCAACTGCCTATGAGGAAGAATGAAAGTGCATGATGCTGTGCCTATACCAAGAGGCAGGTCAAATATCACAATGAATTGCAAAACCAGTTATTGGGCCCCAGATTATTTTGTGTTTGCAGACATTAGTCAATAGCCCCTATATAGAAATAGCAGTTATTGAGTTATGATGAAATCCACTTCGTAGAGACAATAAGTGTGGCAAATCTTTTTATCCAGCCTTTTCCTTGTAATAATGTTCTCTAGAGGAAAACTGACTTCATACCTGGTTGTATGACACATGTACAGAACATGAACAGAAATAAAAAGACCAGTCATGGCAGAAGTCTTGTCCTACAACTCTGAAGAGAAAGGAGTCCATTGGGAGGGAGAGAGAAACAGCAGGACTTTTTGTCTGATGGAAAATAAGTGCAGATGACATTGGAAAGCATAGTTATCAGAGGAAATCTGGCAAAAGAATATTTCTTTGTTTTTCCATTAAGTATTTTTAGCTTAATCTGAAAGATCCCTATTTTGACCATACACCTTTGTTAACCGTGGATAATTCCTTGCTTGACAGAAAGTGTTTTGACACTTCCTTCCATGAAGCACCTCATGTCTGTTTTTGCACGTGAAGGTACAAGCACAGACTTTTGTAAACATGATTAACATAAAATATTTCTTACTGCTAATGATCAACTTGGACTGATGTCAGTAAGTAGGGAATAAAAGTAAGCCAACATATGAATTTTAGGTGAATTACCTGATCATTTATTGTTTGAACTAAGCCAGCTCACAAATGGTTGAGACATAGAATTAGATAGTACTCTAATTAATTAATTTAGCAATCCTGGTTATAAACTTTAACTCTCATTTCCCCTAAATTTTTTGCCAATAATTTAAGAATTCAGTTACTAGCAATCTTTTTGAATTGTAGTTTTGTTAATTGTGAATAATTCCTTGCTTGAAAAGTACATACTAACGGATGTTTTCACTAGCCTTTGTTTTAATAAGTGAGGTTTTGTTTGTTTCTATGAATGAGCGGTAGCGTTAGTTGTTCATTGATAGGTCTTCCATGGTAGATTACAATTAGGGAAACTTCATCAGTTCAGAAAAAAAAAGTGTTTGCAGTAGCAAGATACCCACATTTAGTAAAAATAATGAATACTGTTGTGTTTCCCTAATGTTCTCCATTACAGTTTTAATTCTTGTTCAATTATCAGCAATGTTCTTCAGTAGGCAAGTTAATATTTAAATGTGGTAGATCCTAATTTTAATATGATGTCATTTTCCGCTGCTTTTCTTTGTTCTTTTCATATGGTCACTAAAGTGTGGAAACGTGGATAGCTGCAAGCAACTGTGATAGCAGTCAGTGCACAGGGAGGGGTCCTGGGGCACTTTCCAGATTAACCACTGTAGTCACAAATATAGGCTTTAGAGTTGGATATGTCTATGGTCAGATTCCAGCTTTGCCACCAACCAGCTATACAAACCTAACTTACCTCTCAGCTCTTTGAAGTTTAGTCTTCACATCTGTAAACTACAGATAAGACACCCTCTATACAGGAAGAATGCACATTTTCCTAAAGCTGGTGTGGATCTGCAATGGCAGGATGAGATTCCTACCTGGGGTGAAGTTTCAGGGGGAGCTGAGCTGGGATGGTTCATCCAGGAGAGGAGCCATCCTGTGATGGCTGTCTGTGCTACACTGCTCTCCATCCCAGTCTGGCCCCAAGGAAGCATGCCAGTCTCAGAACCCTGGCCTGGCTGCTCCTGCACTCCTGGCGAATATTCCTGGGTCATAGACTGACATGGACTGAAGGCGACTTTACTGCAATTGTGCAATTATTACATGGCATGACTAAAGTCGTAGCATCCAAGTAGCAGAAATGTGGCACACAGTGATAGTCACAAAGATAACACACAAAATCACTTCATGAACATTCACTTCTCTTGTTTCTCTTTACTTTTTCTTACCTCTTGCTCTCTGCCCAGGTCTCTTGACTTTTTACAGCATTTAAAGGACATAGATTAGAATATGGTGTAGAAATGGTCATGATGCTATCTTTATTTATTCCTACCCCAGCCTCCTTAGTCCTTACGGTCTCCTGGTCTCCTCATCTTCACCCAGGTAAGCTAGTGTCAGTACTTAACGGACTGTCAATCTGCTGACTTGAAATCATCATTGCCCATTTCGTCTCCAAGGAGCTATACCACAACTCTTTATATCATTAGAGATGGAAGAAGAGATTCACTTAAAGACCAGTCAGGTCCTTGGAGGCTGTGACAGTTGGGTGCCTGGGCCCATTGTGTCCTCATTTTCTTTCTTGCCTTTGAGACTTTCGATTGCATCTTTTCTCTGTCAGTGCAATCTCTCCTTCTTTAGTATACATTTGCTGTATTTTAGGGCTATATGTCTATTCTTACACAGAACAGGTAATGCAGATAACCCAAGATGAGATCAGCTTCCCATATAATGATGATAATAATTGTTATCATTGGCACCACTTGCCAGTTCTTTAGCTGGAGGAGTGCTAGTGCCTTGCTTACTCCTGCTGTAAGTTTCATTTTCTGAGACCTAAAAACTGACTTCAGGAATAATCAGTTAGTGGTAGCACCAGAGGATCTGGGAAAGGAAAGAAGCAAGGAGACATCTAGAAAAGGTAACTAACTTTCTCAACAGCGAAAGGTACAGGAGAGAAAGTCGACTTCAGGTGCGTTTAGCCTCTGCGACATGCTGACTAACAGGGCAGGCTCACGGCTCAGGCTCACTCACCGTTCTCACGTCACAGCTATTTGGCAAAGCAAGTGGTGTTATTATTATTATTATTATTTTTTGAGACAGAGTTTCACTCTTTTGCCCAGGCTGGAGTGAAGTGGCACGATCTCGGCTCACTGAAACCTCTGCCCGCCAGGTTCAAGCGATTCTTCTGCCTCAGCCTCCCGATAGCTGGGATTATAGTGGCCCACCACTGTGCCCAGCTAATTTTTGTATTTTTAGTAGAGACCGGGTTTCACCATGTTGGCCAGCCTGGTCTCGAACTCCTGAACTCAGGCAATCCACCCGCCTTGGCCTCCCAAAGTGTTAAGATTACAGGTGTGAGCCACCACACCTGGCCTTATTCTTGTTTTACACATAAGCCCAGTGGGTCTTTGCAAGATGAAGTTAGCAAAGTTCCGTGCCTAGTGGGCATCAGCACTAGCACTCCAGTTTCCTGCTTGTTAATTTACTCTAAACACACTTGACTTTCACACTTACATGTTTTCTAATACCTAATTTGCTGTTGGTATTGGCAGTGCATCAGTAATGATGTTTACATTTCTAAACATGTCATTAAATGTTTAAAGATACTCATTCAGTTTCTAAGAAATGCCATAGCTGTCTCCTTCACATCTATGCCCTAGTGCAAATGCGGTTAAAGATGCCTGTAATAGCATTTACCACTATTTGACGTTTCCATATTTTCTTTCTCCTTTAGTAGTCTGCTATCCATTTCTCTCCAATAGAACACAAGCACCAAAAAGCCAATCACTGTGTACCTCTTGTTCCCACCTCTGTGACACCTGCATTCTCTCATATTGATGCCATTCAGTAAATATTTCTTGAGTAAATAAATTAAGGAGCTCTCTCATGGGTAATTAGAATTCTCATCATCCCCTTATTAAAGTAAGTTTCTACATGGTGGATGAATAATTCTGGTTTTCTGAAAGTTGCAATCTGTATGAGTGTTATATTATTACATGGCCAGAGATTGATAGATACAGAGCCAGAGGGGTGAATAGAAAATAAAGGATTAAAAAAGCAAATGTCTATTTTAAGTTTGTGTGTGGTTCTTTTGTTTATATATTTACTTAATAATCCAGACTACTATAAAAATACCATATAAAACTAATATTTATTCACAAAAGCCCATTGACATATTATAACAGTACTTGATTATGTCAGATTTTTAAAAATGCATTGTCTAGACGTACCTGACAAGTCTTTTAAAATCTCATAATTAAATAGCTTTCAAAAATAACTCCATGCACATTGGAAAGTATGTTATAAAATATTGCATGTTTCAAGAAGTTGTGGCTTCTCCATCACCTGGAAGACTCCCCATCTAAGACTAGATAATTTATATTTATCAAATACAGCCAGTAACTCCCACTCTACATAGTTAAGGCTAATGTTGTAAATAGCCAGTGAATCACAGTAGGTTAAAATAGTTTACCTTTGCTAAAACCTTCTCCCTAGGAAATTGGGCCACCACTGGAAGAGAAGGTGTTTAAAATGACACCCTTCTTCTGTAGTCTTCTGGCAAATGTAAATGGGATGAAGAAATGAGTACTCTACTCATTTCTAACCCACTGGGTATCACTTTCTCACTTTCTATTTAATGGCTACAATGAAAGTGGTTTTATATTCTTAGTGGTTTTAATTCTGGTGTGACCAGGAAAGAGATCTCAGTGAAAATGACATTCCCATTTTGCACATCACCCCTCTGAGTGCCAAGATCTCCAGCTTCACAAAACAGTGCAATGTTTTTCTGTTGCCAACACTGATGAGCTCAGCCTGATGATGAGAGGGCAAGTTGTGCTTTCTGTTTCGTGGATCATCAGCCCTGTCTGACACTAGGACCCTGGAGTAAGGGTGCATCTGGCAGGTCCACTGATGCTGCCTGAGGCAGGGTGGAAGTCAGCTCGGCCTCCATAGCTCCTTGGCTCTGTGCTTAGTAAACACCTTGCTTATGTCAGAGAAATAACACGCAAATGAATTGAGAAACATACTGACAAACAGATAAATACAGTGCCAAATTACCGACGTCTTTAAAATTCTCATTCCGTCTTCTAAAAATTTGGAGATGATATTCCCTTCCCCGATTTTCAGTAAAGTAGTTAATACTACCTTAAAAAGATAGCTCTCATTTACTTCCTTAAAAGTAATTAATATTACCTGAAGTGGTAGTTAGTTTTATATAGTATTTCATTTAATCAGTTATTAATTCCCCAAATATTTAGCTGAGCTTAACTCTGTGCTAGTCGCTGTACTGGGGGAATGGGGGCTACACAAATGCCTGAGAGAGACACGACCCCCACCTTCATGGAACTTACAGAAGGGAAAAGCCGCTAAGCATATTAATAAACGAATGAATGAGCAAAGGAGCTAGTGAGGGAACAAATGAATGAACAAAGGAACAAAGGAGCTGGTAAGGGTTCTGGTCAGTGCTGTAAAGGAAATGACCCAGATGTTAAGAAAGAATAGCACCACGGGCCTAATTCAGCGGATTGGCCATTGACTTATAGGATGATGACAAGATACCCTGGAAAGCTTTCTACAAGTTTCTAAGAAGGAGGCCAAGCAGGTGAAGGCCCTGAGGTGGGAGGAGTAAGGCATTGGGGGAACTGTCAGCAGATGACAGTTAAACACGGGGCAGGTTAGCCAAAGCACAAGGTTGGCAACACAGGCAGGGTCCAAGTTATACCCCAGCATCTTGGACCACATATCTAAGGACAATAGGAAGGGCCTAAGATCTGGGGCCTTAGATCTGGAAGAGCAGAAATCTAAGGGCCTTCCCTGGAGGCCCCCCACAAGGCTGTTTAATTTTACAGATAAGGAAACTGATGTTAAGAGAGGTTAGCAGACTGAATCAAAGGCACTCAGTTACTCACATGGCAGAACCACAAATTCAACCTGGTGGGTCGAACTCTGAGTGTTCACCAGACACACTTCTTTCTCTCTTAGAAATCCTCAAATGAGAGGCATGGTGAAAAGCATTGGCGGGAAATGCTATTTATAATAGAAATAATAATACCTGATGATATTTTGAAGAAACGGATTATGCATATATTAACATGATTTTTCTAACCACATCTAACATACCTGATGAGCCAGATCTCATGTAAGAGTGTGTTATTGCCATTCACGTTCATTGAGGTCATATCTATTTGGCTGCTTAATGGCAAGTAGCTTTTTAGTTTTTTAGATCAGTTTCATAATGTAAAACCTAATGTATTTTTCTCCAAAGCATTATTCAGAGAGCGTATGCCTAAATGTAAATGTTGAGATACTTAAGAGCATGTGGGTCTTTATTTGTGTACTCTACTTCTGAGGCTGGGCTGGGTTTCCAATAAACTTGCCCTGGAAACTTTTATAGATGGAAGTGGAAGCTTTATTTTTTTCCCTCTCAAATAGAAGCACATGTGTGCATGTGTGTCCCTACACATATACAAGTAATGATAGCTGTTGGCCCATTCTCTGCAAAACTGAAAAAAAAATGGTTCTTTGGATGGCAGCTGTTGTGCAGCGAATTCCACAGCTGTAACCAGAGTGAGGATGACCTCTTAGTGCAACAGTCACAAAGTAGCCAGGAAGTTTGTCTTGGCTTTGAATGTGTCTCTCTCCCCTCTCTTTTCTTGAAGTCAGTTTCTCACATTCTGGTACCATGTCATCTCAGTGGTTCCTGTTGCCTGACTTTACTTCCAATCTTGATTTCATGAGCAAAAGAGTTAGGAGAGGTGGGATACTCATTGGATTCTTCTTCGGCCTATAGAAAACTCGGTTTGTTGTAGCATGAAGTTTCTTAATTCCAGTGCCCTGACCTAAAGGAATACATCCTGATACTCTCACATGAGTTTCTTTTAAGGATGTTGAAAAAATTCAAACCTGAATGAAATTTAACAACCAAAGCAATTGGAAGAAGTGTTTTATAGGTGGCGGGTAGACAGAGTTGATTTTACATTTACATTTACAAGACATTTCCCAAGAATCCAGAAGTGCCACATATTCATTACTCTTCACATTGGACTGAGAGCTGGCGCCTTTGTGACGGAGTGTGATTACCACTCACGCCAGGGCTTGCCTGTGGCTTAGTTCTCTAATGCATCACCTACCTGCCCAGCTCTGTGCACACCACGCTGGGTCATTGAGAGATTTCAGAGATGAACCTGGAAACTGAAGAGCCTTCCTTTCTGCTCAGCTTCCCACATCCTCCTGTGCCCTTTCCCCACATATATCATGTGCTGATGCAGAAACCCTGGCACTGTGATTACATGGGAGTGAGATATTCCATGGCAACTCTAGGAAAAGTTGTTATTTTAGGGAAGGGTTAAGAATGTCCTGTGGATTGAAATCATCAAACAATAAAATAGTAGCTTTTACCTTTGAGTGTGTGGTGGCTGGATGATACGGCCTCTTGACATTTTTCGTACTTTCCTCTATTGTTTTCTTTATTTTTATGTAAAAACAAATTTCTTGAATATTGTAATCAGCTCTTACTTACCATTCCAATTTAAAGGGCTACAGCAAGCCATATTATGCTGCTTTATTTATAGTACCATTGTTAAGGAATCCAGTATATCCCCTGCGCTCTGACCCCCCTGCCGTATATAGAATTCCTGAAGCATTTAAAAAACATAGGCTTTTCTCATATACTGTTTTAATTGGGTTTTATCTATTTGATTTGAATATTAATGACTTTGAAGTGCCTATATGTATAGTAGGGTAAATAAATGTTTAATGATTGATTTTCTACAATATGAACTCTCAGTGTTTCCATTTTATATATTATTTTGGGAATAAATAAAAATTGTATTAGCAGAATGGATCACAAGCGTTTCTGTACAAATGTTGACTTACATCACTTCCTTGGTGTGAAAAAAATAAATATTTATTGTGAAAGCCAAACATGATTATGTATTTCCATGTTTAATGTATTAATTATAAATTATATGTAACTTTCTGGTTACAAATAATTATTTTTTTCTTTGGCAATATAAATGGGATTTGTATAAAGTACTCAGTTAAAACTTGCTGAATTAATGAATGAGATGCAGTGTGTAGAGTTTAGGACATTTATTTTGGTTGCTTAGCAGTTTTCCTTTTACCTGTACTCTGTTTAGCCCTGTTGGGTATAGTTTTTGAGATTCTCAGAAGGGAGACTTCCATGTAAGTGAGGTGTTACTGTGCTGTTTACTGTAATGCTAAGAAACAAGAACCAGTTTGCAAACTTTGATCACACTTTTTAAGAGTATTGACAAAACTTTATATGTCTGATTTCTGATGTATATCTACATCAGAACTTTCTTAAAGATTCAGACTTTGATAATTTTATTTTGAAGTCTTCATAAAATAGAAAAAATGGTTCCCAGTCAGACAACGGTTTGTTAATCACTTTTAACTGAGCTCAGAGCTGAATATGGAGATGAAACTGACTGAGAAATTATCCTTATTTAGACCCTGCATCCAGTGGAATGCCCTTTCAAACTAACAGTCCAGTGACCATACATCTGCTCTGATTAGTAAGCTATCTAACAACCACATTTTTCTCCTTGTCTGCTCTTTAGTAAAATAAAGGGCAAATTAACTTTTAAATTAATTTATTCTGGCTTTATAATTGTTGCCCTAGAAGAATGTTTCTCAAAGTGTATTGTGAGGAACACTGGTCTCTGGAAGCTCCTCCACATCCTGCTGCCACCTGTATCTGGGGTGCACATTAGGAATGCACAGAGAAACAGGCCTGGGCTGTATTCCTAAGAGTTTGATGACCTTGGTACTTCTTTCTCTTTCTCTCCATTACACTTACTTACCTCAGGAGGCCTCTGACTGTGTTAGCACGTTGCTTGGGAAGATCTGGGCCATCTAACACTTTCTTTCTACTGATCTTATTAACTAAATATAGATTAACAGTTACAGGTCACATTTTTATAAATGTTTGTTGTTATTGTCTTAAATTACCCCATCTTTCATATAGTTATTTAGAAACAAAAGCTATAAAAGTAATTTTAGAAATAATAACAGATTAATTGTTGAATGCAGAGAATTCAGAATCAGAATGTAAAATTAATTTCTGGTGACTCGTTGGAAAGAGTGGGGTGAACAGAAACATGGAGGCTATGAGGATGGGAAGCACAGGTACCAAGGTTTAGACTGTAGATTATGTCCTGCTCTAGAGAAGGTATAAGAGATTATTAACAATTTCAACTATGGGCTGGGTGCGGTGGCTCATGCCTGTAATCCCAGCACCTTGGGAGGCCAAGGCGGCCGGATCACTTGAGGTCAGGAGTTCAAGACCAGCCTGGCCAACATGGTGAAACCCCATCTCTACTAAAAATACAAAAATTAGCTGGGCATGGTGGTGCATGCCTGTAATCCCAGCTGCTCAGGAGGCTGAGGCAGGAGAATTGCTTGAACCTGGGAGGCGGAGGTTTCAGTGAGCTGAGATCGTGCCACTGCACTCCAGCCTGGGAGACAGAACGAGTCTCCATCTCAAAAAAAAAAAAAAAAAAAAAAAAAAAATCAACAATAGTAATACTTTCTATTTGTAGGAAATTGTGGAATGAATACATGAACTATTTAGGAAGGTTCTTATTCAGGGCCCCTAAAAATAGAATTTACCTTTTGTTTTTAATTCTGATATCTTTAATCAGCAAAGTCTGTCCTGTGCCATTAAAGTGCTGCAGAAAAAAATGGATGTAGACACTAGCTTCGTTTGTGTAATACTGCTTTACAGACATGTTGTCAAATTGTAGTTTTCAGAGGAAAACATAGTTTTCTTTGAGGTGACTCTTCTGAGTGTGGTAGGCAGGATAACGGCCCCAAAGATGTCCACATCCTAATCCCCAGGACCTGTGAATAGGTTACCTTCCATGCCAGAAGGACTTTTGCAGGTGTGATTAAGCTAAGGATCTTGAGATGAGAAGATGATCCTCGATTATCCGGGTGGCAGTGATGTAATCACAGGGGCCCTTGTGAGAGGGAAGCAGGAGAGGCAAGTTAGGGTCGGAGGAGGAGGAGGAGGAGGCCTGAGTGATGTGGACCCCTGAGCCAAGGAATGTAGGCAGCCTCCAGGTAATGGAACAGGCAGGGAGCCTAGACCGTCTGGAATAATGCAGCCCCGCTGGCCTATTGCAGACTTCTGACTTCCAGAACTGTAAGGTAATAAACAGTGTCTGTTGTTTTAAGCCACTCAGTTTGGGCTGTTTGTTGCAGCAGCAACAGGGAACTAATAGACACTGAAGAATGGATTCAGTCACTCATTGACTCAGTACTGCGTGTCTGCTCTGCCAGGCACACTGCCCGGCCCAGCTGGACCTTGCCTCCTAGACAGAGAGACAGAAAGAGTTTTAGAGAGTACTGCGTGCTGCCATAAGAATAGAATTGTCACGCAGTAGAAAACGATGGGGCAAGGAGGTGCAGAGGGGGCTCGTTTTGGTAGGGCATGAGTCTAAGAAGGCCCCTCTGAGGAGGTGACATTTAAGCTGGAACGTGAATGTTAAAAAGGAAGTGGCCATTGTGAGCTCTGGAAGCCAGGGGTTCCAGGCAGGGGACACTGAGTGCTGAAGATGCAGAGGGGCTCATGCTGTGACAGGAGGCAAAAGGATGCAGGACTCTCCTCCTCCACGGCCCTCCCCACCTTGATTTAAAGGAGGAGGCTGTGGTGGCTCAGGTTTTCTTATCCCCCCAGTGGGAAAACCTCAGGAGAATCTTTTCATACCTTGATCTTGCCCAAGAGAGTTGAGGGTATGCGTGGGAGGCATCCTTTCTCATGGGCATTTTGTCTGCGACTCTTGACATCCGTTTGCTGTGCCCAGTCATCGCCCGTCCTCTGCCCCAGCACTCTGATGGCAGTGTTCTGAGAGCAGAGGAGCCTTGACTCCCAAATCTGTTAAGTGATACTGTGTCAGAGCTGAGAACTTTCTACTTTTGTCATCAAATTCTAAATTGGCTTTGTCATCTGGAGTGGAGCAGCCCTCCTGCACACAGTCCCTGGCAGGAGCGGCAGCAGAAGGCTGAGGGCCAGCCCTTCTGGGTCCAGACAAGCTGTCCCATACCCTGCCCTGGCCCAGGTCTGTGCACGAGGAGGAGGAGAATGTTTCTGTTGCTGGCTTCTTATGAATAAGCACTGAAGGCTCAGGATCACCGTCCACTGTGTGTTCCCTCATAGCCCTTGCAGTCTAATTGTTGATGTGGATTTTAGAGAACATTTATTCCCGTCACCTGGTTTTACCAGCAAAAAGGTGGAGGCCCTGAATGGGGATATGGCCAAAGTATGTGAAGAGCTTTCAGAACCCCTACCCCTGCTCCCCGAGGACAAGGAGGATCGTAGACCTAGGAAACTGCGGTGGGAATGCTGAGTCTTATCTTTTGTAAGGATATCTCCTACATCTTTTTATTTCTTTATTTTTATTTATTATTATTATTATTATTATTTATTTTTGAGACGGAGTCTTGCTCTGTCACCCAGGCTGGAGTGCAGTGGCACGATCTTGGCTCACCGCAACCTCCGCCTCTCCAGTTCAAGTGATTCTCCTGCCTCAGACTCTCGAGCAGCTGGGATTACAGGTGCATGCCATCACGCCTGGCTAATTTTTGTATTTTTAGTAGAAACGAGGTTTCGCCATGTTGGTCAGGCTTGTCTCGAACTCCTGACCTCAGGTGACCCACCCGCCTCAACCTCCCAAAGTGCTGGGATTACAGGCGTGAGCCACCGCGCCCGGCCTCCTACATCTTTTTTAAAATGCACTTCCCTTATCCGTCTGTGAATGCTTTTGAGTTGCTTTTGTATAAAATCAAGGGCATGTTTTTTGAATGGTCTCTATTTTTAATTAAGTACTGATTTTTTAAGCCCCCAAATGTCGTGTCTCCCAGAATTAGAAGTGTAAATGACCTTCAGGGACCCTCTTCCAACTCTGCCAGATAGTCTAGGCTCCTAGAACCCTGGAAAGGTGTTTGGAGATACATGCAAAGTCTGTGTGCCATGGTAATTATATGTGAAGTGGGTTATTTTTGTTTTTGTTTATTTAATGAATAGAATAACGTAGTTACACTTAGTAATACTCATTCACCCAAAGGAACGGGGGCTGTTAAATCATTGTGTTTTTTGATGAATGGCTTGTACACTGAAAAATAAATTGGACAAACTGGCATAGAGCTCAGTGAACATGAAATCAGCTATTAGAAGAAAGCTTGTGAACAAATTCTGAGGCAGATATGCATCTTTTGATTAATGCCCTATCAATCATCCGCACAGCTACCTTAGCTAAGTCTTGCCATAATCATTCATGCTTGCTTTTGGAAACACTGGCAGTAACTATAACGCTGCAGAAACGGAATATTATTACTGATTTCTCCCTAACTTACTGTGAACAATGACTGTTTTCACCACGTTTCTGCTTTCCTTTATTAAGGAAATACAATGTAGAATGAAAGGAGAGTTTCTCAAAGCCTGGTGAAATTCTCCTAGGGTATTCTTAATGATATTCAGTCTTAAATGGGCAAGCTATTGTAATGTAAGGTTCTCTGCAGGAATAATAGTAATGTAATCCCATTGAAGCTGCCTGTTATGGATTGTAGTCAAATAGGCAAAATGTAGAGTCACATTAATGAACAGAGTATATCTTTGGAATTATTACTTAAAGTTGTTGAAATGGTTTGAATTTTGCTATTGTAATTATTTTATTCTCCTTTAATGCGCTTAATAGCCATAGTAATTAACCCACCAGATTGGAAATTTGCATGAGTTCTAACTTTGACATTACAAGAAACCCTGATTCTTTCTGGGTATTACACAGCAGGACAGGGAGAAATACATACGTATATATATAAATATTTTTTTCACTGATTATTTTTTTAAAAAGAAATTTCCATGAATGCAATTATTAGTTTTTCATGCATTTTTAAGCCATTGGCAAATTCCTTAAGAACACTCCATTCTTTTAAGAGGATTTGATTCCAGAACCACACTGGCACAAAGAATGATTTGGCATTGCCTGCTGGTCGAGAAATCTTTAGGTATTATCACTGCTTCCTCAGGACTTACTGTAGCCTGGGAAATAGTGTGGCATAATAAAGTGATGACAGTCATTAGCATGCATAATGGTCTTTAATAGACATTAAATGCTGTTTAGCTAGAAGAGGGAGCAGTGCTCTCCCACTGGAATATTCCTCCATCGAAGCCCATTGATCACTGATTTCAGCGGGGAGAGGTTAATCCATCAGCTTCTGTAACCAGACGGCACTGATGGAAATTCTTTAGGTGGCATTCTGGATGAACCAAGCTTTCCATCTTTACAAACAAATGAGTGATATGACAAGCATGGTGTTCAAAACACATTTAACCAATTGATTTTCTTTCCTCTTGTAATAAGATCTGGAGACATATGAAAGCGTGCGGTGTGAGCTAAGATTAAAGGAATTGCTCCATGCACAGGAACATACGGAACTAAGAGCCAATAAAAGTCCTATAAAGCATGTAGTCACCCATTCTCTTTTTATATAAAGTTTGTTATTGCAATAAATAGTTATTATTGAACTGATGCCTTTTATTTCCGTTTTTGCAGAATCTTGTTTTAGGTCTGCGTGTATGCCTGCGTGCGTGTCTCATCTCAGTGTTCATCTTTCTCTTAGAAGTTTTCAAGATGCTTGGCAATAATCCTACCTTCTCATTTAAACAAATTTGATTTGGGATGGTAAAATTATAGATAGAAAGCTGCAGATCTTGTGTACTTGTCTGAGCTCAGCGTTTAAGTGATGATCGTCTTTTTTTATCTCCCCCGCGCAGCCCTGCCTTGAGCTTCACCTACTCTTCCGCGCCCGTCTCTCTCCACATGCATCAGCAGATCCTAAGCCGACAACAGAGCTTAGGTTCAGCCTTTGGACACAGCCCTCCACTCATCCACCCTGCCCCAACTTTTCCAACACAGAGGCCTATTCCAGGGATCCCTACGGTTCTGAACCCCGTCCAGGTCAGCTCCGGCCCTTCTGAGTCCTCACAGGTGAGAGGGACAGGTCGATGCACCCGGCCGTGCTGGTCAACCGAGGGCGGGGGCAGGCCACCACGTCAGCTGTTAATCAACACGGCACCTCTGTGTTCTCACAGCCTCTGTGCTAGCATCCTGTCTTCTTAATGCTGAGGTCTAGTCTTCAGTTTTGGTGGACGTGTTGTGTAAATGCTTCTCATCAAAGAGTTTTTTCCCCCAGGGTCATTTTCCCATGGGCATAGCAGCAGGCTGCTTGATAAGGCTTCACTGTGACCTGGTGCCATCTGTAACCTGCATCCCATGTCAGTGCAGCATGTGGATGCATTGCTCTCATTTGGTCACTGTTCACTCCCTCCGCTAGAACCACAGTTGCGACTTACCACCAGGTGGTACTTTAGAGTAAGACTAAAACTGTGCTTTGCCCTGCGTTAACTGTTGCCACTTTGATATTGTTTGGAGAAGAATCTGGTTGCTCTAATTAAAGAACTTCACAAAGGGAACGTGTTGGTCTTCTACCCTCCTCACAACTTTATTCTTTTGAAATACCCTGTTGGAGCTTGTTAAAGCCTAGGGCCTCAGCTCCATTCTTCTAGCTTTTAAAAGCCATAGAGAGTTTATACTCATGAGTTAAAAATGAAGAGCTGCTGCATGAACGTATTTTCTAGCTTTGAACATACTATCTGAACTCTGCTTACCCTGGGATTGGAGAATTATCAGAGTCATTGCTTTATAGCCAAATAAGACCGCTTGTCCCGAGTTGGCAAGGTTTTAATTATGGTACTGCTCCTTGTTGATGAAAATCTTTTTGTCTCTGACTCTGCAAATGTGACCAGCAGAACAAGCCCACGAGTGAGTCTGCAGTGAGTAGCACTGGTGACCCGATGCACAACAAGAGGTCCAAGATCAAACCCGATGAAGACCTCCCCAGCCCAGGGGCTCGGGGGCAGCAGGTAGGACACCCAGGCCACACAGGCCAGCGCCCACTCCTCCCAAGACTGGTGTCTTTGGGTCAGCTCCCGCTTCCTCCCCAGACCTGGTGTCTTTTTCACGGCAGTTCCTTGTCCACTGCATTGTTGACCTTGGCCATACTCTACATGTTGTACAAAAGGCTAGATATGGAGTGACTAAATCGTTTTTCTAGCTCAGAAGCAAACACAGGCAGTGCAGGAAGCCATGCGGGACATACCTTCTTGATAGTTTAGGCAGCTTGGGAGTATAGGCAACTGTAGTTTGTAGAGGAAATGGTTGCATTAATTTGTTGCTGGCCACAGGTGCGACCAGGCCTCAGTCCTCATCTGTGATTTTGGGCCTGAATTATTGAGCTCCTGGACCCAAGCCTGAGCTGTGGCAGATCTACTGATGGCTCCTATATCATTTTTTCTTATTTTGCTACTTCCCACTTTCTAGGAGAGCCTGGCGAACCAGAAGGGATGAAAACATAACTAACCTAAGGCTGGTTAGATTCTGGCACTCAGCCTAAAATTCTGAAAGGAAGAGTGTAGGATTTCAATCTGGACTCCACCTCTAGTCACTTAAATTCTCTGGGCCTCAGTTTAAGGATGTGTAGGTTATACCCATAATATCATCTCATAGGGCTCTCAGCCTGATGCAGGAAGGAGCTCCATGAATGCTAATTCCCCAACATAGAGATTGGACAAGAGTCCAGATGTCCACAGAATCTGGACCTTGCTGTCATCAGGCTGCTTCAGCCCAAACCTCAGACTGCTTGCCCAAATTTCCTTTTCAGCAAGAACGTGGAGGCTGGAGTAAATTGGTGTCACGGGCTCTGAAATGGATCTTTCCTCTTGCATATTGCCAGACAGCAACAACCTTGCTGGTTACACTTCAATGCCTGCATATGGTTTTTATCATCTAGCCCCGGATTGGGACCTGAATCTACACAAGATGAATTCTCAAAATGACTTGTATTTGCATTGCTGTGAAGCTGCCACAGGGGTTTAGGAAGGACTGTGCCCCTGAGCTTTGATGCTGTGGCCCCTGGGCCCTGGGTAGTGAGCATATCCTTAGAGATCAGAGGTTGAATCGAGAGGGCATTATCCCTATAAAGTCCACAAGAGTGTCTCACACAGTCTCCAACAGCAGCGAAAACAGCATTAGAAGTACTAGTAAACCATTTCCCTGGATTACAAAATATAAGAATAAACAAAGTAACAGACCAAAAATAATTAAAACAACTAAACAAAATAGAAGTACCAATCTTTTGGGTAAAGACCTGATTTGATTTATTCTCTTATGAGCTTTGTTTTGTTTTTTGTTTGTTTGTTTGTTTTTCGTTTTGTTTTGGGTTTTTTTTTTAGATGACATTTGGGTTTATTTTCAGCTTTGTAATCAGGGCAGCAAAGTTTGACCTCAACTTTTAATTCATAATTTTGACAGGCTGTTGCCTTGAATCAGACGTTTAAAACTCTCAGAGTGTATTTGGTAAATCTGAAAATATGCACAGATATGATTTTATTGTTTGACTTCTTCACTTCACAAAACCCCAGACCCAAATCTAAATTGGGTTTTTACTTTCTCTTCTTGTCTTCCCTCCTATTGTGTCTGATTCTTCCCCCTTCTCTGTTCCCTGCCCCCCACCCTCTTCTTTCAGGAACAGCCCGAAGGAACAACCCTTGTCAAGGAGGAAGGGGACAAAGATGAAAGCAAACAGGAGCCTGAAGTCATCTATGAGACAAACTGCCACTGGGAAGGCTGCGCGAGGGAGTTCGACACCCAAGAGCAGCTTGTGCACGTAAGTGGATGGTATTCAGGAACCGAGCTTTACAGCTCTGTGACACTTTCCAGGGAGGTCAGCCTCTCTGACCCTGAGCTGAGTCAAGTTTTCTTAGGAGCCGCATTGCGAACTGGAGAGGGCTTTATGACTTTCTGAGAATAAAGAAAACTCGGAGCCACGGTGCTTGACCTGTTCAGTCAGCTAAAGCTGAGTGTAAAATTCAATAAAGTCTTCAATAGAGAGTGTAATGACTCTGATCCTGTAAGCCAGAAAACACTATTTTGAGCTAGCGACTTTGATGGTTATTGAGTAATAGTAAGCTGGACATGAATTATGATTAACCTTTTAAACAAGTTTGATTCCCCTTCCAAGACCCGGTAACAATGGAAAAAATGTGGAGATGAGGGATTTCTTTTTTCCTCTCCCAAACTCTCAAAGCCTAAGGAAGCTCCCATTCTTTTAAGCTGCAGTTAGTACTCTATATGAGCTAGGTAGCATAATTTCTTGGTTTGAGGCCAGCCCTTGTGGGGTTAGTAGTTTCATGGAAAAAGTTGTATGTGTTTTTAAATGTATTTAGTAATGGATGTTTTGGAAACTGCAGCATGGTCAGATTGAGAAGCACACCTCCTCTTCCAAACCAGGTTCAGAAATTTTTACACACTCTCCTGCATATCATTTCAAAAAATGCAGTGTGCACAAAGCCTTCTCCCCACCCCATGCCTGATTTGTGATACTCCCTTCCCAGTGCTTCGCTGTTCTTGGCACTTTCTTGAAGGCCAGTGGAGTTTTCCCTGGCAAATGGGACCAGGATTGGCTGACTTGGAAGGCATTTAGATGATCAAGAATAAAAAGATGCAGGTGCTACAACTCCTGGCAGAAGCACAGGGTCTTGTTGAGGCATTAAGTGTGGCAGTTTTTTAAACTTTTAATATGAAAAATTGGACAAAGTAGCATTTGTTGCGATTCCCCTCCTCCTGCTCTCTCTCTTTTTCTTTCTCTCTCCACTTTCTCTTTCGTGGTACATTCTTTTTTTTACAGTAACTGTATTTTTAGGCAATTCATGTTTCTTGATAACCCTCCTCCATTTAGATTAAACACTAAAATTATGAAGTCCCTCTTACATCCCACACGTTTCATAGGCAGTGTGAACTTTTAATGCGTGTCTCTTGCAACTCGGCGCATCCCATGTAATGTATTCCACGCATTGCAGTTACATTATAGTGTTAAGCACACAGGTTGCCAGATTTTGATCTCTGTTCTATACAGAATGTTTTGAGGATTTTACATGACATCGCCAGGGTCCCTCCCCTCCATTTCTTTTTAAATCATGTCTCCTGGTAATTGCATGGGAAGAATTATGGATTTCTGAGCACAGAAAAAAAAAGTCAAATGTTTTTAATTAAGGTATATTTCCAGAATTTTTCCATGAACTTAATTCAATTCTTTCTCTTTAATTTAATGCAAGTGTTATTTTTAAGCCAAGCCTGACTTAATGGCCGTTTATTCTTGCTGACTGTTTTAATGGAAATCACAAAAACATTGGAATATCAAAGGGGAAAAGTTTGGAATTTTTGTTTTATTATGGGGAAATACTCCCAAAGAGTAGCATATGCTATGTGTATCCTTAGTGGTATAACGAATGACCAACAAACATGAAGAGAATTGTTTGTGTAAAAGCTGCCATCATAGAACAGATGTTGGCAGGGTGTCTTGGTTTTTAAAATATCCTGAAGGTGACAGTCTCATGGTGCCGTTTTGGAGGATAAGTCATTGTAGTTTGCAAGGAATGTTGGATACTGGTTCAGTCATTACCAAATCAGGAATGAAATAAGAGCTTATTCTAAGTCTACATTTAAAATGAATTGTGCTCCTCATAAGAGGCAGGGTTTGAAGTAATATTTTTTGGAGTGCGGTACTAGCTTAACCCTTTCACAACCTAAATACGGTAATGTGAAAGCTTTTAAAAGATGGTGAAATTGCAGGTATTTGATTTTAATTTCAGTGGCCGATGGTCTCGATGTTTTTATAGAGAGATCTGAGTAGTTTTAAAGGAAGGCTGCTTAAAACTACCAACTAAATGACCACCATATTGTCTGTTTTATCGAAACGGTCTTTAAAAAATATGAATGCGCACATATACAGTGGACTATTTTAATTTCAGATTAACCAGAAGAAATTCATGTCAGGATTAGAAGAAAATCTAATATATTACCTTTATGATATTAATTTTAGTCTGAGATAAATTATATGAGTAAATAAACTTAATTAAATGAATTAAGAATTATAATTTACAACAACATAAATAAGAATACTAGTTTATGTCACTTATTTTCCACCTTTTTACTTACTGTCTGAGGTGCAGGAACCCCAAGTTTGCATGTTTAAATTGATTCTACATTGCATGACATGCGTGTACTTTCTTACCCATGAGTATATCTGGCAGCAGTAATGGTGGCCTGTTATAGAATAGGTAGGTGCTTTGTATTATGTTGATTGAAGGAATAGCTACTTCAAGTTCACCTAATTACTTTGGTGGTAGAATAAATACCAGTTGCAAAAACTACTTTTTTACAGAGGGAAGCATTAACAGTTTCCATTCCTGTGACTTTCCTTGGAGAGAGGACATTTTGTGAATTAGTTGAATTTTCATGCCACATACAACCAAGAGGCAAGGTGTTAAACCATTCTGATGCTCTGCCTTATTTATAGCCATGACCCATTCTTTTTCCCCCTCTTACAGTTAATAGAAAGATTCATGATTCTTCATGGTTGTCTATCTAGTGTCTGACAGTCCCGACTGCCTGCTAAAGCAAGTCACTATCTATAATTGATATCCTTCCGGGGAATAGGGTGCTGGCTGCAATTGAAGGGCTTTGCTGAAAGCTCTTAAATCCTGACAAGTTCTCCCCTTGTTCTGGTTCAGTCGTTGAGCTGCACGGTTGGAATTCCGGAGTTATTTGAACTTGAGACATGTGTTTCACATTAGCAAATCGCAAAGTTGAAGAAGAGAATTAGAAACTTGGCTGACTTTGCCCGCCAGGTAGTCTCATTTCCACTGTAATGCACTCCATGTACTCTTAAAAAGATTACCTCGTTCATTACTATCTGAACAGATGGGCTAAACATTCGCCTTTCCTTTCTCTTCTCCTTTATTTCAAGCCCCTCTTCTTCACCAATTATGTGTTTATTCTAGGTTTGCTGCTGGGTCTTTATCACAGGGATGTTTAATTAATTTCTCTTTCCAGCAATATAATTACAACTGGGCTTAGTTACTCTCAAGCTAGTATTAAATTTGTCATAAATTTACTTCTGTGACCAGAAGCTAAGAAGATAGGTGTGTATTTTTGTTAGCTTTGTTCTTGTACTTCATCCCTTTCTTGGTGTCAGTTAAAACTGAAGGAAACAAAAAAGCAAGAGGAGTATATAGAAAGAAAATTAATTCCAAGTACCTTGAAGACTGAATTTATTATTGATTTGCCAAGATGCAAGTATTTTCTCTTGCCATTTGAAAGGCACACATTCTAACATCTCAAAATGAGTTGAAAGTCCATATTTTTCTTCAATTTTAAATTAACCAGACCTTTTTTTTTGTTGAGCATTATATTATAAGAGACGTGAATCATAACTTCAAATGTGTTTCTGAGAGTTGTAGTGTATCCACTCTCAAAGTGTCGTTTGGTTTTGCTTTCTGTTTATGCTATTTGGTTTGTGCTGATGTTATTTGGTTTAGCTTATGTTTATTATGTAAAACAGCTCAGCCCAACTTCTTCCAAGGAGGAAGGATGCTTTCTGTCTACACGGAGATCCATTTCCCTCTTGTTTTAATTTTGTCCGAGAAGTAAGTTCCATCTTTGGGTCTTTGATGTTTGAGATGTCTGAAATATGCACAGCCTGCAGCACACGTTAGTCTCAGGTTCTCTGAAACCTGCACACTTTGGTTGTGCATGACATTGTATATACCAACTATGTTTTGAGAGGCTTTCTAAGAGGAGGAATAGGAATAAACATAAAGAACTTCCATCTCAGTGTGGAGTCATTACTGCTGAGTGGCTGGTTATGCTTGAAAACATCAGTGCTGAGATCGAAAGAATAATAGTATCATCACCATACTTCATGTCCACCTGTTTGCTGTAACTCTGCAACTCTTCACCCTCAATTTCAACAATCCAACCCCCTATTTCTGTGTAAGAAATAACACATGTAATATTATCCCCAAGGGTCTTTAAAAAGTCAAATGATTTTAAAAGTTTTATTCCCCAGCCCAATCCCCAGCAGCATAACCCTGCAGGGCCCTTGGCAATCGCACTGGGGGATGTTGTCTTCTACCTGTGGGGCAGAACCGCAGAGAAAGTGAGATGTATTTCTGTTAGCACCCAGCTTCAACTGGGTGGCGTTCAAGTCTCTGTAATCCTCCATTTGTCTCCTTGAAGCATAGTGTCAAAAATTCATCTTTTTGTAGAGTGATTAACCACCTACTTGGATTTTAAAATGCTTTCATATGCTGCGAATTTTGATCTCTAAAAGCATGCTGAAGTTTCCTTTATCAGAAGAATACAGTCATAATCACCTTTGCTGCCATTTGGAAACAAATTCTATACATCAGCAGCATGAAAATGAGGGGCTTTCTTTTAAATATAGAGATTTAGATATAAAGAAAGCACATCTAATTTGTGAAGAATTGATGTGTCTGTAGAGACGCAAGGAAGAGTTAGGATGTGAAGACATTCTTTTCACATTAATACCGTGATCCTAAATTTGCATTTTAAATGTTTCCCATATAATTTCGATCCCTTTGCTAAAGTTGCATTGTCTATCCTTACCTAAGAGAAAATTGAGTTTAAGATGTGATAGGGGTCTCAGATATGAGGCAGAAATTAGTTTTGTGTGCACATAAAACATAAAACGAATGAGTGGAGATTTTGATCTTATTTTCCCTACATGGAGTTGCTAGTTAATTCGGTTACTCTAATTATTTGGAAACACGGCATATAAAATATAGACTAAGAACTACAAACTTCAAAGCCATCTTTTGACAATTTTGCCTTAAGGGTCACGTTCTCTTTAAAGTTGCTGACTAAATTGCACCTGCAGAAATTGTTCCCATAAAGAGACACTCAGGAGATCAGATTGATTGCGAGGGTGTGTGAGGGCTGTGTGGTCCACCAGCCAGAGCCCCCCAGGCCCAGCTAGGATTCTGAGTGGCAGCCCCATCTCTGCCCTGACTCTTGGGATGACCTCCTTAGAACCATTTGACCCCTTAGAACGTTATTTTCTCACTTATCATACTGTGAAACAGCCGTGAAAATAAACGCTGTCCCCAACGTCCAAGGCCAAGCAGAGATCACATGCAGTAGGTCTAATGAGAAACAGACAGAGGGTCTCGAAGAGGTCACTCCGTCTCTCATTGTTTTATGTGTGTGTTTCGCTGGGTTGAGTGGGGGAGGAGAATGCGGTGGCACTGTTGGTTTCTGTGGCTTATTTTATATTAATTGTTGCTAAACTGGGATGTACGCTAGACTGAAGCCAAGAGACTTCCTTTTTCTTCCGCATTGTGTGTCTGCTGAATAAGACCTGGCCAAGACATCTTGCCTCGTTCAACCTTGGTTTTAGTCAAAGAAAGCAAAAAGTTTGAATTGGATAGTCCTTAGGACAGGGATGGTAAACAGATTCTCCCTCAAGTGCCAGCTAGCTGGCTGGCAGCCACCGGGAGTGCTGTGCAGAGTCCCCCTCCCCTTTCAGCCTGGGAGGGAGTTTGGGGTGGGCTGGGAGTGGCGGGGGGCTGTGAACAGTTATGGGTGACTGCCCCCAGGTGGAGTTTAAGAGGCGGCCATGTATTAGTTACTTTCTTAATTCATTCATCCGTTGTATACTCTCTGAAATATTTCATCAAAATCTTCCTCCGAGTAACTGTTTCTGACATCTGGGGAACATCTTCCTATTGAAAGCTTTTTAGCTGGTTCTCAATGATACTTTAGGTGAGATTCTAGATTCTGCCAATAGTTAGTGCCCTGGAATATTCTGTATGGATCCACTCCAGACAAGTGGGAATGGTGGTCACTTTGGGCTGGGCTGCATACCTCATTTGAATATGCTTGCCTATAGCAGATGTTGCTGGCATAATGTATTCTCCTGTTTATTAGGAAAAGTACAAGCCAACATTAGTGGATCAGCCATTTGCTCAACAGCTCTTGATGAGATGTGCAGAGCCCTGGCAGGTGCTACATGGGCTGGGGACAGCCCATGTGGTACCCACAGCCCCAGCTTTGTGGTGGGCACGTGATTTACACCCTCAAAGACTGGACAGTCTGACTGGGAGGAGGAGATAAGGAAACATAAAAGCATAGTGAACCACAAGAGGTGAAACATAAAGAAGCCATAATTGTGTATTGCGACTCTATGGGCTGAGAGAGGGAGGAGTACAGAGGAATACTGGAAAAGACTCCTAGGAAACAGGTGGAAAATATGGTTAGGGTCAAAGTAAATCATGCAGGTAAACTTTTGAGGCCTGATGAAATGATGATGGTGATGATGATGATGATTTGAGAAGAATTAGCACCTGATTTGAAGGAATAATTTTGTTTCCCATCATTACCCAGTGGCAGTACAATGTGAATGTGTTTCAAAGCAGACGGACCTGGGTTCACGGCCTGCTCTGCTCCCAAGGAAAATAGTGACTTTTACCACATAAAACGGTGAGGGAATTAGCTAAAAAAGTTATACTCAATAAAATGTTAGTGATTCTGCTTATAAGAGAGAAAAATGTCAAGATATTTAGAGGCTGCTGTGTCCATGCATGTCACGTATAAAAGCAGGGGTTAGGTTAATATTCAGGCAGTGTTGGGGTTGGTATGTCAGCATGAAATTAGTAATTGCAGAAAGATGTCGATAGGCCCCCAGTTCATGAAACACTGCAAGAGAAGAACTGGAGGGGCGCTCTGGGTTCATTTCTTCCATTGCAGGTTCTTCCTTGTGCTTTTCTGCAGTGTGGAGATTCCATCTCTCCTGTTCATGTGTCCTGACATCCTTCTGGAAATTTTCTTCAGTGGTTACACCAAACCAAGGTTTCTCCACTGTAGCACATAGGGGCAGATCATTCTCTGGCGTTGGGGGTTGTCCTGGGCATTGTAGGGTGTTGAGCAGCATCCCAGGCCTCTCCCCATGAGATGCCAGTTCTTTATAGTGGGAGGCTGTCCTGCGCATTCCCTCCCTCGTCATGACAACCAAAACTGTTTCCAGACATTGTCAGATGTCCCTGGGAGACAGTATTGCCCCCAGTTCTGCCCTAAATATTTCCTCTTGCCGCATAGTGTGGAGAAAGAAAAACACACGTAAGAAAAACAAAAAAAAATTGTGATTAAAGAAAAAGTTTCTCCTGTTTAAATGTACTTTAGAATGTTCAGATTAGAAATAAGAAATGATCTCATTAAAATGTCTCTAGTAAGAAGCTACTTAAATATACCTATGTGTGGGGGGGTGGGTGTGTGTGTGTGCGTGTGTAAACTGGCAGAGCTTAATTTAAAAACCACATTTGCTAAGGTTAGGCACACAGTAGTTCTCAGTAAGGCCCATAACCAGCCAAGCCCGTTTTCTTGGTGGAGAAACTCCATCACTTTTTTTTTTTTTCAGGCCTAGGGAAGTCACACAGACTCCAACTTCTGAGATCATAGCAAGCAGAGTTGGAGATCAGGCTCTTGCTTTGACATAAAACAGAGCTCCGGGAACAGAAAGCAGTTTTCTAATGCGAGGACTCTTTTTTTAAGATTTGGGGATATTTAGGCTTCTCTGGGATTAGCCAAATACTACCATGGAGGCATTTTTATTTTTTCTAGAACAATTAATGTTGCAAGAGAAGAGAACTGTAAATGGGATATCCTCAGGAGACAATGTGTAAGCCAAGGCCTTAAACTTAAACCAACTCCACCCGACCCCACCCAGTTACCAGTAAAACCAGCATTAATCAGTGAATGGGGGATGGGAAGAACACCAGATAATGTGTTGGAGATCTGTCTTTCATTCCTACATCTGCCAGAAACTGTTTCTGAATTTAAGTAAGTCACCCTGCAGTAAATCCTCCGTGTCTCATCTGTAAAGTGGAGATAATAATATCCATTCTAGGTTCTTCACTGGGTTTTTTAATTTGTTTTTTGTTTATGAGGATAGAATGAGATCCTATAATGGAAGTACTTTGTAAACTCAAAAGCTTTATTCAAACATAAGGAAAAATCCATAGCAAGTAGTACTAATAAACTCACTCAACTGAAGAATGGAGAGATTAAGTGCACTTTTATGAACATTTAAAAATAGTCATAAGTATACCATTGATTTCAGTTGCACAGGCTCGCCTATGCAGGCTGCCGTTAATCTTACCTGTTTACTCATCTGCTGTTGATCCATCGTCACCACCTGGTGGCCACTACAGAAATTGCAGGCATAGCAGCTAGAAGAAAACGCTTCATGCATGTCCGATCTAGGGTGCTGGGGTTGGGGGCTATCCCTTTGAGTAAGGGGAGCGTACAGGGCAGGCTGTTATGAGTACTATCGATGTACAAGCAGGACAGTGGGAAAATGAGTAAGGTGAAGGCACAGAAGAAGGAATGAAAGATACATCTCATGGAGATTGGATATGAGCATGGTATGGAATAAACTGGTGGATGTAAACACAGAAAGACCATTGCAGAAAGGCATTGGGGATTCTATGTGGAGAAGACAGCAGGAAGAAGTTAAAGGGTACGGAAAGTATGGGAAAATTTTATCTGTGATTATAGCTAATATAATAAAAGGCTGAGGTTTTTGGCATCTCTTTGAATTAGAAATATAATTACAAATGATTTGTTTTATGCTTTTTGGTTGAAGAGTGGTATGATAAGTAATGCAGTTAGAGCAGAACCAAAGTATGTCCGGAAGGCAGAAGGGTAGTGGGTAGTAAGATTAAAGAGCCGAGTAGCACCATGTCATGGGAGATGTGATTGCTAGACTAGGAGTCTGACTTTTATTCCAGATGGAGTAAGGATAATTAAATGCTTTTGATGAGAGGAATGGCTTGAGCCAGCATCAGCTTTAGAAAGATGGGGCTGAGCCTTGCAAAACCTGGGAAGTTGCAAGTACAGTGTATTAAAGAGGGCAAGGGTAGACTGGGGTAGGGCCAGAAGTGAGACTCTGCAGTGGAAGTTATTTGAAATTATTTTTTAAAATTTGGGAGGATAGTTTGGAGATGTTTTACGAGTACAGTTTGAGCAGCTGATGTGGATGTTCTGCATGATATCCAGAGAGAAGTCAGAAGCTTCAGGGCTGCTGGCTGAGCGCTGGGAGGAGACGTTACCCATGGAACCCCTGTGTCTTGCCTGTGTGGCATCAGGCTCTTTACCAAAGGGTACTAAGATTCTGCTATCTTTCTTTAAAACAGGATTATCAGGGTCGTTGGGATAATTATCTCTGATAGTTTATGGGAGATACCTACTACAGTGCTAGTCAAGTTTTTAGAGCCAGTTAGCTTTTATTGTGATTGTTATCATTTTTCCTTTGTCATTATTTTGCTTTGTGCAAAATAAGATGTGCCAGGCCAAGTGAGTGGCACATGCGTATAATCCCAGCACTTTGGGAGGCCGTGGTGGGAGGATTGCTTGAACTCAGGAGTTCAAGACCATCCTGGGCAACATAGCAAGACCCTATCTCTACAAAATAACAATAATAATAATAATTTAGCTGAACATGGTGAGGCACACCTGTAGTCCCAGCTACTTGAGAGGCTGAGGTGGCTGCAATGAACTATGATTGCACCACTGTACTCCAGCCTGGGCAACAGAGTGAGACTGTCTCAAAAAAAAAAATAAGGTGTGTCTTATTTTCTAGTTATGAATATATAATCCTGTGGCACACAGGCATCACCTGGCAAATAGTTCCATACATCTACAGTGGCCACTTTTCTTCCAATCAGGGCAGGATTGTTTTGGACAAATACAGAGAATGAATATTCAAAGCATTAGGTCTGGTGGGCTTAGACAAATAAAATAGACAGGTAGGTCAACCACATTTTATTTCTAAGTGGTGATTCAGATGAATGGGATGTAGTTCCTGATCTGTTTGGCAGGAATGAAAATGTCTTTCTAATCAGGAAAACAAAACTGCACCAGCTGTCTTCTGTTAGATTCACAGGACTCTCTCCGGTCAACCATGTCTCTAGCATAACCGGCCCAATCTTATCTCGGCTGCTCTACCTGCCTAAAGGGACATGGTGTTTCTTTAGGCTCTCCCTTGTGCTTCAGCACATGTGACCTGTCCCAAGGAGCTCTCTAGGACAGGCGGGAGAGCCCAGTTTGTGAAGAGGAGGTCTTCCTGCTGGCCTTTCCTGGGGGCAGGGAGAGTTCGCACAGGTTCCTCTGGTGCAGTTTCTACCACAAGATAAAGCAGTCAAGCTGCAAGTGAAACACAGCCCTCACTGTATTCCTCCTCGTGTTTAGCAGAGATAAACTTCACTGGAATCTCAGTACTGAGCCATTTGGCTTCTGGCTGTAGCTTTAATTGATAAAATGCAGATTTTTTTTTTTCTTGATCAAGAGGGGATTATTCTTGTTATCAGTCCAGAGCATCTTATTTTAAGATGAAAAGCCTTTACGGAATTACAGATGCCAGCACTTGTACAAAGCTTTTTGGCGATTGACAACTCAAAGAGAAAGTATGATTTATTAGCCTATAATGGCTAACCCTGAGCAATGGTCTAGGTCCTACTGATTTGTGAAATTGCTTAATGTGAACTGCCTTTTTATGCTACACAAGCCCCAGGTTACTCAAGTAAATGTAGTGTCTACATTACATGAAATGTTACAGGAGAGAGAAGAAGAAAAGGGAGGGGGGAGAGGAGCAAGGTGGATTCTAAAATCCATCTTGGTGGTGCCTTTTACAGTAGTTTGGCTGATAAGCCGGCAGAGGAAAGATTAATAACGAGGCTTGTCGCTATCAGTACCTGCTTGTCGATTCTCTGTAACAGGGCTGTCTGTTCAGCATGGAAATTATTGATTAAATAAAAATTGCTATTAGATTGTGACGTGATCCATAATCACAAACAATGGTGGACATTCCTCTCCTAGATCCTCGGCCATGCATCAAGTCGTTTCTTTTTTCCCCTGGCCGTAATTTATATTGCGCTGACACTTGGGCTCATTAGGTTTATCCTTTCTGCTCAGAGGCACGAGCGGTGAGGACCAGCAGGAAGTCGGGAGGAAGAGAGGAGAGATGATGGCCCCGGCCAGGGATCTGGCCAGTGTACTCACTGGGCTAGCATAAACATGTTGCAGTAAAATACATATCACATAGCAGTTACCATTTTGTCCATTTTGAAGTTTGCAGTTCTGTGTGGCATTGAGCACAGTCACAGTGTTGTGTAACCGCCAACACTGTCCACTTCCAGGACATTTTGATCACCCCACAAGGCAGCTCTGTATGCATGAAGTGGTTACCTCCCATTCTCCCTCCCTGCCAGCCCCTGAAAACCAGCAACCTGCCTTCTGTCTCTATGGATTTGTTTATTCTGGATATTTCTTATAAATGAAATCATACAAAATGTGACCTTTTGTATGATTTCTGCCTTTTTTGCACTTACCATGTTTTCAAAGTTCATTGATGCTGTGGCAGGTATCAGTGCTTTGTTCTTTTTTATGGCTGAATAATATTCTCTTGGATGGCTGGCTATACCACACTTTGTTTATCCGTGCATCCGTTGATGGATATTTGAGTTTCTACTTTCTGGCTATTGTGTTACTGTGAACATTCATTTACAAGTTCATGCTTGAACACCTGTTTTCAGTTCTTTTGGGTATATCCCTAGAAGTGGGATTGCTGGGCCATATGGTGATTCTCTTTGCTTTATTTCAGAAACTGCTAAA
Organism: Pan troglodytes; assembly: GCF_028858775.2. Classification (NCBI taxonomy): domain Eukaryota; kingdom Metazoa; phylum Chordata; class Mammalia; order Primates; family Hominidae; genus Pan; species Pan troglodytes. Next base: position 47,376,771 of record NC_072404.2, read on the forward strand.
GCTATGGCAGGGTTTAAGCTGTAGGCTCTGCCTTTTTCAGGTGGTCTCACCTTTAACTTCATTCTGCTTCCCTCAGTACCACCCCTTCTTGCCTGAGTGCTGCCTAAGCTCCCCTGGGCTGGGGACTCAGTCTGGCTGTGGAGTGCTCTATGACACTGCTATCTGTGGGTACACAGGCATTACCCAGCAAATAGCTCCATACATCTGCAGGGGTGGCCACATCTACAGTGGCCACATTTCCCCTAAACAAAGTGGGACTGAATAGTCAAAGCATTAGGCTAGGTGGACTCAGACAAATAAAATAGACTGGTAGATTGACCACATTTTATTTCTAAGTGGTGATTCAGAGGAATGGGGTGTAGGTTCTGTTCTGTTCTGTAGGAGTGAATATAATCTTCTTTTAGTAGCTGGTTTGTGTGTCCTCCTTCCTGGACATTATTGCTGTGGTCCCTCCTAATTGTGGAATCTTAAAAATGACCTAACCAACTACAAGGAGGTCTAGCAAGGCTAAAAAACATATTGAAGGCCACTAAACTCATTAGTGAGTGGTTTGCTACTGATTAATCAGTTTCCTCATACACAAATCATATTGTTTTAATGGCTGCTTGGTGCATATAAGGAAGGTTTGGCCTTTAGATGTTCTTAACTATTAAATGTATGCATTTTATTATCTCACACTTCACCCCAACAAAGACAGTCCCCTTCCCCTGTCCACTTCACTCAAGTTGCCTCAAGTTTGATATTTTCCCACATATTTATGGCCAGTTAGATACCATTGAAAGTGAATATAACACTTCGTCAGAAACTTCAGACTCTTTGATCAAAACACAGGTGAAAATCACATGCTCATCTATAACTGAATATTTCCACTCAGGCTGAAACCCATGAACTCATCCAGAAGAGGCATCTGTTTATTGATGTGGTCAGGTGTGCTATTGATTATCCTAAACTTAAAGCTGGAAGCAACACTTGGAAGAAGCATAACTTCTTAACTTGAACCTCCAAGCTCCCAGTGCACTCCCCTACCCAGCCCTGTGTTATTTACCAGTCCCACTTTAAGCCTCAGCCTCACATGGAGAGAGGCAGAGATGAGGCTTCTCCAGAGGGAAACAGCTCTCAGGGCAGCCTCTGGAGCCTCGTGCAGGCACAGGAGCAGGTGCTCAGGACCAGCTCCGAGTGTCAATCCTGGCTTCCCTGGGGGCCTTGTTGAATAGCAAGAGACTTTGGAGAAAGTGCTGCAAGTCAGTTGAGGATCATTCCAGAAAGCCACTGTAAGCATTCATGGATTACCTAAGAAAGAAAAGACCAAGTTTGAAGAATATAGATCTCAATGGAATTCTTTGATAAAGTTAGATACATACAAAAGATTGAAAGAAAGTAAATATGTGGAAATAAGAAATAACTAGTGACATAGACTTACCTGAACATATCCAGTCCACTGGGGCTACTGTGGGTCCTGATGGCCACAGAGAGGATGCTGTGGGATCCAGGAAGGGGGAGGCACACCCCTTGGAATGAATGGTTTACAATCAACGAATGGCAGTGAAAGCAAGCAGCTCACTTCCTCGTTTGCTCATCTTCTGTGTTGGTCCAAGTGAATGTTCATTTGTTCATTTTGTTATTTGTTTGGAACAAGAACTGAGAGGACAGCGATGACGCCGATGAGACCCGTTCTCCTGGGGCTTCCCATTGGGAACAGAGACAGCAGGAAAAGGAAGCATGCGTGCCCAGCTGACGCAAGAATAAGATCGTTGATTGGTAAGGGAGTCAGAGGCCAGTTGAGTGGCAACGTCAGGACTGCAATTTCTTACAAATGGCACGATGAACCAATATCAGAAATTTTTGATCAATTACAAAAAAAAAAAAAAAAAAGAACAATTTGCTGGGGGAGATAGAAAGTGGTGACTATCGTTCTGTACTTTCAAAGGGGACAAGAAAATGAATTCAGAAAGTTCCAAGGGTAGGGTCAAGTCAATTCTAGAGAAAACTCTATTTTTATTATCATAAACGTGTTGTCCTGTTATAAGATAAAATGGTGATCATTGATAACCTCTGGGTTCACCAAGAAAACTGTCACACTAGACCGGGCTGATATTTTCTTTCACAATATCATTAGACTGGTTGTTCAGGAAAATACAGTAAATATGATTGACGGGACTTCAGCAAAACCTTTAATAAGAAACTACGGCCAAGGCAGAGGAAGATGGTTGTGTTAAACAGCAGTTAGGAGATGTAGTTGTTGGGTGGATGATAAGGGCATGGCTTGGCATCAGTCAAGGGAGCTGTTTCTAGAATCGTGCCGCTGGGCTGGGCTCCCAGCCCTGGTCTGCATAACAATTTGGTGTACCTGTTTCCAGGATGAAGTTGTGGAGTGCAATTATCATCAGAGTTGTTTGTGAGGAATATTTATATCCAGTTAGTGACTGAATCAGGATCCTCAGAGATCTTGAAAAATAAAAAACATGAAATAGCTCTAAGGAGATTAAAAATTATGATAACAACATAGGGTCTTTAATCAACTATAAGTTCACTATTACAAGACAAAGATAGTTTCCACCAAGCCTAGCGAATGTGATTCTCAACTATAGAAATAGAAGTATGTTATTAGAATTATACTCAAAGTATCTCTGGAAAAGAGCACCTTAGTCTGGCACTCCACTTTCTAAAGATACACTGATGTATAGGCATTGGATCAGGTAGAGAAAGAACCAGACTTGCCTCGTGTAGAGTGGTTGACAGAACCAGATAAGAAGGTGTGGTTTGCGCCTATAGTCCCAGCTACTTGGGAGGCTGAGGCTGGAGGATTACCTGAGCCTAGGAGTTCAAGGCTGCAGTGAGCACTTGTGAATAGCCACTATGCTCCAACCTGTGCAACATAGGGAGACCCCATCTCTGAAAATTAAAGAAGAACCAAGGAAGAGAAGTTTAGCAAGTTGAAGGTGGGCAGAAAGTGCCAAGGGACATGATAACTGCTTTCAAATATTTGCTGGTGGTTGGCTGTCCTATGGGAGCTGCATCCAGCTTGTCCTCAATGTATGGATCAAAGGTCCAATGCATGGAAACCATAGGGAGACAGATTTAGGCTTGGTATAAGGAAAACCGAATTGTCCTCTGAGACCCGTCCAAAATGTTTACCCAGGGAAAAGGGAACTCCTGTACTGCAATGTGAGGTTGTTTAAATTGTACACCATGGGTGTGGGGTATTATAGAGGTAATACAGAGCATCCAGTGGGTTGCTGGACTAGATTTACTTAGTCCCACTCGAACCTGAGTGAAATTCTTTATACCACAGAAGTTTCTTGCAAGCCAGTTACATGCCTATGTTTAAAGTAGGGACTCATTTTCATTTGTTCTCAACAAAGAACAGTATCATCTCAGTTTTATAACACTCCAGCAGTTTTTCCTCTCCATCTAGGTCAAGACTTTCCCTTCTTTATTTTAATTTTTTAAATTATAAAACATATTACTACTTAGTAAAACAAACAAGGCCGACATACTGTTCGAAAGGGTGAAGCTCTGAGTTCCTCAGGTAACTGACATGGGGTAAGAATGTGGGTACTGTGAGGCCTCAGTTTTTCCTTGTATACCAGAGCCACCTCTATTGTGAAAACTTCTTAGATTTTTTTAGTTTTTCTTACTTTATTTTGATGTAACCATTCCTGCTATGGGTATTACATATGAAAATTCCCATATAATTTTCTTTAGAAATTAGTCTTGTGCTGTGAGTGCTTTTTTATCACATACATTTTATTCTGAGATCCTTTGAGATAAAAACATTAGTGCCGAGCTTATTGAGAGGTAAATAATCAAGTACTTTGAGAATACCAGGAAAGGCGTTTTTTTCCTCAATAAGTACTTCTTTTTCTCTTGGGTTTGCACGTGGAAATGTGTGCCCTAACTCTCAACCTGAAGGATATAAAACTTGGTGTGATCATTGAGTTTTTAAAATCACTTTTTTTAAACTGCAGTCCTTAGCAGAGTGCATCTCAATCTTGTTTTTATTTCAAGCACATAAGAGATGACATAAGAACTTTTAACTTGGCTGAGCTCTTTCTCATTCTGTCTGTTGCGTAGCAATATCTTGCTGTTGGGTTCTTCTTTCTTCCGTCCTTTTTTTTTTTTTTTTAAATTTCCTCCTTAGCATCATTATCTTGGTAATTCACTTCACTCTATTCCCCTGTGTTCTGGGTGGAGCTAAGATATCTTTGGTGGTGTTGGTCAACTGGCCCTTCATTTTCCTTCTCTCCTTCATGAATTTCGAGTTAAGAATGAATGTTTCCTTTTGAGAGATTGTTGACTCTAAGCTGAGGCTGAGCTAAAAACACCTGGGAGAGCCTCACCTGCTGCCTGTGGAACCCAGCCACATTTCTGTTGCCTGAGAAATGACCCAACCCTGTTATCACTTCCACTTCCTAATGCTTTAATTGTCAGGAACTCCTGAAATGTATTAAGAAATTTAGAAACTAAGAAATGAATAAAAAGAACCAAATAGAAATGAACTGGTCTTTAAGTCCTAAGAAAGTGCTCTGTGAAATGCACTTACCAGGGCCTCCCTGGCAATTCCTGTTAGGGATCCTGTAAGTGTCAGAAATGTCTCCCCTGAGAAACTTGGGCTCTACCTGGCTGGGTGACTTGAAGTTATCCATGTTTCCCTGGAATAGCACATTCCTGACTTGGGAATAAACCTGACTGACCCTAGCCCCCAAAATTAGGAGTTGTAGTCCTTGTCAGAGCCTTTTGGGCCTGTCCCCTGATAGAATATCTGTAGCCTCATACACATGCAGGTTCACACACTGTATATCTCAATATTTAGAAGCTGTAAGCCAAGCTCACAAACTGATAAATGAATGAAATGTTTCATACTTTGTCTAATACACCTGTATTGTGACTAGGGAAGGCAGGTTTCATAGAGAATTCTTGGACTCCTCAGAGTTCTCTGCCAGCACGTGGTGGCCCAGGGACAGTTGTCTCCCAGCCCACCCTCTTCTCCTCCCACTCTTGGAGATGCCTGTTCCTGAGCCTCACCCCAGAGCTGAGGAATAATTCCTGTGCATACAGAGATCTGAGAACCACTGCCCCCACTAACTCTGCATTGAGGGAAGCGCCAGGCAGCCTGTGCCCCATTGGAGCCTGAAGTCTGGCAGACAACAGACAGCCTTGTTCTGGGCAATGTTGCCCTTCGAGCTCGGGTATCCCTTATACTTTTTTAAGTACAGGGGGATCCATATTCTAGTTTAGAATTTGTTCCCTGTGTCATTTGCTAAACTTATTTTATCTTTTGAGGGATGATATATTCAAATTAGGGATAAGTGGCAAAGCAACAAGATCCTTTATGGTAGAAACATGCATTTGGTTGGTTCTAAGAGTTGTAACATCATTTCGCTTATGGAGACCATGCTGAACTTGGGACTATAACTAGAGAATAATGTGAGATACCCATCCCTCACGCCCTGAAAACAGCCTCGTCCCTCTCCCCTTCCTCAACTCCTCTCACTAACTAGTGTCCTCCAGAGGACTCCAGGGGGAACCCTGTCTTTGGTCTTTAGAACTCGAGAGGAACAAAACAAGGAAAGAGAAATTGAACAGGAAGCTAGAGAGATAGTAAAATAATATCCTTTGTCTTCATCCGCTTCCCTCCCTTCCCACGTCGGGCAGTGGTTAATGCTGCAGCAGAGCCCAGTGGGTCGGTGTCTGAACAGTGGACAGGAGACCTGGGGAGGCGAGCACCTGGGCTGTATTCTAGGCAGCAGGTATCAGCTGCTCCCTGCCAAGGGTACAAAAGGCAGCACCGTGTTCACTCAATGGACCCCAAAATTTAGAGGAGGTCTATCCAGACATGGCTCTGAATCTGTGTGTGTGTGTGTGTGTGTGTGTGTGTGTGTGTGTGTATGTGAATTCAGGATAAAAAATGTTTTTTAGCAGTTAAGCACTTTGCACCACATCCATCCATCTATCCATCCATCCATTCTTAAATTTTGACGTTCTAAAATATGGCAAACATTATAGTCACATACAGTAGAGAGCCCTTAAAGAGACCAGGCTCACCAAAGCATTCAATAAGGGGAACATAATGAGGCTTACTAAAACAACAGGGAAACGGTAAGGTTCAGATAACTATTTTTTTAAAGCCCAAATCCATAATTCCTTCAAAAGTAGTTAAAACCAAAGGCAACTTTAATTAAAATATTAATATTTTAAAATATTTTTGTCTTCATGTATTTCTAAAAATTGAGTCTGTACTCCATGTGTTGGTTCTGTGAGTTTCTATTTTGTGTCTTGCTTTCATCATATGTATGTGCCATCATCACTGAATCGTTGTTTGTAATTTACGGTTTTTCTCACCGCTCTTTTTGCCATCAGAAATCATAAACCTCTTTGTGTAAAATTCTTCGTTCCTAATTTGGATTGTTCCTTTCAGATATAATTTTTAAAACCAAATAACTGAGTTAAACAGATGAATTTTAGAATGATTTGAACTAAATTTAAAAGAATATACCATTCGGATTTTGCCTGGAATGTTACTAAAGCCTTGAATTGAAAAGAATATCATTATCTAAAATCCAGTTTCCTGGCCCAGCACGGTGGTTTATGCCTGGAATCCCAACACTTTGGGAGACCCAGGTGGGTGCATCGCTTGAGCCCAGGACTTCAAGACCAGCCTGGCAACATAGTGATACCCTGTCTCTATTTTAAATAATTTTCCTTTAAATTCAGTTTCCCCAGATAATAATGGAGTATATATTTTTTTCATTTTCTGAGCTTTCTACCTTGATTTACCTCATATTTCATTTCTGGCCTATTCCTAGGCAGGAAGTTTTTTTCTGTATGCATTTTTCCTTTCCTGGTCATTGCTTTTAATAGCAAAGGTATACTGGGTTTTTGTTTCTTTTTATTTTATGTGCAATCAACTTATTGAATACTCTTGATGTTTCCTCATGCCTCTGTATCTTATGTCTTGGGTTTTCTAATAATACACTCCTGTGATCTGTAAGTAAGAATAATTTTATCTTCTTAAATATCAGATACATATTTATCTAAAATATCAGATACATATTTCATTTATGTCTCATTGCATTGGATAGATTTATTGGCACTGTGTTAGATAATTGTGTTGGTTGTATAACACCAGTTTTGTATCTGGTATTATAGGGAATAATGCCTTTGGGGTTCAACCTTTATTATTCTCTTTACTGTTCAGTTAACATAGATAATGTTTGGGCATGTGAATGAAGTGCCCTTCTTTCTCCTCCTAAATTTTCTAAGACTTTTATCTCAAGTGATTGTAGTTACTTTACTGACTGTTTGCCACATAGAGATTACTGTGTGGTATGATATATTTCTATGTCTTAAATCATCTTTGCATCCCTTGAGTGTGCCAGGTGAGTTACTCTTTTGATATGTTGCTAGATACAGGTTTCCTGTTTATTTATAAGTTTCACATTGTTATGACTGAGATTTATATCTTTGTTTCTTTTTTTGTGCTGCTTTGATACCAGAGACATGGCTAGATGTACAAAAATATATATTCTACGTCATATCTATCATTTCCGTCTCTTGAGTGCCTTACATAGCATAATAATTTGCTCCTGGAATTTCTGAAATAACATTCTGGTAAAGCTGTTTGGATCTACAGCCTTTTGAGAATAAAATCCTTTAATAATGATTTTTAAAATTTCTTTTTATGACTTGGGTCATATTTGAATGAATGAGTTATTTCTATTTTCTCCAGAAGAATCTCAGGTTTTGATGAGATTTTCAACTTTAATATTATCAAACTGTGGTTATTTAAACTAAATGCCTGCTGTACACTTTATTAAATCACCTTCATTATTTTATTTCTCTGTCATTTGTACTTTCACTCATTTGTTTAGTTATTATCAGTGGTTTCTTTTTTATTTGTTTCATTTTTTTTCCAGGAATGAGTTTCTGAAATTAGTTATTTATGCTGCTATGTTAAATTTTAATTGTGTCTTTTAGGAAATATTTTTCTCTAGCATCATTTTCTTGGGCTGAGTTTTGCTTTTCCCTCCATAATTTCTAGTGTGAAATGCTGCTTTCATTTCTTTCTTTCTTTTTAAATAATACATGTACTTCGAGATTATAACATTCACTTTAATTTACCTTTGACTTCCATGAATTTTGACTGTCTTCTTTCTTTTGATATTTCAAAATAGTCTGTAATTATATTTGTGTGATTTATTCAGTCATTAATTGCTTATTGCTCAACAAATGTTTTTGGATCTACTGCTATCAGTCAGACACTGTTCTGGATTCTGGAGATACATCAGTGAATGAAACAGTCAAAGATGCCTGTCCTCATGGTGCTTGCATTCCTGTAAAAATACAGGCTCTGAAACTAATATTAGGCAACTAGTGCTTGGTTTGTCACCATGTGTTACATGCCAGGCACTATTCTAAGAGCATGCACTAACTTAATCCACTCAGTAACCTAATGAGGTGGATATTATCATTAGCCTCATTTTCCAGATGATGGAAACAAGTCACTGTGAGTCTGAGCAGCTTGTCTCTTGTCACATTGCCAGTAAGTGGGAGAGCCAAGTTGGCTTCTTACAAACTATGCCAATAAGTATGCTATGATTTCTTATAGCCCCTGGACATGAGATTTTGCTTATTAGTGTTTAAGCTTGTGGTACAATTTTATAATTTTATCTTGACGATAGAGATTTAAATATTTTATTGAAGTTATTTTCATGATGTGATATATATGATATTCTGTGGTCAAGTGAAAATAGATTCTCAGGCAATACTGATTGGTATGTGTCTGTTCTTTCAGCATTCCTAATGATGTTCAAATTCATTTTGTCTCTACTAGTTTCTTTGTCTACGTATTTTATTATAAATTGGTACTGGTATATTAAATCTCAGGTGATTATGGTTCTAGCCATATTCCTCCTATTTTAACAGGTTTTACTTTATGTTTTGATGCTCTGTTATTTGGTGGAGAAAAGTGTTGCTTTTCTTTAATGATTATGTTAGAGAACAACTACAGCTGTTGTCGCTATTTAAACTTTTTGTCATAAGTCTAATTTGTTTAATATCAAGATTATTATCACTAATATATTCATCTGTTTATTTTTTAACAATTCTCTATAATTTTCAGTGACTTTCTTATGAGCATTATAGCTGCGTTCATCACCCTCTGAGAAACTTTGCCTTAAAGTGGGTGGCGTTGAGTCATTTATTTTGAATGTGAATTTTTGTGTGCCCTCTCAATTCTTCCCTTTATTTGCACATGTGTGTGTGTGTGCGTGTGTGTGTGTGTGTGTCTTGCCATGTTTTCCTTATTTTTACCATGGTCAATTTGGAAGTAAACACAGTGTTTTAAAAATAGTGTTTTTGCTTATACATTTAATGAACACATAATTAAATGCATGATTTCTAATTGTGGAAAAATAAATATCACTCCTTGCCCCCCAAACACACATACATGATTTTGCAAGACAATTTATAATTTAAAAACTTTTTTTACCTTCTGTCTTTTCTTTTCTTTCTGCTTTTATCAATTAATGCAGTAGACTCAGTTATTATTGTAAAATGATTAATTATTCCATTATTGTCCCCCTTGCTTATTATTTTATATGTTTATTTTTATAACAGTCTTCAACTATGTTTCATATTTTGCCCTGTGTGTTAGTTGACTTCAATGCTGGGTTCCCTCATGCAATGGCTTCCTCTTTCCTGAAATATTTTTGTTGCCATCCCTTTGTTCCTTAGTAACAATTCAAGAATTTGGCAGAGAAAATTTTATTTTCTCTTATATGCATTTATTAATAATATTTTCTAAAATGGATTGCAGCACACTAGTTCTGCAGGATGTCGACAAGTATCAGGTGAAAATGAAAGCTAGGATAAATAGAGTTAACCATACCTGGCTGTGAGACTTATCCAAGCTTTTCTTATGCCACTATGTCTTGCAGCTCTTCAAGAGGAGAATATGGTCAGGTTGGCCTCCTAACACCATTGATCATAGAATCCTATTCCTGATTAGTATATGGCAAAATTATGTTAACTTGTGCTTTCCTCTTTGGGAGGATACTTCTGTGTTTGTTTCCCCCTTTTTTTTTTTAACTTTTTTTTTTTTTTTTTTTTTTTTGAGACATAGTCTCACACTGTCGCCCAGGCTGGAGTGCAATGGTGTGATCTCGGCTCACTGCAACCTTCACCTCCCACAGTCAAATGATTCTCCTGCCTCAGCCTCCTGCGTAGCTGGGATTACAGACGCTCACCACCACACCCAGCTAATTTTTGTATTTTTAGTAGAGACAGGGTTTCACCATGTTAGCCAGGCTGGTCTCAAACTCCTGACCTCATGATTCACCCACCTTGGCCTCCCAAAGTGCTGGGATTACAGGCATGAGCCACCGCTCCCGGCCCTCCTCCTTTTTTTTTCTTAAAATGTTTTAATGGTGCCAAATATACCTAGGTCTTATACATGAAGTTCAGGTCTGGTTTATTCCAAGAATGTTTAATTCTGTTGTGACTTAATTTATTTCAGTTTCCTTTATTCCACTTTCTTCTCTCAGGACATGTGTGGGTCCATGAGTTGATCTGATTTGGTTTCCTTGGTCTTCAATCAGCTCCTTGCTGCCTCCACTGCGGGTTTTGTCCTGCTGTTGTGTGTTTAGACTGCTTCCTATCCCCCTCAGCCTTCTAGCCACATGCTTCTCCACTTGAATGCTTTCTTTTTTTATAGGCATCATTGCTTTTTTTATTTGGGAACAGAAAGCAGACATTTCTAATTTTTTTCTGATTGTTTTTCAATTCTTTGTTTACAAGCTCGCTTTTACCGAGTCTTTAGTGGTCCTCCCCCTTGTCCTCAGCAAGAATGTTCGTGGACCTCCTATGACTGTGGGGGCTTTTGGCCTGTGTGCAAGGTGTACAAAAATAATCCCATTCCATGTTGGAACATTTCCTATCTCAACTCGCAAATATTTTTAGGTTGTTAAAAATTTGTTTGCTTTTTCTGATTTATTTTACATTGTTTCTAGAGCTTTGAATTTGAATGCATTCATGTACTTAAAAAACCAGCAAGTCGTAAAGTTTATATTGAAAAATCTTCCTCTTTCTTTTGTCCTGGATCTGCCTAATTCTCACTCTACTCTACAAATCAACTACCCTTAATTTCTGCATATTTCTGGAATTCCTTTGTAGATACATAAGCAAACACAGTATACATTTTCTTTCTCCATCCCCTTCTAAGATAGAAAGTTCCCGCCGTGCTTCCTGTGTGTAATACGGTCAACAGATGAGCGTGCTTGGCTCAGCCTGAACCAGTTCTGTGATTGACGGGCATTCAGCCCTGCAGGACGAAGGTGGGATGTTCCCTCTGCCTGTCTGGGTGAGACATTGCCGCTGGTTCTTCTCTAGTTAGTACAGCATGTCATAGTGTGGGTCTCTGGATGTGTGGCTTTCAGTTCCCCTGCTGGTCTGAGGCCCTATCCATGAGGCTGCTGCAGGTGCTCTCTTTTTTTCTGATTCTGTAGAGCCTTGGGGCTCAAAATGTGCTTCATGGGCAGAGAATGGATAGTATGCATTTAGAAACTTTGATGGCATTTTGACATTGCCAAAAGGTGTGGGATTTAAAGGTTCTTTTCACCAAATAGAGGATAGACTCATTTGGATGTTATCAAATTCAAGGTCGCCAAGGAGTGGCCCCCACTTGTTCTAGTCATGTGTAGCAGGACCACATATCCATCGGCGACAGATGAGAGAGGCCAGAATGGTCCTTCACCACAGAGAGCTTCAGGGCTCCTGATGCAGGGCGTTGGAGATGTGGTGTCTGAAAGGTGTAAAAGAGGAGTGGATGAGGGCAAGAATAACCACCCTGGATGACTTTGACGTACTTGTGGTTTATGGGAAGATGTTTGCCTAATTTTGTGGCCAATGAAGCCCCAGTAACCCAGAGCCAATGAAAAGCAATAGTATCAATCAGAACCTTTTTCTGTCTTTGTGGACAGTATTGAGTTCTGATTCAGAAGATGTGTCCAAAGGCCACATTGCATAAGTCAAGACTACGCTGCTCTGTGAGGGTGCAGCAGTCTGTGGGGTGAGTTTTCAGTGCTGCTGTTGTGCATACAGTGATGAAGGCAGGTGTCCTAGGTCACTTTCGTTTTTCCCCCATGTTAATCCAGATGGTCTCATTTTTTTTCTTAGTAGTTTTTGCCATCTAAGGTCCAGCATTTATTGATGATAACTTCCTATCATGGCGTAATGTCCTGTGGAAAATGGTATGCTACCCTCTCTTCAACAGGAAACTCCATTCATCTGAATAATCCATTTTTCATACTAAGTAAACTTCCAACTTCTCAAGTCACTTGATACCAAATGTGGAAAACCCTGGACAAATTCGAACAAAATCTCAGTGCACGTGCCCATCACACTCCATAGAGGGTGAAAGGCTGTGTGGGGGAAAACACAGAAGATTAAATAGGACATTGAAGTAGGTTGGGGTGAAAACTAATATTTTTAGCAGAAGAGAAAGATGCAAAATAATTGAAGGTGTTAGTTTATATTTACATCATAGATTTGCATAACACAAAAAAGTGCTTTGATTGTTGATGTCCAAAGTTGATGAATAGTTTGGTGAGTAATGTAGAGGTGAAAATATCCATAGCTTGTGCATTAAGTTGGCTGTGGAGTGTAATTTGTACTGAGCCAATGTTAACACCATTCAGAGTCTCTGCCAATAAAATCAAGCACTCTATTGAAATGCTCTAATTTATTATTTTACTTTCTTACTAGGAGTAATGGATTTTGTACTTCATAGTCTGATGAGAGGTGTTAAAAGTTAGAGGTGAAATTTATTTTTGAGGCATTTAAGAAGGGAAAAATTATATAAGTGAGGGCCGTGGAATAGGTCCCATTAATGAATGCATAATTAGCAATTTGTTTGACGTATCCCGTGTCCTGCCATGGTGGGAAGCAGCTGTTTGCAGCATATTTTGGGCTTCTTTTGAATGGTTTTTACAGGCTTTCTGGACACTTCAGATAAGAAGCAGTAAAAGAGCTATTTTTTAAATATGTGTAAAGAAAATACAGTGTTCTCTGTCACATGCTTGGAATTTGAGCCTATGGTGTGAATACCTTAGAAGAGGTGCCATATATTGATTACTTCAGCCATCTCAGTTTACTTATAAAATAAATGAAGTCAGCCCCTGGCTCCTCTAAGTCCCTAGTGACCATTTCCATCCTTTACCACCTCTTTCCAAGCATTACCTTAGAATGACCTGGTGGAGCCAGCTTAATGACAACATGTGAACCAAAAAGAATTCCTAATTCTTGCCCTTTGCAAAAAATAAATTAAAATTTAAATTAAAAAATTTTAAGTGTGCAGCCGGCATATAGGAGATGTCTTCTGCTCTAGAGCAGAAGCTTCCCTCCTCTGACGTAGAGCAAGAAAACATCAATATTAGAGCTAAATTGAGAAAATGTTTTCAGTGCATCTGGATTGGTGAACGGCTTAACTGCAGCTACAATGAAATATGAGGAAACAGATTATTGGTTCAAGTTATATATTTATGTTGCACCAAGCACCAGTTCCTGAGCACCTGCTGTGTGGAAGTCAGAGTGAAGGCCTGTGGGGTACCAGGATGAATGTGATACAGTTCCTCTACTCAGGAGAGCAGTCCAGAAGGGGTCAAAGCCATGCTCACGCAAAATAAACCCAGCTAGAAAGCAAAGCAGAAGGTATCATTTGAGGGATTTTGATGTTCAGGAGAATTAGGACACACACAATGTCCAGCCAGAACACCAGCTCTTTCTCTCTTTATTTTTAAATTTCTATTACTTGGACACTTTTTTCTTTTGCTCATCTAATCATATGACCGCAAAGAGCAATAGTGGGTCTGATACTCAGTATTCTGGAATGATCATTGGCATCTGCCAGAATTGTCAGTAGCGTTCAGTTTAGTAAAATGTGAACACTGCAAAACTCCTAGGTCCCAGCCATGCCTAGTGTAAAAATGTCAGCCTGCAAAGTTGGTAAAGTCCAGCCACCACATAGTGACTTTTAAGGGTGTTGTAAAATTCTTTCCATAAATAATGTTAAAGAAGAAAAAAAAAGCTGGACTTCTCAAAATGTCAGGTTTCTTTATCAACCTTCCAACCAATCACTCAGGGATGCCTTTCCTTCCTGGGAGATGGTACCATAGGCTTACATTATATCATGTATGGAAACATCTGGGGGAAAAACTCAACTCCCATTAAAAGATATATTTTATATAGCCCTGAAAGGAAAACAGTGAACGCCCACACCACTCACAGCTGAGATTACGGGAGTGTCTCTCCCAGCAGCTTTCCCATATGAAGAAATAAAAATCCCAATTCTTCTGCCCATTGTTTTATGGCCACATGGGCTTGCACAGGAAATCAAGGAGGAATTGTAAAACACTGCATTCACAGAGCTTAGTTTCACTTTACCACACTTGCCACATACAGATGCATCAAATCAAATCAGAACAAGATGTGATCTTACTGAGAAAGAATCCTTATAATATCACGTTACCTCCCCCTGAAAATTCCCCCAAGCATGCATAAAATCCAGGAGACCTTAAGTAGAATATTGAAGAGAGCCTTTAAGGCTGAAAAGCAAGCTGCATTTACCTTCCTTGTATCATATTATATATACATATTACAATTATGTCAGCGATTAAAAGCATTGTCATGCTGCATTATGAACTGTTTTTACGTTTAGGATTAGATAATTCTTCCCTCATACCCCCTCAGATTCCTTTTATGTCCTAAGGGCAAATCCTTTCTCTTGGGTCAGGAATGTAATAAGGTAGGTTTTCCTCTCTCTGGGATATTGTGTCTGTCTCACTGTGTTTAAATTGATTCAGAAAGCTCTTCAGAGCAAAATACAGTATTTTCTTTGTATATGAGCCAGCGGTTGACTAACCCTTGGGGAATTCTCTGTGTTGAGCATTTTAAAGGTACAGGTTGGGTATGTTTGAACTGCTGATGCTCAGTGAAGACCACTGGGAAAGTGGATTGGCCGTGGCTCTGAGAGAGGCCTTTTCTCTAATGTGGACTGGAGGAAAAAAAAAAATAATTGTTCCAACAAAAAATTTTTAATGGTACAATAATTTAGGAAAATTAGCCAGTTCATTTTAATAAGAATGGATCAAGACCAAAATAAAGAGGGAATTATAGTTTATATAAATGTATGAACATACAGTTTAAAGGCATTTAGCCACCAAAAATAAATTTTCTAAAAACAGCAGTTTTCTCTCCATCCACTGTATGAAGTGTTAACACATCCCTCCTGAGAGTTGAACCACAGGCCCTGGGATCAAAACAGAGCAAATTTACCATTTACACTGAAGGGGACTTTCACTTAGATTTGGTATCTCCTTCCAGACCACCAGTTAGCAGAGGTCAGACCCATTGCCAACCAAGGATAACTAATTTAACCCTTGTAATGTTGGTTACTGGTTTTGACAGTGCCCCAGAGTCTAGGATCTTGGAATATGTATCAAGTATAATCAGAGTATCAGGAGTACACTGTGTGTGTTTGTGTCTGCATGTCTGCATGGATGCTTTCGGTTTTCTCCCTCCCTCCCTCCCTTCTTGCCTTTCTTCTTTCTTTTCTTCATCTCATTTATTTTAATGGGTACACAGCACCCCTTCTCTTCTGTGCATTTTCTGTAGCATTTAATTAAAAGGCATTTGGGAAATGTTCTCTTCTGTCGAGGCCTTTGACTCTCTCACAAATGAGCAAACTTTTAGACCTTGAAATTACCACTTTTTTCCTCAGCTACATCTACATAGTGGGTAGAAAGTTTAGCCCTGAATTCTGTTCTTATCTATGCCACAAACTCATGGTGCACTATTAGGTAAGCTTCTGAACCCCTCTGAACATCAGGAAAACCCTCCTTTGGGAGATGAGGTGTGAGGAGGAGGCAGCCAAGTAGAAAGACATCGGACAAGCAGGCCAGGCAGAAGAGTTGGCATGAGCCAAAGCCCAGTGTGTGCAGCCTACACACCAGGTTCCTGCAAACAGATGAGAGAAGATAAACCAGGAAGGAGCATAACGCAAGCAGCTATGTTCCCACATCTATGACGGATGGATTCACATCCATCATGGGCGGCAAGGACCTTAATACCTACAGCCTGGGACCAGGGGACACATCTTGACTTTTTGCTAAACAAACTATGCTCCTGATACTTGTACTGCAGTTGTGTTACCTGACAAATGAAATATACAGACATCATTTTGCATGTACTTTAGATAAAATAACTAACAGGACACTTTTACTTTAAAAATCCAGGTGGCAAAATTTGGCCAAACATTGAGTTTCAGTTAGTTTCAGTCTGGTTTATTTTGCAAGCGCATTCATTATTTATTCCCCAGAGAGTGCTGAAATTCATAAACTTTTAAGCAGTTGCTCTGGTATAACCACACTAAATTAATATTCTGTTCACATGCAATGTGGAGATCATTATGAAAGCCACGTATATGTCACAGGCATGTGCCTGAAGTGTCAAATGAAAGATTTTAAAGACTTGAATGATTATGCAATATACACCGGCCAAATATTCCCAAGAAAATCTGCTTATAAAAGTAAGTTTTATGGAATAAAAGTACCAAATTAAAAACATATTTTGAGGAATAAATTAGCACTTCTTGAGGAATGAAATTCTTACTTTGGTGGGGAGGTAAAAGACAAAGCAAGAAAACAAAATTGCAGAAATGGCTCAAATTCAAGAAAAGTCACCCTCCCCCAGGAGTGATTTCACCACGTGAAGAATGGTGCTTAGCACAAGGCCGGCTTTCTTCCCAGTTCCCCTTTGGAAGGACCACAGAATTTTGCACACACACACCCTTATTTATTTATTTTAAATTGCCAAGATTAAACCTGTGTTTCTAGGTAAAGTGCCTTCTTTATTGCTCCAATGAAAATTCTGTAGGACCAACCTTACTTCCCTTTTTTGACTCTTCAAACATGTTAGTCATGGAAGGGGGCAAGATTTCTATTCCGTGAATGAGATTTCCACAAGCAGATTAAGGAGGAAATATGCCCTTTAGTTTTCTATTCGTTGACAGCATTGCATTGGGAAGAAATCTCTGTGCAAACTGTCCACAAAAACAATAGCTAGGGGCCCAAATTCCAGTGAGATAAGAGTGTAGCTTAATCTTGTCAAGGATAACTTGGTCTTTGTTTTTCCTCCTTCATCTGATGCTTTAATGAATTATTTCAAGAGAAACCTACAATAAAGCATCAGATTATTTTTTTCTACAGCCAGTGGGACATAACATTGAAAGTTAGGGTTACCATTTAAATGCCAGAACCCTTACCCCACAGTTATGTCAACATTGTCATGGTGGGCAAAAATAAATTTTAAAATTCTTTTCATTTATAACAAATAGGAGCCAACTAAGATAACTCTGAATTATGTCATGACTAACTCAGAACCCCAGTCTAAAATTATAGTCTGAAAGGAGGCCCTCCTTGGTGGACCCTACAGGCATCTGTGATGCTGAGGTTTATCAGATTGTGGGGAATAGAGCAATCACAGGAAATTGCTTCCGTTTCCTGTGGCTTCTGATTCTCAAAGCACAAATCTAAGGCAGGCAGCCGGTTGGGAGTATATTGAGGCCTGGGACCGCATTGGCTCCAAAGCTTGTTGTTTTCAATAACACATTTCTAATAACACATTCCTCCAGCAAGTATTTACTGAGTTCCTACTATAGGCTGGGCATTGTTCCAGGCACTTGGAACATATCATTGAACAAAACTGATAAAAATCCCTGGCTATGTGGAATTCACATTCTGGTGGGCGGAGCAGACAATAAATATTAAACAATGTCAGTCAGTAAATTATAGTGTGTTGGAAGTGATAAGGGCCACGGGAAAAAAGGGAGAGCAGCAGGGTAGGGCTTGGAGAGTTCAAGGATGGGGAGGTTGGACAGTAAGTGGGGTCATCAGGACCAGGATCGAGCGGGGCGATGAGTCTCTGTAAGGAGGTGGCATTTGAAGAAGGACTGCCGGAGGTCAAGTTATCCTCGCTCAGTGACCCCATCCTAGACGTGACCACACGTCTCCAGCTGTGGATCTCTATGTTGCCAGCCTCTGGAGGGCATTTTCCTCTAAAACCCTGGCTCTGCTCTGTCTCCCTTGTTTCAGGGGTGGTCAGATGTGCCTCCAGGTCAGTGTGGTCGTCGGGTTTCCTCTCACTCCACCTTTTTTCTTGCCGGACACTTTATCACACATCCAGCTGACTTCTGGTGACCACTCATCTGTATTCTGGGATGAGGTCACAGTCTCACTTTTCCAGCAGGCCTCCTTGATAAAAGGCTGTTGCACAGAACTGAATTTTGCAGGCAGCATGGGAGAAACAAAAGGTTCAAAACAACAAACTGCTTAAAACTCAAGTGCTATATTGATTTCTATTTGCAACTCCTTAGCCCCTTCCAGCACAGTAATTTCAAATGAACCAGTTTTCCTGCTTAAGCCCACACTCCAACATATTGCTAGACATTTTCTGTCTTTCTTGTCTGATCCCCCCAAACTTACTGGGGCTGGCAAGCTACCACTGGCAAAGAACTTAATACTTCCTTGCCTTAATCGCTTCTGTTGGGGTCCTCCAAAGACACCCCACATGATGACATGCCCTGTCCCCTGCCATTTACTGTGTCCTTTGTTCTCTCCTTTACTTTCTTTGTTTCCCTATCTCTTAAAATACCGGTCTCGTCATTGTTTTCAATTTCTTCCTTTTTCATCCTCTGTACAGTCTCCATTGGTCAGGGGTTTTCAAATTGGGGTTTGTGAAATCTTTAAAATACTGTGTAGGTGTTTTTTAGTTTACCAAAGATAACATGGGGTAGGGAAGGGGCCCACATTCCTGCATCAGCTGCAGTCTTTCTTAGATTCTCAAATCTGTATGTCCAGGATTGTCTTCTCTGTGGGATCTCTCTACCAGAGATGTCCTGGAGGCATCTCCACTATGATATGTTCCACACAGAAGGGTAATCATCACCAAATCTCCTGGCCCTCCAATGCTGTTATTGTCTCAGATCTTTCAAGCTGGAGACTTCGGTATCACCTGTTACTCCTCTCTCTAATTCATCACCCACAAATTATTCCATAATGTCTTTCACATCTAGCCCCTTACTATTCATCCTCCTGGCTACTGCTGTAGTTCAAGGTCACAGCTTTCTTGGATGATTATAGCAACTCCTAGATGGGTTCATTGCCCAGTCTTTGCTTAGTGCCTCTGTGATGCTGCTAGAGTTACCTTTTATAAGAACAAATCTGATCATTGCCCTGCTTAAAACCTGCTCTTGGTTGCCTGGGATCTGGTTGCCTTAGGGCACTCAACTCCCCTTATAATTTTTCCCCAGGCTGCCTCTGCAGCACGCATCCTACAGCCACTCACCAGCATGTGCACACATACACATGCATACACACACATATGCACAGACATGCACACACATTCCCCAATCCTATACTTGGCACCATTTTCCAACACATTGTGTTTTTCTTAACACTGGGCCTCTGTATCTCTCTTCCCTTCTTCCTCAATTCACTTTTTCCTGTGTCAGCCTCCCTTTCTTCCTTCTGAATTCAGCTCAGTTACCCTGTTTATGAAACCTTCCCTTCTTCACTATTTTATTAGTGCCTATCCCATTGTTTCCCATTCACCTTATTTAGACTCAGGCACAATGCCTATGTCTCATATATGTTTTGCCCATGGCACACAAATGAATTAATCCCTATAGCCTACTGTCTGGGCTTATGCTCTTTCTCTAAACTCTATGCCTTCTACTAATAAGCTAAAGAAAATTACAATCTAGGTATAGAACATGTAGTGGATACTCATATTGTGTGTATGGAGATTTTGCTTTTATATACTTAGATGTACTGTTAATAGGGGGTCAAGATGTTTAGGAGGGTACTGCACACCAGGGTGGCTTGTGAATAAGAGTTGATTGAAAAATGATAGAGTTGATACTTCTACAGGTTGAAAAGCATGCCAAAGCAGAGGGGCTTGCTTTCCACCTTGGTTTGGTAGGACAAACCTGGAAAAGCCCTGGGCAATGGGCCTGCTAGTTTTCTATGATGTGGGGAGCATGAGTGAAGCAAAAGAATCATGCATTCTTCTGAGTAGCTTACTTTTAATTGCCAAGCAAATGTGTCCGTGCATTGAAGGCTAATTTTTAGACAGTATTCTTTTCTGCATTCCCGCAGCCAACCTTGGATAAGATCCAATGGACATGTCTTATTCTGTCTTGCCTTTTCAGTGTTTAGCACAGTAACTGTCATATCATAAATAAGCTTTGAGTGAATAGTGAATGAATGCGTCAGCTCAGCAGGGACTGTGGGCAGATTTCCAAAGGGATAATTTTGCCTACTTGCCTGCCTCCTTCCTTTCTTCCAGTAGTTCTTGAGACGTGCCTGTGCTTCTGTGATCAGCAGTCACCATCCATCTCTACACACACACACACACACACACACACACACACACACTTGCCTTAATCTATTTTTAATTGCCAACGGAAAGTTCTCCCAGCACTTACCATGTAAGACCCTCCCTTAGCAATGTGACGAGCAGTAGGCCTTCAGGGATAGCCATGACCATGGATGTAGTTTGGACTGTGGCTGGTACCAAAAACACTTCTCTACCTCCCATCTTCAAAAGATTTCATTAAAACGAATTGTCAACTTTTCTCCCAATATTAAAAATACTCTCTCCAAATCTACTTGAAATTCAAATACATTTTATTGTAACTGTGATTATTTTAACCTATATTTTAGTGATCAAAATTATATCAGAATTTCTAAACTTGAAGGCCAGTTCAAGAGCTGATTGTTCTAATGTTCAGAATCAGACTTCAGTGATGTGGAGGGAGTATGGTTGCTTTCGTAGGGCATTGAAGACAGAGACCACCCATTCAAAGTTGGATCTCGTTTTTCATTTACGTTTTTTATTTTATTCTTAACTTTTGAATTTTCTTGGAATCACACTGCATGTTCAGATCCTTTACTAGTAATACCTATATGCTTAGGCTTCATGTGGATTGCTGAAATCATAAAAATTAGGAAATAAAGGCTAATATTCTGTGTACTTCTAGATACTGGTGCTCCTAGTAGCTTGATTTTCCAACAGGAAAACTTTGTGCCTACCTTTGTAATCAAGGAGACTAAAAATTAAATCTTCTCTGTTCTTCTTAGGGATAGTCATTGTTTGTGTGTGTGTGTGTGTGTGTGTGTGTGTGTGTGTGTGTAAGCAAGCATTAATCACCCTAAAGTTAAAAGTGCAAATGTACTATTATAAATATTATTATACCTATTCGTCCTACCTTTCAAAGTTTTAATAGGAAAATAAGCATTATGTTTCCTTTTTTTTTTTTTTTTTGGAGACAGAGTCTTGCTCTGTCACCCAGGCTGGCGTTGGCGTGCAGTGGTGCAATCTCAGCTCACTACAGCCTCTCAGGTAGCTGGGACTACAGGCGTGTGCTAATTTTTATTTTTATTTTTTGTTAGAAATGAGGTCTTACTATGTTGCCCAGGCTGGTGTTGAACGCCTGGGCTCAAGCAATCCTCCCGCCTCAGCCTCCTAAAGTATTGGGATTACAGGTGTGAGCCACTGCACCCAGCCCAAAATAAGCATTATTTTGACAACAGGTTGAATAGTAAAATTGCTATTAGTGTAGAGAGAAACTATCCATTAACTCTCTTTTCTGAATCTGGCAGAAAACCAAGCCCATAGGTGAGGGAATTTTAATGCTCTGGGATACAATCTGGCTTCTGAAATCCTTAACTTGGATATAAATGCAATTGCAATGGATGGTAATGCTTTCTCCATATGCTGGACTTGTAGGAATGATCGTGCATAAGAGTGACAAATTCATTTGATCCTTTGGAGAGGTTGCATTTATAGCCACTTTCTTAGCTCCTCTGGCCTTTCTATTTTCCTCATCTAGGAGCCAGTTGTGGAACAGGAAATTGGGATTTAACTGCACCTCCTTTGGGGCTAGAGCTCAAATCAGAAACCTTGGCTCTTACCATGTTTGCTGGATTTGTTCATTACAGAGATGAAATAGAAGGTGCCTCTTTGGAGAATGGTTTTCCAAATAATTTCGTTCCATGACTACACAGTTAAAATAATTTTGCCTATCTGTGTTTAATAGTCTTTTTTAAAAGTATCTCTAGAATAGATACTACTGAATCCTTACTTGCTTAACTCTATATCTTTCTTTTTGGTAATTAAGCCCCTAATCAATTTGCTTAAGAAGAGTTTACTGGTTTTGTTGTCATTTGGCTGAAACAAAGTCAATATTTAAAAGGATATGGTATAAAATTAAATCTGCTCAGTAACTTGTAGAAACGATGTGCACAGAGTCTTAGAATAGTTTGCACACGTCACTTTACTTCTCCATGTAAAATCACAATAGGACTTAAATACAGGCCACTCCAGGAAAGAAACTCTGAGAAGCTCTTTAACAAAAGGCAACTTATTGGATGGTAAGAGAAGCCTCTTAAGAGACAACAGTTACATTTTCATTTTAGTAAAATAACTTAGAACTCAGAAAACAAAATTTTAAGAGAAGGAGCACTTTTATAGTTTCTAGAAGGAATTAGGGGCCTGTCTTAGCCTGTTTCTGTTGCGATAACAAAATATCTTAACACTGGGTAATTTATAAATAAGAGAAGTTGATTTCTCACTCTTCTGGAAGCTGGGAAATCTAAGGTCAAGACGTCAGAAGATTCAGTGTCTGGTGAGGGCTCATTCTATGCCTTATAGCTGGAGCCTCTGGCTGTGTCCTCACACAGAAAGGGAGAGGGCTCCCTCCAGTCCCTTTATAAGGTCACTAATCCCATTCATGAGGGCTCTGCCCTCTTAATCACCTCCTTAAGGCCCCACCCCCCCCTTTTTTTTTTTTTTGAGATGGAGTTTCATTCTTATTGCCCAGGCTGGAGTGCAATGGAGTGATCTTGGCTCACTGCAACCTCCTCCTCCTGGGTTCAAGTGATTCTCCTGCCTCAGCCTCCCGAGTAGCTGGGATTACAGGCACCTGCTACAATGTCCAGCTAATTTTTTGCATTTTTAGTAGAGACAAGGTTTCACCATGTTGGCCAGGCTGGTCTCAAACTCCTGACCTCAGGTGATCCACCCGCCTTGGCCTCCTAAAGTGCTAGGATTACAGGCATGAGCCACCGTGCCTGGCCAAGGCCCCATCTCTTAATACACCCACACTGGTGATTAAGTTTCAACATATGGATGTCAGGGGGGACACATTCAGACCATAGCAGGGCCCTTAAGGCACTTTGAAGAATGAGGATGTTTCCTTTTGACCTAAATAATATAAATAACATCAACCAATATTATGAATATTTACTTCTTAGAAACTCTTCTCAAAAACTCACATTTCCTTCAGTTTTTAGGTCACGTTAATATTAAGTCACTACTGTGATTCTATTTATATGAGTTTGAGCCTGCGACATGTGCATTCCTTAGGGTAGGTTGGAGGGTCAGCTAGATAAATTATGTCACAAATTTTATATTTATACCTAGTTATTATATAATCCAAGGTAACAGCAAAACTGAAAAGATAGAGATTCTGAATTAACAGTGCGTCAATTTTTCAAGCATCTTTAGTAAATTTTAGAATATATCATGGATTAGAAACTATCTGCTTTTTCAAATCATGCACTATTTTGCATACTTGAACTGATGTTAGCGTATGATGTTTTTTGGCTTTGTTCTGTTAACAACTTTGCACAAAGTTCAGGTTTCTCCATCTTTCCACTCATCTCTACAACTTGGACGATGAGGACAGAGGAATACAGAGAAGTCGTCATTTATGTGAGGTTCCCAGGTTATTAACTGAGGCCAGTAAGAAACCCACCGGAAAATACTGTATCATAAAAATATGTTCCACAGCCGGACGCAGTGGCTCACGTCTGTAATCCCAGTACTTTGGGAGGCCGAAGCAGGTGGATCATGAGGTCAGGAGCTCAAGACCAGCCTGGCCGATACAGTGAAACCCCGTCTCTACTAAAAATACAAAAATTAGCTGGGAGTGGTGGCGCATGCCTGTAGTCCCAGTTGCTCAGGAGGCTGAGGCAGAAGAATCACTTGAACTTGGGAGGTGGAGGTTGTAGTGAGCTGAGATCATACCACTGCACTCCAGCCTGGGCAACAGAGCAAGACTCTGTCTCACTCTGTCTCAAAAAAATAAAATATGTTCCACTTTGACTCAACCCATCTCTGTGTGTGTGTGTGTGTGTGTGTGTGTGTCTGTGTCTGTGTGTGTTGTAGCAGAAGTTGTGATTAAGATGCAATCTTGTGCTTTCATGGAAAAACACTTGCTGGGCCCTACCCCAGTCAGTCTGAAGGAGAGGTGTAGCTCTGGGGAAGTCAGATTCCATTCTACCTGGCTGTTCCTTCAACCTTCTTCCTATTCTCCCACAATTTCCTGGTACCAGACTTCATCACCAAGTATACTTTTGTGAGTTTTTCTTTGGAGGCGTGGGGTGGGGGTGGGGGGTAATATCTTTATTGAGATATAATTTATCTACCATGTAATTCTTCCATTTAAAGTATACAGCAATTCGTATGTTTTGATATATTCTCAAAGCTGTGCAACCAATACCACATGAATTTTAGAACATTTTCCTTACCCTACAAAGAAACCCCATACCATTTTGCTGTCATCCCCAATTTCTCTATTCACCCACCTTTCTTAATATATAGATTTACCTATTCTGGATACTCATATAAATGGAATCATGCAGTATTTATCTTTTCTTGGACTGGCTTCTTTCATTTAGCATGCTGTCAAAGTTCAACCATGTTGTAATGTGTATGCGTATTTCATTCCTTTTAATAGACTTTTGTTTTTAAATGTGAAATGATAGTGTTCTGCTGCAGTGAAACATAGTCCAGCTTTCCTTGGGGAGGTCTGGGGAGGTGATGGGATGGGGTGGGGGTCATATTTTAGGTTAGTTCATTTCTCTTCTTCAGATCCAACATTATAAAGCCCTTTGTTCAGATAAAACATCTACCTTGTTAAAGAACTTCGCCTTTCTTACACATAAGAAAAAATAATTTTGTTACACATTTGTACCTAAAAGCAGGATTCAAATAACAGCCAGGAAGAAGTCCATTTATTTATTCATTTTTAACCAAGAAGCGTATTTTTTTATCTCATCCTAATTCTTAATATTCACAAATCAGAAATAAGAAATTGCTTTATTTTTATAAAGAGAATGCTGGTTTGTACCCAAAGTCTTGAGTCCTCTGGGTATTTTCTGGTATAATTTTATAGTTATGTCAGAAACTGAAAGATGCCTTGATATTTATATTAACCAGTTTGAATTGAAACAGGCATTTTGTGAAGTCTCAGGGAGATCCCTCCCACAGCAGAGGCTGTTTCAGGTTTTTAAATAATCTGTTAGGAAGGAAGATTGATGGGTGCCACCAAAACAATTTAAATTATTTTATTTATCTAAAATTAAAGTGCATATTGATATATAAGGCCTATTTCAGTCCTGATAGTCTGTGATTCATGTTTTTTTCTGTCTGCCTAGTGAAGCATTTAGGAATCCAATTACAAGGTATCCCCAATATAATCCACATCATGACAGTTGTAAAACTTTCAAAAATGTTGCATTTATCAAGTAATACACAAAACTGGAGGGTATAGACCTTATTTCAGGCAGGAAGTTTTGAGGGATTCTTGTGGAAAGTGTTTTTTTAGGCAAAACATTTCAGTCTTTCTTGCAAATCAGTTTTAATATAAATTAAATTTTAATAGATTCTAAATTATTTTCCCATTTTTTTCTTTTCAGAAATATTTCTGGACTACTACCTAAAGAGTAATACTACCTAAAGAGTAATAGGCTTATAACATAAAGCCAAGAAACACTGAAAATTGAGCTTACTTGAAATAGTTTACTTCTTTATATCCCATCTTATGTCAAAGTAGAAGACTTTCTTAATATCTTTCCCCAGCAAATCCCACAGAAGTTTCAAATTATCGAATCCTGTTCAGTGTATTAATTAACTCAAGCTGCATTTATGAGCTCACCTGGTAGAGTAACATAAAAAGATTTTGAAACTATCAAACATTTCCAGTTTGACGTTCTGAGAAGAGAATGTTTCAGTTTTATTTTCTGCCTTTTAAAAATACAATCACCGCAACAAATGGTGGCATCTTAATGGTTCAAGAGAGAGAAATGTAGCAAAGGCATGAATTGGAAATACAACTGGGGGTGGAGCAAGTGTGCTCAGCCTTCCACCAGTGACTCACCAGTGAACCCAGTGAACTGCCAGCCAGAAAGGCTGTTCCATTTTCTTAGATGTTTATATATGGAACACACTGCTTTCTAAGCCCTTATTCTATTTTCTTTGAAGGCCATAACACCACCTGTGTGTGCACATGGGTGTTTGTGTGTATGTGAGAGAGATCATATGTATTTGAAAACTATGACCATATATTTTGCTTTTACAGGTAGCTTGTGTTGTGATGAACTTGGCGTCATACTTTGTAGAAATCTTTTAAATTGATAAAGCAGTTCTGTGGGATTTGAGAAACATTAGATACTGACAGAAAGACGGGCGTGAAAAGTACATGTGCAGGGGAGCTGTCTGGAAACTGGTGAGGGTTGAGCCTGAAGCTTTGCGTTTCCCCCCTCCACTGTTTTTAACAGTGCTTAAAGGTAATATTTTTATTACAACAGTGGAATTCACCTTCTTGATGTTAAGAAACTGGCTGATGTAAAGAGTGGACAGACTTTTGAGGCAGCCAGGTGTGTATCTACGGATTAGTGATTCCCTCGGGCAGGGTTTGAATGGGGATGTGCAGATCTTGCACACACACATTTGAGCCTTGTGGTAGCATTCTGAAGAAGTCACTTAGAAGGGAGGACATTTATCGATCCAGAGAACTGTGTTTCTGAGTGGGAATTGGTGGAGAGGAGACTGAAGGAAAGCAGAAGTGTACTTCCCAGCCTCATGAGCTGCGTGAATGGCGGCTTTATTTGGAGAGCTGCGAGCCATGGACTGCATGTGTCCTTTCATCTGGAGGGTTAGGAGCAGACCAAGGGAAAACTGCCTGCTCTGAGCTAATAGTGAAATAACAAAGTGAGAAGAAAGGACCCTGATTAGCTCAGTAAAGTCCATTGTGGCATCTATTTTGCTGCTAGTGAAAGAAAAGCTTCACTTTCCCATTTCTTCCTGTAGCTCTCCAAGCCTCCTTGGTGGACATCCAGGGCTCGGCTTCCCAAAGAAACTCCCTTGAAAGAAGCACCTTCTGCCTCCTTGATTGCTAAACCAGCTTGTGATTTCTCCCACCTTTCTATGGGCTCCCAGAGCCCCAAAGGAGTGGAAGAAACAGTGGAAGAAATACTGAGTCGTCGCTCATTTTGCTCCCATTCGATGACAGTTAATAAAACATCATTTCATTGGTTTGCTATGGGCTCATGAGGTGTTCATTTCCTCAGTCACCAGTTCCCTAAGGCTAATGCTTGCAGCCCCAGTTGGAAAACTGAAGACATGGACCCATCGGGAAGCTCAGTGTCGGGACTTGGCTTTTCTGGGGAAATTTCCTGGTCCTGATGTCCTGGCCCTGTTTATTCAGACAGGGAGAGTTCAGAGTGGCTGCGCCGAGAGAGTTGGCATGCCGCATTGTAATTTACACCATCTATCTCTTTCTGACTCTTGGGCCTCTGGCAAATTGCATGTCTATGTGTTGGATTAGTTTGGAATTTAATCATGCATTATTTTCCCTCCAATTAAATTATTTATATATTTGATTAACGTTTTCACTGCTGGGAAGTCAAATTTTCAATGAAACCACAAATAAACTCGTGCCCATTGAATTTCAGGCCAGCTTCATATGGGGTCAATTTGTCCATCGAATGTTAAGAATTCATTGCCTATCACTTTTCTTATCTACCTTGGATTTTGGTGAGAAAAAGAATGTGTTTTTTTTCTTAGTCCTAGGAATATGATACAAACAGTGAAGTTTGGCCTAATGTATGGCCCTCCCTTCGTTGGGGTACCTTTTATAGCGCAGGATCCTGATTTTCAGTCCTTCCTACTGCCTTTTCTTTTCTCTGGTGCTAGAACGTACCTCCTTCTAATTTTGCTGTCTCAGGCTTGAGGGCTCACCTGTCAGATGTTAGTACGAGAAGGAAACAGAGCTCATCCACTTTGGGGATTAGCAGTCAATGGCCCATAGGCCAAATCCAGCTGCTTGTTTCTGTGCAGCCTATGAGCTAAGAATGGTTTTTAGACTTTTTAAAAGTTGAAAAAAAAGTCAAAGAATATTTTGTGACACGTGAAAGTTTTCCACATTCATAAATGAACAGATAACCCATTCATTTAAATGTTGTCTGTGGCTGCTTACAGCCCTGTAAAGCCTAAAATATTTACTATCTAGCTTTTACAGAAAATATTTGCCAACACCTGATCTAATTCATTACTCTAATTTTACAGATGAGAAAAGTAAGGTCCAAATAGGTGAATTGGTCTGTCCAAAGGTACACAACTCATCAGAAATTGTCTGGAATGCGTCCTCCATTGCCCTCCAGTGCTCTGCCTACTGTGATATAGGCCCTCAGATGAACACTCACTGCAGAGGGCAAAGTACAATGTATTTTCTTTTTTTTTTTTTTTTGAGACAAGTTCTTGCTCTCCCAGGCTGGAGTGCAGTAGTGCAATCCTGGCTCACTACTGCCTTGACCTCCTGGGCTCAAGTGACCCTCCTGCCTCAGCCTCACAAGTGGCTGAGACTACAAGCCTATACCACCACACCCTGATTTTTTTTTTTAGACATGGGGTCTCGCTGTGTTGCCCAGGCTGGTCTTGGAGCTCAAGTGATCCTCCTGACTCAGCCTCCCAAAATATGGGGATTACAGGTGTGAGCCACCATGCCTGGCCCAATGCAGCTTTTTAAAGGAAAGTAAATATTTTGAACAAATGCACATGTTAAGTCTGTGAGTTCTTAGAATTTTAATTTTCACTTGAAATCTAGTTCTAGGAAATATGTTAAGCTTAAAATACATTTGAACTGCTTAAACAGGCAGAGAGATGCCTCCCTTTTTCCTTATAGCAATTGATTGCATCCTCTGTGCAGCATTTAAGCAGTAAAGAAGAGGAAGATTGACTTGGTTCCCCAGCCTCCTAGGTGTAGAATTCCATTTAAAGAAAAATAACTGTGGTCTCAATGCAAGTTTGAACTTAAGAGCAGTTCCAGAAAATTGCAAAAATATATTAGTTGGGACTCGGGTCTAAGGGATTGGAAAGGGAACATTCCCAAGATGCTAACCTTATGAAAATGAGGTTGCTTTAAGTGCCCAACATAAGTTTCCCCCACCCCTCCCCACATGGAGACAACAGCAAGGGTGTTCATGCTTGCTGACTGGCGTGGGATTTCCTGCCACTCAAATTTCCACACATTGTCTCAGTGGCAAAGGTAGAAGAAGCTGGGTGCGGTATAAATAGGAAATGATTGGGATTTTTCCAGGCACTGCCCTCCTCCACTGGTTGCCAGTTCTCCCTTCTCTGCTCAGTGCCGGATCCCTCAACACCATTGTAGGCAGATTCTATACCTTCTCCGTCACTTTGGATAACTAAAGTGTCCAATTTAAACGTCCAATCTCAGGTCCAATCCAGAGCCTTCCCTTCCCTGTCAGCAGCGAGGCATAGGCCTCAAGGGAACTGGCAGGCTGTTTGCCCTCCCTTTGCCACCTCACCTAAAGGAGCTGGGGCCTGGGAGTGCTGCCAGGAGATGCCTTCCCTTTCTTTCTAGGGTCCAGCTCCTCCAGTGTGTTGGATGAGACAGGAAAGGAAAATATGAGAGTCTCTTTCTTTACTGGCCACTGTTGGCACCTCCTTCTTAGCCACCCCTGCTCCCTTGAGTAGCACCAGGTTTCCCTCATGCCCTCCTCCTCAGGGGCAGACATGCAAGCCTGGCTTTCCCCTGGGGTGTATGTGAGTTTTATGCAGGGGTATTTCCCACATCCTCACTGCTGGAGACATGACTGAGCACACAGCATTTTAGGTGAGCCCTGGCAAGCTAACCCAAGCTTACCTACGTCATGGATGTCCACTTGACCCACAGAAAACTCATGCCTTCTCGCCATGCCAAGTGGTGGCAGTTTCTCCCTGGCCAGTTCTCTCCTGCCATGCGTGGCCCTCACCCTGTTCCTCAAAGGCACCAGGCTCTGTTCTTCTGCAGGTACTTCTGTGTCATCGGTCCGCTGTAGTGTCCCATTCTCCTACCCCATCCTTCCCTGCACACCTGATGTGTCTACTCATCCTTCAGGTCCTGCTCTAAATGCTGCTTCATTGGAGACGCGGACCCTGATTCCTGATGCCGCACACTGACTTATGATCCCATTACATGTTTTTATAAAACCCTGTTATCTCCCTTCATAATGCCTATCACAACTGTAATTGTATAGTAATTTAAGCCATGACCTATTTCCCTCTGGTAGACTTAATTCCTTGGGGCAAGAATCATGTCTGTCATGTTCTCCAGCACAGGGCCTGGTGTGAGTGGCACCCAGCACATCCTCATAAAAGCATGAGAGAGAACAGGGAACTAATAAGACATGGATCCAACCTTAAGCAGTTGGCTCAGCACAAATTATAATTCAGTTTCCCAATTTTACCTTTTCCTTTCTCCCTCCTGTGTTCCTTCCTTATTCTTCCCTTTCCTTCTGTCTCCCTCACTCTCTGCTTGCCTTCCTTGCTTCCTCCCTCCCTTCCTTCCTTTTTTCTTTCCCTTTCATGTGCATTAATCCAAGGATCCAAGCTTTATTTCCAATGACTTGGAAAACTGAACCAAGAGCAACTGTTATGGAGTGTTTTTGTATGATCATTTCTTTTTCTCCCATTTGAGAATCCATAGAACCCCTCTGTAAGATGTGAGCTTGGTTTCCAAGGCTGGGCTTCAGCACACATTTGGGAAAGCCCTGGTCTTGTGTATGGGCTACAAAGACTTACTAGAAGCAGACGTGCGGATTGAACGTTGTCCCCTGTCCAGAACATCTGTTCTCTTCCTATACCTGTGTGCATCATCATAACTTTTAAGAAACACTGACATGGAGCATGGCTGGCTTTTCATAGGAAACCCACATCTGTTTGCCATGGGGTTGCTCCCCAACCACTGCAGTTTCTGTGTCATTTTTGGAGCTACTGACGGGACATTGGCTCTCTTCTTGTGTGCTGCAATGTACCACTCTCTCTCTGCTGTTCACCAGATTTTTCTGGGAGCTGCTCCAAGGAGAGGAGATAGAGAACAATAATTTCTTTTCTCTGTCCTCACCCAGTTTTAAACTCCAGAAACAGCATAGAAAACTTTACTTTTGTAAAACTGTTTTTTACCTAAAGCGATAGGCCATGTAGTGGAGTAACTGGGAAAGGCCCACTCTGAAGGCAGAACTTCACCTTCAGACTCACAGCGACCACCGCTTTAGGAGCCCTGGACTCAGCAGGAAAGTAATGAGAGGTTGTGTCACTACCACGCGAGGCACGGAGCCAAAGGGAGCTTTCTCTTATTGAACTAAGTTTTTTGGTGATGTAGTTCTATGTATACTTCAGAAAGTGTTCCCACAAGCCTTAAATTAAGGCAAATAAAATGCAGAATCACCAGAAAATAAAGACCAACAGCATCAACCTAGGATACAAATGTCTTCAGTAGTCCATAGCTGGACATTGAAATAGTATGCTCAACCTGTTGAAATTGACCTTAATTTGATTCAAATTAAGAAGCTTCTCTTCCTCTCATGCTGCAATAGGTTTCTAATGATTCCTAATTGTATTAATCCAAGAAATTAAATGATTCTAAAACCATGAATTGGTAAGTAATTCAGAGAACTTCATCTTTATGTTAAAAACCGTATTAATAGAATTTTAGAGCTAGAAAGTCCCTTAGCAACTTTTCTACAAGAAGAAAACCAAGGCCCTGAAAGACTAACTTATTTGTTGATGACCACACAGTCCTCTTCCTCAGTATAATTCTTTTCTCTGCAATTCTTATTCAGGAAGCAGTCTGATTAACTCTGAGCTAAAGTTTCATTTGCAAGTGCTTTTGGTTTTTTTGTTCTGGAATTGTGCATGTCTGTGTGTGCCTTCCCTTTTTGAAGCCTAAGCCACGGTGCTAACCCATGGCCCAGTGTGTGAGAGTTGGAGAACATCTCTGCAGTTGTTTAGCCTCAATCGCCAGCCTTGGCAAGGAAAAATGACAGAGATTCAGAAAGGTCAACAGTGGCTCACCTCATTTCATAACTAGCTGGTCCCAAACCTGGAATTGAACTCTGCTCTTCAGATGGCCAATGTACTGTAGTATATTTCCTGGAATGCCAGGCTCCATCCCGGTCTTGCCACTCCCACTGGTTAGGAAGCATGCATACACAGTTAGCAAAAGCAAATTTACTTGAGAAGTGTACTAACTGGAATTTTTATAATCTGTAATATGGTAAAGTTATTCTTGTGGTCTTTAGAATTTTTAAGATTGGGTTATTTTCTGCATTTTCTTCTGTTGCCTTCAGAAATGATGAATACATTTCCATTTGATTTCTCTCTCTTTTTCCAAACCCCAGCATATAAATAATGACCATATTCATGGAGAGAAGAAGGAGTTCGTGTGCAGGTGGCTGGACTGCTCAAGAGAGCAGAAACCCTTCAAAGCCCAGTATATGTTGGTAGTGCATATGAGAAGACACACGGGCGAGAAGCCTCACAAATGCACTGTGAGTACAAAAGTGGGTGGCAGGCACACTTGGGTCCTTCCCCATACTCATAAGAACTGTGCAAACTGATGACACCAGCTCAGGGGAAGCGTGGTTGGGTGGCAAGAGAAGAGGACTAGAGTATTGTCTGGTGATAAATGCTTCGGTGTTTGAGTGACTGAATTGGACAGCGCAGCTCTGCACAGTGGCAAGGGGGCAGCGGTGGCTGGCACTGGGAATGAATAGAGGGCCACCCTGCTGGCCGCAGCCCAACAGCTTATGGTACCATAGGGCTCAGAAGGCAAAGGGAAGTGCCAGCTTCCAACTTACAGAGTTGAAGTTGACTTTTAAAACAGCTAATCCCTATACCAGGTTTTAAAGTTTTCCCTTCCTTTCCTAGTGAGTCCTCAGGCATAGGCGTATGGAATGGGATGGGGCTGCTGCAAGGTTGTGCATTCTTCACTGAGGTGCCCACGAGGCGCATTGGGCACGCTGAGCCCTGGTACTTTACATCTTAAAGGCCCTTTACAAACATGATCAAATTCCATGTCTTTGTATGGACACAAAGCTATATTAATGAACTTTGTGCTGAATCTGAAATCAGTGGGAATTTGAGGAGATCAATGAGCAGATAATGAAATCCATTGTCCACATTGAGCGGTCTATTAAAAAAAAAAAACTTCAGGACTTTTACTGGCACTGAAAACTCTTTATCTGGAACTGCACCAAGCTACATCTGAATCCCAATAAATGCAGAGTTTAGTGGACTTTTTGTTCCTGGGTTTTGAAAAGCTGCTGACCCTTGAAACATCAGTTTTTCATCAACTTGGAGGGCGTGTTAGGCACAAGCTGCTGTTGCCATTGTGCAGAGTAATCCAGATTTACCTGTTGTCCTCAGTTTGAAGGTTGCACAAAGGCCTACTCGAGACTAGAAAACTTGAAAACACACTTGAGATCTCACACTGGAGAGAAACCATACGTCTGTGAGCACGAAGGTTGCAACAAGGCTTTCTCAAACGCCTCTGATCGCGCCAAACACCAAAACAGAACGCATTCCAATGAGGTAAGCATCCTCAGTGGGCATGGAGCTTGCATAAGGAAACAAAGAACTATCCCGGGGAAGGCACATGGGAAGGCGCAGTGTGTTCTGTTTTGTTTTCCCCTTGGCCATTCCCAGCATGAGTGGGCTCTGCCCCTGCAGGTGAAGGCTTGGGCTTCCTAGGTGGGACTGGAAACTGGATCTTATTTGGAGAATAATAAGAGATGAGGAGGAAACTTGTTAAAACCCCTGTGAACTTACTAGTTTCATGTTGTTTTGAACTGCCACCTACTGGTCAAACAGTGGGAGCATTTGACTTGGAATCTGAGCCAGTCACTCTGCCCAAAATAGCAGGAATCCGTGCAAAGGATGACCCCATAAGCCCCAAGGATATATTAAGAAGTAGCATGTTGACAGCTGACAGCTTCCTGCTAAGTCATCCACTTTTATTTGCTTCCTCCAAGTGGTATCTTCAAATGGTATTATATCAAAAAAGATTTTTACAGAGCAACCAGCCTTGGCTAAATGCAATTTTCAGACATTCTAAATTCCAAAGGATCTTGGAAAATGGTCTCAGAAACCCAGAATACTTTCTAGGCAGTTACTTAAGAAAACATATTGAGTAAAGCTTCAGGGTGATTCCTGTTGTGTTACTGTTATTTTTAGGTAGTGATCCCCCCTAAATTGTAGAGAGGCATAAGAATGAAAATTATTCCAAATTCATTGCTTACATTTTAGTGAACATCTCCCTACAGACTTCCAATTTGGCCTTGGAGGTCTAGCTCAAATTCTGGCTTGTCTGTGAAATCTTCTCTTGAATGTATTGAGAGATTAACAAAAGGACTCCCCACATTTTGAGTGGAAATAGGATAGCTAACCAGAATTTGTTAACATGAGACATAGTTCAGCACCACAGCGTGTCATCAGTTTGCTTGAAATGTGTTAGAGAAGGAACATTGTGCACACATGAGACCCTGGAGTGGCTGTCATTTCATCTCACCAGTGCAGGTCAAACACATTCATGATCTTTCAGACAGAGAGCTGGGCAGAGAGAATCTTGATAGAAACAAAGTGAGCCATTCTGCTCAGTGGACTTTTGGCTTTAAGGTGGCAAAGATGGTTCTCACCATGTTTTCTTCAGCTGAAACTGACAGAGCAAAAACATCTCTAAAGGGATTAACTGCACTCTGTAAAAAGCACACTCACTCACAAACTCACACATGTAAGTTCATATGTATACCAACTTTCTGTGTGAAAAGGTCATGGAAACTGGAGTTATTCGGAATCTCATTTTCTAACTGTTTGAAGACATTTTAAAGATGCCACATCTCCATTTTTAATGTAAAAATGCTTTTACAGTATGCAGTAGCTGGAATATAATCTACTACACTTGTTTTGTACAAAATTTTAGGGAGTCTAGAATAGATAGATACATAGAGATAGAAAGTAGATCAGTGGTTGCCAAAAGCAGAGGGGAGAGGGAATAGTGATGACTGCTAATGGATACAAGGTTTTTTTGTTGGGGTGGTGAAGATATTCTGGAATTAGGTAATGGTGATGATTACACAATGTCTAGAATGTACTAATGCCACTGAATTGTGCAATTTAAAGGGATTATTTTTATGGCATGTGAATTATATTTCAATTTAAAATTTTAAGGGGTTTTGACTTAACAGAATGTATTTCATATATTTCATAGATTTAAGTGTAATTTTGACTAGAAATTTAGGGGGCATTCATTCCTATAGATGTTAGGCCAATGCTGTCTCCTATTATCATGGAGAAGTTTGGACAGAGGGTATGTTAGGATCAGAATGCACACATATAAAGACGATTACCAAGCTTTTTTGTCTTTTTATGGACCTAAAATATTTGTACATGTGTGTTTGCTTTAATTGTGGTGTAGTTGAGCTTGTGTTCTTCTCCAAGGTAAAAAGTGCAATGTTATGTGAGAGTTGAGTGTTTGTTATAAGATTAAAAATATAAGGATATCTTGGGTAGTAATGTCATTGACCACACTTGAGCAATTTACTTAAATTACTAACTTTTATCATAAATACATAATTAAAATTCTACCCACAGACATATTTACAAACAAATTATACTTCTCTCTTCTATATGCAAGACTTTGGCCCTGTGTGTTACTGATGGACATTTTCAGAAGCATCAAACTAAGTTTGTCCAGGAAATCCAGATTTGTGCAATCTCACAATCCTAGATGAATCAAGTGATTTGCTTTCATTTATTTCCTCTCTTATTTGCAACTTCATTTATTCACTGAACAAATACTTATA
This sequence comes from Pan troglodytes, assembly GCF_028858775.2. NCBI lineage: Eukaryota > Metazoa > Chordata > Mammalia > Primates > Hominidae > Pan > Pan troglodytes. The sequence continues at coordinate 47,412,812 of NC_072404.2, forward strand.
GCTATTTATGTGCCAAGCCCTTTGCTGTTCTAAGTGTGGCCAAGAAAATAATGGACTGTAATGGGAAGGGAGTAATTTCTGGCACTTCTCTGTTCCTCTGGCTGTCCTGCTCATTTAGGGCTGCTAGACTGACCGTAGCTCTGACAGGACTTCTTACTCCAGATCAGACAGCTCATTTTTCCCCCAAAGATACCGCTAAACAAGTTTCCTGAGCTCTGATTCGGTTGAACCTCCCTCTCTAGAAAGCTGCAATGGCTCCCTCTTTCCTATAGGGAGACTTGAGACTCCCTAAGGTTGTGTAAGTGTCGGTTCTCACAGGGCCCAAGCTCATCCCTCTAGTCCTGACCTCTCACTATCATGACCGTGAATGAAACCTTCCAGAAGCTGGTGCTGTGCACTGCCATGCTTAGGTGCATGAAGTGGTTCTGCCACTGGACCTTTGCTGAGGACACTTCTTTTTGGCATCCCAAGTAAAATGACTCCTAATAAAAGCTCTGTATATTGAGTGCTTACTACATTCCATGCATCCTGGTAAGCACTTCATGTACATGATCTAATTTAGCACTTACTGATAATCCCGTGAGCTGGGCATTAAGCCCAGATATAGAATCTTAATAACTGATGCCTCCCATGATTATCCTAGCTGAAAAATGATCCCTCCTCTGTCTATATCCTTACATAGCTTTCACACTTTGTATTACAGATCATTGCATCTTCTTATTTTTCCTATCAGATTTTGTATTCCTTATGATTAAATTTTGTTGTATGCAACTTTATGCTTGCAGAATCTTGCACTTCAGTAAGTCTGAGAACATTTTTCTTAGTCTCTAATTATATTTTATTTCAGTCACTGATCACAACAAAATTTGTGGGCAAAAGCTGTTTGAAGGGTTAATATATTTTGTTTATGTTATGTTGTTGTGAGGTATACATTTCCTGAACCTGTATTCTTGTGAATTTGTGAATTTTTGTGGGTAGATAATGTGTATGTTCACACACAAGGGCACACGGGCACAGGTGCACCTGTATGGGCTCTTGTTTCTGGAAGTGCAGGAGCCGACACATTTGTATCTCATTACATATTGGCTGCGTCCTTGGTTCTAAGCTAACCCATAACGTACATCCATATATTTACAGGAAGAGTAGCTCTCCAAACATGCAGGCTTTGTGCTCCCTCTCTCCTTCTGGTCTCCATACCTCTGCCCCATATATCCCAGTCTGCCTGCTGATGGAACAACCTGTCACAGGAGTGCTGTGAGCAAGCATAGGGCCCGTGTCAGAACACTGTAAGGTAATGGCACTAATTGTCAGAGCCAGTCTTTTGTCCCTAATGCATAGAATTTGATGTGCTCATCTTATTTTATATATATATATATATATATATATGCTGCAAATCACACAAGCTCCTGAATAGATGTAATTCATAGTTAATGGGAATCAATTCTGCCCAAAGGAATCTCAGGTTTGGAGGTGAAACCTCTCAGTTTCAGGATCTTTGCTTCACTGCATTAGGACACTTCAGCATTTTAGGTAGCACTCAGTCTGTTCTTGGGCTTTTAGTGAAAAAGCATCTTTTAGACATACATTCTACAAGACACGGCATCCTTTTAAATATAATAGGTACATTATAGTAATCCTGCTTTTCATGACGATTGCTTACGTAAAAGCTCATCCTCTGCTATACATAGATATAAATATATATTCATGAAAGCATTCTTGCGTATATTATATTTTAAGCCAAGTGAACAAACTCACAAATCCAATGTTGGTCATGAGCCAAAGGCCAGCAGTTCTGTGATTTCAGAAAATAATCCGCTTATATAAGCATCCGCATAATTTTTTATGACTGTATCCTTAGGCTTGATCACTGACCCACATAGAAAATGAAATTAGCATGAAATAATTTATAGACCTTAGTTATAAATTCACTGAGGAGAAGAAAACAGACCAGAAATCCTGGTCCCCAGAACATCCGTCAGCCCTCTGCAGTTTATGATGATGATTCATGGACAGTCTGTAACAGGGCTTTCCAACTTCAAAGAGCAGAAAGGTTCTGGCTATTTTGAGCCCTAACATCCCCACACTTGTAATGCTACCCAAAGGAGCACATTTTAGTGTCATCTAACATGGGAGATGCCATCGGCAATTTTTAAATTATGCCTGTGCATAAATAGCACATTTTCAAAAGGATCAGAGTGATATTAGATCTCACAACCAGGACATCCATAAAAAACTTTGTCACACAATCTCTTCTGAAAGGTGTGCAGTCTTCTCCTGATTAGATGATGGGTGTCTTTTAAGTCATCTTCATTGTCATCGTCATCATCATCATCATCATCATCATCAAATATCTATTGAGTGCCTATTATGGCACCGTGATACTTCTCACTCACAGTATAAATGCTTCCAAGAACATCAAGGCAATTTACACATTCTTAGTTCTCCCTGAGCCTCTCTCTCAAGCCATAATCTATTAAAGCTAAATTCTATGGCCACGGAACAGTGTTCTAATGGCCTTATTAAACTATTAGTTCCTAGAGGTATCTGAACACCTCAAAGCCTTGTGAAAGTGTTTTGAAAGGATTAAAAATGTAATGAGCAACCATAAAGGACTTTTGGGCTGGGGCATAGTCTCTTTCATAACAATCTCTTACCTCGTTCTTGTGGGATTTGGCAGAAACCATATGTGTGCAAAATCCCAGGCTGCACTAAGCGTTACACAGACCCAAGCTCCCTCCGGAAACATGTGAAGACAGTGCATGGCCCAGAGGCTCATGTCACCAAGAAGCAGCGAGGGGACATCCATCCTCGGCCACCACCCCCGAGAGATTCCGGCAGCCATTCACAGTCCAGGTCGCCCGGCCGACCGACTCAGGGAGCCCTTGGTGAGCAGCAGGACCTCAGCAACACTACCTCAAAGCGGGAAGAATGCCTCCAGGTGAAAACCGTCAAGGCAGAGAAGCCAATGGTATGTCATTCACTCTCCTTCTGACTTCACAGCAGGCCCATTTAAAAGAGCCAGGTAGGGTGCATAGAGGGACAGGACTTCCCGGTCCCCACTGTGTCAGGCTGTCTCTGATCTGAGGAGGCGATGAGGGCAGTGACCCGTATTGCTTACGTGAAGTTGATCAGCTCAGAAAAAGAGTTTCCAGGTTTCCTAACTGATTTTTAAAATCCCTCCCAGAACCATACCACTGTGCCATGGAAGGAAGAAAGACACGACTGTCTGTCTCTCCAGCGTGTCTGTAATGTCGAAAATCATTCATTGACTCTTCCTGTAAACATGCTTTCTGTCTTCTTTGCCCTGGTGACCCCAAGGTAAATAGGCCATGGCCCATATTCTTTGGGAGTTTACAGTCCAGTGGGATAGATAGACTGAAAAACAAATACCGTGCAGTGTGATGGGGGCTTACACACAAGTCTGTGTAAAGAGGATTCAAGAGAGGGACGGACTGCCAGTCAGTCGGGGCAGAGGAAGCCATGGGACAGGAGTTCAGTGCTCCAGAGGGAAGAGCTGAGGAGGATGAGGAGGCAGAGGAGCACAGGGGTGGGAGGGGAACAGCATAGCAGGGGTGAGTTTTTTTGTTTGTTTTTTTGTTCTTGTTTTTTGAGGAAACCACTCCAGTACCAGTCTAGAAACTGGGTAAACTGGAGACCACTTCTGCAGTTGGGCCTGAACCAGTAAGGCAGAGCACAAGAGAGGGATCTGGAAGATTCAGTAGGCAATCTTTGTGTTTGGAGACTAATAGGACATGTGGGCTCTGCTACTCTTTCAGCTTCTTTCAAACCTCAGTTCATGACTTCGCTTCATGAATGTGATTTTATAAAACACCTAAAAATTTCAAAGACAACAAGAAAAATTAAGAGTAGATAGTAGAGGAGATTCAGCCCATCTGGCCATGCATAGAATGGATTTAATTATGCAAATATATTGGGTTCTGGGCTGTCACTCTCTAACCTGTGAAGGAAGTGTACCAGAGAGAAGTTTCATGCTCAGACTCCCGGATGCACGGAAACGATCAGGCAAACAGATTTATACTTAAAGCCAGCATTTTCTTAAAATTAGAGCAGTCTATCGGATGGAGAGCCTATGAATTCATGAGTGATGTCACAGTACGTGTGGGTGGGAAATAATGCACAATCTTACCATTGAGAGGGTGAGAAGCTATGTTTTAATGACTTACTGAGTTTGTCTTTGAATTCTTAAGAGTCTTAGAGAGTGACATTAAGTCTAGCCAAAAATAACACAAATCAGCTATGCAGATTTATCATGATTTATCACTGGGTAGCTGTACTTTGCTTTAAAAAAGTATCTTAATAAGATGTTTATACATATGGTTGATCACTGTATTTTAATCAGTTCATAAACTGTGTTTTATATACTTTTTTTGAAGGGGAGCACATGTCTATTCTTAAAATAAAGCCTACCTGTATAATAATTGTACAGAACATTCAACGGTTTATCCTCAAGTGTTTAACAAAACAAAGAAAGTTAATTTGCAGTCTTAGATTATGTCATGAAACCGATGATTTATGTTCTTGGGATATTCCAAGAACCCAAAATCTCTTCTACTTTTAGTGTACATTCCTAGCTCAAGAAAATTGTCATTTTCTCTTCAAACACCCATTGTTTAAAAAGAAAATTTGTAGAAATAAAAATTACAGCGATTTGGCTCAGCAACATTGAGATGTCCCAATGTGTGAAATATTTCATAAAGTAATTCAGTCATATTAGGTTGGTGCCAAAGTAATTGTGGGTCTTGTCATTACTTTTAATGGCAAAACCCACAGTTACTTTGGCACCAACCTAGAACCATAGGACTAAAAGAAACCATGGAGATCAAGACTATGCCCATATTTTGAGGAAGCTGAGGCTTAGTGAGGTTAATAAATTAATCACATTTCCACAGCAGATATTATGTGTGTATATGCTCACACACATTTAAAAGTAGGTATCTTCACAGACATTTACTAATAAACATGAAATTTACATTTCTAGTTTTCTTTAGAAACATGTCTTTGATTTGATCATCATGCTATAAATTAAATTCTTTCTTCTTTTTTCTTATTAATGCAACATCTCTTCTGTCTAATGCTCCTAAATGTCTTGTTCTCACTTCCTAAGGACAGTGGGTAATAAGGTGAGGGAATTTTGGCTTCTCTGTCCTTTTTGTTTTGTTTTCATTTTTTAACATTTACTTTTTTCTGTTAATTTTTCTTTAGTTTTTGTGGTTTTGTGATACTTTTGGTAGTGAACATTACTCAGATATGTTTCAAATATAGAAGCAATGTGTTTTCAACTTTCAGCATGTGAAAAATGTGGAGTTAGTTGGTGAAATTCATTGTTCTATCTGTCTAGGTTTCCATAACAAATCACACTGGGGCCTACCAAGCAGATGTTCTGAAAGACTCATTATTGTACTGACTAATGCAAATTCATCCTTAGACCAGATGTGCACCACCTTCTTTGAGGAAGATCTGGCTTTATTTGTTGTTAGCAATGTAATCTCTATTTAAATGTGGACGCTCATTGAAGCAATTTCCTAATTGTGAGTGCATTTGTGCCTTATATGAAGTGTGTCTGCCTGTGTGTTTGCACAAATGCACAAGTTCATGTCTGCACACACTCTGATTTGACAGTCCAGGAGTCAAAGACATCCAAAACTCTGGAAACAAGTACCTCAGGAAGGAGCAGGTGGTCTGGCACTCCAGCACTCTGCTGAGGCCAAAAATTAAGCAAGGCTTCACATACTCATGATCAAATTTGTATATCTTATTTGGCTCTGCTTGGTTGCCCGGGACAAAGTTAGTGTACCATGCAGCACTCACTTAGAAAGTGTTCATTTGCTTGGGTGTATGTACCATGATAGCAGAAGAAGTGAAAGGGTTCCACTGCGCAGAGCCCTTCCTGGTGGCACTGTGCATTCCACCTGAGACTACACTACTCTGTAACCGAGTGAGTGTAGTTATCTTTCCCTAAAGCACTCTCCCTTTCGGCTGCTGTCCGTGTTTATAGTAACACTGGTGAAGGCGCTGCAGACGCATGGAAGTAGCCGGCCTAGGAGTCCAGGCTAGTTGCACCATTCACTTTGTGACTTTGGGCAGTCACTAAACTTCTCTGAACATCACTTTTCTTATCTGTACAAAAAGGATTCGACTGTTTATCAACCAGGACACCGCTGGAACTTCAGATGGAACAATTCTGTGCTGTGTGACTGTCCTGTGCATTGTAGGCCATTTTATATAGTAATCCCCAGATATTGGGCACCCTGAATTTCCAGGAGCCCTGGGAACGAGAGGAGGCAGTACTTTCCCTGATTGAGGACTACGGTGGACTAGATTAAGATTCCATTGTTTGCAGCATTGTCTTATAGAGTCTACTCGGTTGGGGTTAGGGAATCATTTCCTAATCCTCCTAGTGAACTATTAAGGAGTACACTAAGGAGAACAGTGAAATCATTCTACAGACTCATGACGGCTGTGATCTGCAGCCTTTCTTTCTTTCTTTCTTTCTTTCTGGGTATAGCACAAGCTAAGTGATTGAAGTTTTACCTCTCTCAACTGCTTTTACTGACACCTTGGTTGAGGTTCTACAAAAGCAAGAAAATGTGGAAGGAGGGAGGAGAGGTTACAAAGAGCTTGGCTAACCAGCCCTGAACAGCCTAGAGGGGCTCTTGTTGGAGGAGGTAATGTGTGCTGATGGCACATATCTTACATTTATGTTTCAGCTGAGCAAAATGAACCTCAAGACTAAAACCACCCGGGATCATAATAATTGCTAACACCCTGTGAACCAATTGCTATTATCCAGGTCTTTTTATACTTGTGTGCTTTCTGGGCTTCACACTTAATTCCTCACAACAATCCCTGAAATAAATGGTCCCTGTTTTATAGATAAGGAAACTGAGGTTTAGAGTGGCTAAGTAATGTGCCCAAAGAATAAAGTGGTGGAGATGGGATCGGAACCAAGGAAGTATGTCTGCAGAGTTGGTGATTGGGGCAGGATTCCATGGCTGATACCATGCCAGTCACACTGCAGCTAGCATTCTCTGCTGTCCATTGCCTCCTGTTGCCCATCAGCCTGGTGGTCCATCCGTCATTCTGGCCAAAAGTGGCCAGCTCCATTCACCAGAACATAGTTTTTCTTCTCATTCAACCAACTGATGATCTTGAAGATCTCGATATGCATGAGCTCTCATTATTGGCTCCCTTTCCTTGACCCTCCCTCGTGACATTTCTTTCCTTTCCACTTGACCCCAACAGACATCTCAGCCAAGCCCTGGTGGTCAGTCTTCATGCAGCAGCCAACAGTCCCCCATCAGCAACTATTCCAACAGTGGGCTCGAGCTTCCTCTGACCGATGGAGGTAGTATAGGAGACCTCAGTGCCATCGATGAAACCCCAATCATGGACTCAACCATTTCCACTGCAACCACAGCCCTTGCTTTGCAAGCCAGGAGAAACCCGGCAGGGACCAAATGGATGGAGCACGTAAAACTAGAAAGGCTAAAACAAGTGAATGGAATGTTTCCGCGACTGAACCCCATTCTACCCCCTAAAGCCCCTGCGGTCTCTCCTCTCATAGGAAATGGTGAGTTCTACATCAGACCATGCATCTGCTCAGGGTTTTTTTTTTCTGTTCTTTTAAATGCAGACCCTCAGTTTTATGTTTGCTAGTTTCTCCACCAGTCCTAAAATGACGCTGTAACCATCCGTTAATGTTTAGCCCATTCAAGTTGCCTTTTGGGATTGTCCATATTTTAAAAACAGCTAGGAACAGGATAATATTGAGAAAAAAATGTGACTGTGCATGACTCATATTCTGATGGTGAAATCATAACTGTTAGATTAGGGTAAGGGAATGCCAGCAGTGGAGGCATCTGTGGTTGGAACTCTGTCTCTGGTTTCCAAAATTTAAAACCACGAGGTTAGCAGCCACTTTTATTTATATTTACCCAGTTCAAGGAAAGTCAGAAATCCCTCCCCATTGTCAGTCCCCAGGTCAGTTTGCACTTCTGAGATTACGCTTCTGAGAGCACCTAAGGGGTGAAGCTCTTGCCTGCACCAACACAGGTGTTACCTGTTGGTAGGATGTGGCATGAACAGGACGCCCTGAGCGTGAATGTGAAACTCGTGGAGTACCTTTGCCTGGGGACTTGCCTGGAACTCAAGCGTTGTGTACCATCACAAGATTCTTTTTGTCCTTGCACAGCGCTTGGGGAGGGGCTTCAGTGAATCGAGGGAGTTGTTATTGTTTTGTTTAAGCCAGGCATCAGCAAACTACAGCCTGCGGCCATCTCCAGCCGCCCCTGTTTTTGTAAAGGAAGCTTCATGGACACCCCGCCACGCTTGCTTGCTCACTGCTCTCTGTGGCCGTGTTGGGGCTACACTGCAGAGCTGAGTAGTTGTGAGGCAGGCAATGTGGCCTGGGACACCAGAAATAGTTCCTAGCTGGCCCTTTACAGAAAAGGGTTGCTCATGCCTGGTGTAAGTCATGCTCGAAGGGAATTCATCTCCGCATGGTCTCTCCCTTTCTCTGTCTCCAGGCACACAGTCCAACAACACCTGCAGCTTGGGTGGGCCCATGACGCTTCTCCCGGGCAGAAGCGACCTCTCTGGGGTGGACGTCACTATGCTGAACATGCTCAACAGAAGGGACAGCAGCGCCAGCACCATCAGCTCGGCCTACCTGAGCAGCCGCCGCTCCTCAGGGATCTCGCCCTGCTTCTCCAGCCGCCGCTCCAGCGAGGCGTCACAGGCCGAGGGCCGGCCGCAGAACGTGAGCGTGGCCGACTCCTACGACCCCATCTCCACCGACGCCTCGCGCCGCTCCAGCGAAGCCAGCCAGAGCGACGGCCTGCCCAGCCTGCTCAGCCTCACGCCCGCCCAGCAGTACCGCCTCAAGGCCAAGTACGCGGCTGCCACAGGAGGGCCGCCGCCCACGCCCCTGCCCAACATGGAGAGGATGAGCCTGAAGACGCGCCTGGCGCTGCTCGGGGATGCCCTCGAGCCTGGCGTGGCCCTGCCTCCAGTTCATGCCCCGAGGAGGTGCAGCGACGGGGGAGCCCACGGCTACGGGCGGCGCCACCTGCAGCCGCACGATGCGCCGGGCCACGGCGTGAGGAGGGCCAGCGACCCCGTGCGGACAGGCTCCGAGGGCCTGGCCCTGCCTCGTGTGCCGCGCTTCAGCAGCCTCAGCAGCTGCAACCCCCCGGCGATGGCCACGTCCGCGGAGAAGCGCAGTCTCGTGCTTCAGAATTACACGCGGCCCGAGGGCGGCCAGTCCCGAAACTTCCACTCGTCCCCCTGTCCTCCCAGCATCACCGAGAACGTCACCCTGGAGTCCCTGACCATGGACGCTGATGCCAACCTGAACGATGAGGATTTCCTGCCGGACGACGTGGTGCAGTATTTAAATTCCCAGAACCAAGCAGGGTACGAGCAGCACTTCCCCAGCGCCCTCCCGGACGACAGCAAAGTGCCCCACGGGCCCGGTGACTTTGACGCGCCCGGGCTGCCAGACAGCCACGCTGGCCAGCAGTTCCATGCCCTCGAGCAGCCCTGCCCCGAGGGCAGCAAAACCGACCTGCCCATTCAGTGGAACGAAGTCAGCTCCGGAAGCGCCGACCTGTCCTCCTCCAAGCTCAAGTGTGGGCCGCGGCCCGCTGTGCCGCAGACTCGCGCCTTTGGGTTCTGCAACGGCATGGTCGTCCACCCGCAGAACCCCTTGAGGAGCGGGCCTGCTGGGGGCTATCAGACCCTCGGGGAGAACAGCAACCCCTACGGTGGCCCAGAGCACTTGATGCTCCACAACAGCCCCGGAAGTGGCACCAGTGGAAACGCCTTCCATGAACAGCCCTGTAAGGCCCCGCAGTATGGGAACTGTCTCAACAGGCAGCCAGTGGCCCCTGGTGCACTCGACGGTGCCTGTGGTGCCGGGATTCAAGCCTCAAAGCTGAAGAGCACCCCCATGCAAGGGAGCGGGGGCCAGCTGAATTTCGGCCTGCCGGTAGCGCCAAATGAGTCAGCTGGCAGCATGGTGAATGGCATGCAGAACCAGGACCCAGTGGGACAGGGGTACCTGGCTCACCAGCTCCTCGGCGACAGCATGCAGCACCCGGGGGCAGGCCGCCCCGGTCAGCAGATGCTTGGGCAGATTAGTGCTACCTCACACATCAACATCTATCAAGGGCCAGAGAGCTGCCTGCCAGGGGCTCACGGCATGGGCAGCCAGCCGTCAAGCTTGGCAGTTGTCAGGGGCTACCAGCCATGTGCCAGCTTTGGGGGCAGCAGGCGCCAGGCTATGCCGAGGGACAGCCTTGCTCTGCAGTCAGGACAGCTCAGTGACACAAGTCAGACCTGCAGGGTGAATGGCATCAAGATGGAGATGAAAGGGCAGCCCCATCCGCTGTGCTCTAATCTGCAGAATTACTCTGGTCAGTTCTATGACCAAACCGTGGGCTTCAGTCAGCAAGACACGAAAGCTGGTTCATTCTCTATTTCAGACGCCAGCTGCCTGCTACAGGGGACCAGCGCCAAAAACTCTGAGTTACTTTCCCCAGGTGCTAATCAGGTGACAAGCACAGTGGACAGCCTCGACAGCCATGACCTGGAAGGGGTACAGATTGACTTCGATGCCATCATAGACGATGGGGACCACTCCAGCCTGATGTCGGGGGCCCTGAGCCCAAGTATCATTCAGAACCTTTCCTATAGCTCCTCCCGCCTCACCACGCCTCGGGCGTCCCTCCCATTCCCAGCGCTGTCCATGAGCACCACCAACATGGCTATCGGGGACATGAGTTCTTTGCTGACCTCCCTAGCGGAAGAAAGCAAATTCCTTGCAGTTATGCAATAGGCTTTAGGAAAAAAAGACTGCAACCAACGTAAATCAATAGGCGTTGAAGAGATTAAACTGACTTTGTTTTGGCTGTTTTTTTAGTTCTGTATGTATTTTAGCAATCTCATCTCACCTAACTGAGATGTGTTTCAAATATATTCCTTTTATGGAAAAGGACTCTGAAAAACCCTAAAGTATTCTAGGGAGAAACTGTCTTCCATTTCAGTTTTGAATCAGTATTGTTACACTCAAACCACCCTCTTTTAAAAAAAAAAAAAAACTGTAAGCCCCACCCCCTTTTTAGTAAACCGATGTAAATTTGTGATGTGCATATTCTTCTTTCTTTTAGAAGAGCAGTCAAATTAAAGGATTTGACATGTTTTGCTGTTGCTCAAAGGAAATAGGAGTTGGTGTGCTTGTGACCAAGGGGTTACACTTCCAGCTTTTAAAATTCTCCTTTACATGTGCTCAGTGTTTTGTTTTGTGTTTTGGTTTCTGTTTTTTATTTTAATTCCCACATTGGGCACAAGAATCAGAATATGGATAGCTAGTTTAAGAAACTTTTGTGGGTGCATTGTAGCATAGATGACAGAATATTGATGTTCCCCCCATCTCCAATTCAGTTCAGGGCATACTTTCCACAGTTAAACAGAAATGGGAACGTGGGGCTCCTGTAAATGAAATAGGCGCTCACAGTTTTGGTTTTCAGCTCTTCATGTCTGTAAGTGTGCTTTGGGGGAGGCTATGTCTGTATGGTCGGTTCTCAGTTATCACATTTGCCTCTCCTCCCACTACCTTCATGAACATTCAGTGCTGTTTCGCACTGCAGTTAGAGAGAAGGGACGGACAGTTGGTGACACTCAGCCACATTGCTACTTTTATCTGTTCTGGTAAGAAGTTAGATAGATGGTAGATTGAAGCAATTGGGTAGAATTAGTTGGGGGAATATTTATGAGTTGCTGTGTTTGTTGATTAGTTCCATCTCTTTCCCATTTTAACTGAGAATTGATTATATATAGCTCTAAGTATATAGGTATTTAAACAACCCCACAAGCGGCTGTATCAGTAACATTTATTAATTCCGCTATAGTGAGGGAGGATTTCCATTCTAAATACCTTATTTTGAGGGATTTATAAAACTTAGTTGTAAAAGAGAAAGCCCACATAGTGGGAATAAATTGCTTCAGCCATTTTTAGTATTTGAGAGCACTAGGGAAGATGTTTAGTAGCTGTGTGGATGCCTTTTTTCACACCCTGTCTATTGAATGCTGCATCCATTCACGAAGTTAAATGTTACATGCAGTTAGTCCTTAATGTGGACTGGATCTGTACTTTTGTTTTGGATTAAAACATTTAAAGATTTTTGAAGTGCAGCTACTCCCCACGTGCATTTGATACACATAAAAGTCATACTGTGTGTGCACAAAGAGTACATGGATTTTCCAGCATATTGCTTTAAAAAATTATATAAACTGTTAAAATATTAACACCTCAGGCTACCTGCTGTATTCTGTCCCATTGACCCCTGGAATTGGATTTACTGCAAGTGATTGATAATTCAATTATGTGGCTTTTCCCCTTTAATCTTGCCATTTAAATTACAGTAGAAAGACAAAATCAAGTAAAATAAAGTGTTAGATAATAGAAAAAGTGTTAAGACCAGCCCACTTTTCTCATGTTTATGTTCTTTCATTTGGACCAAGAATCTCCGCACGGAGGTTGATTTGCCACTGGGGACTTTGGCTAAGACTATTGGGTTTGCTTTCAACTAGATGTTCCTGAGACAAGCAGAGGGACACTGTAATTCCCCTTCCATGCCTGCTGTTCTCCCCCATGTAAGTCTTCTTTGAAATTAACGAATGTGTCTCCTTTGGAACAGCCCCATAACAAAAGAGAACTACTGATCTGAGCATAGGAAAGTAGAGGCTCTACCACTTGTCAGTTGAAAAAGCAAGACTTTTTCTGTGTTTCTGAAACAGGGCATGATGTCAAGGAATCAGAGATCCAGTCTCACTTTCCCACAAATCTCCAAATCTCCAGTCTTATCTTGTGTGCTCTAATGGTTTGGTTCAGTCCCTTTCCAACTCTTGTTTTCAAAGCATGGGGCCTGAGTGTTCTCCACTCCTCCTAAGAAAGGAGCTTGGGTGGAAGGGACCATGCTGACCTCCTCCATCAGAGGGCTCTTCCAGTAGTATTCTTGGATGCAACCTCCATTTCTCAGTTACCATCATTTCCTGTATCAGCTTTGTCCTTCCTGGAGGGATGCACAGTGATCCGGCCCACCACTGTTGTTGTCTTGTGCTTCTGCTCTTTCCTATGGTTTCAGGTTATTTTCTGGGTTTCCCCTATTCTTCTTTTATTTATTTCTTTTTTTTTTTATATATTTGCTTTCCTTTCTACTGCTTTTAGATTTGCAGGAGTTGCAAGTTTCAGCTCAATGTTTGGCTTCTCTCAATATGGAAATTTCAGAAGGACAGAGGAGAGGAGGGAGGAAGAAGAAAGTATACTCCTCCAGAATTTCAGTGACCTGTTGTGGCAGTCCAGTGGAAGGAAGGTCTTTTGAGGTCACTTAGAAGCATCTTTTTGGGACATCCTTTTGGGATCTCTGTAGGCTAGGCATCTCATATCTTGAGACTCACCCCCAGCCTCCAAGCCTCTCTCCATTTCTCTAACCTATGCATTTTAGAGCGAGAGGACCGCCTCACTAGTGTCACCATCCTGCCTTTTCTAAAACATGCAGGCTCACACATTCTACTCCTGCTTAATGTCTGTGTTAAACATTTTCTAACCATTTTTGTTTTATTTTTCTGAAAAAGTTAACCCCTCCCAACTCCCCACACATTGGCTCTTCCTCTTGAGCCACAAAGTTTTGATTCTTGCGATGTATGTGCCTTATTTTATGTTAATCTTGTCAATGAGAGGGACCAGTTGGTGTTGCCCAATCAGCACTCCAAGGCTGTGTGTGCACCAGCCAGAGAGCGCACGGTGGTAGCAGAGTCGAGGCTGTCTTGTATCCTGGTTTCCTGTGTTGTTTTGAACTGACAGGAGGATGTTCTCTTCTGACAGGTTACCCTTGTGTATCCTGCAGACATGTAAAATAAAATACAAGTTCATTTTTTTCACCTTTTTTAGATTTTTTTAAAAAATAAAATGTGTAATCCTTTTTTTAAAAGAAACACATGTAAATACATTTAAGTATTGTAGGCATAGCGTTCAGAGGTGACTGGCCCAGGCGTTCCTCGGACAAGCCTGCATTCCCCGTGATCACGCCCACCTCAAGCCCAGGGGCTGCAGCCCAGCCACAGATGAACTCTACCTTTGCTTTCAGAACCACTTAGTCCTTTTGTAACAAAGAAAAAAAAATGTTTCTTACAATGTCAATAAAAAATTCTTTGTATGGAAATTTTTATTGGGTTGTTTATTAAATGCATAGTTGAATGGAAAGATTGCTTTCTTTGAAAACATCCAGAGCCTGTAGCTGGATCCAGACCCCTCACGTAGAAGATGAATGGACTTTTGCTGTGAGATCCAGATTCCTTAGCCCTAAACTGGAGAATAAGATGCAAATACATACATGCTCATGGTGTTGTGAGGATGTGTACCCAGGGGGCACACCAGTTGCAACAATTATTGTGTTTCTTTATATTATTGCTTTCTAAATTCAGTGAGGAAGGATGGTGATGGGGTTTAACGTCTAACAACTTAATTTGTCCCTCTTTTGTATGTTATCCTCTCATTTCAGAGATGCCCTACCACATGTCAACAGAAAATCTGACACGATAGAAGCCTACTTTATGTGGCTTTTAGTAACTGACCTCAGCCAGAATAAATTGTCTCCCATGTTTTTCTCGTGTCAGTGTGCAATATTATTCTCCAGATTACCGTAAGCCACTCCAAAAGCCTTCCCTTCCTCTTTCTAAGTAGTAGTACATGTCTTTTGAGCCATCAGCTGAGGATAATTGTTTCTGGGAAGGGCGGGAGTCCTGGCTGTGGGTATCTCAAGGCTACAAGGATGGATGCATGCATGTGTACACGGGCGCACACATGCACGCATGCATGTATACACACACAGGTACAACAGCATGTGTTCCCCAGGCCTTATATCCTGTGGGGGATGTATGTTCCCTGTCCTCCAGCAGGGTTTCTTCGGCCATAGGGATGCTTCATGCTTTCCTGATTCTCGGGGAGAATTTCCCCCCATCCAATCCAAGATGCTTTGCTTTTGTAACTAGATCCCTTATATAAGGTATCCAAATGAATCCAGAAAAAAATAAGGAAAATATGAATTTATGCCCTGCCTCAGGTATAAACTGTCAGCTCACAAAGAGACATGCCATGTACCAAATCAAAATAAAAGAAATGAGAGAAATGAGGCTAAGAGAAAGGAAACGTAGGGAAGGGACACCCCCAGGAATGAGGTGGGTGATGTGCACTCCTTCAATCCACATGAGCCAGGGGTGGATGGGGCTCACAGCTTTGTTTGTAAAAATGCCTCTTGCACAGTAAATACAAAGGAAGCAGAGTTTGAGGTAAAAAGGTGGAGCTACAATCTGTTATTTCATAAAGATTTCCTTTAAGTAATTTTGGGAATGTAAAGACGTTATATCTTACCCAAACAAGAATATAATAGAATGCTAAAATGAGAAGCAAAAATTTACCTACTGCCAAAATGTCTTATTTGTCCTTTTTTTTTCCCCCTCCCAGCTTTTCTACTTATTTTCTTGGCAGTCTTCCCTTTTGGTTTGACTTTAGAGTACATTTACTATTCCAAACATAATCTGAACACGTCTTTCCTTTCATATTAGCCTTTACTTTCTAAAATTTCATTTTACTAACATAGACCTTGTTCATGCCTTTTCTACCTAGTTATTCAAGCTCTTGACAATTTTCAAAACAGTAATAGAGTCTAAATTGTTTTTAGGCTTTTTTTTCTTTGCATACATTTTGTGGCCAGCACTCACCCAGCAGAGCCATGGAAATTCCATTCTACAACTTTTCTCACCCGTCCCCAAATCTCGAATGTCACACACTGCTTCCACCTTTCCTCAGCACCCAGTGGTAGGTTATCATGACCCCTGCCTTCAGAGACCTTGCACTGTCTGGGACATAGGGCAGTGATGACATGTTCCATTAATTCAACCTTGCTGCCTGAGTATCTAATATTCCATTCATATTCTCTTATAGGGACTGGAGATGAGGAGATGAATAAAACACAGTTCATATCCATGAGCTCCCAGCCCAGTGGGAGAGGCAGACAGGGAAACAGGATGCAATGGCAACTCATAATGGAAGATGTTCAAGGGGAAGTTCAGCTTGGGGCACTGTCCATCTGAAGTGCCTATCGCGGGGCTTCTTAGACATTCTACTACTGGCATTTGGGGCTGGATAATTCCTTGTTGTAGGGCACTGTCTTAAGTACTATAGAATGTTTAGTGGTGTCCCTGGCCGGTACCCACTAGATACCAGTAGCATTCCCCCACGTGGTGACAGCTAAAAACATCTGCAGACAACACGGGGCAGTGGGGAGACATCGCTGCAGACGGAGAACCCCTGGTTTATGGAATGAAAATACAAGTAGAGATATTCTGCAGGCAGGGGCCCAGAGAGAGATCCCAGTACACGCCCAGACTCAGCAGCCTTTAGTCTGCAGGTGACAGATGAAGAAAGGGTAAGAGTGTCATTGCCAGGCACAGGGGTAGCAGGAGTAGAGGACTGAGGAAGAAATCTTGAGGATCACTGGCCCCAGGGACCAAGAGACAAGAAGGCCTGCATAAGAAAGGGAGGAGGGGAGGGGAGGGGAAGGGAGGGGAGGGTGGGAGAGGCAGCAGAGAGGGTGTGCTCTAGAAACACGGAGGCCGATTCTAGAAGGCTAATACTATCAAAAACAACATCCAGATCAAGTAAAACATGGACAGGAAAAGACAGGTTTTAAGAGTTAGGAGACCCTGGATGACCGCAGGGAAGCATTTTTCAGTGGCGTGGTTGGGAAGAGAAACTAGAACACAACAGATGAGAATTAAGTGGCACATGAGAAAAGGGGAATGCAGTGGCCTCTTTTAAGCCACATACTGCATTTCACCCCCTCTGAGATGCCTTCCACAGTAAGACACATGGTACTCCATGTTCCCACTAAGAAAGAACACGCACTGTCCATTAAACTATGACATGGTGCTTTTCATCCTCTAACAGGCAAGCTCCAATTTTAGTAGTTACCAAATTGGAAAAAAAAATGCATACCTTGGAGAGTATGAAAGACATTATTTCCCAAGGAAAGGAAAGAGATAGTGGATCAAGAAGGGGTGGAGAGGAGGAAAGGTTGAACTTTTCTTGTAACTGTTCCTCTTTCTTCCTCTCTCTCTCCTCCTCCATGCAAGAGGCTTGGCTGTGCTACTTGGCCAATAGGAAAGAGGCAGCAGCATGGACAAGGTAGATGTTCCAGTGAACAGAGCCGGCATGGCAACTCCCTTGACCCATGAGATAGATACCTGTCCTGAGTGATGAGGCAAAGGGTAAGGACCAGGGGAAGCTCCGATGGATGTGCTGGAATGGCCATAGGTCAAGCAACCCAGAGAATGCAAAGGTGACTTAGACCTGTGAAGACAAGACCATCTGGCAATGTGTCAGGAAGGCCGCTGAACCTGACCTGGGCCTCTGAACTGAATGAGGAGTGAAGAAGCGGTTGGAAGGTGGAGCAGGAAGCATGAAGTACCCCGTGAAGCAGCCCGAGGATCACGCGTCACTGCCCACTGCTGAGTTCCTCCAGGACCTGGGTTGAATAGACTGGGGGCAAGCCTCAGGGGTGGTGGGGGGAGATTATTTTGATCTTTTCAGGGAAAATAATTCTGTAAAACACCCTTTGGCAATGACAGGAGTGGCATGCAAGGAGGGTGCTGGAGAAGGACTGGAGGTGGTTGGGGTGCCCTCGGACTCTCGTGGGGCCCACAGCTGCCCTGCTGCTGGGTTCCTCAAGCGGCCAGACCCCCCTCCCATTCTGCAAGTTCCTCCTCCCTCCCTGCAGGAAGAAAGCAGGAGAGTGGGCAAGGGAGGGGCTGCAGAGGTCAGGAATGATGCACTCTTCCCTCAGCTTCCTCCCAGCCCCCAGGAGGCCGGTTCCAGCCTGACCCCTGCAAAGGAAGACCGTGACCACAGAGGTGGGATGCTGGGGAGAACTGGGGCCAAGAAGCAGGACTTGCCATCACCAGCTCTTCACCAAGTAAGGAGGGAACTGTATGTGGAATTCCCCGTGAGCAGGGCATGGACCTAGTTTTTTTCCTTTCACTCTACAGGAATATTGTAATGAAGTACCAGGTTAATTTCCTCACAGGTACCTCGACTTCCCACCCCGCCGCGGCTCTGTGGGGCTCAGCTCACACTTCCCTCTTGCTCCTGGTTTCCCTTCTCCTACTCGAGACTTCCCAGCCTGTAGCTGAGAAGTGGCCTGGCAAGTCTGCTAACCCGACTAGAAGGAGCACTGCAGTGCGGAAGAGCTGGCCAGCCTCACCCTGGGGCCCTCCGTTTGGAACCGAGGCTTGCTGTTAACTTCAGGAAGCATTTAGCATGCCTGGATAGGAGAATGTGCATGGATGGATTGGCTTTGCTCCCTTCCTGTGCTGCTTCGGCCTTTGTCCTCCTACCCCATCTAAAGAAAGACCCTCTAGTCACTCCAATTGGAAGAAGCTGAAACCTGATCACATCCCTACCTTTGAAAAAGATCCAGTTTTAGAATGCATGCTTCTACGCCAGTGGTAGAAGGGACATCTCAGCAGTTACCTCCCTTCTGTATGCCTGTTCCTGAGCTATTGAAATAAAAACTCCAAATACGCATTTGGTCATACGTGGGACCCGGTGCAACTGTCCTGGGGCTCTGCTTATGCCCTGACTGACGGCTGGAGAGCATATGCAAGGTTTACCTTATCTGAGGTCATCATGGAGCAGATACAGGAAGAGGACTAAGCACTCTTCTCCTACTTTGCTTCCCTACACGCAAAAACCTCTGCTCCTGGAAGGGTCCCTAAGAAAAGATGGGGAAAGAAAAAGCGCTCGCCCCCTCCCTGTGAACAGCCCAACCCACTTTGAATCCTGCAGTGCCTCCAGATGAGTGTTCTTCCCCTGCAGCTGGAAAGCCTCCTGTGCTCAGAAATTCCAGGGTCCCGACATGATCCATGCTCAGAAGTTGGGCTGCAGCTCCTCGGAGCTGGCAGGCACAAGCCTCCAGCCCTTCAGGGCTTGCAAGAGCCAAACGCGCTGCGGAGGTGTGATTCACTGAGTTCCCAGAGGAAAGGGAGGCAGCCAGCTGGCAGGGGATTACTGAACAGCCAGGCCAAGGCATTCCGTTGCTGTTTGGAGACAAGCAGCCAGCTACCTCCCTTCTCTTCCTCCCCCGCTGAGGCGCAGAGCTGGAGACAGGCCAGGGCCCTGGGGGAAGAAGAAAAGGAACTGAGCTGCCTCACTTACTACCAAGATAAGAAGGCTGTGGCTGCTATCCCCAGTGAGCCAAGACAAGAAATGCTTACATTTTCATTTGAAGATGATTCTGACACCCCCAAATATTTATCCAAAATATACCTAGATGCATTGCCCAGAGAGAATTTTTTATTAAGCAGCAAACTGGGTAGGCAAGAAAAATTGTATTGGCTGAAGAACAAACAAAAAAGCCCAGTGTGTATGTCATAGCTCAAGGATTGGCTATATTCTCCTAAATAAGAGACTTCTTTCTATCATGCCTTGGATATCTCAGGCTCTCTGGGGTGACTGTAAGTTACAGATTTATTGCTCAGCCATTCTTAGCCCTGATGCTCTTCAGAAACTCACTGCTTTATGAACCCAGGTCCCCGAGACACCTTCCATTTGATCCACATCTGTCCAAAGATGAAGTCATGAAATATGATAAGTATTTCTTCTGAAGTTCATGCAAAGAACAAAAACCAAAGATACAATCCAAGCTCCTTCCCCTTTGAGCTTAGATAAATGTGTCTTTTGAATTGAGATAATAGCCCAGACCCTTTCTCACCCACCTCTGCCTCATCTACATGACAGTAACAACACTCTCTCAGCCTTCAAGGCAAAGGGGAGAAGAACATTCTGCTGACCTGCAAGACCGAAGGTCAAGGAACAGACTTTCCTTGGATTCCCTTGACCCAGGGTTTCTTCACTAGCTCTGCAGTTTTAGACAAGGTAATATGATTTCCCACTGTTCCAGCTGAACACCCGGCAGCTTCCAACAGGGTGATGATTCCAACTTTTTTGAAATGCATTCTGAGGCTATCCTAAATCAAGTAGATTTAACACTGAGCCAAAAGGAAGGCTTTGGAAAACAAGTTGATTTTAATCCAGCCTTACCAGCCCTGTGTACTAGAATTTTAGCTTCATTCAGTCACAGGGTTTCCACTCCTGAGAAGGAGTACAAAAAGGGTAAAGAAAAGGTGGTGCTCTGACACCAACCCAACTGGCTGGATTCAATTCTGCAATTCAGTTCTGGCATCAACTATGTGGAGGCTGGTGTCAGCGTAGACCCCATGAATTAAGAGCTCAGTCCTCCACAAGACAGTCCCAACTTCAGATGCCAGCCAGAAGTTGAGGGGGTTCCCAGGGCCGTTCATACTTCTGACCAACTGGCTACAAATTCAGAGGTTTCCCTAACCCCCTCAGGTTGATAATTCTTTGGAACCATTCACAGAATTCAGAAAAGCACCACCCTTTTTATTAAACTTTTATTATAAAGACTACAACTCAGGGACAGCCAAATGGGAGATGCATAGGGTGAGGTCTGGGAGGGCCTTGAACCCAGAGCTTCCGTGCCCTCTCCTTATGGAGTCAGGGTCTTTCTCCCTGTGGGCAGATCAATATCTTCATCAACCAGGACACTCCACTGACTCTCGGGGTCCAGAGGTTTTACTGGGGCTGAATTATGTTGGCATAATTAATTAAATCATTGGCCACACGATTAAATTCCATCTCCAGCCCCCTTCCCCTCTCCAGGAGTCAGGCTTGGCCCACTGTCCCAGCCCTTCAATCGTATGGTTGGTCTTTCTTGTGACCAACCCCATCTTGAAGCCATCTAGAAGCCACCATGAGTTACCTCATTAGAAAAAACTCAGGTGCGATCCAAGGGTCTCATAATAACAAAGACACTCCTATCACTGGAGAAATTCCAAGGGTTTTAGCATCTCCCTACCAGGAACCAGGGAAAAAGGCCTCAGTCAAATTTCTTCTTATACAACAGTGGCATCTCCTTGGAAATAAACCAGTCTAGGACTAAGAAAGAAAAATAGATGAGAGTAAGACATGCCTGGAGCTGTGGAGTCCCAGGTTACTGGAGAAGAGCTGACCTGGGCTGACATTTGGACAGAGCCCCAGCACTTTCTCCAATAACTAGATGTTCAACGTATTCATTCCTTGTAGCTTCAAAGTTTTCATCTGGAAAAGAGGACTTGAGATTGCCGATATAAAATGCCGAGCATATTCAGCACCCAGTAAGTGTTCAGTGAAAGTTTGTGTTGTTGTTTGTTCTTTTCCCTCACCCTGACAGGGACTGCACAGGACTGAATTGCAGGAAAGAAGGCCCACAATATGCAGGAAGAGGGACAGCTCCTGGGAGCCAGAAGCCCTGACAAAGGGATGCATTGAGGCCTATACTCTCCAGCCCATCCACCTGCTGTTAGTTCTGAAACCAAAGGCAGACAGATTTGTGCACTGTGTGTTAGGATGTGAGAACAGAACACTATGAACGTATCTTCATTCATCCAACCTTGTAGCAATCAAAAGTCCAAAGAGGCAAGCACTGGACATGGTATTTTACTCCAATGTCCAATGTATAATCGGCTCCTGACAGGAATTCTAGAATTTATATTTAATACCAAATTAACAAAAAAGGACAACCATTTTTAAAAGATATTTTGTTATCATACCTATATGTGATATAAAAATTAAAAAATAGGCCAGGTGCGGTGGCTCAAGCCTGTAATTCCTGAACTTTGGGAGGCCGAGGTGGGCAGATCATGAGGTCAGGAGTTCAAGACCAGCCTGGCCAGCATAGTGAAACCCCATCTCTACTAAAAAAATACAAAAATTAGCTGGGCGTGGTGGCCGGCACCTGTAGTCCCAGCTACTTGGGAGGCTGAGGCAGAAAAATCTCTTGAACCCAGGAGTCAGAGGTTGCGGCGAGCCGAGATTGCGCCACTGCACTCCAGACTGGGTGACACAGCGAGACTCTGTCTCAAAAAAAAATTAAAAAAAAAATAGAATAAAAGCCAACTGTCATTTGCCCATTCAAAAATACCATTTTGTGATCTAGTTCTAAGTCTGTTTTTTTATATATATCTATGTGTGTATATAGATATAATACAAATTGAGCACCTCAATTTGAAAATCCCAAATTTGAAATGCTCCAAAATCTGAAACTTTTTGACTGCCAACCTGACACCAGAAGTGGAAAATTCTATACCTGACCTCATGTGATGGGCACACAAAACTATTAAAAATATCTTATAAAATTACCTTCAAACTATATGTATAAGGTATATATGAAATATAAATGAATTTTGTCTTTAGACTTGAGTCCCATTCCCAAGATGTCTCAGTATGGATATGCAAATATTTCAAAATCCAGAAAAATCTGAAATTTGAAACACTTCTGGTCCCAAATATTTTGGATAAGGAATACTTGCCCTGGATATGGGTGTGTGTGTGTGTGTGTGTGTGTGTGTGTGTGTCTACACTCAACAAATATATTTACACAATCCAGACCCACTCTGAAACCTCACCAGACTGTAAGATTCACACCTCTTGTCACTGCAGTAAGACTTGAGGTCAAAGGCAATCCATATTTCACCACATAGAACCCTGTAGCAAATTTGTCTTCAATTATTTTATTGGCATGGTTTTGAAAATGGGTAATCATTTATTTTTTTAATTAAAAAAGAAACTTTTTTAGGATAGGGTCTTGCTATGTTGCCCAGGATAGTCTCCAACTCCTGGCTTCAAGTGACCCTCCCACCTTAGCCTCCTGAGTTGCCAGGATTACCCACACTTGCCACCGTGCACAGCCTCAGGGGTGATATTTCTGAACAATTATTTTATCACAAAATTTATTGTTTAGATGCTTCAAGTATTTTGAATTTAAGATAAATTATCTTCCACAGCATTCAAGAATGTGACCCAGTGACAAGTCTGGTGAGGAGAAACATATAGTTCTGTGCAAAGACAGACACTCAATATTTTGCTATGTTTACTATGTTTGCTATGTTTGCTATGTCTTTTTTTAACGCATTTTTTTTTTTCAGAAAAATGCCTATTCATTTACTTATTATAGAATGAATATGCCAGGCATGGTAGCTCACGCCTGTAATCCCAGCACTTTGGGAGGCCGAGACGGGAGGATCACGAGGTCAGGAGATCCAGACCATCCTGGCTAACATGGTGAAACCCCGTCTCTACTAAACAAAATACAAAAAAATTAGGCAGGCGTGGTGGCGGGCACCTGTAGTCCCAGCTACTCAGGAGGCTGAGGCAGGAGAATGGCATGAACCCAGGAGGTGGAGCTTGCAGTGAGCCGAGATTGCACCACTGCACTCCAGCCTGGGTGACAGAGTGAGACTCTGTCTCAAAAAAAAAAAAAAAAAAAAAGAATGAATACATACTCTTTGTGGAAAATAGAGTAAGGCATCAAAAAAAAAAATAAAAGCCATCTGTCATTCAATTACCCAGAAATAATATTTTGTGATCTAGTTCTGGGTCTGTTTTATAACATAATACATTTGCTAATGAATATTTTTTCCATGTCATTCATTAAAAATCCTTCAGAAACTTTTCAGTGGCTGAGGGAAAGGGAGGACCAGTGGTGGGGAATCAGGAGATTGAACTGCTTTTCCCACCTCATAGCTGCAAAGCTGGCTAGGTTCTGTTTTCTCTTTCCTTATGAAGGGATCAAAAACTCAACAGCAGACACAGAAAGAAATCTTATCTGAACTTACCTTATCTGATTTAAGCAGAGCTTTAAGAGACTCAGCTGTCACCACAATCCCCCATACAAATCTGCAGAGGTCAGGATGGTGACTGACTTAGGCACCATGACATTCCAAAAAGGAAATTGTGTTAAGCCTCATCAGAACCTTCCTGCCTTTAAAGCTCTAAACTCTCCCTTTTGCTAAGCTGCTGCATAAACCTGTACCTCTGGCTAGACAGTGAGTTACTCTTTACAGGGTGCTCCTGCATGCAGGTAATCAGCCTTGTTTTTTCTCCTGTTTCTATATCTATTGCCAGTTAATTCGCAGGCTTCCAATCATTTAAACCTAATATGGTAGAGGAAAAGTTTTCTTCCTGACAGTTCTGACAATGAAGGTGATGTGGCTGGGACTCCTCGCTCTATGACCAAGTCGGATGAAAGATGCTTTCTCACCAGTCAGAACCTAAGATTTCTGTTCAGGGTCTAGCCCAGCAAGGGTAGTATGAGTCTCTCCCTGTCTTTTTCAAAATTTAGATTTACAGGAGAATGCTTTTGGTTAGAACTAGGTCTTTGGCTGTTGAGACCCCTGTTATAGATAGCAATGGTGTCTCTGCTCTGTTTTGTGTTGTGCTGTTTAAAAGTACTGTTTGTTATAAGAAAGTGAATGATAGGGCAGAACCCAAGTATTGCTCCTATAAGCCAATATTGCTTATAAATATTGCTTTTAAATATTGTAATATTTTAAAGTATTATTTGTTATAAGAAAGTGAATGATAGGGCAGAACCCAGGTACTGGTCCTATAAGCCAGTATTATTCACTGATAGTGTCCTGAGAGCTTGGCTTTAGAAATCAGAGAGGGCATTCTGTCTGGTTTTCCACCTGTCAATGTTGTCAATTGCCAGATCTGTGTCTGGAGGTAGCGTCTAGAGGTCAAGTAGGGAACCTGAGACACAGGGCACATTACACTCCTACCCACCATTGCCACCTCTCAGGGGATGTCCGAATCTAAGCCCTTTCCTTGACCATTGCCTTCGATGCCTGTGACAATTTGGTTTCCTTCTTTCTGTTATCTTTGGGCATGACTTTGGATTACGAGGGCTGCATTTTCTGTGCCCTCTTTGGAGATGCCTCTTGTGTCTGTGGTTAAGTCATAAAAAGGCTTATTCATTTGAGTCACTTTTGAGACTGAGTATATTCTCTGAGGCTGGATTAGAGCACAGGCCTCTTTGTTTGAGAGGTACCTCTCGGGCTGGAAGCTCCTCCTAGCTTTTGTTTCAAGGCCTTGCTAATCTCCTTATTTGATCTTACTGCTTCCATGGAAACTTCTTAGTCGACTGGAACCCCGTTCTCAAGCCCCTGCTGCTGCTCCACTGCTACCCACTTCCTTTATGGTCGGCATCATTGCACTAAGGATAATTTAAAATGTCAGTGGCTTCTTTGAGAAAACTTAAGATCTTCCAAGTTGACTTTTCTAAGACTTTTACATTCCATTCCAGCACTTCAACTCCCTGTAGTCACTGGGAATTTAGACCCCCTTCTCCCCTGATTTAGGAGCTCTTGAAAGATTCAGGGACCCCTAAAAGCAAGCACCTGAGGCTTAAAACACTAATCTGAGGCAGATTCAAATTTTATTTACTCAGATGGGCTTTGGAGACATACAGATATATCCTCAGTCCCTCACCTAAAACTCAGTCCACAGCCCCCATAGGATTACTCAGCAGGGCAAAGAAAACTTTAAAATTTTAAAATATTTCCTCTTCAAATTTAAAATTTAAATTAAAAATTAAAAATTTTAAAATATTTCCTCTGCAAATATTGGTGGGAAGTTTTAACCCTCATATTAAGCAGGTAGCTCCAATTTGTTCTGTCTTCTAGAAATACAATTTGGATTAAATTATACAGTGGGGCAAAGATAAGAAACGACCCTTACATAAATTGGGAAGTTGTGAATTCCTCCGTTTATTTCTGACTGGTAGCTAAAATTTTTGAATGAAAGCCATAACATTTCTATTTGTGTCTGTCTATATGTTTGTGTATGCATGTGAGGTGCGGGGGGCCCTTCGTATCAGTGGGTTCCACATCCATGGATTCAAACCACTACAAATCAGAAGTACATGAAAAAATAAAAATAACAAAACAATAAAAAAATACAAATACAATATAGTTTAACATCTATTTGCATAGCATTTACATTGTATTAGGTATTCTAAGTAATCTCTAGATGATTTAAAGTGTAAGGAGTATGTGCATAGTTATATGCAAATACTATGCCATTTTATATCAAGGACTTCAGCATCTGTGGATTTTGGTATCTGTCGGGGGTCCTGGACTAACCCCTAGGGATACTGAGAGATGACTATATATGTGATATTTTCCCACCTCCGAATGGTATTACTAAATTAATTTATAAAATTCCTTAAAGGAGTTCTATTCTAATAGGCTTAGAGAGAAATAAGTAAGCACTTATATAAATTAAATATTCCTAAAACTTTCAGAAGTACAGGAACTAATCCAGTGTTTTTCACTATCACATGATTTGGTCAATCTGGTACATAAGATGAGTTTGGTGTCGTTAGTTTAATAAAAACAGTCATGTCTTCTGAGCTCTCAGCATTAAGCATAATAAAAGCATGCATTTGTTTTCTGCTTGGGTTTGCTAGTCAGGATATGCTAAAGGTGGAGTCAGATGAGCACAGGCTTCAGAACTGAGTCCAGGTTAAACTCTCCAGGCCACAGTCAGTTCCTGAGCTCCACAGGGGACAGACAGAGATGCATTTAGGTGGTAAATGAACTTTGCACCTTAGGCTTGTTGTGAGGCCAAGATGAATGATCCACGCAGAGCACTTAGCTCAGATCCTAGAGCCTGCAAGTATTTATGAAATGTTAACTAATGTCACTGTGTACTTGCTGTATAGCCCTGGACAAGCCACTTTATCCTTCTGAACCTTAGCTTACTCTTGCAGGCCATGTGTGGATACGTGAAAACATATTAGGTTGACGTAAAAGTAATTGCACAATTAATTTTGTGCCAACCTAATAGTAAAATGTAAGAGGCCATGTAAGAGTCAGTTGCTCATAGTGTCAGTGGCTGGGCAGGAGGACGCAATGTTGGCAAAAGAACCCGAGATCTTAGTGGTTAGAAATAAAACCCGTGGCTGGGTGCGGTGGCTCATGCCTGTAATCCCAGCACTTTGGGAGGCCAAGGCTGGCAGATCACCTGAGGTCAGGAGTTCGAGACCAGCCTGGCCAACATGGTGAAACCCCCATCTCTACTAAAAATACAAAAATATTAGCTGGGGGGTAGTGGTGCACCCCTGTAACACCAGCTACTCGGGAGGCTAAGGCAGAAGAATCACCAGAACCCAGGAGGCGGAGGTTGCAGTGAGCTGAGATCATCGCCATTGGACTCCAGCCTGGGCTACAGAGTAAGACGCCATCTTAAGAAAAAAAAAAAAGAATAAAACCCTTATCTCTCACTCCTGCTGTCCACCCATCATAGGTAAAGGAAGAACTCTGCCCATCACTGCCAGGCAGGCCCAGGCTGACCAGGCTCCAGCCACACTTCGTTTCATAGCCACAGTGGCAGGAAGAGGGAAGAGAGTGAGTGTCTGTACCATAACAAAACTAGTAGGGGCAGAGTATCCAACTGTCATCATTATTACTCCTGAGGTCAGCTCACGAGGTAGCTTGAAAGTCATCTGCTCTGAAGAGAGAGACTTTCTGTTTGTTTGTTTTCCTTTTCTGGCTCCAGCAGGTCTGTACCGGGGTTTTGACTGTGGTAGGAGGGCAGGGTATGTGAGGACCAGGCAGCTGACAGTCTGGGGCTGGGGATACTCTGGCCCAAGGGTCTCCAGAAATGTATGCCATCTTGGACAGGTTATTTGAGTAATACTTGGACACCCGGCAACATCACCCTCTGATGGTAGCTCTGAGCCTCATTGCAGATGATCAGAAGGGGAGTTTGAGGGGAGGGAGGAGCCCTGTGGGGTATGGAATATTGGCACACAAGCATTGACACAGGGTCTTTTTTATAATGGAGACATTTTGAGATGGCCTAAAACCACAGTCGAATGGAAACATGACCCGCTAATGGGTCCGTAGATATCCTTGCCCCTCCATGCCTTCCCCAGATTCCACTCTGCATCCCATGGCTCACTGTCCTCTTTCACAGTCACCAGCCCCTCACCCTGACCCTCACCCCAACCCTTCCATGTCTCCCATGCCACCCTAGTGCTTTCTTTACTTGGGATCACACAGAGTTCCTACATGTTGACATTACTATGTCTAACAGCTGCCTCAAAATGGTCCACATGGGGTCCACATGTTGAAACCACAGGGTCAGCTGGTCTGGTGCAGAGGCCTCAGGACTTCCAGAATTATCAAATCTGTAAGTCAAAAACTAGAACCCAAAAACACGATTGTGAAAACTCTGCTTCTTTGCTCAACCTGGGACTGATTTCCAGAAGATTCGGAGCTGCCCATGAGAATCTTGTGCGGGTAATCAAACCAGGGAGGTATGATTACCTACTGCCTCTGCCTTTCCTGTATTCTAGATTCTCTAGAAGAGATCTACTCCAAATCTTGTAAAACCAAAAGGGTCTCTACACTTCTTAGGAGTGGGTGGATGAGACAGTGAGAAGAACATGAGCTAGAAAGCCCGTGTCTATCCTGAAGTTCCATTTGGAAGGACAGAAATGCTAAGAAAGGGTGTGATGGTTGGTTGTTATTTTGAAAAGTCAGTTTGACAGATATTTACTGAATACTTATCACCAGTGGCTAAAAAGGATGAAGGATAACTCTTCTCTTAAGGACCTCACAGTCCAGAAAGAAAAAGAGAAAAATGCAACATTGGAGGGGAGGATGGGAAGTATTGTGAGAGCAGAAGGCATGGGAGTGGAGGAGGAGACCTTCCCAACTGAAGCCTGTGGGGGTTCCTGGAAGATCTTCCTAGGATGTGGGTCCTGAGCTCATGCTGAAGGGCCATTCGCCAGGTGAGGCTTTAGAGGAAAGGGTTTCACGGCTTCCCAGGTGATGCAGGAGGCCCAGAACCTGTGGTTTACAGGGGAAAGGCTTGGGATTGCACTCCCCTCGCAAGCCCCATCATAGCTCTAAGTGGGAACTGGGTGGCTGGAGGTGACCCAATCCACCCAGACAGTGGGGCTCCCATGAATCAACTGGAGGGATGTGCAAGGGACTTCTATTGATGGCAGAAGCATCACCGTGCCATTTACTTCTGTTTTTCTTCATGCAGAACAATGGCAGGGAAGGATTCTCCCTTCTCTCAAAGACCTACTTGGGATGGCAGGACACAGTGTGAGGCTGCAAACAAGGTCACCAGTGTCCAGCACTTTCTCATCACAGCATGTTGGGGGTCTCTGGCTGCAGAGAGCTTGACGTCATAGTTAGGACATTTTTTGGTGGCAAGGAACAGAGGCCAATTCAAGGTAGCCAGGTGAGTGGTGGTGCTGTAGGGAGATCTCCTTTGGGGAGAGCAGAACTGAGAGCTTACATGTTACTGGGAGCCCTGGGAGCAACCTCTTCGCATCTTTACATTCTGATTTCTCCATCCTCTCTTCATGCATCCCACCCAGCACACTTGTTCTGCCTGGCTGGTGGGAAATGGTGGCCCACAGTGCCCAGGTTCTTCGTTCAGATTTACAGTCACCTACAGAGACTGGTTCTTCCTCACTCCCACCTCCAAAGTCCTGGGGTCTAGGAATGACTCTGCCAGGGTTAGATGTGACCAGCATCCCAGCCAGAAGTGTGGGGTTGAATCGTGCAATTGAGGGTTGCAGGTAAGTCCTGTGCATGAGGTGGGGTGGCGGGTGTCAGATTGGGGGTCACTGTGAACCAGTACACACCCTGAAATCAGGCTGCAAGCTCGGAAGGAAAATGGGGTCTGCAGAAGGAGAGTGTTCTCTGGAAATGAGAGTTGGGGCTTCTTGGGCCCCCTTGTGGGTCACAGCTATGGGATTTAACCTCATGTGGGATACATTGTCAAAGAAAGGGCCCTAGCTAATATTTCTTGGTAAGTTTTCATCCTTCAATTCTCTGTAGTTTAATACCTCCAAACACATATTTCTGAGTTACAGTGTTTATTTAGAAACCTCACAGAGCCTTTGGGAGGCCGAGGCGGGTGGATCATGAGGTCAGGAGATGGAGACCCTCCTGGCTAACACAGTGAAATGCCGTCTCTACTAAAAATACAAAAAATTAGCAGGGCGTGGTGGCAGGTGCCTGTAGTCCCAGCTACTCGGGAGGCTGAGGCAGGAGAATGGCGTGAACCCAGGAGGCAGAGTTTGCAGTGAGCTGAGATCATGCCACTGCACTCCAGCCTGAGTGACAGAGTGAGACTCCATCTCAGAAAAAAAAAAAAGAAAAAAGAAAAAGAAAAGAAACCTCAGAGTCATCCGGGTATGGCTGCATGTATTTGCATTTACAGTGACTGATGCTGAGTTCCTGGCTATAGGAGTATTCCATTTTATGGAATACTCCTGGATACTGCACTCACAGACTCTACTGTAAACTGAACACATTTATATTATATCTCTAATCTCTATTCTCACAATAGTCTTACTAGTATTACCACCACTTTAAAAATGGAGAGAGAGAGAAAGAGAAAGTGTGTGTGTTACCTTTCTGAAATCACTCAGCTAGCAAGTGCGAGAACGGGGATCCCAACCCTCACCACTTCTCCACATTCCTTGTTTTGCTAATCAAGATGTATGACCCTGTTTGGGGTTAGGCACAGTGGCTCAAGCCTCTAATCCCAGCACTTTGGGATGCCAAGGAGGGTGGATCACCTGAGCTCAGGAGTTTGAAACCAGCCTGGCCAACATGGTAAAACCCCATCTGTACTAAAAATACAAACATTGGCTGAGAGTGGTTGTGCACACCTGTAAATCCGAGCACTTTGAGAGGCTGAGATAGGCAGATCACATGAGGTTAGGAGTACGAGACCAGCCTAGCCAACATGGTGAAACTGCGTCTCTACTAAAAATATAAAAATTAGCCGGGCGTGGTGGTGCACCTGTAATCTCAACTACTCAGGAGGCTGAGGCAGGAGAATCGCTTGGACCCGGGAGGCAGAGGTTGCAGTGAGCTGAGATTGTGCCACTGAACTCCAGCCTGAGTGACGGAGTGAGACTATGTTTCAAAAAAAAAGATGTTATGACATTGTTTGGGTCATAATCAGTCACAGAGAAACATAGTGGCAAAATCCCAGTCTCTGAGTTCCAAGGCAGAGAATATGTGAGTTTACTCAGAGATGACAATTTAAGATTGCCTCTTCCTTAGCTCTGGGACCTCAGGCAAGTTTATGTATCTGTGCCTCAGTGTCCTCATCTGTCCAGATGACTGAATCATTGTGAGCAGGAGATGAGTTAAGTCTTGCAGTGTTTGCAGGCACCAGGGAGGTGGCACAGGTTATAATTAACAGTTCAGACATCAGGGAAGGGTTCCAAGAACATGAGTTAAACACTGACTAGGGAGGGGCCCTTTCAGAAGAGGAAGAGGTGGAGAGGAAGGTACAAGAGACAGTATGAGGTGGGAGAGTGGACCTCTGTAGATGAGGGTCAGGAAGGAGGTTGACGGGATGTACATAAGGCACTGGCAGGAATGAAAACTCGGGGTGAAGGTGCATAGGCCCCAAACACCCCATGAAGGAGTCTGGGCTTTGCCCTGGAGGACCAGAGCTGGAGGGGACACACCAGGGGGGCCAGTGGGTGTGCTTTTTGGAGAAAATTTTAGAAGAAGAGGGAGGAGGCCAGAAGTCAACGATGCCTGGTCTAGAAGTCATAGCTTCTGTGAACGAGGAAGTCTCATAGGCAAAAGAACAGGCCTGGTCTTATGGGGTTCTGGGTCCAAAGGCCAGACCTGTTGCAAAGTGTCAGCAAGAGAAAAATTCCTGGCCCTCTCCTGCCAGCTCTAGCTCCCCCTGTCAATGAGAGAAAGAACAGGCCTATTCCAGAACACTCAGCCATCAGGCACAATCTCCAAGACTTGACTGTCCACTGCCCTCCTTCCCTCCCTCCACACTCCCCTCACCACACTTGTGGAGGGCCTGGGGATTAATGCCCAGTTTGCAGGGCATTTAATAGTGGCTTCTCAGCCGGCGGAGCTGCAAACGCGTCCAACAGCCCCTTCAGCCCATGCTGCTGCTGCCACCGCGTGGTGCAGGCGGGGAATGACTGCGCACCGTCCCTGTTCAGCGGGAGCACCGGAGCCCATCTCCACCTCCGTTGTCTGCGCTGAAGAGGAAAGAACCACGTGGATTCAGTACGGGGAATGTTTCTTGTTTAGGAACTGTAATATAGGGATTGGACACTAGCTAAAAAAGAGCATCTTTGGAGATGGGGGGTATCAAACAGTTCAAATATGCTTGGGATTCATCAATATGAGACTTGGAGAAACATCTCTGTGGCCACTGCTGTGGCTTTCTTGGATCTGAACCAGACACTGCCTTTGTTTTTTACTACATATAAGCCAGAGGGAGTCCTGGGCTGCCTGAGCTGGGGAGGCGGGTGCGGTGACAGCAGCGCCCCTGCAGACTGAGCCTGCGAGTCCCACGCGTGAAGCCCACGCGTGAAGCCCGCGGGGTGCGCCGGGTTGTGCGGGCCATGGCAGCTCCCAGCCCCTCCACACATCGGGTCGGCCACTTCCCTGCGGGGACAGAATCCAGCATTTTTTCAACTGTCCTAGTCTATGTATAATTCCGTTTGTCTTTTGAAAGCAGTTGTTTATTTTGAAAGGCACAAGCGGAATGCCTTACATCAGCGCCCCTTGACCCGGAGGTAGGAGGAGCGTGAGAGGAGCCACAGGGTGGACTTTAAACCACACCGATGTGCTTGAGTCACGGGTCCTCGGGTAGCAAGTGGCTCTGCACAAGTTGTTGAACTTTTGAATTTTTTATTTTGACAGAGTCTCACTATGTCCCCCAGGCTGGTGTGCAATGGCACGATCTCGGCTCGCTGCAACCTCCGTCTCCCCGGCTCAAGCAATTCTCCTGCCTCAGCCTCCAGAGTAGCTAGGATTACAGGCGCCCCCCACCAAGCCCAGCTACTTTTTTGTAGTTTTAGTAGAGATGGGGTTTCACCATGTTGGCCAGGCTGGTCTCAAACTTCTGACCTCAAGTGATTCGCCTGCTTCAGGCTCCCAAAGTGCTAGGATTATCGGTGTGAGCCACCACGCCCGGCCAGTTGTTGAACTCTCTATGAGCCTCTGTTTCCTCATCTGTGGAATGTGTCCTAGTCTATGTAGTAGATTAGTCTCTCTTGTAGAGGAGTCCAAATCATCAAGGGCGGTGTGTTTGCCTTTCATTTTACCCCACTCCAGACCACTCAGCAGGGCCCCCTTCTTGTTACTCCCTTTAACTATTGCAGCGAGTTAGGCAGTGACCCTTATATTCATGTCCGGGCAATCACTTCAAACATGGATATAGATGAACTCTGTGCCAAAAGAAGCATGTAACTGATTGCCCCCCAAAAGGAGAGGGCCAGGGCTGGTCATAGCGATGACCATGTGCCCAGAGGTCTTAGCGTGTGCCCCAGAGGAGGCTCCAAAATGAGGAAATGAGGGATCTGAAGGGCGGAAGGGAAGAGAGGTTCAGGCAGGTGTCCAATGCTATCTGCCTGGTCAGTGACAGAGCCTGGACTGTGTGAAGGCAGATCCCATGCGTCTACCACTCACTGGCTGCCTCCAGCGGAAAGCAGAGTGGGCCCTGGGGTCACACACTCAGCTGGGAGGGAGTCCTCTTCCACGGAGTCAGTGGGTGACAGGGAATAGCCAGAAGCAGGGAAAGGAGAAGAGAGTGAGCCGAACAAGGTCATGGCAAAGTCTGGGTGAGAGGGAGGCTCCCAGGTGCAGGGCATTGAGAAGGGAACCCACAAGGGGAGGGGCCGAGGGTGGTGAGCCGTGGCTGGGGCACACTGAGGGTGAGGAGAGCATCCCGTCCATGTGAAAATACCCAGGAGCTTGGGGATTTTGAGCTCCTATGAGTGGGCATCTCATACCCAGAGTTCATTGCTGATGCCTTGACTGATTTCTTAAAACAGAAAAGATTTACTTGTAGGGGAAAGGAAGGAGAAAGACAGAAAAGAAATGTAATAGAGTGTCCCAGACAGGACTCAGTGCCATCAGGGATAGGGGTCAGGCACCTCTTGCCCAGAGATGCTTAAGGAGCTATGGTTCTTTGATGCTCTACCATTCTAGGAGTAGTTCAGGCAGCAAGAGAAACATCTTCCTGCCGCTAAGAATTGCTCAGACTTCAGCTGTTGTGGGCACTTACATTACTTAAGTTCAGTTTTTGTCACTCAAGGAAAGTCTTGTTGACAGAGGTGACAGAGGCTCAGACTTAGGACCCATGTAGCAGAGACCAGCTTTACTGGGAAAAACTGCTTTGAGGCTCTGTAGGGAGCAGAATGAGAAACGGCGGTCACACACTGCCCCCTGGTGTTCAAGAGCATTTACTGTACCTTGGCTGCTTCCAAAGAGACAGGCGGAGCTCAGGCTTAGTCACCTTACAAATGTCCTTCCTAGGTGTTTTGGGTCTTACAGATGTTCTTTTCACCTGTCAGTAACGAGGACCAGCTTTAGTGTTTACCAATCTATTTGCACACTTTTTGGCCATACAACGCCGTGCAGGAAAAATAATCACAGGGAAAGAGAAGTGGGCTCTCCTCCCTGCACCCTTCCCTGCTCCCACAGCAGCCCACCTGGGAGCTGGCATATGTGATGGTTGAAAAGCATACTGCTTTTTACGTGTCATTCCTCAATAAAGTGATTTTCAAAAACACACAAAAAAAGCGTGGACTTTGCAGACAGATCATATTCATATCCTGGTGCCCTGTGACCCAGAGGGTGGATAAGTCACTTAATCTGTCTGCGTCCCAGAGCGCCATGTGCTAG